>NC_091630.1:50952645-52202645 GCF_027580195.1 Bos mutus
GATCTGGAGAGATAGAGACATCCTATCAAGTGGATGCCTGAGATAACAGAGATATAGAGCAGGGATAAATTATGAAAAAGCAGTTTACAAAATTTTAGAAAATAATGAAACTCTTTTAAAAGAAAATCAGGGAAATCTCACAAATGTTGACATAACTATTTTTATTATATTGTTCTAAAGTGTATTCAAATCCAAACTAGGTTCAGTTTAAACTCCTGAAGCTTATAATTTCTCTAAAACAAACTATAGAACCAGTAAAGGTGGATATTCTATTCAGGAGATCAATGGTGGTGTTTTGATGAAACCAAATCCTCTCTTGCGGATCTGACTGCTACAATGCACATTGTTTTGAGTCAACAGTCTCTATTATTGTGTTACTGGTTGATTCAATTCTCTCCCTTTCCATATTCAAACCCTTGGGAAGCTTGCCTATGACTTGTTGATGAGGTCCATTGGCCTTCCTCTGGTTTAATATATACTTCACTTATATACGACGTTAGCCTCTTTCCTTTTCTAGTTCTCTGAGGAAATTAATTTCTGTACAAACACCAACTTGTGCACTGGAATGTAGAGACAGAGTCCATTTATAGCATGGTCTTCCGTGAAGATTCAGATGATCCAAAATTTATGTTTTAGCCCAGGTTAGAAAACAGAGCCTGAAGGAAAAACTCATGTGATAACACTTTTTCAGGGGTTGTAATCTCAGGGAAGCAGGAGAGAGGCAGGAAAGGACTAAGAGATAGAAGGAGAGCAAATTAAGAGAGTGTATAACCCAGAAGAACACCACATATTTTCAAAGGGACCTTTTGAAACCAATGTGTCTCCTAAAAGTCCATGGGGGGAAGAAGGGAGAAGTCATTCATGGCACCTGTCTCCCATTAGTCAAAGTCACTCTCAAAGGACATCACTTTCTTCATAGTATAGGGCTGCTCCTGCATGGCCACCTGTATAGCAGTCTCCTGCCTCAGCTATAAGGGAAAAACCTTGGGTTGTATAACTTCTTTATGATATGCATTTTTACCATAGTTATCAGTGTAAAAAATGTATTTGAAGTTTCTAGAAAAGTTTCCAGAATTTTAAGATATGGGCCAAAGAAATCATATTTTTAAAGTATTTTAAATATTTTTAAAACAGTGCATTTCAACACATTAGGTACAGAGAATATAATTCCTAAAAGAATGACATTTACAGTATAAACAAAAATATTTGATCCCTAAAAACTTCTCAAAAAAAACACCTCATGTGTGGCCTTAATTAGAAGAAAATTATAAAACAATTGAAAGTCATTTAAAGAAACATTCTAAAATGGAGACACATACCATAGTAATGGAAAAGATAATTCAGAGAGATGTTGTGTGCATGCGTGCCTGCTCAGTTGCGTCTGACTCTTTGAGACCCTGTGGACTGTAGCCCACCAGGCTCCTCTGTACATGGGATTCTCCAGGCAAGAACACTGGCGGGGGTTGCCATTTCGTCCTCCAGGGGATCTTCCTAATCCAGGAATCAAACCTGCATCTCCTGTGTGTCCTTACATTGGCAAGTAGATTCTTTACCACTGATCCGCCTAAGAAGCCCAGGTGTTAGTGCTTCACTAATTATTTCTAAATTCAATGCAATTCCTAATAAAATTCTGAGAAGATTTTTTATGGAACATGATAAGTTGATTTTTTTTTACATGTATATGAAAGAGTTAAGGAGGTGAGGATTCCAGAACTGTAGCAGAATAGGGAGCCTAAACAGCAGCTACATGGGTAGAACATGTCCACTATAACTATTTTAGAATGCTGGAGTCTGCTGAAGGCTTACAACTTCCAAGGAAGAATTAGATGATAAACTGCGTAAAATATGGTTCATTTCGGTCAATTTCAGATCTTACCTCTACAATAGCTACCCATCCCCCAGACCCAATCCTGTGCAGGAAGCTGGGCAGGGGTTTCTGTAGCATCTTGCACACAGCTTACAGGCACCAGGTGGGCAGAAAGCACACTATCCACCAAATATTGAGGATCTGCCCTCCTATCACTGACTGCTGCTTCTGGTTACAGAGATGCAGACAAAGAGGTGGCACCTCTCCCCACTCTTACAAACCCCATTCCCTCTGACTGAAATGACTTTCAGGGGGATTTACAGGGCTACTGCCTCCCTTTCCCAGAGAAGGCAATGGCACCCCACTCCAGTACTCTTGCCTGGAAAATCCCATGGATGGAGGAGCCTGGTAGGCTGTAGTTCATGGGGTCGCTAAGAGTCGAACACAACTGAGCGACTTGACTTTCACTTTTCACTTTCCTGCATTGGAGAAGGAAATGGCAACCCACTCCATTGTCCTTGCCTGGAGAATCCCAGGGACGGGGGAGCCTGGTGGGCTGCCATTTATGGGATCGCACAGAGTCGGACACGACTGAAGTGACTTAGCAGCCTCCCTTTCTACTAACTTCCATTTATTTTTCTCTTTTTTCCTTTTTTGGAACAAGACATTAAAACACTAGGGCATTCAAAAGCAGCTGCACATAAAGGGAAAACCAGAAACTGCCCTGTACATGCCAAGAAAAAGGTTTCAGACTCAGGAAACACCTGAGAAGACCTAAGTTTACACCTCAGGCTGGTCCCCAGCACAGAAATAGTCTGTAACAATCAAATAACCAAAACAATAACAACAAACCATAAATTCTAGAGAAGGAGGAGAATCTGATTTTAAGAGCTACAATATTATTAGATTAAAATGTCCAGTTTTCAACAACAAACAAAAGGTATACAAGGAAACAGGAAAGTATGATCTATTCAAAAATAATCAGAGATTGTCCCTGAAAGAGACCTGATGGCAGATATACTAGACAAAGACTTTAAAACGACTGTATTAAAGATGCTCAAAAAAACTAAAGAGGTAGAGAAAAGTCAAGAAAATGATACATGAACAAAATGGAGATATCAATGAAAGGTAGAAAGCCTAAAAAGGAATCCTGGAGCTGAAAAGTACAATAACTGAAATGAAAAATTCACGTGTGGGTTTCAAAGGCTGATTTTAACAGGCATAAGAATCATCCAATGATCTTGAAAAGAGGACCATGAAAATTATTAAGTCTAGGAATAGAAAAAGAAAAATACTGAGAAAAGTGAACAGAGTCTAAGGGACTTGTGATACAGCATCATGCAGACCAATATATGCTTTGTGGGAGTCCCAGAAAGGAGAGCGGGAAGAAAGAAAGAAGGAAGAGAAGAGAGGGAGGATTGAGCAGAGAGAATGTTTGAAGAAATAATGGCTGAAACCTTTCCTAACTTGATGAAAAACATGAATCAAAACATGCAAGCAGCTCACTGAACTCCAAGTAAGATGTATTCAAGAGACCCACACTGAGACACATTATAATCAAACTTTCAACAGACAAATCTTAAATGCAGCAAGAAATAACTCATTACATACAAGGAACCCCTAATAAGATTATCCACAAATTATTCAACAGAAATGTTCAGAAGACAGTGGGCGTATATATTCAAAGTGCTAAAGAAAAGAAGAATCCAGTATTGGCAAAACTGTTCTTCAAAAGTCAGGCAAAAATACATTTCCAGGTAAATGAAAGCTGAGGGAGCTCACTGCACTAGACCTGCCCTGCAACAGGGAGTCCAGCAAGGTAAAATGATAGAACACTAGTGATTTGAAGATAGTAATTCGAAGCCATATAAAGAAACTAAGATCTCAACAAAGGTAAATACATGGACAATTATAAAAGCTGGAATTTTTGTAACCGTGGTTAGTAATTGCACTTTTTATTTTTCCATGTGACTCAAGAGACTTATATATTTTAAAACATGATTCTAAAATCTAGTATTATTGTAACTTTAGTTTTTAACTCTCCATATTTTATTATATAATTTAAGTAACTAATGTATTCAAAAGAATTGTTTTAGGTACACAGTGTATAAAGAGGTAACTTTGTGACATCAACAATCAAAAAAGGTAGGGCGAGAGCTATAAAGGAACTGAGCTTTATATATTATTTAAGTTGTGCTTAGCTGCTCAGTCATGTCTCACTCTTTGTGACTCCATGGACAGTAGCCCATCAGGCTCCTCTGTTAATGGGATTTTTCAGGCAAGAATACTGGGACGGGTTGCCATTTCCTCCTCAAGGGGATTTTCCCGACCTAGGGATTGAACCCATGTCTCCAGTGTCTCCTGCATTGCAGGCAGACTCTTTACCTCTGAGCCATTGGGGGAGCCCCTTTATTTAAGTTAAGCTGGCACATATTCAAATTAGAGTGATATAACTTTAGGATGGTAAATGTAATCCCCATGGTAATCATAAAGAAAACAGCTCTGGAATATACACAAAATGAGAAAGGAATTTAGTTTTACTACAAAAAATCAACTCAACAAAAAATAAGACAGGAAAGCAGAAAACAAGGGGCAAAAAGCTATAAGGCATATAGAAAATAGATAATAAGATGACAGAGACAAACAGTTATGCACCTCATGAGAAGCCATCAAAATATATGAAGTAAAAACTGACAATTGAAGAGATAAACAGATAATCCTACAGTACTAATTGTAGACGTCAATATTCTGCTTTCAGTAATGTCTAAAACAACCAGACAGAAGTAAGGAAATAGAGGTTTTAAATAACATCATAAAATAACTGGGTCTAACAGACACATACAGAATGCTCCACCCAACACCACCACCACACACATTTTTCTGAAATGCACATGGGACATTTTCCAGGATAAACCACATTAGTCTACAAATTAAATTCTGATAGATTCTAAAAGACAGATGTCATACAAAGTATCTTCTCTAACCATAATAGTATGAAGTCAAAAATCAGTAACAAAAAGAAAATTGGAAAATTAACAATAAGCAACACACATATGAATCAAAAAGGAAATCACAAGAGAAATTAGAAAATACTTAGAGATGAATGAAAATGAAAAACACAACATACCAAAACTCATGGGACACAATAAAATTGATACTAAGGGAAATTTATAGCTATAAATGCTGAGAGAAAAAACAAGAAAGATCTCAAATCAACAGGCTAACTTTACAACTAAAGGAACTAGAAAAATAACTAAGGCTAGTAGAAAGAAGAAAATGATGAAGATTAGAGCACAGATAAATGAAATAGAGAATATAATATAGCGAAAACCAATGAAACCAAAAGCTACGTCTTTGAAAAGATCAACAAAATTGACAAACTTTTAGCTAGATAGACTAAGAAGAAAAAAAAGACACAAAGAACTAAAATGAGAAATGAAAGTGGGGACATTACTATCAATCTACAGAAATGAAAAGTATTGTGAGAATACTATAAACAACTGTATGTCAAAAACTGGATAACCTAGATTAAATAGGAAAAAATACTAGAAACATAAAACCTACCAACAGTAAATCACAAAGAAATAGAAAATTTGAATAGACATGTAACTAGGGAGGAAATTGAATCAGTAATCAAAAATCTCCCAACAAAGAAAAGCCCTGGCTCTGATGGCTCCACTGGTGAATTCAACCAACCATTTTAAGAAAAACACCAAACCTTCTCCAAGTTTTCCAAAGCTCTGAGAAGGGAACACATTCTTACTCATTCTGTGAGGCCAGCATTACTGTGATACCAAAGTCAAAGACACTGCAACAAAAGAAAACTACACATGTATATGTATGACTGGATGCCTTTGCTATTCACCTAGAACTATCACAACATTGTTAGTTAAATCAGTTATACCCTAAACCAAATAAAAAGTTAAAGAAAAGAAAAAATTAAGACGCAAAAGCCTGAAAAAAAAGAAAATTACAGACCAATATCCCTTACAAGCACTGATGCAAAAACGCTCAGCAAAACACTACCAAACCAAATTTAGCAGCATATTAAAAAGATTATACAGCATGAATAAGTGGGATATATCCCTAGAATACAAGGATGGTCAACATATAAAAACTGATTTACATAATATTTTATATTAACAGAACGAAAGAAAAAACAGATAATACAGAAAAAAATTTGACAAAATTCAACAACCTAAATTTTCACAATAAAAATACTCAACTAACTAGTAATAGAAGGAAACTACCCAGACATAATCAAAGCCACATATGAAAAACTCAAAGTGAACATCAGACTTAATAATGAAAAATTGAAAGCATTTCCTCTAAGGCAAGAATGCTCACTTTCAACACTTGTATTCAACAGCACACTGTAAGTTCTAGCCAGAAACATTTGGCAGGAAAAAGAAATAAAAGGCATCCAAAATGGAAAAGATGAAGTAAAATTATCTCTGTTTGCAGGTAATAGGATCTAAACCATAGAAACGCTAAAGATTACACATATACATACACACAAATGTTAGAACTAATAAATGAATTCAGCAAAGTAGCAGGATAAAAAGTCAACAAATATCAGTTTCATGTCTATACATGAACAACAACCTGAAAAGGAAATTTTTTTTAAAAATTCCATTTACAGAAGCATCAGAAAGAATAAAACACTTAGGAATTAACCAAAAAGGTGAAAGATTTATACACTGCAAACTATACAACACTGCTGGAAAATAATTTAAGAGACAGAAATAAGTGAAAACATATCCCTTCTTCATGGCCTGGAAGACTTAACATTGTTAAGATATCAATAATACCCAAAGCAATCTATAGACTTATTGCAAGCCTTATCGCAAGCCTTATCTAAACCCCAGTGATGGGTTTGTGTGTGTGTTTTTTTTAAGAAACAGAAAAATGCATCCTAAAATTCATAAGGAACTCAAGAAATCCAAATATCCAAAACAATTTTGAAAAAGAACAAAGCTAGAGGACTTGTACTTCCTGATTACTGCAAAGTTATAGCAATCAAAACAGCATGGTACTGGAATAAAGACAGATATAAACCAATGGAATAAAATAGAAAGAAATAAGTCCTTACATATACAGTCAAATGATTTTTGACATGGGTGTCAAGATCATTCAATTGGAAAAGGACAGTCTTTTCAACAAATGAAGCTGGGAAAGTTGTATATCCACATACAAAGAATGATGTTAGACCCTTATTTAACATCAAATCAAAGATTAACTCAAAATAGATCAAAGACCTTAATGCAAGACCTGAAACTATAAAACTCTTAGAAGAAAACAAAGAGAAAAAGCTCCACAATACTGGATTTGGCAATGATTTCTTAGAAATGACATCAACAAAACAGGCAACAGGATAAAAAGTAGGCAAATTATTATATTTCATGAAAATATTTAAAATTTGTGCTATCAACAGAGTAAAAAGACAATACAGAGAATGGGAGAAAATACTTGCAAGTAATATATCTGATAAGGAATTGATATCCAGAATATGTAGAGAACTCTTAAATCTCAAACCGGCAAAGAACATGAAACTGTTTGTAAATCATACATCTGATAGGGGTCTACAACTCAATAAGAAAACAATCTGATTAAAAATGGGCAAAGGACTTGAATACATTTCTCCAAAGAAGATAGGCGAATGGCCAATAAGCACATAAAAAGCTCAACATCACTAATTAGGGAAATGAGTATTGAAACTACAATGAGATACTACCTCATGCCCATTAGGATGGATACAATAAAAAAATACAGATAATAACAAGTGTTAGCAAGAATATGAATTACTGGAACTCTTGTGCAGTTGGTTGTAATGTAAAATGGTAAAACTACTGTGGAAAACAATAGCAGTTACTAAAAAAGTCAAAAGTAGAATTACCATATGATCCAGCAATTCTGCTTACATACATATACCAAAAAGAATTAAAAACAGAATCTCAAAGAGATTTTTGTACATCCATGTTCACAGCAGCATTATTCACAATAGTTAAAACACAGAATCAGCTCAAATGTCCATAGATGGGTGAATGGTAAACAAGATCTACTACACACATATTAGATCGATCAGTCGCTCAGTCGTGTCCAGCTCTTTGCGACCCCATGAATCACAGCACGCCAGGCCTCCCTGTCCATCACCAACTCCCAGAGTTCACTGAAACTCACATCCATCGAGTCAGTGATGCCATCCAGCCATCTCATCCTCTGTCGTCCCCTTCTGCTCCTGCCCCCAATCCCTCCCAGCATCAGAGTCTTTTCCAATGAGTCAACTCTTCGCATGAGGTAGCCAAAGTACTGGAGTTTCAGCTTTAGCATCATTCCTTCCAAAGAAATCCCAGGGCTGATCTCCTTCAGAATGGACTGGTTGGATCTCCTTGCAGTCCAAGGGACTCTCAAGAGTCTTCTCCAACACCACAGTTCAAAAGCATCAATTCTTCGGTGCTCAGCCTTCTTCACAGTCCAACTCTCACATCCATACACGACCACAGGAAAAACCATAGCCTTGACTAGACGGACCTTTGTTGGCAAAGTAATGTCTCTGCTTTTCAATATGCTATCTAGGTTGGTCATAACTTTCCTTCCAAGGAGTAAGCGTCTTTTAATTTCATGGCTGCAGTCACCGTCTGTAGTGATTTTGGAGCCCAGAAAAATAAAGTCTGACACTGTTTCCACTGTTTCCCCATCTATTTCCCATGAAGTGATGGGACCGGATGCCATGATCTTCGTTTTCTGAATGTTGAGCTTTAAGCCAACTTTTTCACTCTCCACTTTCACTTTCATCAAGAGGCTTTTGAGTTCCTCTTCACTTTCTGCCATAAGGGTGGTGTCATCTGCATATCTGAGGTTACTGATATTTCTCCCAGCAATCTTGATTCCAGCTTGTGTTTCTTCCAGTCCAGCGTTTCTCATGATGTACTCTGCATATAAGTTAAATAAACAGGGTGACAATATACAGCCTTGATGTACTCCTTTTCCTATTTGGAAACAGTCTGTTGTTCCATGTCCAGTTCTAACTGTTGCTTCCTGACCTGCATACAAATTTCTCAAGAGGCAGATCAGGTGGTCTGGTAGTCCCATCTCTTTCAGAATTTTCCACAGTTTATTGTGATCCACACAGTCAAAGGCTTTGGCATAGTCAATAAAACAGAAATAGATGCTTTTCATATACTGGAATATTATTCAATAGTAAAAAAGGAAGGAGGTTCTGACTTACATTACAACAAGGATGAACCTTGAGGACATTCAGTTCAGTTTAATTCAGTTGCTCGGTCACGTATGACTCTTTGAGATCCCATGAACTGCAGCACGCCAGGCCTCCCTGTCCATCACCAACTCCCAGAGTTTACCCAAACTCATGTGCATTGAGTTGGTGATGTTGAGGACATTATGCTAAGTGAAATAAGCCAGTCACAAAAATAAAATATTATTCCACTTATATGAGGTTCTTAGAATCATCAAAATCATAGAGACAAAGTAGAATGGTGGTTGCCTGGGCCATGGAAGACAGGTAAGTATAGGGAGTTATCGTTTAACAGGAATAGAATTTCAGTTTTACAAACTGAAAAGAATACTAGAGATAGACTATGGCAATGGCTGTACATTATAAATATATTTAGTAAAACTGAACTGTACACTTATAAAATGGTAAAGATGATAAACTTTGTATTTTATCATAATAAAAAAATTGGAAAATAAAAGAAAAGAGTTAGGAATCAAGAGTAATCAAGGTGGAGAGATACTATTAAGCAGAAGCTATATTTTTTTAATGTAGTAAAAGATATCAAGAAATTTTTTGTTCGTGTTTTATGCTTTTTGTAGCATATAAGTTAACTCCTTCCATATCCTAATTTTAAGAGAAAGACCTGTATTTCCTTCTAAATATATTAAAGTTTTGCTTTGCACATTTTGGTCTCATCTAGAAGTATTTTCACCACTGTCCGATGAATACACTAAAGGTTTTCACACCGTGTGTTCTTGATTTTGGACACTAAGGTACTATGGTACCAAGGTACTATGAAAAAAAGAGCCAGGAGGCCTGGTCTCATTTTCAACTGTCACTAACTTGATTGGTTTGAGACAAATCTCTGGCCTTTAATTTCTTCATGGGAGAACACTAAATGATACTGAGGTCTTTTTCAACTCAAAGAGAGAAAAATGATCCATCCACAATAACAAGTCAACACTAGGGAGAGTAAAAGATTTAAAAGTAAAACTGAATTTGCACTGTAATTTAATTTAATTTTGGTGTTTTATATCTTTTTATGAAAAGAATTAAAACTATAAACTTAGAAAAAACATAACCCTAAAACTGCTTGTGAACGACTTTATCAATAGTTTTATATATTAAAAAGTCAAAGTAATTTTTCCTAAATTGCTGTGTACATAATACTCCTTTTTTTCTTTGCTTTTTAGAAAGTTGGGCATAAAACAATACTTAAACCACTTTTTAACATGGTTATCAGAAGAGAGCTATTGCCAAGAGTTTGATTTATAGAGAAGTCATGGTTCGACTGACTTTGGATCTAATTGCCAAAAACAGCAATCTTAAACCCCGAAAAGAAGAAAACGTTCTACAATATCTGAAGAAAATAACTCATATAAATTTTTCAGATAAAAATATAGATGCAATTGTAAGAACTCTGAAATTATTTCTTATTTTTATATAATTAGCAATGTAAAGTATAGAAATTGGTATATCCAACTAGTTCCCAAGATGTGGCTGTATTTTAAAAGATCTTAACTTAATGAAAGCTGGGATATTTTTTAGCAGAATTTCACTCCTACCTCTTGCCTACTTACTCTAACTCTACCACAACACAAAAAATGATAGATTCTTTAAAAATATCTTTAAGTATTTTCTTACCTTCAAAAGTAAGTAGTGTTCATTTATATAAAGACATATAAAAAGAAAGAAATTGACTTTAATTCTTTCACATAGAAAAACCAAGGGTGATGTCCTTTCTCCCTTTTTTTCCTAGACATAAGTGTTAGTCAGTCAGTCCTATCCAACTCTCTGTGACTCCCTGGACTATAGTCCACCAGGCTCCTCTGTCCATGGGATTCTCCAGACAAGAATACTGGCGTGGGTAGCCATTCCCTTCTTCAGGGGATTTTTCCCGACCCAGGGATTGAACCCAGGTCTCTCATATTACTCCGGCAAATTCTCTACCACCTGAGCCACCAGGGAAGCCCCCTATACATACTATACATATAGTCATATAGTTTTACAATAATGGGTCATATTGAATGTACTGTTTTCATTTTTTTAATGAGATCTACAAGATATTACTAAAGAAATTAAAGGATATTTAATGGTGTTCCCTTCAATCGCATTATTATAGCTTATTAATCCATTGTTCTTGAATATCTAGATGATTTCCAGTGGTTTTTCAATATTCCAAACCACACAGTTTATTTCCAATCCTACAGAAAGATTAAGCCCTGATTCATAACGTTGAAGCAATAATTGGTTAGATGCTTTAACTTCCAGGAGTCTAACTGTTTCCAAGGAAAACTGCTTGCACTGGGAAAACCTTTCTTAGCAAAAACAATTTTATTGATAAGGTTACAGAATACTAAAGCCTAGAACTAATATTGTAAGCATTCTGGTCTTATTTTGACTGTGCTAAGAATGGGGGAATTCTGTTCTTTTATATTAACCTTAATGAAATGTATCGAATGATAGAGTGAAAAGCTTTCTTGAAAACGACCCTCTAAGTTTTCATAAGAAATTAAGTATGATCTGTTTTTGTTTTCCTTTTAGGAAGATCTCTCTCTTTGTAAAAATCTTAGTGTTTTATATTTGTATGATAACCGCATTAGTCAAATCACTAACCTGAATTATGCCACCAATCTGACCCACTTATACCTACAAAACAATTGTATTTCATGTATAGAGAACCTCAGGTCATTAAAGAAACTGGAAAAACTGTAAGTGCTTTTATTTCTCAGTAATGTAATTGTCATCATTACAGTAATATTTTTGCATGCAAGCATTTCCTTTATCTGTCCCATTTTTATTCCTCTGCAATATTACTGTTATATATGTAATACTTGATAATTTGTATTCTGTAAGCCCTGGTATGCTTCTTTTGCAGGAGGGTGAGTTGTCTCAAGGGCTTATAGGGATATCTAAAACATGCTTATTTAGGCTCAAATGGTGAAAAAAGTATCCATGGAACCCAAATGAGTTCTGTGCCTTTCAGAATCACACATCTCAAAAGGGCAGGGTCATAGAACTGATAATGTTGATGTAGATTTGACTGTAAAAGGCATTACTGCCTATGATTTTAATTAAACAATGGGGCCCAGTGGATCCAATTTCCCCATATTGGAAGAACTATCACTGCTTTCCAAAAAGCAGGCCAAGGTCTCAGAATGGGGGGAAGAAGTAAGGTGGGAGACGCTTATTAAAACTTCATATTGCTGTATAAAACAGACATGCAAAAAGGATTTACTATGTAACACAGGGAACTATGTTCAATATCTTCTAATAACCAATAATGGAAAAACAATCTGAAAAAAAATATATATATATATAATTGGGTCACTTTGCTATACACCACAAACTAACACAATACTGTAAATCAACTATATATCAATTTTTAAAATGCAGATTTCTGGGTTCCAACCTAGGTAACCAAATCAGAATCTCTGGCAGTTAGGCTCAGAAATCTTTACTTTTAAACCTATAACTCAGATGATTCTTATGCACTCTAACACAAGAGGAGCACAGATAGAGAGGACTAGTCCAGTTCTCTTATTTTAAAAATGAACATTTCTCAGAATTAATTAATTATAAGAATCAAATAAACAAACCTTTCACTGATTTAATACAAAAGAACATTCTGCATGTACAGATGACCTTTGACTACCGAGGTTTTTCAATAGAAAACACTATAGAGCTGCATGGTCCATGGTCCAGTTGGTAGATCTGCAAATATGAAGTAATCAGGGATAAAGAGTGCCCCTCTAAGTGATATGCAAATTTCACTACATGAAGGTCAGCGTCCCTAACCAGACCCCATACATACACCCAATATTCATTGGTAAACTGTATAATTTTCAAATAGTTCAATGATTTTGTTATGTTTTCATCATACACATAGACCGTGATGTCTCAGAATGCCTCCTTAAAATTTTGTTTTATATTTTGCAGATATCTGGGAGGCAATTACATTGCTGTCATAGAAGGCTTAGAAGGACTAGAAGGACTAAGAGAGCTTCATGTTGAGAGTCAGAGGCTTCCCCTTGGAGAAAAGCTCGTGTTTGATCCAAGAACCCTTCATTCTCTGGCAGTAAGGCTGCATTTGAGTATTCTGACAAAGACTATAGTGACCAATGGTTATAATGAAAAAAAAAGAAAGGTGGTGAAGGTTTATCTGGACATTGTACATACTGTGCATGTTTATATGGTCAGTTGAGAATTTAAGGGCTAAAACTAATTTTTCCTACATAATTTATTTGGCTGCTCTGGGTCTTAGTTGCAGCACAGGGGATCTTAGTTGCAGCATGGGAAATCTAGTTCCCTGTCCAGGGATTGAACCCTGGGCCCCCTACATTGGGGCTTCCTTGGTGGCTCAGACAGTAAAGAATCTGCCTGCAATGCAGGAGACCTGGATTCAATCCCTGGGTGATGAAGATCCGCTGGAGAAGGAAATGGCTACCAACTCCAGTATTCTTGCCTGGAAAATTCCATGGAAGGAGGAGCCTACCAGGCTACAGTCCATGGGGTCACAAAGAGTCGGATACAACTGAGCAACTAACCCTTTCACTTTCCCCTACTATGGGAGCATGGAGTCTTAACCACTGGACCACCAGGGAAGTCCTGGGTAGTGCTTTAAATTGGAAAAGAAAGGAGTGACCTGATTTCTATCCTATCCTCCCTACTCTCCTATAGAAACAACTATGTTTCAGCTCAACCTCAGCTGAACCAAGCAGACTTACCCCACTGTGGGGATGGCTAGTTCTATTACAAATTGCCACTGAAAATACTTTTGCTTGCTCATTTTGGCATAGATTCAGGCAGATTCTGAAATCCTATTTGAAAGGAATACTTTTAAAGCTATACTTCAAGTCCTGAAAAGTATCAGGAAGTATCTTCTCTAAAGGTGGGATACCTGAGTGAGTTGTCTCCATCTTGGTAGAGAATCCTGGGCCTTAACAGTTTAGATGCCTCTGACTTAGTGTTGCTCTATTATATACTTATGTCCTCATTAACAGCTGATTTTGAAGTTCTTGTTGATTGGTAATTATTATTTTACCTGGCTCCTGAACATACAAATTACCAAGAGAAAACTATATGGAGAGATACAGATAAAAATACAAACAAGATATTCTTTCAATTCTTGATCATGTTTCCTATTTAGAAAAACAAAGATGAAAACTGTTTCTCCCTAATCTTAGTGATATTTAACACAGAAGGATAATTTGCTTAAACTAAAATAAGCATTTTTTCTACAATGTGTTATTTGCTTATTGGGACATCTTTTTTCTCTCTTTCCTTCTTTCTTGGCTTCTATCTATAAATTTCTCTCATATCTTGGAAGAGAAAAATCAGATTTATGAAGGAACTTTAGACAAAAATAGTAAGTTACATTACAATTACCATAGTCCTAAAAGTTTCATCAGAAAAAGAAATGGCATAAAAACAAAACTTCCAAGGATTTTTATTTTCTTGTCTAAAGAGGAAAACAGCCTGAACTGATCAATTAAAAATTTTTCACAGATTAGGATTTCTGGTTTCTACATATAGCATTTAAGTAGATTATTTATTAATCCTAAATTAGTTCCTTTTCTTACAGAAATCCCTCTCTATATTGAATATCAGCAATAATAATATTGATGACATAAGAGACTTAGAAATACTGGAGAATCTTAATCAGCTCATAGCAGCTGACAACCAACTTCTGCATGTGAAGGTAAGGTAAAGAAAAAAGTTTTCAATATTTACATGAAATTGTGGTTGAAAATACTTATTTTACTATAGCTATAAACTTACTTTTAAAACTATTCTAAGTTTGTTCTAAAAGTAGTTCATTAGTCTTTACTTTGTAATGTATTTATTTGCATAATTCTGCTCTTACCTGATTTTCTCTTCCATACCCCAAGATCTCCATCCCTCACCGACAGACAGATGTTTCTCTGAGAAGCAAGTATATGCTTTTTCCACTCAATGTTATTTTTCTATCAAATGTTTCCCTCTAGATACTTTGCTGTCAAAGGTCCATATAGTCAAAGCTATGGTTTCCCCAGTAGTCATGTACAGATGTGAAAGTTGGACCATAAAAAAGGCTGAGTGACGAAGAAATGCTGCTTTTCAAACTGTTGGAGAAGACTCTTGAGAGCCCCTTGGACTACAGGGAGATCAAACCAATCAATCCTAAAGGAAATCAACCCTGAATATTCATTAGAAGGACTGATGCTGAAGCAGAAGTTCCAACACTTTGGTCACCTGATGTGAAGAGCTGACTCATTAGAAAAGACCCTGATGCTAGGGAAGATTGAAGGCAGGAGGATAAAAGGATGACAGAGGATGAGATGGTTGGATGGCATGATCAACTCAATGGACATGAGTTTGAGCAAACTCTGGGAAATGATGAAGGACACAGAACCCTAGGGTGCTGCAGTCAATGGGGTCGCAAGGAGCAGACACAACTGAGTAACTGAACAAGACACTAGATTTCTTGCCTCTTAACTCTGATCTCCCAATGAACGAGTTTCTAGTAACTGTAACTAGACGTGAACGCTCTCCTTGCTGCTCCTCCAAGGGAAACACCTGTATCTTTAATTTATTCTAATTTGCACTAGCTATATTCTGGTCATATTATGCCATATCATACCACATTCATTCAATTACTCATTCATTCAAACATGTATTGAGCATCTACATGTTTGCCAGGCATTATACTACTCTATGTAGATCAGAAGAAGAAAGAGTACAGGCCCAGGGAATAAAAAAAAAGTCAACAAGTGATCAGACTACAATGTGGTTCTGTTTTCATAAGTATTATAGTATCACTAACTTAGCCTAGGGCTAGGGAAGACTTCCTGGAACCAGTCATTTGTGAGCTGAACCACTGCCAAGACCTCATAGTTTCTGGTTTGGCAATGACGTGGCTGTGATATAATTCCTTTACATTAGACCATAGGAAGAAGAATAGGCTTCTTTCCCCCCATAAATAGAACTCTTGTTTCAAAAGCACTTACAGCAAGAAAAAAAAAAATAAGCACTTTCAGACAGCTATCCACTGACTCTAAAACAGTTATTTCTGGTCTTGTTTCCAAATTTAGCACTATTACCTTGCTCATCTCATAGCCACTGTAGTTGTTCACTTGCTAGGTTCTGTCCAACTCTTTGCAACCCCATATACTGCAGCACACCAGGATACCCTGTCCTTCACTATCTCCCAGAGTCTGCTCAGACTCATGTCCATTGCATTAGTGATGCCATCCAACCATCTCATCCTCTGTTGCCCCCTTCTCCTCCTACCCTCAATCTTTCCCAGCATCAGGGTCTTTTCTAATGAGTCAGTTCTTCACATCAGGTGGCCAAAGTGTTGGAGCTTCAGCTTCAGCATCAGTCCTTCTAATGAATATTCAGGGTTGATTTCCTTTAGGATTGACTGGTTTGATCTCTTTGCTGTCAAAGGGACTCTCAAGAGTCTTCTCTGGCACCACAATTCAAAAGAATCAGTTCTTCAGTGCTTAGGCTTCTTTATAGTCCAACTCTCACATCCGTACATGACTACTGAAAAAACCATAGCTTTGACTATATGGACCTTTGTTGGTAAAGTGATATCTCTGCTTTTTAATACGGTGTCTACGTTTGTGATAACTACGGTCAGCAGTAGATAATTACTAAAATAAATATTATTCTACTACAAATGAATTCCCCCAAATATCAAAATGCCTTTAAGAGCAAGGCCTTTTTGTCGATTTCAGGATGCCCTAGAGCTCAGGCCAGTGCCTGGCACACAGTAGACACCTACTACGTGTTTATAAAATGAATGAATACAATAACAATTTAAAATATTCAACCATCTGGGGAAGGAAAGCAAATCATTTAGTAAGTTCCGAAGGCTGAGATACACCAGAAGTTGCTTTTCCTTCCCATAGAGAAAAGATATTCACATTGTGAGGATGAAATCTCAAGTTCTTTTGCTGCCAGCAAGAAGATACACACAATTAAAAACACTGAGACACAGCTTCTTGGATGTCTGAATACAGACTTGCCTAGGAGTCATTTGGAATGTGCTTTTATGGTCATTTTAAATCATCCTCCGAAGGCTTAGTCAAAGGGCAGGAAGGTTAGCATCAGAATATTAACTTAGTTCTCTTTATATATTCCTGGGATCAGCGTCTCCATTTTTTGGCTTTAATTTTTCCATTCTTTATACTCATTGATCAAAGTTGCCCCAAAGCTGCTGACATCAAGCCCTGTGCCATGGGAGAGAAAGCTCAATGTGCCATACATAAAGTCACTGACACCCATCCTAAGAGTCTTCAACAACAGACAGCTTTGTGCCATGGGGAAAAAGAAATGTACATCATTAGAGAATTCTAACCAAACCACTATAATTACCGATGGCTTTTAGCACTCAAACCAGCTGCCCTTTATTTGGACACTGTAGGTTCCTCAAATGCATCTACAGAAAATACATGAAATAAAAAAATGAAAAAAATAATGGTCCCTTAGGATGATTGCATAAGGACCTGGAGGAATCTGGGCAAATAGCTTCTGTCCTCCCTGCTATTTGGGATTTCATTTCCTTCCCTCTCACCCACAGCTGCCACGGACTCCTTCCCCCAAGATCTTCTAGCCCTGCCAGCATCTCTCCTATTCCCTAGTCCAAAGTCCAGGCAGAGACTCTGGGTGAGGGAGACGAGGTGCGGGTAGAAGAGGAGTAGAGGAACAAACAAAATAGAAGATAAATCCTGTCTCTCCATTCTATGTCTGCAGCACTTCTAATCAGCAGAATTTTCAAAACAGTTCCATATAATCTCTTACTTAAAACTCTTGTTCTGCTTCTCACCTCAGATCCATTCATTCATTCAGGCATTCACTATTTCTTCTTTTTCATTCATTCAGAACACCTACCATGTGGCAGCACTTGCTAGACAAAGGGGAAGACGATAGTGAGCAAAAAAAAAAAAACAGATCCAGTCCCTGAACTCAAAGATCTCTCAGCATTGAGAGGAAGAGAAACATTAAGCACATAACTATCCAAAACATAAGTAAAATTGTACCCCAGGCAAGTGCTATAAAGGAGCAGTATGTCGCTCTGAAAGCCTATAACTAGGGGAACTACCTTAGGGAGCTGAATGAAGGCTTCCCTTAGGAAGGCAGTGCTGAGCTGAGCTCTGAAAGAACAGAATGGCTTACCAAGTAAAGAGAATAATGTGCAAAGGCCGAGGGGCAGGTAAGAGTAGGACTCAGGGAGCCTGCAAGAAAAGCCATAAAGGATGCAGTCAAGTAGGGTAAGTTGCTTCCAAGAACTGAGACAAAGAAAGTACAAAATTGTCAATGTATTGCTCAGTGGTAATGTTAGTGGTTCCTGATCAAACGCACCAGGTTGTAACAGTGCCCAGTGATTGAGGAAGCAGAGGCAGTGACCAAGACCCTTATAATTCCAAGTGTGGTCCTAGAACCAGCAGCATCAGAAGTGCAGAATCTCAACTTCTGCCCCCATACCTACTAAACCAGGACCTGCATTTAAACAAGAACTCTACATGATTCATAAGGACATAAAAGTTAGAAAAGAATTGGTCTGGACTACTATTTAAGGAAGTGTAGTGATGGTGGGTAAGAGATAGGATAAAGCCCAGAGGAGGTGGAGAGACTGGAAATTGAAGAGAAGGATGATCCCAAGAGTAGGAGGCCTGTGGAGAGAGGAAGGGATGAGAGAACTAATTCATTTGGGAAAAGAGGTAGGACTTTTCCTTTGCTGATAAAAATTGGAAAAAGGAATGGAAGAGGAAGTGTGAGACCAAAGGCAGAAAACTGAGAGAACTCTATGCTAGATGACCCAGTTCTCTTTAATAAAAATGGTGGCAGAATCAATCACTGAGGAGAAAGAAACATTTTAAGCCAAATAATAATCCATACTTTAGAAACTCCCTTTTTTAACTCATAGAGCTCTAGTTTAAATATTTTCTTTTGACTAGTATTTATTTGCATTTTTTCCCTGGTAACTCTTTTAAATAAGAATGAGACAATGGGGACTTCCTGGCAGTCCAGTGGCTAGGACTCCATGCTCCAAATGCAGGGGGTCTGGGTTCAATCCCTGATCAGGGAAATAGATGCCACATATAGTGCAACTAAGAGTCTGCATGCCACAACTAAAGATCTCGCATGACTCAACCAAGACCTAGCACACCCAACTAAATAAATATTTTTAAAAGAATGCAACAATGTATTAACCATTTATAATAAAACCTGGATTTCTGCAAGTAACTTGATGAGCCATGAACTAGTAAAAGGCCAACATTATATATCTTGCTGATACTATTAAATCAAATAAATATCATGGCTGCAAAAATGTATAACAACTTGAAAAAAAGTTTAATCTTTACCTTCAGTTTTTATGTCTGCAAAGTTTGCTAAGTCAATAAAATGATGTGAAAAGTTCATCTCCCAGTCAGATATATCAGTCAGTGATTTACTTCATTAGTTTTCTGATGCCCATTTATCATGAGGTAAAGCATTTTAGAATGAACAGTGGAAATCAAAAATTTGACGTGCTTGCCTTTTATAAAATATTTGACTTATAAGATACAAACAAATAAACCACTATGGCCTGTCATGTATTTCCAGTTTCTAATTTATTCAACCTCTGCTCAATATTGATCCTGACAAGCAAAGTAACTCAAAAGATAAATTTATTCACTCCACAGTTTAGTCAGGAACAAGCCCAAAATTATAGATTTTCCCAGGCAGATGATGACAGGCAGTCACAGGGATGACAAATGGCTGTCTTTAGATTTAGTTAGGACAGTTGGGCTAGACGTTTCCAATAAAGATTGGCGCATGCTGGTCAAATACAGGTTCATCAGTGGCCATCATTAATTGCAGCAAGAGCACTGCCAGTGCAGCACGCTCCTATCCTAGAGCTTAGACACCAGCCCTGCATGGGAAATAAAATCAGCTCCTTAGTATTTTGCAGCACTCCTCTAAGTGATAGCATGACATGATCATTTATCATACCGAGACTGTCCAGAGAAGTGTCTGCTCCCTTTAGCAACTTACTGAAGGGCACAAAAGTGAAAGCATTTTATGAAAGACAGGAAGGCAATGCACAACCAGAGCGTATCCAAAGGGTAATCATATTTCAACACAGGATTAGTTTAGTCTTAAATAAACATACACTGGGAGGAGGAGTATGCTGAGGGCCATTTATCAAGTGATGAACAATTAATAAAAACATACAGGACTCTTTATCCATATAAATTTTAAAGTTTTCTTATTGTTACTATAATGGGCATCATATTCAACACAGTACAAAGATGCAATGCGTAGTTCCATCCTTCCAGAGGTTTTTAAACTAAGAGAAATCCAATTAAATTCTCACAGAAAATTATGGTTGCATCAAAAGCTGTGGAACAAATGCTGAGAAGAGGGCATAACCCATGACCCAGGACTGAAGGATGAAATTAGAACTTTCGAAAAGAACTTTCTTTTAAGGCATCAGTTACTTGTCAGTGGATCAGAACCTGACTCTCTCTTAACGTCACTTTTTCTCTGTGTTGACCAAAATTGAGAGAGAAGTAGCTCAGGGGTAGCAGGGCAGACAAAGAGGCAGAGAAATAACACATGTATTCCCTATCTGCTCTGCCTCACACACTTTACATGCCACAGCAACGAATACTCTAATTACCCTCACTTTATAAATGAGGTCACAGACTTGCCTAAGGTCAAATAGTAAGAAGCGATGTCAGAAAGTTTAGGATTGCTTGTACAATTGCTTATACAATTCCTTGTATTTTTCACATAACTTATTTATTTGAATCCATCGGAGTCTAGCACAAAAATTAACCCGTAACTCAATACATACCTGATGAATAATGAAGTAAGCAGAACTAGAAATACTACTTTATATGGGAAGACATTGGTCTCTGAAAGATTAAAGTGCTCTGCAGTGGGTTCTGAAAACCCAGCTGTGCTTCTAATTATTCCCCAAAAGACAGCATTTCTTCATGTAGACACAGGCACCTATCTGGATGTTCCATTTTTGTTACCTCCTTTTACAGTTTTGGGAGGATATTTAATATGTAGAAGGGACCTGCTACCAAAGCTTCATGGTAAATATATATTCTAAAGTCTAAAGAATAAATATAGTCTTATTATATGAGTTTTTTTCCAAAAATGGAAAAATGAAATATCTAAGCAACAGTAAACATGGATCAAGCAAGAATAAGGTGGAAGATACAAATAGTTAAATAGATATACAATGCTAAATAGTATCCAGCTTTGAAGGTGAGGAAATGCTATGGGGAATAAAAATACCAGCCAATGCATTAACAATTACTTTCAGCTTAGAAATTAAGAATATGTATGTATAATTTGTATTTCCTAATTTTTCCCTTATAACCTATGATAAGTTTGGTCTTAGCCTGAAGAAAACAAAAGAATCATAGGTGTTTGCCTGCTGCTATCCTCTGGAACTTTTATTAACTTTGTAATTCTCATACTCATATTCTAATGAAAAGCAGTCCTCTTGGATATGCACAGTATCATATGTATACAGCAGTGCTCAGAAAACCAAAAGCTCTCCACAGGATTAGTTATTATCAGTATTTATTATTACTGTCAGCAACACATTTGCTTTAAAATAATGGTTTTGCCCTATTGAAGGTAGTTTTCCCTTTTTTTGCCTATGGCCACTGAATTATTAAAAATCAATCATGGGCAACAGAGTAGAAAGAGGGAAGAAAGCAAGGAAAGGAATGACAGAAAGACAAGACATTGGAGAAAGACAGTAACACTGGATTGAAAAAAAACAGGGAGAGAGAGGAGGTGATGAGGGCAAACAGAAAGCTTGTTCTTAAAGGTGACTAATCTGTTTTTCTCACATTTAGTTGGGTTTTCAACCATAGAACAATTTAATCATCCCTTTAAATATCAATAAGCTGATTTTCTTAAAAGCTATTAAAACATGAAAATGTTTATGATGCACATAAAACAAAACTGTACACACAGTATGATTGACAATTAAAAAAGAAATCCCTATGCTCAAAAAAGAAGACTAGAAGGATACATAACACATTAAAAGTGATCTTTGGGACTTCCCTGGTGGTTCAGCAGTTGGGAATCTGGCTGCCAGTGCAGGGGACGCCAGTTTGATCCCTGGTCTTGGAAGATTCCAAATGCCACAAGGCAACTAAGCCCGTGTGCCACGACTACTGACACCATGCTCTAGAGCTGGTGATGCGCAACTCCTGAGCCCATACGTCACCACTACTGAAGCCTGTGTGCCCCAGAGCTGGTGCTCCACAAGAGACGCCACCACAGTGAGAAACCTGCCACGGCAACTAGAGAGTAGCCCCTGCTCACAGCAGCCAGCGAAAGCCTGCACTCAGCAACAAAGACCCAGCGCAGCCAAAAAGAAATATTTCTTAAGTGATCTTTGGGTAATAAACACACATGGGATTTTTTTCTTCATTTTCTCCCTTTGATACATTTTTTATAGGTTTTAAAAGGAAAAGCAACTATATTGCTTGCAATGTCAATGGACTGCTTACTTACTACTCCATAATGGCCTTAATCTGTAAACTTCCATAAACTCTGCTAAGAACAAGGCATCTTCTGTAGCATGGATAGCCAGAAAGGCAAAGTGTTTCCTGAGATACAGGTTGGGTCCATTTAAGCTAGTGTGACACAGTACAATTCTGTGGTCCTCAACTCAGGACCTTACTTTTTGTCTCATCTTTAGCCCCTTCTATTAATACTACAGACCATTTCATCAAAAAAAGATGTATTGTACATCATCTAAGTACCTGGCACTGAGCTAGAACTCCATGGAAAATAGTAATTACCTTTAAAAACAGTTAACTGACATGAAAAAAATATTGATAAGTATGAAATACCTGTGTCTTGCTTTTTTCTCCTCTAATTATAGGATTTGGAGTTTTTACTGAACAAGTTGATGAAGCTGTGGAAAATGGATCTAAATAGAAATCCTGTTTGTCTCAAACCAAAATACAGAGATAGACTGATACTGGTGTCCAAATCACTGGGTACATGTTTCTATTATATTAATATAATTTTCCTAGAGAAAGAGACTTGGTTAACTCTTTAGTTAATGTATCAGCAAGCCTTCAGAAATATGAATATAACATCTGGACCTACAAAAATGGTCAGCTTTAAATTTGATATTTTAATAAGAACAAAAGTTAAAATTGAGAAATAAAACATGAAAAAATATATTCTGTTCAGAAATAATTAAGATATCAAACACTTTCTTTAAAAAAGAAAATGTGGCTGTTACCAACAAAAAATATTTAGTCATAAATGTGTACAACTTGCTGACCTTTTGCCAAGTTTTCATTGGCACAAATCCTCTGAAGATGCCACGAGACTCTTGGTTCTGTAGGTAAAACTGATCAAAGTTTTCATTGCTTGACATTTGCCAAATGGCGCCTTAAGAACTTTCCTTTCATTTAAAATGGGAGCAAAGTAGGGAGTCACTTTATGAGACCCTTACAAATAATAACATTCCTGAATATGCACTATATAAGGGAAAATGGACGAGTGCTCTTCAGTAGGGACCAGCTTACACAGTATCAGAAGGATAAGCACTGCCCTCTCACAGAGGAGATTGTGGGAGAGTTTCTATGACATGCTGTGTGTGCATGCATGCATGCTAAGTCACTTTAGTCATGTCCGACTCTTTGCAACCCCATGGACTGTAGCCCACCAGGCTCCTCTGACAACAGGATTCTCCAGGCAAGAATACTGGAGTGGGTTTCCATGCCCTCCTCCAGAGTATCTTCCTGACCCAGGGATCAAACCCATGTGTCTTACATCTCCTGTATTTGCAGGCGGGTTCTTTACAGTATTCTCAGGCTTCCCTTGTGGCTCAGCTGGTAAAGAATCCACCTGCAATGCGGGAGACCTGGGTTGGATCCTTAGGTTAGGAAGATCCCCTGGAGAAGGGAAAGGCTACCCACTCCAATATTCTGGCCTGGAGAATTCCAGGGACTACACAGTTCGTGGGGTCGTACTGGACTCGACTGAGCAACTTTCACTTTCACTTTCTTTACCACTAGCGCCACCTGACATGCTGTACTTGGGCATCAGTTCAGTCAGTTCAGTTCAGTCGCTCAGTCGTGTCTGACTCTTTGCGACCCCATAAAAACTAACCAACCATTTCAAAACTCATGGCTGTAGTAAACCTTGGTTAATCACAACGCTAGTACAGTGGTTCTCTTGAGGGAAGGAGGGGTTGACAGGCGTATCAAAAGTATCCAAAACGATTTTTCAAAAAACACATATGGGAGGATCACACCCTGCCTACCCTTTACCCCATCAGCCAAGAGTAGGAAACAGAGAACACACAGGAAGAACGATCATGTATATTAGGTATATTTTTAAAGTAAATTACTTGTATATTTATATTTAGAATACTATCATTCATTAAAAATTGTCTTTAAAGAAAGACATGATAAAATGTTCACAATATAATATTTAAAAAGTAGGATGTTAATACTATATAGAGAGTTCCATTTCTATATAATATACACATATATACATGGTACATACCTAGAAAACAAACCAATGCTAAGAAATATACTCAAGTATTATCAGTGATTTCAGTGATTATTTCGGGTTGTGAAATACAGGCGATGTTTTGCTTTTTTCCATTTCTTTGAATTTTCCAAATATCATACATACAACATACAAAAATTATTTGTGTAACTGAATATGCTCAATTTTCAAAACTTTTAAAAGGAACAAAACGTTAAAATAGCTGAAATTTCAATTCGTAGAATAAAGAAGCCAGCTATGTGTATTATTCCTATTATTTCCTATATCTTAATGTATGTACTTTTAAAATACCATGTTACATATATAAAACTTCTTATTGACATTAACATAAAATATACTTTTCTTTTTCTATGAATAACCGTAAAATTATTAAATATTTAATTTTTGTTAAGTATGACATTTTTGTTTTGTAAAATAACAATGTAACTTATGCTTCAAGAAGGGCAACCAGACATCTAATTGTTTATAGTGATTCTCTTTGTTAGTCATGGAAAGGAGAGATACGGATAGTAATTACGGAGTCATTTTATGTTTTTGCCATCACGTTTTAGTTGTTTATAAAAAGCACATATTCTTTTTGAAATCAGAAAAAATAAAAATAAAAGCTCAACAGAAATTGTACAAATACAAGAAGTTGTATAAATAAGGTATTTTAAAAATAAATTTATTTCAGTCTAGAGTGTAACTTAAGTTCATGTGCCCTAAACCAGTGGTATATATATTTTATATGTATTATAATATTTATGTATTATATAGTAATATTTATGTTGTACTGATAGATAGCATTTATAACATGTATATATTACATTTTAAACATATATATTGTTTTTCTCTAGAATTCCTTGATGGAAAAGAAATTAAAAACATGGAAAGACAATTCCTAATGAATTGGAAAGCATCCAAAGATGCCAAGAAAACCAGCAAGAAAAAGAACAGTAAGAATGAGGATACACATAACTCATGCAACAGTAAGTAGGCCATCATTCATAGTCGGTCACTCCTGCCAGCAAAAGGAATATTATACTCAAGAACAACAACAAAATGCCAAAAATTAGGAGGGTTTGTTTCATTTTTTTAATGGGCTTTTTTTCTTAACTTGATTACAATTTCTAGAAAAAATTTCCTATAATGTTTATATATAAAAACGGTAGCTACTATCAAAAAAAGCTATGTTTAGTTCATACTGAGTTATAATTATGTTGGCTATATAAACAGAGAGCCATGAGGGTGGGGGAAATGTATAATTTTATATCTGGCAAAAGTGCATGGGGACTTCCCTGGCGGTCCAGTGGATAAGACTCCAAGCTGCCAATGCAGGGGGCCCAGATTCCACCCCTGGGCCCTAAGGGAACTAAGATCTCATGTACTGCAACTAAGCCCACACATGGCAACTAGAGAAGCCTGTGTGCCACAACTACTGAGCCCATGCCGCAAGGAACAGTCCATGTGGTTGGTGCAACGAAGACCCCGTGCAGTCAAAATTTTTTAAAAAGTGAATGATACTAGTTATCTAAATGGTGAAACAACAATCAGCTATATAACTTGTGAAACTGAAGTCACAAGTATATTCATTTAGTAACAGCACAAAAATCACATTTTCATCAGGATAAAAAATAAAGATGTATCACAATCATATATGTGGCCTATACTTGGTGGCCTGTCCCCTTTCTTAAGTACATACCCTATCATTTGAATATTTTGATTATAATATGCCTAAGGTGGTGTTACAAGGATATGGCAACCTCCCGAGTATAGCCTAACTAATGAAACTAACTGTAGCTAAGTGTAATGTGTAATAATCATCTTTACCATATTGGGGAGTATCCTAGAATTCACTCTTCACCAATTCTGTAGTCAACAATATTGGAATGAGCCACTTCCTCTGTTCCATGTTCGTTTTCTAGTTCCACAGCTAACAGGATGGAGACATGGGAAGAAGTGAGACCAGGCGAACAGGGAAAGAGGAACTAAAACAGTGTAGTGTGGCTTTATGCATAGACAGCATATCCTAGGAGCTCTATCACTCTAGGACAAGGAGGTTGAGGTGAAGAGAAGGAGGTGGAAAGCTCTGATGATTTTGCCATATTGTATCCACTGAACATGAACTGTTACTTTTATCTCACGAGTGATGATACTGTATTGGCAATATGAATTTCTCAAGATTTGAAACTTATAAAATGGACAAGAGGCATTTCCCCCTCTGCTTATACGTGGTTGGCTGTGAAGGGCAAAACTAGACTCAGGGTAAGGATTTACCTGTTTTCAGTATTACCTCAAAGATGCCAAAGTACAACCAAAGCAATGTTGAGAAAGATCAATAAAACTGAAGGGATAATGCTCCCTGTTTTCAAGCTACAGTTGAACCCTGAGCAATGAGGAGGTTAGGGGCACTGACCCTCCCCAATCTCGAAAATCTGCATGTGATTTTACAGTCAGCCCTCCATATCTTTGGTTCCACATCTGAGGATTCAACCAACCTCAGATCATGTAATACTGTAGTATATACTATAGAAAAAAAAATTCATGTAAAAGTGGACCTGAGGAATTCACACTTGTGTCATTCAAGGGTCAGCTGTATACTGCAAAGCTACAGTAATCAGGGAGATCAAACCAGTCAATCGTAAAGAAAATCAGTCCTGAATATTCACTGACTCATTGGGAAAGACCCTGATGCTGGGAAAGATTGAAGGCAAGAGGAGAAGAGGACAGCAGAGGATAAGATGGTTGGATGGCATCACTGACTCAGTGGACATGAGTTTGAGCACACTCTGGGAGATTGTGAAGGACAGGGAAGCCTGGTATGCTGCAGTCCATGGAGTCACAAAGAGTTGAACATGACTTGGTGACTCAGCAACAACAGTAATCAAAACAGCATGGTACTGGCACAAAAATAAGACACACAGATCAATGGAACAGAATAGAGAGACCAGAAATAAACTCACAACTATACAGCCAATTAATTTACAACAAAGAAGGCAAGAATATGCAGTGGGGAAAAGACAGCCTCTTCAGTAAATGGTGTGAGGAAAACTAGACAGCTACATGTGAAAGAATCTGTCTTCTCAGGCAAGGGAAACAAAAACAAACAAATGGGACTACACCAAACTCAAAAGCTTTTACAAAGTGAAGGAGACTACCAACCTGGTGAGAAGACAGTCTAGTGATTTTACAAAGTGAAGGAGACTACCAACCTGGTGAAAAGACAGCCTAATGATTTTACACAGTGAAGGAGACTTACCAACCTGGTGAAAAGACAGCCTAGTGAATGAGAGAAGAAATCTACAAACGACAGGACGTATAAGGGGTTAATATCCAAAATACATAAAGAACTCACACAACTTAGTATCAGAAAAACAAATAACCCAATGAAACAATGAGCAAGGACCTGAATAGACATTTTTCCCAAAGAAGACATACAGACAGTCAACAGACAAATAAAAAGATGCTCAGCATCACTAATCATCAGAGAAATGCAAATCAAAACCACAATGAGATATCACCTTACACCTGTCAGAATGGCAATTATCAAAAAGGCAAATTACAAGTGTTGGCAAGGATGTGGAGAAAAGGGAACCCTGGTGCACTGTTTGTAGGACTGTAAATTGGTGCAACCACCATGGTAAACAGTATGGAGGTGCCTCAAAAATTAAAAACAGAATGGACCATGTGATCATGTGATCCAGTAACTTCACTACTGGGTATGGAAGAATCGATGAAGAAGATGCAATATATACAATGGAATATTACTCAGCCATTAACAATATGAATAGTATCTTACCACTTGTGACAACATAGGTGGATATAGAGGGTATTATGCCAAGTAAAATAAGTCAAAAAGAGAAAGGCCAACACTGAATGATCTCATATGTGGAATCTAAAAAACAAGGCAATGAAAACAGACTCATACAGAAGAGTGGTTGCCAGGAGGAGTGCGATGAACAGGTGAAGGGGATTAAAAGGTAAACCTCCAGTTATAAAATGAATAAGCCACACGGACAAAACATACAGCACAAAGAATATGCTCAACAATATTACAATAACTTTGGATGAGGACATATGGTTACTAGGCTTATTTGTTGTTGCTGTTCAGTCACTAAGTTGTATCCAACTCTTTGTGACCCCATGGACTGAAGCACACCAGGCTTCCCTGCCCTTCACTATCTCCCAGAGTTTGCGCAAACTCATATCCATTGAGTCGGTGATGCCATCCAACCATCGCATCCTCTGTTGCCCCCTGCTCCTCCTGCCCTCTATTTCTCAGCAACAGGGTCTTTTCCAATGAGTTGGCTCTTCCCATCAGGCAGCCAAAGTACTGCAGCTTCCAGGCATATGGTGGTCATCATTTTACAATGATACAAATGTCAAATAACTATGTAACACTCCTGAAGCTAACAAGATATTATGCATCAACTACATTTCAATAAATAAATAAATAATTTCAGGCACACATTTTTTGATTGCACTTTACTGCACTTCCCTGATACTACATTTTATACAAATAGAAGGTCTGTGGCAACCCTTTGTTGAGCAAGTTAATTGATTCCATTTTCCCAACAGCATTTCCAACAGACATATTTCCAAAGAAAACCTACAAATGGCCAATGGGTATATTTTTTAAATGTTCAATGTCACTAATTAACCAGGAAAGGCAAATCAAAATCACAATGAGATATTTCCTCATACCTGTCAGAAAAACTCTTATCATATGACAAAACAACAACAAATGTAGGTGAGGATGTGGATAAAAGTGGAATCCTTGCATGCTGTCAGTGGGAATGCAAAATGGTGCGACCAACATGAAAAAAAGTATGGCAATGCCTCAAGATTTAGAAATAGAACAACCATATGATCCAGCAATCCCACTTCTGAGTATATCCAAAAGAACTGAAATCAGGATCTTGAAGAGATGTTAACACTCCTATGTTCATTGCAGTTGGCTATTACTATTCATAATAGCCAAGATGTAGAGACCTAAATGTCCACTGAGGAATGAATGGATAAAGAAAATTAGGTATATACAAACAACTGAATACTACTCAGCCTTAAAAAAAAAAAAAGAGAGAAATTCTGTAATATGAAACAATGTGGATGAACCTTGAGGATATTATGCTAAATGAAATAAGCCAGTTCCAGAAAGACAAATACTCCATAATTCCACATATATGAGGTATCTAAAATAGTCTATTTCATAAAATCAAAGAACAGAATGGTGGCTGCCCAGGGCTGTGGGTGGGAGGGTAATGGGGAGTTACTAATCAGTGGATATAAAGTTTCAGTCAAGCAAAATGAATAAGCTCTAGAGATATGCTGTACAAAGCTGCACATGCATGCTAAGTCACTTCAGTCATGTGTGACTCTTTGCAACCCTATGGACCATAGCCCACCAGGCTCCTCTGTCCAAGGGATTCTCCAGACAAAAACAGTGGAGTGGGTTGCCATCCCCTTCTCCAGGGGATTTTCCCAACCCAGAGATCAAACCCATGTCTCTTATGTATACTGCACTGGCAAGCAGTTCTTTACCACTAGCACCACCTGGGAAGCCCACAAAGCTGGGCTAGAGTCAACAATAATGTATTTATTGGACATTTAAAACAGTAACAGGGTAGATTCCATGTTAAGTGTTCTTACCACAATTTTTTTTTTAAAAGCCATATGGAATGCTACAAAGTACAGAAGCGTCATTTCATACCTTATTGTAGTTGCTATCATGATAACCATTAATAATTTAAATGGAAAGCACTCCAGTCTAGGAAGCCAAAAAGAGGGGCAAAGGAAGAAAAAAGAACCAATATTATCGTGCCAATCATTTTAGATCTTTATATGCATTACTGCTTTAATCATTTTACCTTGTGGGAAAAATTATATCCATTTTTCAGCTGAGAAAGCTGAGTTTTAGAAAGATGAGATAACTTGTCTAAGGTCACAAAGATAGCAGAAAGTGAAAGTAAAAATGTTAGTTGGTCAGTCATGTCCAACTCTTTGCAATCCCATGGACTGTAGCCTGCTAGGCTCCTCTACAGACAAGAATACTGGAGTGGGTTGCCATGCCCTTCTCCAAGGGAATCTTCCCAACCCAGGGACTGAACCTGGGTCTCCCCCATTGCAGGCAGATTCTTTACCATCTGAGACACCAGGGAAGCCCAGTAATTAATCAAAGTTATCTGACTTTATCAAAGAGCTTTGGTTTCTAGTGATTACTGTATTGATGACCGGTGGACAACTCATGCTTGGACATAAGGACAATAATGTCTGCCCTACTTAGAAATTCACTTCGGTTTGGCAGGAATTTAGAAAAATCTGCAACTGTATAAATGCATGATATGTAAACATATAATTTTTGCAAATACAAAGAAACTAGGGAGAAAAATGAGACTATATTATGAAAGAACTTTGAAATTTTATAAGTATTCAAATAAATTATATTATTTACTCTATTGAAAAACAGACTTTAAGGTCAACTAAATTAAATTTAAATTGAAAGCTGACTACCTGCAATAGAAATTATCTGAGTTTGCCTCAGGCGTGTGCTAAGTCCGACTCTTTGTTACCACGTGGACTATAGCCTGCCAGGTTCCTCAGTCCGTAGGGTTCTCCAGGCAAGAATACTAGAGTGGGTTGCCATGCGCTCCTACCAGGGGATCTTCCTGACCCAGAGATTATACATTGAACATCTTGTGGCTCCTGCACTGCAGGTGAATTCTTTACTGCTGAGCCACCAGGGAAGCCCTTTTCTCAGGAGTACTTAGGTATTTTCTCTTGGCCATTTATAGATATCCTTCTTTCTTGTCACCTACATGCTTCTGTGAACCCTTTGCAAACAAATGGTACAGTTCCTGAGCCTCCCAGGCTTACAACCAGTGACCTCCCTAGACACACGCATGTAACACACAGTAACTATGCACCTGGCCGATAGCTTGCACTATGGTCTTCATGTAAAGTCTCTCTGTTATTGCTGCTCAGGAGAAATGGAAAGCGTGAATTAAAGTCTAGAAGATACACTGTGCTTTTGAAAATCTACAGTATACCTTCAGGACTTTAGAAGAGTTAATATGAACCATTTAAAGATACCTCTGCACAACCAAATACATTGTAAGTGAAGAGGAATTCTTAGGAAGATGGTCATTTTTAAATTTCCTGACCTTTGACATATTTTTGGTAGCCCTGTAAATTTGGAGCTCTATAATAATAAAATTACAGGGATTATGTCTTTAAACTTCAAGGATCTTACAATAAAAAATCTTGTCCTAAATACAGTCTCAAAATCAGAAGTAGTCAAATACTTTAACGAAGTTCAAAATATCTTAATAACTTTCAGCATTTACTTTTGTAGTGTTTTGATGGAAACATTCATTTATTCACTTAATAAACACTTGTTGAGCACTGCGGATATGCCCAAGATTATGCTAAGCTCTGAGAATTAGAGTTGATTAAGGCAGTTTCTACTTAAAAGAAAAATCATTGCTAGAAAGTTACGAGGATCTATAAACAGGGAAATGATGTTAAGTGTGGAAATAAGGTATGAACAGATTACAAAAACTGTAATTGACTAATCTACTCCCTAAAGGTTAAAAACACTGAAAAAATAAACACATAACAGCAAAACACAAGGGTAGTTAATATTAATTAATGTTGGTATACCCATTTTATCTATGAGAGTTGACCATGAACTTTCCTGTGTGGGTTCTCACGTATGAAAATCTGTCATATTTTATCTTGGACATTAACTTTTTATTGGTTTTGCTATGAAACTATTTAGTCATATTTAATTCCATTTCTCAAAATATAGTCTAATGCTGTTCTATGTCATGTTTACAATTTAGTTATTAGTTTCAAAGCAGAATGCTTTTAATTCTTTGTACGCTACAGGTAACTTTGAAACAATGCATCACATAGTTCCTGTTTATTACCCAAAGGTGGGTAAGCCAAAATTAGTTTTTTTCTCTGACATACAGAGATTTCTTGCAAATGGAAATGCAGCTCCAGAAAGCTCCCAAGAAGATAACTCTAAAATTATTGATGACATGGGGTAGGTTCTTTCAAATACTTCTGTGTGATTTATGTTTTGGCGGGAAGGATGGGATACCCTCACTGTCAACAGCACAGAGAAAGAAAGGTCCTCCATCCATCTTCTAGTTCTCTGTTCTCAATTCTTCTTGACCAAGCACCAAAAAAAAAAAAACAAAAGTTCACTGTTCACCTGCCAAAACAGTCATTAAGTTGCAGTGGTTCAGGAAGAGCTGGGACTCACAGACGAGATACGTCAACTGGAATAAAGCAGGTGACTCAGGCAAGTCCCAAAAGCAGCAGGTAAAGATGTCTAAATGAGCAGGGATAACAGCAAAGGAGCCTGAGGCTGAGATAGTAATGACGGCCCATTGGTGAGTAGAGGGCATCTGGTGGTGGAAAGGAAGGACAAGCCACAGCACGACAGGGACAGGCTAGTTTCACCACTTCTCCAACCCAAACGTTCCTAATTTGGGGTCCCAGAAGGATGCATTAAAAGTTTCATTAGGTTCTCAAAGAGATATATGATCTGAAAAGTAGTTTAAGAATCACTATTCTAACCTCACGTGCGTGCTAAGGCCCTTCAGTCATGTCCCGACACTTTTCGACAACATGGACTTCAGCCCTCCAGGCTCCTCTGTCCATGAGATTCTCCAGGCAAGAATACTGGAGTGGGTTGCCAAGCCCTCCAGGGGATCTTCCTGACCCAGGGATCAAATCTGCATTTCTTAGGTCTCCTGCATTGGCAGGCAGGTTCTTAACCACTAATTCTAAACTTTGAATATACACAAGGGCTTCCCAGGTGGCATATACGTAATTTCAGTTCAGTTCAGTCGCTCAGTCATTTTCGACTCCTTGCGACCCCATGAATCACAGCACGCCAGGCTTCCCTGTCCATCACCAACTCCCGGAGTTCACTCAGACTCACGTCCATCGAGTCTGTGATGCCATCCAGCCATCTCATCCTCTGTCGTCCCCTTCTCCTCCTGTCCCCAATCCCTCCCAGCACCAGAGTCTTTTCCAATGAGTCAACTCTTGGCATGAGGTGGCCAAAGTACTGGAGTTTCAGCTTTAGCATCATTCCTTCCAAAGAAATCCCAGGGCTGATCTCCTTCAGAATGGACTGGTTGGATCTCCTTGCAGACCAAGGGACTCTCAAGAATCTTCTCCAACACCACAGTTCAAAAGCATCAATTCTTCGGCACTTAGCCTTCTTCACAGTCCAACTCTCACATCCATACATGATCACAGGAAAAACCATAGCCTTGACTAGATGGACCTTTGTTGGCAAAGTAATATCTCTGCTTTTCAATATGCTATCTGGGTTGGTCATAACTTTTCTTCCAAGGAGTAAGCGTCTTTTAATTTCATGGCTGCAGTCACCATCTGCAGTGATTTTGGAGCCCAAAAAAATAAAGTCTGACACTGTTTCCACTGTTTCCCCATCTATTTCCCATGAAGTGATGGGACCAGATGCCATGATCTTCGTTTTCTGAATGTTGAGTTTTAAGCCAACTTTTTCACTCTCCACTTTCACTTTCATCAAGAGGCTTTTTAGTTCCTCTTCACTTTCTGCCATAAGGGTGGTGTCATCCGCATATCTGAGGTAATTGATATTTCTCCCAGCAATCTTGATTCCAGCTTGTGCTTCTTCCAGTCCAGCGTTTCTCATGATGTACTCTGCATATAAGTTAAATAAGCAGGGTGACAATATACAGCCTTGACGTACTCCTTTTCCTATTTGGAATCAGTCTGTTGTTCCATGTCCAGTTCTAACTGTTGCTTCCTGACCTGCATACAGACTTCTCAAGAGGCAGGTCAGGTGGTCTGGTATTCCCATCTCTTTCAGAATTTCCCACAGTTTATTGTGATCCACACAGTCAAAGGCTCTAGCATAGTCAATAAAGCAGAAATAGATGTTTTTCTGGAACTCTCTTGCTTTTTTGACGATCCAGCGGATGTTGGCAATTTGACCTCTGGTTCCTCTGCCTTTTCTAAAACCAGCTTGAACATCCGAAGTTCACGGTTCACATATTGCTGAAGCCTGGCTTGAAGAATTTTGAGCATTACTTTACTAGCGTGTAAGATGAGTGCAATTGTGCAATTGAGCATTCTTTGGCATTGCCTTTCTTTGGGATTGGAATGAAAACTGACCTTTTCCAGTACTGTGGCCACTGCTGAGTTTTCCAAATTTTCTGGTGTATTAAGTGCAGCACTTTGACAGCATCATCTTTCAGGATTTGGAATAGCTCAACTGGAATTCCATCACCTCCACTAGCTTTGTTCGTAGTGATGCTTTCTAAGGCCCACTTGACTTCACATTCCAGGATGTCTGGCTCTAGGTCAGTGATCACACCATCGTGATTATCTGGGTCATGAAGATCTTTTTTATACAGTTCTTCTGTGTATTCTTGCCATCTCTTCTTAATATCTTCTGCTTCTGTTAGGTCCATACCATTTCTGTCTTTTATCAAGCCCATCTTCGCATGAAATGTTCCCTTGGTATCTCTAATTTTCTTGAAGAGATCTCTAGTCTTTCCCATTCTGTTGTTTTCCTCTATTTCTTTGCACTGATCGCCGAGGAAGGCTTTCTATCTCTCCTTGCTATTCTTTGGAACTCTGCATTCAGATGCTTATATCTTTCCTTTTCTCCTTTGCTTTTCACTTCTCTTCTTTTCTCAGCTATTTATAAGGCCTCCCCAGACAGCCATTTTGCTTTTCTGCATTTCTTTTCCATGGAGATGGTCTTGATCCCTGTCTCCTGTACAAGGTCACAAACCTCCGTCCATAGTTCATCAGGCACTGTATCAGATCTAGTTCCTTAAATCTATTTCTCACTTCCATTGTATAATCATAATGGATTTGATTTAGGTCATACTGAATGGTCTAGTGGTTTTCCCTACTTTCTTCAATTTAAGTCTGACTTTGGCAATAAGGAGTTCATGGTCTGAGCCACAGTCAGCTCCTGGTCTTGTTTTTGCTGACTGTATAGAGCTTCTCCATTTTTGGCTGCAAAGAATATAATCAGTCTGATTTCAGTGTTGACCATCTGGTGATGTCCATGTGTAGAGTCTTCTCTTGTGTTGTTGGAAGAGAGTGTTTGCTATGACCAGTGCATTCTCTTTGCAAAAGTCTATTAGCCTTTGCCCTGCTTCACTCCGTATTCCAAGGCCAAATTTGCCTGTTACCCAGGTGTTTCTTGACTTCCTACTTTTGCATTCCAGTCCCCTATAATGAAAAGGACATCTTTTTTGGGTGTTAGTTCTAAAAGGTCTTGTAGGTCTTCATAGAACCGTTCAACTTCAGCTTCTTCAGCATTACTGGTTGGGGCATAGGCTTGGATCACCGTGATATTGAATGGTTTGCCTTGGAAATGAACAGAGATAATTCTGTTGTTTTTGAGATTACATCCAAGTACTGCATTTCGGACTCTTTTGTTGACCATGATGCTACTCCATTTCTTCTAAGGGATTCCTGCCCACAATAGTAGATATAATGGTCATCTGAGTTAAATTTACCCATTCCAGTCCATTTTAGTTCGCTGATTCCTAGAATGTCGACGTTTACTCTTGCCATCTCCTGTTTGACCACTTCCAATTTGCCTTGATTCATGGACCCAACATTCCAGGTTCCTATGCAATAGTGCTCTTTACAGCATCGGACCTTGCTTCTATCACCAGTCACATCCACAATGGGGTATTGTTTTTACTTTAGCTCCATCTCTTCATTCTTTCTGGAGTTATTTCTCCACTCATCTCCAGTAGCATATTGGGCACCTACCGACCTGGGGAGTTCCTCTTTCAGTATCCTATCATTTTGCCTTTTCATACTGTTCATGGGGTTCTCAAGCCAAGAATATTCAAGTGGTTTGCCATTCCCTTCTCCAGGGGACCATATTCTGTCAGACCTCTCCACCATGACCGTCCCGTCTTGGGTGGCCCCACACGGCATGGCTTAGTTTCATTTAGTTGGACAAGGCTGTGGTCCATGTGATCAGATTGACTAGTTTTCTGTGATTATGATTTCAGTGTGTCTGCCCTCATGTTAACAGTGGAGTGAAGCAAGCTCTGGCTTTGCTTTGTATTTGTTTTTTATTTTTAGTCCATCGTTGAAAGGTTTTTATAGTGCATAGAATGTATACTTGTTGTTGTTTAGTCATTAAGTTGTGTCCCACTCTTTGGGACCCTATGGACTCTAGTCTGCCAGGCTCCTCTGTCTATGGGATATCCCAGGCAAGAATACTGGAGTAGTTTGCCATTTCCTTCTCAAGGGGATCTTCCCAACCTAAGGATCGAACCCGTGTCTCCAGTATTGGCAGGCTGATTCTCTACCACTAAGCCACCAGGGAAGCCCCATATCATAGTAGTCACTATGTTATAATAAAGGGCAATAGCAAATTTCATTAAGAAAGTAATCAGAGCCAGTAGATGTACTTTGGAATGGATTTCCTTTTTCCAGAACTGCTTGATGAGGGTCACATGGGCTTGTCATGAGACACTCTCTGAAGGGTCCAATCAAGGGATGGTGACTCAGCATTCCTTAATGGAGCCCACCTGAAGAAGACCCATGAACAACAGTGCTGCTACCCCCATTCCCTGAAGAGTGGCTTAGGCTTGTTGAGAGAGGCCTAAGGGGGAGAGAGTCCTATAAGTCTGGAAAATGCTTCATCTGGGGACAGGAGATAGGATACGTAAGGAGTCCTAGTTTGGATCTTGCTTCCTCTCCATTCACACACACACAAAACAGAAGTCGTGTGTGAATTTGCCATACCTGATTATGTCCATTGCCATCAAAACCGTAGCAAGTTTGTTCATAGCACCCCAAGAGTTTCTTAAAGATTTACATAACTCAGCGTCAGTTCCACAACAGTGTTCTTGCATTTTGTTTCTTCGCCAAGCATTTTGAAAGGTCTTGCTAGTGTATCATCAAGGTGGAAAAGAAAACAATAAAAACAGACACAGCCTCAGAAAACAATATTGGTAAATCTGTACATTGTCACACATACTGTTAGATCAGTTGTGAGCTGTGGCACGTACTACATATTCTGCAGCCCCAAACAAAGCTCTGGTCACTAGGACTGCACTGACAAATCCTACTTCCTAACTAGGAATGCTAAACACAAGCTAAATGCATTTTCAACTACCAATACTAAGTACTGTTGAGATAGGCTACCCTAAAGAAACCACCAGCATAGAGGGGTTCCTGTGAGAAGAATATATTGTCCTGCTTTTGCCACTGTCAGTGAAACTGATTATGTTCAATCCTGATTCTTAAGTTTTATTTTGTGAAAAAGTATTACATAAACATTTTCATTTTTAATTTTCATTTATTTATGTTTGGCTGTGCTGGGTCTTCCGGAGAAGGCAACGGCACCCCACTCCAGTACTCTTGCCTGGAAAATCCCATGGATGGAGGAGCCTGGTAGGCTGTAGTCCATGGGGTCACGAAGAGTCGGACACGACTGAGCGACTTCATTTTCACTTTTCACTTTCTTGCATTGGAGAAGGAAATGGCAACCCACTCCAGCGTTCTTGCCTGGAGAATCCCAGGGATGGGGGAGCCTGGTGGGCTGCCGTCTATAGGGTCACACAGAGTCGGACACGACTGAAGCGACTTAGCAGGAGTGCTGTGTCTTCATCACTATGTGGACTTTTCTCTAGTTAAGGAGGATGGAGGCTACTCTCTAGTCGCAACATGCAGGCTTCTCACTGTGGTGGCTTCTCTTGCTGTGGAGCACAGGCTCTAGGGTGCACAAGCTTCAGTAGGTGTGGCTCCCAGTCTCTCCAGCACAGGCTCAATAGTTGTGGCACATGGGCTTAGTTGCTCCACGGCAGGTGGGATCCTCCAGGATCAGGAATCAAAGCCATGTCTCCTGCATTGGCAGGTGGATTCTTTGCCCCTGAGCCACCAGGGAAGCCCCAACATTTTCTTTTAAATATCTTTTATCTCCTCAGGGCACATTTTCACTGAGGGCATACCAAAACATTGATTTGGTTATCACAAATGATTTAAGTCTTATTAAATGGAAATATCACCAGTTAATATCACCTTCAATCAAAGGTGACCAAACCTATTATGGAATTTCATTAAGCTCTTGATAATAGACTATTAGGGTGTGCCTCTTGCTAACATTTTACTAATTTAGTGTAAGGCTACAAGACAGTCCATGGAGTCCCAAGAGTAGGATACGATTTAGCAATTATACCACCACCATGAGACAATGAGAATAAAGTTAGAAGGTTAGTAAAGTATTAAAATACACAGCTCTTAAGAACAGATTTTTAGTTTCTAAAAAGTTGATTAAACCAACTCCCTCCCTTAATTACTTGAAGGAGGGTTAATGAGCTGGTATCAGCAGGAGAGTCCCCTACAGTCTACATTTAAGATTCAAGGTGGGGAGCCTGATCAGAGGTGGAAAGGAGCTTTAGAGGCTTCTTCCAAAACTCTAGAAGTATAAGCCCCACACTCCTTTAAGGTTTACACACTGAGAGCTGTGCCTGTGTCCTGTGTAGAACACAGTGAAGCAACATCTGTCCAATGACAGGGGAATGTTTTCCACCTCCTTTATAAATGCATGCCGTCTGTGCTCATGTATATTTACACAAGCCTGCCTTCCCTACAGGGAGGAAAAAGTCAGACTCATTGACGTTGCTGCTGACCCCCAAACTGAACTTGATACTATCAATGTACACTTTAATTAAAGATTAGTTCAACACTATTTTTTTATTTAAAGGCTGATGCTGAACAAATGCCTTCACTGTTCAATTAAAAATAGTATGTGGTATGGAACAAAAAATGTGCAAATTATTGCCTCTTTTTCTGTTTGTCACAGTAAATACTTTCTGACAGATGTTTCCTCTCTTTTCAAGCTGGCTAGGAGGTATTTGAGCCTTAGTAATTTAAAAATAGGCATTAAATACATTTATACATTGTAAATAAGATCCACTGAGAATACAGTACCCACAGCACGGTACAATGAAAAGAGCAAACTGTTACTTGATTAACTATCTTTCAAGCCCAAGCAATGTCAATAGAGTCAATCCATCCCTTCTGTTAATGTAAAAATAATAACTTCCTAGCTGGGTTAGAATGCCCTTAGGTTCAGACACCTTTAAGGAATGTGAATCCCTGGGACCTATAATTCATAGGAAATGTTCACTGTATGTTATTTAACTATTTATAAAATACCTACTAACTTTAGTTAGAAATGAATGCTTTGGGTTTCTTTGAGTTAAAAAGTGATCTTTAAAAAGGGTAAATTTACCACTGTTAAGGCTATGCTATGTTTGAACAGTTGTAACAACAGATCTCCTATGTGCTTCAAGAAGAATTTTTTAAAACTTAGATAATACTTTTAGTCATGAAACTCTGGGATGATCTTATATAAACTCATTTGTAAAGCTCTAACTACGTTTAATTTTGCCGTATTAAATCCAACCTCAGTCTAACTAACTTTTATATGCAAAATAACTGTATACATCAATAATATAGGTATAATGCTAAGATTTTGGTTTGCAGTTCTCAAAGAACTCTTTTGAAATTAGGAGAACTCCCATCTCCCTAAAAAAAAAAAAAAAAAAAAAAGAAATTAATAGTAATGAGCAACAAAACTTTTTTTAGAATACTCTAAGCTAGCTTTTCGGAGAAGGCAATGGCACCCCACTCCAGCACTCTTGCCTGGAAAATCCCATGGACGGAGGAGCCTGGTGGGCTGTAGTCCATGGGGTCACTAAGAGTCAGACACGACTGAGCAACTTCCCTTTCACTTTTCACTTTCATGCATTGGAGAAGGAAATGGCAACCCACTCTGGTGTTCTTGCCTGGAGAATCCCAGGGACAGGGGAGCCTGGTAGGCTGCCGTCTATGGGGTTGCACCGAGTCGGACACGACTGAAGTGACTTAGCAGCAGCAGCAGCAACAAGCTAGCTTTTGTGATGTCTAGTCTCAACTCTGTCAATGGCTTACTCTATGAACAAGAATTATGTAAGTTACAAGAACTGTACTAGTTATTTTCCATTTTAAAATATCTATTCTGAAAGCTTAGTCTTCATTACCCCAACAAATTATAAAACACAGTAGGACCCTTTGAGATAAGAGTACTATTAGCCCCAACTTATACATAGGGAAAATGAGTGTTGGAGAAACCCAGTCAGAGGAGCCCAACGTCACAGGATTGCCAGGAGGCAGAACTGGGACATGAATCTAGGTCATTGACTCCAAAAATCAAGTTCTTAATTACACTGCCAGGGGGTCTCAAAAACATTACACTGCCAGGGGGTCTCAAAAACACCCTAAAGAAAAGGCAGATAAAATAAGTAAGGGAAGCATGTGAGAATGTGACTGAGGTAAACTGGAGAGCATGCTGTCCAACTAAAGGCAACCGTAGCTACTTGGCTCCAAAACACTACAGCCAGGCAGACAAGTTGAACTTGGGAAATCAGATTATCTGACAAGAAAGATATCTAGGTTGTGGCATCATCTGATTTTTAAAATGCTGTAAATATTGGATCAGTATTTTTTCTTTAAAAATGTCCATTACAGTAGGTAAAAAAAAAAAAAAATCAAGTAATGCTAACGAGGATATGGAGCCACCAGAACTGTCATGCACTACTGGTGGGGATGCAAAAAGAATAGTTCAGCCAATTTGGAAAAAAGTTTGACATATTCTTACAAAGTTAAACACACACTCAACACACTCAGCAGTCCCACTCCTAAGTATTTCCCCAGGTGAAATGAAAACATATACTCACACAAAAATCTGAACCCTAATGTTTTCCATGGCTTACGAAGAATCACCAAAAATTGAGAACAACCCAAAAGCCCCTCAGCAGGGAATGGATAAACAAACTGTGGTACACCCATACAATGGAATACTACTCAGCATTAAAAAGAAATGAACTAGCAATATATGAAATGACACAGACTTCAGAAGCACTATGCTGAATGAAAGACACCAGACTTAAAAGGCTACACAATGTATGATTTCATGACCTACTGGCAAAGGCAAAACTGCAGAGACAGAAAACATGAGTAGTTGCTGAGGACCTGGGGTTGACTACAAAGGGTCAATACAAGGGAATCTTGAGGGGGTGATGAAATGTTGCATATCTTTATTGTGGTAGTAGTTACATGACTGTAAATGTTTTATCAAAACTGTTGAACTATATACTCAAAGGACTGTTTAAGTCTGTAAATTATACCTTAATTAACAATAAAGGAAATAGTTGAAAGGTGAAAAAAGCACCAACTGTATACAGATAACAAAACAATATATTTTCTTCACTGGTATATGTGATCATTTTACATTATAAAGATAACAAACTATGTGACACATTTTTTAAAAAGATAAGTATGATTTTGAGACCTACATCACACTGGGACTTCCCTGATGGTCCCGTGGGTAAGACTCCAAACTCCCAATGCAGTCTTGGATCCCTGGCAAGGAACTAGATCTCACACACTACAACTTAAAGAGTCCGCATGCTGCAAATAAGGATTCTGCATGCCACATCTAAGACCTGATGCAGCCAAATAAATATCTTTTTAAAAGGCCTAATCACACTCAGTGAAATAAAATCTATAGCACTCTAAAACCAGATTAGGCAAGAATTTCAAAGAAAGATGTATAATGAAAATAGTATTTGGATTGTTAATAGGGATTCAAGTTAATGCTCTTTACTGAGATAAGAGATACAAAAAAAAATGTTTTGCAAATAATGAAGATCCCTACAAATAGTAAATAAAATAGTATGGTAAAAAACACAACTGTTAAGGTCAATCTGCCTGGCTTGAATCCTGTCTCTGCCACTTAGTAACTGTGTGACCTTGGACAACTTATTTCAACTCTCTTAGCTTTATTTTCTCAACTATAAGGTCCTCAAAGGGTTTTTGTAAAGACTAAATGAGAAAATAAAAGTGCTTTCTGTAAAACACTTAGCACTTAAAAAGATACCTGTTACTAATTTATATAATGTTGAAAATTTGAAGATGTTTATTCTCCATTTCAACTGTAATTGCAAATACTGGAGTCTTGCAGGAATTAGGACTAGAGTCATCAGAGCATTCAGAGGCTGCTTAGAGTGGCAGCAGACAAGACAAGGGGGTGGCCTGAGGTGGCGGGTCCTGTTACATCAGTCCTTTCGAACCTGTTGGGCAACTCAGCAGGCAACTGGCCAGTCGTCATTAGCAGTGAAGTGCCTGTACTGTGCCGCACATGCACATTCGTCCCAATTCCTAGAGTAGCAGAAGACTCTAGCAGTCTAGGCTAGGGGGAAGCTTGTGAGATGCCAGGGTGCAAAATATAAGGAGCCCTGAGCACCTAATTTGCCTACCCTAGTCCTGGCCCCTACCTTCACTCCAATGTTGTTATTTCCACACCTCTCTCAACTCACAGATTTCCCATAATCTTCCCTACCTCAGGGGCACAATCTTTGTTTCTGCTTTCTTTAAAGCCTGAGAAGATTCACAGTTTAGTAACTAATCATTAGCCTTCACTGTTGTTAATGTGTCCTAGATTATATACGTTTCCTACCTGTTTTGGATAACTTTGTTTTGAAATAATTTAAATGCTGTTTTTTTTTTTTCCTCTGTCAATACAGAACTCTCTCTTTGAAGACATCTGAAAGCTTGCTGACAAAAAATGATGTACGTGAACCTCACCTTCTTCATAATTTGCAAGTAAATTTGTAAAACAGTAAATTCAACCTCAGTGATCTGAAACGTTTCATTCTTTACCTTTACAGCACTAGGCAACATCATCATTTGTGGTTTGTAGCTTTACAGTCTCTCATTAAGAAAAACCTTTGCAATTCCTGTTTGATTTGCTTCTTTATAGAATCTGAAACAGTCCTTTACAATTGCTTTATTTCTCATTACATACAATTTTCTGGGAAGATAAAGATGTGCTTTCTCATTCATCAAAAGTAATCGTTTTCTGAACTCACAGTATTTTGGTGTGCTTCTTTATCTTAAAGTGTAAATCTGACTATATTTATCAAACGGGAATTGAGATGAAAACCTGAGGATTACTCTGAGTTACTAATAAAGTGTGTGGAACTTTATACTCAAATGAAGTAAGTGCCACCATTACTATGTACTAGGTTTGTTATTTAGACGCTAAGTCGTGTTTGACTCTTTTGCGACCCCAAGGACTGTAGCCCACCAGGCTCTTCTGGCCATGGGGATTCTCCAGGCAAATATACTAGAATGGGTTGCCATTTCCTCCAAGGTATCTTCCTGACCCAGGGATCAAACAGGTGGATTCTTTATCAGGAAAGCCCTGTACTTGTTGGCAGCTCCAATTTTTAAATATATGGTAAAGGATGAAATTATGTCACATGTAAAAGAACGGTTTCATTAAGGATACTTTAAATTCGATATTCTGTCTCGACCCTCAAAGAAGATTGACGCAAGAATTGTTTTCAACGATGCATTAATCACATTGCTGGGAAATATTGGGCGTCTGCTCAAACTTCACCTGTGAAGACACCAGGTCGGGGGCATCCAGGGCCCGGGCTTCCCCGGGCAGCGCCCCCTTTCCTCAAGGAGCCTGTACGGAGCCCCTCCCCACACGGCCGCCATCCCCGCTCCCCGGGAGCCACGAGGGTACAACACCTCGGGCGAGCTCCCCGCAGGGAAACTCCCAAATCCGTTCCAACTACGGAAACAAAGGGGGGCCCCGGGGTGGGGGATGGGACGATGGAGGCGCCGGCCTCGGGAAGAAGCAATTGCGACTAGGGGAACTAAAAGTACCACAGACCGTGGGCACGCTCGAACTCAGTGCAGTTTACCTCCGGGCGGCTCAATACACTGGTCGCGGAGTCCCGAGGCGGCGGGACTACGCTTCAAGCAGTCAAGACGGCAGGAGACGTTGACATTGTGGTGGAGCAAACTGTGAGCGCGTCGAGGAGGCACACGCCACACTTCCTCACCGAAAGTTAAGGCGCGTTCCACAGAACGGCCACCTTCGCGCCTCGGCCCGGCGCGGATCTGGAAGACGCCCGGGGCTCAGCCTGGGCCCGAGGCGGAAGGCTCACGGCGAGACAAGGTAACTCGCGATGCCGCGCTGGGGTCCTTAGAGCCCAGGCCGTGACTGCGGCCCCGCCGGCCGCCAACCCAGCGGGCGCTTGACGTACCACGCTCGGGGCCCGACCTGGGGGAGAACCTGAACGCGGGGGCGTGGTCAGGAAGACGCCCCGCCCCCTATGGCCCCGCCCCGCCGGACGGTTTGATTAATGAGTCTCCCGATGCAGAGAGGCTCCCGGAGCACGCAGCCCCACAGCACAGCACCACAGGTGCCAGAGGACGTCGGCGGGTCCTGCCGTGGTGATCCGGCGCCTAGCTTGGCCCACAAGCAGTCTTCGCCTCGCACGAGCCCGCATAAAAGGCGCACCCGATCCGCTGGACGAAGATGGAGTGACCGGCGCGGTCCAGGCCACGCAGACCCGGCTAGACGCTTCAATTCCCGAGCAGCGGAGCCGAACCCCGCACAGCCCCTACAGGAAAGGTGAGGACCCGAGTCCGACCCCTGCCTCGCAGTTCCCGGACGTGGACGGGTGGTGGGTGCCTTAGTCTGAGATGAGGTCACAGGTCCCTCTGGCAGAAACCACCCCGGGCTCCTGCCGTCGCCCCTGGGGACCCCGAGCCTCCGGAACGCATAATGCGAGGGCGGCCGGCGCGGGCACCGCGGGCCACGGCGTGCTCTACGAGTTGACCCGCTCCATCTTTCCCGCGGGATGGGCAGGCTAATAATCCAGACGCGCGAACAAGTTCTGAACCTGAAATCTTCCTTCTCCCAGTATCGTAGCCCTCTTGACTAAATTGTTGGTGGAAAGTAAGGCTGGTTGGGCTTTCCTGGTGGCTCAGACGGTAAAGAATACGCCTGCAATGCGGAGACTTGGGTTCGATTCCTGAGTCAAGATTTCCCTGGAGAAGGAAATGGCAACCCACTCCAGTATTCTTGCTTGAAGAATCCCATGGACAGAGGAACCTGGTTGTCTACAGTCCACGGGGTCGCAAAGAATCGGACACGACTGAGCGACTAAGCACAGCACACAAGGCTGGTTGGTACCGGGGCCCTCCTGAGCCTTCTAACCAGTCTAGGAATCCTCGGGCCCCGCCACTCTCCCCAGACCCCGGAAGGCAAAAGTGCCCCAATCAAAAGGTGCTCAACTCTGAGATGGCCCGGAGCCACATCGGATGCTGGGGCGGGGTGCGCAGGGGGAGCGAGAGGGCTGCGCTTCCATCCGGGCTAAGCTCGACCAGCGCCGCGGCCTCACCGCGCCTTCGGTCCTTTGCAGGGAAGCCGCTATGGACCGCGGCGGCCCCGCAGGCAGCCCCCTGATCTCCAGCAGCGAGCCCGCGCCCCCGGTAGTCGCAGTCCGAGACTTGAGCCCCGGACGGACCGGGCCGGGACCCTCGGGCCCAGGCGGCGGCGCGCGGTCGGGAGGCGGGCGGCCGGCGGCCGCGAACGCGGCGCGGGAGCGCAGCCGCGTGCAGACTCTGCGGCACGCCTTCCTGGAGCTGCAGCGCACGCTGCCGTCGGTGCCGCCGGACACAAAGCTGTCCAAGCTGGACGTGCTGCTGCTGGCCACCACCTATATTGCGCACCTCACCCGCAGCCTGCAGGACGACGCCGAGGCGCCGGCGGACCCAGGACTGGGCGCCCTTCGCGGGGATGGTTACCTACACCCGGTCAAGGTAGGCGGGCAAGGCACTGAGGAGCCGGGCCCGGGAGCAAGGCACCATGACCTGCCGAGTCTGACACTGCTTGGGCAGATACCAGCGAGCTCTCACCGCTCCTTCCGGGTGAGACAGGGGACAGACCCGGAGAGCGATCTTCGCCTGCCAAGTCACCGGCAGGGAGGTCCCCACTGCACTAGGTTACTCCTTAACGGTTTGCAGGTAGTGGCTTAAACCTGGGGTGGCTTGGGTAGGGGGAGTCTCATGCCCCCTATAGGATGATGGAATCTACAGGATACCTTTCCTAGATGAGACGTTTTTCGGGGGTGCCTGGTGGGGTGCTTGGTTGCACATCCTGATAATTTTTAGTAATCAGAGCCTTTGAGGGTTTTAAATTTACATAATTATGTTTCCCCTTGTGATTTTTGTCAATTTTTTTAAAGTTTCACGAATTAAATAGGGTGATGGAATTATCTGTTGCTAACTCACCCTAGGAAACCAATGTTGAAATTTTTTTGTAAAATGAGACCGTTCTGCATCCCCATATGGTAAATTTTCAGTACATTTTAATGTTAACTATCATAGACTAGGAACTACCAAGAATGTTAGAAAAATTACAATGAGTTTATGTAATTTTCATAATAAATTGGCATGTATTTGTGTTCGGATTAAATACTATATTCAAATTCTTTAATGTACAAAATTAGCCAAGAGAGTTCCTCTTGTATAATATTTTTTACATTACATGTAGGTAGCAATGTACAAAATTGGTCAGGGTTTTGTTTAATACAGTTTTTATGATTATGATTTATTACCTATATTGCAATATTTAGACTCTCATCATCCTTTTCTCCTAGATCTAATTGTTTTTTAAATATTACATCGATCAGGCTTTCTGTTCAAAATGAATCTCCTTCCCTATATTTTCTAAAACTAAATATTCAAAATTTTTATTCTACTATTCACATTTTCACACACACAAATATAAAATTAAGACTTTGCCTTAAGTATATCAATGTTCAGTAAATTATTGAATAATCATTATTGAAATGAAGGTAAAATACATCCTCTAATATTAATTGAACTTAAAATTCTGTGGTAAGCTTTAACAAAATGTACTTTGCAAATGCAATCAACATGATGATATTCAAACTAGTTCAAATATTAAGTGTAAATATTTGAAGTATTATTTATTCATAATTATGATAGGCTATTCCATTCCATTCATGTGTTATATAACCTCAGCTGGAAATTTATTCATTACTAATTGAGGGGTTTTGTATATAACCATTAGTGTTATTAATCTATCAATATTAGATTAATATTAGGTACGTCAGATTGCTATTCAAATGTATCATTTATATTAGATTTCTTTTGACTTGACATTATACTCTAACAAATTTATTTCAACATTAAGTAGGCTTAATACAAAAGGCATCTGTTAAATGCCTCTTTGTGGGAGAGAGAAATCATATGAGAAATCCCGTTGTTTTTCACTTTTGTTTCTTGCAGTGCTTTTTTGAATGAGTAACGTTAAAACCATAATTTTCATGAATGCTAAAACCATAAATTTCATGTAACAATAAGCTTAACAAGAGTTTCTTTTTGCCCTAATTCCCATACCAAATGTTTTTGTAGTCTTATAACTCTTTAAAGAAAAATTATATCTCATTTGTCCTCTGAATCAATTGTTTTGATTTTAAAAGACAATTATAGGGATAATGAAAGATGGCCAAAGATTACCTCTTAAAATGAAATTGAGGGACTTCCCTGGTAGTCCAGTGGCTAAGCCTCTGTACTCTGAATGCATGGATGCCAGGATTCTATTCCTGGTTAGGGAACTAGACCCACAGCCATAGCTAAAGATCCTGCATGCTGGCAAGGAAGATCAGAGATCCCAGATGCCACAACTAAGACCTGGGCATATAAACAAATAAAAATAAATATTAAAAAATGAAATTGATGGTGGTTGAACAAATGACTAGCCTATTTTAAAATTATTTACTGGGTTTCTGCTATGTGCAAAGCACTGTTAAGAGAGTGAATACAATTAAGGGTAAGACTCAGTCCTTGCCCTAAATGAACATAGAATGGAGAAAAAGACATAAATACAATAACAGTATTATAAGACACAGGCTTCCCCAGTGCTGCTGCTGCTGCTGCTAAGTCGCTTCAGTCATGTCCGACTCTGTGTGACCCCATAGACGGCAGCCCACCAGACTCCCCTGTCCTTGGGATTCTCCAGGCAAGAACACTAACACTGGAGTGGGTTGCCGTTTCCTTCTCCAATACATGAAAGTGAAAAGTGAAAGTGAAGTCGCTCAGTTGTGTCTGACTCTTAGTGACCCCATGGACTGCAGCCCACCAGGCTCCTCCGTCCATGGGACTTTCCAGGCAAGAGTACTGGACTGGGTTGCCATTGCCTTCTCCGCTTCCCCAGTGGCTAAGCGGTAAGAATCTGCCTGCCAATGCAGGAGATGTGCGGGTTCATTCCCCGCATTGGGAAGATCCCCTTGCGGAGGAAATGGCAACCCACTCCAGTATTCTTGCCTGGAGAATCCCATGGACAGAGAAGCCTGACGGGCTATAGTCCATGGAGACGCAGAAGAGTCAGACTGGACTTAGCGACTGAACAACAACAATTTTAAGAGAGAATGCTGTACATGCCATAAGAGACTATAACCTTGTGCTGTGGCGATGCAGAGGAAAGAGATTCTGTGTACATAACTGAAACTGTTTGTGACACTTTATTTTACAGATACTACCAAAATACTTAAATATTAAGTCTGTTGATTAATCTAATGCCAAAGACATATTCTAATTATTTGTACTTTTTAATCTACAAAAGGTACTATAACCTTTAGTTAAAGAGTGTTCCAAAATGACTATTTTTCTTACAACATAGTATTACTGGGCCTTACTTTGATGATCAAAGATCCATTAACAAATATTTCAAGGCCATAATTTTGAATCATCAAAATAATCATCTTATCATCAGTATTGGAGATTTGGCATTGTTAGCATTGTTGGGAATTTACAGTAAGAGTACCTCAAGAGACTTGCCCATTGGTCCCGTGGTTAAGATTCTGTGCCTTCCAATGCAGGGGGCCAGGGTTACATCCCTGGTCAGGGAACCAGATCCTGAATACCGTAAGAACCTACATGCTGAAGCTAAGACCCGGCACAGCCAAATAAATTCTAAAAAAAGAAGCTCTCCTGAGAATCTTAAAAAAAAAAAAAAAAGAATACCTCAAATGCAACTGGAAGGTTTAAGAGACTGGGATCCCAGAGGATAGGCTAAAACAACACTTTATATGCATTTGGGATGTGAACAGTTCTGATCAGCACCAGCATCCGAAAGAGCAGAACTCCAAGAGAACAGGGCTGTATTTCAGTTACTTACATTGTAAGAAAAGCACTGTTGGCTTTATTAATTGCATTAGCCCTGGAGAATCATTGTTGATAACACAGATAAACAGTAATTTTTAAAAATAAATTTTATTACTTTGTTTTGTTATTTTGGAATCATTTAACTCCAAAAATCAAGAATATATATTTTTAAAGTCTTTTATTTCCGGTTTAGTTCTGGTTAATTGTATGAGTGCATTAGATTGTTCTAAGCTAATGAAACTACATAATTTTAAATATGCCTTCTTAGGTAAAGTAGAAAGTCAAGATTGTGTTAATCTACACAATGCTAAAACAGACCATTGAGAAGTGAAATGTAAATCAGTCACCTGTTTTTTTTGGCGTGATGCTGCCGTGCAACCTAACCAATATTTTATTTATATGTTTATTTCTAACTCCTAAAACTATTTGTGTGTCTACTTAAATTCATTAAAAAAAATTTTTAGTAGCCTTTTTGAAAATCCAGGGACACAAAGTTATTAAAAAGGAAACTTTACGAAGTTCATGAAATATCAGGCAAAACTCCACATAAACATTTTTAGGTTTTTTTCATAAATTACATATAAATTACTTATGTAGTGTGTGCACTCAGTCACTCAGTGGTGTCTGACTCTTGGCAGCCCCACTGACTGTAGCTCGCCAGGCTCCTCTGTCCATGAAATTTTCCAGGCAAGAATACTCAAGTGGGGTGCCATTTCCTGCTCTAGGGGATCTTCCCTACCCAGGGATCAAACCCTCATGTCTTGCATTGGCAAGACAGTTCTTTACCCAGATACTTTACCTCTGGGCCACCTGGGAAGGCCACTTACCTACTAGCAAGGCTGTAGAGCAGATCCCTTCATTGGTCTCCACTCTTGGTTGCATGCTTTAGAGTGATTCTCAATACAGTGAAACCCAGGTAACACATAGAATTAACAGGGAGCATTCAGTAATACTTTTATTTTATTTATTTTTTAATGTGTTTTAATTCACATTCTCAAATTATTATTATCTACATTCTCAAGTGTAGAATTCTCAAATTACATTTGAGGTTTGAGCATGAGATTTTTATACTCATGAAAATGTGGCAGTAGTGTAAAAGATTGAAAAGTGCAGATTTAGGGACTTCCCTGGTGGTCCAGTGGCCAAGACTGCATGCTCCCAGTGCAAGGGGCCAGGGATTGATCCCTGGTCAAGGAACCAGATCCCCACATATGGCAACTAAGAGTTCACCTTCCACAACTAAAAGACCCTGTATGCTGCAAGTAAAGATCTTGCATGCCTCAACAAAGTTCGAGGATCCCACATGCTGCAACTAACATCTGACACATCCAAATTAATTAATTAAGTCTTTTAAAAATAAAAGCACTTGTTTATGATATGCCTGAAAATCTGCACTTCAAATTGATGATCTATGCCCTATACTACTTGCTGGACGTGGTGATCAGCTCAGACTGTGATAACAAAATACCACAGACGGGTAGATGAAACAACAGAAATTTATTTTCTCACAGTTGGAAGCTGGAAAATTCAAGATCATGGTGTTGGCCAACTCACTTCCTAGCGAGAGCTCTCTTCTGTCTTGCATTTGGCCAACTTCACTCTTTCTCAAAGAAGGGGAGCTCTACCTCTTCTTAAAAGGCCACTAATCCTATCATGAGGGACCCACCCTCATGACCTCATCTAACCATAATTACCTCTCCAAATTATCATCACACTGGGGGTTAGAGCATTAACAAGTAAGTTTTGGGGGAACACAAATGTTCACTCCATAATACCATGACACTGGATTCTTCAGTATAATGCAGGCCTTAACTCTGGTCTAACAATGCCAAATTCAGACATATCAAAAAATCCCAGGCAAATTTCTAAAACGCTTCACATTCCCAACTGGTCAAGGGAATCCCAGGAATAGGACCAATATGATACATCCAGAGCATACACGAATGCACTTCTATGATTTAAAACAAAACCTGAAATGGATTTGCAAAAATAAATAATAGTCAGTCTTATTACTGTATTGAATATAAAATACAAGTTTGTTTATAGGAAGATTATATAGGAGTGGAACATTTTAAATTCCAAGTAACACAGATGTTGTATTTAATCTGTGTTGAAGTTCTGCTAGATTCTGAGCAGAATAATCTGACTTTAGGACTCTGAAATGATCTAAACCACATTGGAGCAAGTTCAGTTATCACATCTGGAGGCATAAAACTCACATGCTTACTTATTATTCCTTATGCTACATTTTACATCTGGAATCCCAGTTGAGGTGACAGTCCCTGTATTTGGAAGGCTTATAAGGCAGGCTTATATTATTCCAGATAAGAATTGGCTCTACCTGATACTTTTATGAAGAGGTCCAGTCTGATTTAATTGTTCTGGAGTGTGATTTGGCCATTAGTTTTTGTTTTTTTTTAAAGCTCCCATGTGATCCTAATGTGCAACTTGTGTTGAAAAGCCAGAGCTCTTATGAACTTTTAAAAAATTTATTTATTTATTCATTTATTTACTGGATGTATTGGGTCTTCATTGCTGTGCACGGGCTTTCTCTGGTTGTGGCAGATGGGGATTACTCTCCGGTCGGGCTTCTCATTGCAGTGGTTCCTCTTGTGGAACACGGGCTCTCAAGCATGGGCTCAGTTGCCCTACAGCATGTGGAATCTTCCTGGACCAGGGAACCTATGTTCCCTGCATTAGCAGGCAGATTCTTAACCACTGTACCACCAGGGAAGTCCTCTTATGGACTTTGAATTGTTAATAACAGTACCTCTGTTTGAGCACCATGGATTATCTTCCAGGCATTTAAGAACATTTCAAGGACCACCCTTTCCACTGGTGGTCCAGTGGCTAAGACTCTGTGCTCCCAGTGCAGGAGGCCCAGGTTTGACCCTTGGTCAGGGAACTAGATCCCACATATCACAACTAAAGATTCTGCATGCCACAACTCCTGTATGCTGCAATAAAAATTGAAGATCCTGTGTGCCACAACTGAAGCCTGGCAGAGCCAAATAAATATATTAATTTTAATTTTAAGTTTTTTTTTTTTAAAAGAACATTTCATGGTGCTGTGTAACCAGCAGTCTGCCCATGTACATTCACTGGTGAAAGTAGCCTGCTGCTCACAGCAGTGTTTACTCTCTGGAGAGTGTGGGACCCCACTGCCGACCTCAGAGAATTGCACTTTAGTCTAAAGACTTATCTTTGTATTTAAAAAAAAAAAACCACAGTATTTCTCTGATTAGTATTCCAAAGACCTTAAACCAAAATTATATGACCCTCCCCTCTAAGAAAAAAAAGTCCATCCTGAAAGTATTACCTGTGTAGTATATTTTTTCATCATCCTGTTTGGAAATTAATTATATTATTTGAGAGGCTGGCCATTTTAAAGGTGAATTTAGAAAAGTCACAATCAGAATAGAAATGTGATAATGACTGAAGGTTAGAGCGTGTGATGCCAGTACAAGCAGACATTTAATCTAGGTGTTGTAGCTGTGTAACCCCGAACATTCTAATATTTGCAACTTCCGGATATTGCTTTTAGCAGAATAAAATGTTTAGGTAGGTGAATTAGTCACTTTTCATTGTAATCCTTTGACAAATGTAGATGCATAATACCACATATAACTTTTTAAAACATTTTTAAAGCCAGGGATTTTGTTTAAGGTTGAGTTTACAGTTAAAACATTGTAGATAGATAAATTTTCCTACATCTAAATATATTTATTCTTCATAATTTTTTGCAGTTCTGGTCCACATGCACGCATATTATTTCATACAGTTATAATCAGAGTCTGGGTATATTTTAAATTTTGCTGTTAGCATTAATAAACATTTTTTTGTCATCACTTAAACTTTGTAATCACTGTTGTTACTAGCTACATAGTATTGCATTTGCATTGAAGCATTAGGAATTTTTAATATTATAATTGCACACTGTAGATACTAACTTTTGGATTATTGTTTAAATATTCTTTTTCAGAAATGGCCCATGCGATCAAGATTGTACATTGGTGCTACTGGTCAGTTTCTGAAGCATCCTGTCTCTGGAGAAAAAACAAATCATGACAATATTCCAACAGACTCTCAGCCTTAGGCTCTCCCCTGATGGGAGCTGGTAGAAAGTGATGTTGTTGTTTTTAACTGATATGAAATAACTATATTTATTACATCAGACATAACAAGCATTATTTCTGAAAGTTTTCACGTGAATCCATAGTTGGATATTCTAATTTATCTAATCTAAGTAAATGTGGAATGAAATCCTCAGTCAAGTGTAAAAATACACAGCTTGTCCATTCAGTATGAGAGAGTCACTACTATAAATTGCAGAAGAAACTAATGGGAAAAAAAAAAACCCACACAACAACAAAGAATTGTGTATATAGCCAAAAATACATATGTTTTCTATAGTGTATCTATCACAAGCTCATCTGTACAATCTTCCTGGTTTAAAAAAATTAAAACTGGGTTTGTAAAACACCAGTATTTCATTTTTGAGAAAACCGGCCTGTGCTTAAAATTGGTCTAAGAAGCCATTCCAGCTGGAAGGTGCTAGATCATTTACTCAGTTTTAGCTGAATATATGTGAGGACTATTGAACTATATGGCGACACAGTAACTTCTATAACTGTTTTTCCCTCTTAGAAAACTTGTTTGGAATATTAGAAATGGTTTGCTTCCTAGGACAAGTCTTGGCCGCCTTCCTAGAGGATTATTAAATATCTTACTGTGTTTCCAAATTATGGAAGGCACTGGGCCTCCCTGCAACCCTGTGCGAACAGCAGATGGTTGTCACTGGGCAGCAGGGTTTGCCACCCTCCCTGCCCCCCAGTCACACCATATTCACCCTACTCTCTGGTCCTGCACTAGGTAAGCAGGTTTAGCTGTAGCCCCTAGAGACAGTGGCATGTTCAGGCCTGTCGGGGGCCTCCAGTGAACCCCTTGACTTCACAGTCACAACCTTGGCCAGGTTCCTTCTCCCCTTGTCAGCTGCTGTTCATAGTGAACCTACCTGACCCTTATGAAACAGGAGAAGTCCTTTCTGACTTGGGACTTCTGGGGCTGATCTGTACCTTGAAGAGGTCTAAGGACACAGAGTGACCATCCTGAGATACAGGATGCTCCAATTTGGACCCACAAGCAGGAAAAGCCCTCTGCTCTGGGTCTCTCCCACTGTCCCGCACATGAAGTACCCAGGGAGCAGCTCTTTTGCCTGACTGAACCAGTGGTTTCAGTTCTGGCAGGAACTTGATGGTCCTAGCTGAGAAGTGGGGATATTTATCAGGGAACACATCAAATCTCAAAACAACAGAGTGTAGTAGAGACACTTGTTTAAATTATTAGTCTCTTTTGTCATCTTTGCTGATTTAGATTCCCTTTTATCTCCCTTTCTTATTTTTCTCCTCACTCTTTACTATTTCACTGTCCAGGTGTGTGAAGGTCATTCATTTCTTGATAACCTGCAGTTTTAAAGTTGTGGGTTTGTCCAAGATTATAAAATAGAAATGTGTATGAATGGCTTTGGTTGAATTAAGATAGCAGCTGAACCACCATTTCATTTCCTCCTCCATTTAACTCTAGCTTTTGGCAGTGAAATGAAATAAAAGACTATTTGAAGGCAAAGTTGATTTGAGGATGATCATGTCTTGGCTCATGTCTGATAGTTTGTAACTTTTATTTTAATGTGAATATACTCATTGTAATGTGACCAAAGCATGTCTTTAAAAAGAAAAGGCATATAATAAAAAATGTCTGCATATTAATATGTAGCAAAAATGTTTGTATATTTAAATATTTGTGAGTATACTTACCCATTCATATGCCATTGAAAGGAATACAAAATAAAATGAGATGGATTCAGCCATTCATTATTATAAATTATTAGAATAAAAAAGTGCTAAAAATAATCTTTTAAGGAATGAAATCAGAACTTCTTTAAAGTTACCTGGAACTGAACTGAAAACACTAAATGTGATAGCAAGAATTTCAGGGGGAAAATGCCGTTTTTAAAGCGTTTAGTTGGGGAATAATTACAATTGTTGTTGAATTATCAGACTTTTCTAAATCCTCCTTCTAAATTATTAGTCACTGTCTTAACAGTATTACTTTTTATTTCTTCTTGTCCAGTTACAAATGTTTTAATGCCAAAGAACTATAGTTCTCTCATAAGCTTTATAACATTTTATTAAATTCCTAAATATGGTAACAGCGTTTGGTAGGTTGGAAAACTTGAGGTGAAATTGCATATTTTCACTCAAAGTTTAAAAGAAGCATGCTGTTTAATTAATGGTGCATGGTCAAGATAAAGGATATTACTAAAATAAAATAAAGTACCAATTTGAAAATTAGTTTAGTCTGTTATATCTATCTCTGAAGTTATTTAACAAATACCTATTGCAACACTTGAAAATCTTTCTAGAAGATAGACACCTACTTGGTATTAGCTTCTTCACCATGCTATCTTTAGTGGAGTATGTAATATGGAGGGGAAGAGGGTATACTGGATCACCATATTATCCCATAATATGCAAGGGAAATCCTCCTTTAAGTGTCTTCAGTTCACTCACCTCTCTCAGTAATAGTCATATATTTACGATTCCTCGGTAGTGGTAATTTGGGTGGATGAGGAAATACCTTTTCAGAAGCATAACCAGTTCTAATAGACCTTTAAAATATTTGTTGCTTCTTTTTCTGATTATAAAAATGCTTACAATGCAGTTTGTGTGTCAATTATACATCAGTAAAGCTACATTAAAAAGTATAAACATACCTGTTTTAAAAAATAATAATGAAAAGGAATGAAGTGGAAAAGTAAAAGTCTCACAGTGGAAATGGTTGTTTAGAACAGAGTGAAGGTGAAAGTATCTGTTTCACACATTATTTGGTGATAGAAAATACTGGTTTTAGGGACTTCGTTGGTGGTCCAGTGTCCAGGACTCCATGCTCCCAAAGCAGAGGACCTGGGTTTGACCCCTGGTTGGGGGAACTAGATCCCACATGCCATAACTAAGATACAGTGTAGTCAAGTAAATAAATAAAAATAAATATTTTAAAAAACTTTTTATATTTTGATAAGGCTTTTTTGATCCAACTACTTCAATCTGCAGTTATTGATAATCCTAAACAGTAATTTTCTTATCTACTCATGGAGAATTTATTTAAAGTAAGAAAAAGCTATAAGAAAAGTAAATAAATGCTAGTTGTCCTCACTGAAATGCACAGTATTTTAGTTGAAATTGCTTTTTAGGTTAAATTATTCAATAATTTTTCCTTTTTCCAAAGGGTCTCATTTTATATTCATGAAGGCAGCTAGCCAGTTATTATCAGAAAGAAAGCTTTCAAGCTCTAATAAGATCTCTTTTTTTGGTTTAGGTTTTTGTGTTTGTTTGGGGGGAGGGGGGTGGGTTATAGAATAATTCTATATATATTTTCCAGCAGTATTTAATCTTTTTATTTAGTCTTCAGTGTGTCAATAGTGCCATTCTGAGGAAATAATCCAATCCAGACCAAACATCTCCACCATGGCCGACATAATTCCGTTAGAAATCAACACATGAATTGTATTTGGCATCTTTTAAGACACTTTGCATGCTGGCTGTATATAAAACTGTATTCTTAGCTGGCAGGGAGAAGAAATGATAAGTCAAACAGATTGCTTCTGATCCAGATTCATATATTAGATACCTTGAGAGGGCAGTTTAACCTAAATGCTCTTTCCTAGCTCTGTATGCTGCTGCTGCTGCTTCTAAGTCACTTCAGTCGTGTTCGACTCTGTGCGACCCCATAGACGGCAGCCCACCAGGCTCCCCCATCCCTGGGATTCTCCAGGCAAGAACACTGGAGTGGGTTGCCATTTCTTTCTCCAATGCATGAAAGTGGAAAGTGAAAAATGAAAGTGAAGTCGCTCAGTCGTGTCCGACTCTTAGCGACCCCATGGACTGCAGCCCACCAGGCTCCTCCGTCCATGGGATTTTCTAGGCAAGAGTACTGGAGTGGGTTGCCATTGCCTTCTCCAAAGGGAGTACTACAAAATTGTATATCTCAAAAAACTACTTTTATTTTGCTGCACACTGGTAGCTGGTGTCTTATATGTGGTTATTTTATTGAAAAAAATAAATGCCCCTTAAATCCTGTAGATTTGCTTTCTATAAACTTTGAGTACAGCACAGATGGTACTGCAGCACAGTTGGGAATGAGGGACATTAAATATTCTTGCCCAACTACATAAGCCCGGGAAAGGCTTCCCTTCCTATGTTTACACAAGCCTTAGTTTCAACTCATAAGAGAAACCAGTTCAGTGAAATATACCTCAATCAGTCAGACTTTCATTATAAATTATACCACAGCACAGAGCTGTCAGAAGCTTTTAAATTATAAACTGAAGAATAGTCTTAACTATTAGGCTTAAAGATTATGTCAATAGTCATTTCCTGTACACATGAATGTTACTGAAGAAATGCATGCATTCCTGCCCTCTCAGGACCAAGAAGTATGTCCATGGGGAGGTCTGGGGATGAACTTAAATCACTTGTCTCTGTTTTTATGGCCATTAAAAACTGGGGGCCTTTTAAAACAATGTGAGGTCTAAATAAGAACTGATTTTAGATGTTCTTATTTTCAAATAAGTTCTGAAGTCACTTAATTTACAACCTTTAAATGTGTGCTATTATAAGGCACCTAAATGCTTTACATACTTATCTATGTAAGCATGTCTTGCATGTCAAAATTTTTAAATTAAGTTTATATTTTTCAAAGGCCCATACAAAACTGTCCTTACTGTGTGTAGCACACCTGTACCTCTTGCTGACAGTAAGCCCCTAGACCAGAGCCCTCTTGAAACTGCAATAATAGCACTTGCAATAATAATAATTTCACTTGCAATAATAGCAAGTGAAAAAAGTGGGGTTCAACAGCAGAGATGTGCTACAGTCCATGAAGTCACAAAGACTCGGACACAATTTTGCAACTGAATAACAACAGCAATGGCAGAGACAGGAGAGTCGAGAGGAGAGAGAGGTGAGAAGCAGGAAGCTATTTCCAGATCCTCCTCTCAGAAGGAGGAGGCCTGGTCCACCCATGTTCAGTCAGGACAGGTGTGATGTTCTGGGACACACAGGAGAGACTGCCTTGAAATGAACCTGACTTCCAGCTAAGATCAATCCATCACTGCAATAAGCACCAGGCTTAGTGTTTGCCCTCAACAAACTGCCCCTTGCCTTTTCTCCTCTTGCCCTCAGTGCACAGTTGATGTGAAATAATTCCCTGGTAGCTCAGCTGGTAAAGAATCTGCCTGCAATGCAGGAGAGCCCGGTTCAATTCGTGGGTTGGGAAAATCCCGTGAAGAAGGGATAGGCTACTCACTCCAGTACTCTTGAGCTTCCCTGGTGGCTCAGACAGTAAAGAATCTGCCTCTAATGCAAGAGACCTGGGTTCAGTCCCTGAGTTGGGAAGATCCCCTGGAGGAGGGCATGGCAATCCACTCCAGTGTTCTTGCCTGGAGAATCCCAAGGACAGAGGTGCCTGGCCAGCTACAGTCCATGGGATCACAAACAGTCCGACATGACTGAGTGACTAATCACAGCACAGCAATAGCTAAGAAAGTACACGCAGGCAGCTCAAAGCAAGTCAGGATTGTCGTTTCTGGCTGGTTAGATGTTAGAAAAGGGTTAAAGATGATAAGGTGAAGCATAACACAAAAACCCAAGAAGCTGGGCTTCCCTAGTGGTCCAGTGCAGGAGACGTGGGCTCAGTCCCGGATCTGGGAAGATCCTACATCCTGTGGAGCAACTAAGCCCGCGTGCCACAGCTACTGAAGCCCAAGTGCTGTAGAGCCTGTGACCCACAGAGAAACCACTGCAGTGAGAAGCCCTCGAACCACAACTAGAGCGTAACTCCCGCTTTCTGCAACTAGAGAAAGCCAAAGTGCAGCAACAGAGACGCAGCACAGCCAAAAATAAATTTTTAAATAAATGAATAAATAAAAACCAAGAAGCCACGAAAGAAAAGCTCGGTAATTTTGACTATGTAAAATTCATAAAACGAAAGAAAAAACATAAGGTAAAGATACCGAAAAAAAAAAAAAAAAACCTTGGGAAAAAAGCCACAACACATGATATCCACACTAGTAATCTCCTTTGTATAATGCAGCTCTCAGATTTAAAAAGACCAGCTACTCAGAAAAATGCCGCAAATGATGTGAGTACGAAGTTCATAAAAAGAAACCAAACACCCAGTATCTTTATGAAAAGACACATGAACTGACCTAAGAAATGTACATTTTAAAAAGCAATGAAATAAAATATTTCACCTATCTGAATGCTATAAACTATCCAATTATAAAATAAGTCCTGGGGATGTAATATACAATATGGTAAATATAGTAATATCTGTATTGTATATTTGAAAGTTGCTAAGAGAGTAGATCTTAAAAATTCTTAACACAAGAAAAAAATTATAATTATGTGAGGTGATGTTAACTAAACTTGTAGGAATCATTTTGATATATATCATTATGTAATACCTCTTAAACTTATACAGTGTTATATGTCAATTATATCTCAATAAAACTGGGAGGGAGAATGTGTAAGTGATGTTGACTAATTTTTCTGGTATACTAGAGTTAACTTGTTTTAACCATAATGCTTGAGTATTTATGTTTTTGATGAAAATTAACCTTTGTCATTTTTATCCTCCTGCCTTTTCTCTCCCAGGTTAAATTAAATGGAGAAATGTGACCAAAAAAGAATGACATAAAGTAAAATACCCATTTTTAGTGAGGGTGGGGAAATGATGATTATAGCACTGTTGGAGTATCAGTTCAGATCAGTTCAGTCGCTCAGTCGTGTCCGACTCTGTGCGACCCCATGAATTGCAGCACACCAGGCCTCCCTGTCCATCACCAACTCCCGGAGTTCACTCAAACTCACGTCCATTAAGTCGGTGATGCCATCCAGCCATCTCATCCTCTGTCATCCCTTTCTCCTCCTGCCCTCAATCCCTCCCAGCATCAGAGTCTTTTCCAGTGAGTCAACTCTTCGCATGAGGTGGCCAAAGTACTGGAGTTTCAACTTTAGCATCATTCCTTCCAAAGAAATACCAGGGCTGATCTTAAGAATGGACTGGTTGGATCTCCTTGCAGTCCAAGGGCCTCTCAAAAGTCTTCTCCAGCACCACAGTTCAAAAGCATCAATTCTTCAGCGCTCAGCTTTCTTCACAGTCCAACTCTCACATCCATACATGACCAGTGGAAAAATCATAGCCTTGACTAGATGGACCTTTGTTGGCAAAGTAATGTTTCTGCTTTTGAATATGCTATCTAGGTTGGTCATAACTTTTCTTCCAAGGAGTAAGTGTCTTTTAATTTCATGGCTGCAAGCTTTTTAAACACAGTTTCACCATCTCTCTCTCAATATGTTAAGTGTACATACCCTGACTTAGCAATTCTACATTAAAGAATTTGCCTAATGATATACAATTTTAAAAATATATAACAATAATTATTGTAGGTATTCATCATCTTTTGTCTCATCATCTGTATACTTAAAAGTTTCCCCTGCCTTCTGTACTGGCTGCACTCAAGTAACCTACCAAAAATGCAAACCTGAGGATGTGATGTACTTGATCAAATCCATTCAATGGTTCCTCATTGTGTAAAAGCAGGTCTAACCCCTTAACTTGGCTTATGAAACCTCTGTCTATATCACTGCCCACAGTCCTCTACGACTGCCTATTTTACACTTTGTGTGTGTGTGTGTGCCTGTGTGCTCAGTCATGTCTGACTCTTCGTGACCCCATAGACTGTAGCCTGCCAGGCTCCCCTCTGTCCATGGGATTCTCCAGGCAAGAATATTGCAGTGAGTTGCCATTTCCTACTCCAGGTGATCTTCCCGACTTAAGGATCAATCATCATCTCTGTGTCTCCTGCATTGGCAGGCGGGTCCTTTACCACTGAGCCACCTGGGAAGCCCACCCATTTTATACTTCAGGTTATAGTACACACACACACACACACACACACACACACACAGAGCTGTTTCATGCTTCAGTGCTTTTGTTCATCAATCATCAGTTGGTCCACAAATATTTTCTTAATACTATGGCATGCATTGTTCACTGCTTGTCATATCAGTTAGGAATTGCATTCAGCTGCTAATTAGAAAGTCTGAACCATACTGGCTTCAATAAATTAGGGCTTTATTCTCTCCTGTAAAAGAAATCTACAAGTAGGAGGTCCAGGGCTGGTAAGATGACTTTGTAAATTGATAAATTTACAGGGGCCAAAGCTTCTACATATTTCTCCTTTGCCAGAAGTGAGTTACAAGGTCGCCCCTAGGTGTAAGGGAGGTGTATCTATCAGTCTGGGTTTGGAATGGTATCTGCTCTTGCTCAGTTAAAAACAGTCAGACTTCTTACAAGGAATTACTGACTTTCATCACTTGGATGAAACCAACTTGAGCTGGATTTCTAGGAACAGTTTCCTAAGTCATTCCATGGAACTTGGCTGCCAAAGCAGCTGAACCTTCTGCCGCAACCTGGACTCTGCCTGCCCAGTGGAAGCTGACTGACTCCAGAAGCGCACAGCCTTTGCTGTGTAAAGGCCAGCACAATGGATGTCTCACAGCTTGCTTTTCTCCTCGTGTAGCTCAATTTAGAATCTGGGTTTTACACAAGTGTGTTTCATTGGTGGGACCTAATTCACATCCAGAATCTAAGCTGCTGAAGAGTTTTGGAATGCTATATAATACTTAGCCTTTCATCCTCTGACGTATAGAAACAGATAAAAGGAGGCTGGGGAAGCAAGCAAACAGATTGAAACAAGAGGCTTAGCCCTAGAACCAGGCATATAACACAAACAAAATCAGGGTTTCACTATCAGGGAAGAAGGCTGGGGATGGATACAGGATGGTAACAAAGAACCTGACCCAGTCTTAAGAAATCAAGGAAGCCTTCCTGAGAAGGCAAAGAGGGACAAGAAGAGCATTCTAGTTAAAGGAAAAACCAAGTGAAAAGAATGTGCTGCTTTGAAAGAAAGTGCCTGGGGAAGAAGGGTGGGTGTTTCACATATATTATCACATTTATTCCTCACAAAAATCTTAGGAATAAGTTATATTATTCCCAATTTTTAAATGAAGGAAGGCTTTGAAATGTACATTAAAGGATTTGGATTTAAGGGTAGCCATAAATCTTGCATAGAAATGCAGCGGTATTGGGTATCAAGGAGCTATTCATAAGCAGAAAGAAAAGTACAAATTTCCAAACAACATAAAACCCCATAACTACAACTAAAAAATAAAACAGAGAAAAGTTATTGGCAGTGCATGTGACTATTAACTGACAAAAGATTAGTATCCAGAATATAGAAAGAAATCCCATAAATCAAATTTTTTAAATTACAGATACTTTAGTAAAAAAAACTGGGCAAAGCTGTGAAGGCTATGATTTATAGAAAAGAAAACCCAAATGATTAAAAATGTGAAAAAAAGGGAAAAACAAAACATTTATAAAATTATCTTTTCAACCTCATAGCAAGTGCAAATTAAAATAACAGTTAACACCATTTCATATTTATCATATTGACAGAATTGTTTAAATTCTGAAAACAGCAAGTTTTGACAAGGGTATAGAGTAACTATTTGGAAAGCAATTGACTGTTAAGTATGAAGATGAATTTATCCTTGGATCCTTAAACCCGGCAGTTCAGCCTCTAGAGACAATGGTATGTCAGGAAAGCTAGTTGTTAATTATTCAAGTATTCAGGTATCTTGTGAGCCAGTTGTTAGTAGCTTGAAATCACCGTGATATATTAACAGCATTGTTATTTTCGTCATTTAGTTGCTAAGTCGTGTCTGACTCCTTCATGACCCCATGGGCTGTAGCCCGCCACGCTCCTCTGTCCATGGGATTTTTCAGGCAAGAATATTGGAGTGGGTTGCCACTTCCTTCTCCAGGGGATCTTCCCCACCCAGGGATCAAACTCACGTCTTCTGCGTTGCAGGCGGATTCTTTACTGCTGCGGCAGCAGGGAGGCCCAGTTAACAGCATGGATATCTGAAAATGCTACAGATAAGGGTTTTGTTTGGGGGAGTTGGGTTTTACTCTTTTGTTGTTGTTTTGAGCTCTTATTTACCAAAACACCAGCAGACATAGAGAAACTCATGCCTAAGTACAAGGAGACATCATAGGAAAAAACATTCAGAATCTCCACTGTATTTACGTTTAATGGGGTGTTAATTTCAGGACATAATTCATATTAGATCATCACAGAGGTACAATAACATCATACTTTAACCTTAGTTTGAATTTTTCTATTACTTCCACATTCTCTACTCTCTATGTAGTCATTCTCAAATAATTTTTGTTTAAACAGTAAGGAAAGTATATTATTTCACATAAGAAGAAGCTGGAGAGGCTTCCTGGCTGCTTAACTTGCTGACTATTTTTAAGTTGCTTGGTTCCTTCTCTTCCCATTTTGCCATCAACGGAAGCTCCCCTCATTTAACAAGAGCTGTGGCGATGCCAGGAATTCTTTCACCAATGATCGATGGTGATCATATGTAGGGGATAAAAGCTGCTTCTTCCCACATGTTCCTTTTCATCAAAGAACAAAACTTTCCCTGAATTCCCCTAGCAGACTTCCCCTTAGGTCCCATTGGTCAGCTTGAATAATTTAAATTTTAACTCCATTACATTCAAAATTTGTCATAGGATTGAAGTAGTTGTTTGCAAGCCTTACATAAAAGTTAAATTTTTAAACAGAAAAGGAAAACCCTAGAGTCTCACACTGACAATTAAAGCCACTCATTATTTTAGATCCGGGCAAAAATCGTAAGTAATTTAGGTAATTTTCACTGAAATTATCTCAGTAAAGTTCATGTACTTCAAGTGCTTAAGAATCAACTTTCATTCAGATCAGTGCCCTATTTTCTGACAATTTAATGTATTTTTCACAGATTTAGAACTTTAACCTTGACGAGAGGTATAAATGCTATGATTATCTTAATGTCAATATTATGTTTAAAAATAATCTTGCCGGAGGTAAAAGGATCATATATATGAAAGTCATGCAGTTATGACTAGGGTCATTTACATTTCTCTTGCTTAACTCTATTTTGACATGCTTACCATTGAGCCAGGGAAAGCACAAGCATATGGTTATTATAGCCACTTCCTCCCAGTTCCAACCTCATTTTCTGCTGCAAACATCGAGGGGAACCAGGTTCTCCGAGTCATTCACTAATATGAAAAAGGACTGAAGGCCAAATGTATTAATTTACTAATGAGATTTACATGTGGAAGTGCAGACGATAGATTCTGACAGCTTCTAAGGAAACAATACCCTGTATGCCCTGAATCCACATATATGTCTACCAAATGTAAACTGTCTAAGATAATCCAAGTTATACTGTCAAAAAATAGCTATTTTTTAAAAAGTTACATTTGGATAAACCGTTATATTTAGGGCTTCCCAGGTGGCACAGTGGTAAAGAATCCACCTGCCAATGCAGGAGACTCAAGAGATGTGGATTCAATTCCTAGATCAAGAAGACCCCTGGAGGAGGAAATGGCAACTCATTCCAGTATTCTTGCCTGGAAAATTCCATGGACAGAGGAGTTTGGCGGGCTACAGTCCACGGGGTTGCAAAGATTCGGACACAACTGAACACACGTGCACACACATGTCATATAAACCATGAAACTTTCCCTTGGAAGTGGTTTTAGTTGTATTTGCAACTGGCAGCGTTAACTCACTTCAGCAACCTAGAGACTGGCAACCCCTAAGATGGTGCTCCTTGCTGGAGAATACTGAACACTTGTCATGATGTTAATAAGGGAATGATGGCTGAAGGGGGCAAATCTTCAAACAGAAAGGGGGCAGATCTTCAAATAGAAAGGAGGCAAATAGAAATGGTATATTTTTGCAGTCAGAAGAGAAAATGTACTATTTTAATAATTTTTCAACTTACTTTAATTATAAAATTGCATACACACAATAAATATCCAAACAGTAGTGAACGGCATACAAAAAAAAAAAAAATCACTTTCCCTCCAAAACCAACTAGAGACATACATTGCCAACATTCCTTCTGAACCTCTTAAAAAATCTATAGTTAAATAAATGCATGTTCTTTTTATTTAGGAAAAAATAGGATTTTACTGAACACCTTCTGCATCTAGCTTTTAAAATTTAACATATCTTGAAATAATTTCCAAATCAGCAAATACAGATCCATTTATTTATTCAATCAATAGCTAGAGCATTTAATTCAATTAAATAGCATTTAATTCAATTAAATGCTAGAGACTATATTAGGTACTAAGAATAAAATGGTCAGCAAAACAGACTAGATGTTTCCTCTCACAGAATGTATATTTCAGTGAGGGCAGCAAAAGTATAGAATTTCTTTTTTTTTTTTATGTAACTACAGATTATGAAGGAAACAGAAAAGGATATGTTTTACAGTGGACCCACTTTAAATAGGTGGCTCAGTCAGTAAAGAATCCACTTGCAGTGAAGGACATCTCTTGCACTGTAGAAGTGAGTGAGTGAAAGCTGCTCAGTTGCTTCTGACTCTTTTCGACCCCATGGACTATATAGCCCATGAAATTCTCCAGGCCAGAATCCTGGAGTGGATAGCCATTCCCTTCTCCAGGACAGGGGATCTTCCCAACCCGGGGACTGAACCCAGGTCTCCCGCATTGCAGGTGGATTCTTTACTAGCTGAGCCACCAGGGAAGCCCAAGAATACTGGAGTGGGTAGTCTATCCCTTCTCCAGTGCATCTTCCCAACCGAGGAATCAAAATGGGGTCTTTTGCATTGCATGTGGATTCTCTACCAGCACTGCAGGAGACCTGGGTTCAATCCCTGGGTTGGGAAGATCCCTGAAGAAGGAAATGGCAACTTACTCCAGTATTCTTGCCTGGAAAATCCCATGGACAGAGCATGGCAGGCTGCAGTCCATGGGGCTGCCAGAGTTAGACACAACTTAGTGACTAAACCACCACCACCACCACCACCACACTTTAGATAGTAAGGGCAAGTATGGCCTCACTGAAAAATTGACCTAGAAGCTAAGATGAAAAAAAGCAGTTAGTCACTCAAAAAACTGGGATAAGAGAATTCCAGGCAAGAGCAAACGCCTTGAGATGTGAAAGTTGTTTGCCATGTTCTAAAAACTAAGAGTCGGGCAGGGTGATTTGTGTGCAGCAAGAGAGGGGCAACAAAAGGTGAGGTGAGTCATGTGAAGTGCAGAAATTTTTTCCTCTAAAATATTTTTTAAATTTTAGTTGTATTGTTATAAAATATACATAACATAAACTTACCATTTTAACAATTTTTAAGTGTATAGTTCAATGAGATTAAGAATATTCACAGGGCTTCCCAAGTGGCACTAAAGAACCTGCCTGCCAATGCTGGAGACTTAAGAGACACAGGTTCGATCCCTGGGTCAGGAAGATCCCCTGGAGGAGGGCATGGCAACCCACTCCAATATTCTTGCCTGGAGAATCCCATGAACAGAGGAGTCTGATGGGCTACTGTCCATAAGGTCACAAAGAGTCAGACATGACTGAAGCCACGTCACACAATCACAAATTTGTTTTGCTAGGTTTAGATTCTCACACCATGCTTCTTTGAGGCAAACATATCCTGCTCTGGATTTTGTATCAATTTTTTAGGATTTGTTACCCAAGAATTCCAAGAACAGAGATCTGGCAGCAATAAAGAGGTGTTCATTTTGGGTGTGTTGGGACTGCAGCCTGGGGAGATAAGAGCTCCAAGAAGCACCTGAATTATGTTCTGCCACACTGAAACGTGGGGGAAGCTCATAAAGGCAGAAAACCACATAAATTATAAATTACATAAACCACATAGATTACATAAATTGTATGTCAATAATTAGGACTGGAGTTGGCAAGAAGTAAGGGTGCTTGCCAACATCCGATGGATCATCAAAAAAGCAAGAGAGTTCCAGAAAAACATCTATTTCTGCTTTATTGACTATGCCAAAGCCTTTGACTGTGTGGATCACAATAAACTGTGGAAAATTCTGAAAGAGATGGGAATACCAAACCACCTGACCTGCCTCTTGAGAAATCTGTATGCAGGTCAGGAAGCAACAGTTAGAACTGGACATGGAGCAACAGACTGATTCCAAATAGGAAAAGGAGTGCATCAGGGCTGTATATTGTCACCCTGCTTCTTTAACTTCTATGCAGAGTACATCATGAGAAACGCTGGGCTGGAGGAAGCACAAACTGGAATCAAGATTCCCAGGAGAAATATCAATAACCTCAGATATGCAGATGACACCACCCTTATGGCAGAAAGTGAAGAGGAACTAAAGAGCCTGTTGATGAAAGTGAAAGAGGAGAGTGAAAAAGTTGGCCTAAAGCTCAACATTCAGAAAACTAAGATCATGGCATCTGGTCCCATCGCTTCATGGGAAATAGATGGGGAAACAGTGTAAACAGTGTCAGACTTTATTTTTTTGGGCTCCAAAATCATTGCAGATGGTGACTGCAGCCATGAAATTGAAAGACGTTTACTCCTTGGAAGGAAAGTTATGACCAACCTAGTTCAGTTCAGTTCAGTTCAGTCACTCAGTCGTGTCCGATTCTTTGCAACCCCATGAATTGCAGCATGCCAGGCCTCCCTGTCCATCACCAACTCCCAGAGTTCACTCAAACTCACATCCATCAAGTCGGTGATGCCATCCAGCCATCTCATCCTCTGTTGTCCCCTTCTCCTCCTGCCCCCAATCCCTCCCAGCATCAGAGTCTTTTCCAATGAGTCAACTCTTCACATGAGGTGGCCAAAGTACTGGAGTTTCAGCTTTAGCATCATTCCTTCCAAAGAACACCCAGGACTGATCTCCTTTAGAATGGACTGGTTGGATCTCTTTGCAGTCCAAGGGACTCTCAAGAGTCTTCTCCAACATCACAGTTCAAAAGCATCAATTCTTCAGTGCTCAGCTTTCTTCACAGTCCAACTCTCACATCCATACATGACTACGGGAAAAACCATAGCCTTGACTAGACGGACCTTTGTTGGCAACCTAGATAGCATATTAAAAAGCAGAGACATTACTTTGCCAACAAAGGTCCATCTAGTCAAGACTATGGTATTTCCAGTGATCATGTACGGCTGTGAGAGTTGGACTGTGAAGAAAGCTGAGTGCTGAAGAATTGATGCTTTTGAACTGTGGTGTTGGAGAAGACTCTTCAGAGTCCCTTGTTCTGCAAGGAGATCCAACCAGTCCATTCTTAAGATCAGTCCTGGGATTTCTTTGGAAGGAATGATGCTAAAGCTGAAACTCCAGTACTTTGGCCACCTTATGCAAAGAGTTGACTCATTGGAAAAGACCCTGATGCTGGGAGGGATTGGGGGCAGGAGGAGAATGAGACGACAGAGGATGAGATGGCTGGATGGCATCACCGACTCCATGGACGTTAGAGTGAACTCCGGGAGTTGGTGATGGACTGGGAGGCCTGGCATGCTGCAATTCATGGGGTCGCAAAGAGTCTGACACGACTGAGCGACTGAACTGAACTGAACTGAAGAGTGCTTGATAAACAAAGATTGCTTTGGGACTGAAATGATACATAGCTGAGAAAGATAGGGGGTAACCTTTGAAACTATAAAGTTGTAGCTAGCTGCTGCTAATACATTATTATTTTGAAACCGGCTGGTGGTGTCCTGAGTTTGACACAGTTCAGAAAATTCAATTTCTCCCTGATGCAGAAATATGTCTGAAACCACACCCAACTATGTCCACTTGGCTCAATTCTGAATGCCTGACACCATAGTTACTCCATCTTGATATCTTAAACGATGTAAAATATGTAATCAACTTCCAGTTTTCAAAGGAGAGATGATGTGTCTTTTACTGATTATTGTTTAATTATATGTTTTCATGTGCATTCTTTCTGACAAGATCATCAGCCTGTCTCTACCAAAGCCTAGTGCTATACAGTCAAGATTCAAGATATAATAGACTTGAGAAAAACAAGCATAATAAAACGCAAAGCACGAAAACTAACGAATGGTAAGTTTATAAACAAGGCAAGTGTTTTATAAATGCTTTTTCTTCACCCTCTACTATTATTATCAATAAAATTAGCAACAGTAACTATTGTCATAATATAAAGGACTATACAGCTTTTTTTCTGGTAACAAGTTCTTCTGTGAGTGTTAACGGGTCGATTCTGGGTACTCTTACTCTATATCGGGGTTTCCAATACCACTTTTCTAAGTACTGAACTACCTGAGGAAGTAAAAGACCAAGCAAATGAAAACCAGGAATGGGAGGAACTTTCTTTTCTTTAGCATTTTCTGGTTGCTTGGATCCATTACAAACTGGTAGACTAATCACATTGTCTACAGACCAGCTCAGAATGAGGTCCTCAGCAGCCCTAAAGGCCAATGCGGAAATCCCAAAAGCACTACTCAGCTCTCGGTGTCAACTGCCGTACCGCAAACACGCGCTGGCTGAGGGGCGGGGCCCAGGCCCGGAAGGGGCGGGGCCAGGCCTGGAGCGTCGGAGCGCCAAGCCGGGCCGTGGCGCTTTCTTTTCCGCTTGGCCGCGGGAGAAGGAAGGGCATTGAGGCTCCGTCTGCCTTACGGGAGTGGCGGCAACGCCCGCGGACACGTCTCCCGGCTCTTCGAGGGGGGAAGTCCCCGCGGAGTTAGATCATTTTCTATTTCTCCCGGGAACCCGACTCCGTGCCAGAGTCTATAAGTCGGCCTCGGGCCACTCCGCCTTGTGCGTTCCGCCCCGGGGCCCCCCATCCCGATGGCCTCCGTCCATTGCCCGGCACAGCCCAGCGGTCGGCGCGGCCTAGGCCTCCAAGTCATCCCAGGAGGCCACCTTCCCCTCCCCCACCCGGTTGACGCCGCCTCGAGCTCTCCTCCGTGCTTCTGCTCAATCGCATTTTGTGAGTAACCGTGACCTGTGAGTTTTAGCCGACCCTTGTTACTAAAAGCCGATTTCGACTGTTATCAGCTCATACTAACGAAGGGCCTTTTGCCATTCTCTGGGTTCCGAGGCGGGTGGCCTCGCGCCCAGCCCAGGCCTCGACCGGAGCCCTTTTGTATCCCAAGTAAACCTTTGTGTGCGGCCTTTTGGCTTCGGGGCCCCTTAAATGTGCGCTCGTTTACCCTTTCTAAGGAAACGTTTTGTAAAGGGGGAAGGGATTACCTCTTAAATCTTAAGGCAGTCTTTACTTGGCTGGACTTCTTGGTTGTTTTTAAAACTTTTTAACGCGCACGGTTAACCTGCTAACAGTGAGTTCCGGGCACTGCGCAGTGGCGCGCTGTAGGCATTTGTTCCTGGATCTTCCTTTGTAAATAGGCTCTAGAGACGTGGCACTGAAGTTGCAGAACAATCCGTAGGGGTTAGAAGACCCTTGGGCTATAAATGCCGGCTGTAGCCTTAGATGCTTGGATTTACGTAGAGATGTGTATTCTGAACTTGATACAGAAGAAACTGGTCAAGAGCTGGAAGACCTTTTGTCTGTTTAAAAGCACAGTTGTAAGTACTCGTCGATGAGACTTACTATAGTCAGGTGTTTTGTTTTTTTCTCTCCCCCCGACTTGAAATACACTTTTTTTCATCTCAAACAATTCCAACAGTTAACTTTGACCAGGGCAAATGTGATGGCTTGAAGTAACTTATATTTGGCATTTCAGCCATTCTTTTTGAGGCATGGTGACTGGAACCCTATTTTCATTGCTAAGTGTTGGAATTTTTTAAAACTTTACAAAATAACCGTTTGATTAAAATTTTGATAATTTATGTAAGTCCTTAAGAATAATTAAGGCTTCCCAGGTGGCGCAGTGGTAACGAATCCCCGGGTCGGGAATATCCCATGGAGTAAAATATGGCAACCCACTCCAGTATTCTTCTCTGGAAAATTCTATGGACAGAGGAGCCAGGCGGCTTACAGTACACGGGGTCGTGAACAGTTGAATACGACCGAGCAACTAACACACACAAGCATAAGAAACACACAAGAGTCCAGTGATCCATTTAAGAACTGGAATATTATTGATACCATAACATCCATTTGCTTCTCTTTCACATTCCTTCTCTCCTGAGGTGCCCATCATCTGGGATTTTGTGTCTAAACTTGGTTTTTTTTGAGGGGAGTAGAGTGGATAACAGTATTATACATACATATCCCTAAGTGTTGGTTGTTTCAGGCCTTAAATAGAACTTGTATGTAGTTGTCAGAAGTGTTATGAATCATATATTAAACTGAAGTTTTCCAAGTTGAAAATATTCATAACCAGTAGTTTGTGTTCCTAATATTATGTGAAATATCTCAGCATTTCAAGACTTGAAAGTGATAAATTGTTTTGCAAGGCCCAGCATTTGTTATGTCCTCATAAATCATTTCCAGTAGCTGTCTGTTCAATGATTTATCCTCTTGGGGTTCTAGGCGATATGATCTGTGGCCCTGACCGTGCCCTTTGCAGTATGTAAATATGCTTTCAGGCAACTTGGGACTTAATTCTACAGGACTGTGTCCAGTAATGATGTCAACATCATGTATCTCTGGTCTGAAATTATATTAGAGCTGCCATAATAATGTTTTTAGTTAGACGTCTGCACACGTGTTTTTCTATATCTAACCTTTAACCTGGCTCACCTCATCCATGTCAAGCTCTGAGACAGAAAAGCAATGGTTAGGTACTCATTAGGACCATCATGTCTTAAAATCTGTGCTGCCACAGTAAAAGAACATCATAAATACATCCATCATTTTTACCTATGCTAATGAATCCATTTCCAGCTTGGAAAAATCATTTATGGAATTATTAGGGCCTAACCAATTAAAGGTATCAAGACATGCCCAAGTCATTATAGGTATTAAACTGGGAGCCTTATCAGTTTTGATTACCAAAAAAAGTATAATTAAGCAGCAAGCACATTCTTTTGTTCCTTTCAGTTCAGTCGCTCAGTCGTGTCCGACTCTTTGCGACCCCACGAATTGCAGCACGCCAGGCCTCCCTGTCCATCACCAACTCCCGGAGTTCACCCAAACCCACGTCCATCAAGTCGGTGATGCCATCCAGCCATCTCATCCTCTGTCGTCCCCTTCTCCTCCTGCCCCCAATCCCTCCCAGCATCAGAGCCTTTTCCAATGAGTCAACTCTTTGCATGAGGTGGCCAAAGTACTGGAGTTTCAGCTTTAGCATCATTGCTTCCAAAGAAATCCCAGGACTGATCTTTAGAATGGACTGGTTGGATCTCCTTGCAGTCCAAGGGACTCTCAAGAGCCTTCTCCAACACCACAGCTCAAAAGCATCAATTCTTCGGCGCTCAGCCTTCTTCACAGTCCAACTCTCACATGCATACATGACTACTGGAAAAACCATGGCCTTGACTAGACAGACTTTTGTTGACAAAGTAATGTCTCTGCTTTTCAATATGCTATCTAGGTTGGTCATAACTTTCCTTCCAAGGAGTAAGCGTCTTTTAATTTCATGGCTGCAGTCACCATCTGCAGTGATTTTGGAGCCCCCCAAAATAAAGTCTGTCACTGTTTCCACTGTTGCCCCATCTGTTTGCCATGAAGTGATGGGACCAGATGCCATGATCTTAGTTTTCTGAATGTTGAGCTTTAAGCCAACTTTTTCACTCTCCTCTTTCACTTTCATCAAGAGGCTTTTTAGTTCTCTTCACTTTCTGCCATAAGGATGGTGTCATCTGCATATCTGAAGTTATTGATATTTCTCCTGGCAATCTTGATGTTTCTTCCAGCTTGTGCTTCTTCCAGCCCTTCAGAGATGTGTTAAACAGCAGAAAATTACTCCACTTGTTAGTGGTTTTTATTAAAAGTTGATTGGGAGTCAGAAAGATTGTAAGTTTTTCTTTTTTTTCTTAAATGGTTCTTGATGAGTATGGGGAAAAGAGCCTACTTGTCCATACTAGATATAAGATGCCAAACAGATACAAGTGCAAATGAGAATTCACGATGAAATATATTTAATTTTTAGGTGTAGCAGTGCCTATGAGTTGAAGATGAAGATCATTGTGATAAATGTTTTCCAAAAACCTGTCACAGAAGATGGCTGTGAAAACACAAGGAGGACCGCTGCACATGTAACAAGGTACCAAAAGTTATAATGTTAAGTTGTGTGCTTTTTTTTTTATGTGTGTGTGGTATTGTTCCTGAGGCACAATACCAAAATGTTTAATAACTGGCACAGTGATGACAAGTTACTTTTTGCCGTTTACCCAGCTGAGGGTATCTTTGAAGAAATAACTTTAAGACTGAGATGCCAGTAATATATATTATGTGAATTACTCAAATCTAATGCAGTTTTTTATTAAAATGGGTGAACTCTTCTTTTCAGCAGATAAGTACCTGCAAATGAATGTTCAAGTGCTTAGCAGTGGTGCTTAAAAACTCTTCATTACCTCAAGTAAGTGGTTACGATTTGTCCCGCAGCCACATGTTGACAGTTTGAAAGTATCTGATAAACTCCAGAAAGCTGAGGACATTTCCTTTCCTGTTGAAGGTGCCTTTGTGTGTCAGGTGTATGACTTTCAAGTTTTGAGTATGGAATGATTTTCACTGTTGGTTTCTGATTTTTCCCCAGAGGTGTGGCAAACGACGTTTTCGAAGGAAAAATGAAGAGTTGTTCAAGAAGACGTGCATTAAAGCAAGTGACAAAAATTAAAATTGTATTTAATGTTCATCTCACAATAAATTATGGAGAAAAGTACATCTTCCAATAATTTTAATTGCTGGGCAATAAAGTCTGTTCTCTTTAAAATATATCAGGTCTTTAAATAGCTTTATTTTCATAGTTACTGGTCAGACTTGTTTTTAAAGTACTTTAGGGATAGTATATTCTTGTCAGTAACCAGCTCCTCTGGATAGTGATTCTTTTTGAAGTGGCAGGTGGCTGGCAGCTGGGGAGACATTTTTAGTACCTCCAGTTCTCACTCACCCTTTTTGCCTTAGGGGGTTTCTGCAGAGGTTAATCACTATGTACTAGATAACTACGAGGGCCTCCCCCTTGAGAATCTCTGTGTATCTGAAAAAGAAGCACAGCTGACCCTTGAACAACAAAGGGGTTTAGGGGCACCAACTAAACATCTCAGCATCAAACATCCAAGTATAGCCTTATAGTCCAGCCTTTGTATCCAAGCTTCCACATCCTCTGGTTCAATAAGCTGTAGATTGTATAGCGTAGTATGTATTTATTGGAAAAAAAAACCCACCCTGTATGTGGTGGACTCATGTAGTTCAAACCTGTGTTCAAGGGTACACTAGTTGAAATTTTCTCAACTCCTTAAATGATACCTTACAAGTAAAGGTTTCACCTGTGACCTACAGATTTTTTTAAATTTTAATTTTATTCTTGGTTTGCTTTTACATTTATGAATTAAAAAGGGATCTGGGAGTTAATCTAAGGAAAATTGCAATTTTTCCTAATTCTAGTATACATAATAATATGCTCAATTATTAAGCAAGTAGTGACAGTCCAGTCTGTCCAGGGCATGCGAATTTGAAAACAACTGAAATCCTACCAAGATGATTTAAATTTAGCTGAATCTTGCTTTTCCCCTGTTGTGTCCCACAGTACATAAAATCCTTGCTTTTATCAGGGTTATAATTTCAGTTTGGTAAATCAGTATAAAGTGTACAGCAATATCTTTATAATGCCTTCCCATCAGGGGTGACATTTGAAAACCATTTTCACCTGTATTTGATACTAGTCCTTTTCATCAACAGAATCTGAACACTTCACAATTAATTGTAAAGAGGATGCCATTTTATAGATCCTAGTTTTATAAAGAAATGTGTTTTGCCTTCATCTCATAGGGAACAAAAAAACAAACCTAAATACATAAACCACAAAGTAAAGGCTTTAACTTGTGATACACATTTTTTTAAAAGACGAGGCTTGCCTTCTGAAAACACTGTATAGTCTCTGGCACTAGTGGATATTCAATAAATACAGCTGAATGAATGGCTAGGAAGTAGAATAATAAATGGTGAGTAGAGAGTCTAGAGTCTCACTCTAGAGAGTGAGACTACCTTCATGGTTAAACTCCATGAAGTACCCATTTCTATAGAACTGATGTGTGATAGTGTCTTGGTTGATAAGGTGGCAATTTTGTGATGACATTTTCTTTTTAGTGAGTAGTCTTTTACTAAAACTTTGGAAAAACAAAGGGTTTGGGGGATTTTATAAGTATATTTTCTCATCATGTCCCTACCTTTTCAGAGTAGATACCGTCCCTCTAAAAATGAAGACAGGGTTTGAAAATTGGTTTGTTTGCATTTTGGTATCTTGCAACTGGGTTTAAGGAGCCAATTACTGCTCTTCAATTCAGTGTAACTTTTTTTCATTGAACCTGGTTTAAAAATGGAAAATTTCCAAAGCTTTTTCTTATCCTAAAATTAGGGTTTCTAAAACAATGTAATAGACATGACAATATCTAGTAAAGCATGAAAAGTTCTTAAATTGAAGGCTTTTGGTTATATAAATGCTGTTGTTTACCCATCAATTTGTCAAGTTCACAAATTTTTAAAAAATGGTTTTAACTTTGTAAATATTTAAAGTGTTACTGCCATCTTGAGACAAATAGGGGGAACTACACAAAAACACAAAACTTACCTTTTTTTTTCCATTTCTTAGTTTGTAACATTCTTTATATTTTAATATGTGGGTCACTGGTATACTAGGCTAACCAGAAGTTCTTTCTTTTAATAAAATTCTCCTAACATAAATTGCTGCTGCTGGCTTTGAGATTTGGATTAGTGTTTATTCCATTAGCAATTTGAAGAAATATATTTTAAGATGACATTCTAATGTGTCCTACACAATGTAGGTACATTCTAATGTAGGTACATTCTAATGTATGTACACACAAGATTGCCTGAAGCATCACTTAAATCATTCACACTTTTTTCCATTGCTTAAAAAGGAATGAAGAAAAAAAAGTTTCCTCACTGCCTATTCATCACTAGCAAAAATAGCTGTCCCAGGTCCATATGTAGCAATAAACTGCTGGAGCTGTTGTTGGCACTCAGTCAGATAGACATCCCTTTGCTCTAAATAGTCTTCATTATACTGTTCAAATGGAAACACTGCATTTGGAGCAACACAAAATACAGCGGCCCCTAAGTGAAGAAGGAAAAAGTAAAAATGAGAAATACTTAAAATGCTAAATGTGAAGGCATACTTTCAACAAAAAAGTTTATGCCTGCATTAGGTTGCTAGGCAGAAAAACAATAATTGGTATTGATTTCACTTTAAATAAAGAAGCCTCAAATGGGCAGTTGCACTGCCTGAAAAACCTGTTTCTCTTCTAGCACACTTTATCTCCCCCCCTACCCCACAGTGACTATTATATTCCATTCTGTTCCCCTCAGACCGAGGCCTTTACCTTCACACATGCTCCAGATCCCATCCTCTCTCACCTTTTTAAAGACTTCACACTTCTTTCTATAGTGTCATTAGTTTACTTTCTACTGCACGTCATATGAACTATTAGCTTCCATCTTAAAAAAATCCCTTCCTGGACCACACAACCTTCTCTAGCTAATACCCTTTATTTCTCTCTTCATCTTCATAGTCAAACGTCTCAAAGTTTGTGTGTGCTATCTCCATAGCCTCACTTTGTACCCCACCTAAATCCCAACTCCATTGAAACAGCTCGAATCATGACCGTCCACAACCTCTAGATGCCAAATCTGATCTTCAAATTCTCAACACATGATACAGTTGACCACTCCACTCCTTTATTGAAAGACTTTTTTCTTGACTTCTCTAATACAACTGCTTCTCAGTCTCATGAGTTAGCTCCTCCCCCTCAACTCCTTTTCTAAATACTGGAATTCTTCAAAGGCAGTCCTGTGGTTCTCTGTATAGTCTCTCTCTCAGTGATTTCATCCACTCCATGGCTTTGAGTACCATCTCTGTACTGATGATACGTAAATTATATTTCTAGTTTAAAACTCTCTTCTAAACCCCAGATTATTGTATCTGTCTATTGATATCTCTCTAGGATGTCTTAAACGTGTACCTATAATTTGATTCTCCACCCTTGACCCAACAAGCTGGGTTTTGAAGAGGTAGAGGAACCAGAGATCAAATTGCCAACATCTGCTGGATCATCAAAAAAGCAAGAGAGTTCCAGAAAAAACATCTATTTCTGCTTCACTGACTATGCTAAAGCCTTTGTGTGGATCACAAAAACTGTGAAAAATTCTTAAAAAGATGGGAATACCAGACCACTTGACCTGCCTCCTGAGAAACCTGTATGCAGGTTGAGAAGCAACAGTTAGAACTGAACATGGAACAACAGACTGGTGCAAAATTGGGAAAGGAGTATAACAAGGCTGTATATTGTCATTCTGCTTATTTAACTTCTATGCAGAGTACATTATGTGAAATGCTGGGCTGGAAGATTCACAAGCTGGAATCGAAATTTCTGGGATAAATATCAATAACCTCAGATATGCAGATGATACCATTAATGGCAGAAAGCAAAGAGGAACTAAAGAGCCTCTTGATGAGGAGAATCAAAAAGCTGGCTTGAAAGTCAACATTCAAAAAACTAAGTACATGGCGTCCAGTCCCATCACTTCCTGACAAATAGAAGGGGGAAAAGTGGAAGCAGTGACTGATTTTATTTTCTTGGGCTCCAAAATCACTGCAGATGGTAACTGTAGCCATGAAATTAAAAGACGCTTGCTTTTGGGGGAAAAAAGCTGTGACAAACCTAGACAGCATATTAAACAACAGAGACACCACTTTGCCAACAAAGGTCCATATAGTTGAAGCTATGGTTTTTCCAGTAGTCAGGTACAGATGTGAGAGCTGGATCATAAAGAAGGCTGAGCGCCAAATAATTGATGCTTTCAAATTGTGGTGTTGGAGAAGACTGGAGAGTCCCTTGGACTGCAAGGAAATCAAACCAGTCAGTCCTAAAGGAAATCAACCCTGAATATTTACTGGAAGGACTGTTGCTGAAGCTCTAATACGTTGGCCACCTGATGAGGAGCCAGCTCATTGGAAAAGACCCTGATGCTGGGAAAGACTAAAGACAAAAGGAGAAGGGGGTAGCAAAGGATGAGATGGTTAGATAGCATCACCAACTCAATGGACATGAATCTGAGCAAACTTCAAGAGAGAATGGAGGACAGAGGAACCTGGCATCCTACAGTCCCTGGGGTTGCAAGAGTCAGACTTGACTTAGGGATGGAACAGCAACAACAACAACTGGACCCAAGCCTTTCTTTCTAGTCTTGGTAAATGGCAACATGATCCACTCAATTGCTCAAGGCAGAAACCTGAGAGTTTTCTTTAATTCTTCCTTCTCCCCACTGCCCCAACTCCTAAATCCAGTTCACAAGCACAGGTATTGGTTTTTTCATCCAAGAAAAACATCGCTGAGTAGGGCTTATTTTCCTATCTTTAACACTTACGGACTTCTTAACATCATTTTGCTTAAGACTTAAAAAAGAATATACCTAACTGACACTCATTATGGAAACAAAAAGTAACTAAAGGAAAAACTTCACATAGCTTTATTTCCGTCAACAAAAGCTTTCTTAAATGCTTCAATAAAGTCTTGACAAATAGTTATCAAGTGAAAATAGCCATATTCAGTGACAGGAGTCCTGAACATTGTAGTACCATATTTCCTAAATTCAAAAACATACATTTTTATCTTCTTACTGAAATCTAGTTTTGTCTTAACATTTTGATGGTGATAGTTTGTCTTAGTAAAATTGGCAGCATTTTTTCTTAATAGTACATAATGTCTTAAATTTTATCAAGTATATTTTAAAATATAGAATAAGAGTGTAAAGATAAAGCAAATTACAAATAAAAATACATATCCTTATTTATTGCTAGTTGGGAACAAATGATTTTCAGTGAGTGAATGTGTTAGTTGCTTGATCATGTCTGACTCTTTGCAACCTCATGGACCGTAGCCCACCAGGCTCCTTTGTCCATGGGATTTCCCAGGCAAGAATACTGGAGTGGGTTGCCATTTCTTTCTCCAGGGAATCTTCCTGACCCAAGGATTGAACCCAGGTCTCCTGCATTGCTGGCAGACTCTTAACTGTCTGAGCCACCAGGGAAGTTCTTAATTCAGGATGATAATTAACATTTTCTGAGGGTCATGAAACTCTAAGACATACTCCACAAAACTTAATGATTCCTCTTCCTAAGCAAGAAGGTAGAAAGCAAATACATATACAAATTCACATGTAGCTTAGGGATTCACAAGCCCCTAAGGACTCTCTCAGTATCCATGGATCCTAGGTTAAGAATTCTTGATTTAGATAAGAACAAAGTTCTAATGGATGTCTGTGAAAAATTATTATAAATTGAATCTGAAGCAAATTAAAACACTAAATATATACACACAGAAAAGTCGGTGTTAATACTTCATTGCCCAGGGCTGGAACTGAAAATAGAGTAAAAATCTCACTAAATTGGAGTCGTGAGACCAGAAGGGGGAGCTCTCATACAGGTACCTCTCAACATCAATATAGATCCCAACAGGAAGAAACAAACCTTGCATCTCCAGCAAGAAGTGACACTACTCTAGTACCACCAGCAGGAGGAAGAAGATTTGAAAGATTTTTCTCCTTGCCTGGCAACAGCTCTGCCAAAGAGAGACTGTCACAATGTAGCTAATGAAAAGACACTAAACTTGGAACTCCCAGTTTTCTCCAATGGACTTTCTATTACAACCCTCCCAACTGTTTTTCTCCTCTATAGAAGAGTTTCTTTTTCTTTGCTTTACCAGATTTGCGATGTCCTGAATTGCAATTCTTTCCTGCTCCTGAATAAAAACCATTTTCCTGGTAAAATAACTGGCTGTTTTATTGTTATGTTAGCAGAACCAATGTTTGAAGGATGGTGTATCTCATCAAAATTAATGTCTCATAATAATTCAAATTGCCAATATCCACTGGATCATCAAAAAAGCCAGAGAGTTCCAGAGAAACATCTATTTCTGCTTTATTGACTATGCCAAAGCTTTTGACTGTGCGGATCACAATAAACTGGAAAATTCTTCAAGAGATGGGAATACCAGACCACCTGACCTGCCTCTTGAGAAACCTGTATGCAGGTCAGGAAGCAACAGTTAGAACTGGACATGGAGCAACAGACTGGTTCCAAATAGGAAAAGGAGTGCATCAGGGCTGTATATTGTCACCCTGCTTATTTAACTTCTATGCAGAGTACATCATGAGAAATACTGGGCTGGGTGAAGCACAAGCTGGAATCAAGATTGCCAGGAGAAATATCAACAACCTCAGATATGCAGATGACACCACCCTTATGGCAGAAAGTGAAGAGGAACTAAAGAGCCTGTTGATGAAAGTGAAAGAGGAGAGTGAAAAAGTTGGCCTAAAGCTCAACATTCAGAAAACTAAGATCATGGCATCTGGTCCCATCACTTCATGGCAAATAGATGGGGAAACAGTGGAAACAGTGGCTGACTTTTTGGGGGGGCCTCCAAAATCACTGCAGGTGGTGATTGCAGCCACGAAATTAAAAGATGCTTACTCCTTGGAAGGAAAGTTATGACCAACCTAGATAGCATATTAAAAAGCAGAGACATTCGTTTGTCAACAAGTCTGTCTAGTCAAGGCTATGGTTTTTCCAGTGGTCATGTATGGATATGAGAGTTGGACTATAAAGAAAGCTGAGCGCCGAAGAATTGATGCTTTTGAGCTGTGGTGTTGGAGAAGACTCTTGAGAGTCCCTTGGACTGCAAGGAGATCCAACCAGTCCATTCTAAAGGAGATTAGTCCTGGATATTCATTGGAAGGACTGATGGTGAAGCTGAAACTCCCATACTTTGGCCACCTGATGCAAAGAGCTGACTCATTTGAAAAGACTCTGATGCTGGGAAAGATTGAAGGCAGGAAGAGAAGGGGACGACAGGATGAGATGGTTGGATGGCATCACTGACTCAATGGACATGAGTTTGGGTAAATTCCAGGAGTTGGTGATGGACAGGGAGGCCTGGAGTGCTGCCATCCATGGGGTCGCAAAGAGTCAGACACAACTGAGCGACTGAACTGAGCTGAATAATTCAAAAAGAACTTTGTAAGGATAATTCTCTTTACTCTCACCTTTAACAGCTCTTTTTATATTTTTATTAGCAAAACCATAATAAGCTTCTTTGATTTCAGATAATTAAATGCTATAGTCACAGTATTATAACTAGTAATTCAGAAAAGGTGGTGATACAAGTTGATCATATTTTTTTTGGCTTAGTGTCTAATTCCACTGTAGGGTATTTGCTTGACAATTATATGTTGCATGATAATTTAAAAGGAAGATAAATTTAAAATCATTTCATGCATCATACTAAGTACTTTTTTTTCAGAATTTTCTAAGCAATGCAAAAGTTAAAGTATAGGAATAACCATGGACAATTAGGAAATTAATATCAAATAATGGTACGACCTGTAAACAATAATTAAATGTTTAAATTCAAACTGGACTTATCTTGTAGAAATTTATTATTCTTTAAAATAATATTTAATATATATGTAACATCTTAACAGATTAAGAATATTTAAGTTTAAATATAATTTGTAGTGATCATTAATAACTTAATAGATTACCATATTTCAGTGTTAGAGATGTTTCAAATAATAAGGCTGCAATTAGTACATCTTCTTTAAGCACTTTATTCCTTAAGTTCAGTCGAGCATGGGCTTCAGATAGGGAAACTCTAAAAGAAAATTGAGGCCAATCAAAATATGCTGATATTATAAAGAATATATATTTTGGCAGGAAAAAAACAAGATATGTGTGAACATAAGCCACCCTTAAAGATCAGCATATTCTTATTTTTAAAAGTTTTAGTTTCTTTACAAAGCATTTTTTTCCTACCAAGTTGAATAGACTGTTTCAGAATGAGGAAGTCTCCTGATTTGTTATCAGAGAATTGTCTTTTATCCTGGTTTTTCTTTATTATTCTACACATTACCCTCCCTAAGTTCTGTTCAGTTAAATACACAGCTAGAAAATTAACTAAGTATCTCTTATAGACACGTGCTTGGTCTTTTCTCCCAGTTCTTAACCCACTGGAAGTCCTCATAGAACCTTGAAATTTCTGTGTTGGAAGAGATTTTAGAGAGCAAATTACAACATCCCATCAGATAACTGAATTTTCTATACAGCATCCCAGGATACTTATTATTTGACCTCTTTTGAACTTACCCTAGGATTCACTCAGAATCGGGAAGCAATCCATTCCTTTATTATTTTTAAGCTAGCTTTAAGGCACTTGACGGAGAAGGCAATGGCACCCCACTCCAGTACTTTTGCCTGGAAAATCCCATGGACGGAGGAGCCTGGGCTCCAGTCCATGGTGTTGCTAGAGTCGGACACAACTGAGCGACTTCACTTTCACTTTTCACTTTCATGCATTGGAGAAGGAAATGGCAACCCAGTTCAGAACACTGAACATTCTCCAGTGTTCTTGCCTGGAGAATCCCAGGGATGGGGAAGCCTGGTGGGCTGCCGTCTATGGGGTTGCACAGAGTGGGACATGACTGAAGCGATTTAGCAGCAGCAGCAGCAAGGCACTTGAATGATTGTTGGATGTAGGAATCAGAAAATCTGAACTATGTCTCTAGAAATTTACTAGCTGTGTGAGTTTGTATGAATCATTTAATTTCTGAGATTTTTTTGAAGCTCTGCTATAAAATGGGGATAATAAAAATTAATAGGGTTATTGTGATTTCAAATAACGCATTTGAAAATTTGGGGACTCACCCACAAAGCTTATATAAATGTAAACTGAAATTGGTTTCACTGCAATTTACACCCACTGGTCCCTGTTTTGTCCTCTGGGATTTCAAAACAAATCTAACACTTCTTAAATGAGACAGCTCTTCAGATATTCAAAGACAACTTTTCTAGTTGCTCCTTAGTTTATTTTTTCCAAGATAAATATTCCTAGTTCTATTTTTCTTTTGGCCACATTCCACAGCATACAGGATCTTAGTTCCCTGACCAAGAAACCTGCACCCCCTGCTTTGGAAGTGTAAGGTTTTAACCACTGGACCACCAGGGAAGTCCCTCTTAGTTCTTTTAATATGTCATGTGACATGATTTTCATGCCCCTTATCATCCTGGCTGTTCTTCTTGTGACCAAATTTGGTTAATATTCCATTTCAGTACAGTACTAAGGTGTGATTTGATCAGTAGAGAAGACTTGGGGCAGAATTAGCATTTTCTCACTCTTGATACTATGTTCTATTAATACAACCGCAAATCACAGTATTATTTACGGCCCTATTACATTACTTATTCATATTAGACATAAAAATATGAAATCTCAAATCTTTTTCATATTAAGGCAGATCACCCCTTTCCCATGCATTCACACATGTATCAGGGAGGTTGGGACCTAATTAAAGACCTTCAGTTCAGTTCAGTCGCTCAGTCGTGTCTGACTCTTTGCAACCCCATGAATTACAGCAAGCCAGGCCTCCCTGTCCATCACCAACTCCCAGAGTTCACTCAAACTCATGTCCATCGAGTCGGTGATGCCATCCAGCCATCTCATCCTCTGTCGTCCCCTTCTCCTCCTGCCCCCAATCCCTCCCAGCATCAGGGTCTTTTCCAATGAGTCAACTCTTCTCATGAGGTGGCCAAAGTATTGGAGTTTCAACTTCAGCATCAGTCCTTCCAATGAACACCCAGGACTGATCTCCTTTAGGATGGACTGGTTGGATCACCTTGCAGTCCAAGGGCCTCTCAAGAGTCTTCTCCAATACCACAGTTCAAAAGCATCAATTCTTTGGCGCTCAGCCTTCTTCACAGTTCAACTCTCACAGCCATACATGACCACTGGAAAAACCATAGCCTTGACTAGATGGACCTTTGTTGGCAAAGTAATGTCTCTGCTTTTCAATATGCTATCTAGGTTGGTCATAACTTTCCTTCCAAGGAGTAAGCGTCTTTTAATTTCATGGCTGCAGTCACCATCTGCAGTGATTTTGGAGCCCCAAAAAATAAAGTCTGACACCGCTTCCACTGTTTCCCCATCTATCTGCCATGAAGTGATGGGACCAGATGCCATGATCTTCATTTTCTGAATGTTGAGCTTTAAGCCAACTTTTCACTCTCCTCTTTGACTTTCATCAACAGGCTTTTTGGTTCTTCTTCACTTTCTGCCATAAGGGTGGTGTCATCTGCATATCTGAGGTTATTGATATTTCTCCCGGCAATCTTGATTCCAGCTTGTGCTTCACCCAGCCCAGTATTTCTCATGATGTATTCTGCATATAAGTTAAATAAGCAGGGTGACAATATACAGCCTTGATGTACCCCTTTTCCTATTTGGAACCAGTCTGTTGTTCCATGTTCTAACTGTTGCTTCCTGACCTACATATAGGTTTCTCAAGAGGCAGGTCAAGTGGTCTGGTATTCCTATCTCTTTCAGAATTTTCCACAATTTATTGTGGTCCGCACAGTCAAAGGCTTTGGCATAGTCAATAAAGCAGAAATAGATGGGGTTTTTTTGGAACTCTCTGGCTTTTTCAATGATCCAGCGGATGTTGGCAATTTGATCTCTGGTTCCTCTGCCTTTTCTAAAACCAGCTTGAACATCTGGAAGTTCATGATTCACATATTGCTAAAGCCTGGCTTGGAGAATTTTGAGCATTACTTTACTAGCGTATGCTGCTGCTGCTGCTGCTAAGTCGCTTCAGTCGTGTCCGACTCTGTGCAACCCCATAGACGGCAGCCCACTAGGCTCCTCTGTCCCCGGGATTCTCCAGGCAAGAATATTGGAGTGGGTTGCCGTTTCCTTCTCCAATACATGAAAGTGAAAATTGAAAGTGAAGTCGCTCAGTCATGCCCGACTCTTAGAGACCCCATGGACTGGAGCCTACCAGGCTCCTCTGTCCATGGGATTTTCCAGGCAAGAGTACTGGAGTGGGGTGAGATGAGTGCGATTGTGCGATAGTTTGAGCATTCTTTGGTATTGCCTTTCTTTGGGATTGGAATGAAAACTGAACTTTTCCAGTCCTGTGGCCACTGCCGAGTTTTCCAAATCTTTCAGGATTTGAAATAGCTCAACTGGAATTCCATCACCTCCACTAGCTTTGTTCGTAGTGATGCTTTCAAAGGCCCACTTGACTTCACATTCCAAGATGTCTGGCTCTAGGTCAGTGATCACACCATCGTGATTATCTGGGTCATGAAGATCTTTTTTGTACGGTTCTTCTGTGTATTCTTGCCATCTCTTAATATCTTCTGCTTCTGTTAGGTCCATACCATTTCTGTCCTTTATCGAGCCCATCTTTGCATGAAATGTTCCCTTGGTATCTCTAATTTTCTTGAAGAGATCTCTAGTCTTTCCCATTCTGTTGTTTTCCTCTATTTCTTTGCATTGATCGCCGAGGAAGGCTTTCTATCTCTCCTTGCTATTCTTTGGAACTCTGCATTCAGATGCTTATATCTTTCCTTTTCTCCTTTGCTTTTCACTTCTCTTCTTTTCACAGCTATTTGTAAGGCCTCCTCAGACAGCCATTTTGCTTTTTTGCATTTCTTTTCCATGAGGATGGTATTGATCCCTGTCTCCTGTACAATGTCACGAACCTCTGTCCATACATTACATTTGTCCTATTAATTTTCTTGTTGCTAGACTAAAATAATAATTTGAGTCTGTGAAGATCTCTCCAGAGTTGCTTATTTACAAATTTGATTATCATGTTCCTGATGTCCTCACCCAAGCTTCTTCTAAAAATTTTGACCAGGACAGAATATATATATAGTTTTTCAGGGAAAGCAAAGAGCACTGTTCAGCTCCACTTCTCTAGAAAAGCATGAAAGTGAAAGTCACTCAGTCGTGTCCAACCCTTTGGAACCCCATGGATTATATAGTCCATGGAATTCTCCAGGCCAGAATACTGGAAAGGGTAGCTTTTCCCTTCTCCAGGGGATCTTGTCAACCCTGGGATCAAACCCAGGTCTCCCGCATTGCAGGTGGATTTTTACTAGCTGAGCCACAAGGGAAGCCCAAGAATACTGGAGTGGGTAGCCTATCCCTTCTCCAGGAGATCTCCCGATCCAGGAATCGAACTGGGGTATGCTGCATTGCAGGCAGATTAAGCATGGCTGGTGTTAATAGGTACCTGTCTATAGAAGCGGGAGAAAAAGTCAAGGTTTATGACTCTTCTGAGAAGTGCTTCATTTACTTGACTATTTCATAAGACCCATTTCCATCTCTAGTATTTATTTCTACAAGAGGAAAAGGTAGAGTTGTCATATTAAACTTAATTCTGTCTTATTCTTGGATTAGTAGAGTCAAATGTAAACTGAGGCTATGTGAGTTTAAAAATATCTTTTCAAGACAGAGGAAAAAGCAAATAAGATAATAGGGCTTTCAAACCTTTAAGCTCTGAGTATTTGCAATATTACTTCAGAAAACAGCATTATATAATTCTGTTTGCCATTTTAAAACATCACAGTTAATTTCTACCTTCCCTTTCTGTCGCAATTTTTTAGTTCTATGAAGACAGAGTTGGGGAAATTAACTAAACATATTTATCTCTTTTAGTCCTACACTTGACATTTCCTATCAGTCCTCCACTTGTCTTATTTTATACTGCAGTCATAAAAAGATATTTATTTATATAATAGATTGTTTTTACCCCTGGTCCTACTTCATAATTTGGGTTGAGATTACATATTAATCTATATCAAATGAAATAATGGTCTATCAACAGAGGACTGTTTAAATTATGGAATAGCCACATCATAACACAGTAAATCTGTAAGGGAGCTATTAAAACAGAATGAGGTAATTCTTTATGTGTTGATAGTAAGATATCATGATATGTATGCATGATTCCATTTGGGCAAAAAGAGAATATCAACATGGCTACATATGTATTTATGTATTATAAAAATATTTTTATATAATATGTTAAATAACATATTAATCTAAAATATATAACATTTAAATAAAATATGTACTTAATATACATCACATATTTAAACTATATATTTGTATATGCTAGTATCTGAATGGGTAATTTATGAAAGGACAGACAAAACCTCTTAGCAGGGATCATCTCCAGGGAGTGAGATAATCACAGGTAGGGTTAGCAAGGGACTTAACTCATTATTTTAGACTTTTCTTTCACTATGTCCATACTTTACTTTTATAATAAAAATTAGTTTTAAAAAACTTCTCAAGGAACAATAGTACTTGAGTGTACTAAAGTGTTTAAAAGTACAAAGAATAACATAATTTTTTTTTCTAAGCTCAACTATAAAATATCTAGAAAGTCAACTGACTCAATGGACATGAGTTTGAGTAAGCTCTGGGAGTTGGTGATGGGTAGGGAGGCCTGGGGTGCTGCCTCCATGGGGTCTCAAAGAGTCGGACATGACTGAGTGACAACTGAACTGAAGTGAACTGAACTGAACTGAACCACATTTACAAAAAATAATCATTTGCATTAAAAAATTCAGTCAGTGCATTTTTTTCAGATGTACCTGATACCAGGTATCCAATAAAAAGTAATTTAGTGAAAACAAATTGTTGGAGGTTCAAATGATGTAAGGCTATAACAGAAGAAATAATTAAGTTACCTTAAATTCTTTTGGAACAAAGTATATTGTAAATCAACCACCCAGCAATCAAAAAACAAGTGAGACAGTTAATTATACACATCATTTAAAAGTAAATAAAGGGGGCTTCCCTGGTGGCTCAGTGGTAAAGAATTTGGCTGCCAATGCAGAAGATACAGGTTCGATCCCTGGTCCAGGATGATCCCACATGCGGCACAGCAAGTAAGCCTCTGGATCACAACTACTGAGCCTGTGCTCTAGAGCCAGGGAGCCACAACTATTGAGCCTTCACGTCGCAGCTATTGAAGCCCATGAGCTCTTGAGTGCATGCTCCACAAGAAGAGAAGCCACTGGATTGAGAAGCTTGTGTACCTCAACTAAAGAGTAGCCCCCACTCTCTGCAACTAGAGTAAACCCCACACAAGGAGAACCCAGCACAGCCAAAAAAAAAAAGGTAAATAAAGATTTTTTAAAGTCAATAATGATTTTAAAATTGCATACTTACAAATATTTTAATGCAGATGCTGACAGTTTTGATCCACATATAGAATCTGTTCTGATTCTGCGACTTGCTAGGTAATAGCCATGAATCATTCTTTCTGCCTCCAAGCTGAATTCGACATTCAAATTTTTTGCAAAAGCAAGCAGCTAAATTGAAAGTGTGAAAATTCAAGAGATTCAAACTTTATTAAGAGAACCTATATTACAAAAATCCAAAGTATATGGTCATTTTATTTTTTAAAGTTTGCATACTTTATTTATATCAAAACTGATTTAAATATATGAGCCATCCAAAGCCACTGAGCACTTTAAATCATTTTATACTTACAAAGAATATTACAGTCTACCTAGAATAACCTCTTCTTCCCTCTTAGTACAGAAATGTTCTGTGCAATGTATTTGAATGACTATCAACTCTTTGCTTCCAGTGGAATAAAGGCTTACTCAGAGCCTTCTAGTGGGAGACAGCTCCCCTCAGAATCTCATTTCCCTTTGAATAGTCTTAATTCTCTGACAGTTTATTTCTAGAAAACTTTCTCTCATTGGCCTTCTTCCTTCCTTTTAAAAAACACATCTAAAGACCAGCGATGTGGGAAGTACTGTGTTAACTACTATGAAAACAGGCCTTGAAGACTCAGAAAGATTTTGGGTAGAAAATAAGCCTTCAACTTAATGATTATCACTGTTTTCTCTGAGTTTTGTGCTTTCTTTCTTTTTTTTTTAAATTTTATTTTTAAACTTTACATAATTGTATTAGTTTTGCCAAATATCAAAATGAATCCACCACAGGTAATTCCCAGTTCCTCAAGTCCTTATTCTATGACACCATTTCCAGACTTTTCACCATTCACCATTTCTTTTGTTTCTGTGAGTTGTAAAACCAGAAAAACAAGAGGAGGAAACAAAAGAGAAAAACCACCCATAATAAAGTTGCTATTAACTATTATATCTGTATTTTAAATATAACTTTTTAAAAAGATCTAGATATGGCAGTTCTATTTCCAGTTTTTTAAGGAATCTCCACACTGTTCTCCATAGTGGCTGTACTAGTTTGCATTCCCACCAACAGTGTAAGAGAGTTCCCTTTGCTCCACACCCTCTCCAGCATTTATTGCTTGTAGACTTATGGATTGCAGCCATTCTGACTGGCATGAAATGGTACCTCATAGTGGTTTTGATTTGCATTTCTCTGATAATGAATGATGTTGAGCATCTTTTCATGTGTTTGTTAGCCATCTGTATGTCTTTTTTGGAGAAATGTCTATTTAGTTCTTTGGCCCATTTTTTGATTGGGTCATTTATTTTTCTGGAGTTGAGCTGTAGGAGTTGCTTGTATATTTTTGAGATTAGTTGTTTGTCCGTTGCTTCATTTGCTATTATTTTCTCCCATTCTGAAGGCTGCCTTTTCACCTTGCTAATAGTTTCCTTTGTTGTGCAGCAGCCCAGCAATCCCACTGCTGGGCATACACACTGAGGAAACCAGAAGGGAAAGAGACACGTGTACCCCAATGTTCATCGCAGCACTGTGTATAATAGCCAGGACATGGAAGCAACCTAGATGCCCATCAGCAGATGAATGGATAAGAAAGCTGTGGTACATATACACAATGGAGTATTACTCAGCCATTAAAAAGAATACATTTGAATCAGTTCTAATGAGGTGGATGAAACTGGAGCCTATTATATAGAGTGAAGTAAGCCAGAAAGAAAAACACCAATACAGTATTCTAACGCATATATATGGAATTTAGAAAGATGGTAACAATGACCCTGTGTACGAGACAGCAAAAGAGACACTGATGTGTAGATCAGTCTTATGGACTCTGTGGGAGAGGGAGAGGGTGGGGAGATTTGGGAAAATAGCATTGAAACATGTATAATATCATGTATGAGACGAGTCGCCAGTCCAGGTTCGATGCACGATACTGGATGCTTGGGGCTGGTGCACTGGGACGACCCAGAGGGAGGGTATGGGGAGGGAGGAGGGAGGAGGGTTCAGGATGGGGAACACGGGTATACCTGTGGTGGATTCATTTTGATATTTGGCAAAACTAATACAATATTGTAAAGTTTAAAAATAAAATAAAATTTAAATTAAAAAAAAAAAAAAAGATCTAGATATGTCCTGGGTTGGATATGTCCTGTCTTTATTTTTCTTACATTCCACAATTCCCTCCAGGCCTTCAGAACAGAACAATACTATCAATAACGTTGATAGCTCTCTCTAGGTTTTATGCTATGGGGTCACAGTGATAAGACAACCACATCCCCCTTCATAAAAGACCTGTTGTCTCTGCTATTGGGAATGTAGCACTGGGAGCCAGCACTGGCCTCCAGTTATCAACTTCTTCAACAGTTGCCTAATCTTGATGACTATATAATATAATTTTTGCTCCAGTTGACAGGTCTTCTCATAGTTTTCTATGTGTACTCATCTCTACTTTTATGTCTTTGCTCTTATTTTTAGCTGTTTTTTTTTTTAATGTCCATCCTTCCTGTCATTTAAATCTTACCTTTTGTTTTCTTTTTTTCCTTTTTGTAAAATTTAGCTTTAATTGGAGGGTAATTTAAATCTTACCTTTTCTTAAGGCCCAACTAAAGTCTCACCGCCTTTTGGGTTATTCCTAACTCTTGCATTCTACTTGATACCTTCCTTTCTGAAGTCATGCAATACTTATAGTCAGCACCACCTAACACAGCTTTAAATTGTCCCTTGTTTCATATATCTCAATTAAATGATAAACTAAGGAAGAAAAATGAACATTTCTAGGAGAATATAAAAGAACAGAAAGAGGCTCATCAATATTAAATACTCAGTAAATGCCTGACTAATAAATCCATAGACTTTTTTGTTGTTGTTTTTCAGGGAAAGACTGGGCAAAAATTTTTCCAGGTTATTAGCATGTCTATATCATTTAGTACCCCAGTTCCTAAAGACTAATTGCTTTTTTTTATACACACTAAAACAAATGAAAAGACCTTATTTTATAGTAAATATTGTTCTTTTTCTGTTTTAATCTATGTGAATAAACTCCACCTTTCAACCTTTTATCCATGCAATTTGGGCTACAAAAAATGGCAGGTATGAACAAAAAATTTACTGACCTGTGGATTCCCGCTTCCCAATGTTACAGGCCATTTAGCTATCCTACACAGACACTTTAACTCTATTGTGGACAGATTTCTCAACAGTTAATATTAAAAGGGCTTCACTTGTAAATACTTGAGTACCTTTAATAGCTATGAGAGTCATTACTAAATTTGCATCATCCAACTTTCAGGTTCTCTGAACATGCCACACATGTTTTCAGGTCAAGACATTAAAATAAATGGGTTTGTGAGTCATGATAGATACTCCCTATAGTCAGAACTATTCCCTTTGAATAGTCTGTAAAATGTAAAAAACTGTGTATCTAGAAAGCCTCTCATCATAATGTTTTATAAAAATATTCTATTTTGAATGTTTTAATGGAAAGATAAACCATGGTGATCTGATTAGTGATTCAAAGAATAAACTCAACATTTTAATATCTATGTCCTTATAGCTTTTAATTTAACTAATCTAAAATATTTTCTATACAATGTCCTTAAAATTCTTAAAAGCTAAAAGCAAACTGAAATAAAAGAAAATTCTAAATAAGGAAAACTGAATGTTCAAAGGGAGTTTTATTTAAATTGAGAAACATTAGCACAAATATTGGAGAAGGCAATGGCACCCCACTCCAGTACTTTTGCCTAGAAAATCCCATGGACGGAGGAGCCTGGTAGGCTGCAGTCCATGGGGTCGCTAGAGTCAGACATGACTGAGCGACTTCATTTTCACTTTTCACTTTCATGCATTGGAGAAGGAAATGGCAACCCACTCCAGTGTTCTTGCCTGGAGAATCCCAGGGACGGGAAGCCTGGTGGGCTGCCGTCTATGGGTCGCACAGAGTCAGACACGACTGAAGCGACTTAGCAGCAGCAGCACAAATATTCATGGCACTCATTTTTTCCACCTTTACCTTTTCAAAATCTTCAGTTGTGAACTGTTTAGAAGCTAAATAAAGCAGCCCTTCAGGATCAATAGCTTTCTTTAAAGTATGTTGCACAGTTGGAAGAAGTGGGTGGCAAGGAGATGATTCACTGCAGTTAATCAATAATGCAAATGCCTCTACAAGATTAGCTGGAATTAAACTGCAATCCTACATCAAACAAAAATGTAGAAAGTAAATATTAAACACTGGCATTTTCACAAACACTTTAAATAATAACAAAATAAAATAATTATTAATTTATTATTTCATAATTTAATGTAATTAACACTATAGTGATATAATTATATTATAATTTAAATAATAATTATAAATAATACTTCATTTAAAGTGATTCCCAAATAGCATGGGATCTTTTTGGTAACAAATTTTTTAAAATGCTCTTTATTGAGTATTTTCTTACACATTATTCATGAAAACCTCCCCCACTACCTACTCAAATAATAATTTCTAGTGAGCTGATACCTGCTTTCTATGACTAAAAAATGAAAAATTGCAAACAACTGTGTCATTATTTAGTTCCAGGATCTGAGTAAGACAGAAAGTAAGCACAGAAATAAAACATTAAATTGTTATTAAAAAATTGAGACTAAAATCCATGACTAAATTCCTTGAACAATATTCTAACAATAAAATACACATATACTTTACCATCTGACCAATTAGCATATTGGTTTTCTGTATATTTCTCCTTGAAGGTGAATCCATATCAAGAAAAGACCAAAAACTGCACTGAACTGGAAAAGTCATTTGTTGATCCACATCATCCCCAAACTTCTTTCCCGAGATGTAGACTGTGATGCTTCTACTTTCCACAGCTAAGTCAAGAGACATTATCCATTTGTTACTTAAGTTCACTTTGGTCAATATAGCTACAAATTAATAAATATTATTATAATGAATTTTATGACTTAAATTTTGGATAGCAAAGATACAGGAAAACTTCATGGTTTTGCAGGATATGGCTAAATTAGAGGATTTGCCATAAAAAGAACAAGGCAAGAAAAATATTTGAATGTTTCTGTATCCCCTGATGATGAGAACCATTAGTCCAAAGCATGAAGCTAGAATTGTGGACTGGAATGAATAGGCAGAGGGTAAGGAGACTGGTTGTATCATGCAGGTTACAAAGGAGGCTGAAATTAAGCAATGTTCTTTTTTTTTTTATTTTATTTTTAAACTTTACAATATTGTATTAGTTTTGCCAAATATCGAAATGAATCCGCCACAGGTATACCCGTGCTCCCCATCCTGAACCCTCCTCCCTCCTCTCTCCCCATACCCTCTCTCTGGGTCATCCCAGTGCACCAGCCCCAAGCATCCAGTATCGTGCATCGAACCTGGACTGGCGATTCGTTTCATACATATTCTACATGTTTCAATGCCATTCTCCCAAATCTCCCCACCCTCTCCCTCTCCCACAGAGTCCATAATACAGTATACTAACGCATATATATGCAATTTAGAAAGATGGTAACAATAACCCTCTGTAGGAGACAGCAAAAGAGACACTGATGTATAGATCAGTCTTATGGACTCTGTGGGAGCAATGTTCTTTTCTGTGGGGAAAAAAAGAAAGCAGATCATCTAAGTCAAGAATGAAAGAGGATAAGATTGTGAGACAATACACACAATCTGGTATTTTGCATCTGGTTCTTTAGGGGTTTTTTTTGTGGGGTGGAGGGTGGGAGGTTCCTGGTGGCTCAGTGGGTAAAAAAATCTGCCTGCAGTGTGGAAGACTCAGGTTTGATTCCTGGGTTGTTAAGATCCCCTGGAGAAGAGAATGGCAACCCACTCCAGTATTTTTGCCTGGATAATTCCATGGACAGAGGAACCTGGTGGGCTATATATAGTCCACGTGGTCACAAAGAGTTGGACATGACTGAGTGACTAACACATACATTTTGTTTTTTAAATTACTGACCTGTAGGAATTGTTTCTATGTTCTAGGTATATGTCCTATGTCAAATATATGTATTGCAATTATTTTCTTTTCCTTTATTTGCCTACTCACTTTTTAAATGGCCTTTTGATGTGTATAACTTTTTAGTTTTGATGAAGTCCAATTCATCAATTGTTTTCTGTTAATTGCTTTCTGGGTTTTGTCCAAAAAATCTTTGCCTACTCTGGTGGCACAAATGGTAAAGAATCTGCCTGCGGTGCAGGAGATCACGGTTCAATCCCTGGATAGGGAAGATCCTCTGGAGAAGGAAATGGCAACCCACTCCAGTGTTCTTGCCTAGAGAATCCCATGGACAGAGGAGCCTGGTGGGCTGCTGTCCGTGGGGTTGCACAGAGTCAGACACAACTGAAGCAACTTAGCATGCATGCATGCGTTGGAGAAGGAAATGGCAACCCATTCCAGTATTTTTGCCTGGAGAATCCCAGGGACAGAGGAGCCTGATGGGCTGCCGTCTGTGGGGTTGCACCGAGTTGGACACAACTGAAGCGACTTAGCAGCAGCAGCAGCCAGTGTTCTTGCCTGCAAAATCCCATGGACAGAGGAGCTTGGCGAGCTACAGTCCATGGGGTCACAGAGTCAGATATGACTGAGCATGCACACAACATACCCTTAAGTCATAAAGATTTCTCATGTTTTCTTCTAGTAGCCTTATAATTTAAGTTTTTACATCTAGGTTTATGATTCATCTGTAATTATTGTGTATAGTTGTGAGGTATGAACAAATATTAATTCTTTTCCAGATGTTCCATCATCATTTGTTGAAAAAACTTTCCCCATTTTCCCCATTGTTTTGATGTTGTGATCAAAAATCAGTTGAACATATGAGTGTGAGTCTATTTTTGCAGGCAGAGGCAATATGCTATGTCTCCTGTGTATTGCTGCACGTGCTTGCTGGCATGCCAGGAATTCAAGGTCCTAACTTTTCTTTGCCCAATACTTATTTTTCCATATCCTTGTTAGTTACAAATCTGGCTCAAATAGCATTATCCTAATACCAAAATCAGATAAAAGATATAACAAGAAAACTACAGACCAATAGCTCTTATGAATACACAGGCAAAAATTCTCAACAAAATATTGCAGATTAATTCAATGATGTATAAAAATAAGTATATATCACAGCCAGTAAAATTTATGTTAGGTATGCAAAGCTAGTTCAACATTTGAAAGTCAATTAATGTAATCCCTATAATATTAACAGGCTACAGAAGAAAAATCACATTATCATGTCAATAGATGCAGAAAAAGCATTTGGTAAAATTCAACACCCTTTATTTAAAAACTCTTAGTAGATTAAGAATAGAAGGGAACTCCTTCAACTTGAAAAAGAACTTCATCAAAAAACCTACAACTGACATCATACATGATGGTGAGAAACTTGAAACTTTCCTATTAAGATCAGGAACAAGACAAGATCATGATGTTCCTTTTCACCACTGTTTTTCAACATCATCTTGAACGTCCTAACTAGTGCAATAACACAAGAAGAGGAAATAAATCTGGAAGGCAAGGCAACCCACTCCAGTATTCTTGCCTGGTGAATTCCATGAACAAAGCCTGGTGGGCTACAGTCCATGGGGTCACAGAGTTGTATACAACTGAGCAACTAACTCTAACTAATACAAATTCATGTATTACAACTGAGAGCAAAGGCTTAAACAGTACATTTACACATTAAATTCCTGTTTTTATTTATCAAGGTAAAATGAGAAGTGTCATTTAATATAATTTCTCTATTTCTAAAACCTGTACAATATAATCTCTATTGTTAGGTAAGTCCTAGGCTTCCCTGGTGGTTCAGATAGGTAAAGAATCGCCTGCAATACAGGAAACCTGGGTTCGATCACTGGGTCGGGAAGATCCCCTGAAGGAGGGCACAGTAACCCACTCTAGTATTCTTGCCTGGAGAATCCTGTGGACAGAGAAGCCTGGAGGGCTACAGTCCATAGGGTCTCATAGAGTCAAACATGACTGAAGTGATTTAGCACACTCAACTCCATGACACTGATGGAAAAGTTAAATAGGTAAAAATTAATTTGAAGAAATATTGTTTACCTGACTGGAGCTGTTCAAGTTTATCTTTTTTGTGTGAAGCCAAGTCTCCTATAAAGCAGATACCACCTTTAGCTAGCAAAGCACTGCCAGCTTGAATGCTAACTGCTCCAGTTCCATACTTATTCCTGGATACAGTAGGGAAAATTTCAGTAGAGACTGAATGACGTATACCACGGGGCACAAGGCTTATACTAAAATTCAAAAGCCTAAGGGGAAAAATAAATCATTAATTACTACTATTTAATATTTGATTTTCAGAAGTCATAATGTATAATAGCTATACAATTAGATTTAATTTGATTTAATGTTTATTGAGCACTAGTGCTAGGGATAAAAACATATATGAGATTTGGTCCTCAACTTGGAAAGCTCACACCTTAGAGAGATGAAAACAAAAAAGTAAAATACGATATGATGAGTACTAAAATAATGCTGTGAGGACATCCATAAAAGATTTATTTCTTCCTGGAAAAAAATCAGAGAAAGCTATAGAGAGATGACATTTGAACCAAGGCTTTCTCTTTTGATGCCCTGCTTTCTTTCATTTTTCAAAACTTCTGCATTTAGGTTTTGCAAATAGTCCATCATGACTACCCCTGCTACCTATGTATCAACATAACTCTTGATACATCCTGTTGCTTTCTAATATCTTTGCCAATTGCCTCAAGCCTCTTCATTTCTCAAATTTAAATTATAAGAAAAGAATATGATTAACTTAGCTTAGCTTTTAAATCCTTGCTGCAGAAATCATAGCTTGCTGGTGCGATCTACTATGATGACCAGACACACACATACAATGCAAAAGAGGGTGAAGCAGATCTCTTAAGAATGGACAGGTAAGACACTATAAAATGTCTAGAATATGTGTCATTCCAGGGAATTCAGATGTTAATTTGAATATATGTAAAATGGGTAAGATGTAGAAGGAAAATTTGCAAGTCTATAGGGCAGCAGTTCTCAACCCTAGTTCACTTTAAAATCACCTGGGGAGTCAACAGTCATGTGAAAAGATGGTCAACGTAAAAAATCATCAGGGGAATGCAAATCAAAAACACAATGAGATATCACAACACACCTATCAGAATGACAGTTATCAAACACACACAAACCCAAAAACCAATTGTTGGCAAGCATGTGAATAAAGGGACCCCTTATGCACTGTTGGTAGGAATATATATTGATATAGCTTTTTATGGAGAACAGTGTGGAAATTCCTCAACAGAGTTATCATATGATCCAGCAATTCCACTTCTGGGCATTAATCCAAAGAAAACAAAAACATTAATTGGAAAAGATATATGCACCTCCATGTTCATTTCAGCATTATTTACAATAGCCAAGATATAGAAACAATCTAAGTGTCCATCAATAGATGAGTGGATAGAGAGATGTGGTGTGTATATATACATATATATAATGGAATATTACTCAGCCATAAAAACAATGAAATCTTGACATTTGTGAAAACATAGATGGGCCTAAAGGTTATTATTCTAAGATACTTTAACAAAAAAATTGCTTGGGGTCTTTAAAAAATTCCAATGCTAAGCCATACTCCACACAATATAAATTATAATCTTTGGGGGTGAGCCACAGGCATAAATATTTTAAAAAATATTTTTCTAGATGATTCTAACAGGCAGGCAGGCTGAGAACCTAACCATATGGAACAATGGGACTCAAAATTGGCAAATCATCAAAATTAACTGAGGAAGTTTTTGAACTACTGATATAAGGTCACAGAGAATAAGACACAAATACAAAAATCAACGCTATCTCTAATATATTCAAAGCAAATACTTAAAAATAAAATTAACAAAGCACTACCACTTTAACAGCATCAGTAGAGTTCAGTTCAGTTCAGTTCAGTTGCTCAGTCGTGACTGACTCTCTGCAACCCCACGGACTGCACCACACCAGGCCTCTCTGTCCATCACCAATGCCTGGAGTTTACTCAAAAGCATGCCCATTGAGTTGGTGATGCCATCCAGCCATCTCAGACTCTGTCTTCCCCTTCTCTTCCTGCCTTCAATCTTCCCCAGCATCAGGGTCTTTTCCAATAAGTCAGTTCTTTGCATCAGGTGGCCAAAGTATTGGACTTTCAGCTTCAGCATCAGTCCCTCCAATGAATATTCAGGACTGATTTCCTTTAGGATGGACTGGTTGGATCACCTTGCAGTCCAAGGGATTCTCAAGAGTCTTCTCCAACACCACAGTTCAGAAGCATCAATTCTTCGGCGCTCAGCCTTCTTCACAGTCCAACTCTCACATCCATACATGACCACTGGAAAAACCATAGCCTTGACAAGATGGACCTTTGTTGACAAAGTAATGTCTCTGCTTTTTAATATGCTATCTAGGTTGGTCATAACTTTCCTTCCAAGGAGTAAGCGTCTTTTAATTTCATGGCTGCAATCACCATCTGCAGTGATTTTGGAGCCCCAAAATAAAGTCTGACACTGTTTCCACTGTTTCTCCATCTAGTTGCCATGAAGTGACGGGACCGGATGCCATGATCTTCGTTTTCTGAATGTTGAGCTTTAAGCCAACTTTTTCACTCTCCTCTTTCACTTTCATCAAGAGGCTCTTTAGTTTTTCTTCACTTTCTGCCATTAAGGGTGGTGTCATCTGCATATCTGAGGTTACTGATATTTCTCCTGGCAATCTTGATTCCAGCTTGTGCTTCATCCAGCCCAGTATTTCTCATGATGTACTCTGCATATAAATTAAAGAAGCAGGGTGACAATATACAGCCTTGACGCACTCCTTTTGCTATTTGGAAGCAGTCTGTTATTCCGTGTCCAGTTCTAACTGTTGCTTCCTGACCTGCATACAGGTTTCTCAAGAGGCAGGTCAGGTGGTCTGGTATTCCAATCTCTTTCAGAATTTTCCACAGTTTATTGTGATCCACACAGTCAAAGGCTTTGCCATAGTCAATAAAGCAGAAATAGATGTTTTTCTGGAACTCTCTTGCTTTTTCCATGATCCATTGGATGTTCTCCAAGCCAGGCTTCAGCAATACGTGAAGCGTGAACTTCCAGATGTTCAAGCTGGTTTTAGAAAAGGCAGAGGAACCAGAGAGCAAATTGACAACATCCGATGGATCATCGAAAAAGCAAGAGAGTTCCTCTGCCTTTTCTAAAACCAGCTTGAACATCTGGAAGTTCACGCTTCACGTATTGCTGAAGCCTGGCTTGGAGAATTTTGAGCATTACTTTACTAGCATGAGATGAGTGCAATTGTGCGGTAGTTTGAGCATTCTTTGGCATTGCCTTTCTTTGGGATTGGAATGAAAATTGACTTTTTCCAGTCCTGTGGCCACTGCTGAGTTCTCCAAATTTGCTGGCATATAGAGTGCAGCACTTTCACAGCATCATCTTTCAGGATTTAAAATAGCTCAACTGGAATTCCATCACCTCCACTAGCTTTGTTCATAGTGATGCTTCCTAAGGCCCATTTGACTTCACATTCCAGGATGTCTGGCTCTAGGTGAGTGTTCACACCATTGTGATTATCTGGGTCATGAAGATCTTTTATATACAATTCTTCTGTGTATTCTTGCCACCTCTTCTTAATATCTTCTGCTTCTGTTAGGTCCATACCATTTCTGTCCTTTATTGAGCCCATCTTTGCAAGAATTGTTCCCTTGGTATCTCTGATTTTCTTGAAGAGATCTCAGTCTTTCACGTTCTATTGTTTTCCTCTATTTCTTTGCAATGATCACTGAGGAAGACTTTCTTATCTCTCTTTGCTCTTCTTTGGAACTCTGCATTCAAATGGGTATATCTTTCCTTTTCTCCTTTGCTTTTTGCTTCTCTTTTCACAGCTATTTGTAAGGCCTCCTCAGAGAGCCATTTTGCTTTTTTGCATTTCTTTTTCTTGGGTTGGTCTTCCTCCCTGTCTCCTGTACAATGTCACAAACTTCCATCCATAGTTCATCAGGCACTCTATTAGATCTAGTCCCTTAAATCTATTTCTCACTTCCACTGTATAATAGTTTGGGATTTGATTTAGGTCATACCTGAATGGTCTAGTGGTTTTCCCTACTTTCATCAATTTAAGTCTGAATTTGGCAATAAGGACTCATAATCTGAGCCACAGTCAGCTCCTGGTCTTGTTTTTGCTGTCTTCTCCATCTTTGGCTGCAAAGAATATAATCAATCTAATTTCAGTGTTGACCATCAAGTGATGTCCATGTGTAGAGTCTTCTCTTGTATTGTTGGAAGAGGGTGTTTGCTATGACCAGTGAGTTCCCTTGGCAAAACTCTATTAGCCTTTGCCCTGCTTCATTCTGTACTCCAAGGCCAAATTTGCATGTTATTCCAGGTGTTTCTTTTTTTTTTTTTTTTTTAATTTAACATGGCTTTCATTGGGAAAGGGGGAGGAGGGGGAAGAGGAGGTCTTGACGAAGAGACCAATAGACAAAAAAGGTAAATTAAACATACAATGCTTTTCTTTAAAAAAAAAAAAGAAGAAGAAAAAGAAGAAGAAAAGAAGAAAATGTTGTTTTCAACAAAAGGGAAAAAAAGTATTGAAAGCCCATGAGTCAAGCCATAGCCAAAACCATATTCTATCTTAAGTAGCTTTTCTTTTTTTCCCCTCTTTTTCTTTTTTTCTCTCTCTTTTTTTTTAAATAAAATCCCTCCCCAGACCATCATCACTTTTAATCTTCCCCAGACTGGGCTTCATCTTCAGAACCTTCATCCCCAGATTTCTCAAGTGGAGGGCTTGAAGACATTTTCTTTTCCAGAGGGCTTTCTGGTTCCTTATCTTCTTCTTTGGGAGAAGGAGTCTTTTCCTTTGATGCCTTTGAAGCTGTGGGGCGACCCACGTTCCCCTTGCCTTTCACAGGACTTGGCGTCACTGTGGCCTTTAGCCTGGACTTCGGCATTTTCTTTTCTTTTCTCTCAGGCTTCGACTTCTTAACCATCTTTTTGTTTTTCTTTTTTGAACTGCCAGAGTCACTATCATCATCATCTTCTACTAGGAAATCCTCATCACTGCCGGAATCTTTCTCCTGGAATGGCGCCTCGTCCTCCTCTTCTTGCTCCTCCTCACTGCCCACATCTTCCATGAGCATCTCCCTCTGTTTAGAGGCTGCTTTAGAGGCTGCCTGCCCTTGCTGGCACACATTTTTATGATCTTCTTTTTCATCTTCACTGTCCTCTGCTGAATGAGAATCATCCTTCTTAGTCTTTACATCTTTTTCTTCCGAGTCCTCACTATCTTCCTGTGAATTCTTTCCAGATCGCCTCTTATTTTTAGCTTCTCGGGGAGATGATCGAATTTTCTTAGCTGGAGGGCCTGAATCTCTTCCATAATCTTCATCAGCATCATCGATTTCCTGAAATTGTGAATAATCAACGACCTTCCTATTTCTGACAGGCCAAGACATGTTCGCTGTCGAAACAGGACCGAGTCGAGGAGCCAAAGACCAGGACCCTCCCCACCCCACACGCTTGGCGCCCCTCCCCCCAACTTTAGCCCACGAGCCCCGAGCTGCTGGCTTCTCAAACTCCGCCGCTCCCTGGTTCAGGGGCCCTTAACCAGAGAAGCCCCCCACTCCCCAGTCTCTTCAAAATGTCCAGGTGTTTCTTGACTTCCTACTTTTGTATTCCAGTCCCCTATAACGAAAAGGACATCTATTTTGGGTGTTAGTTCTAAAAGGTCTTGAAAGTCTTCATAGGACCGTTCAACTTCAGCTTCTTCAGCATTACTGGTTGAGGCATAGACTTGGATTACTGTGATATTGAATGGTTTGCCTCTGAAACAAACAGAGATCATTCTGTCATTTTTGATATTGCATCCAAGTACGGCATTTTGGACTCTTTTGTTGACTATGATGGCTACTCCATTTCTTCTAAGGGATTCTTGCTCACAGTAGTAGATATAATGGTCATCTGAGTTAAATTCACCCATTCCAGTCCATTTTAGTTTGCCAATTCCTAAAATGTCGATGTTCACTCTTGCCATCTCCTGTTTGACCACTTCCAATTTGCCTTGACTCATGGACCTAACATTCCAGGTTCCTATGCAATATTGCTCTTTATAGCAACGGACCTTGGTTCCATCACCAGTCACATCCACAAATGGATGTTGTTTTTCCTTTCTCTGTCTCTTCATTCTTTCTGGAGTTATTTATCCACTTATCTCCAGTAGCATACTGGGCACCTACCAACCTGGGGAGTTGATGTTTCAGTGTCCTATCTTTTTGCCTTTTTGTACTATTCATGGGGTTCTCAAGGCAAGAATACTGAAGTGGCTTGCCATTCCCTTCTCCATTGGACCACATTTTGTCAGAACTCTCCACCATGACCCGTCTGTCTTGGGTGGCCCTACACGGCATGGCTTATAGTTTCATTGAGTTAGACAAGGCTGTGGTCCATGTGATTAGATTGGTTAGTTTTCTGTGATTGTGGTTTTCAGTCTGTCTGCCTCTGATAGAGAAGGAAAAGAGGCTTATGGAAGCTTCCTGATGGGATAGACTGAGGGGGAAACTGGGTCTCCAGCTTAACAGCATCAAAAATACCAAATACTTAGTAATCAACAAATTATGTACATGACCTTTGCAATTTACTGAAAGAAATTAAGATTTAAATAAAAGGAGATATATACCATATTCATGGATTGGAAGAATGAACATTGTTAAGATGTAAATTCTCCCCAAAATTGATTTATAAGTTAAAAGCAGTTCCAATCAAAATTCTTAAAGGCTTTTTTGGTGTGACGGAGGTTGGTAATAACATATGGATTCTAAACATTTTAAGAAAATGCAAAGCACCTAAAATAGTGAAAACAAATCTTAAAAATGAAGAATAAAGTTGCACTACCTGATTCAGACCTTAATATAGAGCTTCAACAATCAAGAATGTGAGGCATCATCATAGACAAACAAGTCAAAATAGCACAAAAGAAAGTTCAAATAGATGTATACCCAGTTAATCTGTGTACCTAAATTTATAACCATATAACCAGTTTAACAGATTTTCAATACTGGTACCACAGCAATTCAATGGGGAAAGGAAAGTCTTTTCAACAAATAGTATGGAAAAGTTTGATAAATGCATAGGAAAAACATTAATCTTGACTCCTACCTTGCATATATACAAGGTATATACAGAAACTGACTTGGAATAGATAACAGACCTATTGTAAAAGTTAAACCTATATGCTCCTAGAAGAAAACACAGAAGAATATCTTCATGACCTTGGTAGGCAGAGACTTATTAAACAGAAACCAGAAAACACTAAACATAAAAGAAAATAATAATCAAAACTAAAAGGTCTGCTCATCAAATATATCATTAAGAAAAAAAATACAAACTATTTTTGTACCTGGAAGAAAAATTTCGTGATACATGTGACAATCGATGTGCATTCAGAACTCCATTTAAAAGTCAGCAAACAACTTGACACTTCATAACATGAGTAGCAAATAAGTACATGAAGAAGATTTCAGATCAGTAGTCATCAGGGAAATGCAACTTAGAAATGTAATGAGATACCATTTCACACACACTAGTATGGCTAAATTGAGAAAGACTGACAATACAGGATGTTGGTGAGGAGAGAAACATCTGGAACCTTACCTCATTGGCTGGAATGTAAAATTGCACAACCACTTTGAAAAACTGTTTGGCAGTTTCTTATAAAGTTACATACACCTATCTTATGACACAGCAATTCCACTCCTAGATATTTATTCAAGATAATGAAAACACAAATCTACAAAAAGACTTGTACAAGAGATGTTTATTGCAGCTTTATTTATATAGTCAAAACATGCAAAACCCAAATGTCCATCACTAGGGAAATGGAGAAACAAATTCTGGGACATTTATATAATGGAACACGACTCATCAATAAAAACAAGTGAACTCTGACACACACACAACAGGACCAATCTCAAAAACATGCTGAGCAAAAGAGATTAGATCCTAAAGAGGATGCATTGTGTGATTCTATTTATACAAAATTCAAGAACAGGAAAATTAACTTATGGCGACAGAAATCACCTGTGGAAATAGGAATTAACTAAGAGAATAAAGGAACTTTCCAAAGTGATGGAAAATGGAAATGTTTCATGTCTTATTGAGGTGATGGCTATAGGAATGCACGTTATCTGTCAAGATTCATCAAATTGCATACTTAAGATCTTATTACTTCACTTTATGTAACTCTTACCTAAATAACAAAACACCAAATCTCTCATACAGCCCCAAATACTACAGGAAAAGGTTAATGACAAACAGAAAGAGAGACAAGGGCTTTAATTTGCAGAGGTATCACAAATCAACAAGAAATAAGCAGATTAATTTAAAAATGGACAATGGTTACAGTGTCCATAGAAAAATAATAAAAAGTGTTTAATAAATTCTAAATGATGCTAAAGCTTACTTCTAGTTAAAGAAATGAAAATTAAAATAAAATACCAGTTTCCACCCATCAGAGGGCCAAATTTAAAAGTCTAATAATACCCAGTATTGGTGAAACTGTTAAACAAATATTCTCATGCTCATTAGTGGAAGATTAAATTGGTGCAATCCGTGGCAGTTAGCACTATATTTATGTTATGATTTAATTTTAATGTTAGCAAAACATCACCTGTCCAATTAAGTTAGAGCTAATTGGACTTTTATTTTTCTAATTTAAATTTCATTCTATAAATTTGTTTTTGCCTTATAATTGCACATACTATATTAATATATGAAATTCATTCCTAGCTTTTTGAACATTTAAGTAAACTTTTTAAAAAGAGTACTTGCTAGTGGGGAACAATTTATATCAGATAAATTCTAAATATCTGTCTTATAATAATCTTTATGGAAAAGATTTATGCAAAGCTGTGATCAATTTGTAATGGCATATATTTTACCTGTCTATGAGTAGAGTATCACTTGTTACAATTAAAATATCCAAGAAATTTTCCAGTTCCTTGTTACGGTCACTTGTCTGTACTAGACTCATTAGCAAACAGAGCTTGAGCAAATTGTAAGTCCCAGGAGGAACAATCTGTGATGCAAAGATGTTGGCAAGTATGGCTGTAAACTTCCAGCATGAGCTGGAGGTCAGAGAGAGGAGACACCTGAAATTGTCACTAATTCCTGAAGGAACTGAAAGTAAATATTAATACACATATTAAAAAGGGCTTTAAAACAAGCAAATGACATACAGACTAGATGTGCCACATTAAAATTATTACAATGATAATAAATTATGATTGGAGGTCACTCTGGTCTATCATTTCTACCCAAGGAACATAATAAAAGGACGCACACCCTGTGTGCCCACATAGATTGCCTGTGGGTTGCAAGTAAATTTCTAATTTTTTCTTTTAAGACCTATGTGAGCAAAGTCAGATCATGAGGCTCCTGTATCACAGTGTTTCCTTTATATTTCTGTGTTTGAAACAGTATCACATTTAGTGAGGGCTAAAAAGCAGAACTGAATATTCTGCTTTAGCGAGGGCTAAAATCAGTCCTGAATATTCTTTGGAAGGACTGATGCTGAAGCTGAAACTCCAACACTTTGGCCACCTGATGCGAAGAACTGACTCATTTGAAAAGACCCTCATGCTAGAAAAGATTGAAGGCAGAAGGAGAAAGGGATGACACAGGATGAGATGGTTGGATGGCATCACCGACTCGATGGACATGAGTCTGAGTAAGCTCCAGGAGTTGGTGGTGGACAAGGAACCCTGGTGTACTGTAGTCCATGGGGTCGCAAAGAGCCAGACACAACTGAGTGACTGAACTGAACTGAACTGAAAAAGCAGAATGGGATATATTTGAATGCTTCTGTTAAAAGGGAAGATTTATACCCTACTACTTTAACATAGACTATAACATTCTAGATCTTCTCCACTCCCTTATTTTGTCCAACTCCTGAAAGGGATGAGCAATTTAATCCAATGGGTCAGTTTGGGAAGAGCTGTGCACATATTACTCAGTCCCTTTCTCTTTCCTCTTGGGCTGTCTTCACGGAGCAATGATTTCTTCTATTCAGCCATGTCCATGGACTAAGGGAGGCCTACCTAGGGTAGGTCTTGTCACATTTAGGTGGTTAAATCTGCCTAATTCTAGAGTTTAGCAGGAGAAAGCACACTTCACCTACATATAAGTCATGTTCTGCTACCAAATCAGTAAATTTTAAAACATTTCATAGCAGAAAATACTGAAAGGATCTTTAAAATGTCTATTGTTCATTAATGCTTTCTTTCTTCAATATTTTTATTCTTTTAATAAGTTTTTCTCTTCAAAATAAGCAGAGGTGTCTTGAATTCATTGTATTTAAATTCAACTTGAAAGAAAGTGAAAGTGCTAGTTGCTCAGTAGTGAGCAACTCTTTGTGACCCCATAGACTACATAGCCCTCCAGGCTCCTCTGTCCATGGAATTCTCCAGGCAAGAATACTGGAGTGAGTAGCCATTCCTTTTTCCAGGGGATCTTCCTCACCGAGGGATCGAACCCAGGTCTCCCACATTGCAGGCAGATTCTTTACCATTTAAGCCATCAGGGAAGCCCTAAATTCAATATGGGCCTCTGTTATTCTAGATAGCTATCTCAGTTCAGTTCAGTTCAGTCACTCAGTTGTGTCCAACTCTTTGTGACCTCATGGACTGCAGCATGCCAGGCCTCTCTGTCTATCGCTAACTCCCAGAGTTTACTCAAACTCATGTCCATTGAGTCGGTGATGCCATCCAGCCATCTCATCCTGTCTTCCCCTTCTCCTCCTGCCCTCAATCCCTCCCAGCATCAGGGTCTTTTCAAATGAGTAAACTCTTCGCATCAGGTGGCCAAAGTATTGGAGTTTCAGCTTCACCATTGGTCCTTCCAATGAATATTCAGGAATGATTTCCTTTAGTATAGACTGGTTGGATCTCCTTGCAGTCCAAGGGACTCTCAAGAGTCTTCTCCAATACCACAGTTCAAAAGCTATCTAGTGATTCAAAAAAAAAAAAATCTATTATTCAAGATTTAACTAGCCTGTCTTACATTTAGATATTTGTTTGCCAAATTAAGAGTAGATCTGCTCTTCACTTTTGTTTACTTAGTGCTTAATTAAGTTGGAAGAAAATTATCAGTAATAAAGCAGATATTTTGGCACCCAGCTACCTTTGCCTCTTATTTCTCGATTGGCTAAAAACTCAGATGAGGAAGAGGATGCTATTTCATCCAGCTCTTTTTCTCAACCACAAGTTACTTAGCATTGCCTTAGCTAGAAAACAAAGGTAAGAAAAACTTTTAGACTACTCTTTAACTCCTGGCATCTTAAAACATTCTTCTCATTGGTAATTACTTTTTAAAAAATCTAAATAGAGTTTAGCCAAAAGAAAAGAATCATTCCTAGGGGCAAGTTTCCACATTATCCTGCTTTATTTCCTTCATAGCATTTATTATCTGAAATTGTCTTATTAATTAGTTTAGATTTATTCACTATCTACCATATGATTTAAGGGTGGGAATCTTGACTGCCTGATCACAACTCTATCCCTAGTGTTTTGAAGAGTGTCCAGCACACAGGCAGCCAATACTTGTCTCCTGAACGAATGGATTTAAACTTGCAAGTATTGTTAAAATGATATTAACATTTTCCTTACCTTTTGGAATGCAAAAAGTGATACTATTTGCTTCTACACAGACAGCAGTTTGTGATGTTTTTACACAGGTTGGAATTCCAATAACCTTATACTCATTTCCTATATTCATTTTATTCACTGATTCATCTAAAATTATTAAAGACAAAAGAAAATATGTGTTTACTGAATGAAACTTTTACTGATGATATGGTTCAAAGATCTAAAACCAGTAACAATTTAATAGTTCAGTTAGCTGTTAAATATTTACTTTTGTTTAGTATAACATGCATACTGAGTGACATGAATAATATAAATTGAGGTACTTTTACTGCTGATAAATTTTGATACATCATTTTGAGCCAGTGATGAATTAACTTCAAGAAGTATGTAGCATAGCAACTAAACAGTCTCCTAAACTCTGTTTAAATGAAACATGTTTCCATTAAATAACAAAAATGTTAATAAAAGACTTTATAAGTAATAATTTTATTTGGGAAGAAAATTATTTTTAAAAGTATTATGTACTGTCTATAATATAGGCAAGGTACTTTTAAACACACTATGTAATTATAAACTTTAAGACAAATATTGTTATCCCCATTTTATATAGAAAGAAACCAAGAGGTTAAGTGGCTTATACAAGGCTAAAGTAGTTAAGTGCTTAGTCATTCAGTCATGTCTGACTCTTTGTGACCCCATGGACTGTAGCCTGCCAGGCTCCTTTGTCCACGGGGATTCCAAGCAAGAATACTGGAGTGGGTTGCCATGCCCTCCTCCAGGGGATCTTCCCAACCCAGGGATTGAACCCAGGTCTCCCGCATTGCACATGGATTCTTACCGTCTGAGCTACCAGGGAAGCCCAAGTAGTTAAGTAGCCGAGTTGAAATTCCTGTCTGGGTCTGCTCCTGTCTAAAGTCTACCCACAAGACACTTTACTAGGTTCCTCTCACCTTTACGGATTGAGCAAAGCCTTTGCACAAGTTCAAAATTTATTCTGAAAAACTAAAAAGTCTTGATCCTCCATTACACAGTTAGAATTTGGATGGTTGTAAAGCTGTGAAAGAAAGGCTTACAAGCATGAGCAAGGATTAACCTCCCTCTGTGAGTAAACAGTGATCCCTGTTTCTCCCTCTCTGTTCTTTCTCTCTCTCTCTCTAGCTCCAAAGAGTATATTGGTAAACCCTGGGAAGAATCAGGCCCAAGACTTCAGAAAATAAAAACCCCAAACCAAATAAACAAACCAACACTCCCTCTTCCCCTACCCCCCCAAACCCCTGAGGAAAATTAAATAAATCATTTTTCAGCTGTTCCCTGGACTCTTAGAGTTTGGTGAATGTATCCTGAGGTCAAAAAAGGATCAAGAGAAAGGCTATGAGACTGGGAAGTCTGGGTATCTCTTCTGATAATCCCCAAAGGCCTCCTTTTATTAATTTAATTTAAAAAAATTCATTTGGGTTCTATTAAAAGTTTATTTGAAGAAAGGGTTTTCTACTAAAATATATGTTGGATAGTCACTTATATTTCTATATTGTAATGTATGGTTTGTATTCAGTAGAATTAAGTAGTTAAAATAATAGACTTTGCAGCTAGAATGCCTGAGTTTGAATCATGGTTATGTCATGTGCTAGCTGTGTAACCTTGGAAAAGTTATTTAACTTCTCTGTGCATCCATTTCCACACTGTAAATGGAGACAACAATTGAAAGAGTTGAGAGTTGCTTTGATTAAATGAGTTAATATATGTAAAAGTGTCTGGCACACAATACTTGGTATTAAAAATTATAGTCATCTGGGCTTACATGCCTGCCTTGTCCTTGTCAAGCCATGGTGAAAAGAATTCTTGTTTGAGTCTCTACTTTCCAAACTCTTGAGTTCCTTACACATGTTTGCATCCAAAATCTCTCTTTAAAAACAGTTTAATTCTTCCAATTTTTAGCCCAAGAAAAGTGGCTGAACCCATCCTCATTTTCACAATTCTGGCTTCTTAATGAAGACTCACTCTTCCCTGGGTGATTGATACTGATAATGATTTCCTCCTTTATTGTAGAATCTGTCTACTCACAGGTCTTAACCCATGGAGTTCATTCATTTATTGAATGAATTTACTTACTAAATTTTTACTACGTGCAGTAAAAATTCACGTCCTACCCTCATGAACATTATATTTTAAAACATTAACTCCAATACTTACATAAGACATACACACACAATAATGGGAGATTATTACTGTAAATAACTGTCACCCTGAGATTTAACATAGTGGTTCACAGCATGTGCTAATATCTTTTTAAGTGAATGTTGTGTGACTGAATAAATAATTGGTACATTAGCTGTTTATGATTCTAAAATATTTAAGAAAGAGAAGACCTATGATTATCAAGCTATACAAGTACCATGTATAAATACCATGTTTATACCATGTATAGCAAGCATAAAGTCAAGTACATTTTAGTGCAAACAGGTCTTACCTCTGAGGAAGACTGTAAGAGATTGAAACCTAAATGGCTGGTTGTTACAATATCCTTGAAAAGCATGAAGTGACTCTGCAGTAATTATTTCAACTATCTGTTTATCTGAATGCAAAAAGCAAAAAAGAATTAGTTATTAGGATATATATTCAATTTAATTTCTACATTAAAATATCAGACATTATTTTAAAAATTATAATTATAAAACAGAAATGCATTTTACCACCAAGTACTCTAAATTTTCTGTCTTCTTGAAGTGAAGATGAACATAGATTACACAAAAAGTCATTTCTTACTGTTGCAGATTCTGTAGCACCAGGTACATGCACTCTTATATACTGAAATCCTGAAAGAAAACAGTTAAGCTAAATTTGCCTTCAGATTCAGCTTTCTATTTTCAATCCTTTTGTCGAGTCGTGAAGTCGCTCAGTCGTGTCTGACTCTTTGCAACCCCATGGACTGTAGCCTACCAGGCTCCTCCCTCCATGGGATTCTCCAGGCCAGAGTACTGGAGTGGATTGCCATTTTCAATCCTTTAAAATGAATCTAATTCAACATATAATTAAATTGGGTTTGGATGTGAGTTCACAGCAGTTCAATGGCTATTTTTTGCCAGGCACTGTGCTAAGGCACTGGTTTTATGGATATTTAAATACACAATTTCAATAGGTGGTGACCAAAAACAGACAATTTCAATACAAAGTGTTCAGAGAGAAGACAGGAGGGGCAACCAACCCAATGAGAGGTGGGGATGAACGGAAAAGTTGTCCTGGAGAAAGACTGAATGGAGTTAAGTCAAAGAGTTGAGAGAAGACATTACGTGGAGAGGGAACACCATGAACAGTCATGAAATTGTGTGAGAGAACAAGTACATCAGCAACACAAGTACACCTATTAAATTATAGGGGAGAGGTGGGGAAGAAAGAATGAATTTCAAGGTTATACAAAGTAGAATTGTAAACATTGTGAAAGTCACTCAGTCAGGGTGCAACTCTTTGCAACCCCATGGACTGTGTATTCCATGGAATTCTTCAAGCCAGAATACTGGAGTGGGTAGCCTTTCCCTTCTCCAGGGGATCATCCCAACCCAGGGATCGAACTCAGGTCTCCCGCATTGCGGGCAGATTCTTTACCAGTTGAGTTATGAGGGAAGCCCTTGTAAGCATTGAAAGTGAAAGTCAAGTTGCTCAGTGGAGTCCGACTCTTTGCTACCCTATGGACTGTAGCCTGTCAAGCTCCTCCATCCATGGGATTTTCCAAGCAAGAATACTAGAGTGAGTTGCCATTTCCTTCTCCAGGGGAACTTCCCGACCCAGGGATTGAACCCTGGTCTCCCACACTGCAGACAGACTCTTTACCATCTGAGCCACCAGGGAAGCCTAGGAGACACCAAATTTTATCCCATCCTTTTTATGCTATGAATGTTTCGTAACTAATTATAAACATGATTTAAGATTAAACAATAAATTATTTTGATTTTACATTTTAATATTTACCTTTTGAAAGAGGGCATGCTTCATCTGAACAAAGAAATCTTGCACCTTGTGTATACTTGGTTACAGTTGTCATTGCAATCACAATTCCTTGCATTGTATAAAATCTTTGAGATGTATAATCACGTGGAAACTCACAAAGATCAAGATAATAACTTGGCAGAGGAGGTAAATGTGTTAACTTCAGCACTATATTAATCTAATAAGAACATAAAAAATAGTATTAATAAAAAGCGCAGATCCAATTGGACTTGCATTACAATATAGTAAATATATTTGTAGAATAAGTCAAATAAATGATTTGTTAGTATTAGGAACCAATCTTTTGAGCATTAAGAGAAAAGATATTTAAATGTAAAATTAAAATGCAAAATCCTTATAATCTGATATTTTAATTAAAAGTATTATGAACTATTATCTTTCTTTAAAAACATATATTTCCGTAGAAAATAACAAAATTCTGTAAAGAAATTATCTTGCAATTAAAATTTTAAAAATAAAATAAAATCAGGAAAAGTTAAAAAAATATATATATATATATATACACATTTCCTCACCATTCCCTGAAAAACTTATTTATAAAACAATGACAACCTCATAGCAATAAATACTTCTCATGCCCAGATATCTAAATATAATTTCTCACTGAAAGGAACCAGAGCTCCTTAGGAAAAATGGCTAGTTTCAGGTCGGGGGCAGAAAAGACACTAATGAAATGTATCAAAAGGAAATAAGAACAAACTTTAAGAAGCCCCCAGTGAAAAAAAAAAAAAGAAGCCCCCAGTGACCAAAGTTAGAGAATATAAACATCAAAAAAAATGACAAAGATTCACTGAAACATATCAGATATATTTAAAAATGCATGTATTGATAGCTCCTCATAATTTAAAAATGGAAAAACAAACAAAAAATATTGTTCATCATTGGAAGCTGCTATATTTCAACTTATCACTCCAAGAATTTATAAATGGAAAGAATCAAACATTTCTTATGCTTTTCCTGTACAAATTGTATTGCAAGGTAATTAAACAGTTGATGAGAGAAAAACTTCTCTTGCAGGATAATTTTAGCTAATAAACATTGAAAGTTTTCTAAAATCTGGAAAATCACAATTTTGCAACTCCTAATGAAATAACGGAATCTAGGCAATGATTCAGGAGATCTGGGTTCGATCCCTCAGTCAGGAAGATCCCCTCGAGAAGGAAATGGCAACTGGCTCCAGTCTTCTTGCCTAGAGAATCCCATGGACAGAGGAGCCTGGCAGGCATGGGGTCACAAAGAGTCGGACACGGCTAACACACATACAGGCAATGATTATCAATGACTGCAAAAACTGAGGTGAAAGCTGATGGTAGACTGTGATTTGGAGGGGTCTGACTGACATCATCTGCACCCACCGATCAATTGTGGCATTGCTAAAAGTGGGACCACAGAGAGGGCACGTCTAATGTAAGGCAGTATGAACATGTGACACTATAATATATTCTTGTCGAAATGAGTTGAATTTGAATCTAAGCAAGTATAATATTTAGAAGCAACTGCTATTTTTCAGAAATATGGGGTCTAGGGAATAAGGTAAATACCACATTAACATAATCAGACAAGCCCAGATTATAAGACATTTTACAGGACAACTAACTGCTGCTGCTGCTGCTAAGTCGCTTCAGTCCTGTCCGACTCTGTGCGACCCCATAGACGGCAGCCCACCAGGCTCCACCGTCCCTAGGATTCTCCAGGCAAGAACACTGGAGTGGGTTGCCATTTCTTCTTCAAAAATTCAATGGCATAAAAAGGGAAGGGAAGGAAATGCCTCCAGATCAAAAAAGACATAGTGAGATATAAGCACCAGTTATAATGTGTACATCTTGTTTTGATCTTGACTTGAACAAATCAGCTGTGAGAGATTCTTGAGAATCCCAATTGGGCAAATTTAAATTTGGGCTGGACAGGATATTAGACGATACTAAGAAATTACTGTTTTTTGTAAGGGGTAATACTGTCATTGTGGTTATAAAAGAAAAATGTTCACAATTTTTAGAGGTTGATACATACCAAAGTATGTAGGGGTGAAATATCAAATGTATTTTAAAGATTTGCCTTAAAATATTTCAGAAAAAAACTGATGATGCAGGTATGGCAAAATATTGCAAACTATTAAATCTGAGCAATAGATAATATGGAGGTTCATTGTATTATTCTCTTTATTTTAGGGTATGTTTGAAATGTTTTATTATTAAAATGTTTAATATAAGTGATGTTATAAATGAATGCAGGAAGTAAAGATGTGTATGTAGTCCACTGAACTTTGAAAAAAATGTTTTAATAAAAAATATATTTTAATATAAAAATATTTATTTACAAGTTATCCTGAAAGTACTATACCTTAATTTTTTTTGTTAAATTTAACTAAAACTTACTTGAGTTTCAGTCTGCAACTGTCCAATTAGTGAGAGAGTCTTAACAGCAATATAACAGACCTGTGATTTCAAACAAGAAAACCAAAGAAGTTATGGAAGATTCCATGTGGCATAAAATTATTTCTTTCTTTAACTTACTGATTGAAAAACTTGAGCAGCTTTTAAAGGCTGGTGTAAAATGTGATTTCCAAGTTCAGCATCCAATTCAACAATATCAGAGGGATTTATTAAAACATTGAATCGATAGACAGCATAACTTTGTTTTGAATCTGTAAAAATACACAAATTTTAAAATGAAGTTAGTTATATGTAGGACTTTATTTTAAAGTTTCTAAAATAAAGTCACCTTTGCTAAACATACCATTGTAGTATTTGCAATCATCTATGAACTTCTGGAGGCCTCCACTTCTGTCAAGATAGATAAGGGCTGCCTCTTTCATTTTTAGATTTGACATTTTCTTCTAGTTAATGATTCTTCTCTTTTACTAACTGCTTAAATCACAAGTGCTAGTGAAGACTACAGAGACTGATACTCATAGAAAATATAAGAACACCTAGAAATAAAATAAAATTTACATTTAAGGATATAAAATAAAACTGTTTACACTATTAAAGGTAAAACTGAGAGTGAAATAAAATGAGGTAAAATTTTCCACTTAAAAAAATTCCTAGGAGTTCCGTAGCAGCCTAGTGGTTCGGATTCTGAGCTTTCACTGCCTTGACGCAGGTTTAATCCCTGGTCAGGGAACTGAGATCCCACAAGCTGAGCAGTGCAGAAAAATCCTACCCAAAGGGAAACCACACTTCGGCTTCTTTTGCCAAATGATATTTTATTCAAGACTAGGTTATGAAATTCTTCACAAGATTGCAAATTTAAGAACAGGATCCTCAAATGTCTCTTTACAGAGTAAGTATACCAAAATACATTTGTTGAAAAAAATATTAGATAATGAGGTCCTAGCCTAAGGGATCTGAAAACCTGGTTCTAAATCCAGAGTTTTCTAGTTGCTGTAGGGAAATCACTTGACCTCTCTTGGCTAAGTATCTTCACCTGTAGGAAATTAAGGGGTTGTATTAGATGATAAGGCCTCTTCTGGCTTTACATTTTTTTTCAGTGACCAACATAAAACATTAAACCATAGCATTGAGAGTGGAATACATAAAATTAATTTAAAGATAGATAGCAAACAAAAATTGGAAACAATATATGCCAAATATTCGTTCAGGTGCTAGGGATAAGATGATTAAGATTGAATTCTGCCTTCAATGAGGTGCCAATTTAGAGAAGTAAAAAATAATGACTATCACATTTATTCATTATCAAATATTTATTGGGCATTTACTATTTAATGGATATCATCCTGTCCTAGCCACTGGGGATACAAAGATCAGTAAAATAAGTTCCCTATTTTTCCAAGAGTACAGTGAGGGAAAGCAGACATGTAAAAAAGTTAAAATTCTGTACAATTTATGTGCTATAAGAGAAATATTAATGTACTAGAGAGCACAGAAGGAACTGTATATGAAAGAGTTCACTAAACTTGGGGTCTTCCTCGTGTAGGGGTAATAATATTTTCTATTGTTTTAGGACATTTTGATTTAATATCGTTGAGTCATAGACATTTAAAGGTGACATTTCAGTAACTGGCGGAGAGTTAAGTGAGATTTCAGTAACTGGAGGAGAGGTGAAGAGAAGAAAAAGTTTTTCAAGGATAGAGGTAATCTCCCTTCTCCCAATTTTCACGCCTACACTATTGAATCCACACCCCTGCTACTTGTTCAGCTCATTTTCCAAAGCGAGACTGTCCTTTTGGCTAGTACATGGAGGGCGAGGGGGGGCGCCGGCAGGGAGGCGGGGAACTTCAGAGTTTCTCAGTGCCCCTAATCTAAATAAAACGATCTCAAAGCGTGTGTTGTGTTCAGAACGTTCCATGTGTTTCATCAGACCATAATTTGGAGGCCGAATGATGGGAGACTGCTAATAATGAAATGTTTCAGTGAAGTTCAACAGGGTTGAAAAATTTGGAAGTCCATAATGATTATATAGACAAAGGGAAATCATCAAAGTTTTTTACAGGGGAGTAATATGGTCAGATTTTTATTTTGGACATCAGTGCCTGCTGCCAGAGTGGAAAGAGGGGTTGGAATAGAGGAATTCTATGATCAGTTTCTAGTCTTTGGAGATACGTAGCCCAACCTAGGGCATTAGGAATGAAAGAGAATGGAGGGGATGGATTCTAGACTTTTAAAAATTTCACGCCGGTCTACTGGTGTGGGTGGATGCTGCTGCTCTAAAAAAATACCAAAGTCTGGGGAAGGGTAGGGAAATGACAAGGTGAAATTCATTTCAGATATGCTGACTTTGATCGGTTCTGAGGACGTCCAGACAGACAGAAGAATTAAGGCGACGTAAACTAGGGCTTGGCCTTCAGTAATTTTAAAAAGACCAGAGATAACGCTCTGGGTATCACTGGTGTAAAGCGGAGGTCCTGGAGTACTGGCATTATCAAGGAAGCGGACAGTGGAGGAAAAGACAGGAACCCTTTGGGAAAGCATTAAATAAGCCAACAGGGACAAAATGTGACAGGTCTCCCCACAGCCTAAAGAACCCAAGTGCTGGTTCACCAGAAACAGGCGCAGGTCGGGTCTCCTCTCCTGACGGAGTCAGCACGAAAACACCTCACAATCAAAGTGGATGGAAGCAAGTCCGGCCTCACATCCTGAGCTCCAGGACCTCTTCCACCCACAGAGGCACTGTGGACTGTGCCTGTGGACCCCAGCCCAGCGGGGTGTGACACCCTTCCACCCACCGAACCTCTCCTGTCACGCGCCACCTGGAGCCCAGGAGCCAGCGATGTCCTCGCGCGCATGCGCGCATCTCTGGGCCGTTGGTCGCGCAGAGCTTGCTGGGGTTGCCCCTTCCAGTCACCAGAGCACCTAGTCTGACCTGCACTCCATCTTCTTTAATATAACGGCTCTTGCTCGCTCCTTGCGAGGCAAAGAACAGAGAGAAAGATAAAAAAAACGTTGGTTGTGTCATGTTTGTTAAAAAGCTTACATAAAAATCTCCTGGTGGGAATGCAAAATGGTGTAACAGTTCAGAAAACATTCCCTGATAAAGGACCACAGAGTTATTACATGACCCAACAATTTCGTGCCACATATTACATATTATACATATTATGTATAGATAGTATGAGAAAGAATGCAAAACGTATGTTCACACAAGAACTTACATGTGAATGTTTGTAGTATTACAATAGCCAAAAAGTGGAAACTGATAAATGGGTAAATAAGATGTGGTATATCCATATAACATGATGTTGTCAGTTCGAAAGAATGTCTGTTCAACTGAACTGACTTTTAATACTCAAAAGAATCAGTATTAAAATGTGCCACAACATTGATAAACCTTGGAAACACTATGTAAAGCAAAAGAAGCTACATAGGAAAGGCCAAATATTATAAGATTCCATTTATGTAAAATGTTCAGAAATAACAAATCTGAGAGTGAGATAATAGATTAGTGGTTTTCCGGGGGATTTAAGGGGAAATGGAGAGTGACTGCTAATGGGTATAACTTTTTTAAACTGTGGTAATTCACATAAAACTTACCATTTTAACAGTTTTTAAGTGTACCGATCACTGGTGTTGAGTACATTCACATTGTGAAACCTCACCACCATCCACCTCCAGAACTTTTTCACCTTCCCAAATTGAAACTGTCCCTTAAACAGTAATTCCCCATTTCCCTGGCTCTCTACTTTCCTATCTGCCCCTGAGAGCAAGCTGGGTTCTGTCTCCATGAATTTGACTACTCTGGGTACCTCATGTAAGTGGAATCAGTGTTTGTCCTTTGTAACTGCCTTATTTCACTTAACAAAATGTATTCAAGGTTCATCTACATTATAGCATATCAGAACTTCCTTTTAAAGGCTGAATAATATTCTATTGTATGTATATACCACATTTTGTTTATCCACCCCTATAGGTGGAGAGGGAAAGGGGGATGACAGAGGATGAGATGGTTAGATTGTGGCATCACCAACTCGATGGACATGAGTTTGAGCAAGCTCCAGGAGTTGGCAATAGACAGGGAAGCCTGGCGTGCTGCAGTCCATGGGGTTGCAAAGAGTCAGACATGACTGAGTGAACTGAACTGACCCATATAAGGCTTCTTTTTGAGGTGATGAAAATGTTCTAAAATTCATTGTGGTGATAGTTGCACATCTCTGAATAAATTAAAAGCCAGTGAATTTTACACTTTAAATAGGTGAATTCTATGGTATGTGAATTAAATCTCAATAAAGCTGTTACCAAAAAACCAAAGCTTGTGCTGAGTCCTTCCCTGTTAGTATTAGTTTGAACAGTTATCAATCTTGCTGTATTTCATTGGGTTGGGGGGATCCAGGAGTTGGAAGCCTGGACCACTTTCCTTGGGAAATAATAGAAGCCACTCCTTTCAATACTTAATAGGGTTGACAAAACACCACAGACTTTGTTTGTTCCTATGGGAGAATACCATCTATGTGAGCGATGAGGTAAAGAAAATGTTTTGCTGAACTAGAAATCAATCTGCAACAGCAAAGGTCTGTTAAAACTGTCTTGTACTAAAATCCTGTGGTTATGAATACTATTTTATATGAGAAGAACTAGACTATGGGCTGCTAATGGATCTTGTTTTAAGGTAGAATCAATTCTTCTGAAAGGTATTTATTAATATATATACAAAAGTTTTGGTTAATCAGTTAACTGTAATGATTCATTTCCATGCAAAGTAATAATGGAGTTTTAAATCAACCAAGTCCAACAAAACCTTCCAATAGGTTTTTATGTATTTAGTACATCCTTTAAAGTATGTTAGACATAGAAAAAAACACTTAAAATTTTAAGTATTCAGTGCATTACTGCCTGTTGCAAATTCTCTGAAAATGAAAATATCTAGAGTCAAAATTTCATTGCTTCTGATTGCTACATTGTTGTAAATACTTATAGCATTTTATTGTTTTAGGAGATCACTGAACATCACAAACAAAATCTCAGTGGCAGGTTAAGAATTAGAAGCCTCCCAATAGGAGGCTTGAAAATTTAAAGTAGATACCCAGTGTGTAAAACTAGTATGCTTTGCAAGAAGCAACAATTTAATTTTAGATACACATATAGGGCATCTGTTGGGAAGATTTATAAAGATAAATACATTGTAAGTGATTGGTTCATTTTAATTTTTTAACTTGAATGTGGTGGTGTGAAAGAGGACTGTTTTATGCAAATCAAAGTCCTTTCCATTCTCATCCCCTCTTCCATTTTTTCCTCTTTCAGCAACTAACTACACAGGACCTGCTGTCATGCCTTTTAAAGATTTAAAAATTTTAGCAGTTTTTTTTTTTTCACAGCAAAATTGAGCAAAAGTTAACAAGTTTTAGGTAGAAACTTAGATCTTTCTTCCTAATATATGCATTCAATGATATAAGTTGAATTATATCAATTCAAGCCAATTATCTCCAAGCACTGTTTTCTCTTATCTACAAATTTTGATTATTGTTTTCATTTTCATTTAGTTCAAAGTATTTTAAAATTTCTCTTGATATTTCTTCTTTGACCTATGTGTTACTATATGTTATTTCATCTTCATGTATTTTGGGACTTTTCAGTTATATTTGTTATTGATTTCTTGCTTTGTTCTGTTATGGTTTTAGAGCAGACATGATATAATTTCTATACTTTTCAATCTGGTTAACTGTTTTTTATGGTCCATGATTTGACCTATCTTGGTGAATGTTCCATGTGAACTTGAGAAGAAAGTGTATCTGCTATTTTTGGATGAAGCAGTCTATAGATGTCAATTATATCCAGTTGATGGATGGTGTTGAGTTCAGCTAAGTCCTCACAGACTGCTGTCTGCTGGACCTGTCCATTTCTGAGAGGACTGTTGAAGTCTCTAACTATGACGGTGAATTCATTTCTCTCTCCTTAGTTTTATCAATTTTTGTCGAACGTAGTTTTATACTCCGTTAGGTGCCTACATATTAAGGATTGCTATGTCTCAAAGAATTGACTCCTTTATCATTCATTATGTAATGTCCTTTATGCCTGGTAACTTGCCTTTCTCTGAAGTCTCCTCTGTCTGAAATTAATATAGCTATGCCTCCTTTCCTCTGATTAGTATTAGCATGCTATATATTTTTTCCATCTATTTACTTTTAATCTGTATGTCTTTATATTTAAAGTGGATTTCTTACAAACAACATAGAGCTGGGTCTTGATTTTTGACCCACTCTGAAGAAAATCTTTTAATTGGTGCACTTAAGACCATTTATGTTCAAAGTGATTATTGATATAGTTGGATTAATATCACATTTGTCACTGTTTTCCATTTCCTGGCTCCTGCTTTTGTCTTCTATTCTCTTTTGCCTTTCGTGGTTTTAACTTATTCTAATTTCTCTTTTTTTAGCATATTTTTTCCTTTTTTAAACTGATTGTCCTAGAGTTTGCAATATATATCTACAATGAATCAAAGCCCACTTTCAAAGAACATTAATGGCTTCACAGGATAGTGAAGTACCTTAGTGCAAATACTTTATATGACAACAAACTAATCTTACTCTCTCCCTCTCATCCCTTGTATGATGATGTCATATTACTTATGTAAAAGTATGAGTAAGCATATTTATACATTATATACATACTCAAATAACATTATTATTTCAAACAAACAATTATCTCTCAGATCAATCAGTAAGAAAAATAAGTTTTTATTTTACCTTCACTTATTCCTTCTTGGATGCTCTTTCTTTACGTAGATCTGAGTTTCTGAATTATATAATTTTCCTTCTCTCTGAAAGTGAAAATGTTAGTCACTCAGTTGTGTCCAGCTCTTTGCAACCCCATGAACTGTAGTCCATCAGGCTCCTTTGACCTTGGAATTCTCCAGGCAAGAATACTGGAGTGGGTTGCCATTTCCTTCTCCAAGGGATCTTCCTGACCCAGGGATGAAACCTGGGTCTCCTGCAACTCAGGCAGATTATTTACCATCTGAGCCAGGAGGGAAGCCTTTCTTCTCTTTAAAGAACTTCTTTTAACCTTTCTTGGAAGGCAAGTCTATTGGCAACAAATTACCTCAGTTTTTGTTTGTCTTGAGAAAGTATTTCTCCTCTACCAAGCTGGTGGGCTTTTCCCTCTCTTCACTTCACTCTCTTCTTGCTATCATAATTCCTGAGGAGAAGTCACATGTAATTCATATCTTTGTTTCCCCTGGCTTCTTTCAGGAATTTTTGTCCCTAATTTATGCCTAGGTATAGTTTTGTTTTGTGGGTTTTGCATTTATTCTGGTGTTCTCTGAGCTTCCTGTATCTGAAATTAATTTGGAGAAATACTTCTATTCCTTTTTCTCTCCTTCTGGTATTCTCATTACACGTTAGTCACATCTTTCGTAGCTGTCCAACAGACTGAGTATGTTTCTGTTTCCTCTCCTCCCACCTCCACCCCTTCGGTGGGACAGAATTGCTAGAATGGACTGGACTTGGGTACTTCCCTTCCCTTCCGTCAGTTAGGCTCTGATAAAACTGCTGTGAGTCAGGTTCAGATTAACTAGTTTCTTCTGGGAGCAAGCCTTGTTAAGAACACAGTGCTCTGGCATATTTGAAAATGGTTCATTTTCCCTCCTCATACTGGAAGTACAAGGAAATGTTTTTCTTAGTATTTGTGAGAAGTTGGTTCAGCCCTGTGACCAGGTTCCCCTGGACTTCTGAACTCTCAAAAAGCTGTGCACATGATCTCTAGCATTTGTTATATAGGTTTTGCCACCGCTGCAGTGCCTCCTGCAGGGGTTGTCTGCTCCAGTAAACCACAGCTCTTTACACTTGGCCATCTGTCTCTCCAGTCTTAGGGGCAGCAGTTTGCCCTGTGTCCTCCACTGTCATGTGTATCCGACAAAAACTGTTGATGTTTCAGTCTGCTCAGCTTTTTATTAGGCAACTTCTAAGCTCCATACACGTGGAACTGGGAAAACGGAAGTCACCACAGCACATTCCTGTGCACTTGCACTGCTTAGGTGATGCTGTTTCTATCTCTTTTCCACTTTCCCTTTGGTCCAAATTCCTGATTCACTTATCAGTAATGTGGTACAATGGCTGAAATACTAAAGATGGTAGAATAATGACTTAACTTTTATTTCCATAAATAAAAACTGCTATTACAGGTAAGTGGCAGAAAACCCCAATTTCAAAAACAGCTAACTTCCAAACTACATACATGAGAAAATAAGTTATTAATTTTAACACACTTCATTAAAAATCATTCTGGCACTACCAAAAATGTTCCTATATACCTACTCCCACTTTTCATACAGCATGTGATATACAAAAGAATGAGTCATAAAATATCTGTGTAAAGGTCTGTATGTCTATGGATAAATCACCTCAAAAGTTACAGGTATGCTAAGAGATTGGTAATGGTAAATTTTTATAGTGATAAAATTTTATAGTAATAAATATTACAAATATTTAAATCACTTTTCAAATGTTTATCATTACTGAAATTATATCGCAACAGTGTTTGCTGGCTCCTAAGTTCAAAAATTATTTTGGCATAGAAAACTTTTGAGCAGACTACTTGTTGCCAGTATCTATGTCAGTTAACACCTCCCTGTGGGTGTGCCAAATTCTGTAATTTTCAGCCTGTGCTGTAACATGACAAAGGTTCAGAGGCTCTACACTCTACCATATGCAATAAAATAAGAGATATGTATAACATGAAGAATGTTGGGGCTTCTTCATTTCAACCTTGAGTTTATTTTGGCAATAACCATGAAATAGTTCAACTATTCAAATGGCATACATTTTCTAAAAGACAGCATGCTCTGAGAAAAAAGATAATCTTGAAACTTGGAAGAGATTTTGCTCACTGAATATTAAACATGTCAGCCTATGATAATCTAGTAATTTCTGTGTAGGCCCAAATATTTAAAATGTTATACTTCTCTCCCTTACATATATGAATAATTACTGTCTGCAATGACTATTGTAACCATCACCAGTTTTAAAATAATGGCAGGCATTAGATGATCATTAATCTTTTTGCTAGTTTTTATTATACTTACAAGATCTGTATTTCTTATGACCCGAGAAACATCAATATTCTATTTAAAATCTGTTGTTAAAAACATACAATATTGCACTTTAATTTTTGGCAGTTTAAGGAACGGCTGAGTAAAAAAATCATACAAGAAACTACAGTTTTTATTTTGCTTTACAATAAGCAAAGAGCTCTGTATAAAAGCAGAACTTACAGTAGTGCCAAATAAACCAAATATTTACAGTGTTGCTGTTAAAGTCTTACCTCTAAAGGAAGATTCAGTGTATTGGATGCAAATATTACTAATCTAACAAAAGTACACTCTCCCGTCCCCGCTTCTGCTGAATAACTGTAAACTAAAGGGAATTCTATAATTTCTTTCTCAAGAGAAAATTACATGAAAGAACGCTTGTTCTTGAGGCATCAAAACTGTGTCACTGAACTCTTTCACAGTTTCCTACAAGACTTGAAAAATCTCTAAACTAAGAATCAGAACCCCAAGGTAAGCATAATTTTTAGTTTTCTGAAGATACTCCTTTTTAACAAGTACACAAGTTGGTTTTTAGTATGATTTTAAAGATCAATTTCCTGTACTTTTTCTAAGATAAATAAGATACTATGTATCTGCCTAAATTATTTTTAACTTTTGTTACACTGTAGTAAAACTGTATAGATTTATACTGACCCATAATTTGCTATTCTTTTAATTCCCAATTAGGTAAACAGACAGTGCAATAGTCTTGTTACTTATCAACCAACTAGGAAGATAGCTTCGAACAGCTATTTGCAAAAGCAAATACCAAGATTAAGACCTACTTAACAATATATTAAATATTCAAAAGACCAAAAAGAACATAAATAGAATGTATTGGTAATATAAATACATGAAACAGAGACATTCATTTTTGGCACCACCTAAAAAAAAAATCCAGCAGTTACTTTATTTCCCTTCAGATCTTTGGGAATATTTAAATTTTCTAACTATTGAACTTTCACTTTTCCTCCAGAGGAAAAATAATTCACAAATTTGAACTGGTATTTCAGAAACACAGAATTTCCTCTTGTTACTTCTTATTTGGATCTGTAGAATGAACAGTTATCCAAAGCATCAGCTAGCAGCCAGTGAATTAACTATGCTTTTATATTTTAATCCTACCAAGGAATGATTATGTCAAACAGTGATTCATTATGGAAAGATGGTTTTTTTTTTAAACAACCATGTACCAATTGCATAGTTGTGATCAGAGAACAAAGGTCAAAGTAGAGAGCTACAAAGGCATTAATATACATTAACTGAACTGCAATAGACTGCTGAAAAACAGCTGATCTTGGGTAGATGTTAGTGTAAACCTAGAGGGGAAAAAAACAGTCATTAGCAAAAAGGTTTTTTTTTTCCCCCAAAAAAATAGGTTAGTGCTAAGAACAACAGCTTTCAAAATTTGTTTAAAAATAAGCTTAATAAACAAGAATACAAATTTTAATCCAAAACTTAGCTCTTTGAAATGCCCTATTTTCTTGCATACAGCAGAAAATACATTTTTCATAGTTTTAAACATTACATGTAAAAATGAGGCACTAGTTAAACATATTTGAATATATTCACACAAACAGAAGTTTCCGTCTCATCTGTAGGCTTATATTTGCTTAACGGTTTCTGGAGGGCAGACTGTTCACAAAAATAAGTCTTCTGAAGGAGGCGCGTAAGAGAAACCAACAAAGGCATCATCTGCCTCGAGTACGCTGGCGTTCACTATGGAATAGTCAGAAGACACACAGACAGAATACGGAACTGTTTCTTCTGTAAACACTGCATCAAAGTTCCTGATATCATCCGGTCCCACCTAAAACATCGAAAAGCATACCATTATTCACCATATCTTTTTTTTCCCATTGATGCAGTCACCCATTAAAGCCCTCTTTGGAATCTGTCCATTTATTCCTGGCAAGTTTAGATGTCTTCCTACTCCATCATGTCTCTGACACATTTCCTGCTTTTTCCTTTTTGACTTTCATTATTCATGCCCTTCTCACAGTTAAGGTTCTCGTTGTTGGGTAGAGGGAGGAGAGAGAAGGGTGAGGAAGGCCAGTATGACAGAGTCCTTGCCTCTGTTAACGTGACTCTCAGGTCCTGTAACTGATCTGCTTACTCTCTACCCACCCATCATCACCTCTAAGTTTAGAAAAGGAGCTCAGGGGCATTTTCAAGACAGCATTTTGCATCTGCTCTTCCATAAAATGCCTGCCCATCCAGCTTCTCAATTCTGGGGAGGCCTTTTGATAAAGAAATGAATATTAAGTAAAATTGTGAAAGGTGATTCTACAGAGGTCATTCATTCAATATCTGGCTGTGACACCCTTAGCTTTGGCGACCTAAGGGGACTGGAACCTGAGAAGTGAAGTATCGTGGCTACTTAGGCTCAAAGGCAGTGGTTAACCTTCCTTCAGGAAGCTGATACAAGCTAATGGACTCTTTCCTTCCAATGTATTTACAGATCAAAACTGGGATACAAACTCAGGTGGTTCACTCTTCAAGCCCATCCCTGAAACTCTGGATATTTTCCACTCAGGGGAAGGGAATCCTTAAAATGTCAAAGTCACCAACTCTAACCAAGTTAGAGTTAAAATGGATTCACAGAAGATATGGAAGTCAAGGACAGAGTTAGCCCAGCAGGTCTACAAACAAGCAGAGCAGAGACCAGGGAAATCCAGGATGCTAGATCCTTCCACATGAGATTCTCCAACAGAAGAGAAAGAATGCTAAAAATTATATTCATGTATGTATATAAAAGTCATCAAATTCTCATTTATAACCCTAGAAGCATGGACTCTGGAACAAGACTAAGGTTTGAATACTGGCTATGAAGGCTGCTAGCTATAATTCCTTATATAAACTAACCTATCTCTGTGAGTTTGTTTCTTCTCTGTAAAATAAAAATACTACCATAAACCTGTTAAGGTTATTGTGAGGACTAGATGCGTTGATACATAAAATTTCCCAAATCTGACACATAGAAGGTGCTCAATAAATGATGACAAATGTTTCTTCATTTGACTTTATAAATATTTTATGAGTACCCTGATGGTTCATGGCTCGTATTGTGAGGGATAATACTGCATGACTCATGTTAAGAGTAAGAAAGGACTCTTTTCAAAGCACCCAAGCTCAAGTTCTACTTCTACAATTTTAATTTTAAACTTTCGCAAGTGATTTAACCTTTTTGAGCCTAAGTTAATTCATCTGTATTATGTGGAAAACACCAGTACTATTCCATAGGATTGTTGTCTGGCTTCAGTAAAAGACACTAGTATTGAGGACAGTATAGGAGCTAATTTTTTAATCTTTGCTTATCTGTTAGGTGAAAAACAGCAACATGTTAGGGTTTTATTTTGCTTTCCTTAAATGTCAGTGAGGTTGAACATCTCATACATTTGAAAACCATCTGTATTTAGTTTTCTGTAATTGCTTATTTTGTGTCTTTTGTCCATGTACGAAAGCATAGAAGGAATAATGACCTTGAATCAGGCACAGCTTTGAATTGCAGCTCTACTACTTTTAACCAGCTACATGACATCTCTGAGTTTCCATTTCTTCATTTATCAAACATGTATAGTAAGAACAGTAATAGCAGTAACTTGGCAGCTTATTTGACACATAAATTACATGCTGTAATGCATAAGAAGTATAATATGCCTACATATAGGAAGCTATCATTAGTAACATCACTATTAGCCTTCTCATGATTTATTAATAATCTCCCTATCATTATATATTTATTTCCAAACATTTCAACACTGTTAATCCTTTAAGTAAAATGTTTCCATCAGCAGATTTAACAAGTCAAGCTAACATAAGCATTTTTATAATACTGTCTTACTGTTTTCCAAATAGGATGTAACAATTTACATTATCATTAATAATGTTTGACTGTAGCTGGTTTTACATCAATCTAGGAAAAAGTGCATTAGTGTTACTTATAAGGTTTTTTTTTTTAACAGATATGAATTTGATACCTCATGGTCACTTTAATTTGCATTTTTTTAACCTATTGTGCTTATTCCTTTTTCATACATGCTCTAAAGAAAACACTTTACAGATACTGGGCTGGAAGATATCTGTATCAATCTAAAGTAACTAAAATCTTAGGAATCATCCCGAAGTTACCAGTTGTGCCTGACCTGTTTCATAAATATTTCAGCACTGATTCAGTTTTATTCAGGTTAGATTTTGAGATCTAGTCCTAAAATTACGAGGAGCTATAGTCCCACACTTTACTATTTAGAAAGAAAGACTTGGATGTAACCTTACCACGTTAGGATTAAATGGTGGTGGAATCTTCTTCTGCACAAGATCAGTCCAGCTGAGTGACTCAAAAAAGGGATGATTCTGAATCTCAAGCTAGAATGGTAAAGAAACAGATTTATTATTTACTAATTGCCAACATCCGCTGGATCATGGAAAAAGCAAAAGAGTTCCAGAAAAACATCTATTTCTCCTTTAATGACTATGGCAAAGCCTTTGACTGTGTGGATCACAATAAAGTGTGGAAAATTCTGAAAGAGATTGGAATACCAGACCACCTGACCTGCCTCTTGAGAAACCTGTATGCAGGTCAGGAAGCAACAGTTAGAACTGGACAGGGAACAACAGACTGGTTCCAAATAGGAAAAGGAGTATGTCAAGGCTGTATATTGTCACCCTGCTTATTTAACTTATATGCAGAGTACATCAGGAGAAACGCTGGGCTGGAAGAAGCACAAGCTGGAATCAAGATTGCCTGGAGAAATATCAGTAACCTCCGACATGCAGATGACACCACCCTTATGGTAGAAAGTGAAGAGGAACTCAAAAGCCCCTTGATGAAAGTGAAAGAGGAGAGTGAAAAAGTTGGCTTAAAGCTCAACATTCAGAAAACTAAGATCATGGCATCTGGTCCCATCACTTCATGGCAGATAGATGGGGAAACAGTGGAAACAGTGTCAGACTTTATTTTTGGGGGCTCCAAAATCACTGCAGATGGTGACTGCAGCCATGAAATTAAAAGACGCTTACTCCTTGGAAGGAAAGTTATGACCAACCTAGATAGCATATTGAAAAGCAGAGACATTACTTTGCCAACAAAGGTCCGTTTAGTCAAGGCTATGGTTTTTCCAGTGGTCATGTATGGATGTGAGAGTTGGACTGTGAAGAAGGCTGAGCACCGAAGAATTGATGCTTCTGAACTGTGGTGTTGGAGAAGACTCTTGAGAGTCCCTTGGACTGCAAGGAGATCCAACCAGTCCATCCTAAAGGAGATCAGTCCTGGGTGTTCATTGGAAGGACTGATGCTAAAGCTGAAACTCCAATACTTTGGCCACCTCATGTGAAAAGTTGCCTCATTGGAAAAGACTTTGATGCTGGGAGGGGTTGGGGGCAGGAGGAGAAGGGGACGACAGAGGATGAGATGGCTGGATGGCATCACCGACTTGATGGACATGAGTCTGAGTGAACTCCGGGAGTTGGTGATGAACAGGGAGGCCTGGCATGCTGCGATTCATGGGGTCGCAGAGTCGGACACGACTGAGTGACTGAACTGAACTGAATGCTAAAAAATATACTGAGTACTCACTGAAGAATTTTAGGAAGCCAAACCATTCCCACTTGGTCCCGCACCTTCCAAAGTTCTTTCTAGGCATATGTTCATGTCATTCAATGTGGCACAACAGTGTAGTGGACAGACAGTGTAGTCTGTCCACTACAGATGCCCAGAGGAGGCGTGGGAGAGTTAACTCAGAATGACCAACTTATGTCCTCTTCAAGTCATTGTTTCCTCACAGGTAAAGTGAGGTTAACATTTCTGCCCTTTATATTTCATAGGTTGTTGTAAGAATCACTGGCAAATATGGAAATAAAAGTGGTTTGAAAGGAATAAAATACTACCTAGATACAAAGAATTATTATTACTGCTGAATGTGGAGATAAAGATGTCGAACGAGACTTTTACATGGTGAGGCTGAGGTAAAACTCAGGTGACAAGCTCTACTATCAAAAACAATTCCATTCTGGGTTACTACGGTTGAAAGCTGGCAAAGTACTCATACCCATTCCATTTTTTCTCCTACAAGGAGCCACAAAGTGTATAAAAAGTAGGATCCCTATCCTGCTTCTCAGGGGAAGTGATATCTGACCAGAGTTCTGGAAGATCAGTAAGAAGGAGCCAGACAAAAAAGAATGAGGGGAGAATATTCTAGGTGGCATACAAAGGGCCTGAGATGGCAGATAGCTTAGTTTGGTCAAGAAAACAAGAGCCCAGTATGGCTGCAGTATAGGAAAAGATGGGGACTGTCACACACAGAGGAGCCCAAGAGGTAAATGGGCTGTACAACACTGGGTCTACGTGAGGAGTCGTCTCTGCTGATTCTATTTTCGTTATAAAACAGAAGGCAACAGCATCTGCTAAAAGTGAAGAAGGAAAGGAACGTAAAAACTTGGCAAGAATGCTGGAGTGGGTAGCCATTCCCTTCTCCAGGGGATCTTCCTGACTCAAGGGATCGAACCTGGGTCTCCTGCATTAAGCCACCGGTGAAGCCCAGAAATTTGGAGAGAAGGTCTGAAATAGTCACTACAGAGAGCAGGAGCATTAGGTGGAGAAGCATCCAAGAGACTAATGACTAGACTTCACAGTTCTTCTAATAGTCTCAGTTGTGTAACTTCCATCAGCACCGTCCACCAGCCAAGGGATGGCAGATGGATTGATTGATCCAGGGTTCCAATTTCTGCCAGTGAATTCAACAAAAGGACTGAGGTACAAGGAGGGAGGGAGCATTAGCAAGGCTCCCTGAAACAGTGGACTCTGGAGCCCAAGTCCTGTACTCCACCAGGGAGTTCACTATTCACAGCTCAAGTTCAAGACTGACAAACAGCCCTCAAGAATTTCTGAGAACTTTTAATGAATTTAAAATTCATGTTCCTCAGTAATTCATGAATTCACTAATGTAACACCAGTAACTTTGTTAGCAATTAAATTATTCTGATTTGAAGTGAAAAACAAAGAAAAAACCCCTGCAGATCCCATAATTTTTTCAAGGAGGTGTCACATTTGCATTCTCAGGGAAAAAAAGTCCCTGAACAATAGTTCAAGCAAAAGTTACTACCTCATGCAGTCAGGAGGCACTTAAATTCTTCCTAAACAAAATGAGCTAAAAGTTTAGGCAATCAAAAAATGCAAGCCACACATTATTTTTTTAGGAAGAAGGGGGGAGCAAAAATGCTAATAAATGAAATCAAATAAATAATAGGATATGAAAGCTGGATATGGAGGATGAAAAAGGATCAAATTATTCTGAAGGTCAAATGAAAAAATGCATGTGCAAAAGTTTTATACACTGTACAGTTTTATATAAACCCTGGTGAAAATTTTTGGGACAAGCATGCTTCCTTTTCATGGTACTATTCTTTAGGAGGTGTATTCATCCCATTAAATACTACATAAAATAAGGATTTTTCTTCAAATGATAAATAAATAAAGAGGCTACTGAGAAAGATGTACATACAAAGTCTTCTTTGGCACCAAGTCGATTTTGCCTGTCTTTTTCTAGGAGTTCTTCCAGAATGGACCAGGCAGTGAGGCTCACTCCTGGCCTCAAACTTAGAGGCTTGTGAAGAATATTGTCGTACATTTCAGCCACGTCTCGGCAATAAAAAGGAGGCTTAAAAAAAAGAAAACACAACATAGAGAAAGAAAGTTAGCATTAATTGAACTATGCACAAATGGGGTTTAAAATTGTTAGATTTGGCCCTGACCTAAAGAGAGCAGTCTGTGTCCAGCAGCTGCAGAAAAGCACTGGCATCTCTGGGCCTGTGTACCCCTGCAGTAAGGCCTCCCATGGGAAGAGATTTTAGAAATCAGCAAACTGTAGAGCTTAATACATGGTCACCGAATGAATAGGGGCCGGTTTATTCAATAACACTGGGCAGACAGGTGTGAATTGCATAAAAGTTGTAATAATAACTGTTTTTAAAAAAACAACCTCCAACTTCACCATAAGACATAATGATAGAATTACTGGAAACAGAGATTTGACACAGGGCGAACATTAAATGATTTCTTGAGACACAGTAATATACTAATTAAAACAGATTTCTAGAAAGTGTTCTTCCTAAGAACTTGTGGCCATGGCAGTGTCCTGCTGCTGTAACTGCTTAAAGACCTGAGGTACAGCTTCAACGTGAGGATTGGCCAGTTCATTACTGAGTTAAAAGTTTTAAAGGAAAAATTATTTTTAAAGTTAAAGAAGTTACAGGCTTGTCATTTTTTTCCCCTTTTGTACAGGAAAGAAAAACCTCATTTTTCAGTTTTTATAATGTAACTTTATTTCTAAATCATTAATACAAGCCTGATTAATGAAGTATGTGATTCAAATATTCCCTATTGAGTCAGCTGCATTTTACATGCAAGATATTTTATATTCTCAAAGACTTCTAAAGAAATTAAAAGGATATGAAAATATCAGGATGAGAAATACTCAACACTTAAAGAATGTAAGATATAACATGGTTAGCAGGTCTTCTAAGTTACCAGCATAACCAGAAAACTAGGTCTTTTTTTTTTTTTTCAATTGGAGTATAATTGCTTTATAATGTTGTATTAGTAACAATGTGAATGAGCTGTAAGTATACATATATCCCCTCCCTCTTGAGCATTCCCCCTTCCCACCCCTCTAGGCTGTCACAGAGCTCCAAGGTGAGCTCCCTGTGTTAACACAGCAAAACTGGGTCTTTTTAACAAGTGGATTGTGGTCAAGGGCAGAGAAGAGAGTGTTGGCTGTCATAGGCATCTGTCATTCAGAGTTAACAACATGAGACAAATTCTCTAAAACATACCTCAGCGGTTAAATTTCATCACCCCTGTTTTCAGGGGACACACACACACACACACACACACACACACAGAGCAAACAGAAAAGCCACGCCCACCTCAGGTCTCAGTGACGGTGGGCGTGGCCTCGTGAGGGCAGCATGGAGTGCACGGCTCCCAGCATGAGGCTGCTGACCACTCACAGGACCACCAAGGGAACCTAAAAATGTTTGTTCTGGCTGAAATGATATTAACTCAATGTAGTAAAGCAACTTGACTTGTTAATCAGAAACTTTGGCTGATAATGTCTTTAATTAATAAAAACTGGGGAAACTGATTACATAGTAAACATCACTTTTTTTCCAATGAAATCTTACAAGACATGGTGTTTATGGTAAAGGGAATAAAGGACTCCCGGTGATTAAAAAAAAAGAAAAAAAGCAGAGCACCAGTATCCTAATTAAATCCTATGAAAACAAAATACAAGGCAAAAACCTAAAGGTATTATTATCTTTTGGTAAATAAAATCTTTTTCTTTCCATCTTTTTGAAATTAAGAAAATTAGAAATTAGGCAGAATGGCCAGAGTAAACTGCATGAAAGTGGGTAATTTTAATGTTATAACTAGGTATCTATTTCTAAAAAATGCTAGTGGGGTGAGAATATTTGAAGTAGTGATTAGTGTGGCAGAGAAATCTAAAAAATCAGTAACCAAATGACAGGGTTTCTTTTTGTGCATACCCCTAATGTGGTTCTGGATTCATTTAACCATGTTACTACTGTTCTGTTAGTGTTATCTAGTTAACAAGGGTCCACAAGATTACTGAAAGGCAAAAGAGAAAACTCAAATCAATTACAATGTACTGGAATCATAACAATAGAGTAGAAACACATACCAATCCATAGAGCATCTCATACAGAACAGCACCAAGGCACCACCAATCCACAGTGTTGTCATAGGGCTGTTTTCTGATTACTTCAGGTGCTAGATACTACAGAAAAGATTAACTATTAGAACTCAGAAACAAATCAAGACAAAACCTAGGAATAATTGAGAAATTTAATAAATCTTAGGTGTTATATCACACTAAATGAAACATGTTATCTAGATTTTCAGTTGGTTCGGTATTCTCACTGTATATCAGTGGTTCTTGGTCAGTGGTACTTGAGAATCCACTGGGAGAATTTTCAAAAACCACATATTCAAGTATTTTCCCCAGAAATGATGATGCAGTTAAGACAGAAAAGGATGACAAGTATAGAAACCATAATAAAGTAGGTATTTTGCAGGGGGTTGTCTTTCACAAAATTAATTTTAGATTAATTAATTAAATCTTATTTCTCTTTATTCTTATTTCTCTTTATTCTTGTTTTTCTTGAAGAAACAAGTCGTGATTGAAGAAAGATTTCTTAATATGACAATTATAATTCATTTTTTTTCTCTTCAGTGAAAGAAAAAATAATAAACTGCATTCTTATTTAAGAATTACGACAGCAATTCTTTAATGTATTATTTTTAAAAGTTGTATAAGTTATTAGATGGCTATTTACACTTCAACTTGTAAAACATTTAAGCATCATGATTTTCACACATATATAACAGTGAATTTGAATTTTAGATTCCAAAATATATATTTCCTCTTCCCACATGAAATATATACAAGGAAATACATTTTCAGCTTTTTTATGTGATACAAAGAAATGGGAAAATAAATTAAAAGGGTTTAATAGTTTGCGATCACATTAAAATTTAGACGACAGAAAAAAGCTACCTGGCACTTAAGATCGCAATAAATAGGATATTTTAAATGTGTGTATGTGTGAAATTAGAATAACAAGGCTTTAATATAAATCTTAAGGATTATTATTACTGTCTCAAATGGAAAGATAGATTTTCTGCTAGTTAACATGATTAGAGAATAGGTGTTCTGGTTAATAAATTCTGATTTGTAATTCCCAACCCCATATACATTGCTTTATTTTTTATTTTATTTTTTTAATTTTATTTTATTTTTAAACTTTACAATATTGTATTAGTTTTGCCAAATATCGAAATGAATCTGCCACAGGTAAACCTGTGTTCCCCATCCTGAACCCTCCTCCCTCCTCCCTCCCCATACCCTCCCTCTGGGTCATCCCAGTGCACCAGATTTTCTTGCATTAAATAGCTTCATTATGAAATATTTTAACCATATAAAAACTATAAATATGTAATAGAAACCAACAGAGCTGCCATCCAGACATAAGCAATGCTAACATTTTGCCATATTTGCTTTAGTTTATTTCCTTTAAAAAAAAGCAGCTTTATTAAGATATTCAAATACCAAGCAATTCACCCATTTAAAGTGTACAATTCAATGGCTGCTAATATATTTACAGAGTTGTTCCAACATTATCACAATTAATTTTTGAACATTTTCATCACTGATTAATGATTTTTTTCTTAAGGATTAGAAATGTAATCAAATGCTTGAAGAAATCGAAGATAAACTTTTAACATTAAAAACGAATAAGCACAAAAAAGTGTAATTTATCTTTGTTGGTTACTGGTGATATCACAAAATCAGAGTTAAAAAAAAACTATCAATAAAGTTTTAAACGTTTATTTATTATTTAAATGTTTGTTTATTAAAAGAAGAGATGATTATCAGATATTCCCAGCTGGTTGGAAGCTGAAAACATTTTATTCTACTTTTCTTTCTTTTTTTTTTTTTGTGGCAGCGCCATGAGGCATGTCGGAGAAGGCAATGGCAACCCACTCCAGTACTCTTGCCTGGAAGATCCCATGGATGGAGGAGCCTGGTAGGCTGCAGGGCATGGGGTTGCTAAGAGTCAGATATGACTGAGCGACTTCACTTTCAATTTTCACTTTCATGCATTGGAGAAGAAAATGGCAACCCACTTCAGTGTTTTTGCCTGGAGAATCCCAGGGACGGGGGAGCCTGGCGGGCTGCCGTCTATGGGGTCGCACAGAGTTGGACACGACTGAAGCGACTTAGCAGCAGCAGCAGCAGCATGAGGCATGCAGGATCTTAGCTCCCCAAGCAGGGATTGAACCCATGATGCCTGCAGTGGAAGCATAGAGTCCTAACCACTGGACCACCAGAGAAGTATCTTTACTTTTTTGATTTCAAATTTTATATACACAATATGTGATTCAGTTTTGCATTTCAGGTATAATTCCATGAATGACAAATGAGATAAATTTCTTACCTCTGGTGTCCCACAAAATGTTGTTGTGGTGTCAGAAATAGCAATTCCTTCTTTACAAAGCCCAAAATCTGTTAAGACGACATGTCCCTGACAAATACAGGGGCAGTAAAATAAAACAATGCATGGATATAAATTGACACTTTTAAAGAACATTTGATTTTGAAATAATCATAGACCAAAAGGAAACCGCAAAAAAGAGTACACAAAGCTCCATGTCCCCTTCCCCCAGCTTCTCCCTCCTCCCACCCACCCCATGCTGACAGCCTATATAATGTAGGACAGTGTCAGAATCAGGAAACTGATACTGGTACAATCCGTTAGCTAGACTGCCACCCTTATTCAGTTTTCACTCTTTTACACGTATGCATTTGCGTGTATGCATGTGTTGTTTTAGCTGCTGAGTCGTGTCCGACTCTTTCATGACCCCATGGAAAATAGCCTGCCAGGCTCCTCTGTCCGTGGGATCTCCCAGGCAAGAATACTAGAGTGGGCTGCCGTTTCCTTCTCCAGGGGATCTTCCTGACCCAATAGTTGAACTCACATCTCTTGCATTGCAGGTGGATTCTTTACCACTGAGCCACCAGGGAAGCCCTGTGTGTAGCTCTAGGCAATAGATATATAGATTTGTGTAACTACCTCTACAATCAGAAAACTTTCATCAACCCAAAGGAACAAAAGAACTCTCTTATGTTACCGCTTTATTTTTTAACTCCCCTATCCCTTAGTCCCTGGTCCCCTTACAACTACTAATCTGTTCTCCATCTCTCTGGTTTGGACTTTTACAGAATGTTATATAAAACACTGATGTATGAATGGAACATGTGTTCCATTATATGGAATCACACAGTGGGAACCTCTGAGGCTGACTCTTTTTCACTAAGCATAACATCAACAAGAATCGTGAACCAGCAGATTTTTAAAAGCCAATACTTACTATTGAATCCAAGAGAATATTTTCTGGTTTCAAGTCTCTATCAAATTAAAAGGAAAGAAAAGCAAAACTCAATTTGAACTGAAACAAAATAATAAAAAGACATTTCAGAAGTGCAATTTAAAAAGTTTACCTGTACACTATTTTGATGGAGTGCAAGTAACCCAATGCACTGGCAATCTCAGCAGCATAAAACCGAGCTCTGTGTTCAGGAAAGGACCGCTCTCTTTGTAAGTGAAAAAACAGCTATAAAATTGAAGTAAAAAATGAATACTAAGATAATTCACACATAAAGTGAGACAAATATACTCTGTAAATATAAAAACAGGATTTATTTTCGTTACTTTGAACATGAGATAAAAAAGCACCAAAGTACAGAATTTTGACACTCCCTTGCCTTTGTCCCCCATCCGCCCAGCAATCATTCTCTCTTCAACCATAACTCTTTCCCTGCTCTTGCTAACTTACTCATCTATTTACCACTCAATTCTCAAGTGTGGCAGTATCCCCACCACACCAGGCAACCCCTCTAGAAAAGATTATTAATGAAGACCAATGATCTTGATTTTTCCATGTTAATTATCTTAACTTGATCTTTTTGGACTATTATTTGAATTAAACCAAATACTATTCAGAAATTGGTAACTAGTGGCTGGCAGACCAAACGGAACCCACAGATATAATTTGTTTGAACCAAATACTATTTTCAGAAAAATCTAAAATAACTGGTAACATTTAAAAACTGGGAACATTTTTTGGGTAAAAATTCATAGTTTTACTTCGGGCAGGGGGCGAAAGGAAATGGGGGGTGCGGGTCTCTGAACCATTAAGCCTAAATTCAGCGTGGTAGCAACTGGCTGAAGCTCAGTGGCAGAGGGATTCTCCAGTTGTCTTTTTTTACTTTTTGGCTGTGCTGGGTCTTCACTGTGGTACACACAGGCTTCTCTTGTTGTGGCACATGGGCTTAGCTGCCCCACAGCATGTGGGATCTTAGTTCCCTGACAAGGGATTGAATCTGTGTCCCCCGTTAGAAGGCAGACTCTTAACCACTGGATCACCAGGGATGTCCCTTCAGTTCATTTCTTACAACCTACCCTCTAGTCATCAGGTTACCTGCCTAAGCTAAATTTGCCCTAGGTTCTTACTCTAAATCTTTAGGTTCTAAAACAATGATCTCTCTCATTGGGCTTTCTTCTACCTTGGAGAGTTACTGCTCCTTACTACCCCCAATGATTCAAGGATTGATAAGGTGTCTGTCCTCAGTTTCTCTACTATTATTCTTTCTCTGGATACCTTCCCAGCCGACTCAGTCCAATGACTTTAACCAGCAGCTCTATGTGGATGTCTTTCACACGGACTAACCCATATGACTTAATCAAGTTATTAGCTTCTCCGTACCTCACCAAGTTCCTTTGTCTTATACAACACAATTGTTGTGAGGATAAAACAATATGTATAAAGAGTCATAAGAATGCTCAATACAAGTTAGCTATTACTGGAATTACTATCTTACCAGCAGCATTTCTCAAAAATATATTTCAATATCCCTCTGACTCAGAGTTTTGGGGAATATTATTATTAGATTTGGTTCAAACAAACAAAAGGTGACTGTGTGATTTAAAAAGTTTTAAAAAAATAAATCCTGGCTGTCTTTAAGGCATTAATTTCTCAAAGTCTCAAATATGCTGAAATGTACTGTAAACCACCAAGAGGTTATAACATGAAACGTTTTCCAAACTAGCTTCACCACAGAACCCTTTATTACAGGATCATCTCATCTGATTTTGCACATTTTGGAAAATGACAGACTAACGTTTATATGCAACTGCTGAAACCTTAATTATCAAAAATTACAAATCAACTTTCATTCCAATGTTTCAATATATGTTCTTGCTACATAGTTCAGTGACAAAACTATCAGAGAAGTCTGTAGCTTCATAACAAGGTTCCCACCTGCACCATAACCTGCTTAGGAAAAGAACTTTATGTCTCACTTCTCCACATCCTGCACTGTGCTGATTAGCCAGCATCTTATATATTATTGCTACTCAACAAATAGCTGTCTATTCTGGGCTTTGCTTCCAAAACTGGTAAGAAAAACTCTAACTCAATTCTATTTTTTTTCCCTAAACATCATCAATACTGAAACACTAATTACTCACCTCTCCTCCATTAACAAAATCCAGAACAAAATAAAGCTTTTCAGTTGTTTGGAAAGAATAATGTAATCCAACCAAAAACGGATGTTTCACATTTTTCAAGAGCACATTTCGTTCAGCCATAATGTGTTTTTGCTGTTTAAAAAAAAAAAAGGTAAAAAAAATCAACTTGCATTATACACCAGAAAACAATTCTGTTAACTGAGAAGATGGATATAGGAAAAACAAAGCTATTTTATTTTACCTCTTTTCTATTGAGAACTATCTTTTTCTGTAACACTTTGACAGCATAAAATTTTCCATCCAGTTTCCGTTTTGCAAGAAGAACCTGTTATATTTAAAGATTGTGCTGTTAGAAATATCAATGTTTTGACAGAGACAATTCACTTATCACTAAGTCAATATTTTATAAAAATAAAGTCCACAACAGACCTAGATAATGTAATGTTTTTATTTTGAAAGCTGAAAATCCCTAATTTGTTTCTACAACTCCACTTTTCCTTAGATATTTTACTAAAACCATAGAAATGTAGATGATTTAAAGAGCCAGGCATCGTTTGTCACTTAACATGCAAATGGTTAAGGTTTTTACTAAGTTTAAGTATCAAAATCTATACTGCTTGAGAAATGTGTGTGTTTGTGTGTGTGTGTATGCTAGCCCTGAGTCCCAAGGTGTCTTTGGAAAACACTGAGGCTATAAATTTCATGGCTACATTAAAAAAAAAGAGAGAGAAGAAAATGGTTTCTCAGTGATCAAAATGCATTTTCATTTTAACATTTGGGTTTCTCTTATAGGTTTCAAATTTAGAAGCACTCAGAGAAACAAACACCGTATGTAGCTGAGATTCTATAATGGGCTGCAGTGCACACAGACATCATGGATGTGAAGAAACTTAGAAGATCTTGCCCCAGAAAAAAGGCAGACATACTCCAAAGTTTTAGAAATAAATTTTAAGGGATTCAAGACACCCTACAAGTTGGGTAACTATCAGCTGATCCATTTCAAAACGTCTTGAGATGATCTGCCACTGGTGACAATGCTGGGCCTTACTTTTCAGTATATCTGTGGTCTTCCTCGCTTATATCTGTAATCAGTCTGGTCTTGAGAAAAACACCAAACTCCAACAACAGACAGATGTCTTACAATACACTTAACCAGTGCTTCTCAAAACCATCAAGGCCCTCAAACACAAGAAAAGTCCTAAGGAGACATGATAACTTAATGTCCTGGATGGGACAAAAAAACAGGACACTGGGTAAAAACTAAGGAAATCTGAATAAATGATGGGCTTGAGTCCATAATTATGGATCAATATTGGTCCATTGCTTGGAACAAATGTACCATACTGATGTAAAATGTTACTAAATAGAGCAAACTGGTGGTTTGGAAATTCTCTGAACTTTCTTTTTTAAAAAATTTTAAAAATATTTATTTTATTTGACTGTGCTGGGTCTTTCTCATGGCATGTAGGATTTTTAGTTCCAGCATATGGGATCTAGTTTCCTGATCAAGAATCAAAACCAGGCCCCATGCATTAGGAGCTTGGAGTCTTAGGTACTCAACCATCAGAGAAGTCCCCCTGAATTTTCTCTCTACTCAGTTTTTTTTTTTTGGTAAATCTAAAATGGTTCTGAAAAATAAAGTCTATTGATTAAGATGTTTCTTACTCATAAAAACAAAGTCAAGAATACCTTCAGGGTATACATTTCCTCAGTTCAACTGCTGGCATCTCTCTCATTTCTCAGGCTTTTGCTCTCTACAATACTTGACTCCATTGAATGTTCCTTCTTTCTTACATTGTTTTTTCTTTTCTTGACAGCTCCCACTCACCTGACCTTCCCTTCTCTACTCTGATTGGTTCATCTTCAAGTTTGTTCTGAGAAAGTAATTCAAAGAATGTGGCAACTAAGGAAGTACCTTGATGGCAGGCATTTTTTTCAGCAGATTAGTAGATGTGGAGAATAGACAGTTAAGAAACAGATGGGCAAATGGAAAGTGGAACCAAGACCACCATTTGCAGAAAAGCTTAGAATATGAGATTCCCATTATTTATTTTAGTTTGTCATACATATTTTTCTATTTTTCACCTTCATTGTGAATCTACATTTCTGCTTGCTTTTTTTTCTTTTGTGTACTCTGCTTTTGTTTTATTGTACTTTGCTGGTGTCTAAGCATTTTGCTAAATTTAAAGCTTTTATTAAACATAATATGCATGTAGAAAAACTCACAAACATTACAGCTCAATAAATTATTACAAAACGGACACACTGTGTAATCACTTTCAGGTCAAAAAACCCAAACACTGTGAGCAGCCTGAGGCCTCCCATTTGCCCTATGCCAGAAATGATTCATCCTTTCTTCCTCAAAGATGACTACTATTTTCACTTGCAGTAAAACAGGTGAGTTTTGTCTATGAATTTTATATATTGGAATCACATAGATAATGTTATGCCTGCCTGACTTCTTTCACTCTATATAACATGTTCACATTGTGATATGTATTGGATTGGCCAAGAAGTGCATTCGGGTTTTTCCATACAATACTACAGGAAACCCAAATGAACTTTTTGGCCAAACCAATAGCACTGCTTTCATATTTCATTACTGTGCAGAGTACTGCATTCCATAGACATACCACAATTTATCCACTCTTTCAGTGACATTTAGATGATGAACAATGAAGCTTATGAATATTCTGGGACACGCCTTTCCTAGTGAGTATGTGCAACATTACTGGTGGCTACACAGCTTAGAGGAGAACCAGTGTGTCACAGGTAATGCGTATATTCAGCTTCCAGGTTTAACACCAGTTCTCACCGCATAAAAAATGAAACACAAAGGAATACACTCAATTAAAGATACATAAAAATCAAATACATAATGCCACAAAACACTACCAACAAAAGCTTAAGATGAATTAAATTAACAAAGGGATATGCCATGATCATGGACTGGAAGACTCAATACTGGTAAGATGACAATTCTTTCCAAATTGATCTACAGATTCAAAGCAATTGATCAAAATCCAAAAGAATCTTGGGGAACTTAACATGCTAATTCTAAAACCTAAGACTGATACACAAAGGGCTAAGAAGAGTCTCTTGAAGAGGAGCAAGGTGAGATGTTCTGTTGAATATCAACCTTCATTTTTAAGACAATGTGGTACTGGTCCAAGGATAGACAAATCAGTTAATGAAACAAAATATAAAATCTAGAAACAAGTATAAAACAAAATCTAGAAACAGATCCAACACATATATGGACACTGGATACATGATGGAGGTTACCCTGCAGAGTGGGAGGGAAAGAAAAATCTTTTCAATGAACTGTGTAGGACCAGCTGACATTCATGAAGAAAAAAGTGAAGTGTGACCCTATGCCTCACATTATATACACTAGATAGATCTATTTGACTCTAGGTCCAAACGTGAGCTTTCTGAAAGATAATGCTCTCTGTCTTTAACAGTAGACTATCTCTAACGTTCCAACAGACTGTGAGCATTTTGACAGCAAGATGCACTTCTACTTTTCTATAGCTTATTTTAGCACAATGCCCAGCGTGTAGCAGGTGGCAAACATATATTTGCTGAATTAATGAACACACACGGGTTTAATTTTATGGTCACAGTTTCTGGTCTCTAGGGAACTCAGAAAACAAACCAGATCTAGATACTGGAAGCTATGAATATAGTACACTATAATTAAACACATACATATTTATTTTTACTACAGATTGAAGTATAATGCAAAAAAGGAACTTAAATACATTTGATGATTCTGACAACTTCCATCTATGATGCTTCTGGCTTTAGGGATTCTTCTTGCTGTGGCACACTGTCAACTTTCGTGATTCACTCAATATTCACTGCACGAAGAGGGACAGGGGTCTCAAACTTCCCTTTCCTTCTCCAACTGCTGTTAACACAGCTGCTCACTGATGTCTTTATGGCCTCAACTTAAATAATACCTCTTCAAAGAAGTCATCCTTAGGGACTTCCCTGGTGGCCCAATGGTTAAGAATCCACCTTCCAATGCAGAGGATGCGGGTTCAATCCCCAGTTTGGGGAACTAAGATCCCACGTGCCGTGGAGCAACTAAGCCCATGCCTGCAACTAAAGAAGCCCCCATGTGTCAGTGTAGCCAAAATATGTATGTGTGTGTATATATATGCATAAAGCTATCCTTGACTAACTCACCTAAGTAGGGGCTTCCCCCCGACTGCCTACTCTCCTGTCTCTTCACTCTAATCTTCATCCCCTGTACAGCTCCATTACTACATGTAATTATTTACTTGACCGCATATTTTTAATTGACTATTTCCCTCAATAGGATGTAGGCATCACAAAGGTACAAAGTATGTCATTTTTGTTCAACACTATCTAACACGGAGCAGAACAGTGCTTAGCACCGAGGTGCTCAACAAAATACTCATCGAACAAATAAATTTTAGGTTAGAATCTGAGTAGATGCCTTGTATCTTGAATTATTCTGTCAGTTCTTTGAAGGTAGAGAAAGCATCTTAATTCTATATCCTGCATACCAAAAATCGCCATGGTATCCCATATATAAATCATGCATTCCCCTATAAACTGGTACAGCCACTATGGAGATCAGTATGGAAACTGCTTAAAAACTGAAAATAGAGCTACCATATAACCCAGAAATCCCATTCCTGAGCATATATCCCAAAGAAAACTAGAATTCAAGAGAATGCATGCACCTAATGTTCATTACAACCCTATCTGCAATAGCCAGGACACAGGAGCAAATTAAATGTCCATCCCATTGATGGAGGAATGAATAAAGAAGATGTGGTACAAATACACAATGAAATAATACTTAGCCATAAAAAAGAATGGAATAATCCCATTTGCAGCAACATGGAGAGACCTAGAGATTGTTATACTGAGTGAAGTAAGTCAAAGAGAGAAAAACAAATATTGTATGGTATCACTTTTATGTGGAATCTAAAAAACTGGTACAAATGAACTTATCTACAAAAGAGAAACAGTCACAGATACAGAAAACAAATTTATGGTTATCAGTGTGGAAAGGGCGGGAGAAGATAAATTGGGAGATTGTGATTGACATAAATACACTACTGTATAAAAAATAGATAGTAAGAACCTACTGTATAGCACAGGGAACTCTATTCAGTATTCTGTAATGACCTATATGGAAACAGAATCTCCATCTATCTAGATTCACTTTGCTGTACAGCAGAAACTAATACAACATTGTAAATCACTGTGTGTGTGTGTGCTTAGTCACATCTGACTCTGTGTGATCCCATGGACGACAGCCCAGCAGGCTACTCTGTCCATGGAATTTTCCAGGCAAGGGTACTGGAGTGGGTTGTGGGTTGTCATTTCCTACTCCAGAGGATCTTCCTGACCCATAGATTGAACCTGTGTCTTCTGCATTGGCAGGGGGACTCTACAATTAATTTTTAAAAAGCATGCATTTTTAAAGTATTAATTTACTGAAGAAAAAATAAAAAGACTCTTACCTTGCCAAAGCTGCCTTTTCCAATAACTTTTAAGAAATCAAAGTCTGTTGGTTTAGCACTGAAATAAATGAAAAATGACAAGAATTAGTCTCCAAGAAAACTGATAGGATGTTAACTTTTCAATAGTTTTTAATACTTCACTCCTTAATAAGTAAATCTGGGTACACTTCAGCATGAGAACTCCAGCCTTTACACTGGTAGGATCTCATTTTTACTATAAAAAAGGTAATGAGTGAATGAGTGATAGTCACTCAGGCATGTCCGTCTCTTTGTGACCCCATGGAGTGTAGCCTTCCAGGCTCCTCTGTCCATGGAACTTTCCAGGCAAGAATACTGGAGTGGGTAATAATGAATAGTAATAATACCTACTTTCTGGTTAGATAAGAGATTTTGTCATTTTCTTTAAGCTTTGTTAAGTTTGGCTTAAGAAGGGCTTCAGTAATAGACTTTTTGGGAGAAAAAGGTCTGTCTATACAAGATCTGTCATTTTGAACTCAATGTAGCAAATCACTTTTATTAACCATAAACCTCACAATATTGTTAATAAGGAAACTGAATGACTAGATAAATCAGTGATATATTTCAAGGACTAAGTAGTCTGGAAATTATTATGAAAACAAAGTTACTAGTAGGAATACCTGGTGAAGTCCCTAAGAAAATTTTCTGATGGAGGAAAACTCACCAGTGTTCTGCATACACACTACCTGCATGTTAAAAATAAAAGGACGCTCTACTTATTCTAATAGATGGTAATGCAGAAAAGCCAGGAATCGAGAAGGCAGGAAGAATACTATGACAGCCTTTTGATTTTTATCTTAACCTCAGGTTAAAAGCAGCATTGGCTGTATGTAGGCAAAAACAGATGGCTGCACAAAGTTGAACTTAAGTAGCCAGAAGAGCTGTTTTCTTTAACGGAGGATGAATTCCTAAATTGGACTAGGGAGAGTGAAATGACTCCATTCACATTTTAAATGTCCTTCAATTAATTACCAAAACAAAGTCAATACAAACATGACAGTAATACCAGGTCTGGGTTAAATAATAACCGGTCAGGATTATGGAGATAAATACTTAACTAAGCTTAGGTGTTTTTCTTCTTCTAGAACTTGCTCTTTGAACTATTTTGTTCTCTAATGATATGCTGAAATACTGAAATAATTTTTTGAACAAATGTAATAGTGAAAAAACATGCAAATCCTTCAAACACAGTAAACACACCGAGGCCACAGCCAAAGTCCTATTGTTAATTGTTGGTGACAAACCCTAACTGGAAGCATATTTCCATTTTGTGCTGCCTGACAAACTCTCTTGTATCCACCATACGACTGAAACTGCTCATAGAAGTCACCCGTGACATTAAATTCAACGATCCATTCTCAATCGTCATCTAACCCACCCTATCAGCAACGTCAACAGTTATTTATTCCCTGTCTTCATCTGCTTTTATAATACCACATTGCTGGTTTCCTACCTTACTAATTATTCTTTCTTTAGTCTCCTTTATCATTTCTTCTGTCTATACTCACTGGGCTTCCGTGGTGGCTCAGCTGGTAAAGAATCCACCTGCATGCAGAAGACCTGGGTTCGATCCCTGGGTTGGAAAGATCCCCTGGAGGAGGGAACGGCTACTCCAGTATCCTGGCCTGAAGAATTCCATGGACTGTACAGTCTGTGGGGTCACAGAGTCGGATACGACTGAGCGACTTTCACTTCACTTCATACTCATTCTCTAAGTGAACCAAAAGGGTGAGAGAAGCAGTACAGTATGCTGGCCTAAGACAGTATTCTTTAGAATTAATCTGGTAAGCCTGGAAGGATAATTATGAGGAGAGCCACACTACACTCTTCTTGTAACCCACAGCAGTCATCACTCATCTGTCAGGGCCCTCCTCCTCAGAGCCAGAAGTGGCCTTGGACTCCTCCATATCCCAATGAACTGTTGGAGTGGAACCTTAAAGTGAAGCCTACATTTGCCACTCCTGGTGTTCTCCAAAATGTTTCCCCTGGGTTCAAATAAATATGGGACTATGGGAGAAATTGGAAAAAAAAAAAAAGTTTAATAGCTTTTCATATGCTGATTTCCATCAAGTCTCCTCTGGACCAAGCTGGCTAACAACCAGGGCTGTACTGATGACATTGGGTAGCAGGAGAATATCAATTAGGCCTGCACAGATGTTTTTGCCAGAGTACTTCCCAAGTGCCTCCCAGGACTTCTGTTCCTCGGGGAAATATGGTCTACTCATCTTACACACACACATACACACCCACACACCAGGAAAGTGACGATGGCAAAACAGCAGAACCCAATCAACAATCTGTGGATTAAAAACTCCTCAGAGCTCTACTATAACAAAGAGAAGCTAGAGCAGTGAATCAGAAAAGTGTATGACAGTACAACAGTCACTGTAACCACAGTTCTGTTTCACAGGCTTCCAGTTAAACTGGTATAATTATGTACATCTGCACATTTACAAAAAAGGATCTTCCTCAAATCCATTTAGACTGTTGAAACAAATTAAACCTACTGAGGATTTCCAGATGGTCCCAGGTTGATGTTCTGTGAGGTAGAGAGTAGCTGTTGGGACGGAAAAAAAAAAAAAAAAGAAGAATTTAACATTCTTACTAAAGTTTCAAAGGTTATCAGTCAATGGATATTTCTGAAGTAAAATACACATAACTATATCACAGATATTTGCCATGTTAAACCTAAAGCTTTAATTCTCCATAAATGCATACAGTCTTGGAAAGATACACAATCAACATAAACAATCATTTTAATGATAAATTTCAAGAGAAGTTGTAAGGGAAAAGGTAAGGCAGAAATCAAGCTCAAAGATGGCAAATGAATGAAGTAAACTGCAGAAAGCTCCTTAGAAGAGGCGGGCACTGAAATAACAATTTAAGAGGTATTTTTTTTTTACATTAAAAGACTGGTTAAAATAGCTTTTGTTTTTAAATTTTCATATATTTTAATAAGCTATTATTAAAGATAAGAAATGATAATGTGATGATTATAACTGCAAATGCTGGATTAAAGTTTTAATTTGGGAGGAGGTAAATTTACTTCTAAAGCAAGCACATAAAACCAAGAATGCTTTTCTCCCTAATTTCAGTATTATGATAGTACCTAATTTTTAGATAGGCTTCTCTTATTATAACAGTAGCAAAGTACATTTAATCTCTCCTATTAACTTAGAAGCAAATCTTTACTCACCTATTAATATAGCATACCATAAAGCAATTTAACTAATAAAATTCTAGCTCACTAATAATTAGCTAGAAATTTAACTCAAAATCCCAAAAGATTAAACTAGTGATCCTTTTACAGTGAGCACTTTTCACAAAAGCCAAATGGAAGTGAATTCTGCTTCAAAAAACTATGAAATTCTTAATATATTCAAAGAATTAAATCAGAGATGTCTCAAATATGCACATTTACCAGAGCCTTGTACAATTATACATCATATAAGATTATATAAAATAAGTTTTTAAAAACATTCTCTTTAATCAGAATCAACAATTTTAAGCAAATTTCTTATTAGAGACATATGTCATATATATTCCCACTTAAATTCATTTGCAACTTACAATTTCTAGAAAACAAGTTATTTTTTTAAATTAAGGGCAAAGGGTCTAAAGTATATGCTTCTTATAAAGTAACAATGTTGGCACCAAACTGATACATTTCCTATGAATTTTAATTAAAAAATAAAAAATAAATATTTACAAGTAGAAGATGAAGCAAGGATTTTTTTTTTTTTTTTTGGAGAGGTTCTTTCTATTGGTATTTTAAAACAGCAAAAGATCCTAGTCCAAGTTCCAGATTTTATGGATGAAACAAGAAACAAAATCTGGATCTAAAGTCAACAGAGCCAGAACAGGAGCCAGAACCCAGCAATTTCTCTTAGTCTGGTTCCTTCTTCAAAAAGCATTTTCCTACAGCAGTGCAAGATATTCTTCACATGACCTACACCTACACACGCTCAACATGATTAACAAAAAAAATCATGGTTACATAAATTTCACTCCTTAAAATATTTTTTGAATAGTAGTAAACTATTAAAAATCTTTAAAAATCCATACTAACAAGTAATTTGATTACAAATACTTCTAGCACCTCCATATAGTTTTTGCATTAACTTCTAAAAACTGACCGTGCTCACACTGTGTAAATTTGCATGAGAAGTTTTATACCTGATTTCATTTAATGGTATGTCAAAATAATATCATCCTTAGAAATATTTTTTAAATGTACAATATATAGGGACAATCACTATTTGATGAATGTTCAAACTGATTCTAACTTTTCATTATAAATCATACTAAAGTGAACATCTTTGCTTTTTTCTGTGAGAAGGGTTGTTTCATTTACATCAACTCCTAAGTGACATGAATTATTTTCATGTTTGATACACTTTGCCAAATTGCTTTCCAACAGCTGCATAAAATGATAACGCCAGTAAGGCCCAAGGATGCCCATCTTACCTTACCCTTATTAGTCCTGGTGCATTTCAGTTTCTTGACATTTTTGTTAATTTGGTAGAGGAAAAAAACCTGTCATTTAAAACTTTTATTTGCTACTGGCATCAAGGTTGAACATTTTCCCATATATTTGTTTACCAAGAGTTATTTCTTCATGGTCCTGTTCCTTTAATCTACTACAGTCTTAAATATCATTCTTTTCGAAAATTCATTTGTATGAGCTTTTTTTTAACACAGATATTTTTCCTTCTTATGTTTATTTACTATGTTTTCCCAGCTGGTTATTTCTCTTTTGACCAACTGCGCATATATGAAATTAAAATATCCTTTTACATTGTCCTAGGAGCAACCCTGTCACAAATGGAAAGAGTTAAACCTTTTCTCTTAACTGAGGGCCCTCTTAGAGAATCAGAACTACTTTCTAGTAGTCATGTCTATTTTTCAAATGAAGATTTTATCTGTGGGTAATGACATTACCTTTTAAATTAGAAAAACAGCACCATGACAAAATTAAAATATTATAAAGACAAAACTGTACATCTCTCATTTTCATGTATGTATTTCCCAATAGTATGAATCAATTATAAAGGTATTATCATATTTATAAACACTTGCAATTATACTTTTTTAATAATGTACTTTTAACTGCTACATAATAATCCTGAGTTAAATTATGGTAATTTACCTTTCTAATATAACCTTTTAAAGTATATGTTGAAAATGTCTTCCTAAGAAAGCACAAACTTACTATATCACAATTCATTAAAAAAATAAGAATATCTATTCTTTATTCAGAATACATATTAATTATGTGCATATACCTACAGCAATAAAACTTAGTCAATGCCAACCAGCACATGTATAATTGACTGCTCTACGTATCAAAACCTGACAAAGCAGAGAAAGAGGTATGTAGTGTTCTGGTTGAAAAGCCCTCTTCTGCTGGTCAAAATTCACCATTTCAAGTTACAATGATCTTGATGAAGATACATGATGATCAAAAAGTATGATGTAAAGTTAACAGAGCAGAACACAAAACTGTATATGTTGTACAATTAAAATCAGGTAATTAAAAAATTCATATATTAAGAAATCTTTCATATATTAGAAAGAAAATCACTGAAATAATAAAAATAGGTTGGGTTGTTGATAATAGGGATATTTCTAACTTACTATTTTCAAATCTTTAATTTACATTACTTTTTGTTATAAAAAGTACTCATTTTATCAATTTTACAAGAAATAGTGATCAGTTAGAAGTATACACATTTGTTTTTATGTTTTCTACACAGCAAAAAATCTACAATGGAGGAAATTATTTTAAGTAAATGTGGCTCCTAAGGTTGCCAATAATTTCATCTTTGGGTAATGGTATTTTTTTTTTTCTGTTAAAAAATACAATTCCTCTTACTACCTTCTGAGTACTTCTTTCATCCTCATCCTCAGATGGATCTGACTGATGTTTTGGACTGTCCATTTGAAGGAATGCTCTGACATCTGGACTAAAAACAAAAATTAACTTTATTATGACTGCATTTCTACACCTTTTCTCTCTTTTAACATGAAAACAAAAGTCAGCATTGTAGCATTTATAGTAAGAAAGGCAAACAAAATCCAATAATAATCATTACTGTATTATAATAAGCAAATTAATTATTTTATTTTATTTTATTTTTTGAATTTTGAATTTTATTTTTAAACTTTACATAATTGTATCAGTTTTGCCAAATATCAAAATGAATCCACCACAGGTATACCCGTGTTCCCCATCCTGAACCCTCCTCCCTCCTCCCTCCCCATACCATTCCTCTGGGTCGTCCCAGTGCACTAGCCCCAAGCATCCAGTATCGTGCATCGAACCTGGACTGGCATCTCGTTTCATATATGATATTTTACATGTTTCAATGCCATTCTCCCAAATCTTCCCACCCTCTCCCTCTCCCACAGAGTCCAAAAGACTGTTCTATACATCAGTGTCTCTTTTGCTGTCTCGTACACAGGATTATTGTTAGCATCTTTCTAAATTCCATATATATGCGTTAGTATACTGTATTGGTGTTTTTCCTTCTGGCTTACTTCACTCTGTATAATAGGCTCCAGTTTCATCCACCTCATTAGGACTGATTCAAATGTATTCTTTTTAATGGCTGAGTAATACTCCATTGTGTATATGTACCATAGCTTTCTTATCCATTCATCTGCTGATGGACATCTAGGTTGCTTCCATGTCCTGGCTATTATAAACAGTGCTGCGATGAACATTGGGGTACACGTGTCTCTTTCCCTTCTGGTTTCCTCAGTCAAAACCACTATGAGGTACCATTTCACACCAGTCAGAATGGCTGCGATCCAAAAGTCTACAAGTAATAAATGCTGGAGAGGGTGTAGAGAAAAGGGAACCCTCTTACATTGTTGGTGGGAATGCAAACTAGTACAGCCACTATGGAGAACAGTGTGGAGATTCCTTAAAAAACTGGAAATAGAACTGCCTTATGATCCAGAAAATTAATTTTAAAAAACAGGGAGTCCAATAAACAAATGGGCAAAGGTTCACACAAGAGAAAAATCCAAATGGTAATGAAATTTAGGAAGATGGCCAACTTCACTAATTATCAGGAAAAAACAAAACAACAGTGAGAAGTCATTTTATGTCCACTAACCAGAAAAATCTAGAAAGATACATAAAACCCCAAGTTGGCAGGGATGAAGGGAAAGGAACACTCTCACGTACTGCTCACAAGAATGTAAAATGAGGCAACTTTTCTGAAAAGCACTTTGGCAATATTTGGTTAAACTGAGTATACATTTTCCCTGGGGCCAGAAATTTCAGTTTTAAGGATAAACTACAGAAAAAAATTATGTACAAGTTCAGTGAAAGACATGTAACTAGGAGACTCATTGTTATACTCTCTATAGCTGTGAATCAGAAGCAGAACAGCCATCCACCACTAGGGAAATGAGTAAGCAGGCTACAGTAACTGACTGCAAAGAAGACTGACCAGCCAGCAGTCAGAAACAAGGAACCACAGCAAAGCACCATTACGTGTACACATTAAACACTCAGACACAAAGCAACAGTCAATCAACATATACCCAAAGACTTATAACAAACCTGCTGAAGTGGGCATCAACAGTGGGTATGAACAAATGGATAGAAAGAGGAAAGAAAGTGAAAGTCACTCAGTTGTGTCCGACTCTTTGCAACCCCGTGGACTATCAGTCCATGGAATTCTCCAGGCCAGAATACTGGAGTGGGTAGCCTTTTCCGTCTCCAGGGGATCTTCCCAACCCAGGGATGGAACCCAGGTCTCCCACACTGCAGGTGGATTCTTTACCAGCTGAGCTACCAGGGAAATCCAGAAATACTGGAGTGGGTAGCCTATCCCTTTTCCAGCGGATTTCCCTGACCCAGGAATAGAACTGGGGTCTCCTGCACTGTAGGCAGATTCTTTTCCAACTGAGCTACCAGGGAAGCCCATAAAGAGGAAATAAGACTGCACAGATTAATGACGATCCTGCTGCTGCTGCTAAGTCGCTTCAGTCATGTCTGACTCTGTGCGACCCCAGAGACAGCAGCCCACGAGGCTTCCCCGTCCCTGGGATTCTCCAGGCAAGAATACTGGAGTGGGTTGCCATTTCCTTCTCCAATGCATGAAAGTGAAAAGTGAAAGTGAAGTCGCTCAGTCGTGTCCGACTCCTAGCGACCCCATGGACTGCAGCCCACCAGGCTCCTCCATCCATGGGATTTTCCAGGCAAGAGTACTGGAGTGCGGTGCCACTGCCTTCTCCGATGACGATCCTGAGGAACGGTTAAATCTCTACATCTGGGTATCTCCTCTTAAATTGTTCTTTTTTTTTTCTTTTAAAAAGTTGAGATATATTAATCCCCAAATGCTAATTTATCTTCCCCCTGCTCCCCACCCTGTTGCTATCCTCTCTGGTAACCATCAGTTTGTTTTCTTTGTCTATTTCTATTTTGCCATCATTTCATTTGTATCATTATTTCAGATTTCACATATAAATTCTATCATACTGTATTTGTCTTTCTTTGTCCGACTTATTTCACTTAATATGATAATCTTTAGGTCCATCCATGTAGCATTATTTCGCTTTTTATGGATGAGTAATATTCTATTATATATATACATACACACACACATATATATCACATCTTCTTTATCCATTTGGCTGTTCACGGACATTCAGGCTGCTTCCATGTCTTGGCTACCGTATATAGTACTGCTGTGAACACTGGGGTGCATATATCTTTTTGAATTAGAGTAGTCTCCAGATATATGCCCAGGAGTGGGACTTCAGATCATGAAGTAACTCCTTTTAGTTTGTAAAGGAAACCTCCATACTGTTTAGGATTAATATACACACACTACTGCTGCTGCTAAGTCGCTTTACTCGTGTCTGACTCTGTGCGACCCCATAGACGGCAGCCCACCAGGCTCCCCCGTCCCTGGGATTCTCCAGGCAAAAACACTGGAGTGGGTTGCCATTTCTTTCTCCAATATACACACTGCTATATATAAAAAAGATAAAAAACAAGAACCTATTGCATAGTACAAGGAACCATATTCAATATTGGGGTGCTAATAATGTTCTATTCCTTGGCCTGGAGGGGGTGATACTCAGATATATTCACTTTCTCATAATTCATTAAGCTGTACAGTCACAATTTGTGCTCTTTTCTATTTGTGTTATACTGCAATAAAGCTAAAATATTTTGTTCATTTGCATTTTTTAAATAGATAAGGAAATATTCCGTTTCTCTAGTAATTAATCAGCCATTTGCATCTGTTAATGTGCTCTGTCTATTTGGGGGGTGGTTCTTAAGTGTGTATTATCTGCATGAGCTCTTTTAGTAAGTATATTTATCTAATGTCCTTTATTCACAGGAAACTTTTTATATTTTTGGTTTTAAATTTCACTTGTAATTTTTGGAGGTCAAAAGGTTTTAGTAATCAAATTTATCAATGTTTTCCTTTGTAACATATCACTCACTCCCAATATGCTCAGAAAACCCTTTCCTATCCACACGTCAGAGAAATAATAATATTTTATTTGAGTTTTAAAATTCCATTTTAATAGGCGTTATCTTAAAAATAACCTTTTCTCTACTAACGGAAAGCTACTTTTGAAGTGCTTTTTCCACACATAATAAGAATAGGCATGTAGTAGGTGTTCAAGATACATTCGCTGATTGGCTTCTCTTTCTGTTTTCTTAAACCTATTTTTATAAACAGTTTGATGTTCAAATGGAGAGTGTGGAAACTAACAAAGTTCCATTAACAGAGGAGATCCAGAAAACGTGAAATGTCACATTGGATTAAAAAGAAAACATCCGTTAAACCTTAAATTGAAAATTAAAAGAAAATCTCTTGGCTATTTAATCTGGGGGTGCTGGAAAAGTCCTCTACTTTAAATGGAAGAGGTGTATATATATGAAAAAGTCTACTGGGCTGTATAATTAAGAATTGTGTATTTTATAGTATAATGCTAAACTGAAATAACCAAGTTGGTTTCAGTTAAATTTCAATACCAAATGTAACATCTTTATGATACCATAGTTCAAGATCCAAAATGAATACTTCAAATTTAATATACACTGTCAGAAGTTCTGAGCAACAGCATTCAAAATACCAGCAGAAATAATGAACATCACCACCATCTATTCTATACTGACTCCATGTGAAGTTCTGTCAAAGGAGACAAATTTAAGCTCTTAGCATATGAATTTCAAACAAGTCAGAAATATGTCAATTTGAAGTAATCTCAAGTGTATATAATAATAATTAAACATTAGAAAGGTAGGGCTTCCCAGGTGGTTCAGTGGGGAAGAATCTGCCTGCCAATGTAGGAGACATGGGTTCGATCCCTGATTGAGGAACATCCCACAACAACACGGAGCAACTAAGCCCACTCACCACACTACTGAGCCTGTGCTCTTAGACCTGGGAGCCTAGCTACCAAAGTCTGTGTGCCCCAGTGCCCGTGATCCGCAACAAGAAAAGCCACTGCCACGAGAAGCCCGCACACCACAACTAGAGCCCTCACTCTCCACAACTAGAGAAAAGCCCCTGCAGCAACGAAGACCCAGTAGAGCCATAAATAAATAAATACAAGTTAAAAAATAAAAACTAACTTTTATTTTGTTTTTATTTAGAAGGGTAGATGATCTAAGCTGACGATAACACAGAATTTGTCTGAGGGAAAAGGCATAATGTTCAAAAAATAATTATACAAAGAGCCAAGTGATAAAAGGTTCTTTGCTGAGGAACACACAAGACACATAAGAACCCTGAATTTAAGGATCCTACCGAGTTTTGTGCCCCTCCGCCACCTGCTCCTCCCTGCAGAGGCCAATCTCAGAGCTACAGCAGGGGCTGACCTTCCCCGGACCCTCATCTTATCTGTGAGCATCAGGGGAAAGGAAACCCAGAGCACTGGGCTGAAGACCTTGGTGAGAGGAGGTCCAGCTCAAGTATTTTACTAATTTAGTAAATTAGGTTAAAAAGGAGGTCAGAGCATCTGCTCAGAAGATAGAAATCCTCTATAAACTGTAAAGAACTATAAAATAGTAATCACTGTTACAAGGGGAACAATGAAAAAATACAGTCCTCGCGTTGTTGTGACTCTGAAAAGTCTGTTAAAAGCATGGGAGCCAATGCCTCTGGAAGGTAAGGGTAACACTCATTTCTCCTTTTATTCCCACACAGAGGTACATGAGGAAATGCTTTCTCAGTGCACGAATAAATATAGCATCAAATAATCAGCAAAATGTTTTAACTGTGCAAAGTCTTTTCAAGTTAAATCTATAAAACAAGTACAAGTACAGTAGGAAGAAAGAAAGAAACTAGGACCTTGAGTTGATGGAGGAAAAAGGTGGAAAATTCTTAGAGGATTAAAAACACCAGGGGAAAAATGCTTGAGGAAGATTCCACAAGAATATACAGCACAAAGTAACATTCCACAGATCTGAGGCTGGGTTTCAGTGTATCCTCAGAACACAATGACAATTACTTACTGGTTGTAAAGCTCTGGATGCCTAACTAAGTTCTGAATGAATTCATTCAGTCCTGCTCTTCTCTGTTTAATAAAATCTGTTAAGAGAGATAATACTATTAGGATTATTTACATCAGACTGTAATTATCATCAATACAGTTATATAAGAATAGACCAACACAAGAGAATGAATTTTGATTTAGAAGTTATTTCTTAATTCATACTTCTTGATATAAAATAAGGAATATTTAACAAATATATTTTAATCTATAAATATGATTATAACATTAAAATAAAGCAGGTAACATATTTTGCTGAAGAAAATTCTCCCCCACAAAAATGCCTATTTTAGGTTCTAAACAGACTCACTACAAAACCTGGAGTCACCAGTTTGCTTTGTCCAGCTCCTTGTATACTTTCAGGTAATGGATAAGAATTAGCACTATGACACTGATGGCTGAAAAGTCATACTAACTGAAATACACACAAACAAAAAGCAAAAACAAGCGTAATCAGTTAATACTGAAATCCTTGCAAGTGGGAATGATGATTAACTGGTTAATTATTATGAAAACTCTGCTGCTAAAAATAGGTTTTTATCTTGTATAAACCTATTTCTCTTCAGAGGTTAAAACTGAGAAATAAAAGTGTTTTCTATGTAAGTCACTGAAGACAAGGGTCATGCCTTTAAATGTATTTTTAACATTAGCCCTTAACACAGTGTCTTGGAACATACTTAACTGATGTTTGCAAATGAATAAATAAAATAACAAACAAATGATTACACATTTTAGCATTTGTCATCTCTAAATTTCATATGCCAATCCTTATCTAACTTACATTGTTTTTGTTCTTTTGTAATTTTATTTTTCAGTGGTAAAGATATCCTTCTTTTTATAAAAGTACCCCAAAAGTAATTTATATATTGACTCCAAGATCCAATCAGCAAAAAGGTTTGATATTAAACTATTCAGAATATAAAAAAGTATATCTAACTCTGTGTGTACTCTACAGAAAGATCCTTCAATTCAAAGTGAAATTTTAACTTTGCAAAGTATAGGCAAAAAAAAAAAAGAAAAGTATAGGCAGTTCAGTTCACTCAGTCCTGTCCAACTCTTTGCGACCCCGTAGACTGCAGCATGCCAGGCTTCCCTGTCCATCACCAACTCCTGGAGCTTGCTCAAACTCATGTCCATCGAGTCAGTGATGCCATCCAACCATCTCATCCTCTGTTGTCCCCTTCTCCTCCTGCCTTATCTTTCCCAGCATCAGGGTCTTTTTAAATGAGTCAGTTCTTCTCATCAGGTAGCCAAAGTATTGGAGTTTCAGTTTCAGCATGAGTCCTTCCAATGAATATTCAGGACTTATTTCCTTTAGGACGGACTGGCTGGATCTCCTTGCAGTCCAAGAGATTCTCAAGAGTCTTCTCCAACACAACAGTTCAAAAACATCAATTCTTCAGTGCTCAGTTTTCTTTATAGGCCAACTTTCACATCCACATATAACTACTGGAAAAATCATAGCTTTCACTATGTTGGCAAAGTAATGTCTCTGCTTTTTAATATGCTGTCTAGGTTGGTTATAGCCTTTCTTCCAAGGAGCAAGCATGTTTTAATTTCATGGCTGCAGTCACCATCTGCAGTGATTTTGGAGCCCCCCAAATTAAAGTCTCTCACTGTTTCTATTGTTTCCCCATCTATTTGCCATGAAGTATTGGCAGAAACAACCCTAAATTCTGCCTCAAGTATGTAAAACTTATCTTACAGAGATTGGTAACCACCAAAATAAAGTGAAAAGAAAAAGGAAATGACACATATGGACTTAAAAGTCGCAGCATAAGAACTCAGAAAGATATGTGGGAAAATTCTACATGGTAGCTGCCAAACACGAGGTTAAAAGAGCAACTTCTTTTTTCATGGTCTTATTGTCCCATCTTTGGCTGGTAAGGGCTTCCCTGGTGGCTCAGAGGTTAAAGCATCTGCCTGCAATGCGGGAAACCCAGGTTCAATCCCTACCTAGGTCAGGAAGATCCCCTGGAGAAGGAAATGGCAACCCACTCTAGTATTCTTGCCTGGAGAATCCCACGGAGGGAGGAACCTGGTAGGCTACAGTCCACGAGGTCGCAGAGTCAGACATGACTGAGCTACTTCACTTCCTTGGCTGGTAAAAGCCCCCATCAATTGTGCTCCTGTGTCCTTTTGATAAAACTTCAGTCAGTATTCTTATACAGCTTCTTTGCTTTCAGGCAAGCTGTCCTAGGATATCTTGCACACTTCCTGCCCAGCACCTGGAAATGGCACTTTTCTATGGATCTCTGGTTCCTTTAAAGGGGAAATGGTATTTAGATGGATGCTAAGGGTGTTTGCTGCTCCTTATTTGTTACTGTTTTTAGGCATTTCCAGGGGAGAGAGCTAGGAAATGTGTACTGTTTTAGAAAGGGAAAAATAAATTGTGACTTCATACTATATTCCCAAATCAAGTTTAAAAATCACAGGACTTTTTTAACTTAAAATCTCCAGTTTTATATTTGTATCTCTTTCATCTTCTGCTTAAAACTTTGGTTCTCATAACACTAACACAATCACAAAAGAACTCTATAAAATTAACAATAAGATCACTGAATGCAGAGTAACATTGCTTTGTGTGCTTTTTTTGCCCTTAGCATACGTCCCATGAGGAATATACAGGTTAATGTCCATGTTTTAAAGTCATTTAAAATAATTATTCTCCATGCGTTTCACCACCAATTAGGTTATAGATTTTTTCCTTGCTTATTTTCAATTGTTAGAGACCTCCATATTATGCATATTATGCAATATTATTGCATTTATTTTTGTTTTTAAATTGCTTAAAATATGCAAAGCTATGAACAAGATTCATCCAGAGGTGTCTTCAGCTGACCTCTCCTTGAAGTCATCAGTTTTCAGGTTTTGATTTATTCTTCCATTATTTCCTTTCGAATATTCACATCCTTTCCTACACAAAAAACATACAATGTCCAGATCTGCACCTTGTTTTTTCCACTTAACCGGGTATTCTGGAGATCACTTCACAGTAATGTACAAAGAGTTTTTTGTTCCTTTTCCCAGATGCATCATAGTCCAAAAATGGAAGGCTATTTCAGTTGTTTCCAGTTTTTACTATTAAAAACAGTGCCACAATCCACAGTCTTATACATACATCATTTCCTATGCAGTTTAGAACAGATCCCTAGAAATGTGATTTCTTGGTCAAAGTGAAACGCATGATAGTTTTGCTAAATATTACCAAATTTCATATGGTTTGTACCACTTTGTATTCCCACCAGCAAAACATGAGAATGTCTGTTTCCCTAAAGCCTAATTAAATGAGCATTCTATCAATCTTTGATTTGTTGAGTGTAACTTGGGTTTTCCAAAAATCTATGGCATGTAGTCTATTTAACTGTTGCCAAGTCATATAAAATATGCTCATGACTAATTTCCAAATGTTCAATAAAAATCAATTTTTAGTGTCAAATAATTAATCCACAAAAACATCAATACCACAAGAACTTGTCTGGTATTTTGCCTTTCACAATGGAATAGCAATGTTGCAAGTCTTTATCCCTTTGCCTTCTTCCCTGGATAAAATGATTCTGACTTCAGGGTTTAATTGAGGGCTCCACAAAACTCTAAACGTACTTCCAGTCTCATATTAATTACTAATATGTGGTTTGAGTCACCGTAAGTGTCTTTCCGCCACTTCAAATTAATTAATTCTCTCATTCCCCCAGGTCGGACACATCAGTTGTCTCTGATTCTACTCTATGTCGCCTTTACCCAAGCAACCACCAAGATTTTTTATAGGTTTTTCATTAAAAGAATTCTTACATCTGACTCAATTTTTATTTTTAATTATTTAACTTTACAATATTGTATTGGTTTTGCCATATATCAACATGAATCCGCCACAGGCATACACATGTTCCTCATCCTGAACCCTCCTCCCTCCTCCCTCCCCGTACCATCCCTCTGGGTCGTCCCAGTGCACCAGCCCCAAGCATCCAGTATCGTGCATCGAACTTGGACTGGCGACTCGTTTCATATATGATATTATACATGTTTCAATGCCATTCTCCCAAATCATCCCACCCTCTCCCTCTCCCACAGAGTACATTTGAATCAGTTCTAATGAGGTGGATGAAACTGGAGCCTATTATACAGAGTGAAGTAAGCCAGAAAGAAAAACTGACTCAATTTTTAGCCCCATTTCCACCCTACTTGCAGCTCTCATTCTCTAACTGGAGGACTCCTGGAATATTCCCTTCACCAGCCTCCCAGTCTCTATCTTGTCTTCCCTCTGCTGTGCATACTTACATATACACGGTGGGTTTCACATTATATTGCCATTTTGCTCAAGTAACTCTAAAGCCCCCAGGCTGCCCTCCACAATGTTTTTCAACCCATGCTCTACAGACATACTTCACTGCTGCACCAACAAAGCAGTTCCATTTTTATTTGTTCTACACATGACATTTTCTGCATAAGATTTCACTATTCTGCAGCTAAAGAGAATACAAGAGAATAAGAGCTCAAAAGTCACTGGTCTACAGAGTCAACCCACGGAATGTGTAATCTGACAGTGTTGTGCCAACTCAATCTTCTATTAATGAATTCATGTAATATTTATTGAGAACCAAATATTTACTAGGCATCATAAATAAAAAAGATAAAGTATCCACCTTCGTAAAATCTACACCCAGATAAAACAGACTGGTAGGACAATAAAGTGTGCTAAGTTCTCCCAAGAGGAAAACAATCTACATAAAATAGGAGAAGTGAAAAAAAATTGGGGAAATGAGAATCCTTTCCAATCCAAAGGTTCAGAAAGTATAGGAGAATAAAGCGTCTTCAGTTGAGAGGATTACAGGGGATTCCAGCAGCCTGCGGCTGTGGGGGTGGGGGGGAGTCAGTTTTAATTAAAGCAAGAATGTGAAAGAAATATGAAAAAGATGGAGGGTAAAGGAGTTTGTTCATCGTGGACAGAACTGCACTGGGTATGGTGAAAAGGTCTGGGAGACAAAGAACAGTGTAGGGTCAGGCTGTAGAGAGGAAGCAGGATAAGTGGTTTGAGAGCTCATATCCTGAGTAACCACCAAGAAAGCAGACACTCAGGAATCAGAGGTCTGATGGTTACAAGCAAGTTAGCTGAGGAGGCAAGATGGTGGGGAGAGAGGAAACTCAATAGCTTGTCAGGATCCACCTGTGGCATAGACAGATGACTTTACGTATGGAATTTCTAGTGGATAGAGATTTCTGTCTAATAAGTAGATATTTGTGTACTAGGTTGATTTCTTAAAGTCTAGTAAAAAAATTTTTTTTGCAGTTGAGGCTTCAGACATACATACAGCCTCCAGATTTCTGAGATCCTATGTGACATTAGGCTTCCCAAAGGTGAACAATAGGATACTTGTATCCCATTCAAAGGCCTGAAAGGTGCCATGTACAGACCACACATTTAGTAAATGTTTCTGGATATAACAAAGAATGCCTCTCATGGTTAGGAAAGTAATCCACATTATCCTTAGTGATCAACAGATTTATCTGAAGCCAGACCACTTGAATTTAACTTTCAGATCTGCTATTTATTAGCTGTATGTGAGCCTGGGCAAATTATCTAACATGTGCCTCAGCTTCCTCATCTATAAAATAGTGATGATAGTAAAACCAGCCTCCAAAAGCTGCTGTGAGGAGTGAATGAATTAAAACATATAAAGTATTTAAAACAATGCCTGGTAATCAGGCATACAGCCTGAGAACCATCAGCTTTGCAGATTTACACTACTATCCAGGGCAATGAATATGTTAACTGCTTCTTCAAAATTTAACATTACTCATGGCTGGTCTAAGAATTTACTGCCTACCTGGATCAAAATTATCACCAAATATTCTCTTGGCAGGAATCTTCAGGGCCATAGCAGGAAATTGTTTCCTTAACTAGAATTGAAAAAAATAATATTACATAAACTTACTATATAGGTCTTCTAGTTATACACATGCCAAAATAAAATATAGTCTAATTTTCAAAAAAAATTCCATCATAAAAACCCATCATACTTTTAAGTATATCATGATTAAGTGTACAATATTAAATTATGCCAGTAAAATACCATTAATCTGGCTAATTCTCTTTTGTCCCAATAAAACAATTAATATCTTTGTGACCTTGGATAAGCTACTTAACATCTCTGTGCTTCAGTTTTCTTGTGGAAAATGGGGATAATCTGAGCACTTATAGATTTGCTGTGAGGCTTAAAATTGTTTAAGTTAAGTACTTGGACAAGAACCTGGGGTATAGGTTTTGAATACCTGTTACTTACTCCCTGTTTATGATGTCAGGAAATGTAACTTCTGTGTTCTGACAGACTGGCAATTGTTTTCTGAGAAAGCTGATGAATTTTCAATTTCCTCTGCTCAATCCTTCCTCCTGTTAATATTCTAACACATTTGTCTCTTAGATTTGCCTATCCCCAGAGAAAAACAACTTGGTCCTGAAGAAATTCAATTTAGGGCAGTAAAGCCATGAAAATGGGTAAATGCTTATTTTTACTATAAGCCTGACATCACTTGACATCAAAGAACCACGCATATACTGTCTTTACACAGCCTTACCAATCCTTGCATTTCTCTAGTAACTTTAAATGTTTTAGAAACAAACAAAAAAACCCAAACATATACTACATACACACACATACAGTGTGCGTTTGTGTGAGAGAATACAGATAAATCTCCAATGACAGGAAATACAAAGAATAGGACAGTGAATTAATCAGTCTAAACTATGGGCAAGCTGTCAGCAAAATTCAGATAAAAAAATCTGTAGAGAAACGACCCGTTTTTTCCAACAAAAAAATTGTACACAAAAGAGAGGTGGAGGGGGAAACTTAGTGATTAAAAGACAACTCATAAAATCAACTATATTTCAATAAAAATTTTTGAAAAAGTTAAAACAAAAAAATAAAATTTATAACGGTTTGAAAAAAAAAGACAATTAACAGGATTTTCAACCAGTCATATGAACACTGAGTATTTGATATTAAAGCATTTTCATTAATTATTGTGATAATGACATTGTATATTTTTAAAGAATCTATCTTTTAGAGATATACACAGAAATATTTACAAACAGAAAGATACGATGTTTGAGATCTGCTTCATAATTATAGTGGGCTGGCTAGGGATACAGATGAAACAAGAATGACCATGTACAATAATTCTTGAAGATGGATGGTACATTATCTGATGTTCTCTATTTATACTAGTCTAGTTCTATACATGTTCAACAAGTTCTATAATAAAAAGCTTCCAAATGCAAACTACAGTCATAAAAAACACATGTTTACAGATTGAAAATGTTATTTTTTTCTCTTCCCTTTTATTCTAAATGGGCTTCCCTGGTGAATCAGACAATAATCTGCCTGAAACGGAGGACACATGGGTTCGACCCCTGGGCTGGGAAGATGCCTTGGAGTAGGGACTGGCTCCCCACTCCAGTACTTTTGCCTGGAGAATTCCATAAACAGAGGAGACTGGTGGGCTACAGTCCATGGGGTTGCAAGGAGTTGGACACGACTGATGTGACTCAGCATGCACACACATGATGTTTCTAAAACTGGCTTACCTGAACGTGGAATAAATGCTGAAGACACTGCAGCAAAAATGGCCAATCCCATACCGTGATCTCTCTGCTCTAACACTTAAAGCTAACAGTTGGGCAATTTAACTAGAAATAAATAGCATGATCATTCGAAGAAGGCAATGGCACCCCACTCCAGTACTTTTGCCTGGAAAATCCCATGGACAAAGGAGACTGGTGGGCTGCAGTCCATGGGGTCGCAAAGAGTCGGATACGACTGAGCGACTTCACTTTCACTTTTCACTCTGATGCATTGGAGAAGGAAATGGCAACCCACTCCAGTGTTCTTGCCTGGAGAATCCCAGGGACGGGGGAGCCCGGTGGGCTGCTGTCTCTGGGGTCGCAGAGTCAGACACGACTGAAGTGACTTAGCAGCAGCATGATGATTTACAATTATTAGAAAAACAGATAGAAAGGATTTATTTCTAATATTCTATGACACTGAAATGTATTTTAGACTACACATCTATATCTTCAGTAGTTTATCTGAAGTCCTCTCTCACCCTTTTTAGTAAGCATTCCAAAATTAGGATGATTTTGAAGAATCTCTTTTCTGCTTGTCTGATATATACATAAGTATTGTTTAATCATCAAATAATTCCTTCAGCTTCCAGTTTTCTCAGATGTTTTAAGTAAAAATCTTGTAGACTGTTACTTACAGTATTGTAAAGTTTATCAAACTCTGCATATCTCCTGAAGACAAACCACTCACTCCTGCCCACTGAGACCAGAACTTTATAAACCTGTAGAAATTAAAAATAATAAAATAAAATTTGAGGGAAACTCCCCACTAGCTATTTACATATGCAAATAAAATGTTTTCATACCTATGAAATAGATAATTAAACATTAATATTTATATACAATCCTCCAAGATACACAAGTATACCAACTCAAACATTTCTTTTATCTTGTTGAAAGGTGTTTTATTTTTTAAATGGTAGGAAAAATTTTCTGTAGTTTTCAGAGTAACATAATGAACACCCGTGTACTCATTATTTACATCTTCTGAATTCTGGCATTTTTCCATTCTTGTTTCAGATTTCCTGGAGAAGGCAATGGCACCCCACTCCAGTACTCTTGCCTCGAAAATCCCATGGACGGAGGAGCCTGGTAGGCTGCAGTCCATGGGGTCGCTAAGAGTCGGACACGACTGAGCAACTTCACTTTCACTTTTCACTTTCCTGCATTGGAGAAGGAAATGGCAACCCACTCCAGTGTTCTTGCCTGGAGAATTCCAGGGATGGGGGAGCCTGGTGGCTGCCGTCTATGGGGTCACACAGAGTCGGACACGACTGAAGTGACTTAGCAGCAGCAGCAGCCCCAAGAATAAAACACAGTTTCAACAGATGACATTGCTCTCTTCTTTCCCAAAGGTAACCACTACTCTGAAATGATAAAGTATTTTCAAAAGTGATGCCTGGTACATAGTAAATACTCAGTTATTAGTTCTCCTCCTTTCAGGGCATCTTTTACACAATATTTTTCAAACCAAGACTTTATTCTCATATTTCCTATGACTTTCTTGCCTATGTTTTAACATTTTCATGCACACATAATTTCATATAACCAGAGTCAACAACCCTATGAAGTAAACAGAAAAAATATTACAACCCCTATTGCAGATAGGAAGAAATGATGGCCCCATGAAGTTAAATAACTTGCCCAAGTTCACAGACTTGTGAGACTAAAATCTAAATATTCTAACCTCCTATGCACTAGAACAAGAGTCAAATCAACAGTTATAATACAGAATTATCTTTCATAGTCCATCCCACAGAGAGGCTCAGAATATAATTCAACATAACACAGAGAAAACAATTTGGACCCCAAAGATCTTTTTATCATTTCTAAAAACAGCAAGTATCTAGGTGTATGAAGAAAAACTCACTGATGTATGTCTTGGGTTATCAACCTCACTATTTTACAGTGAAGATTAGGGGAAAGAGATGTTTATAATACAATTGTCCACAGTCTGTAGATAACACAGTACATTTACTTCAGAAGATGGCCAGAAAATTTACTTCAGAAGATGGCCAGACAAGCATTTACACAAACTATCCTTTCGCATGAGAGACTGGAAAGCTCCACTCACCACTTCATAGTTAGATAATACTGTGAGCAAAGATCTCTCTGACACTGTGTATGTTTATGAAGTATGAACTCTGAAGTACTGTTAAAGATAAGGTCACATTAACAGACCCACAGTAAGAAGGGCCCCACAACGTAAAGCCATACCCTCCCATGAGAAAGGGGACAAAGTCTCACCTGGAAGGTGAAGCCAACCCATTGCATTAGTCACCTGGATAAGTGAGGCAGAGAGAACAAGACCATCCAGGCACCTTTACATGAGCTCCAAGGGTAAGAGAGCTTTTTGGTGTTACCTCTGGTGTTAACCAAGAGGACATTCAGTTGTCTTACAGGAAGCTGTTGGGTAAGATGTCAGAATTGTTTATAAGATGACATGGCTCCCTTTGGAGAGAGTGCAGAAGTAGAGGAAGAAGAACCTAATCAGAGTGCCAGCAAAACAGAGCCATGTTTCTAAAAGCAGACTACAGATTTTATCTCCCATGGTAGTCAGCATCAGATGGGCCTGGAAGCAGGACTCCTTCCAAAGGATCAGAGACTTAGCTTTATATGATTATGAGCATCTTGAACAAACAACATTGTCTGTGCTGACTTCCTGACAGGATAAGGTGGCTTCCCATGGATACTCGAGTACAGCCAAGACTGGAACCAAACCTAGGTTCCAGGCTGAGGCAGCTCTGCTCTCTATTTATAGGAGCTGAGATAAAGCCCTGTGAGGTTACTCATTAGCAGGATGATTTATGAACAAGAGCTTACTAAGTAAGTTCTAATAAAATACAAGTGAATAAAAAAACCTTTCAAATTTGAAAAGACACTCTCATTTGCAAAAATACACAGAATTTAACAAAACCAAGTACAATAAATCTTATGAAGTTTTTTTTAAAAAAGATTTCCTTGTTGCTTGTCTTGCACCAGAATTTAAGTTCCTTGAGAGCAAGGACTGCCATCATGCTTGCTACCCACTTATCTCCAATGCCTAGAACAGCAGCTGGCATAAGAAAAAAGCTCAAGGACAGTTCTCTGAGTGGATAAATCAAAGTATAATTTAGACTTGGTTTAAGTCAAGACTTTCTAGAATGCAGTGCATTTTTCTGAGAGAAGCTGAACTGAATAAAGTCATTTAAAAGGCACATGAGAACTATTCATAAAAATATTACTGAAGAGTTAACGCAGTGTCTATTTTTGTTCCCAAGTATTACACAGACATGCTGAAGCTGGACAGAGTCTGTGCTGGGTTGGGTGGGGTCTATCTGCACTGACTAGAACCAAGCTTGTCGAGGACCGAGGACTGTACTACAGTGGTCAGCAACAAACACAAGAACTTAACCCTCCTTTCTCATTCAACTTCAATGCCACAAACACTTACTAAATGTCCATGTCTGATCTAGATATGGTGATATGTGATAGTGAGGGAAGTGATAGTGAGGGAAGTTGTTGCTTCAAAGAACAAGTTCAGGAGAAGTGCACATAAATAAACCTAAAGGTATGTCAGGTGGTGATAATTGCTATTAAAAAGCTAAACAGGGTAAGTGGGACAGAGTGTGAAAGAGGCAGGGTGACGTGTGAAGGGGCAGGGTGACGTGTGAAGGTGCTATTGTATAGCAGGTGGTCAGTAAAGTCCCTCTTTGACAAGGTACCATCTGAGCATCCGATAGGAGGAGGTGAACAAGGTGATCTAGAGGGAGCCTCAGAGAACTCCAGGGACAGCTCTGGGAATAGCTGGTAAGAGTGACGCTAGAGGCCTCCCTCACCCTTTCACAGAAGACAAGGAAATACTCCTACCATGAAAAACAGGACCCTTGAGATAACCCACTGCATGTATCTGCTATGGATGAGCTTCCAACAAACTCGGCAGGAGGTTCTGTCCTTGAAGGAGAGAACTTACCAAAGTTAAAAATAAGGAGATGGAAGGAATGAAAACTGCACATTCTACTCTGCTACCTAAAGTATACTGATCTCTGGTTTAACATCAATATGATGGTTTTTTCCTCTAATATTTATTTACTTTTGGCTGTGCTGGGTCTCCATTGCTGTGCGCGGGCTCTCTCTAGTTACGGCGAGCGGGGGCTCCTCTCTAGTTGTGGTGCGTGGGGTTCTCACTGCGGTGGCTACTCTTGTTGCAGAGCTCTAGTGCACACGGGCTTCAGTAGTTGTGGCATGTGGGCTCCAGAGAGAGGGCTGAGTTGTTGAGGCATGTGAGATCTTCCCAGACCACACATCAAAATCTTGTCCCCTGCATTAGCAAGCGGATTCTTAACCACTGGACCGCCAGAGAAATCCAACGTGATGTCTCTAAAACTGGCTTATATGAATGTGGAATAAACACTGAAGATAATGCTACAATGTCTGAGGAGAGTCAAATGGCCAGACCCATGCTGCAATCTCTCTGCTCTGGGCGTGCATGCAGGCTGTGGAAGCATGTTCATTAAGGAAGGGAGAACAGAAAATGGAAGGGCTGTTCCCAGCTCTCTGTCTGAGGCTCTGGGAGAAAACCACCATTAGGGGGCCCCTACGTCGTTAAGAAGGCAGACTGGAGTGGTCAGAGGGTTTAGTTTAACTCCTCAACCCCCTCCTGTGATGTGGACTCTGGCAGGGGCCAGGTTGCCCAGTGGTCAGAGCCCAGGACAGACCACTTGAGTGAGGAGCAGTGGAGGGCACACAGAGCCTCAGTGGGCTCCACAGCCACCACAGGGCCAAGGGGAAGCTAAGTCAGCAGTCAGTCACCCCCACTCACCAAGCCAACAAAGAACAGATTACAGATCAGTCCGTCAACGGCGGATGCCAGTGGTGGATGCAGGCATGAGGCCCAGGGTTGGATCAGGTCAACCACAGCCAGAGATTCACCAGACCCGTCACTCTACACCTGGAATGGCAAAGATCTAGAGGATGACAAGAAAGCCGGCATTTGCCAGGCTACCATGAGGTCAGTCATCCACTGAACAAACACTGTGAAAGGGGACACCTCTCTGGCCACAAACCACGATGCCAAGCTGGAGAAGGAGCATGTGTTCACATAAGAGAAAGAGACCACAATGAAAAAGACAGCCTAGGCGTTTTTACATAAAAGAACTGCTTACATTTTCAGTCAAACTGTTAAACAGGATGGGGTTAAATGAGTTTCTTCATAGTGCTCAGTGGGTGGGGCCTTACAAGGAAGAACAGATCTGTTACAGACAAGATAAATGACAGTTTTTGAGGAAAAGGAAGACAGCAGATCTCTATATACTAACAAGACTGCCAGACTAAATACTAATAGTGTGGCATTACACTAAATAAAAAAGTGAGTGTTTCCCAACAGCAGTCACTGATATACTGACTCAGCCAAATACCCACTGCTTGCTCTTTATAAAGTCCTATAGTAGCTGATGAGGAGAAGGTGATACATTGCGCAGTCGTTTCTGACTCTTTGTGACCCCCTGGACTGTAGCCCGCCAGGCTCTTCTGTCCATGGGATTCTCCAGGCAAGAATACTGGAGTGGGTTGCCACTTCCTCCTCCAGGGGATCTTTCCCACCCAGGGATTGAACCCACATCTCCTGTGTCTCCTACATTAGCAGGCGTATTCTTTACCACTGAGTTACCACCATGATAATAAAAGGTAAAATTAGAAATGGACTTTGCCTCTCTGGTGAAAAAAGAGATTAAATATTTTTTCAATGAGGTAGAAAATGACAAATGTCAGGGCCTCCCTGGCAGTCCAGTGATTAGGACTGCACCTTCCAATGCAGGAAATCCGGGTTTGATTCCTAGCCAGGGAGCTAAGATCTGACATGCCTTGGGGCCAAAAAATAAAATAAAATAAAACAGAAACAAAATTGTAACAAATTCAATAAATATTTTTAAAATGATCCACATTAAAAAAAAATCTTACAATGACAAATGTCTTAAGAAAGATATGTGGAAATTAAGACAGTGGTTCTTCACATGGAATCAATGACTTTCAGAGTCCACAGATCCTGAGAAGTGTATGTGCCACAGAACCACTCGTATGCACATTTTCAATTGAGAGGGTCTATCGGACAGTTCACAAGCATCTCTGAAGGGATAGTTCACAAGCATCTCTGAAGAGATAGGGAAACAGGCAAAAACTACACCGAAAAGGAAACTATTTCACCACAGTACACAGAGAAGACTGTGGAGGACACATCATTTGAAAGATAAGCTGCCAAGTCTAGGGGAAGCCATTCTAGGTTCAGGAAGAAAAGCAGAAATGGAAATATTCTCTACATTCAATTTTGTCCCATGAACTTCACATTACATACTTACAGTAAACCTCTTCTTTTTCTCTCTGTGTTCATCAGAGCTGGGGATGCTTACACTTGGACAGCTCTCCTTGTAGTCCATGGTATAATCCCTTTGAGTTTATTGCCTCAGAAGGACACGAAGAAGCGAGTCCAAAGAAACAGTCAGCAGAGGACAAACACAATTAGCTAATCCAAAACATAAAACCTCTTGAGGTAATGTTCAAACTCCATCATGCAACCTTAACCAACAGAAAAAAAAAAAAAGAAAAAAAAAAAGAACTGATTAGCAAAATGATTTTAAAATACCTTGATTTGTCATTCCTGGCTCACAGAACCCATTTTATCCCTCTTCTTGCAGGAATTTAACTTTTGATCTTAAGTCTCAGCCCAGGTTAGAGACATAGTTTCTGTTATGTCCCTTTCAATAGCTAAATCGTCCACTTTCTTCTCTACTAAGAATTTCCGGGAGCATCGTCCACTTTCTTCTCTACTAAGAATTTCCGGGAGCATTTACAACCACGTTTCCTATGGACCAAGGGTTAACTCTCACCTGAAAGGACTCTATTGTGATGGACTGAGAGTAGGGTTTTCAAAGGGTGGTTTTTAAGTTCCTAGCATCAAGAGGAACTGGTGAAGTCTGCTTCCAATTGGGAACCTGTTTAGTAACCAATTATTTACTCCCATTTTACAAATGAGGCAACTGAGACACAGAGAGGTTAAGTGACTTAAAACAAGGCCTGTCTGGCTCCCACCAGGTGACCTCTCTCAAGCTACAGCTGAAAGCCTGGGAGCAGTAACGGCTTCCAAACACTGTGAGAAGGGTGCTTCCCCATGTCCTATTGCTTCTCTCACCTCTGCCCCCATCAGCTTAGTCAACAGTCCCTTTGTTCGAGTCCCTTCTACTCCAGTAAATGCACCAAGAATGACCCCAGAAAACTGACCCTCAAAAATGAAATGCATGTTTGATCAATATCCTGATAACATTACTATGGAGGGAGGGGAGGGGAAACTGACAATCTGGCACATAGTGATACCAAGACCATTCAAACTTCCTGTCCCACGATGAAGTACAAGTGGTGAGCAAGGTGCCATAAGGTCAAGTATATGATGAAAATGTTGATTTCAAAAATAGTGACCTAGACTGTAGCTGCTTCTGACTGTCCCTGAGAATATACACAAAACAAATGACCAACTGAAAGCTGTGAATTCCCAAATAGATGAGTGGAAAATCTATGGCTGTTCTAAATGAGCCCTTTTCCCCTAACAGCTGCTAATCTGATACAACTAAAAATCAAGGCATGGTTTGATGACAAGGGTTGCAGAACCAATTAAATATGCAACGCTGTAAAATCTCTTATGCTAACATGAGGGCAAGAGCTGGAAAAGTGAATGACCCTAAATCACAGATGCAGGCACTTGGGCAGATAAAGATGAGGCTTGCTCCTTGGAAGAAAAGCAATGACAAACCTAGACAGCATATTAAAAAGCACAGACATTACTTTGCCAAAAAAGGTCCATATAATCAAAGCTATGGTTTTTCCAGTAGTCATGTATGGATGTGAGAGTTGGACCATAAAGAAAGCTGAGCACCGAAGAATTGATGCTTTTGAACTGTGGTGTTGGAGAAGACTGTTGAGAGTCCCTTGGACAGTAAGAAGATCAAACAAGCCAATCCTAAAGGAAATAAACCCTGAATATTCATTGGAAGGACTGATGCTGAAGCTCCAATACTTTGGCCACCTGATGCGAAGAGCTGATTCATTGGAAAAGACCCTAATGCTGGGAATGACTGAAGGCAGGAGGTGAAGGGACAACAAAGGATGAGATGGTTGATGGCATCACCAACTCAACGGACATGAGCTTGAGCAAGCTCCGGGAGACGGTAAAGGACAGGGAAGTCTGGCATGCTGCAGTCCATGGGGTCGCAAAGAGTCGGACACGACCAAGCAACTGAACAACAAGGGTGTTTAACTCCACATTTGGCCAAACATCTCAGCTGAAAGTAGCGACCTGCCCTCTGAGGAGACACGGCCTCCTAAGTCCCCTCGCATAAGCCCTTTCAAATTGTTTCACGATTTCTCTTTGCCCCACCATCCCTCACTGCCTCCTAACGGGAATTACATGCCAAAACAGCCCAGAAAGAAGTTCAAAGCCCACTCTGAGAGGAGATCAACTTTACACCAAAAAATGTGAAGAATCTCAACAATTTTACCAGGAGTCTGAGGTACACATAAGGGAGTACATTCACGGTAATCTAAACATAAGATTACTGTGGCCCTAGACATACCCACACGTGCACCCCATCACGCTTTCTCCAGACCTTACTTAAGAAGTACCTGCAGCCATTCACAAGGGTGACTGGCCACTGGGAAAGAGAAGAGCGAGGATTTTCCAAAGGTTACCAGACACTAGCTCTGAAGTGACTCTAGTCCCAGGAAACCTAAAACATAGCCCTCCAGTCAGAGCACCCATCTCACTCCAGAGAGCAGGTGAGAGATAAAGTCAAACCTGGTATCTATCGCATGGTGGGTCCAATGGGAGCACTGGCCTGTCCTGTGGTTATTTTCCTAGTCCTAGAATTTTAGTGGAAATAGATACACTTAGTCACTGGCCAGATCCCTAAATTGGCTCCCTGTTCTGTGTCATAAAATCCATTATGGAAAAAAGGTGAAGGAATCCTTGAACCTCTCCCCCGTCTCCCCACTAAAGCAAATCGAAAACTTCATCACATCCCTGGAGAAGCTCAGAAACCAGTGCCACTGTCAAAAACCTGAAGGATACAGGGGTGTTGACTCCTACTACACTCACATTTACGGGTCTGTTTACCTGGCTCAAAGATCTTAGGGCACGACTACGGATGATTCTAAATTTAATCAGATGGTGATGCCAATGGGATGTTTTTGCTGGAGAAAACTAGCACAACCCTTGACATCCGGTAAACAATGACTGACCAGGCAGAGGGTAAGGGGAACAGAAAGTAAGTATTAGAAGAAAAAAAGGAATGATGAGCCATTTGAGCCAGAGGACTAGCTACAGATGCTGAGACTGCATCTGTAGACTGCAGACAGCGGCTGCATTTTATTTTCGTTTTTTTCTATCACCTTACGTGAAGAACACTAGCAGTGACTCCACGTGGGAGCATGAATGAACTGGCTGAAGTGACTACAGGACCTTGAGTTTCCTGAGTCAAGAACAGAAGCTTTATGCACCAAGTGTGAGCGAATGCTAAGGGACAGAAAGAGGAAGACTGCACTGACATTCTCTGTTTTCCTTTTCAGACTCCACCCTGCTCCACACCACACTCCATAACCTAGGATAGTGACCACCACAGCCCGCACCACACAGGTTCCCTGGCCCTCTGGCTGCCGGCTGATTTAATCCAGAGAGGCACTGGCAGGACATGGGGTGGAAAGAAGGGCATCAGGACATGCGTCTCCTGGCCCTGCTCCCTCCTGGGCAGGCTGTGGCATGGCCGCTGCTATGTTCCTCTCTCTCTTAAGGCCGAAGCTCCTGTTGGGAGACCCTTTCTTCTATGACCACAGCTCTTATGGGGATGAAATACACAATTTTCTACCTTGAGTCCTTACATAAGTTTAAATGATAGGAGTTCCAATTTTCTAATCTAGCAGATGAAGCTAGCAATGCCTACTTCACAAGGTTGTTTTAAGGATTTGCGATGACGAAACCTAGCACTGTTCAGTCAGTCAGTCAGTAAACTGGATCAAATACATTACAATTTGCTTCAAATGAATTTATATTTCCTCATTCAACAAATACTTATTAAGCTTTCATTGCGCACTAAGCAACACAAAGACAAAGAGAAAACTCTATCTGCAAGGAACTTGACTAATGGGGTAGAATGATAAGCAATACAGAACTTATGATAGTTGGTTATACAGAATTTATGATAGTTGGTTAAGTATGATTTTAGATGTATGCATGGTACACTCTGAGAACACACAAAAGGGACATGCACGCAGATCGTCATGGATCCTCAGGCTTGTTAAAGATAAAGCCAGGCAGGGATTTCCCTGGTGGTCCAGTGGCTAAGACTCTGAGCTCCCAATAGAGGGGCCCAGGTTTGATTCCTGGTAAGGGAACCAGGTCCCATGTGTCGCAACTAAGAGTTCCCATGCTGCAACTAAAGATTGCAAATTTATTTTGCAAATTATAAAGCCAGGCAGGTATGGGAACAGATGTTTGAAAGATATCACACTTGTCTGCCTCAATTTTCTCTGAAAAAGGGAGTTAGAATAATGAAATTATTGCTGTGAAGAAATCGTACAAAGATCAAATCATTTGTCCACACTAGTATCCAGCAAACAGGTGATTCCAACTCAAATCTGTGACTCCCCAAATCTATATGTATTCATTTGCTATACCACACTGGCTCTCCTTAAGCTGAGTCGAACCTGCAACCTAACAATATTTAATATTTAGTGTCTAAGCAAGATGATAACCCAGACTGTGCTTTACATGTGTTAACCTGATTGCTCCTCACAACAGCTCCACTGAGAGGAAACCAAGGAGAAACCGAAGCATAAAAAGATGAAGTAACCTCCTGAGGCGGTGGAGTCAGGATTAGAGCCAGTAGTGGTCTGACTTTAGGATCATTATCCTTTAGATCACTCTACCTCAACAACACATGTATGCTCTAAAGAGCCCTCTGGGAAGCAATGAAGAAGGTTCATGGACACGTTTTTAAATGGTCAGAAGCAAAATTTTGAAAAAGCAATTTTGCTATGACTGTATACTTAAGGTGTATTTATTCTGTAAAACTGAAGCAATTAAAATTCTGAAGCAATTAAAAATCTAATGGCCAGGCAGCTCAATAAAATGGAGTGAGAAGAGGACTGATATAAGAATCTCACTCTAGGCACGTCCCTGGCAGTCCAGGGGTTAAAACTCTGTGCTTCCACTGCCAGAGGCGTGGGTTCCATCCCTGATCTGGGAGCTAAGATCCTCTGCATGGTGCTGCCAGATAATAATAACATTAATAGGGAAAAATGGATGTTGGATACATGGGTACTTCTGTACTACTATCTTTGTTACAATTTTGTAAGTTAAAAAAAAAACTATTCTACTATTAAAAGTTTAATTAAAAAAAGGAATCCCACACTAAGAAAGAAAAGAACAAAGAGCCATGTGTTCACATGAGAATCAAAGTTGGAACTCTGGGGCAGGTTCAGAGGTATGGAGGGCCTCTCAAAGAGGAACAGAAAAACAGTCTGCCTTCGTTCTGCTGGAGAGTCACAAGATCATCCTGCAGACTGGTTCCCAGGGGCAGCTGGCTTGCCTAAGGGAGGTCACATGGTTCTAAGGAGACTGAGTTCAGATGTGTGTGTGAAGTCGCTCAGTCAATTTCCACTCTGGGATCCTATGGACTGCAGTCTGCCAGGCTCCTCTGTCCATGGGATTTTCCAGGCAAGAATACTGGAGTGGGTAGCCATTCCCTTCTCCAGGGGAACTTCCCAACCCAGAGATCAAACCCACATCTCCTATGTGTCCTGCATTGGCAGGTGGATTCTTGTACCACGGAGCCACCTGGGAAGCCCTGACACCATGAATGAACTCAGACATGTTCAACATAACAAAACAAAGTGGGTCAGATAAGAAAAGAACTTTCAGAGGACCTTAGGGGTGAGAATGCTTTGCCAAGATACTGTCACAGCTAGTAAATGTTGTATGTATGGTTGTTCTCAACAGGGGATATCTGTCAACGAATGGAGACATGTTTGGTTGTCATAGTTTGGGGGGCTGCTAGTGGCTACAGGTCAAGGATGATGCCATGCATCCTGCATTGCTCCTACAACAGAAAGTTACCTGGTACCCCTCCCCAACAAAATTAACAAATAAGTAACAATAATAAATAAAAGGGACGTCCCTGGCAATCCAGTGGTTAAGACTCTGCACTTCCAAAGCAGGGGATGCAGGTTCAATCCCTAGTCAGGGAACTAAGATCTCACATGCTGGGCAGCATGGCCAGGAAAAAAAAAAATTACCTGGTCCATAATGTCAATACTGTTAAGGTTGAGAAAGTAACATTTATTGAGTGCTAACACCAGGCACTGTTTCAAGTGTTCACATCCAACACATAGCTTACTTCTCACAGCAACCCAAGAAGTCAAGGGTCATTATTCCTATTTTACAGATGAAGAAACTGAGGCTACCAGGTCCACATCCTCACAGACCTCTGGGTGGCAGCACTGGGATGTGAACACGGCTCTCACCAAGAGCCCAGTGGGCACACGCCGCCTCTCAATTTCCTACACTTCTGCTGCACACATCCCTTCTAAATCACCTTTGGAGGCAAAGCAATGGAGCACCAAGTGCCCATTAACCATGGAGTTACAGAAAGAGAGCTGCACACAGGAAAAGCAGCTTTCAACTCTGCCACCAGGAGGCGAAAGGGAGTGCTGCTGAGACCATCACCCTCAACATCTAATCAAAAGCCTGGAACAGAGCCGGCTGTGAGTGGTGGTGGTCCCATCACTAGGACAATCAAGAGTTAAATTATGAAATAAAGAAAATACCAAAATAGATCTTATCATAGGATTTTTTTTGAGCATTAATAAATTCAATTTTTTAAAATATTGGGCCTGTGAGACTTAGAAAATGAACTTACGGTTGCAGGGGGAAGGGATAGTTAGGGAGTTTGGGATGGTCATATACATATACATATACATTTAACATATACAGTTAAAATGCACAACCAACAAAGATCTACTGTATAGCACATGGAACTCTGCTCAATGTTATGTGCCAGCATGGATGGGAGGGGAATTTGGGGGAGAATGGATACCTGTATATGTATGGCTTAGTCCCTTCCCTGTCCACCTGAAACTATCACAACATCGTTAATCGGCTATACTCCCAATACCAAATGTTTTTGGTGTTAAAAAAATAAATAAAAACTTAAAAAAAATGTGGGCCTATGAAAAGCAGAAATATGAAAAAAGATGAAATTTCATGATAGAAATCTCCAAATTCAAGTTATATTAAAAATGTTAGATAAATATTGATTAAAATAGACAGATACTAATTAAGACTTATTCTCCCCCTTCATCGCCATGTTCACCTTTTTGTCCCCTGTATGCAATTATTGGCCTGGATTGTGTCCATCTTTGTTTCAGACAGCAAAAAAAAAAAAAACACAGTTCATAAGAAAGTCAGAAGATTCTTCTGCTTTTCCCTCTACAATAAAAGCAGAGCCCTTCTTAACTCATTTCTTCCACAATCACAGAGACTGTTCAGTATTGACTAATGGGGCCTACCCAAAATTACAAGGTAGGTGCATTCGTAACTATCAGCATCCACTCAACTCAACACGACAGAGAGGGGTCAGTGATTCATACCAAAGCACAACGGAATTTAATAATGATCCTGTTCCGAGCAGAAGGAGCAGGCCTGGAGGACCTACAGGTTTTCTTCATCAGCAGGAACACGAGTGGACACTGTGTGTTTGGAAACAAGGATCCAAAGGAGGGAACTGACAGAGACGGTGAAGGAAGAGAAAAGAGAAAATTCATGCAGACCCTGGGCATGGCTTGGGGACTGGTATGAGAATTGCTCTGGGGAAGGGGGATTTACCTAGAGAATTCAAGAAAAATAACTGGGGGATGAGGGCAGGAATTACTCCTGAGAAGGCTATAAGTCAAGTGGGTAGGTCTGCTTTTAAACTATATTAAAAGCAGCTTCCTAGGACATTCTTACCCCAAGCCAACTGGTTACTTCATTGAAAGTTTACATAAGAGTATATAATCTAAATCTGTTTACTTCCCCCTCACAGACTACCAGCTCCAAATATATTGGAAATGTTTCAACAGAAACAAAGCACCTCTTTGTCACATCTATAAACTAAGTTCATTGCAGAAGAACTGAAAAATCTAACAGGATCTGCCAATGAAAGATACATAGTAACCTCCCCAGCCTAACACATGATGAATCAGTTACAACTTTTCCTGTTTTCCTACTTTATTCTAATTCTCACCCCACCCTCCTCTTTGATTTCGCTCTCATTCTGTAATCACAAAACAGTCCTAGTTTTCCTTACTGCAACTCTTATTTGAGACACCTTTTATCCTGATTCTGGATAAAGAACAGTGATACAAGAATCAGAAATAAAGTTTGTGCACAATATCCAATGTGGGGACACAATATAGAATAGTCTGCACCCAGCAATTTGATAGGAGTGTTCCAGAATCTGGACAAAAGTTACATGAATTTGTTGGTTTTCTGAAAACTGGTTGCATTTTATTAGATACTTAAGGAAGGGACTGAGTGAGGAGGCAGAAGTGACTGCTGACAATCCTTTGTTCTCCACTATTAAAATCAAAACTGCTAGGAGAAAGAGGAAGGCCTTAACCTCATGCCAACTAACATGTCCCTTCACTGGTTCCAGAACTGACAGGGCAAGGATGTGAACTGCAGCAGCAATGCTCTGCTCTACCCTCATCAGCCTCCCAAAGCCACTATCTTGGGGTCCCCATCACCAGAACACCTGCCCTATTCTCAGCTTCCCACGCTTTTGCACTGTTGAGGGGAGCACATTCCCACCCAGAACACTTCCAGAGATGATTCTCTGAGGGAGTATGATCATTGGCAGGGAAATAGGTAGATGGGTGCCTATATGAGGCAAGAGAAAAGTGCAGGGGCAAGTGGCACGGAACCAGCAGTGGTAATAAAACACCGCAGGCCCTAGGAAGGCTACGATAAAGCTGCTTCTGACTGCGGAGGTTGGCAGAATTCAGATTAAGGAAGCATCAAAACTCCAAAAAAAAAAAAAAAACCACACAGAAAAACAAAAACCAACCAAAAAAACCCCCACAAAGACAACGATAACCATCTCATCGCAGAGTGTCCTGGGAGCACCTTCAGCTTTGTATCTCTTCTAATCTCATTTCAATCCATTCTTCCCACAGTAGCCAGAGCAATTTTTTAAAGTCACTGTAAATCTGATAATTTCACTCCTTTCCTTAAACTCTTTCTATTGCTTCCCCCTGCCCTTAGAATAAAATCCAAACTCTGAATTACTGTCAACAGCCTACAAGCACCCATGTGACCTAACCACTTCCTACCTCTCCAGCTGCCTTGCACCAGGGCTCTTAACCCTGCAATCACTAGACTCCAATCAGAACAGCCTCTCTCCAAGGCTCACACTCACTGAGCCTGTTCCCAACTCCGGTCTCTGGTCCCTGGCTGGGTCCCCTCTGCCTAGATGGAAGGCTTTCTCTTCAGCCCTTCACATTGAGGCCTTTGTTCAAAGGTCACTTTCTCCTACAAGCCTTCACAATCACCCTAACTAAAGTGCTCCTTCCCCAAATGAATTTTCTGTCATCATCCTGGGCTTTCCATTTTAGCATTTACATCTAAGATAGCATGTGACTTGTTTATTGAGACCCAACTATAGTGCAAATTTTGTGACTTCTTTACCACCATGCACTCAGTAAACCCCAATATACATTAGCTTGTTTATTCTTTCAACAAATGGGTGGAAAGAAACACTTGGGAATTCTAATTTGCTAAAGAAGGTAAGTAAGATCTTCAAAGCAGCCACTGCCTCATTATTCCTTCATCAGTCTCCAGAATCACCCATTTCTCCCCTTTCATTAGATCAATTCTATTACCATACATACTAATATACTACAGTATCTTAATAAAATTTTCCTTAAAACATATAGACTTACTTAATTTAATAGATAGTTACACAGTGCTTACCAAGTGCCACAGATATATAATTAGTCTATGCTACAACTTTCAAATATTTGCATGAATGATTCTATCTGATAACACCTTTAACTAAGGCGTTTTATAAACAAAGAAGACTCAGTGTAAACACAGATGATTATACGGTGTGATAAAGGATACTTTACTCCAAAGCAAATATTTGCTTTCAAGGTTCTTTTCTGACAGTAAAATTTCACTGGTTAGCACATTAGAAGAAATTTCCCAAAGACAAAATTTACAGTCAATTACAAATTTAAATTATAGTACACTTTAAATTTAAATTGTAGTATGTTTGCTTTAAATCCTGACCTCACATTAGCTGTTGTTAGTAAAGATGCAGATTTTTACCTTAAAGTTTTAACATTTCAAAAATTAGGTCTTAACCTAATCAAAAAAATGGGCAGCAGATCTAAACAGACATCTCTCCAAAGAAGACACACAGATGACTAATAAACACATGAAAAGATCCTCAATATCAATAATTATTAGAGAAATGCAAATCAAAGCTACAGTGAGGTATCACCTTACACTCGTCAGAATGGCCATCATCAAAAAATCGACAAAAAATAAACGCTGGAGAAGGTGTGAAGAAAAGGGAACCCTTCTACATTGTTAGTGGGAATGTAAATTGGTACATTATGGAGAACAGTATGGACGTTTCTTAAAAAACTAAATATAGGACTATATGATCCAGCAATCCCACTCCTGGGCATATATCCGGAGAAAACCATAATTCAAAAAGATAAATGCACTCCAATGTTCACTGCAACATTATTTACAATAGCTAAGACATGAAAGCAACCTAAATTCCAAGAGAGGAGTGAATAAAGATGTGGTACAAATACACAATGGAGTATTACTCAGCCATAAGGAAGAATGAAATAATGCCATTTGCAGCAATATGGACAGACCTAGAGACTGTCATACTGAGTGTAGTGAGACACAGAAAGACAAATATCATATGATATCACCTGTATGTAAATCTCTAAGAATGGTAGAAATGAATTTCTTTACAAAACAGAAAGAGTCACAGATGTAGAAAACAAACCTATAGAAGGGAAGGGGGATAAACTGGGAGATTGGGAATGACATATATACACTACTATATATAAAATAGATAACTAATAAGGACCTACTGTATAGCATAGGAACTCTACTCATTATTCTGTAAGGACCAATATGAGTAAAGAATCTAAAAAAGAGTAGATATATGTATATGTGAAACTGACTCACTTTGCTGTACACCTGAAACTAACAAAACACTGTAAATCAACTATAGTCCAAAAATAATTATTTTAAAAATCCACAAAAATTAGGACTTAACGTATGTGTATTTTTTTTCCCTACCAACTCTTTCCTGTCAATAGAAACTACAGATTCATCCCAGCAATGGTAAAATAAATTTAGAAGATATTTGTAAGAAAATAAATTAGGCTAATGAGTGCCCTAGAATGGAAAAACTCCAGCTGAGGTTTGGGAGGCAAAAGAGAAGGAAAGAAAATTAAACTGCAGAAATGTCTACACAACTTCCGTAAATAAGATTTAATCTATTAGGAAATAAAAAAATCACAAGTAAAATAAAAGCAATCACTCAGCTAGAATATGTGCAAGGGCATGTTTATAATGAAACGAAGCAAAATATATAAAACCAAATGCTGACAGAAGACTTAATAAAACCGGAAGCTTCAACAACAGACAAATTCAAGAATCTTGTATCTATCACCTTTCTCTGAAGAATTTAAAAGCTTCTGGCATTTATCCTCTGTATATATCCAGAAAATAAACAACAAAAGAAGCACAAACATTTTATGAAACAATGAAGGAAAAGAAGGTAAACTGCTCTCTGCAGGTCAGAAAGAACGTTCAGTCTTCCAGCTCAGAAAACAAAGGGAAACAGTATTATTCATGTCAAGAGATGCAAATACAAAATACAGTTTAGGAATAACTCTTCACAAGAAAATCCAAAGCTGCAGATGGCTCCATGACTCTATCTTGTTCTAATGGTTTTCTGAGTGAGTCTGCGTATTTTTTTTTAAACTTGGGCCTGGCAGCCTACATGGGTGTTGGGTCTATTGCTCTCCCTTCCAAAAATCCAGACCTCAGTAACTTGCATTAAAAATTTTTCTAGAACTGAGCTTCCTTTGCCTTCTTCCTGGAGTGTCCACCTTGTAGAAATGATCGCTGAGGCTCAATATTTCATGATTTAAAGACCTATTAAGGTGAACTTTATTTTATTTTAAAAAGAGCTAAGTGGGTACATAGCTTGCTTTCCTCAAAAAAGTAACTAGAATTTGTGTGTACATGCTTCCCGTCCTCCAGGACCTTGTATGTACCAAAAAAGAAAAGACAAATGCCCAGAGAACTACAATCAGAGTGTGGCAAGTTCTTTAAAAGTCATAAAAGTCTCTAGACTTCAGAGACAGGAAACACATTTTCCAACTAAACCTATATAGGTATCTGCAGTAGCAGTAACATGTGAGAGGTTTTTAAGGCTGGGCACTTAGAAACAGCAGCAAAAGTCCTCGGGACAAACAGGTAACAGTCATATAGTCCTATTTGTCAGAATTCCTGCCCACCCGGAGGAAAAGACCTACTTATTAATAAAAAAAGAAAGAGAAACTGTTGTGAGGCAACCCTGGAATTTTATAGGGAATCACCATCAAAGCCTTATTTTACTTTCACATTTACAAGTATAGGCTGGAAATCACTTTTCTTCTATGTGGGAGACACAGGCTTGAAAAGTGGATTTGAGATCTCATTACAGAGAACTCAGAGCCAGCCTTCTCACTCTGGATTTCACCCTGCAGGTGAGGATGTGAAGGCAAACGAGAAGGGAGCTAGTAGAGCTGAGTGTAGAGGGCGAAATGGAATCCAGGAGGACATGAAGACATGGGAACGTGGCAGCAATAGGAATGGCAGGACTGCGAAAAACTGACAAGAGAACTCAGTCAGTAGCTATTATCTGCACATGGAGTGCCAGGGAGAAGGAGGAATCAACACTGCCTCCAGGTTTCGCTTCCCTGGTGGCTCAGGCGGTAAAGAATCTGCCTGCAATGTGGAGACCCAGGTTTGACCCCTGGGTCAGGAAGATCCCCTGAAGAAGGAAATGGCAACCCACTCCAGTATTCTTGCCTGGAGAATTCCATGGACAGAGGAGCCTGGTGGACTACAGTCCAAGAGGTCACAAAGAGCTGGACACGACTGAGCGGCTAACACAACAGGACAAATAACTAGAAATGGGGGCGGGTGGATCATGGCAAAATGAATGGTGAACTGGCTTAAGTAATTACTAGTCCTAGCTGGAAATGCCGGCATGTGACCCTCCCTGGTGCCAGGCACTTCGGGAATAGCAGTGGACACAACTGGCAAGCACCCCTGTCCTCATGGAACTTACCGTCTCGTGGCAGACAACAGATAACAGACAAGTAGACAGGCAAATACATATTACAGGAAGAGTAGGGCTGAATGGGATTTTAAACAGGAGGGTCTGACTGATACAGCAACATCTGAACAAATACCTACAGGTGAGGGAGTGGACTCGACAAGGAGCCAGGGGACAGTCAGCAAGCAACAGACCAGTATCTCCAAATAATTTCACTTCAGGACGCTTTTGAAGTTAGTAGCTATTGCAACGTATCTCTTTCATGACTGGTACTCAAGTCTGATTTCCTTGCGCTAGCATTTGGTAACTATCTTACCCAACCAAGGAAACTTCACCAATAACACAATGATAATAAACTGCCTAGAAGGTCAATGTGTTTACACTAGCTGTTTACATTCCTTACATGAGAGAAAAGGGATGTATAAAATAACAAAACTAAAGCGCTGTTAGAACATGTTTGTACAAAGCTGAAGACAATCATCTTGTTCTCAAAGCAATCATTGATGTGGCAACTCTGAGACTTGTGATTTAAATCAAAGGTGCTAAAGAATGATTATGAATCATGCAATTAAGCCATGAAGCAGGATGATGCTGAGAAAAATCATTCACAGCACCATAAAACTGTCAAAAATAAAAATAGTACTATCATCAACACCAGAAGTAATATCATCCTTTGATTTTATAATCTGCTTCTCAGCAGAGCTGAATTCTAGTCTAAGCCCTGTCACTTGCTGGTTTTGGATCTTTGGGTATGATTCTCATCTATGATGGGCAGCCCATCTGATTTTTCAGATTCCTTTCAATACTGAGTTTCAACCTGGCAAGTTAGGATTCTTATGATGATGGTTAGTTTATGTACTCTGGTTTACTTCATTTTGCAATGATATTATAAATAAGTACCCACCCAAAGGAGTAGGACTTATAAGTTCTGTATAAAGTGAGATGAACTTCTTTTTGAGCACCAGAGTTTAGTGCTTAAAATGAGGCTAAGCTAAGTTGCTGCTAAGTCGCTTCAGTTGTGTCCGACTGTGTGTGACCCCATAGATGGCAGCCCACCAGGCTCCCCCGTCCCTGGGATTCTCCAGGCAAGAACACTGGAGTGGGTTGCCATTTCCTTCTCCAAGGCATGAAAGTGAAAAGTGAAGGTGAAGTCGCTCAGTTGTGTCCGACTGTTAGCGACCCCATGGACTGCAGCCTACCAGGCTCCTCCATCCACGGGATTTTCCAGGCAAGAGTACTGGAGTGGGGTGCCATTGCCTTCTCCTTAAAATAAGGCTACACTCACTGAAAAAGTGCTGCCTTTCTTCATGCCTCTTTGAGAACAACCCTCAAGATGCTGAGGTTTTGGTATCATTTGAAAGTGGTTTTGATTTGGAAGAAGGGAGAGGATCACATCTCTAGCACGACAGAATAGTAATGAGAACTTTTCCAGTGGGATTCAGTCTTTGAAAACTGTTCCAAAGCAACCTCCAAGCAATGGTTCTGCAGGAAGGTTTTTCTTTGAAGATGAATGCCCATCTGATTGCATAATAAAACGGCTCAAGTTACTGTGGACTATGCCTGCAATGCAGGAGACCCAGGTTCAATCCCTAGGTCGGGAAGATACCCTGGAGAAGAGAATGGCAACCTATTCCAGAATTCTTGCCTGGAGAATTCCATGGACAGACCATGGGGCCTCAAAAGAGTCAGACACGACTGAGCGACTAACATGAGCCAGACACTACTAAGTAGTAACTCACTTAATCCTCAGAAAAAAATCCTATAATGCTGGATCTATTATTATTCTCACTATACGCATGCAAAAACAAAGTCATAGAAAAGTTAAGCAAACTGCTGGGGTTTTCATAATTAATAAGTAGATTCAAACCCCAACATTCCAGCTTCAAAAGCCTGCCCGCTTAATATCCACAATCCACTGCCTGTGCAAGCCTCCGTGTCCTTGCTGAAATAACAGTCCCATTACCAGCCGCACTCTTCCTGCAAACTTTGTAACACGAAGTCAAAATAAAGGCTCCCGGTAAGCTCACTGCCGAGTTTCTCCTACAGTTTCTGAACCACGAGCTAGACATGTACATTACAAAGTATAAAGTCTCTGCAGTACCTGAGGTCTCTCGAGATTTGTGTGGTGGGTGGAGGGAAGAGTTTCGTGGCTCGGAGCTAGTGCGGTTAACCCGCGCTCCGAAGCTAGAACCCGACCCTGTCTCCCTCCTTTCCTCCCTTCCGGGGCTCACGCCACCCGGCCGCCCGCCCGCGCCCTGCACTCCTGCTCCGCGCGGAAGTGGTACCGGGACCCGTCCGGCCAAACCACACCTGCCTCTGGCGCGCCCGCCAAGGATGCCTCCACAGGGTCGGCGCGGCGCCGGGCCACCTGCCCACGCTTACCTTCGGAGACAGACGCCCAGCGCGTGGCGAGCGGGAAGCGCGGCCACAGCTGCGCCACACTCCACAGGCTTCCACACCGCGCCTCCCGCCCCCACCGGCTCCCTCCGCGTTCCCCGCCCCACCGTGGCAAGCCACGCCCCCACCTATCAACGGCGCCGTCTCGGTCGCCAGCCCCGCCCAACCCGCAGCGGGGCCGGGCTTTTGCTCACTCAGCTCCACCCTCTCAGCCTCCTGGGGCGGAGCTTCCGAGAGGAGCTGTAGGCGGGTAGCAGCCCCGGAGGGCCTGGGGTTGTCCGACCCCGAGGAAGGAAGGGCGGGACGCTAGCAGAGGGAAAGGGTGAAAGGAGAGAGACAGCCTTGAGGGGTAGGATGAGGAAAGAGGCTTGGGAAAGGGAAGAGAGGGCACTCTGCCCAGGTTCCAGCTAAGGTGTTGGACTGGGTGAGACAACGTAACGTAACAAGAGTTCACTTATTCAGGGCATTGGCTAATCTCATTCTCTTCGGACAGTCACACGAATTCTGGGTTCCAAGCGTGAAAAGTCATAGGGAACGGTTTCGAGGGGCAAAGAAAGGAAGCAATTCCTTTACCTATCTTCATCACACAGCCTCCTTGTTTTAAAAATTGTGGAAAAGACTCCCAGAAAGTATCCTCACTCCAGATTTGTTGCTGAGTCACTCGTCTCCAACTCTGAGACCAATGGACTGCAGCACGCCAGGCTTCCCTGTCCTTCATCATCTCCCTGAGTTTGCTCAAACTCACGTCCATTGAGTCGGTGATGCCATCCAACCATCATTCCAGATTTAAATTAATGTTAATCATTCCCTTTCCCTTCAAACAGCTCCCCTCAAACAACCTTTAAACAGAGCAGACCCGAGTTTGGCATTAATGCCCATTGTGTACTACTTCGAAGTTTGCCATGGTGTGTATGGATAAAGAGGAAAAAAAAATCAGATCTCTGGAAAGGAATTATTTTAATTATTGGTTGATTTAGGAAGGTGAAAAAACGATTTAGGGAATCAAGTCAATATCTAATTGAATTATGGTGGGGAAACACACAACTCACTTTGTCACAAACAGGAATGATATACACAAACCTTTGCTAGAAGATTTTCTGAAAATGGTGCCAAGAGGCCAGCCTAGCTGTGTGGCCTGAAGGGAAGTCACAATATCTGAAGTCCTCAATTTCCTTATCTGTAAAGTGAAGTGATTAGGCCTGGAAACCTCATGATCTCTTAAATACGCTTCCTCACTCCATTTTATCCTGCCAGGTTCAATGATAAGGGAGAAGGGCCATGGGAAAGGTGCTGTCCAGTTAGGAGACACACAGAGAAATTGGGAATTTTTAGGAAAAGCCTCAGAGATCTCTGGCATCATTTCACTGAAGCGCTCCTCTCTGACTTTTCTATTTGTTATAATAGTAACACTCTGGTCCTAGCTCAAAAGTTTAGACGCTTCTTCCTTCTCAATCCTCACAACTAGTCACTAGGTCCTTGATTTTCTCCATTTCAAGGTCTCTTCAATGACCCCTCTCATTTTCAATGTCATCTCTGTACAGAGTACAAATGCAAAGAACTCAGAATCTTGTATCTGACCCTCACTTACTCTTTCCACCTACAATCTCCAACTGCTCTCTGTGTATCTACACATTTGTCTGATAGACTGTCTTCTCACTGTATGGTACCCACAATAAACAGCCAACACTTCTGCCATGGCACACTTATAGCCACTATTCCCTGCTTAGAATACCTCTCCTCAGTCCTAGTTACCTGTCAGGACTACAATAGCTCAGCTCAGGAACCTCTCTATGTAATAAAATGGCTGCAATGCTTAAAATCTGTACTGCTCCACTTGGCACTCAGCAACAACTACTTGTTTTGTTTTCTCTGTTATTTATCATATTTATCTTCAAAACTAAACCATAAGCTATTTACTGAATATCCCCAAGCTCCAGCCAATCCAGAAAGAAAAAGCTATTTTCAATATCTCAAAAAGCCTAAAAGAAACTATATATTCATCTACAATTAGGCTATTCAGGTTACCTATCACAGAAAGATTCTCTGTATTTGTCTGAAATTATACAATGCTGAAGTTACACAATTACTTCAAGTTAAACCATGGACAGAGGAGCCTAGTGGTCTACAGTCCACAGTCTAAGAATTGAACACAACTTAGCAACTAAACAACAACAACCAAAGCTTTGATGGGCAGTTATATGTGACTGATCAAAGACACAGGAAAATAAATTATCATTAAATAAGATTTGTTTGTTTTGAAGACCAAATCTTTGAGATTCATGGAGCTACATAAAAATAAAAAGTAGCCTACCCATTGTTTGTCACCCCATGGCCAAACAAGTGATGTACCTATGTGTGTGTGCTAAGTTGCTTCAGTTGTGTCCAACTCTTTGTGACCCCATGGACTGCAGCCTACCAGGCTTCTCAGTCCATGGGATTTTCCAGGCAAGAATACTGGAGTGGGTTGCCATTTCCTTCTCCAGGGGATCTTCCCAACCCAGGGATAGAACCCAGGTCTCCTGCATTGTAGGCAGACGCTTTACAGTCTGAGCTACCAGGGAAGCCCCTATAGTGAGTCCTTAAAAATATATTCATCAGATGATGATTATTTTCAGTTTTTTGTAAGTTCTCTCTCTCCCTTGCTATAATTAAAATACTGGCCTTTTCTTTTTCATGCAAATAAAGCTGTAGGAGTTTCCCTTTCTAATTTCAAATAAACTTTCAAGAATAAGATAAACAAGAATCACACAGCACCTCTTGGTGTTGGACTAGAAAAGGTTTTAGTATTCCAGAAATAAACCCTCGATTCACAGTAAACTGCCTGTGTTAGGGGGCCCTAGGTACTATTAAGATCTTTAGAAAGTAAAATTTCCTTCACTGCAACCTTACCCAAACGAAACAAGTAGAAGCAGAACCAAGTTTGCAGAACCATACCAAGTAAAAGAGTGAAAACTGATTTGCAATCTATCAATGGCTCCTTGTGTTTTGAAAATGTCACTGGCATGTTTAAGGGAGGCCGCAGAGCTCTGAAGTCTGGCCTAAACAATCTATAAATCACCAGTTACAGCAAACCTTTCTAATATTCTAGAGATTTAAGAAGTATTAAACAGGCAGACTAAACAACAGTCACACTTCATTTTACAGAGTGGTTGTACCAGAGGCTATTTATTATAGACTCTTGGAACTTTTCCTCTCCTCAGAGTGTGACTCTTAAGAGCAGAGCCTTGGGACTTACCTCGTGATCCCGCCTGCCAAGGCAGGGCACACGGTTCGATCCCTGATCCAGGAAGATCCCACATGCTGCCGAGAGGCAAAGTCCATGTGCCACAACTATTGAGCCCGTGCTCTGGAGCTCAGGGAACTGCAACTACTGAGCCTGCACATCTAGAGCCTGTGCTCCACAACAAGAGAAGCCACAGCAATGAGGAGCCAGCACAGCACAACAGTGTAGCCCCCCGTTAACCACAACTAGAGAAAACCGTGCAAAGCAACAAAGACCCAAGTGCAGCCAAAAAAAAAAAAAAAAAAAGCAGAGCCTTGGGGAAACCATTGAATCCAGAGAATAAGATGGAGTAACAAGGGCCATATTTGCCCTCCCATGTAAACCAACAACAAGGAAACAGACAACATATATAAAACAGCAGTTCTTAAGATATTGCATGTTAGGCAGTGAAGGAGAGTGATCCCTCAGGGATGGGAAGTGAACAGAGTTTACCTCAGTTTATAACCTTCAGAGAAATTACAGGTGATGGAAAGGAAAGGGGAATCACAGGTGAGTCCAGCAGATTCCCTGAGCTGAGGAGATGGACCTGTGAGTTCAGGGAGAACAAGATGGCTGGAATTCACAGGACAAAGTCGGGAGATTGACAAACAACAGAGAATCCCAGAGGTCTGCAAAGGGTCCTCCTTGAGAATTCAGCAGAGCTGGTCAGTGCATGCACGGAAGGAAACTTACTCAGGGTTGAGGAAAGAACAAGCCACTGAGGCATCAGAAGGAACAATACTGAGCACTCACAGAGGGCCAGGAATAGTGGCTGTTCACACCAGGCCAACTAGAAAACCTCCCAATTCAATTCAATCAGGAGAGTATTCAGAAAGGTCTTGCTTTGGTACTGGAGAGTAACTCTGTGTGTGTGTGTGTGTGTGCACACACACACCCACTCAGTCATGTCCAACTCTTTGAGACCCATGGATTGTAGCCCGCCTGGCTCCTCTGTCCATGGAATCCTCCAGGCAAGAACAGTGGTACCGGTTCCCATTTCCTCCTCTTGGGGATCTTCCCAATCCAGGGATTGAACCCCCATCTCTTGCATTGGCAGGTGGGTTCTTTACCACTGTGCCACCTGGGAAGCCTATCTGAATCATTACCTCTTTCTCAACTGCAGTTCCAAATTTCTAACTACCTGCTAAATATCTCCCCTCATAAATGAATCAATTAATGGTTTTCCCTTCAATCATTTTTTATTCATAGTACCTCCTCATACCCAGTCACACTAATTCAAAACCTTGGATTCTTCTTGGACTTCTCCCTAAATCTTCCCTCCCTTTCCCATTTAAGTTCTCAGAGTCTTTGATAATTTTGTTGTTTTGCAAAAATGAAAAAACTGATCCTCAAATTCACGTAGAATTGCAGAGGGGCCATATAGCCAAAGCAATACTGAACAAGGTCTCACACTTACTGATTTCAAATTTTGTCACAAAGCTATAATGATCAAAACAGCATGATCTCAGCATAAAGACAGCTCTACAGACCACTGGAATAGAATGGAGTTAATAAATAAACCTGTACATCCATGGCCCACTAATTTTCATCAAGAGTGCCAAGATGATTCAATGGGAAAAGGATAGTCTCTTCATATGATGCTTGGCCAACTGGCTATTCACATGTAAAAGAATCAAACTGGACTCCTCCCTCACATGACATGCAAAAATTAACTGAAGATGGATCAGTGACTTAAAAGACTAAAAACTATTAAAACTCTTAGATGGAAACACAGGGGTGAATTTTCACAACATTGGATTTGACAATGGATTTGACAATGGATTCTTAGATATGGCACCATAAACATGACCAATAAAAAAAAAAATAGGTAAATTAGACTTCAATTCTTAGATATGATGCCAAAAAGAGTTAAAACTTTTTGTGAATCAAAGGTCATTATCAGGAAATTAAAATGACAATCTATAGAGTGAGAAAATACAACTGCAAATCATATATCTGATAAGAGTCTAGTATCCAGGATAAAGAAGTTGTACAGCTCAACAAAAAGATAAATAACACAATTAAAAAGTCAGCAAACGGCCTGAACAGACATTTCTCCTAAGAAGATATACAAATGGCCAAAAGGGACATAAAAAGATATTCAACATCACAGTTCAGTTCAGTTGCTCAGTCGTGTCCGACTCTTTGCGACTCCATGAATCGCAGCACACTAGGCCTCCCTGTCCATCACCATCTCCCAGAGTTTACCCAAACTCATGTCCATCGAGTCGGTGATGCCATCCAGCCATCTCATCCTCTGTCATCCCCTTCTCCTCCTGCCCCCAATCCCTCCCTGCATCAGGGTCTTTTCCAATGAGTCAACTTTCGCATGAGGTGGCCAAAGCATTGGAGTTTCAGCTTCAACATCAGTCCTTCCAATCAACACCCAGGACTGATTTCCTTTAGGATGGACTGGTTGGATCTCACTGCAGTCCAAGGGACTCTCAAGAGTCTTCTCCAACACCACAGTTCAAAAGCATCAATTCTTAGGCGCTCAGCCTTCTTCACAGTCCAACTCTCACATCCATACATGACCACAGGAAAAACCATAGTCTTGACGAGACGGACCTTTGTTGGCAAAGTAATGTCTCTGCTTTTGAATATGCTATCTAGGTTGGTCATAACTTTCCTTCCAAGGAGTGAGTATCTTTTAATTTCATGGCTGCAATCACCATCTGCAGTGATTTTGGAGCCCAATCACTATTCATTAGAAAAATTCAAATCAGAACTACAAAGAGATACTACTTCACGTGCATTAAGGTAAAAATAAAAAACAATAACCAATAATCAACTTAGTAGAAACTGTTAGTGAGGATGTGGATAAACTGGAGCCCTCATACATTGTTGGTAGGAAAGTAAAATGGTACAGCTGCTGGGGAAAACAATTTGGCAGTTCTTAAAAAAGTTAAATATAGAATTACCATGTGACCCAGCAGTTTCACACCTAGATATATATCCCAAAGAACTGAAAACAGTTACCCAAATATTTATACATGTATGTTAATAGCATTATTCACAACAACCAAAAGATGGAAACAACCAAATGTCCATCCACATAGACAAACTGTGGTACATATACTCAATGGAATACTGCTGCTGCCGCTGCTAAGTCGCTTCAGTCGTGTCCGACTCTGTGCGACCCCATGGACTGCAGCCTACCAGGCTTCTCCGTCCATGGGATTCTCCAGGCAAGAACACTGGAGTACTAGTCAGTCATAAAAAGGAATGAAGCACCAATGCATGCTATAAGGTGGGTGAATGCAAAAACATCATGCTAAGGGAAAGAAGTTAGACACAAGAATTTACAGCCTGAATGAATCCACTTATATACAATATTCAGAATAGACAGGTCCAAAGGAAAAGAGAGCAGGCTGGTAGTTGCTAGGGGCTGAGGGACTGGTCAATAACTCATTAATGTGTATGGGGTTTAATTCCAGGGTGGCGATAATGTTTGCAACTAGACAGAAGTAGTGGTTGCAAAACATTGTAAATAATCAAAGTATCTCTGAATTGTACACTTTAGAATGGTCACCTTTATGTTATATGGATTTCACTTTAATTTAAAAAAAAACCTTAATGATGACTGAATGAGATCTTATCAGTTTAGTCTCCTAGATCCTCTATATTTTGACTATCATATGACCTTAACTTCCCCTTCATGCACTCCGTGCTCTAAGCAAAACAAGCCTTTTCCTTTATATGCAACACAGACTTCATTTCTCTCTATATGTAAGTCCAACTGATTTTTCAAGGCATTATTCAAATACAAGCTCCTTCAAGATTTTTTTTTAATCTTTTAGTGGGAATGCTCTCTTTTCTGTAAGCTCCTATGAGCATTTTATCTGCACCTCTTGTTTTCTACCTCAGAGTATGTCTTTATATCTATATATCCTCTACTATCCAGGAGTTCTCAACAAGATCCATAAGTGATTCACCCTGTTATTCCCAGGATCCTTAGGACACTCTTACACAGAAAAGACACCTCAAGGTTATAAAAGGAAAAAGATGAATAGAAAATGAATTTCTGCATATGAATCCTCTCAGCTTTCATTACAAGACTAGAGATGTGTTTTTCCGGGAATATATTTGGCTCCAGAATGTCTAAAACACTTTGAAAATTACACGGGGTAATATTACAATTTCCTGATGAAATGGTTATAAAAGTATTTCTGAACACTAATATAAAATAACTAGAATTATTTGTATCCTTAATAATTTCTAATGCTAACAGTACAAGTCATAATAATAATTTCCATTAATACCAGTTCTATAGCACATATGTGCTGTACTCTCCAAGCACTTTATATATATTGAGCAGCTGTATAAAATTATCACCCCATTTTACAGGTGAAAAAAACACAAAGTCAAGTAACATGGCCAAATGTCACTTACCCAGTAACTAGTATGCTTGGGATTAGAACCCAGGTACTTTGTTTTTTAAAAATGTTTATTTATTTGGCTGTACTGGATCTTAGTTGTGGCATTCAGGATCTTTTTTTCTTTTTTTACTTGCAGCACATGAGATCTTTAGTTTCAGCATATGAACTCTTAAATGTGGCATGTGGGATCTAGTTCCCTGACCAGGGATCGAACCCACACCCTCTGCATTGGGAGTGCACCAGGGAAGTCCCAGAGCCCAGGTACTTTGGTTCCAGAGTCCATGCTTTTATTTATTTATTTATTTATTGGGTCACACCACACTGCATGTGGGATGTTAGTTCCCTAACAGATCCAACCCGTGTCCCTTGTATTGGGAGCATGGAGTCTTAACCACTGGACTCTCCCAGAGTCCATACACTTAACTACTATGCCCTGTCATCTCTCTACAATAGGAGTTTTACTGTGCATAATAAAATGGCTTGGAAAGGTCAATGAGTGTCCAATAAAACATTTCCTAATATTTCAGAGCAGGTTAATATGAAACTTTCACTTTTTTTCAGACTTTGTATTTAAAATTTTGAAATGGTTGATAACTTATAGAACTACACTTGATTTCACTCTACTGAAAGTCTCTTGAAAGTGAAAGTGTTAGCTGCTCATTTGTGTCCAACTCTTTGTGACTCCACGGACTGTAGCCTGCCAGGCTCCTCTATCCACTGAATTCTCCAGGCAAGAGTACTACAGTGGAGCAGGTAGCCATACTGTTCTCCAGGGGATCTTCCCAACCCAGGGATCGAACCTGGGTCTCCTGCATTGCAGGTGGATTCTTTACCATTTGAGCAATCAGGGAAGACTGAAAGCATTTTGACTGAGAAACAAATTTGAGGTAAGAACACAATGTAACACACGATTAAAAATGTAACTGGATGAACTGTATATAATAAAGGAACACAATAAAAGTACACAATGGGACTGTAGACACTGAAATATAAATGAGCCTGATAATTTGATAAAGACTTCCGACAATATAATTTTAAAGTGTGATTTTCTGTATCTCAAATTCCAATAAAATTCTGGTGTAAAACAGCGCTTATGTATCTTTTTGCTTAAATGCATGTTGGTTTACATAAACATTAATGTTATAGTGAAGGAATCTAACTCTATAAAAGAGAATTAGTAATCTATGATGTAATTACATTCATCTCACATAGCAGTGGACCAAAATAACAATTAGAAGTTGTTCATCTTAGGAAATAAAATCTTTGAATTCGACATCCAATTAAATCATTTTCTCAACTCTCAAAAGTCTTTTCTATTAATCTTGCATGCAGAAAGTCATCTTATTAATAATGTACTCTATAATTTTATTTGACACTGGAATTTGGAGTAGGCCTTTGGGTTTAAATTTGTCTGAAATGATTTATATGATATGGTCAGTAAGTTTTAATCCATGATTAATTACCCATGTTTCCTTTAAAATGCTGCCTAATTCAGATTCCATTAATGGACACAGAGATCACAAGGTCATTTTTATGCATTCTTTTGTATGCTAAGGGGGGGAAATCATTTTCTACCTTATTTTCATGATTCAATAGATTATGTTATAAATAAGGAAAAGTTTTTTGCTTTTTTCCAGTTTGGGTCCCAGAGTTCAGCATTAACAACTTCAATCATATGAATTTACTTTCTAAGATTTTATTGTAGATTAACCTTTTACCTAATTAAAACACTTTCAAGTTCTCTTCCTTTGTAATTTTTCTCTATTCATACCAAATTTGCATCACAATAACATATCTTTTAAAAACAGAATAACACAAATATTAAAAAAGTGATGCTACATCCAAGTCATTTACAGAGAATGAGGGAAAAGGAAAGGAGACAAAGATGACTATTCCTGATTCTAATACGTTAATCTGACATCATGAGTTATAAAACTAATTATTAATTTAGCTAATATCTGCATTAATTGAAGACTAACATTTTATTTGGCAAAGAGTATAATAAATACTCAACTTAATTTAGTAAGTATTGATTACCTAATATGCACATTGCTCTCTACTGGGTCCTATGTATAGTACATTAAGTATATAAAATTTCAAAACCTTTCAATCCCACCACCTATTGTTGATAGAAGAAGAAACATATGTTTTTAAATATAAAAGTTATAGAGTGATAAATGGAGTATTTTTAAATGGTGACCTTACTACAGTGAGGGGAGGAGTTCAAGTTTTATTTATTATATGTAACTGTATGTACAAAGTTGACAAAAATCAAGAAAGATATACATTCATTATATAGAGATATTCAGGGAAATAAAACAGCAACTAAAAGCAGAGAAGATAAAATATGGTTCCTTCTCAAGATGAGAACTTCTCAAGAGACCTAGCTAAGCTGATTAGAGGAATTATTTCAAGTGACTTCAAACAAAGTATATCTAGGAGGGTAAACCCTAAGGACAAAAGGAACTGAAAAAAAAAAAAAAACCTTAAAATCTTAAATTCGAGCAATTGTATTGTTGGTTGGGTAAATAAAATAAGTAACTACCTTTGTGTCTTTAAGAATCAAGAATTCTGATGTGGGAGAAAAGAGGTCTAGGTGATTTAAAATAAAAAACAAATCTAAAGTACTGAATTTCAGTTGGAAGTAACATTCTGTTTTGTATTTTATCTGTAAAATACACATATATATGTATTACTCAACTCTGGCAGAAAAGGTCTAAAATCAATGACCATTTCAGTGAAATGGGCACCACCTGCATCTGGATAGTGGCCTCTAAATATTTACCATTACAATGAGTTAGGGCTTCCCTGGTGGTTCAGATGGTAAAGAATCTACCTGCAATTCGGGAGACCTGGGTTCAACCCCTGGGTAGGGAAGATCCCCTGGAGAAGGGAATGGCTACCCACTCCAGAATACTTGCCTGGAGAATTCTACATTCTATGGGATCACAAGGAGTCAGACACGACTGAGGGACTAACACACACACACATAAAATGAGTTAAGGCTCCTTGCAGAACTGGCTGACAAGGAAGTGTACAGATGAGAATTCCAAGGACAGAGGAGCCTGGCGGGCTACAGTCTATGTACAGACAGCCTGGTCTTCCTTATTCCCTGGTATGATGTCAGTGATTACTAGAGTTACATCAAAGCCCCAAGAGGTCACTCAAAGAGTTCACCAAAGATGGAAAATAGAGCCTAAGCAATAATAACGACAATGATGAACTGAAACACACTGAATGTTAAGTCTGAAAGTTTACAAAGATACTAAAAAATACAAAATAAACAAGGATTACTTTTGAATGATGTTAAGGAACTAAATCATTTTTTTAAACTGGTAAATAAAGAATAAAAATCAAGCCTTTGTTATGCCTTTCCAATACAAACTATACCCTAAGTTAACCAAAGAGCTGATGGGGGGATGATTCTATTTATAGAATTTCAGCTAATGAAGAACAGAATTAAAATACCATTTTGCAACCCCTAATGAGTTACCGTGGGACTTCCCAGGTGGCTCAGTGATAAAGATCCACCTGCCAATGCAGAAAAAAGATGCAGGTTTGATTCATGGGTGGGGAGGATCCCTTGGAGAAGGAAATGGAACCCACTCCACATTCTTGCCTGGAAAATCCCATGGACAGAGGAACCTGGCAGGCTACAGTCCATCGGGTCTCAAAAGAGGCAGACACGACTTGGAGGCTACAACCACAGCAACGAGTTAATGCATCAAGGCAATGGGCATTGACAGCTACTCACCTCATAAAAGAAAAACCAGCCAGACCTTTCAAGCTTTCTGATGGAAAAACAGACCAGCACTTAGAAGTGTTCTTGCCAAAAAACCTGAACCCAAATCTCACAAATTATTAGCTCTAACTTCCAATTTATAGGCAACAAAGGATCAGATGTGAATGATATTTCAGGAATGCAATTAATAAAATTTAGCGGGAAATTCTACAGGACAAAGGATCTTCTTTCTTCATTATACAACTTGTGAAAGAAAAAAGAAAGGCAAAAAACAAAGATAAAAGACAAAAAGGTGCATCAACTACCAATTCTAATGAATGCATATTATTCTAACATATGCCTGTCTGGATTGGACTAAACAAACTGAAAAAATTATGAGGCAACTGGGGAAATTCAAATATCTGATTAAGAATTCACTGTACTTTTCCCTTTTAGGTATGATGATGTAACTGTGTTACGTTTTTTAAAAGAGTGTATATTTTAGAGATAACACTGAAATATTTATGGTGAAATGACCTGATATCTCAGATTTGCTTCAAAATTACATATACGGGGGGAATGGGATAGTGATTAACCGAAATAAGATTTAGTCATAAGTAGGAGAAGGCAATGGCACCCCACTCCAGTACTCTTGCCTGGAGAATCCCATGGATGGAGGAGCCTGGTAGGCTGCAATCCATGGGGTCGCTAAGAGTCAGATACGACTGAGCGACTTCACTTTCACTTCTCACTTTCATGCATTGGAGAAGGAAATGGCAACCCACTCCAGTGTTCTTGCCTGGAGAATCCCAGGGACGGGGGAGCCTGGTGGGCTGGCGTCTCTGGGGTCGCACAGAGTTGGACACGACTGAAGCGACTTAGCAGCAGCAGCAGCAGACAATGGTTGTAACTGGGCAACATGTTTATGGGAGCTAACTATACAACTCAGACTAGTTTTGTATATGTTTGAAATTTTCTATAATAAAAAGGTTTTCCCTAAAACAGTATTTGCTTCAGAGGAATGCTGAGGTGAGAGACTTTTTCATTATAAGCTTCTTTTACAATTTTTTTTTAGGTACATGCATATATTTCATTTCTAAGGAACCAGTTCTATTAATAATATAAGAAATACCCATACATTAAAATTTTAGCCAGTCCATGATGATTTAGTTGTAACTGAATGGTATACACCAGTTTTCCAAGTATAGTCTGTGGACCCCTGGGAGGTGCTAAGACTTTTTCAAGGGGTCTGTGAGCTCAAACTATTTTCATACTAACACTAAGGTGTTAGTATGTGCCTTTTTCACTGTGCTGCCATTTGCACTGATGGTGTAAAAGTAATATAACGGCAAGAATGGTTGGTGCCCTGGCCTGAGTTAAGGCAGTCACACTGCTGTACTAGTATGCATTGCATTCTCTACTGTCACTCACTTGCAGTTTAAAAACAGAAAAAAAGCCAAGCTCATTTAAGGATGTCCCTGACCGAGCAGTAAAAATTATTAATTTTATTGAATCTCAACTTTTGAGTACCTTTCTCTGACAAAAATAGGAAGTATGCATAAGGCAATCTGCTGTTCAATAAAGATGGTGTGGAGGGAAAGCCGATCCAAGTGGTTGTTGGAGTTCAAAAAGCTGAACTAGCTGCTTTTACATAAAACACCATATTTACTCATAGGGACAACTGACAAACGACAATATTTGCCAAACTTGGGTACTTGGCAGACATTTTCTTGGAAATGAACAAAGTAAGCCTGTCACATCAAGGAAAACAACTCAATGTATTTGTTGGCAATGATAAAGTTCAAGCCCTCAAGTGAAACTTAGAGTTTTGGAAAATTTGTTTCTGCTACCATGAGCCTGACTGCTTTTCTCCTCTGAAAGAGTTTTCTGATTCATTTGGTTGGTGATATTAACAAACATGATTTTTTTAACATGTTGTTAAAATAAAATGTTGACTCATTGGAAAAGACTCTGATGCTGGGAGGGATTGGGGTCAGGAGGAGAAGGGGATGACAGAGGATGAGATGGCTGGATGGCATCACTGACTCATGGACGTGAGTTTGAGTGAACTCTGGGAGATGGTGATGGACAGGGAGGCCTGGTGTGCTGCAATTCATGAAGTTGCAAAGAGTCGGACACGACTGAGCGACTGAACTGAACTGAAAACAAAATGTGTCAACATTTGGAAGATCCGCATAGATCAATGAGCCAGTATTTTTCCAAATGACTAATGCATGAAGTTACAAAACCAGGCAAGCATCAAGGATCTATTCAAAATGAAAGAGGACTGCCATGGGTGGAATGGTGGCCCCCAAAAGGATCATGAGATAGATCATCTGGACCATCCACGTGGACCCTGAATCCAAGGACATGTGTCCTTAAAAGAGATGGAAGAGACAACACTGAGACATATGGGGGAGAAGGCCCCGTGAAGACAGAGGTAGACAGCCACTGGATGTAAGGAACCACTCAAGCCTTTGGAGGGAGTGTAGCCCTGCTCATACCTTGATTTCAGACTTCTAGCCTGAAAACTGTAAGAGAGTAAATTTCTGTTGTTTTTAAGACACGTAGTTCGTATTAATTTGTTATAGCAGCCATAGAAAAATAATACAATGACCACTGGACTTTTTAAAGGTGGTTTTAGTATTTTAAAGTTTTTGTTGAATTTGTTACAATATTGCTTCTGGTCTTACGTTTTGGGTTTTTGGCCCTGAGGCATGTGGGATCTTAGCTCCCCAACCAGGGATCAAACCGGCACCCTCTGCATTAGAAGATGAAGTCTTAACCACTGGACCGCCAGGGAACATGCCAACCCCCCTTTTTTTTTGACCATTGGACCTTACTGTAACTGAGTACAAAAGTTTATTGATATGGATTCAGTACGCACACTATATCTAATCTTTAAGAAACTACCACTTGCCAAGTCTTGGTATGGCATCAAAAAAGAATCTCCGTATTTTTCAGATAAGGCTGCTAAAATATCCCTGCTTTTTCTCACTACACAGCTTTATGAGGCCTGATTTTTACATACACTTCAATCAAAACAATATACTGTAATGGTTTGAACGAGGAAGCAGGTGTAAGTATCCAGCTGTCTCCTATCAAGTCAGACACTAAAAAGATCTGAAATATGTAAAATTATGCTAATCTAATTTTTTAGGTGGGGGGGATTTATTTTTCATTAAAAACGTTTTATTTAATATGTAACAGGAGTATATTTTTAAAGTATTTTTAATTTCTCAGTTTTAACTTATATAGTAGATATACCTAATAGATATATAATATATAATACATAAATACTAACATAATATATATATGTTATATATGTATATAACATAGTAACATAATACATAAATACTCCTTGGGATCCTCAATAATTTTTAAGAGTGTAAGTGGTTCTGAGACTTTCCTGTGAAAAACCACTGGTTTACATCATCAGGAAAAGAGGACAAACTAGGGGCCTGAATAGTCAGAGGTATCATGTATGTAAGATTTTGGCTATTTTGAACTATATATTGGATTCTCAGGGGCAGGAAAAGGCTGAGAAAGAGGCTTTTGGCAAAAGGACCCTGTGAGCATGTAACATACCAAGAAGCAGGTCTACACACGGTAAGGTCAGGGGAGAGGGGGACATCAATAAACATGGAATTTTACATATCAAAATTAGTATTATCTTTTTTTTTAAACCAGAGGATAATTGCTTTACAATGTTGTATTGGTTTCTGCTGTACAACAACATGAATAAGCTGAAGTATACATATATCCCCTCCCTCTGGGACTTCCCTCCCCTCCACCCCTGTAGGTCATCAGCACAGAGCACCAAGCTGAGCTCCCTGTGCTATACAGCAGCTTCCTACTAGCAATCTATTTCACAAATGGTCGTGTGTATATGTCAATGCTACTCTCTCAGTTTGTCCCATAGTATTATCTTTTTAAAAACTCGATTTCAGAACTCTTCATTTATCTTTGTGTAACTTGAAAAGCTGTTTGGTTTTGTGAATGTGGGTGACATGCTATTCTTCTCCTGTTTCTTGGGCTCCAAACAGATTGAGTAACCATGACGATGTGAAGTTGCTCAGTCATGTCTGACTCTTTGCCATCCCATGGACTGTAACCTACCAGGCTCCTCTGTCCGTGGGATTTTCCAGGCAAGAGTACTGGAGTCGGTTGCCATTTCCTTCTCCAGGAGATCTTCCCGATCCAGGGATTGAACCAGGTCTCCCGCATTGCAGGCAGACGCTTTACTATCTGAGCCATCAGGGAAGCAGATGGAGTGAGTCCTGTTAAATACTGAAATGACCAACCGCAGTTCTCCCCAGGTCGCCCTACATTCACTCCACCTGAAGCCTCGCAAACCTGCTTTTTGCCTATTAGTCAACTAGGGTCCCAATAACAAAGCGCCACAGATGGGGTGGCTTAAACAACAGGAATTTATTTTCTCACAATTCTGGAGGCTTGACGTGCAAGATCAAGGTGTCTGCAGGGTTAGTGGCTTCCGAGGCCACTCTCCTTGGCTTGTAGACAGATGTCTTCTCCCTGTGTCTCCACGTGGTCCTCCTCCTGGGTGTCTGTGTCCTAATTTCTTCTTTTAGAGACACCAGCCATAGTGGCTTAAGGCCCACCCTAATGGTCTCATGTAGCCTTAATTACGTCTTTAAATAGCCTCTCTTCAAATAAAGTAACATCATGAGGTACTGGGAGTTAGGTCTTCAGCATACGAACTGCAAAAAGGAGGGCACAATTCAGTGCACAAAACTTGGCTAACTCCTCCCACTAACCCTTTGGGAATCTGAATCAGACTTCCTTAGAGAAGCTGCCCTTGAACATGGACTTAGGTTAGGACTTAGGGCCCTACCTAAGTGGATGCTGTTACATTCAACCAGCACCCACTACCTATCAGACCAGTCAATCCTAGAGGAAATCAACCCTGAATATTCATTGGAAGGACTGATGCTGAAGCCGAAGTTCCACTACTACAGCCGCCTGACGCAAACAGCTTACTCTTTGGAAAAGACTCTGATGCTGTGAAAAATTGAGGGCAGGAGAAGAAGCGGGAGACAGAGGATGAGATGGTTAGATGGCACTGCCCCCAGTCTTACCTAAAACAGAGTGGCCACCAGACTTTATCTTCCTCAGCATCCCTGTGGGAGCACCGGGGCTTTCTTCCCCCAGCCCTCCAGCAACATCCTCCTCTCTTTCTGGAAAAAGCTAGTTGTGTTTCTCTATAGACTGCATGCTGCACACTTTCTCTGCCTGAATTGTTCTGCCCTCTCCTCCCCAAGCACAGCCCGTTTTTGTGTTAAGTGTTTGAGTACAACATGGATTCAGGAAACCATCCTATGTGTTTTTCACATAGTTCCACATGGCATGTAATACTTATGATTTCATAAAAATAATCACACCCACAAAAAATGATCAATGACCACTAAATGTCTTCTAAATAAGAAGTTTCCATAAGTCATGACTCATGGAATTAAAAAAAAAAATTATTGAAGAAAAGCAGTTCTCCTTTTTAATGCAATCCAAACAAGAATACAGGATGGTATTTTAGGAAATACATAATGATTTTTCTTTTTCTTTCAGGCTCTGAAAATATAGGTATAAAAATGACCTAAAAAAAAGAGTAAGTAAACAAGTAAATTTATTGAATATTTATTTTTAATTAAAGAACAAGTTTTAAAAAATATCTTAATAGTGGAGGCTTTTCCTCATCCTTTCTTAAGACTAAATATGAACCAACTCTTATTAAAAAAAAAAAAAGATGTCTGTGAACTACCTGCTATTCTTCTCTTCCAATGAGCTCTACCTACTTCTGTGCGGGCAGGATTGGATCTTGCTCCTTCCTGCATCTCTGCTACTTACACAAACAGGTGGCTGGCCCAGGCAAGGGCAAACACAACGTCTTAAGTAAGGAGGCGGGGAGGAAGGAAAGAAATCTAGAAAGAAAGTGAATTTTACATTGTTGTAAAACAAGGACTTTTCAGAAGAGAGGGCATTATATCAGAAAAGCATAAAATTTCACTTGTAAAACATTCTCAAATATATACAGAGGAAAGCACTGGCGATAAACACTAATGGTGAAGTTGACAATTATGATAGCTATTATTGACTCATCTTTTCCTGAAATTGTATCATTTTCAGCATCACAGTGAAAAATTAATTCAGCCTCTTATATAGCCCATCTTACTTCCAGACAGTAGAAGATGCACTGGGAATCAAAACAGGCTGAATAAACAGAAAATTCCTCTTTTATCCCCAAATCAAGAAGTCTGAAGGCAATTTTTTCACTTTCCATATTCAGACATTTACACACACACACACACAAAACTACTTCCAGGCAGTGGCAGATATTCAGTTATTCATGTGGCACACATCAGGACAGTCATTCTGTTTTGTATATATTCAAGTTAGTCATTATTATTATTATATTCTGATTTCTGAAATTGATCTATCTTATTTTATTTATATATCTATATCTTTACAACTATGTATGTGCTAAGTCACTTCAGGCTCCCCTGTCCATAGAATTCTCCAGGCCAGAACACTGGAATAGGTTGCCATACCCTCCTTCAAGGGGATTCTCCCGACTCAGGGATTGAACCCATGTCTCTTACATCTCCTGCATTGGCAGGCAGTTCCTTACCACTAGCACCATGTTGGACGGAAGTCCTTACATCTATAATATAAACATATCTAAATAATCAAGAATTTCTCACTTCCTGACCTTTTTGAATAAATCAATTATCTCTAATTTCAAAAGGAAACAATTTTCCTAGAAAAACTGCTAAAATTGATATAAAATTATCAATTTGTATAATTTTGAAATAAATGATACAAATTTATTTGATTTGAAATAAATGATCTCAATCTCAAATTCTCAAGTTCAAAGAAAAGCAAATGCATTTTTCATGAAATTCAAAGATTAAGCAATTTGCCTAGCAATTCAGCTTTGGCTCATGGGACACGTATAAGAAGTCAATGTTTAGGACTTCCCTGGTGGTCCAGTGGTTAAGACTTTGCCTTCCAATGCAGGGAGGGCAGATTTGATCCCTGCTTGGGAAGCGAAGATCCCACAGCCAAAAAAATAAATAAAACCAAAACATCAACCAGAAGCAATATTGTAACAAATTCAATAAAGTCATTTTAAAAAAAAATCCATATCAAACAAATTCTTTAAAAAGTTAATGTTTGTACTAGCCAAAATCTAGCCATGACTCAAAAGTCCATCAAGGGAAGACCAGGTAACTGAATTGTGGAATATTATACAGAATTGAAAATTAATGAATATCCGTATACATCAACATGGGTGAATGTCACCAGTGTTACTTTGATTATATTAAAAGTAAGTATCAGGAGAAATTATTCCATTTGTTAAAGTTTCAAAAATGAAAAAGTTCAACAATTTATTGTTTAGGGATAAACAAGAATTAGTTTTACAAAAAGTCAAGGGACAATACAAATACAAAGTTTTGTCATGGTTATTCGAGGGACAGAGGGAGGTAAACTGAATTGGGGAAGGGCAATGGGGAAACTGCTACTGCTACTGCTAAGTCACTTCAGTCGTGTCCGACTCTGTGCGACCCCATAGACGGCAGCCCACCAGGCTCCTCCGTCCCTGGGATTCTCCAGGCAAGAACACTGGAGTGGGTTGCCATTTCCTTCTCCAATGCATCAAAGTGAAAAGTGAAAGTGAAGTCGCTCAGTCGTGTCTGACCCTCAGCGACCCCATGGACTGCAGCCTTTCAGGCTCCTCCATCCATGGCACTTTCCAGGCAGGAGTGCTGGAGTGGGGTGCCATTGCCTTCTCCAATGGGGAAACTAATGGATGGCTAATATTCTGTTTCTTGAACTGGGTGATAGATACATGATATTTGTTTTGTTGTTATTCTCTATACTATGTATACATGCTACAGATTTCTTCTTAATATGTTTAAAAGTATGTTAAAGGAATGAACAGTTTACAAAAATATTTTAAATAATTCAAATCTAAGTCCACTATATCCCTGGAACATTAAATCTTTTATTTTTTAAATAAAAAAGCATACAAGGAGATTGATAGTATAAGAAGAAATTGTCTATAAAGTTGTGTATTATCTGCCTTCAAAATTTAGAATAAGTCTTCCAAATAAAAGAAACAACCGAAATAGTAACTCTTCTATCAGATGAAACAAATAAAAGTTTGCCCATTCAGTTATATGGTGACCAAAGGTAACTAATTTCATAAAGTGTATTATTCAGAATAACTTTCTGAACAATACAAAACAGATCCCTTACTTCATATTTTCTTCACCATTCTCTCATATAAGCATTCATACAATAGGGATATCTACTGAGAGTTTCACTGGAAATAATTAATAGCAAAGTCAGAAATCCCTAATGGCCAACTCTGACATGACAGGTTTCAAATTGATGAGTCTATCATCTCTGTAAAAGTAACCCAGACAAATTAATGACCATAGTATGTAGGCAGTTTTCACAATTAAAATTGATGAGTGTGCTCCTTTTACTTGTCAGAGTAGAGAGTTTATTGATCTTAAAATCAGTGGTGTTACAGGAAAATGCAAGTCAGGGCAGGGCTGGACTGGTCCTATGGGTCGCAAGCCTGAGTAGGCATTACGTCAGGCCCAGAGGGATAGCGACGCTGGCGATTCCAACAACAGTCTGAACAAAGCATGCCCCACAGGCAGGATGAGCCCAGCATACTTACAGTACATTAACAGAAAAAGGAAGAATCTATCGAGGCTTGACATATTGATAAATTCTCCTTGGTAATCCCCCAAATCGTGAGTAGCCTCGGAAATAAATTATTCCAAAAATTTGGAGTTCCTCCAGTAACTCACTATTGTTTTTATAGGTTGCTAATTCAGCACAGACAGGATTGACTCTTTAGAAAGCTCTGGGCATAAACATTACTTTAGTGGCAGTGTTTTTTTTAATTTACCAAAACTATCTCCAAATTAAATCTTCTAAGAATTAGTAGAAGAAAGGATCTATATTATATAACTTCCTAGTGGTAGTTTTGAATCTTCAGAACATCCTGAGTAAGTAGGAGGACAGTAGGAGGAAAGGGTGCTTGCCAGATTCTTCACATACCTCAACAGAACCAGCTACCATTGTACTAAGGACTTCACATGCATTCTCTCATGGAATCCCTATGAGGAAATCTTATGAACTCCATTTTACAGATCCAGGAAATGAAATACTGACTTGTTCAGATTCACGTAGCAATTGGCAGTGCTGGGGCTCAAGTTCAACACTTATGCTTGTGTTCTATCTACCATTTTTTGTTGTTGTTTGGTTGCTAAAGTCATGTCTGACTGTTTTGCAGCCCCATGGACTGTAGCCCGCCTGGCTCCTCTGTCTATATTATGCTGTAAAACACACCGCATTGCAGCATAATATAGACAGAGGAGCCAGGCGGGCTACAGCAAAACACACCGCATAAACTGTGGAAAATTCTGAAAGAGATGGGAATACCAGACCTCCTGACCTGCCTCTTGAGAAACCTATACGCAGGTCAGGAAGCAACAGTTAGAACTGGACATGAAACAACAGACAAGTTCCAAATAGGAAAAGAACTACGTCAAGGCTGTATGTTGTCACCCTGCTTATTTAACTTATATGCAGAGTACATCAGGAGAAACACTGGGCTGGAAGAAGCACAAGCTGGAATCAAGATTGCCTGGAGAAATATCAGTAACCTCAGATATGCAGATGACACCACCCTTATGGCAGAAAGTGAAGAGGAACTAAAGAGCCTCTTGATGAAAGTGAAAGAGGAGAGTGAAAAAGTTGGCTTAAAGCTCAACATTCAGAAAACTAAGATCATGGGATCTGGTCCCATCACTTCATGGCAAATAGATGGGGAAACAGTGGAAACAGTGTCAGACTTTATTTTTCTGGGATCCAAAATCACTGCAGATGGTGATTGCAGCCATGAAATTAAAAGACGCTTACTCCTTGGAAGGAAAGTTATGACCAACCTAGATAGCATATTGAAAAGTAGAGACATTACTTTGCCAACAAAGGTCCATCTAGTCAAGGCTATGGTTTTTCCAGTGGTCATGTATGGATATGAGAGTTGGACTGTGAAGAAGGCTGAGCACTGAAGAATTGATGCTTTTGAACTGTGGTGTTGGAGAAGACTCTTGAGAGTCCCTTGGACTGCAAGGGGATCCAACCAGTCCATCCTAAAGGAGATCAGTCCTGGGTGTTGATTGGAAGGACTGATGCTGAAGCTGAAACTCCAGTACTTTGGCCACCTCATGCAAAGAGTTGACTCACTGGAAAAGACTCTGATGCTGGGAAGGATTGGGAGCAGGAGGAGAAGGGGATGACAGAGGATGAGATGGCTGGATGGCATCACCGACTCAATGGACATGTGTTTGAGTGAACTCTGGGAGCTGGTGATGGACAGGGAGGCCTGGCGTGCTGCGATTCATGGGGTCACAAAGAGTTGGACATGACTGAGCGACTGAACTGAACTGAAAACACACTGCATTAATTTTTGATAACAGCTTTTTAAAAAACCGAACTGCTAAGTAGCTAAAAGTTTGAAAGACAAGAGGCTTTTTAGCTTTATCCTAAAAGAGCACACATGTCAAAGAACTTAAGACCATTATTCCAAAGCATGGCACCATACTGGATCTGAGTCTCCCACCCCCCACCCCTATTCTCTTACTAGTCAAGACCTGGACTTTCAAAAACAGGCATTCTGTGCCCTTTAATTAAAAAACTGTATGGCTGCTTAAATTACTTAAAAACAGTCTTTTATTTGTAAGCATTACTCTGTAAGAAATCTTACTGAACTTACTGAGAGGAAAAACCATGGTCATATGCTCAAAAAGAACAAAAACATTAAAATGAGGTTAGGGAATAAAAGTCTATTTTAAAAGTAAACTTCACACTTTAAAATCATGAGAACTAACAACTTTCACAAAGGTTCAGCATGCTTCGTATTACGAATCATCTCCTGATGTCATACACTGGATATCTGAATTGACCATGAGAGACCAACAAAGACTGGCCTACCAAAATTTAAATTTTCTTATTTTTTTTTGAAATAGTAAACCACATAAGGTAATCCAAAAAAATATATAGCATTCCTTCTATGCTCTCTGGAAACAGCATGCTAGTTAATACTTTTGAGAATATTTCATCTTCATAAAAGCACTAACGTTGATTAGGTCTCAAAATCCCCATGTGGGAGAAACAACAGCATATTCCCTCCATTTTCTAAATGATGTATATGGAGAGACTTGTGAATTGAGAAGTTCAAGTAGGAATTTCTGGTTTTAAAATGTTGGTGTAAAGATGTTTCACCTCGTCTTCTCAGAAATCACCTCAAAATAGGAAGACACAAAACATCCTACTTGAAGACAGAAAGCCTATGGAGGAGTAGGAAGGAGGTAAGAGTGGCAGAAGGGGAAACCTGAGAGGGCCTGAGAGGGGTGCCAGGCAGGAGCCCACTGACATAGCCCGCAGAACCTGAGAAGAGGCTCAGGCTTTAGGGCAACAACAGGAAGGAGATGAGAGGCTTCTTACCTGGGAAAACTGTATGGTCCTGAGAAAAGAGAGGCTGCTGATGAAATCTGTGACGGTCTCCATCTTTAACAAGTTCCATCCAGATCACAGAACTTTTATTCCATTTTTAATACATTCTATTAGTGTCTTGAAAGTGTTAGTTGCTCAGTAGTATCTGACTCTTTGTGACCCCGTGAACTGTAGCCTGCCAGGCTCCTCCATCCATGGGATTCTCCAGGCAAGTATACTGGAGTGAGTTGGTATTTCCTTCTCCAGGATGTATTCCTGACCCAGGGATCAAACCCAGGTCTCCTGAATTGACAGGCAGATTCTTTACTGTCTGAGCCACCATAGAAGCCCCTATTTTAGTGTCTTCAATTCAGTTTAGTTCAGTTCAGTCTCTCAGTCGTGTCCAACTCTTTGCGACCCCATGAACCGCAGCACACCAGGCCTCCCTGTCCATCACCAACTCCCAGAGTCTACCCAAACCCATGTCCATTGAGTCAGTGATGCCATCCAACCATCTCATCCTCTGTCGTCCCCTTCTCCTCCTGCCCTCAATCTTTCCCAGCATCAGGGTCTTTTCGAATGAATCAGCTCTTCGCATCAGGTGGCCAAAGTATTGGAGTTTCAGCTTCAACATCAGTCCTTCCAATGAACACCCAGGACTGATCTCCTTTAGGATGGACTGGTTGGATCTCCTTGCAGTCCAAGGGACTCTTGAGAGTCTTCTCTAATACAACAGTTCAAAAGCATCAATTCTTCGGTGCTCAGCTTTCTTTATAGTCCAACTCTCACATCCATACATGACTACTGGAAAAACCACAGCCTTGACTAGATGGACCTTTGTTGAAAAAGTAATGTCTTACTCTTAAATAATTATCAAGCACTTAAAGGAAATCTCTAACACAAAGGACCAAAATTAAAAAAAAAAAAAAAAACTAGAATACATTAAAAATAGGAAATAGAATACTAGGAATAGACAAAGGTTTTTATTTACAAAAAAAAAAAAACAACTTCACAGAGACAGAAAATATTACATGCATGAAAGAAAAATAAAATTTTTTTTTTTTTTTTTTTAAGGAAATAATGAGGGACCTTCCCTGGTAGTCCAGTGGTTGAGGCTCCAAGCTGCCACTATAAAGGGCAAAGGCTTGATCCCTAGTCAGGGAACTAAGATCCAGCATAAATTGATGCTTTTGAATTGTGGTGTTGGAGAATACTCTTGAGAGTCCCTTGGACAGCAAGGAGATCCAACCAGTCCATCCTAAAGGAAATCAGTCCTGAATACTCATTGGAAGTACTGATGCTGAAGCTGAAGCTCCAATACTTTGGCCACCCAATTCGAAAAACAGACTCATTAGAAAAGACCCTAATTCTGGGAAAGAGTTAAGGCAGGAGGAGAAGGGGACAACAGAGGATGAGATGGTTGGATGGCATCACCGACTCAATGGACATGAGCTTGAGAAAACTCCAGGAGTTGGTGATGGACAGGGAAGTCTGGGGTGCTGCAGTCCATGAGGTAGCAAACAGTCCAGAGTGATGAACTGAACCACCTTGTTGGGGCTTCTCCTTTGCCCTCGGACGTGAGGTATCTTTTTTGGTGGGATCAAACAGTCTCCAGTCGATGGTTGTTCAGCAGCTAGTTGTGATTTTGGAGTTCTTGCAAGAGAAGATGAGCACATGTCCTTCCACTCTGCCATCTTGAGGGTATAGAGTGGTATCATCTGCCTATCTAAGGTCACTGATATTTCTTCCTGCAATCTTGATTTCACCTTGGGACTCATCCAGCCCAGCATTTCACATGATGTAGTTGCATATAAGTTAAATAAGCAAGGCGACAACATACAGCCTTGACGTACTCCTTTTCCAATTTTGATCCAGTCCATTGTTCCATGTCTGGTTCTAACTGTTGCTTCTTGACCTGCACACAGGTTTCACAGGAGGCAGGTAAGGTGGTCTGGTAGTCCCATGTCTTTAAGAATTTTCCACAGTTTGTTGTGATCCACACAAAGGCTTTAGCATAGTCAACGAAACAGAAGTAGATATTTCTCTGTAATTCCTTTGCTTTTTCTATGATCCAGCGGATGTCTGAATTTGATCTCTGGTTCCTCTGCCTTTTCTAAATCCATTTTGTACATCTAGAAGTTCTTGGTTCACTACTGTTGAAGCCTAGCTTGAAGGATTTTGAGCATTACCTTACCAGCATGTGAAATGAGTACAACTGTATGATAGTTTGAACATTCTTTGGCATTGCCTTTCTTTGTGATTGGAATGAAAACTGATCTTTTCTAGTCCTGTGTCCATTTCTAAGTTTTCCAAATTAGCTGGCATATTGAGTGCAGCACTTTAATAGCATCATCTTTTTGGATTTGAAATAGCTCAGCTGGAATTCCATCACCTCTACTAGCTTTGTTTGTAGTAATGCTTCTTAAGGCCCACTTGACTTCACAGACCAGGATTCAATAAATATTTAGTGAATACAAAGATTCTGTTTAGTTTACCAACACACACCTTTAAACTCTATACACTGATTCTAAAGCCTAGATTTGAAAAGTCAAAATCTGCTCCAAAGGAGAACAACTAATCCAGATTTCCTGCCTCCTCTGCCCATGAAGTAAACTGATCTAACTGCACAGACTCATTCTGTAGAAGTGCTGCCCAAAATCAGTCTAGGTAGGCAGGACAGGGTGAGGAATTTGGACTTGAACTCATAAAGAGCTATTGTAGGTTAGGAAATGTACGCATGCAATTTTTAAAAAGAGCTTTGAGAAGATTAGCCTTTCCTGGTATGCAGGATAGAATGAGGGCAAATTTTTTCCTCCATTTTTTAGCCTGTTTTTAAAGATATGAGGTGACCAGTCAACTACAAAGGCTCAGTCAGTTTCTACACTAAGTGACCGATGAACCACTATCTGAACTATGGTCTGGAGACCCCCATTCTTAGCCACTATTAGCATAATCTGTCACAGAAGTTGAAAATAGATGAGTCACCAGAGGCAACCTGCTACTTCTGTACACAACAATGCCTGTCAATGACACTCATTCCATTTTATAACATACCCATTTTAAATAAACATTCTATTTTTACATATAATTACACTAAAGTTTAAAGATTCAATTAAAGGTTCTATTAAATACCACAGTCCAAAGACTCATTCTGCTTTAATTATACGAGAAACATAAAAATTGAAACCTGAGTGGTAAACTTTAATGACAGACAATAAAATAAAATTGCTTTCTAAGTTGAAAATGTTAAGTCTGTACCTAACTACCTCAGAGGAAATGAGAAAGTGCTCCTTGCTTATTATTCCTGCATCTTTTTTTTAACCAAGAAAAATGAGTCTGAAAGTCAATCCTACCCACATAGACAGGGCTAGATCAGGTGGGTCCCAGAAAGGTTTAAGGACAAATGGTGACCAGGGTAGAGCAGAGTAGAATTACCCTACAAATACCTAGTTTTCAACACAACCACTTACCCAAAACCTTTTCCAAGTGACCCAGGCTTTATGTTTTAATGATTAGAAAGTGCATGAGAAGTGACTTCCACGGAACATGTACACTGTCCTTTTCATTAAGGATTTGGGGAATCTGTTATTTCAGGAGAGCTGTATGCCTGATAGGGGCTTCCCAGATGGAGTTACTGGTAAAGAACCTGCCTGCCAATGCAGGAGACTAAAGAGACATGGGTTCGATCCCTGCATCAGGAAGATCCCCTGGAAAAGGGCATGGCAACCCACTCCAGTGTTCTTGCCTGGAAAATTCCATGACAGAGAAGCCTGGCAAGCTATAGTCCATAGGATCACAAAGATCCTGGACACAACTGAAGCGACTTAGCATGCATGGTGCATGCCTGATAGAGCCTCTCATTTCTGTACATACTTACACAACAAACCGTAATGACTCATTACCAACATCCATTACCTAAGTTACTGTTTCGCAACTTGTTTGCCACTTTTCCCTCCTTTTAAAACTGAACTTAAGTTTAAATATAATTCTGTGTACATAGAATTATGGTAAATGAACTTTAATAGCAAGAATTTAAAATTAAAAAAAAAGAAAAACCCACAGTTACACTTGGATGATTGCCTCCCAGTTTTCCCATGAAAGCTCAAATGGATATTTAAAGTGTATTTTTTTTAATATAGGTAGAAAAAAAACTGTTTTAGTTCTCATAACTTTAATAATTTTTAAGCAAGGTACAGTAATATGAGATTGTGATTTCTATTAAGATATATAAATATACATTTACATATTTATAAGATATACAAATAAATATAAATATAAAAATTGATATATTTAAATGGGCTTCACATAAGCCCATAAATAAGGGCTTATTTAATAAGCCACATAAATAAGGGCTTCAGCTCTTATTTAATTACGCTGCGGGATAAACAGGGCTTCCCTGGTGGCTCAGATGGTAAAGAATCTGCCTGTAATGCGGGAGACCCACATTAAATCCTGGGTCGGGAAGATCCCCTGGGGAAGGAAATGGCAACCCACTCCAGTATTCTTGCCTGGAAAATTCCATGGACAGAGGAGCCTGTCAGACTACAGTCCATGGGGTCACAAAGAGTTGGACACGACTGAGTGATGAACACATCACTTCAATTTCAAATGTAGTGATTAACTTTCACTTTCATGTATACACACACACACACACACACACACACACATTCGGTCTGTCTGTTTCTGGTACAGAGCTCCTAAAACCCTTGGAATTTCCTAAGTGATAAGAGAGATAAAGGTGAAATAGGTATCTTTTGTTATTCATATAATAAGTCTCTTTCAGTCACATCTGACTTTATATTAATGCAATGACTCTTAGAAAGCCCCTAGGTAATTTAAGGCTAGGAAGTGGTTGCAAAGACAATCAATCTGATAAATTAGAAACATGGGAGATTTTAGTTCCCCTTACCTCCTGGGAGGGGAAAGGGGCTGGTGGTTGAGTTGATCACCAATGGTCAATGATTTAATCAACTACGCCTACTCAATGAAGCCTCTAAAAAAATCCCAGGAGAGGTTGGGAGAGCTTCCAAGTTGGTGCACCTGGAGGTAATCTAGTAAGTAAGCTGTTTTCCTGTGTACTGAGAGCCACTTAGCAAATATCACCCAAAGGAGTGGTGGAGAAATGATTTATAGCCTCTGGTCAGAAGCCCAGGTAACAACCTGGATTTGCAACTGGCAGTTGAAGGGTGCGAGTGCAGGTATACAGAACTAAACCCTTAACCCGTGGAAGCTCCAAGAAGACAGTGTCAGCACTGAGTTAAACTGTAGGACATCCAGCTCGTGTCTCAGGCTTGGCTGGTGTGGGAAAAACTAGCACCCATGTGGGAACCAGAATACACAAGTGTCAGTATCACATGCAGTGAGTGTAAAGGACAACAAGGGAGTTTTGATTTGATTTTGATTCTGCACAGCATTTAAAAGTCAGGCATTGGCTTCCTTTAAAAGCTAAGGTAACCAACCACACAGTCTCATTCTCTGTCACACCATATATCAACATTTCAAAATGCTAAGAATGCTTCTAAAATCTACATGACTATGAATTTTTTTTATTAAAAAAATCACACAGATTCAGAAAACAAATACAACAAAAGGCAACAACAGTTTCTCCAACAGCCTCTTACGATCTCGGCCAAGCTTCCAATCTGCTTTTTACTATGATTCGTGCAGAGAATTCCACCAATACATTTATAACTTTTGCAAATTAAGTTACAAGTACTTGTTCACCTCCATTCGTCTCTGTGAATGACGGTGGAACTCTAAATTTAAATACAACTGCATTACTGTTCTCTGATTAGCGTAGAATAATTCTTGGATTCATGGCAACGCCAGGCTAAATGACACTGCAAAGAAACCCTTTGTTTTCAAACAAATCAGTGGTTGGCTTTAGATAATGCTATAAAGAGTCTTATTCACGCAATGTACCCTAGTCAAAATTGTAAAAGTTGAGAACAAAAATAACAACTTCTACCTCTATTAAAAGAAGAATCTATAGTTAAAGCTTTTTTTCTACATGAATAGAACTGTAAAATTTTAGAGGTAGATAGAACTTTGAGTAATTTAAAGTCAAGGAAAATAAAGTCATTCGCTAAGGATCATTTAATAAATTACTGGCAGATCAAACACTATAACCTAGGCACTGCAAATTCCCTAGTGTAGGCTATTAAATACTATAGAATGTTATGGACAAGTTAATATCAGCCAACATTTATCAAGTGCCTACTTTATGCCCTTAACTATGGCAAGCATTTTCATATCTATTATCTATTCTCTAAGTCAGCTAAAAAGATTTTAATAAAAGAATCACATCTACTTGTTTGGACATTCAGTGTTGCCAAAACAGAGTGTGCTACAGGAACTAAGTGGAAAGAGGTAATTCAATTACTGCAATAACTACACTTCAGAAGAGGCTGTGTTCCAACAATACACTTAACTCTCAGGAATTTCCATCCCAGAGGCATATATAGATTTAGAAAGCCTAGGAGTGCATTTCTGGGTACTGGCCTCTCTGCCAAGGACCGATAAAGACTTCAGTACTACTTCCTCCTCTTCCTTCTTCTACTCCTATACATTTCCCACTGTCACATTCTTGTTTGATTCTTCTGTAGTTGTTGTCTGCTCTTTGATCTATGCTTTCTCCTGAACTGCTGTTCCCCACCACCCCAGAAGGAAGAAAGTAATAATGACTAGAGCAGAAATCAATGAAAAACAACAGAGAAAATCAATGGAATGAAAAGTTAGTTCTTCAAAATAATTTTAACAAAATTGGAAAAACTTTACCTAGACTGATCAAGAATAAAAGAAAGAAGACTACTCCAATACTTTGGCCATCTGATGTGAAGAATTAACTCATTTGAAAAGATCCTGATGCTGGGAAAGATTGAAGGCAGGAGGAGAAGAGGATGACAGAGGACGAGATGGCTGGATGGCATCACTGACTCAATGGACATGAGTTTGAGTAAATTCCAGGAGTTGGCGATGGACAGGGAGGCCTGGCGTGCTGCAGTTCATGCGGTCACAAAGAATCAGACACTACTGAGCATCTGAACTGAACTGAAATAAGGAATGAAATATGGAACATTACTTCCAACTTCACAGAAATAAGAATTTTAAAAGAATATTATTAACAGTTGTATACAACAAATTATCTGGTAGATAACCAGATGAACATATTCATTGGAAGAAAAAAGCTATGAAGCTAAGTCAAGAAGAAATAGTACTTATCTGAATATATACATAACAAGTAAGGAAACTGAACTAGTAATTTAAAATAAAAAGTGCCACAAAGAAAAGCCCAAGTCCAGATGGCTTCACTGGTGACTTCTACCAAATATTTGAAGAAGAATTAATACCAATCCTTCACAAAATCTCCCGCCACCCATAGAAAAGAAAAGAAAGGAACTCATCAACGAGGCCAGTATTATCTTGATACCAAACCCAAATGAAGATATCACACAAAAAAGAGAAAGTTATAGATCAATTTAAGTGCAAAAATCCTCAACAAAATGCCAGCAAACCAAATCCAGGAACATATGAAAAGGATTATATAGCATGACAAAATATGATTTATTCCAGGAATTCAAAGTTGGTTTATCATCTGAAAACCAATCAATGTAATATACTGTATTAACAGACTAAAGGACAAAAACCACACAATCATCTCAATGGATGCAGAAAAGTCATTTGACAAAATTTAACACTCTTTAATTATAAAAACATAATAAACTTCGAATAGAATAGAATTTCCTCAAGCTAATAAGAGGTGTCTACAAATAAACCACAGCTAACATTACATGTAATGGTGAAAGACTGAATGCTCTTCCCCTGAGACTAGGAATGAGACAAGGCTTCTCTTTAACACTGAAGGTTCTAGCCAGAGCAACCAAGCAAGAAAAAAAATTGTAAAAAGAAAAAAATTATAAATTTTCTATTAAAAGGTTGACAAGGAAGAAGCAAAACTATCTCTATGAGCAGAGATAAGATCTTATATACAGTTGTCTCTTAGTACCCATAGGGGATTGGTTCCAGGAGGCCCTGCAGATACCCAATTGGACCCAGAAGCCCTTATATAAAACAGTACGTGAATACAGTCCACCGTCTGTATCTGGGGATGCAAGACTCCCAGATATTGAGGACTGACTGTATAAAAAATCCTAATCAATTCTCCAAAAAAACTATTCAAACTAATAAATAAGTTCAGCAAGTGTGAATACTAGTATGTGTAAAATAGATAGCTAGTGGGAAGCTTCGCTCAGTGTTCTGTGATGACCTAGAGAGGTGGGATGGAAGAGTGAGAGGGAGGCTCAAGATGGAGGGGAGCCATATATGTATATATATGGCTGATCCACATTGTTTAACAGCTGAAATTAACACAATAGTGTAAAGCAATTATCCTCCAATTAAGAGTTTTTAAAGATAAAAATTTTTTTAAAGAATTTAGAATACAAGCTCAATATTCAAAAATCATTGTATTAATATATTGTTATATAAATTATACTCAAAAAATCAAGTACAGTAGCATGAGTAAACATTAAATGAATTAAAAAAAATAATTCCATTAACAGCATCAAAAATAATAAAATACTTAGGAATAAATTTTAATGAAGTGCAAGATTTGTACACTGAAAACTATAGAAAATTGTTAAAAGAAATTAAAGGACTTCCCTGGTGAATAAGAGTCCAACTGCCAATGCAGGGGACACAGGTTCGATCACTGGTCCAGGAAGATTTCACAAGCCATGGAGCAACGAAGTTAATGTGCCACAACTACTGAGCCTGTGCCCTAGAGCCCACGAGCCACACCCACTGAGCCTGCGAGTTGCAGTTACTAAAACCCATGCACCCTAGAGCCTGTGCTCCGCAACAGGAGAAGCCACCACGATGAGAAGCCCACACACTGCAATGAGTAGCTCCCATTCACCACCTAGAGAAAGCCCAAACGGAGCAAAGAAGACCCAGTGCAGCCAAAAATAAAAATAAATTTTAAAAAATTACAGAAGACTTTAAGATACGGAAAAACAATCCAGGTTCATGGATCCGAAGACTAAATACTGTTAAGATGGCAATACTCTCCAAATTGATCTACAGAGTGAATCCAATCCCTGTCAAAATTCCTTGCCATTTTTTTCATACTGACAAGCTGATCCTAAAATTCATATGGAAATGCAACTGACCCAAAATAAGACAGTGATCTTGAAAAGGAAGAACAAAGTTGGAGGACTCATACTTCCTGTTTGTAAAACTTACAACAAAGCCACACTAAGCTAGTTAACACAGTGTGGCACTGGCATTAAGACAGAAAGAGCTTTCCACTTATATGTGGCAGCTAAAAAGTAAAACTAACTGCTACCTGGGAGAGCTGAAGGAGTGTACACAGAGGTCCTGTGCCAGCACCCTGGACCAGAGATCCACACAATTTAAACATTAAACACAACAGCCGCCTCAAATCCCTGGGAATTTCAGAATGACTGACACTTCTCAAGCTGTTCCAAATTTTGAAGAGATGTTTGCCAACAGATTCACAGAAGATGACAAAGAATACCAAGAATACCTGAAACACCCTCCTGAGTCTCCTCTGATTGTTGAGGAATGAAATAGCAGAGCTGGTGGCAACCTGAGAAATAGAGGCAATTGGCTGTAAGATAATAGACAGTTTAGAGGTAGGGACAGCAGACAGGGATGGCCAAGTGACAATCGATCCAATCAACGGCATGGACGATCCTGGGATAACAATTGCCCACAGCACAGACAAGAACCTTACTACCCCTGTCAATACGGACACTACGGTTACAACCAAAGGCCTCCCTATGGCTACTACTGATAAAAGTGTCAGCAACTTTTAGTAAAATTATTTACTCTGCTAACATGACAAAAGTTTATGTTGCATTTTCTGTTGGTCATAGTTGTACATCTGATTGTAGAAACTGAATTTTTTTTTGGAACTTGGGACTTCTAAAAAAATTTTTGGAACTTGGAACTTTTTAAAAATTAGATCTTACTGGAGAGACATGATGGTTGCTGGGAATAAATACTCCCCTAAAAAGGTTGTGGGTTATATTGCTTGACTTCTACCTCAGATTCATCTTTGTTTCATGACTTAATAGTGCTTTGAATGTTGTATCTTTTTTTCCTTGTTAGACCTTCAGGAGTTGTCTTTATTTCACACAGAAATAAAAATTTTATGTAGAAAATGCTTGCTTTTAATTTGTAAGATAAGGAAGTATCCCTACACTCAGATGTGCTCATTCCTAAAATTTTACACAGGGAGTACAATCAGCTCCTAAATGCACCACTCTGCCTACTTATGACGTACTGTACACAGTAGTAATTGAAAGGTAACACAATCATAGTATATCTCGTTTGGTTTTTGTTGTTATGTGAATGTGGTACTTGGTAATTACTCTATAGGTATGAGTCATCTTCACAATCATAGTGGTGTCTTTTTAGAGTGATATCAAAAATAAAGCTGTAAAATCAGGAAGGAATCGGTCTCAGTTTCAGTGTCTTAATCTAGTGGTGGGTGAGATGAAGGCACACAGTCATTTTCCACAAACTCAAAGGCTTTGCTAACATAAACATTACACGTTATGCAAAAGTTTAACTCCGTAATGTTCCCTTCCTTCTCAGTCACATGTAAATAATGGTGTGTTTTGACTCTATTTACTTTTATGGTATTTAATATGGGTTGAGTTTACAATGTTATTTCACCTCCAGATGTACACCTTTGCTGCCTCCTCTTCTGTAAATACAGTGATGCTGTAACTTCCTTTCATAATGAGCACCATAGTTCCCATCATTTTAATGGCCATTATAATGGTTTTATTCAAATAAAATACTTGTAAGCATTCTCTCTCAAAAAAAATAAAATAAGAAGTAAAACTAATGGGTACAATTAAAAAAGAAACAGTCTCATAGACGCAGAGAACAAACTACCAGTTACCAGTGAGAGAACAGGGGAAGAAGAGGAAAGATAGGATTAAGGAATTAAGAGGCACAAACTACTAGGCATAAAACAAGATACAGGGTGTAAGGTACAGCCCAGGTAATATAGCTAATATTTTATAATAACTTTAAATGGAGTATAGTCTAGAAAAGTATTGAATTGTACACCTGAAACTAATATAACATTGTAAATCAACTATACCTCAAAAAATAAGTTTTAAAAAGATGGGGAGAATAAAATTGAAAGTACAGAAATAAATCTTTATGGTCATTTGATTTTCGAATGAATGCCAACATAGGACAACTGAATATCCACATACAAATGAATAAAGTTGAACCCCCTACCTCACACCATAACCAAAAGGTAACTTGAAACAGATCAAAAACCTAAAAGCAAGAACTGAAACAGTTCTTAGAAGAAAACACAGTAGTAAATCTCCGTGACTTTGGGCTAGGCAATAATTGCTTAGATGAATAAACTTGGCATCAAAAGCACAAGTGACAGAAGAGAAAATTAACTGAACTTCATCAAAATTAAAAACTTTAGTGCTTCAAGGGAAAACCATTAGGAAAGTAAAAGAAAACCCACAAAAATAGGAGAAATATTTGTAAATCATATAATCTGTGCATCCAAAATATATAGAGAACTCTTACAATTCAGCAAAAAAGACAAATAACCCTATTAAAAAATGGACAAAGGAACTGAACAGACATTTCTCCCAAGGTTACAAATGGTCAACAAGCACATAAATGATGCTCAATATCATTAGCCATTAAGAAAATGAAAACCAAAACCTCAGTGACATACCACTTCAAACCTACTAAAATGACCAAAGTCCAAAAAGGACAGATAATTAATGTTGGTGAGGATGTGGAGAAATTTGAACCCTCAAACCTTGCTGGTGGGACTGGGAAACAGTGCAGACACTGGAAAACAGTTTGGCAATTCCTCAAAAAGTTAAACTGAGTTATACATGACCCAGCAATTCTGCTGCAAGGTATACACCCAAAAATGAAAATACATGTTCATACAAAAGCCTGCACATGAATATGCACAGCAGCCTTATTAATAATCATCAAAAAGTGGAAACAATCCAACTATCCACTAATATATAAATGAATAAGCCAAATATGATAAACTGAAAAACTGGAACATTTTTCAGCACTAAAAATAAATGAAGTATTATATGCTACAATGTGGATGGACCTCAAAAACATTATGCTAAGTAAAGCAAACCAGTCACAAAAGACCACATATTCTAAGATTCCACTTTTTTTCTGGCCGGTCCAAGCAACTTTCCAAGCATTCCCTAGTTCCCTAAACCAGGGACTGAACCCAAGCCATGTAAGTGAAAGCACCAAGTCTTAAAAATTCCTGTAAGATTTCACTTTTTACAAAATATCCAGAATAGGCAAACACACCTACCAAAAGGGCTTCTCTGGTGGCTCAGATGGCAAAGAATCCGCCTGCAGTGAGGGAGACCGGAGTTCGATCCCTGGGTCGAGAAGATCCCCTGGAGGAAGGCAAGGCAACCCACTCCAGTATTCTTGCCTGGAGAATCCCCAGGGACAGAGGAGCCTGGAGGGCCACCGTCCATGGGGTCGCAAAGAGTCGGATACGACTTAGCCACTAAGCACATACCTACCAAAAGTAAACTGATCATTGTCAGAGGCGGAGCACGGAGGGCGCGGCGGCAGCGGCGGGGAGAGGGGGGAGTTTGGCAGGGAATGAGGATGAGAGACTGCTAATGAGTCCAGGGTCTTGGCGGGGATAATGAAAACGTTCCGGAATTAGATAGTGATGATGCCTGCACAGCTCTGTGACTAAAGCACCGAATTGTACACTTTAAAGTGATTAATTCGATGGCATATCAATTAAGTCTCAATAAAGCTGCTTTTCTCTTTAAAATATTAAATGCAAGAGAATATGCTATGGGTTTATTCTGTCTTCTCCATTCACCTCTGTGACATTTTAAACTTTTCTAGTCGTGTGAATTTCCTCAGTGTCTTTCTCACCATTTGTTCAAAACATAAGTATATTTTATTAGATAATAGAATCATAAAATGTTCTTTCATTCCTACTTGTTTAACAGGAGCTCATCCTTTAAAGACGGAGAAGGCAATGGCACCCCACTCCAGTACTCTTGCCTGGAAAATCCCATGGACGGAGGAGCCTGGTGGGCTGCAGTCCATGGGGTCGCTAAGAGTCAGACACGACTGAGCAACTTCACTTTCACTTTTCACTTTCATGCATTGGAGAAGGAAATGGCAACCCACTCCAGTATTCTTGCCTGGAGAATCCCAGGGACGGGGGAGCCTGGTGGGCTGCCGTCTATGGGGTCGCATAGAGTCAGACACGACTGAAAGCAGCAACAGCAGCATCCTTTAAAGAATATTTTCTGGCAAGACACAATATTTTTGCATTAGCTAATACCCAACAAGAATCAGCAAAATGGTAGATGGTATCTGCGGATGGCTCTCTTTCTAAGGATTAATATAAATGGGGCTGGCTATCGCCAATATGGGATTTTAGAATATGGCAACAGGATTTGTTAGAGTTGGTAAAGTTCATTGGATATTGGCTGCTAACAGTAGGAACTTGACAGCTCTACAGATAACAAATAAGACATTCAAATTCTGTAGGTTCAGAATTTAACATATTCAGGAATTAAATTTAGGATTTTAGCTCCTTTCTATTAGGGAAGTAATATATTTAAAACATTTTCAGTCAGCTTCTTTCCTGAGGTCTGGCAGCAGTTTCTAAATGAAAAATGAATACCATCTCAGAACCCTACAGTAAAAATGAAAGGCCAGTTTTCAAAACTCATTTAACCACAGCCTCATCAGTAGATGGTAATCAGAGTGACCTATAAATCAATTCTGCCTGTTCTCTCTGACGAGGGTCTTTGAAAGGAATTAGCCTTTACCCCCTTCTCAAAGGCAAAGGGGACCCCCTGGTAAAGTTAAGTAGACCAGACCAGCTTCAGATCAGCGCTGCCCCGTGATGGCCACACAAGGCCACCTTCGAGGCCTCACTAAACCCTAATTTGCTGTTGTTTAGTTGCTAAGTTGTAGTCATGTCTGACTCTTTGTGATCCCATGGACTGTAGCCCACTAGGCTCATCTGTCCATGGGATTTCCCAGGCAAGAATACTGGAGTGGGTTGCCACTGCCTTCTCCAGTGGATCATCCTGACCCAGGAATCGAACCCAGGTCTCCTGCATTGGGAGGCGAATTCTTTACTGCTGAGCCACCAGGGAAGCCCAGATCCTAATTTGCTCATCTGTAAAATGAAACCTCCACCTACCCTACAGAGTTATTTTGAGTATTTAATGCAATACTATCTCTAAAGCACCCAGCACATGGTAGGTACAAAATAAATACTAGTCTCTCTTTGTTCTCCAAAGGATAAAATACATATGACAAATGACAAAAACTACAAAAATCATGATGAACGAAACTCTTGGGTTTAGCATACACTGAAAAGAGCAGAATTATCTGAATACTAAAAATAAATCTTTATTTTCTAAAAGACCAAATTCATATAATTTTAAGTAGGGGAAATATAACCATGATGATCAGATACAAGATATCAAAACAGGGGCGGTCTGGAATCAACTAACTGTGCACTAATTATATTGGCATTATATAACAGTTTTATTAGGAAAAACTGAATATCCAGTTTGTAGGATGCTGCAGACAATTTCAGTTAAATGGTTCTTCGAAGAAGCCAACAGTAACTCAAGATTTGGCCATATTTGCAGTATTAGAATTTCCTATAGCAAGGCTTCATAATGAATTTAGTCACAGGACTTGAGAGTGCTCCTGAAAGGGAACAAAGCCAGGACCAGATGTCTGCAAAATACTACTAATCCTTTGAGACTCATCTATACAAGCATTCTTAAAAAATTTTTTACTAAAGACGTATGGAAAAGGGACAACAGAAATATACATATATATTTGAAGTCAGGGAACTCACAGACATAATTTTTTAAATTATTTTTTAAAGTGGGTTATATATTCACCTGGTTAAAACACCTCAAGAAAATATAAAAGAGACTCAGTGAAAGTTTGCTTCCCACCCCTCCCCTTTCCCTACCCACCTAGTTCTCATCACCCAATCTCCAAAATAGATAAACACTTAATTTCTTATGTATCCTTCTTTACACTTAGATGAAGCAAAAATACATTATTTTTCTACACAGAAAGACAAAGCAATTTATATACATATCATTCTGCATCTCAAAGGCAAATTTTTAAATCCTAAAATGTTCCAATGAAAGTGTGAAAATGAAAAACGGAAACCTCATTTAAAATGGTCAGAAGCAAAAGTAAACATCAAACTAAAGAGTTTTTGCACAAGGCAGGAAATTATCAACAAAATGAAAAGCCTGCCTCCTGAATAGGAGGGAATATTTATAAATGATATATCTGATAAGGGGTTAATATCCAAAATATACAAAGAACTCACACAACTCGATATCAGAAAAAGGCAAAACAAAACATATAACCCAATTTTAAAATAGGCAGAGGACCTAAACAGACACTTTCTCTAAAGACAACATAGAGATGGCCAATAGACACATGAAAGATATTCAACTTCACTAATCATCAGGGAAACACAAATCAAAACGGCAATGACATATCACTCATGCCTATTAGAATGGCTGTCATCAAAAAAAACAACAAACAACAAACGTTGGTTAAGAATGTAAAGAAAAAGGAACCTCATGCACTGTTGATAGGAATATAAATTGGTACAGCCACCATGGAGAACAGTAGGGAGGTTCCTCAAAAGTTTACACTAACAGAGCTAGCATATAATCCAACGATTCTACTCCTGTGTATTTTCCCAAAGAAAACAGAAACAGCCCCATGTTCATCACAGCATTATTGGCAATAGCCAAGATATGAAAGCAATCTAAGGCTCCATTGATAAATAAATGGATAAAGAAGATGTGGCAATACATAATGGAATATTCAGTTCAGTTCAGTCGCTCAGTCGTGTCCGACTCTTTGTGACCCCATGAATTGCAGCATGCCAGGCCTCCCTGTCCATCACCAACTCCCCGAGTTCACTCAGACTCACGTCCATCGAGTCAGTGATGCCATCCAGCCATCTCATCCTCTGTCGTCCCCTTCTCCTCCTGCCCCCGATCCCTCCCAGCATCAGAGTCTTTTCCAATGAGTCAACTCTTCCCATGAGGTGGCCAAAGTACTGGAGTTTCAGCTTTAGCATCATTCCTTTCAAAGAAATCCCAGGGTTGATCTCCTTTAGAATGGACTGGTTGGATCTCCTTGCAGTCCAAGGGACTCTCAAGAGTCTTCTCCAACACCACAGTTCAAAAGCATCAATTCTTCGGCGCTCAGCCTTCTTCACAGTCCAACTCTCACATCCATACATGACCACGGGAAAAACCATAGCCTTGACTAGACAAACCTTTGTTGGCAAAATAATGTCTCTGCTTTTGAATATGGAATCTAGGTTGGTCATAACTTTTCTTCCAAGGAGTAAGCATCTTTTAATTTCATGGCTGCAGTCACCATCTGCAGTGATTTTGGAGCCCAAAAAAATAAAATCTGACACTGTTTCCCCTGTTTCCCCATCTATTTCCCATGAATATTACTCAGTCACAAAAAATGAAACACTGCCATTTGCAACAACATGGATGGCCACAGAGGGTATTAGGCTTAAGTGAAAGAAGTCAGACAGGAAGATAATACCATATGATTTCACTTTTATAAGTAGAATCTAAAAAAACAAAACAAATGAACAAACATAACAAAACAAAAACAGACAGAGACAAACTGGTGGTTGCCAAAGGGGAGGAGGGTGAGGGGATGAGTGACATAGGTGAGGAACAGTTAAAGGGACAGACTTCCAGCTATAAAATAAGTCACAATAATGTAACATACAGAATAGGGGATACAGCCAATAATACTATAATGACTTTGTATGGTGACAGATGGTAACTAGACTTACCATGGTGACCATTTTATATAGTATAAAAATACAGAATCATTAGGTTATATACCTGAATCTAATATAAAATTTTAAGTCTATTATATTTCAATTTAAAAATTTTAATAGGGAAAAAATTATTTTAAAAAAAATAATAAAATTTAAAAATAAGATAAACTACAGTCAGGAAGCCCTGAAGCAGGGGCTTTCACACATTACCCTGGTTGGTGGTGGCTGCTTGCAGACCTCAACAGGATGCTTACTTCATATACCCCTGCAGGAGGAAGGAAGTTTTCTCCTTGCTCAGCACCAGCCCAGCCAATGAGAAGTCAACAACTAAACCAATAAGGGGCTTCCATAACCCTGATTTCTCTCTCCTCCAAAGGACTTCTATTCAAAAACAGTCCCTCCCAACTTCTCTTCCTTTTCTGTAGAAAAGACCTCTCCTTTCCTTTGTTCTTTGGACTCACCTACAGTTCACTATAGTTTGCTCGTCCTGAACTATAAAGTGTGTCAGTAGCTCAGTCGGGTCTGACTCTTTGCAACCCCGTGGACTATAGCCGGCCAGGCTCCTCTGTCCATGGGATTTCCCAGGTAAGAATACTGGAGTAGGTAGACATTCTCTTTTCCAGGGGATCTTCCCAACCCAGGGATCAAACCCAGGTCTCCTGAACTATAATTCCTCTGCTATGCCTGAGTGAATTTGATTTTGCTGGCTAAGTCACCTACCTCTTTGTTTTAAAGACTGATTAAAGCAACAAATACATTCAATGGGACAGGGGCTTCTGTTCACACTTGAGTGGATTTTTAAAAGGAGGAACAGAAATAAATGTTAATGTTAGTAGGAATTAGAAATAAAGGAAATCTATGTCAGACATGGGGGTTCCCTTGTGGCTCAGAAGGTAAAGAATCTGCCTGCAATGTAGGAGACCTGGGTTCGATCTTTGGGTTGGGAAGATCCCCTGGAGGAGGGCATGACAACACATTCTACTGGATACTACTGGATACTGAATACTTCTTTTCTTGGAGAATTCCCATGGATGGAGGAGCCTGGCGGGCTACAGTCCATGGGGTTGCAAAGAGTCGGACACAACTGAGTGACTAAGCACAGCACAGCACAGCACATGGCAGACACAAAAATCAAGGAAGGGGACATAGTTTCATAAATCTCTGAAAAATCCTTCACAGCCAAACACTGGAGCATCTTATCTTTCATGAATTAAAAGGATCATTTCCCAACAAATAAGAAGTAAATTAAACCAAAAATTCATGAGAAGAGAGAGTAGGGGGTAAAAGCAGATGAATTAGAAAGAAAACTAAAAGTACTGATGTTGAAATGGACTAAAATGTAAACTATGAATAAATATGTTTTTCATATTTTTTTTATTTACAGTAAAGTCTTAACTTCTGACTGTTTATTAACAGTAGTCCAGGTTCAAATAAGCAAATAAAACAGTGCTTTCATGTTTAAGCCATCATCAATTTTACCACCAGGCTGTCTGGAAGCTGGATAAAAATATCTTTTTAAAACCTTTTTCATCCCTGCTTATGAAAAAATAGGCCTTAATTCTCAGTGCAGCCTAAATAGCTATTGCCTTGGTCCTGAGCTCCTTATAATATTTGGCTCAGGTCCCATTATAGGTGAGCTGAAGTTGCTATGAAGTCAGCTGCTGCTGCTGCTAAATCACTTCAGTCGTGTTCGACTCTGTGCGACCTCATAGACGGCAGCCCACCAGGCTCCCCCGTCCCTGGGATTCTCCAGGCAAGAACACTGGAGTGGGTTGCCATTTCCTTCTCCAATGCATGAAAGTGAAAAGTGAAAGTGAAGTCGCTCAGTCGTGTCCGACCCTCAATGACCCCATGGACAGCAGCCTTGGAAGTCAGCTACCTGGGCTAAATCACCTATGTGCATCTTTTGAGAGAGCTTCCAGGGATATTCCTGCATCCAGCACCACTTCTCTAACTCCCAAGAATGGAAGGCTGATCTACATGTGCTTCTCACCAATGCATTTCTCTGCTGATGAAAGGCTGCAAGAAAAGGGTTTGGAATCCTGACACAGCACATCTCAAAGACTGCTAACCTTCGGTCTAAGAGTTGGTGATGGACAGAGAAGCCTGGCATGCTGCAGTCCATGGGGTCGCAAAGAGTTGGACACGACTGAACTGAACTGAACTGAACCTTCTTCATCTTCTGCTTAAAGACAAAGAGGTTGCTTTTAAACCAGAATTGGACACGACTGAACTGAAGTGAACCTTCTTCATCTTCTACTTAAAGACAAAGAAGTTACTTTTAAACCAGATGTCGAAACTTAACCCGAATGAACTTTTTGGCCAATCCAATATTTTCTTTTTTTTTTTTTTTTCCAATTTTATTTTATTTTTAAACTTTACATAATTGTATTAGTTTTGCCAAATATCAAAATGAATCCGCCACAGGTATACATGTGTTCCCCATCCCAACCCTCCTCCCTCCTCCCTCCCCATACCATCCTCTGGGCCGTCCCAGTGCACCAGCCCCAAGCATCCAGCATCGTGCATCGAACCTGGACTGGCAACTCGTTTCCTACATGATATTTTACATGTTTCATTGCCATTCTCCCAAATCTTCCCACCCTCTCCCTCTCCCACAGAGTCCATAAGACTGTTCTATACATCAGTGTCTCTTTTGCTGTCTCGTACACCGGGTTATTGTTACCATCTTTCTAAATTCCATATATGTGCGTTAGTATACTGTATTTATGTTTTTCCTTCTGGCTTACTTCACTCTGTATAATAGGCTCCAGTTTCATCCACCTCATTAGAACTGATTCAAATGTATTCTTTTTAATGGCTGAGTAATACTCCATTGTGTATATGTACCACAGCTTTCTTATCCATTCATCTGCTGATGGACATCTAGGTTGCTTCCATGTCTTGGCTATTATAAACAGTGCTGCGATGAACATTGGGGTACACATGTCTCTTTCCCTTCTGGTTTCCTCAGTGTGTATGCCCAGCAGTGGGTTGCTGGATCATAAGGCAGTTCTATTTCCAGTTTTTAAGGAATCTCACACTGTTCTCCATAGTGGCTGTACTAGTTTGCATTCCCACCAACAGTGTAAGAGGGTTCCCTTTTCTCCACACCCTCTCCAGCATTTATTATTTGTAGACTTTTGGATCGCAGCCATTCTGACTGGTGTGAAATGGTACCTCACCAATCCAATATTTTCTAAAAGGAACAGTGCTCTTATCCAGAAGTGAGCTTTTAAGACCAAAACACTCTCTACTCAATCTATAACATGGTTAATATCTTCAGTGAGAAAAAAAAATAGCACAAAATAATGCTACTGCCATGACATGAATCAAAAAAAATTATAAATAGTTTTAAATTTTATCATATATGCCAATGCTTAAGGAAAAAACAGCTTATTTAGAGATGAAGAGGTGGGTGGAGACTTCTGTGGAAATTTTGGAAGGAATTACCGGGTATTCTCAAACACTAGTTCTTTATAATATCTACCTTTCCTCCCAAACTAAAAGCTTTCCTTTTCCTTATTAAAGGCTTGTTCTTAACAGTATTGCCATGATTAGTATCTTTTTTGCTCAAGACCAAAATAAAGAGGGAGGAATGGAGAAAGGACAGACAGAAATATTCTTAAAGCAAAAGCAGGAAGAAGAGAATTAAGAGAACAAGGTTAAAAGAGGGACTAAACTCTCAGAAAGTGGGGGGGAAGCCACAGAAGGATACAGGAGGAAAGTATGGGTCACAGCTTGTGTAGGAGAAAAACAGGGTGGAGAGATTAGCCCAGACAGACAGTGTCTGGAAAAGCTGGTGGAGTTAGTAACTAGACAGTTGTATGCATGAAATTATTCTAAATCAACTGTTACTAACTCTGAGACAGCCTATAAGATGAAGATCACAAGAAACTTCAAGGTCACCTATTCCTACTATAGGAGGGAGCTCTGTTAAGCCAATTACTCCATACACTGTACTTATCATTAGGAAACTATTTCAAAACATCTGAAGTTCAACTATTCTAATCTTCAACTGAATTCAACACTTTTCCCTTGGTTTAGGTCCATTATTTCTGCTTTTCCTTTTATGATCGTAATTGATGATATATGAATATCCTATCATTTCTCTTCTTAAATATCTTGTATTTTAGATGTGCACAGAACACAAATGTTGACTCACCTCCATCAACAGGATACATGCTTTATGCTGATTTGGATGGGTATTTCGGTCCATCCGACACCCTCACCTCATCCCCTTTATGAGCACTAGTATAAATTTCCAGTAGTGCTATTCAGGTTTGGGGAATGGCAGGTGGCCAGGAAATACAGTAAAATAACTTGCTCCAAAGTGCCTGGAATCTCTGATGTTGGCTGACTAAACAAACACGATTCTCTAAGCGACAAAACAACCCTGTGTAAGGGAAATTTTTAATGGCATTGGAAATATGGATATGCACATACATATGAAAGTTTACAAAATATACTCTAAAATGCTAACAGTGATTGAGTGGTAGGTTTACTGATGATTCTTATTTTCTCTTTTTCTTCTTTTAATTTTTCTTAAAAATGTATTACTTTGGTGATTTAATATTTTTTAAAAGATACGAAAGAGTGCACATATAGAAAAGAGAAATAGAAAATGGATAAATTAATTACAAAGTGGAATATTATGCAGCTGTCAAAACCAATGATGCAGACCTACAGATGTCCATGATAAGGTGTTAAATAAGAGATAAAAGGACAAACTGTATGGAATGAGTCCCATTTAAAAAAAAACTCTATATATATTTACAGATATACATACTTATATAAGCATGGGGTAAAGGCTAGAAGAAAATAAAAACCCAGCAGTGGTTACCTTTGTCGTTAAGATTAGAGTGAAGAGGACTTATTTTTTTACTTCACACACTTCTCAACTGTTTAAATTTAAGGGCATACTTTTTAATTAAAAAGAATATTTAGAAAATATGAGACAAACTAAAATAAAAATGAGAAAAAAGACGACAGTGTTTTCTTGGGAAATTAAGAAATTAAGAAGATGATTTCTATATTCCATTTTAGCTGACCATATACAACTGAGCGACTCACATACACACGTGTAATATATACGTGTATTAGATTATATAGTCTATATACTGGTCCCTATGCACATTTATCTGCATTTGTGGATGCTGAGTTGGAAATCAGATTATTTTAACTTCGACCTATTTTTATTCTAAAAAACAAGGAGGTAAATAACTAGAATAATAAAGTTCCTTCTCATTTTTCAATTCAAGGAAGCAGTCAGCCAAGTCCTTAGTGAAGCCCCACTGGACTGAGGACTTTTCATCCAGCAGCCAGTAGATTGGCTAGTCCACCAGTGAGTTCGATTTTGCATCTGAATATATTAGATGTGTTAGTCGCTCTGTTGTGTCAACCCCATGGACTGTAGCCTACCAGGCTCCTCTGTCCATGGGATTTCTCAGGCAAGAATACTGGAGTGGGTTGTCATTTCCTCCAGAGGATCTTCCTGACCCAGGGATGGAACCCAGGTCTCCCAAATTGCAGGCAGATTCTTTACCATCTGAGCCACCAGGGAAGCCCACTTTCCATCTTACGTATTATTCCTCTCTTTTTTTCTTCTTAAAGTCACTCAGTCTTGTCTGACTCTTTGCAACCCCATGGACTATACAGTCCATGGAATTCTCTAGGCCAGAATACTGGAGTGGGTAGCCTTTCCCTTCTCCAGGGGATCTTACCAACCCAGGGATTGAACCCAGGTCTCCCCCATTGCAGGTGGATTCTTTACCAGCTAAGCCACAAGGGAAGCCCAACAATACTGGAGTGGTAGCCTATCCCCTCACCAACAGATCCTCGGACCCAGGAATCCAACCGGGGTCTCCTGCGTGGCAGGTGGATTCTTTACCAACTGAGCTATCAGGGAAGCCTACATAATTTGCCTTACATAATCACCCTTCTTTCACTCACCCTCATTGCCCATCCAAGGAAAACAGATTTCAGTGTTGAACAATAGAAGAAACTGTGGTTACAAGGAGGTGAACTAAAGCAGGTTTTCGGGACCTGTCAGACACAGGAAAGGCCCTGAGAAATTGGTCAAGAGCAAGAAGATTTACCCTGCCTAGTTCTCTTTGAAAACTCTCTGGCTCAACTTTAGACAGGCAATAACATTTTACTTCTTGAGGCTCTGAAACAGCCTCCAACATTGGATTTCCATGTTGTCTTCTTCAGCAATGATAACTCAGAGTTAGTATAGACTTAAAATTTCTTTGACATGAACTACCAGATGTGGAATCACTACTATCTTTCTCCATTAAATTTTTTCAAAAGTGAAATGAGAACAAAGACTCCACCATAAAGAATGCAATAGGTAAAGGAAAACAGAGACACTGAGTCCTTTAACATAATGCGGGGGCTGTTTCTGTCAGGAATAACATGTTACATAATTTGAGTTTCATGAATCAGCAGTTTTAGCCTGTAATTACAGGAATTTTTCAAAAAGGGAAGGAAAAAAAAAATCCCTGAGGATTGGAAAAGGTAAAGTAGTTTTTGAAACGAGGCAGGTTTCAAAAGTATTTTATTCCACCCCCATACAAAAGAACGTTGACAGGCAGATGACTCAGTCTGGCTTCATTAAGGGTTTCTTAACACCTAAAATTCCTCATGGGAAAGCCCACCTCATCTCTCATTTTCCTCCATAGCCCTTCCCAGTTCCTCCCACCAGGTAATTGCCATATTTTCCTCTCTCACTGAAGGTTATCCATGTAGAAGAAACATACTTTAGGATATACAGAGTTACACTTGAAGGAGAAAAGTTGAGGATTTTTGTTTGTTTTTTGAAATACTACAGTAATTGTAACACTTCAAAAAACACAGCAGTGATGTCAAACACTTCAAAATAATTATAATACCTATGATTTCTGTGTTTGAACTTGCTCATAAACCCAGGTGGCTTAATTGAGTTCACTTAGAATGAAAACCTACAGTGATTGGCAGTCCTTAAAAATGATCTCGAATGATCAGGAAGAGACAAGAAAAGTCAACACAACCATGAGAGCCATGTGTTCAATGGCAACTATAAATCAGAGGGGGGAAAAGTAGGATGCTTGGAAAAGGGGAATAACCAGCTTATTTGCTTTTTCAAACACCAGAGATGATCAGTTCCAAGAAGTTCAAAGGACTTTCCAGCTCATCCCTTTTGTAGAAATTACGTGGTAGCAGATACTGTTTGAAAAAGAGAGGTGTTAGATTAGGCCTGGCAATCCCTTAGTCACAACTCAACTATGGTGTGACAACTCAACATATAATGTTTTGAAATACAGCAAGAAGTCTGAAGTCATTGGGAGTCATTCATTCCACAAATGTTTATTACAGGCTGGCACGTGCCAGGCACTGTCTATACACCTGCTCTCTATTCAAGCTCTGCCTCTTACCAGCTGTGCTATCCAGGCTAAAGCACTTTCACATTTCTATGCCTCAGTTTCCTCATCTGTAAAAGTTGGAATGAAAACTGGCTACCCACCTCATGAGGTCTCTCTGAAGAGCAAATAAGTATACACGGAAGCACTCTGTAACCCATGGAAGTGCTGGTTGCCATTTGGCTGAACTGAGGTCATGAATGTCTATGTGCCATAAAATTATATCAGAAGAAAGTGAGACTTCTTGCTTCCAGGAGACACTTCATAATCTTATTAAATAAGGCTCAGAGTGTCATTTCATCATCTCCCTGGAAATTTAAATATATGAAACAGAGAAAGCTAGTATGATGTGCAGATTTTGACATTAGATTCATAATCACCGTAATGACAAGAACCATACTTATTTTAGTCACCATTCTGGGTTTCCATCTGGCCATCAGGCTAAGGCACCCATTTGAAGAGGGTGCTTAACTCTGGAAAATATTCTCTCAATATATCTGCAAATCACAAAATGGTTACCTAGAAGGTTGACCCATCAACTCAGCGTTACCTGAGTTTTACAGTTTACAGCAAATGGTAGTAAAATTACAAAGTATTGTTTGTTATGTGGATGTGTTCAAACAAAAATGTTCTATTTTATAGTACATTTCAAGTTCAGTCTGACCCTCAAATCTAAGCTACAGTCACGTCTGTGTGTATATGTTAGTCGTTCAATTGTGCCTGATTCTTTGCCACCCCATGGACTATAGCCTGCCAGGCTCCTTTGTCCATGGAATCCTCCAGACAATAATACTGGAGTGGGTTTCCATTCCCTTCTCCAGGGGATCCTCCTGACCCAGGAATCAAACCTGGGTCTCCTTCATTGCAGGCGGGTTCTTTGCCATGTGAGGCACCAGGGAAACCCAAGCTACAGTCATACCAATTGTCAAATATATTAGGAAGGAAATAAAATTAAGCTCAGTGCAGTGGCAGCTGAAGAAAGGGGAAGTTCTGGTCTCCTCAGAGTTAGTTAAGGATGGGCACTCTGTCCACTGAGAAGGACCATGATATTGAAGATGCTAGCGATCTGGCCAGAAATCTGTAAGAAGAGTTCTCACTCCCTTCACTACAGACTCCCTTCCCCCAGGGGAGTAGATGGGTGATGGCTTGCTTTACTGGACTGGAAGCCAAGCCGGCTAGAAGGCACACCCAGTCCTAAAATATGCCTGAAACTTCCTCTGTTTCTAAAAGCTCTTGCAATGACATTCAGGGAACTGAAGTATGCACAGCCTGGACACTGCTAGACCTGCTATAATTTAACATTTTGAGTTAATAATTTCAGTTAATATTTATAAAACACTTAGAACGAGCCTAACACATGTCAGAGCTACCTAAGTGTTTGATAAAAAAGCACTTCCCAGATTGGCTGGGTGAATGATCAACCTACTGACAAAGTAGAGAATCAAAATACACAACGGTCTACTTTTTTATTTTTGACCCTGATAAAGACTTAGAAACTGTCGTGTTCTGCATCTCAAGTGTACCCTGTACAGCCTTGTGCAGAACTGAAACTCTAGTCGTGGTTCAGAAGTCACTACTAAATTAAATAACCTAAGAGTTTAAGTTTCAACAGATGAATTCTTTCTCTTTTCTGTCTTTCCCGGTAACCACCACTAAAAATGACAAAATCTAAAAATCCCAAAGCATTTCTAGATGGCACATACCATGCTCAACTGGGAATCAACAAAGCCAAATGAACGCTAAAAGGGACAGAAAAGGTTTCAAATCACAGAGAGCTTAAAGGACAGCCACGCATTAAGGTTTCAGACGGCAGGTTCGCTGACAACAGGTTAAGGATTTCGGTGCCCTCGCAGATCCTCACAGGTAACCTGCACCCACTTTCGACCTCAGGTAGGGGGTCTCCCACCCTCCTGGTTCCCGGCTCCGAAGCTGCACTCAGATTAACAACATCTGTCCCCGGGGACACCCCTCGGGCGTTTAGAAATCGCAAAGCAGACACCGATTTCACCTCGAGGAAACAAAGACCACAAACTCTCAGAGTCGAGGGCTGGGCGAGGGAACGGCTTTTCCCACCCGACCAACGCGGAGGTTTCCGGGCTGAAGGACGGGGGCGCCGCCACGGGACCCGGGAAAGTCACGTTTGCTCCAGAAAGAGGCAGCCGAGGAGGCCCGGGTACCCTCGCCCCGCCCGGTCCCACCCGCCCGAGGGCCCGACTGCGGCCCGGCCGCTCGCCCGCCCCGCGGCCCAAGGTCCCCGCCGCCCCGCACCTACCCGGCTCCGCGGTGCTGCCTCCCCGCGTGGCGGTCGCGGAGCCGAGCGCTCTCGTGCTTCCTCCTTCCCGGGGAGGCCACCGGGCGCTGGCGTTTCCTCCCAGACGCGTCACGGCGGCCGGCTCCTCCCGCAGGGCGAAGCCGGGCGACCGGCAGCGCGCGGGGAAGGCCCCCGCTCCGGGCTGAGGGGCGGCCCGCCCCGGGCCGGAGGCGCGGGCTGGGCGATACCCCCAGCCGCGGAGACCCGCGCTCCGCCCGCTTCCCCGAGGACCCTCGCGAGAGCCCCCCGCCTCGCCCGGGGCGCCAAGTTCGGGGGACCCCGCGGTAACCGCCTAGACTCCCCAGGGTTTTCCGCTGCTCCGCTTGTAGTGACCGCTGCCCTGGGGCCCAGGAGCGGTGTGGGCCATCGTGCCCGGCCCGGCCGGGGATTCTAACCCTGGTGCGCGGAGGGGGCAGGACCGCCCGACCCCCGGAGGCTCCCCCAGAGCCACCCGGGAATGGTCTGGTGGGCATGTGTAGTGGTGTAATGTAGAAGTATCCAGATAATTTTAGGGGAACAGCTGTGCTTCATTTAACATTATTTGCACAATTTTCTACTTTTTCATCAGCAGAATTTTGGCCTTTGTAAGATGGGAGAGCGCTTTCACAAAGTGGCAGGTCCTGTGTACAGAGAAATTTCCTTTCCACAGCTATTTTTGGATCTCTCTCTCTCTCTATATATATGTATATATTGGGAAAATGGGCATAAAGTACAGTAGATATTAAAATCCAATACATACAAATCAACATATCGCCAGTGGTCCTTTGTATATTTTCTGTGGTCCACACAAAACAATCCATACAATAAAGCACAGAGAAGCTAAAGAAGTTCCTCTAGTAACAAAATCAACAAGTGATCAGTGTGATCTCTTAATGAAAGCTATATTCACTGGACTGAAAAATTTCTCAGACAAAAGGAAGTTTTGTGACAATGAACTCCAAGTGAGATGATAGACAAATACCTGGCTATTACTATTTTTCAACTTTTTTTTCTTTTGTTTGAAAAACAAACATCTGGGAACCATTACCTTTTCAAGAGAAATTTGTCCTCCTACATAACACACACACACACATCCCCATCTTGCACAAACATTTCAAGACAGGAAGGTTGGTGGGCAATGTTCAGCTGATAAGCTAGTAAGACTTCAGTTATTTTGCATTTACAATCTGAGAGCTGCAATTTAATACCTTGATTTCTCAGAACACTAGAGGTCATAAATATATTCAAGAACTATTAAAGGACTTTTTCACTTAATTAAAAGCACACACTTTAAGGCTGATCACTTTGATTAATCATATTCCCCTACAGATATAGATCATATCTCCATTTTCCTTTACATTTCCAATTTCCAAGTTTACACTGTAAAAGCTATTGAATTTTCAGCAATATCTAGCTGATGTTTATGCCTTTATAAAAGGTTTCGTGTACATTTCACATAAGGATTTTTTTTTAAATAGAGTTTTTTTGTTAGACTCTGGGTTCTAATATTTTGTTTGCAAATATGATTCATTTCATGAGATAGGGCAAATATTTTGTTCATCTGTTATATTTATATGTAGAAATTATGAGCACAAGCTTTGGAATCAGACTCAGATTTAAGCTACTCTCTACTTCAAATTCACCTCTCTAAACAATGATTTCATCTAAAACTTAAGGATGATGATAGTACTTTTTTCTCCTTAGTAAAACACATAGTGCGTGTGTGTATGCTTAATTGTGTCCAACTCTGCAACTCCATGGACTGTAGCCCTCCAGGCTCCTCAGTCCATGGGATTCTCCAGGCAAGAATACTGGAGTGGATTGCCATTTCCTTCTCCAGGGGATCCTCCCAACCCAGGGATGGAACTTCGACTCCTGCGTTGGTGGGCAGATTCTTTATCACTAAGTCACCTGGGAAACCCAAAACACATAGTAATAGTGCTTGTCTCATGAAATTGCTATCAGGATCAAATGAACCTAGTAGAATGGCTGGAACATATTATCAACTGACTGATGATTGTCTTCACATTATTATAGCTTTAACACAGATATAGAAATGCCAATTTTCATGTTTCATTTGCACTACTATAAAGAATGATGCTTCCCATGTAGCTCAGTTGGTAAAGAATCTGCCTGCAATGCAGGAGACCTGGGTTCGATTTCTGGGTCAGGAAGATCACCTGGAGAAAGAAATGGCAACCACTCCAGTATTTTTGTCTGGAGAATCCCATGGACAGAGGAGCCTGGCAGGCTACAGTCCATGGGGTTTCAAGAGTCGGACATGTCTTAACGACTAAACCACCACCACTATAAAGAATGGTTAATTTTTAGAGCTTTGAGATTTTTGTAGAAGTCCGAAAAGTAACAGGAAAAAAAAAAAATCACAAGAGGAAGGGGATATATGTATGCATATAGCTAATTCACTTCCTTGTACAGCAGAAACTAACAACATTGTAAAGCAATTATACTCCAATAAATAAATAAAAATAAATTAAGGGTCTCACGTTAAAGAAAAAGAGAAATATTGAGACATAGTTACATTCAGAATTTTAGAAAATTGGACTGGCAATACTGTAAACTACTGACCCAAACATTAAAAAAAAAAACCTACCTAACCAGGGCATAGGAAGGAAGGCTTTGTCACTCAGTTGTGTCTGACTCTTTCTGACTTTTCCAGGCCAGAATACTGGAGTGGGTAGCCTTTCCCTTCCTCAGGGGATCTTTCCAACCCAGGGATCGAACCCAGGTCTCCCATATTGCAATAGGATTCTTTACGAACTGAGCTATCAGGGAAGCCCAACCAGGAATACAGTATTTCTTTTTAAATAATATATTCTGATAAGATGAGTGCCTGGTTTTCATCCTTTTTTCAAAATGGAAAGCCTTTTCTCTAATATGGTGTCTGATATGGAACTATCATGACTTTTTATATCATAATAAAGTCCTGTGTTATTTATAATTCTTTTATTGTAACCATGGAAAAGTTGAGGAGCATAACAATATAAGATTATCACTTCCCTTCAGTTCAGTCAGTTCAGTTCAGTCTCTCAGTCGTGTCTGACTCTTTGTGACTCCATGAATCGCAGCATGCCAGGCCTCCCTGTCCCTATCACTTCCCTTAGGGAAAAAAAATTTGATAAAATAGGCAGTCACAGGACCTGAATGACTCTATTCATAAGTCAGCTGGAAATGGAAGTGAGGGCCAGTATTCATTAGAATATTTGTTTTATAGCAGGAAACTCGCCAAGACTAGAGATGTAAAAATACTACTACCAACTACATGATTAGAAAAGGAAAGATGTTCTAGATGCATGTTATTTGTATAGTTTTTATATAAATTTTTTATACTTTTTTTCCTTCCTTCTACTACATACTCATCTACTTAAGTGGGTCAGACATTGTGAGTTGTTGCTATAGTTTCCAGCTATGTTTATCCGTTGATATACCAACCATCTCTGTGCTTGGCGTTCTAAGTCCCTTCCATCGTGTTTGACCCTGTGTGACCCCATGGACCGTAGCTTGCTCACTACTCTGTCCATAGGATTCTCCAGGCAAGAATACTGGAGTGGGTTGCCATGCCCTCCTCCAGGGGATCTTCCTGACTCAGGGATCAAACCCACGTTTCTTTTGTCTCCTATATTGGCAGGCAGGTTCTTTGCCACTAAAGCCACCTGGGAAGCCCCAAGCCAATCACAGTCTCCCACAGTTTAAGTAAAGAGAAAAACCTTTTTTTTTTGAGAATGTAATTTAAGGCATAGTCCTAGCCATGAATTGGTTCAGAAAATAACAAGAAAAACCTGCTATAAAAATAGGTAAGGACGTGAGAATTAAAGTGACCAACTTACTGAATTTTCTGAGTAAAGTAATTTAATAAAACACAAAGCAATGCAAGTATGGAGAAGGCAATGGCAACCCACTCCGGTATTCTTGCCTAGAGAATCCCTTGGACAGAGGAGCCTGGTGGGCTGCTGTCCACGGGGTCGCACAGAGTCGGACACGACTGAAGCGACTCAGCATGTCTGAATGCATTGGAAAAGGAAATGGCAACCCACTCCAGTATTCTTGCCTAGAGAATCCCAGGGACAGAGGAGTCTGGTGGGCTGCCATCTATGGGGTCGCACAGAGTCAGACACAACTGAAGCGACTTAGCAGCAGCAATGCAAGTATATTTAGAAAAACTCCAATACTCACTGGAACTGAAACAGATTGGTTTATCCTGCCTTAGCACAAAGCGGAATTTCCCTGTTTCCTTGAGCCCTTGTGGCTCAGCTGGTAAAGAATCCACCCACAATGTGGGAGACCTGGGTTTGATCCCTGGGTTGGGAAGATCCCCTGAGGAAGGGAAAGGCTACCCACTCCAGTATTCTGGTCTGGAGAATTCAGTCCATGGGGTGGCAAAGAGTCAGACACTTTTGATCTGGAAAATGTTTCAGAGCGTGCTCATTTTGTATGTTGCAGGTGGGAGTGGCTCAAAGCTCAAAGTCTTTCTTGGGCCAGATTAGCCATGTTCGAACTCAAAACTGAAATACCAGATGTTCAGGCATGTTTTGTATTGGTAATAAAGAGAAAACTCTATTTTAAAACTATATGAGGGATAAATATAAAGCTTCCAGATCACAGAACTTTCTTACTTTCTATATTAGACTCAAGAGAAAAACTAAGGGGAAGTGTCAGATCAAACTCCCTAAACTGCTAGCATCAGCTTTTTGATTAAAAAGTTGCTAGAAATTGCTTTAAATCCTGCTAAGACCATTCATTATCTGAAGTAAGACTATTATCTTCCCCTATTAAGGAAATGTCATTGCCTTCCCATCTAGTTGTGAGTATCAAGAACAAAATGTAAATTGCTTGCTTTTTCTTTCTTGTTTTTTATCTTGGTTTTTTTATGTCTCTGGTTTGGATAGTCTGTTATGTACAGTAAACCGTGTCTGTTAATAGGTGACCATAACTTATTTATGTTAAGTCAGTCAGCAGTTCCTATGTTCCTCAGAGAATCGTATTAGGCCTTTGAGCTCCAACCTACTAGGTGAACTTTGAAGATAATAATTATTTTAGTTACTTATCAGTATGGAATAATAGCTTTTCTTAAACACCATTCATTTGGTGACTCAGTTACTTACTGTCAATTATGTGTGATTAATGATTGAACCCATTTCAGATGGCAAAGGCTTAATAGCCTTTGGCTGGAGAAAGAAATGGCAACCCACTTCAGGATTCCATGCCTGGAAAATCCGATGGATGGTGGAACCTGGTGGGCTACAGTCCATGGGGTCTCAAAGAGTCGGACACGACAGAGCAACTTCACTTAAGGAGGAGCATTGCTGTCATTTCCTCACCTAGTTCCCCAAGGAATCTGTGTCAAAGGCTTAATAAAGCTTAAGGGACTATAACTCTTCAGATACCAAAAGACCCTTAAATTCCCTAGGTTTTGTAGAATAAACAGCATTTTAACTTTTTGTACTCTTTCTCTTTCTGATGTTTTACAACTCTCATACAACTTCTTTCCAAATTCTCCACATTCTATTTTAGATGAGATGCCATTATGAGTCATGGAATCTTCTTGGAAATGATTGGGCAAGCCTGTAATATATAAGAGCTTTCTCTCAGCTTTGCAATTCACACTCTTATAATGCAATTTGGAATTATTCTTATATTTAAAATTGAAGTAAAGTGTTAGTCACTTAGTCATGTCCGACTCTGTGTGACCCTATGGACTGTGGCTGCCAGGCTTCTCTGTCCATGGGATTCTCCAGGCAAGAATACTGGAGCGGGTTGCCATTCCCTTCTCCAGGGAACCTTCCCGACCCAGGGATTGAACCCTGGCCTCCCTGCATTGTGGGCAGATTCTTTCTCGTCTGAGCCACCACATTTAGTATTATGTAGACTAAAATCAGAACTCTAAATGTTTGTTTAGCCTACTTATACTTCTCAAACTATATTTAAGGGGTTATTTTGATTATCCTATTGCACTCCTCTGTACCTGTTTTACCAGACCTCTATTTTTCCTGGATTATTTAAAAATATATATTTATTTATTTGGCTGCTCTGGGTCTTAGCTGTGGCACGTGGGATCTAGTTCCCTGGTCAGGGATCTAACCGAGGCCCCCTACACTGGGGAAGTACATGCAGAGTTTTAACCACTAGACCACAAGGGAAGTCATCGGCTCTATGTTTTTTTTTTTTTTAATTTTATAAAATTCTTTAAGACCAAAAACATCCAAAGCAGAGGGTATACATCCTAGGAGTATTCAAGACAATCTACCACAGTTGAGAAAGAAAATATCCCAGTGTCTAACAGATCTTCCTCAGCTTATGATGGGATTACGTCCCCAGTAAACCTCTGGTAAGTTGAAAACATATAGTACACCCTACCTATTAGACATCATAGCCAAGCCTAACTTAAACCTGCTCAGAATATTCACATTAGGTTACAGTTGGGTAAAATTCTCCAACACAAAGCCTCATGGATATCTCGTAATTCATTGAACACTGTACTGAAAGTGAAAAGCAAATACTTATCTGGGTCCAGATTGGCATGGACTATTCACCCTTCTGACTGCATGACTGTTCAGAAGCTGTCACTGGCTACTGCTGTACACCATCACCAAGAGGATCATACAGCATATCCCTAAACTAGGAAAAGATGAAAATTCACAAGTCAGAGTTTGGTTTCTACTGAGTTTGCTTTCACTCCATCTCGAAGTTGAAAAATCTTAAGATGAACCATTGTGAGTCAGGGACTATCTGTATTTGTTTTACCTAAACGGAAGAAATTAAGCTTTATTATTTAACATATCAGCTTCCCCAGTGGCTCAGATGGTAAAGAATCTGCCTACAATGCAGGAAACCTGGTTTCCATCCTTGGGCCAGGGAAGATCCCCTGGAGGTAGGAACGTCGACCCACTTCAGTATTCTTGCCTGAAGAGTTTCATGGAGAGAGGAGCCTACCTGGATACAGTCCACCGGGTGGCAAAGAGTTGGACACAGCAGAGCGATTAACACTTATACACTTATGCTTATTTAACATACACACTACCACTAGCATGCTCATACAGTCCTTTGTCAGTCATTCGTCTGTTCTGCAGGGTATCCTGAGAAGGGTGGGCTTCCACTTGAATGGAAACTCTCAATCATCCACCATCAGTGTGTTGCAGTTTTGTGCACTATCGGAAGTCACTGATATGATTAATTTTGTAAAAACAGATCCTCTCAATAGACTGTATATAGTACTTTGCACTGAGATGGGGAGTAATCATGGAAAACTCTTTATCTTCCATCAACGTTTTCAGGATGCTTAGAATTAAAAGTACAGCTCCAAAATAAATAAATAAATAAAAGTACAGCTCCTGGATCCACACAGTCTAGTTCTGACCATAGTTCTGCCATCACCAGCCACGTAGCTCTGAGTAAGTTATTTCACATCTCTGGATTCAGTTTCTTTATCTGTAAAATGGAGATCATCATAATATCTACTGCACTGGGTTGGTTGTACTGAGGGTGGAATAAGTTTACGTATGTGAAAAACCTGTATGCAAGTCAAGAAGAAACAGTTTGAACCCGATGGAGTTCAACAGAGCAACAGACTGGTTCAAAATTGGGAAAGGAGTACGTCAAGGCTGTACACTGTCAGCCTGTTTATTTAACTTATACGCAGAGTACATCATGAGAAACACTGGGCTGGATGAAGCACAAGCTGGAATCAAGATTGCCAGAAGAAATATCAATAACCTCCGACATGCAGATGACACCACCCTTATGGCAGAAAGTGAAGAGGAATTAAAGAGACTCTTGATGAAGGTGAAAGAGGAGAGTGAAAAAACTGGCTTAAAACTCAACATTCAAAAAACTAAGATCCTGGGATCCGGTCCCATCACTTTATGGCAAATAGATGGGGAAACAATGGAAACAGTGACAGACTTTATTTTCTTGGACTCCAATTCACTGTGGATGGTGACTGCAGCCATGAAATTAAGACACTTTCTCCTTGGAAGAAAAGCAATGACAAACCTAGACAGCATATTAAAAAGCAAAGACATCACTTTGCCAACAAAGGTCCACAGAATCAAAGCTATGGTTTTTCCTGTAGTCATGTACAGATGTGAGAGCTGGACAATAAAAAAGGCTGAACACCGAAGAACTGATGCTTTCGAACTGTGGTGCTGGAGAAGACTCTTGAGAGTCCCTTGGGCTGCAAGGAGAATCAAACCAGTCAATCCTAAAGGAAATCAACCCTGAATATTTATTGGAAGGACTGATGCGAAGCTGAAGCTCCAATACTTTGGCCACCTGATGTGAAGAGCCAACTCATTGGTAAAGACCCTGATGCTGGTAAAGATTGAAGGCAGGAGGAGAAGGAGATGACAGACAACGAGATGGTTGGATGGCATCACCGACTCAATGGACATGAGTTTGAGCAAACTGTGGGAGATGGTGAAGGACAGGGATACCTGACATGCTGCAGTCCATGGGGTCACAAAGAGTCGGACATGACTGAGTGACTGAACAGAACAGAGAATATATAAATCTACCACCAAAATAAGCTTTACATAAGCTCTAGTTGTGATTACTTCCTGTGCTATGCTTAGTCGCTCAGTCGTGTCCAATTCTTTGTGACCCCATAGACTGTAGCCTTTGGGGCTCCTCTGTCCATGGGGATTCTCTAGGCAAGAATACTGGAGTAGGTTGCCATGTTCTCCCTCCTCCAGGTGATCGTCCCAACCTAGGGACAGAACCCACGTCTCCTGCATTGCAGGCAGATTCTTTACCGTCTGAGCCACCATGGAGTGGTGGCACATCCATCTTAAATATCAAGATGAATGATGCATTTTCCTCTGATGAAAATACAAGGAATCCAAATTTCCCTGTCTTTTCTGGGATTAGTACTTTCCTTTCAAGGTAAAGTTGAAGCAATGAGTGAGAAAGTAACTTTATCCACCCTCCTTTTTAAGAGTATGTGTTTTGAAAGAAATACTTCAGAGAGAAGGTTTTGAAAATGATGTTTGGAAACAGGTAATTCTATTTCAAAAAAAACTCATTGAGAATAAACAAACATATGGATACCAAGAGGGGAAGAGGTGGGTGGGATAAACTGAGAGATTGGGATTGACGTGCATGTGTGCCTGCATGCTAAGTTGCTTCAATCATGTCCAACTCTTTGTGATCCTATGGACTGTAGCCCGCCAGGCTCCTCTGTCCGTGGGATTTTCCAGGCAAGAATACTGGAGTGGGTTGCCATGCCCTCCTCCAGGGAATCTTCCTGACCCAGGGATTGAACCTGCATCTCTTAAGTCTCTTGCATTGGCAGGTAGGTTCTTTACCACTTGTGCCACATGGGAAGCCCTGGGATTGACACATATACACTATTATGTATAAAATAAATAACTAATGAGAACCTGCTGTATAGCATGGGAGGTGAGAAAAAGAAGGTACAATCTGTTTGTTGCGCATATATTAAGTTAACCTTTAAAATGCATTCCAGTATACATTGTTGCTGTTGTTATTTAGTCACTAAGTCATGTCCAACTCTTTTGTGCCCCCATGGACTGCAGCCCACCAGGCTCCTCTGTCCGTGAAATTTCCCAGGCAAGATTACTGGAGTGAGTTGCCCTTCCTTCTCTACCAATATATATTCAGTTCAGTTCAGTCACTCAGTCGTGTCCGACTCTTTGCGACCCCATGAATCTCAGCACGCCAGGCCTCCCTGTCCATCACCAAGCCCCGGAGTTCACTGAGACTCATGTCCATCGAGTCAGTGATGCCATCCAGCCATCTCATCCTCTGTTGTCCCTTTCTCCTCCTGCCCCCAATCCCTCCCAGCATCAGTCTTTTCCAATGAGTCAACTCTTCACATGAGGTGGCCAAAGTACTGGAGTTTCAGCTTTAGCATCATTCCTTCCAAAGAACACCCAGGGCTGATCTCCTTTAGGATGGACTGGTTGGATCTCCTTGCAATCTAAAGGACTCTCAAGAGTCTTCTCCAACACCACAGTTCAAAAGCATCAATTCTTCGGCACTCAGCTTTCTTCACAGTCCAACTCTCACATCCATACATGACCACTGGAAAAACCATAGCCTTGACTAGACGGACCTTTGTTGGCAAAGTAATGTCTCTGCTTTTCAATATGCTATCTAGGTTGGTCATAACTTTCCTTCCAAGGAGTAAGCGTCTTTTAATTTCATGGCTGCAGTCACCATCTGCAGTGATTTTGGAGCCCCAAAAAATAAAGTCTGACACTGTTTCCACTGTTTCCCCATCTATTTGCCATTAGGTGCAGACAAATACTATTTGGTTCCACTTATACGAGATATCCAGAATACTTGAATTCATAGGATCAGAAAGCACACTGGTAGATGCCAGAGGCCAGAGGATGGGTGGGGGAGGTTTGGAGGAGGACAGGAGATTTTGAGTTTAATGTAGACAGAATTTCAGTTTAGGAAGGTAATACATTTGGGAGATGGGTGATGGTGAGAGTTGCACAACAAGGTGAATGTACTTAAAGACACCGAAATGTACTGTTAAATACAGCTAAAATAGTATGTTTTGTATTATGTGACTTTTACCACAATAAAAAATACCTGTGTGTGTGTTATATTAAAACTCTAATACATGTACACTTAAAATTTTTGGAAACAATTTGTAATGTGTAAAGTATTTTCCAAATAATGGATTTCACTGAGTCTTAAACTCATCTCTTGAAAATATTAAATGCAATGCTTTTAAACTGCAGGCAGACCTCAGGGATACTGCAGGTTCAGTTCCAGACCACTGCAATAAAATGAGTATCTCAGCAGAGTCACAAAACTTTTGGTTTCCCAGTGCATATATCAGTTATATTTACACTCTACTGTCATTATATTAAGTGTGTAATAGCATTATAGCTTTAAAAAGTATACATGTGCTGTGTCTACTCACACAGTCATGCCTGACTCTTTGCAACCCCATGGACTGTAGCCCTCCAGGTTCCATCATTTACTTCTCCAGGGGATCTACCCCACCCAGGGATTGAACCTAGGACTCCCGAATTGCAGGCGGATTCCTTTTACCATCTGAGCCACCAGGGAAACCCAAGAATTCTGCAGTGGGTAGCCTATCCCTTCTCCAGGGGATCATGCCCCCAGGAATCAAACCGGGGTCTCCTGCATTGCAGGTGGATTCTTTACCAGCTTAGTTAACAGGGAAGCCCAAAATGTACCTACTTTAACTTAAAAATACTTTATTGCTAAAAAAATGGTAATCATCATCTGCACTTTCAACAATCTTTTTGCAACAGGAACATCAACGATCACTGATCACAAATCACCATAACAAGAAAAAGTTTGGAACATCTCAAGAATTGCCAAGATGTGAAGTGACCAAACGCTGTTGGAAAAATGGTGGCCAGAGACTTGCCTGATACAGGGTTGCCAGAAATCTTCAAGTTGTAAAAACTGCAGTAACTACAAAGCATAAGAATATAAAGCATAATAAAATGAGGTATGCCTGCAGTTTGCCAGAATTGCTAATTGATAGCAGGGAAGATGGAAATTTCCTTGTCAAGCTTCAGCATAAAACTTTGCAGAACTGGTTGATGAGATTGAAAAAGAAAATGAGTATTTTAATAGAAAGAGGCAACAATAAAACATTTCTTCTATTTAAATCCAAATACTCTCTTGAAATATCTTTTCCAGCTGGGAAAGCTATTCAAATGTAGTGTTAGAATAATCTAACCTTAACACCGCATGTGCAAATCACTATATCATAAAATATTAAGCCAAGATTTTAAAAGAGTAATAATGTACCAATAACAAAGCATCAAGTGAAAGCAAAAGGCTCTTATACTAGGAATAACATACCATGAAATTATTTTAGATATATTGATTATTTTATTTTTTTAATTTTGGGTTTGTATTGTGTATAATCTGTTACCATGGGTCACAAATACATAATTCATGTGTGTGCAGAAACATTCTTAAGGATGGGTGCACAATTCAAAAAGCAAGATATTAGTTACCTTTCACCATCCCTGTTCCTTGGTTTGGTGTCATCTAAGAATTTAATGACTTTTGTTCTCTTCTTTCTTCACTCAATAACTATTTGTTGGGACTTCCCTGGTGGTCTAGTGGCTAAGATTCCACACTCCTAATGTAAGGGACCCAGGTTTGATTCCTGGTCAGGGAACTAGATCCCACAACCAAGAGTTTGCATGCCACAACTAAAGATTCAGAAGACTGAGGATCCCTCGTGCTGCAACTATAACCCTGGGGTAGCCAAGGAAATAAATATTTAAAAAAAACAACAAAACTATTTGTTGAGTGCCTAGTGTGCATCAGGTATTGTGCTAGATACAGAGAGGTAGAAATTAAAAATGTAATCCTCACCCACATCAGTAGTTTAAATCCTTTATGAGATATATAAAAATATAAAAGGACTGTTCCTATGACTAAACTCCAAACTATCACCTGCTTCTCGATTTCTCCCCTGACCTCCAAATCAGACCTTTTACCTAGGGAATGATTCCCCATGGGTTGAGATTTAAATTTGAAACTGGCCATTTGAACACCTACTTAGTTTTTATGTGTTTAAATAAACCACTTATGACTCATTTTCTCTTCTAAATATCTGCAAGGTGCTTTTAATGCAATCTTATGTAAACATAAACATTACTAATTCAACAAACACTTCCTCTGCAAAGCACTGTGCTAAGACAGGGGGAAGTTTCCAGGTACAAAGACAAAGATATACTGTACTTGCAGGGAGGATTTTATATCCTTGATAAAACAAAAGAAAAAATGAGAAAAACACCTTAATTTTTTTGTATGCAGTGTAGCTTGCCTTCACTATTGAACATATTCCTCAGTATACTGCATTTTAAATTATTTTACCACTTTGGCCTTGTGTTGTTTCTTCAAGCCTAGTACCATGTGTTTGGAAGTTTTACAGGCATATTGTTTGACTTCAACCCCGTCTTTCAAATTTCATCTCGTTACTTGTAATTTTAACCCATGATTGGGGTAAATTATTTTTAATTGCTACTTATCTTCATAGGAGAACAATCATGAAAAACAAGTAGAGGAAAATACTTCTGGAAACTAAGATCATAGAATGATCCTATCTACTTAAAATGGTATCCTGTACCATTTCCCTACATAGCAAGAAAATGTGGTGATTGGAGGGATTCAGGGCAAGAAACTGGATCATGTGATTTCCTGAGGTCTTGTTTACTTTTAAACTCTGCAAATAAGCAAAATCCTAAAGCTCACAACCTTTGGAGGAATTTATACCCATTTGTCTTTTTAAAAAGGAAGCCCTATTAACAATTCAGAAACTTTGGGCACGGTATGCTACTGCTACTGCTAAGTCACTTCAGTTGTGTCCGACTCCGTGCAACCCGATAGACGTCAGTCCACCAGGCTCCCCCACCCCTGGGATTCTCCAGGCAAGAACACTGGAGTGGGTTGCCATTTCCTTCTCCAATGCATGAAAGTGAAAAGTGAAAGTGAAGTCGCTCAGTCGTGTCCGACTCTTATCGACCCCATGGATGGCAGCCTACCAGACTCCTCCATCCATGGGATTTTCCAGGCAAGATTACTGGAGTGGGGTGCCATTGCCTTCTCCGAGGCATGGTATGAATAGCCAAATTTCTTACAAAAGTCTGTGATAATATAAAACTACATTTAGAAACCTGTTAGCTTCCCAGGTGACACAATGCTAAAGAATCCACCTGCAAATGCAGGAGATGCAGGTTTGATCCCTAGGTCAGGAAGATTCACTGGAGGAGGAAATGGCAACCCACTCCAGTATTCTTGCCTGGGAAATCCCATGGACAGAGGAGCCTGGCAGGCTGCAGTTCAGGGGATCACAGAGTCAGACAGAACTGAGCATGTATGCACATATATGTATGAATAATTGACCCTTGAAAAACGTAGGGATTAGGGGTGCTGATCCCTGTCTCAACCCCAGCTGAAAATCTGTGACTAACTGTTTGGCATCTCTTCATATCCACAGTTCCACATCCATGGATTCAACCAATCGCAGATCGTGTGTTACTGTAGTATGTGTTTGTTGAGAAAAATCTGCATATGAGTGGATACACACAGTTTAAACCTGTGTTGTTTAAGGGTAAACTGTTAATATACATAAATTACATATATATTACATATATAAAATACCCGTTTAGATAGGCAGGATGGTGGTTCCCCTAAAGATGTCCATGTCCTAGTACCCAGAATCTGTGAATATGCTACATTACCTGGCAAAGAATTAAGGTTGCAGGTGGAATTAACATTACTAATCTTAAGACTCTTGAGCGTCCCTTGGACAGCAAGGAGATCAAACGAGTCAATCCTAAAGGAAATAAGTCCTGAATATTCATTGGAAGGACTGAAACTGAAGCTGAAGCTCCACTACTGGGCCACCTGGTGTGAATAGCCAACTCATTGGTAAAGACCCTGATGCTGAGAAAGATTGAGCGTAGAAGAAGGGGATGACAAAGGATGAGATGGTTGGATGGCATCACTGACTCAATGGATATGAATTTGAGCAAACTCTGGGAGATGGTGAAGGACAGAGAAGCCTGGTGTGCTGCAGTCCATGGGGTCGCAAAGAGTCGGACCCAACCGAGAAACTGAACAACAACAACAATGTTCAGATAGGAAGAACGTTCTGGATTTTCTGGGTAGGTCCAATGGAATCAAAGGGTCCTTAGAAGTGGAAGAGGGAAGCAACAGAAAGGAGTCAGAGAAAGAGATGTGACTCTGGGAGAATGTTCAGAGACCTGCAACACTGCTCACTTTAAAGGTGGAGAAAGGAAGGGGACTTCCCCAGTGGTCTAGTGGCTGAGACTGCGCTCCCAAAGCAGGGGGCCTGGGTTCCATTTCTGGTTAGGGAACTAGATCTTGCATGCCACGGCTAAGACCTGGCTCAGTCAAATGAATATATATATTTTTTTTTTGTTTAAGGTGGAGAAACGAGCCAAGAGTCAGAGAATGTGGGTGGCCTCTAAAAGAAGCTGGAAAAGCAAAGGAAATGGATTCACTCCTAGAGCCTCCAAAAAAGAATGCAGCCCGCTGACACATTGATTTATCCCAGTAACACCAATGTCAGATCTCTAACCTGTGGAACTGTAAGATAATGCATTTCTATTGTTTTAAGTTTCTAAGTTTGTGGTAATTTGTTACAGCAGCAGAAGGAAAACAAATTGGAATGTTAGATTTATAAGCAGCTCTGCAGAGATGCAGCTAAGCTTGGGATATGAAGAATTATCTTCGTTTTCCCCAGTTTTGGGAACCATGCTAATTCAAAAACATTTTCATTTTTGTTTTCTTTATAGAACTAATTGCACGAGTCTGATTTAACATACTGTAAGATTATCTGGCGAGTAATGGAAGTGCTGTTGGCTAACTGCTTATCTCCTTATGACATGTGCTTAGTTGTATGTTACTCTTTGTGACCCCATGGACTATAGACCACCAGGCTCCTCTGTCCATGGGATTTTCCAGGCAAGGATGTTGGAGTGGGTTGCCATTTCCTCCTCCAGGGATCTTCCCAACCCAGGAATCGAACCCATGTCTCCTTCACTGGCAGGTGGATTCTTTACCACTGTGCTGCTACCTGAGAAGCCCTTCTTGATGATAGCAGCTAGAAACTAGGGAGTGCTTAGTTAAAATTTATTTCCTATAATTGTCCTTGATGATGACAGCTGACAATTACAGGAAATAAATTTTACTTAAGAACGCACTCATTTCTTGTGATTTTCTCACTTGTGTCTACACACCTAGAGTATTGTACAAATCAGTTACAAGTTGATGACCACAGGAGTGGCCTTGTCATCTTCCAGAGAGGTGAGGACAAAGGTTGTCAATGGAGGCAGGCCACACTCACTGCCTGCTTCCTGCTTCTTCTATCAGAAGCACATTATCCACATATTGCCATTAATTCTCATAACCATGCCAATCACACTGTTTGACAGATAAAGAAATGGAAGTTCTCAGAGGTCACCCAGTAGGAAAGTGGCAGAGCTAAGTCCATTTGATTCCAAGCCCATGATCTTTGTAGAGCATCACAGAGCCTCCAGTGACAACAAGTAGTGCTGGGTGAAAGGCCACAAAGACCAGGTGTAGGAGAGTTTACAAACACCTGAAGCACCAGGTGGCACCACGGTACTGAGCGCTGGAGCTGGTGAAAGTGACGTGAATGGCAACTACAGTCTTGGTGAGTGGCAGGTGGGGGCGTCCTCTCTCCAGGGAGCAGCTGACAGCTGCTGCATGTAAGAGCACAGGCCCAGTGTTGCCAGGTCAGTTCATTTTTCAATAAAAACTAGCAATACACATTTTCATGTGAAGTGGCATGACTTCAACATGCTAGGAAAAGGAAATTGCCTTGGTGGGCCAGCTGTTAAGGCTCCATGCCTCTATCGCAGGGGGCCGGGGTTCCATCCCTCATCAGGGAACTGCAAGCTGGGCATCATGGCCAGTAATAATAAGTAGAACGAATTCAGGTTTTCTAAAACACTGTGCAAGCCAATAAGCCATATCTATCTAGCAAATCTGCCTCAGTTCAGTTCAGTTCAGTTCAGTCGCTCAGTTGTGTCCAACTCTTTGCGATCCCATAAACTGCAGCACGCCAGGCCTCCCTGTCCATCACCAACTCCCGGAGTTCACTCAAACTCACGTCCATCGAGTCAGTGATGCCATCCAGCCATCTCTGTTGTCCCCTTCTCCTCCTGCCCTCAATCCCTCCCAGCGTCAGAGGCTTTTCCAATGAGTCAACTCTTCTCATGAGGTGGCCAAAGTACTGGAGTTTCAGCTTTAGCATCATTCCTTCCAAAGCTGCCTCAGGGACTGTCAATTTGAGACCACTGCCTAGACCCTGGGAGTCAGTACTCCCCCAAGAGTGGTCCATGGTCAAGTTACAAGAGATATGTGGAAAGGACTGGACCAGATTTTGACTGAGTAACTTGAGAAAGGAAGGTGCCCTAATCTAAGAACAAGGGAGGCGTATTCTAGGGCATTGAGGTACATTGGATAAGGGAGTACGACTCAACTTCTCCACAGAACCTTCTTAGAGAGACCTGTCTAACCACGAATTAAAGCAACTCTAAACATTAACCTACCTGTTATTTTCCCCTCTCCTCTTTGCTAATGTAGAAGCACTTTTGGGTGAGTCTTCATCGATAGATATGTTTATCTGCCATATTACTGCGTGTGATAATTAGTAGCCAGATTCGATCAATTATTTTAATAGAAAATGGATCAATTAATGAGGTGAACTAATTTTATGCATATGCAAAAAGTTGACATGTATCTATAACACAGGAATAAATGGCATAAGGCTTTGAAAATATTTAATCAAAATAAAACAATATCAAAAAAAGAAAACTACAGTTAAAACTTATTGATACGCATTTTGAACTAGAAAGCTCTGATTTGAGAAACACAGTTGCAGAAAACACTGAGGGATAAGCTGATTAGAGGGATAAGACTGCAAGTTGTACTGCAGACAGCATGTTGACTATTATGATTTTGGGGTACTTCCTTGGTGATCCAGTAATTAAAACTCTGAACTTCCAATGCAGGGGGTGTGGGTTCAATCCTTGCTGGGGGAGCTAAGATCCCACATGCCATGCAGTGTGGAAAAAAAAATCAAACAAAAAGAAAACACTGTTGTGATTTTTCTTCAGCAGAGCTGTACAGTTCCAATGTAGACACCTGGATTGAACCTGGGTTGGAAAGGTTCAAAAGAGAGTCAACAGGGCAGAGGAAGAGAGCCCATATGGGGAGTCGGGCCTTTTACACTTGTTAAGGAAAGGAGGAAGTTGCAAGCAGAAAGATGCAGCCAAGGATGTGTGGAACTTGAATGGGTACAGAGTAAGGTTAAAAAAAAATTACTATACACACTGACACTATTAACAATATTTTCCATTTTAAAACACACTGTAATTTTCAAAGCATTTTAAAAGATAAACTGTATTGTTCAGAACAGTTTTAGGTTCCCAACAACCCTTAGCAGGAAGTAACAGAGAGCTCCCATAGACCTGATGGCCCACGTATGCACAGCCTTTCCCACTATTGACATCTCCCACCAGAGCAGTACATTCATTAAAATCAATGAACTTACACTGATGCATTGTTACTAAACAAAGTCTATAGTTTACATTAAGGTTCATTCTTGGTGGTGTACATTCTGTGGGTTTGGACAAATGTATAATGACGTGTGTGTGTGTGTGTTAATCCCTCAGTCATGTCCAACTCTTTGTGATCCCATGGACGGTAGCCCGCCTAGCTTCTCCATCCATGGAATTCTCCAAGCAAAAGTACTGGAGGCAGTTGCCATTCCCTTCTGAAGGGAATCTTCCCGACCCAGGGATAAAACCCAGGTCTCCTGCACTGCAGCTGGATTCTTTACTGTCTGAGCCATCAGGGGAGCCCATAATGATGTGTGTTCAACATTATAGTATCAAAGAGAATAGATTCACTGCCCTGAAAACCCTCTGTGCTCTGCCTGTTCATCTCTTCCTTCCTCCCACCCCCACCACTCATCTTTTCACTCTCTCCATAATTTTGCCTTTTCCAGATTGTCAGGAGGAATCATATGGTATATAACCCTTCTAGATTGGCTTCTGTTACTTAGTAATATGCATTTAACACCCCACCCATCATCTTTCCCTGACTTAATAAGTCATTTCTTTTCAGCAATGAATAATCTCCTCTTGCCTGGATATACAAGTTTATCTATTCAGTTACTGAAGGATATCTTGGCTACTTCCAAGTTTTGGTGACTGTGAATAAAGCTGTTAAAAACTTCATGTGCAGATTTTTGTGTGGACAATGCATTTTTACATTCATAGCCTGAGTCTGAATATAGAGCACATTTTCTAAATCAAATTCTAATGAGCCAAATGCAGCATGTCAAATCACATCATTGACCAATATGACTGGTAGGGATTACCCTTCAAGTACACAAGGAAGTCACAGAAACTGTAACATTTACATTAGGAATGAAGAACTCTGTACCAATGGTGTCAATAAATGTTTTGAAGAAGTCCTTAATTTTATCATTTCCCTCATCTCTCTGCTCTGTACCTCCCTAACACTAAGCACAGGTAGCATGATACAGCAGATCAGTGGATGCCGTAGCCACGTTGTTTTTGTATCCGTTTGTATAAAGGGGCTCTGACACTTACGGGCCACAGGAATTGAAGCAAGTTCCTTAACATCTTTGTGCCTCTTCTTCCTCACCTGTCAAGCAGGGATTTTTAACAGTGGCTACCTCGTGGCTGAAATGAGTCTGTGTTCATACACTTTTAGAATGATGCCTACCTGGTACGTGTCAATTAAAACGAAGGGTATGTACGTGGATCTCTTCTGTGAATGCCAGTCTCACAAGCCTGTACACAATTCTGATGAGGTTGTCCTGTTCAGTCAGACTGTCAGGTCCGTGATTTGATTTTATCCTACTTACAAGGCAACAAGGTAGCTAATTGGTGTCTCACAGATGCTGGAAGAAGACACAAGACCCCTGAGTGACAGAAAAAGAACTATAGCAAAAAAAGTATGAGCATCAGAATGTCTGTATCAATTCCTCTTGTCTCCAAGTTATACACAGGTGACATGGTGGGCGGGGGGGGGGGTGTGGCCCAGAGAGATGTCATACATGCAGTAGGTTGGTGTTGCAGCTGGGAAACAGTAAGCCTGGGAATCCACTGCTTTTCCAGCAAGCACTAAGCTAAGCCTGCTCTTTGTCCCAGAGGGAGATAATTCATCTCTCAAGACTGCCCACTGCAAACTCAATCATGGGAAATGATGTGGGTAGAGTGCCTCCCTTGTTGTTTGCTGCTATTTAGTTGTTAAGTCCTGTCTGACTCTTTTGCGCCTGCTAGGCTCCTTGTCTGTGGGATTTTGCAGGCAAGAATACTGAAGTGGGTTGCCATTTCCTCCTCCATGGGATCCTCGAGACCCAGGTATTGAACCTGCGCCTCCTGGCATTGGCAGGTGGATTCTTTACCACTGAGCCTCCAGGAAACCCCAGAGCACCTCCCAGAGAGCCCATAGTGGTTCTTGCCTCCCAGTATCTGCTTTTTTGTATGACCCCCTACAGCTGACTATAGACTGGACTTACTGACTTACTTCTAACTAACTGAATATAGCAGAAGTGTCAGGATGTTGCCTTTGAGAAGAGGTTTTAAAAGGACTGTGGCTTCAGTCTTGGGCACCATCTTTTGTTTTCTTACTTACTCACTCTAAGAAAGACTGCTGTCATGTTGTGGGCTGCCTTATAGAGAGACCTGGATGGTCAGGAAAGGATGCCTTCAGCCAACAGCCAGGCAAGTGAGCATGGAAGCAGAATTTCCCCCATTCAAGTGAGGACATGACTGCAGCCTTGGCCAGCACCCTGACTGTAGCCTTGTCAGAGACCCTGCCCCAGGGACACTCACCCAAGCTGTTCCCAGATTCCAAATCTACAGATATTATCAGAAAGTAAGTGATTGTGGTTTTAAGCCTCTGTGATTTAGAGTAATCTCTTATGTAGTAATAGATAAGTAATACAGTTAGGGTCTTGCATTCTGGGCATACTGAGCAAGACATGCAGGGTCATGAGAGACTCACAGATAACCATCTCCCAGCAACAGGGTAAATAGACAACTCAGGGGTCAGCAATGCCATCTTCCCAGAAGAAGCCTTGCAGGACTTCTCTGGTGGTCCAGTGGCAGGGACTCTGTGCTCCCAATGCAAGCGGCCCAGGTTCTATCCCTGGTTAGGGGGACAGATCCCACATTCCAAAACTGAAGATCCTGCATGCCACAACTAAGACCTGGTGCAGCCAAATAATAATAATGATAACAAGGCTGGCAAGCTTAGTGTCCAGCATGTAGGAAAGAAGCAGATACTGAAACTGGAAACTAGAGTTTGGAAGAAAGCCCAGAGCTGAAACTCATCTTACCAATCTTTAGAGCTGTTTCTGAAAATTTTTACTTGCTGGAGGACATAATTTGTTGTTGTTGCTTAGTTGGTAAGTCGTGTCTGACTCTGCCACTCCATGGACTGTAGCATATCAGACTCTTCTGTCTGTGGGATTTTTTCAAGCAAGAAAGAATACTGGAATGAGTTGCCATTTCCTTCTCCGGGGGATCTTCCTGACCCAGGGATCAAACCCAACTCTTCTGCATTGGCAGGTGAATTCTTTACCACTGAGCCACCTGGGAAGCCCTTGAGGACATAACACAGGGTACAAAAAAGTGGCTTCTGGTTTGTGCAGGTAGTGGGAAGCAAGGTAGGGAGGAATCCTTTTATGGTGTCTAATGCAGAAATGCCTGCACTTCATTCAGTGAATAAATTATCTAGTTGTGTATTATTACTCCCTGTACTCGTTTGTCTTTTTTTCTTCCAGAGCCCTTTGTAAACTTCTGTTAAATATTTCTCCTGGTCTTATCTGTATGGCAGGGAACTCCTGAGTGTCAATGCTTGAGCCACAATATTAAAGGGGAAATGGCTCCCCCTGGAGGCCAGACTGGCAATGCTCAGAGACGCCAACAAGGAGAAACTATGCCAGGCAAGGGAGATGGCAAGGTTCTCAAGAAGTGCTAGGAAAATATGTGATACAATTTAAAATCCCTCTGATTTAAAAGCCTTTAGGAAATTGACATGAGAGTTTTGTAATTATGTGTGGTGATGGATGTTAACCAGACACTGTAGTGATCGTTTTATAATGTATATGAATATAGAATTATTTTATATATCTGAAAATAATGTTGTATGTCAATTAAATCTCAATTAAAAATTCATTCTAAATAACCAAAAGAACTTTTTTTTTTTTAAAAGAAAGAGGTTGGTATGTTTATCTTTAATACCATAAAGAGCTTTTTGGTTTCCTTTTTTTTTTTTTTTCCGAAAAGAGACATAACTTTATATGTAATGAAGGGCCAGATAGTAGTTATTAAAAACATGGTTTTTGAAATATGACAAGGCTTCCTTTTGTTAACTTTGGCAAGTTAACAAATCTGAGCCTATTTCTTCATCTGTAAAACATGGATAATATCTTATTGGATTATAGTGAGGATTAAATGAGATTATATATATAACGTCCTTAGCACTTAGTACACCCCACTCCAGTACTCTTGCCTGGAAAATCCCATGGACGGAGGAGCCTGGTAGGCTGCAGTCCATGAGGTCGATAAGAGTCGGACACGACTGAGCAACTTCACTTTCACTTTTCACTTTCATGCATTGGAGAAGGAAATGGCAACCCACTCCAGTGTTCTTGCCTGGAGAATCCCAGGGACGGGGGAGCCTGGTGGGCTGCCGTCTATGGGGTCGCACAGAGTCGGACACGACTGAAGCGCCTTAGCAGCAGCACTTAGTAAACACTCAGTATTTAAAAGCTGCTATTATTATCCACTACGGAGAAGGCAATGGCAACCCACTCCAGTACTCTTGCCTGGAAAATCCCTGCAGTCCATGGGGTAGCTAAGTACAGTATTCCAGTCGCTAAGACTGAGCGACTTCACAATCACTTTTCACTTTCATGCATTGGAGAAGGAAATGGCAACCCACTCCAGTGTTCTTGCCTGGAGAATCCCAGGGACGGGGGATCCTGGTGGGCTGCCGCCTATGGGGTCGCACAGAGTCGGACACGACTGAAGCGACTTAGCAGCAGCAGCAGCAGTACTGCTACTAGTGGTCCTAGCACTACTATTACTGCATTGATGAGATGATGTGTTCTATGTAACCACAACTTAATATAGTATTCTACATGCTGGTAATAGAATTTTCAGATAAGAAGAATTTAAAGACATATCTGGATAAGAAACCTCAATATTTGCTTTTTAAAAGCCCATTCTTCCCATGCTGATCTGTAAATTAAATGCAATTTTTATCAAATTCCCAATGGAATTTTTAAATTTAAAAGTTGATTCTCTAGCTTCTCTAAAAGAGTAAATGTTTGAAACTAGCCAAGAAAGTTTGGAAAAACAACAACTGTAGCAAAATAGGACTTGGCTCACGAGACACTGAAAAGAACTATAAAACATGGTAAATAGGATAGTGTGGTACTGATCAAGAAAACATAAGTATATCATTGAAGTGGAACCGAGTCCAGAAAATAATGAGGGTTTTTATGTAGAGGGTTTCATATATGCTCAAGGCTATATTTCAAGTCAATGAGGGAAAACTGGATTATTCAATACAAACAGCACAGGGATAACTGGCTACCCATAATTTACCAGAGATTTAAAGATCTAAATGGAAAAAATGAAACAATAAAACTGTTAAAAAAAAAAACAAAAACAACTAGGGACTTGCCTGGTGGCTAAGACTCTGTACTTCCAGTGCAGGGGGAGTCTGACTCTTTGTGACCCCATGGACTGCAGCATGCCAGGCTTCCCTGTCCTTCATCTCCTGGAGCTTGCTCAGACTCATGTCCATTGAGTCAGTGATGCCATCCAACCATCTCATCCTCTGTCGTCCCGTTCTCCTGCCTTCAATCTTTCCCAGCGTCAGGGTCTTTTCTAATGAGTTGGCTCTTCTCATCTTATGCTCCAGCAATTCTAAAATATGTCACTTGTAAACGTCCTTTTCCTGTTTGAGGCTCCAATTTCAGATACCACATCGCATTGAGTTGCCATGTTTCCTTAGCATCTTCTAATATATGGCAAGAATCTCCGTCTCGCCTTGTTTCTCAGAACATTGATACTTTTGAAGAGTACTGATCAGGTATTAATATTTTGTGAAATGTTCTTCCATTTGGGTTTGCCTGATGTGTTCTCATGATTAGACTATAAGATTGTCCCCTTCTGTCACCTGCTACATTAAGCTTGAGGATGCTGGAGATGGTGGTTGGACTCTGTCGTGTCCAACTGTTTTTGACCCCATGGCCTGTAGCCCACCAGGCTCATCTGTCCATGGGATTTCCCAGGCAAGAAATACTGGCATGGGTTGCCATTTCCTTCTCCAGAGGATCTTCCCAACCCAGGGATCAAACCCATGTCTCCTGCATTGCAGGCATACTCTTTACCACTGAGCCACTGGGGAAGAACCCTTGAGGATGCTATGCTAATTAAAACAGGCCGGTCACAAGGGGACAGTCACACTGTATGATTCCACTTATGTGAGGTTCCTAGAGAAGTCGCTTTCACAGAGGCAGGAAGTAGAACACTGGTTGGCAAGGGCTGGGGTGGAAAAGGAGAATGGGAATTTGCTGTTTAATGGGTACAGAATTTTGGTTTTGCAAGATTAAAAGAACTCTGGAGATGGATGGTGGTGATGGTTGCACAGCAATGTGAACACGCTTAACACTAACGAACTGGATGCTTTAAAAAGGTTAACATGATAAATTCTGTTATGTGGATTATTTCACAATTTTAAAAAAAGAACAAGGATGGCAATGGATTAAAACACTTCAGATAAATCTCACTTTGGATAAAATGTTAGAGATGCCTAATTAGAGTTGTATATTGCATTTGATCATGGCAATAAAGACAAGTACCAGCATGGGATGCAGTGATTTGGGAACCTGCATACATGGACAGGTCAACTCATGTTATTCTGGAGTGAGTGGAGGCTCTGGCTTGTTAGGGTAGAGAAATCTGACTCTCTTCATTGGAAAGATTTTTAAACTTTTTATACTTAGAAGTCACTGTGATTCTTACTGTCTGTCAGGCTGGTTTTCTCATATGTGCTGGCAAGCCTCACTGGTGATTCAGTATTCAGTAGTGATTAATAAAGGCAAGAGTTAAATTCTAAATCTACATTCTAGCTATTATGACTTTAGGCAAATTGCATAATCTCTTCAAGTTTGTTTCCTCATCTGTAAAGTGGACTGTTGTGAAGATTCAATTATCTACAGTAAGAAAAACAATTAGTATAGCTCCTGGCGTATAGCTGCTATTCAATAAATTACTGTAATTATATATAGCACTGTAAACTACTTCCCTTTAGGACTCTTGTGACTTACAACTCCTATTGCTCTTTTATGATTATAAAAAATCATTCCCAGACACTTGATGTATACATCAAGGTCTCAATAAACATTTGCTAAATAAATGGATGATGTTGAACAAACATCATGTTGAACCAACAATTGGTTCAACAATTGGTCCATTATAACTCCCAGAATATTATCTGTCAATGTTAATCTCATTGTTAGTATAGTTGGGTTTGGTTTAAGTTGCTTTTGCTACTTTACAACTAGTTGAATGGCAGGATGAGGAAGTATCAACATTTTCTACCATTAGAAGGCCAATTTAATTAAATAAACATTTACTGAGGTCTTACTAGAAGGACAGCTACGATCCCTGCTCTTAAGATATTTCAGTGGAGGGTATATATTTGTACATGGTAAGTATAGTACAAGGTAGGATATGATCCATCCAAAGAGCTATAGGAGCACAAAGAAGAGGGACTAATGATCAGCGGACTGTGGGAAAGACCATCCACTGCCCACCCAATTCATCCCAGACAGTATGTCAAGGCTCCAGCCTGGTTCTCCACACACATATCTCGTATATGGATCAAGAGAGGGCAGCAGAGGCCACAGTAGCTGTGTGGTTGAGGCTTCAAGGATCCTGATTTCCCAACTCTCTTTCATGTTAAAATAAGTAATCTAGGGACTTTCTTGGTGGTCCAGGAGTTAAAACTCCATACTTCCACCACAGGGGGTTGTAGGTTCAACCCCTGGTTTGGGAACTAGGATCCTCATGCTGCATGGTACAGGCAAAAAATGTGCCTCCCCCCAAAAAAACTAATATATACCCCTGTCAAATGGCTCCTAATTTAAGGCCTAATCTTTTAAGATCTAAAAGACACACCCAGAATTACCCAAGTTACACTTTAAACCCTGTTTCACTTATTATCCCTAAGTCCCTATAAATTAAGTAGGGTATGTCCGTTTTACACGAGAAAACTATTTTACAAGTTTTCTCTAGCATGTACTGTGGTAGGGCCAGGATCAGAATGTGTGAGACACATTCAATGAACAGATTACCTTTGTTTTACAGAAGTGAAATTATACCAAATAGTTTTCTAAAATACAAGATTTATGCGCAGTTTGGAATTGTAGCTATTCTTTGAATATTCAAACTACTAAATGATTCAAAATGATTAGTATAAGATGGATATATTTTTTAAAATCCTTTAAAATTTACAATAACATTCATGTACCTGTTGAAACAACAAAGCCAAAAGAACCAGTGATCTAACTCTAGTTATTGCAGGTAAGTTCTTGGCATCATTGACAACAGAAGCTAATTATAGTAAAGAAATCAAAAGTGAAGCTGACACTGAGGTGAAGAAAACATGCATTGTTTCGGCGCTGCTTTTTCTGTGCATCCTTAAATTGAAACCAAATGTGGTTTTCAGTGAGGCTACCTCCCCCGCAGGTGGCGCTAGTGGTAAAGAACTCACCTGCCGTTGCAGGAGACATAAGAGAGGCGGGTTCAATACCCGGGTTGGGAAAATCCCCTGGAGGAGGGCACGGCATCCCACTCCAGTGTTCTTGCCTGAAGAATCCATGGACAGAGGTGCCTGGTGGGCTACGGTCCATGGGGTCACAAAGAATCGGACACGGCTGAAACGACTTAGCATGCTGGCAGGATGCTACCTTCAGTTCAACTATTTTTAATTTTCTAACGTCTGAAGTAGAGAAGACTGAAGTTAGCAAACAGGCATTATCTTAATTGTTTTTAAGTGCTTCAAAAACGGTGCTATGTTTCAGATGCTGTTAATTTAGTAACAGTAGACAAATCACAGTGAGGAAACAGGTCAAGAACCTGAGAAGGCTGAATGATAAAATTAAAACATTCAGCACAAGCTCTCTTGTTTAACAGCCTGTGTATGCCTGCCAAGCGTGGTGAGTGTTTATGGTTCACTGGACTGGACTGTATGCCAAACACTTCAAAGAACGTTCCAGAGAGATGGGCTAACTTATTGGAAGTTGAAAGGCTCAAATTCCACAGTTTGTTCTTATTTTTACTTTTAACTTAAAGTTTTTATTATGAAATATTTAGACATTTTATAGGATAACTAATCCAGTTTCCACAAGTCAATGACATAAATTTTTAAAAAGGAGAAAAGAAAAAAGGAGGGAGGAAAAAAGCAATGCCCTGGATTAAAAGAGACTTAAAAGATCTGAGATCGAAATACATGGTGTGGACCAACTATGAAAAGATATTTTTGAGACATCAGAGAAATTTGGTTATATTAATAGAATTGATACTAGATGTTAGCAGTAAATTTTCATGTTTATATTTTATGCTTTGTGGTATGTAGGAAATGTTTATATTTTAGAGCTAGAGAAGATATGTGAAGGGATAAAATTACGTATTTGGGATTTGCTTTTAATTACTTTTAAGGGAGAAGGAAATGGCAACCCACTCCAGTACTCTTGCCTGGAAAATTCCATGGACTGAGGAGCCTGGCGGGCTACAGTCCATGGGGTCACAAAGAGTCAGACACGACTGAGCGACTTCACTTCACTCACTTTAATTACTTCAACAAAGGATGAAAAAAGTGATAGATTAAGTAAATGTCAGCAAACTTAATATTCATTGAGTAATTCCCAAGGTAATGGGAATTTATTATACTCTTCCTTTTCATGAAGTTTAAATCTTTCAAAATAAAATGTTTTTTTAAAAAAACCCTCTAAACTTTAAAGTGGGAAAGGGAGTTTTGGTTATCAATCTCGACCTTCCAGACTTATGAAGAGTCTATGATAGTTATTTGCAAACTGCATAAACAGTTCTTTATAGATGAAGTTACTGTAAGTCTGTTTTATTTGCCATTGTGGTTTTTAAACTCTCTGACAAGAGGGAAAAATAATCTGAGGTCACAAAAACTTTCTTTGTCAAAGATGCCCTGAATGATACCCCTGTATCATGTCTGACTTTCTCTACTCACTCTCCACCTACCAGCTGGAGTTATATTTAAAACTGTAAATACAGGCATCTCAGTCTCTGCTGAAACCCTTCAGTGGATTCCAGTTCCTGGAGTGAAATCAAATGCTCATGGCTCACTAGGCCCATGGGAGCTAGTCCCCGTGTGTCTCTCCTGCCTCCTCTGGGCCACTCACCTGCACTCACTGTACTCCTGCCCCCTTGGCTTCCGTCAGCCCTCCCAATGGCCGAGGTCTGTCCCAGCCCATGACCTTCCCTGAGCTTGTCGTTCCTCTTGGAACATCCTCCCCAACCCATTGTTATCTCCCTAATGGAAACAGTTCTTTCCTCTTTTATCGATTTTCACAGTTGTTTAGGGTTTATAGTTCTGTCTCTTTACCCTACTCTTCTCCATGTGTATTCTGTTTACCACTGTATAGCCAATGACATTCCATTTTTGTTGAATTAGCTAAGAATCATCTTTACTAAGCTTCTAGTCCTGTAACTACCATACGAATCTTGAAATTTAGAGTTGGAATTTTGGAAAAAGGGAGTATGGTGACTATCATCTGAAAAGTTAACTGAAGCTTTGGAGGAATTAGGGTTGAGGGAGCAGGGGGAATTTGAGAGGAAAAATATCAGAGCAGAGCAAGTGATGAGTAGGTTGCAGAGTGAACCTTGCGCAGGGAAGATGATGCCACTGTGGTTCCTGGTGTGTTTGAATTCATGAACTCACATTTCCCTGTGATATTTCTGCTGTTCAGCCAGTGTCCTAACTTCCATCTTAGGTCTCTGCTGTGCACTGAAGCACAGCCCTCACTAATGGGAGGGATCAGGGGCTGGGATTCGGGCAATGACTAGAATCTCTCACTTCTGTGCCAAGGAGGAAGAGTTGGAAGAATACAGGCAAAGATACACAGCTCTAAAATCACAGGGAGATTTCAACCCACTTCTCTAAAAATTGACAGCTTTTGTACACATACAATTTGAACAAGACAGTTAAAAAATATGAGCCAGAGGGGCAAGATAGGGGTAGGGGATTAAGAGGTACAAACTATTAAGTATAAAATACATCAGCTCCAAGGAAATAGTGTACACCACAGGGAATATAGCCAATATTTTATAATAAATTTAAGTGGAGTATAATCCATACAAATATTGAATCACTATGTTATACACCTGAAACTAATATAATTTTATAAATCAATTATACTTCAATAATAAAAATATGAGCTAGTGGGCTTTATTTATAACTGTACAACCAAATGGCTATTTATTAAAATTTTAACACTTTATGGTGCTTATGCTGTGCTAGCCACTGTTTGTAAGTGGTTTCCAGCTATTGGATCATTTGAAGAATTAGAGGGTACACATTCTTTCTCGGGTTATATAGAACATTCATAAAAGTGATCAAGTTCTGGATTACAAAACAAGTCTCAAAATAACAAAAATTCATCTCTAGGTCTAATCATATATAGTAAAATGTTCCCTGACAAAGGTGAGGGAAGGCAAGGAGAGAGGAAAGGAGATGGGTGAGGAATAGGGAGCTCAGCTCTACCTAAATGTTTTATTTGAGAGAAAGCAAGCAAGGAAGGAGAGCTTCCCTGGTGGCTCGGATGGTAAAGAATCTGCTTGCAATGCAGGAGACTTGAGTTCAATCCTTGAATTGGGAAGATCCCCTGGAGAAGAAAATGGCAACCCACTTCAGTATTCTTGCTTGGAGAATTCCACAGACAGAGGAACTTGGAGGGATGGGGTTGCCAAGAGTTGGACATGACTGAGTGACTAACACACACACAAGGAAGGAAAAAGAGGGAGGGAGGGAAATTTATCTTAAATGGCTCAGAAAAAAAAAAAAAAAAAACAACTGCCAATCTAACATAGAAAGACAAGGATAAGCAAATGTGGTAGATATTAACACTTGGGAAACTGTGAAAGGTGCATGGGAATTCTTTGTAATATTCTTCTGGCTTTTCTAAAAGTCTGAAATTAAGTTAAAAAATTTTTAAAAAGTTATAGCAAGTATGGCTATGTCAGTTTATGGGTAAAGGAGTTTCACATGATATCTTTCTTACATGAATTTATAATTAAAAGATAAAAAGAAAACATTTAAACTGGGCATAGCGAATTATTTATAAGAGGAACCCCTCATGTCAGAAGAGACACTGATAGGCCAGGGCAGGCTGTCATCTACCCATAGAAGGCTGCCTTCGAGCCAATGAAACATGGTGCTCTTTGGGGCTCTGTGAGTCCAGAGCCCAGAGCTTGGTTCCCATTCTCCTTTGGAGTTGGTGGCTCAATGCAGGAAACCATCGAGCTGATGCTTAGGCCCTGACTCCACATCCCATTTATCTACAGTTGGCAGATTTTCTCTATGATAGGATAAACTTATTAAATATTTAAACATACCTAGCAACAGCAGCAGCAGGTGAGTCCTCTGGTGGTCCAACGGTTAAGAAAGTGAAAGTTTCAGTCACTCAGTTGTGTCTGACTCTTTGCCACCCATGGACTGTAAAAGCCATGGCATACCAGACTCCTCTGTCCATGGAATTCTCCAGGCAAGAATACTGGAGTGGGTTGCCATTCTCTTCTCCAGGGGATCTTCCTGACCCAGGGACTGGACCCAGGTCTCCCACATTGCAGGCAGATTCTTTACCATCCGAGCCACCAGAGAAGCCCCAATGCAGGGGATGAGGGTTAGATCCCTGGAGAAGTAAGATCCTACATGCTGCAGGGCCACTAAGCCCATGGGGCCACCACTAAGATCCTGCATGCCCCAACTAAGTTCCCATGCAGCCAAATAAATATTAATAAATAAGTATTTTTTAAAAAACCCACACCTAAAATCTACCTACCCATGATTCAGTTTCTGCTCATGTATGCCAACACTGTTCAGCTGGTATCTATAGGACGCTGCTGTAAACAAAGCACTGTACTTTATATAGTAGAAAAGTGTAAAAATAAACACAAGACTTGGCAGATGCTTGCCCCCCAAACCACAATCTGAGAGCAGAAGGAAATGTCCAAGTGTCTATGTGTGCCAGGGCTGTAGGGTCCACTTTCATTTTTGCTGGCTCATTGCATGTTCATACCCAATTCTGTGAAGCAGACTTCATTATTCCTGTTTTACAGATGAGGTTGCCCAGAGAAGTTATTAACTAGCCCCAAGTTGCACAACTACTAAGTGTCAAAGCCAGGAGTTTACCTCAGGTCTGTCTGACTCCAAAGTCCATGCATGCGCTTTCCACACTGCCATGTTTATAAAAGTCACAAAAACATAAATACTGTAAAATTTCATTTACTCCACACTCTTGGGCATGAGTCATGCTGGACAGATGAGTAGGTGAAAATTCATCCTCTAGGAAAAAGGGCATTGCTCCAGACCTTCCTGGTTAGAGCAGAGAATGCTCCAGGAGTCTCTGGGGAAGAGGCTTTTTCTCCCTGTCCTCTTTGTCCTCTTGGGCCTCAGTGGCATTTGAAGCCCAGCACATGGTGTGTGCACGCATGCTAAGTCATTTCAGTTGTGTCCGACTCTTTGTGACCCCATGGACTGTAGCCCACCAGGCTCCTCTCTCCATGGGATTCTCTAGGCAAGAATACTGGAGTGGGTTGCCATTCCCGTTTCCAGGGGATCTTCCTGACCCAGGGATGGAACATGAGTCTCTACATCTCCTGCATTGGCAGTTCTTTACCACTACTGCCACCTGGGAAGCCCCTTAACATATGGTAGCTTAGTGGTAAAGAGTCTGCCTGCAATGCAGGAGAAGCAGGAGGCTGGGGTTAGATCCCTGAGTCAGGAAGATACCCCTGGAGGAGGAAATGGCCATTCACTCCAGTATTCTTGCCTGGAGAATCCCATGGACAGAGGAACCTGGTGGGCTACAGTCCACGGGGTCACAAAGAGTTGGAGACGACTGAAGCGACTTAGCATACATCCACAAAGGTAGATTCACTGGGGGAAGGAGAATGGGGGTGGGATGAGGGGGACAATACTAAGGTTAAGTAACTTCCAAAGTTAGGAAGAAGGAGTTGCATATAGGAGGGTGTGATTTTTTTGTTTGTTTGCTGTTTAAGGTCAGTTATACTGCATTGAAACAGTAACTTATAAGTAAAAAGTGAGTATTTTCCCCCATCATTAGGACACTGATTAAGAATGAGAGTTAGCAGACAGACATTGAAGTCCAGCAACACTACTTTACTAGCTGTTCGAACTTCTGTGTTTTCTCATCTGTAAATGGGAATGACAATACCTATCATCTAGGGGTATTGTTAGGCTTAGGTGAGACAGTATGATTAAGGTGCTTGGTACAGCGCCATATGTATCACCAGGAAGCAATAAAATACTTTTATTTTTACAACATCACTGTAATGGCTGAAGAGTATCCTGTCTCATGGCTGTGCCAGGATTCATTCAACCAGTCCCACATTGTTAAACATTTGGACCATTTTCAATATTATCCATAATATAAACAACAGCAAAAATTTCCTATACATTATGGTAATTTCTTTAGGATTAAATTCTGTAAGTGATGTGGTAAAGCAAAGAATGTCAACCCTGTAAACTTGTGACACACATTATCACATTATCGATCAATATATAGTTTTACCAAGTTAGTCTTTTCTATGTTGAAAGTATCTAGTCAGCTCTTACCAATAGTAAATATCGTCTTAAAAAGAAATATGCTGATGTTGTAGCCCCCCCAAATCATACTGTTATTTTACTCATTAGATGTTTCAATCTCTTCCTTTGTTATATTATAAAGCTCTTGGGTTCTAAATTAATTAAAGTATGAAATTGGCAGTAAAATAGAAAAAAAAATGAAATGGGTAGAAATTTTAACGTAGCATATTACAGACATGGTGTTTTAAAGTCATTTATGAGGGGATGAATTACTCCAATGATGTTCAAAATACTCCCTGGAGCCTCCCAGATAGGGAGGGTGGGAACAGGTATAGGGAGTGTTGACAGTTGGAATAACTCTCATCCTTCCTCATTTCATCCACATTTAACTATTTTACATATTGAACTTATTGGTAAGTTGATCTGAAGGATTCTGGACCTGAAAACAAAACCAAAATCACACTTAATGCAAGGTTTGGGGACAACTGATATTCTGTAATATAAAATAAAGAGATAAATAAAATAAGGTGAATCTTTTGCCCACATCTTATACAAAACCACATTTTTTTTTTTTTTAGGAAAGGAAGAAGTAAAACTTTATTTGCAGATGACATAGGTATACAAAAAATCCTAAGAAAACCACTTAAAAACTTAAAACTAATAAATAAGTTCAGTGAGGTTACATGATACAAGATTAATATATAAAAATCGTATTGAATAATACAAACAATTAAATTAAGAAAACAATTCTATATACAAGAATATCAAAAAGAACAAAATACTTAGGAATGATTAACAAAGAAGTGCAAGACTTGTACATTGAAACTAGAAAACATCACTGAAAGGAATTAAATGCAAAGGCATCTGTCTTTCTGTGTTAGAATATTTAACATTGTTAAGATGGCTCCTGCTGCTAAGTCACTTCGGTCGTGTCCGACTCTGTGTGACCCCATGGACTGCAGCCTACCAGACTCCTCCATCCATGGGATTCTCCAGGCAAGAGTACTGGAGTGGGGTGCCATTGCCTTCTCCGGTTAAGATGGCAGTACTCCCCAAATTGACCTACAGACTCAACATAAACTTGATCAGAATCTTAGCAGCTTTTTTTTTCCCAGCAGAAATTGACCAGCTGATTCTAAAATTCATATGAAAATTCAAGGTACACAGAATAACCAGAATAATTTTTAAAAAGAAGAAATAGAATTGAAAATATATAAATAAACTCTTACATTTATGTTCAGTTGGTTTTCAACAAGAACACCAAAGCAATTCAATAATGCAAGAAAAATGTTTTTAGCAAGTTATGCTAGGGCAACTGGATATCCACATATGAAAGAATGAAGTTGGACCCTTACCTTTTGTGAGATACAAATGAACTCAAGACGCTTCATAGACCTACATGTAAATGTGGCAACTACAAAACCTTTAGGACTTCCCTGTAGCTCAAGTGGTAAAGAATCTGCCTATGATGCAGGAGACCAGGGTTCAATCCCTGGGTCAGGAAGATCCTCTGGAGAAGGGCTTGGGAATCCACTCCAGTATTCTTGCCTGGAGAATTCCATGGACAGAGAAGCCTGGTGGGCTACATATAGTCCGTGGGATCGCAAAGAGTCAGACTTGACCGAGTGGCTAACACACACACACACACACAAGCTTTAGAAGAAAACATAGCAGTTAATCTTTACAACCCTGCATTAGACAAAGTTTTTTATATATGACAACAAAAGCATAAACACCAAAAGAAAATACAGATGAATTAAATTTTATCAAAATCTAAAAACTTTTGTGCTGCAAATAGTACCATCCAGAAAATGAAAAGACAATTCACAGACTGGGAGGAAATATTTGCAAGTCATATGTTTAATAAGGGTTCAGTATTTGCATATATAAAGAACACTTACAACTCAACAACAAAAAGATAAACAACTCAATTAAAAATAGGCAAAGGGTTTGAATAGCTGTTTCTCTAAAGAAGATAAACAAATGGCCAACAAGCACTGGAAGATGCTCGATGTCACCAGTCATTAGAGAAACACAAATTAAAATCCAGATGAGAGACTACTTCATACCCACTAAGATGGCTATAATAAAAAAAAAGAAAATAATAACATTGGTGAGGACGTGGAGAAATAGAAACCTTTATACACTGCTGGTGGAAATGTGAAATAGTGCTGTCATTGGAAAACAGTTTGGTGGTTTCTCACAAAGTTAAACATAGGATTACCAATTTCATACCTTAGTATACACACAAAATGACTAAAACTAAACTCAAAGAAATGCTTGTACCAGGATTTTCATAGCAGCAGTCTTTGTGGCAATCAAAAGATCAATCAACTGATGAATTAATAAATAAAATGTTGTACAAGCATCATTTTATCACCCCAAAAGAAACCACATGTACATCAGCTGTCACTCCCCATTCCATTTCCCTAACCCCCACCTTGGCCTCTGGCAACCACTAATCTACTTTCTGTCTCTACAAATTTGCCTATTCTAGGCATTTCATATAAATGAAATCATACAACATGTGACTGGCTTCTTTCACTTAGCATAATGTTTTTCAAGGTTCACCCACATTACGGTATGAATTAATTTCTTTAATTGCAAAACCACATATTAACTAGAGTATAACGTTAAATGGAAAAAGCCTCCATATCCTAGCAGAAAATATGGGCAAGCAGTTGACTCTTTTTCAAGCACCCAGATAAAGGTAGACCATAATGAGAGGCGAACTCTGTCTGTGTTGGTTTTTCCTAAAGAGTGTGCCTCTGACACAGATTCAAACTGGTTTTGCAGCCAAAGAAGTGTAGAAACACTCCATGTCAATAATAGGGTCTGGGTGGCTTAGGCCATTACTTCTTTCACCATCCCCAAAACACCCTTGAAATATACACTCTGAAGAAAACAAACCAAAAAAAGTAAATAAATAAAACTGCAAAGAAAGTAAGTGTAACTTAGGATCTTGGGCTGCCAGCAGACTCTGGTCACTAAGCCCTTCTCTCCCTAGGCGTTCAGAGCTGTCAGCACTGCTCTCTGGAAAGAGTAACGTTGTCATCAGCTTAGAAAGGCTCTGAGAAGTTCTTCAGCAGAAAAAAGACAGTTTACTCAACCTTTCCTCAACGTATCTGACCGTAGAACCCTTCCCTGGACAATACCTACTAATAGCCATAGAATTTGGGGAGCACACCTTAGCAAATGCCAGACTATTTGAAAATAAATGTTCAAATGGGAAAATGCTGGCTGAGGTGTCCTGTCAGGGATATGCTATCCACTTAATCACTGTCTCCACGTTGAGATTTGCTGACATCTAGTGCCGATGCTTTAATTTAGGACATGCACGTAATTTCTTCAATATACTGCTGCTCACTGACATAAAAGCCCCCTCCTGCAGACTGCCTTGGATTTAACTTCTTGCCCATCACCATTATGATGCATTTATATCTTGGAATATTATGAATTTACATACATGATTCACTGGGCTAAAAATGTGTATTGGCTTATACTTTGGCTCTTCCCTTGCCTTTTAAAATATGTCTTATGAACTATACATACAAAAACTGTGTCAAGTACTTCTTGCTCTAACTTTTTGTTCATGAACGGCACGACTGTGTTTAGGGCATAGAGCTAGAAGGTTCGGAGAGAGGTCTGACGATTCTAGAAAAACTCAAAATTATTCCCGGAATGAAGATACAAGTTTTTATTTTAGTAAATTCTTGAACTTTCTTTTACCCTTCAGGTTCTAAATTGAGGGAAAAGAAAAAGAAAGAAGAGGAAACCGTAATATAACCACAGTGATGAGTATTCTCCTGCCCCAGGACAATGGTTACTCGGTCCATCCATTTAAAATTAATGTCAATGAAAATTGTAAAATGTTAGGTTTGTGAGTATAAGACTCAACTTATGATCCACATTATATGTGTCTCTGTATGTTTAATAATGGCAGTGCAAATGATACCTGTTTACACAAAATATTAATAACTTCCAAGATTTTTGCTGTTAGTTCAAGATAATCAGATTTCATATTTTCATAAGAATTCTGGTACAAAATCCTGGAATGTCAATTTCAATTGAGTATCACTTAATAACTCTGTAAAGCAGTCTTATTCACTATAGATAGGGTTAGTATTTTTGAGTGTTTGTAATCTGGATTATGGAGAAGGCAATGGCACTCCACTCCAGTACTCTTGCCTGGAAAATTGGACACGACTGAGCGACTTCACTTTCACTTTTCACTTTCGAGCATTGGAGAAGGAAATGGCAACCCACCCAGTGTTCTTGCCTAGAGAATCCCAGGGACAGGGGAGCCTGGTGAGCTACCGTCTATGGGGTCGCACAGAGTCGGACACAACTGAAGTGACTTAGCAGCAGTAGCAGCAATCTGGATTAAATAATATTTAATCTAATTTTGAGGTTTCCCAGTTGGCGCAGTGGTAAAGAATCTGTCTGTCAATGTAGGACCACAAGGGTTAGATCCCTGGGTCGGAAAGAGCCCCTGGAGAAGGAAATGGCAACCCACTCCAGTATTCTTGCCTGGGAAATCCCATGGACAGAGCAGCCTGGAGAGCTACAGTAAATGGGATCACACAGAGTTGGGCACAATTTAGAGACTACCCAACACAATTTAATTATTGCTGGGAACCAAAGAGCAATTTCTGTGTGTTTAACTGGTTCACTCACAGCTAAAGTTTTTTTGAATATAAGCACGTTTGTGTGTTTTGTGCAATTTCTGCTTCTAACTGGACTATGGCATTGACAGTTAACATGCTGGTTCTTTTGTTGAGGTTTCTCTGTGACGTATGATGACTCAACTCTCAAAATTACATGAAATCTGTATTCACACACTTTGTCAGGATGTCCTTTGGTGTTCATCGGATCCAAACAAAACCCTAACTCAGTGTGAACTCAGCACTCGAAATTTCATGTTTTAAAGTGCTCATCTAGAAAAATCATAATATTACTTAGTATTGAAATGATAACACAAATTTTTTTAAATTTTGTAGAGAATTTGTGGGTTTTCTATGAACACATACTTGGATCTCAGGCTGAGAAAGTGCCATGGATGATAACCATTCATTCATTCAACAGTATTTATTGAGGCTATTGTGTGCCTGGTACTGGGAATCCAACAATCAACAAACTGCCGGCCCTTATGAACAGGCTTACAGTCTGATGGGGAAAGAGGACAATAGACAAGTAATTATATAATTTCAGATAGTGATTCGTGCTGTAAAGAAAGTGCAAGGGATAATGGAATGGACAGTGACAAGGACAGAAGTGCTGTTGAAGAGAGGTGGCACGAATGGCATCTTTTTGGAGCTGACATTTGAGCAGATACCTAAATGAATATTGTCTGGGAAGGTTTAGAAGAAGAGCAAATGTAAAAGCCTTGAGATAGGAATGCACTTGGAGTGTTTGTTGAGGATCAATAAGATGGCCGGTTGGGCTTCCCAGGTGGCTCAGTGATAAAGAATCTGCCTGGGACACGACTGAGCAACTTCACTTTCACTTTTCACCTTCATGCATTGGAGAAGGAAATGGCAACCCACTCCAGTGTTCTTGCCTGGAGAATCCCAGGGATGGGGGAGCCTGGTGGGCTGCCGTCTATGGGGTTGCACAGAGTTGGACACGACTGAAGCAACTTAGCAGCAGCAGCAGCAGCAGCAGCCAACGCAGGAGACACGGGTTCGATCCCTGGGTTGGGAAGATCCCCTGGAGAAGGAAATGGCAACCCACTCCAGTATTTTTGCCTGGGAAATCCCATGGATAGAGGAGCCTGGCGGGTTACAGTCCATGGGGTCACAAATGAGTCAGACACTACTTAGTGACTAAACAACAACAAAAATGGCCAGTGTGGCTGAATCACAAGCCAGGGAAATAACGTCAGAGAAGTAGCCAGGGGTCAGATCACACAAGGTCTTATTATGTCGCAGTAATGACTTTGGGGGCTGCTGGGGAAAGAACTGGGATTGCAGAAGGCATGCTTGAGATAGACAAGAGGTAGAACTCCTGTCTCAGAAAATCTTTTGTTTTCCCCCTTCTAAAAATCAACTTTATTGATTTACATACAACAAAATGTCCCCATGTTAAGGGCACAATCAGATAAGTTTTGGCAAATGTATATATCCATGCCACCATTACCATAATCAAGATGAAGACTATTTACAGTATCCCCCAAAGTTCCCTTGTTCTCTTTTGCAGTCAGGGCTCATCCCCTGACCCCCACCAGAGCCAAGAACTCACTGGCCTTGGGGGACTCATTATTTTTAGTGTGGGCTTTAAGGACCTAGATCTGGGCTGCCCAATATGGTAGCCACTAGCCGAATGTGCAGATGGTGACTGCAGCCATGAAATTAAGATGCTTGCTCCTTAGAAGAAAAGTTATGACCAACCTAGATAGCATATTCAAAAGCAGAGACATTACTTTGCCAACAAAGGTCCGTCTAGTCAAGGCTATGGTTTTTCCTGTGGTCATGTATGGATGTGAGAGTTGGACTGTGAAGAAGGCTGAGCGCCGAAGAATTGATGCTTTTGAACTGTGGTGTTGGAGAAGACTCTTGAGAGTCCCTTGGACTGCAAGGAGATCCAACCAGTCCATTCTAAAGGAGATCAGCCCTGGGATTTCTTTGGAAGGAATGATGCTAAAGCTGAAACTCCAATACTTTAGCCACCTCATGTAAAGAGTTGACTCACTGGAAAAGACTCTGATGCTGGGAGGGATTGGGGGCAGGAGGAGAAGGGGATGACAGAGGACGAGATGTCTGGATGGCATCACTGACTCAATGGACGTGAGTCTGAGTGAACTCCGGGAGTTGGTGATGGACAGGGAGGCCTGGCGTGCTGTGATTCATGGGGTTGCAAAGAGTCAGACACAACTGAGCGACTGAACTGAACTGAACTGAGCCAAATGTGGCGACTTTAATGTAAATCGAATTAAATGAACAATTCAGCACCTCAGTTGCACTAGCCTTGTTTCAAGTACCTAATAGCCACATGTGGCTAGTGGCTGCCATATTGGACAGGACGGGTAGGGACTTTTCCATTACTGCAGACAGTTCTATTGGGCAATACTGAGACGAAACCCTGGTGGAATGTGACCTTCACCACACAGAGATAGGCCAAGCAGCCTGTAAGCTGAATAAGCTGTACATTTTGCATCACCCAGCTGTATGTTACTGTGTTTATTACCTTTTTTATAAGTAGTCAATAAAGCCATACTTGGGCTAGGGTGTTTAAGGGGAATGGTATGGTTGTGCTATGATAATGGTAACAGTAACAATGGAGTTGCTCACTACACAGAAATTCTTCCTGCATTACTAAGTTTAAGGGATGTCCTATTTTTATTAAGTGGAATGATTTCCCTTATGACTTCTAAGGCACAATCTTAAGTAAAATCAAACCTAAAAATCATAGTCTTACTAAGTCTATGTGTGTATGTGTGTGTGTGTGTGTGTGTTTTGGAAGGGAGTATTCAGATGCAAATATTCTGCAATAGAAACATTTGTTAAACCTAGTAGTGGTTTTTATATTATTTTTCTGTACATCCTTGAAAGCTTGAAATATTTTTTTAAAAGGAGGTGTTCATTTTAAATGTTGGACAAGAATAGTTAATGTTATTAAGGTTGTTCATGACGTGAATGAATACAGGTTAAGAACTGTGTGCGTGGTACTATATATAGCACAATGGTCAGAACAGCCTAAGGGTCAGTATAGCACAACAGTTGAGTGTACTCTGGAGCTAGACTACTTGGGTGTTAATTATGCTACTTATTGGGCTTCCCTGGTGGCTCAGACAGTAAAGAATCCACCTGCCAATGCAGGAGACCTGGGTTGATCCCTAGTTTGGGAAGGTCTCCTGAAGAAGGGAATGGCTATCCACTCCAGTATTCTTGCCCGAAGAATCCCATAGACAGAGGAGCCTGGTGGGCTAATCTGTGGGGTAACAAACAGTCGGACATGACTGAGCGACTAACACTTTCACTTTCATGGCACTTATTAGCAGTGAGACATTGAGCAAGTTACTGAACTTCTCTGTGCCTCAGTTTCTTCATCTGTAATATAAAAAAGATAACAGTAGTACCTGGCTCATAAGGATGCTGTAAGGATTAACTAAATAAATGTGGATAGCCTGGCGCACAGTAAACGCTCAGTGTTAATAGCTATTACGATAAGGCTGAGAATGATACAATTTTGGCTTCTTAAAAAAGGATATCCTCCCTCCATCTTTTATTTTTTTTAAGAAATAAAGGACTTGAACAGTCCATCAAAAATGTTAACAACTGAGAAATCTAATTGATAACAGACTTAATTTTCTTCCTTTAAACATTAATTTTTATTGGAGTAGAATTGCTTTACAATGTTGTGTTAGTTTCTACTGTACAGCAAAATGAATCAGATATACATATTCATCCTCTCCCTTTTGGACTTCCTTCCCATTCAGGTCCCCCACAGGGCATTACATAGAGTTCCCTGTAATTTTCTTCTTTTTTACTTATTTTCTAGACATTCTATGTCAAGTGATTCTTTTTGGACTTAAAACAATAGAAATCAAGACACAAAATCTTGGCTTTGAAACCTTCCCTCAAAGCGCCCTGCAGTCAGGTAACCAGTGATTTTCCAAGTGTGATCTTTGGACGAGTAGCATCAGCAGTACCAGAGAACTTGCTAGAAATGTAAATTCTCAAGCTCCAGCCCAGATGTATTCATTCTGGAGTAGAGCCCAGCAATTCATATGTTAGCTTTATATTCAATTCTGAAGCTTGCTAAAAGTTTGAGAATGACTGTGCTAAGGCAAAACATGTGGCTCTATACTTGACCTCTCTCATGTTCATAGTGGTAAGTACTGCCAATCACTCTTCCTCAAATACTCTGCAGCTCTTGTGTACAATGTCTACCCTTGGACATACTTTCTTTGTGAGCCTCTCGAGAACTACTGCTTCTCCGGATCCTCAGTGACTGCCCAGTGATAGAAAATGCAAATGCTTCCTGGAGCCAGGCAGGTAATTTGTCTCAAGAGGGCCTGGTGCATGACCTTAAAGAGTGAAATGCTGGCCACTGCCCAAACACGTCTACATTTTTTGCAAAGTTAAACTGCCTCTGGCCGAACAAAAACACATCTAAGCCAAGTTTGGCTCCTGGCCACCATTTGCACTCTCATGTCTTGGCGAATTCTCTCTCAAATCACTAAGCAGCTATGATACAGTGGAAAGACTGAGTGTGGAACAAGGAAGAAAACCTTGATTTGAAGCCCAGCTCTGCTAATTGCTAGCTGGGTGGTAATAACGAAAATAATGTTAACTTCTCAGCTTTAAATCTTCTCATCTGTATAATAAAGACAACCCTACTTACCTCATAGGACTGTTTTAAAAATTAAGATAATATACTTAAAACACCTGCCCCTATAATAAGTCCTCAGTAAATTTTTCATAGCACTTGCAGTTTTTTTTTTATTTTTGAAATATAATTGATTTGCAATATTGTGCCAATTTGCTGTACAGCAAAGTAAATCAGTTATCCTATTTTGATTATATTCTTTATTCTGCTTGTATTTATGAACAATTTAGTTTAGCCTGCTTATTCTCAATGGACGAGTTTGAGCAAACTCTGGGAGATGGTGAAGGGCAGGGAAGCCTGGTGTACTGCAGTTCATGGGGTTACAAAGAATCGGACATGATTTAGCAGCTGAACAACAATTCATTCTATTGGGGAAGCCCATGGCTCAGCAGTAAAGAATTCACCTGCCAGCGCAGGAGATACGGTTTGATCCTGGGGCCTGGAAGATCCTCTGGAGAAGCAAATAGCAACCCACTCCAGTATTCTTGCTTGGGAAGTCCCATGGACAGAGGAGCCTGGTGGGCTATAGTCCATGGGGTAACAAAGAGTTAGACACGACTTAGCAATTAAACAATAACATTCATTCTATTAGACTTTGAGTTCCTTTGGGATGTTTCTTTGGGACAGGGATTAACTTCTGCAATCTTCTCCTTTTAAGTTCCTATAATACCTACTTCAGTAATTAAGTCCCTCTCACATCCACCCCAAACTTCAACGAAAGCTTGTCAATGTCCAGGGTAGGTATCTGAAGTGACATATTCAATTCTCAGTAGAGATGTACCTTTCATAGACGAAAACATGAGGCCCACTTCTAATAAGCCCCAAAGTTATGCTTCCCTTCTTTTTTCCACATAAAAAAGAACAAACAATGATGATTGTTCCATTGTCAAGTGGAGGCCTCTTGCTCCTTACATTGACCAGGTTTGTTAAAAGCAATACAGGAAGTTTAGAAGTGCCATACTAGAAATTATGAAAAGAAAAAAAAAGAGGGTTTCAAAAAAAAAGAGGTTGACAATTCAGATATAAGTGATGCTGGTAGAAGAGGTGGGTATTAGAACAGCTAACATTAGATCCCAGCTCATTTTTCCCATCTGGAATACTGAGGCAAGAATAAGAACTATTATGCATCCTATAATGCAGGTTATTATGCAATTAAGATCATGGCATTAGGGGAAGTGGAAGGACACACGTGTATTGCCTGCACATAAGCAGGTTAGGGGCTTTCTGCACTCCTATGATTTTATGTTTTGTCCTAACAATCTTCTTCTTACTTTATAGGTATCCATGCCTAAGTGCCTGTAAAGAATTCACATATTGGATTTGGCCTGGTTAATATAATTTAATACACAACATATAATAATTTTAATATATTATTTATGTTAGCTTTCTTTGCATAAATGATGAACTTTTGCGTCTATGCTGCTGCTGCTGCTAAGTCACTTCAGTCGTGGCCAACTCTGTGCGACCCCATAGACGGCAGCCCACCAGGCTCCCCCGTCCCTGGGATTCTCCAGGTAAGAACACTGAACTGCGTTGCCATTTCCTTCTCCAATGCATGAAAGTGAAAAGTGAAAGTGAAGTCGCTCAGTCGTGTCCGACTCTTAGCAATCCCATGGACTGCAGCCCACCAGGCTCCTCCGTCCATGGGATTTTCCAGGCAAGAGTACTGGAGTGGGGTGCCATTGCCTTCTCCATTGCATCTATAGACTCATTAAATAAATGACTTTCAGGTTAAATGATCTCATTTTAGAATTGCTTGAAAATTTACCTTCTCTCCCTCCCATTAACTATGCTTTAATCCAGGGTATTTCTATTCTTTTCTTTCAAAATTATAACCCTTAAACACAGGACAACTATGATAACAAATGGGTTTAGATATCAAATTTAGTTTTGGAAGTTTGTTTCTAACTAATCTAGGTTCCATATGGATAAAGAAACACTGGACCAGTCCAATGGATTATGATTGATAAGCCAGTTTTCAGTAGGGAAGAAGTAGTTATTTTGTGAAGGCACAATTTAGAATGAAATATTCAGATGCAATTTTTAAAAATTTCGTTTCACATCAACAAGGAAAATGCGACTTGGTGATGCTGACATGAAAGTACAGGACAATGTTAGAACTGCACACTGGCATTATCTTTCTTGTTCACCTAGGCTTTCATCATGTTGTTGCTGTTTAGTTGCTAAGTCATGTCCGACTCCTTGTGACGCCATGAACTGCAGCAGGCCAGGCTTCCCTGGCCTCCACTATCTCCTGAAGTTTGCTCAAACTCACGTCCATTGAGTCAGTGATGATATCCAACCATCTCATCCTCTGTTGTCCCCTTTTCCTCTTGCCCTCAATCTTTCCTGGCATCAGGGTCTTTTCTAATGAGCTGGCTCTTTGCATCAGGTGGCCAAAGTATTGGAGCTTCAGCATTGGTCATAAGAAAAATATAATTTCACCACAGGTGTAACTTCTCTGTCACAGGAGAAAATAATTTCCATTTAAAAGGCATATCTAATTTCTCACCTTAGAACTAAAATTCAGTTCCAAGAACTTTTGTGTAGTGTACCACCAAACTACTGTTAAAATAGAAATAAACAGTTTCCTGCATGAATCAATTCTTTAAGAAAAACTTTATTGAAGATTATTCCCTTTAAGTTAAGTAACATTATCTCTCTTATACAGAGATACCATTATTTTTGCACAGGCCAGGTAGAATTGAGCAAGAAAATAATTAACATTTAAAGGATTTCTAAAAAGCATTTCTTTAGAAGAAAATTGTAGATAATAATTAGTGAAAGTCAGTACTAATACCTTTTAGGAATGTCTAGTTTATAGACAATTCATTTCAAAGCATCAAATTTTATTTATTCAGAAAAACCTAATGTGGTAAATATAGCCTTGGCAGCTACAGAAAACTCGAATGGGGTCATGGACTGTACTGATCTATCTGTTTTGTGCCAAATGTTTCAGAAGTTTTGAGGTGGTGCACTTATCTAAGGTTTCAGAAAGCAAGAGTTTCCAGAATGATAAGGGAAAGGGGCTGACTGTACAATATTCAAAAAAATACTAGCTTTCAATTAATATATGAATGTGTTTTCCATGAGGAGACAGTTTCCTAGCACATAGTAAACATCCTTACAGCCCCTTGAGTCACTAAGAGGAGATCCTGAGGCCTAACAAAAGGTCTGGGCTTAAAAGTTTCTTTTTTCTCTTATAAGAAGTGGTATAAAAAGCACTCTCTGGATCTGAGAGATCCTGGTGATTTGACTTTGGACAAGTAACTTAATTCCTTCTAGTCTGTTTCTGTAAATGGAGTCAACAATATCTGGCAGAGGAGTTACAGGAGTGTGGGTGGGATGATCTGTGTGATCATGTTATGTAAATTATAAAGCCATAAGTGACTAAAAGGTAGTTACTATTTTGTACAAGACTGGCCTAACCTTTCCTGCCTATGTCCCTTGTCTGTAAAATGGGTACAGACCAAGGTCTGAGAGCTCCTGAACTTGAGCAAGTCACTTCCTTTTCGGAAGTGTTTCCTAGCAAGGTTATTATAACATTATGAAGATCAAATGTTATCGTGTATGTAAATGCTATGACAAACATATACCAAGAACGTAATAAATGATAGCTGTTATTACTTTCTGAGGGTAAGGAGCAAACAAAACTACTTAAAAGACTTTGGATATGTACTTAAATTCTGTACACATACTAAGGTATTTTTATTTGCACTGTAAACTGCAAAGACGTACATGGAACGAGGAAACAAATGGCGTCTGTGCTTCCCAATGAGGGGGGGAGGGAATGCAGAAAAGGGGACTCAAGAGCCTCAGCGGCTTGTAATAGAGGCGGGAATGAGAAGGAGTGTGACAGAAAAAAAATTAAGTAACACTCCGAGAATCAATTCACTATTCTCCCCCTTTTTCTCTTATGACCTCCAGCCTTGATTAGACCATTTCACTCAACTTCCCAGCCCGCCATGTCGCTGGACATTTATTTACTGTACCTTCTTCACTGAGAGCCTTTCATTCCCCTCCCCTTCTAGGAGCCGTGAACTTCAGACCCTCTGCTTCCGACACCCATTCCCTTTAACTCTGTTTTTAACCAGGCTTCCCTGCATCCTTCCCTCCGCCTAAGGGGGAAGTGAGCTTGATGGCACCGCACGGCATCCTAGGAAATGTGGTCTCTCATACTCATTTTGCTTGGGCCTTAGAATGGGGACGACGACAAAAGAGATTGAGCTAGAACTACAACTTCCGGAAGGCAACGTGAGTGAGTCTCTTCCGGTCTGCCCCCGTTCCTATTGCTTTCCTCTTCCTCCTCTCTGCGGGCACCGAACCGCTTTGCCTCACGGTACTTGTAGTTCTTTGTGGACCAAAGCTCCTAGTACTTGATGGTCAGGCGAGAGGCTGAAAGACTCTAATTCCCAGAGGGCAGAGCGAAAGCTGCGCCTGCGCAGTCTCAGAGAGGGCGTGTATGTCTGTGTGTCTGAGGGAGAGAGAGCGAGAGTGAGTGAGTGTGAGTGCGGGGTAGGGTGGTGGCCGTTACGTTCGGGGCAACGGCTACGGCAGTGGAGAAGTAAGAAGAGAAACAACGTCCGGCGCTTCCGCCTTCGCTTAGGAGGAGGAGGAGCTGGTAGGGAAAGGAAAGTGATTCGCCCTGGGCCTGGACGAGACCGAGTCGGGCCGGCGGGGGTCTGGGCTATGAGCCTTTGAGGGTCGCTTGGGACGCGGAGCGAGACTCGAGAGCCGAGAGCTATGTCTCAGCCGCCGCCGCCGCCTCCGCTGCCGCCGCCGCCGCCTCCCCCAGAGGCTCCGCAGACTCCGCCGTCTCTGGCAGCGGCGGCGGCGGCGACTCCGGGGGGGCTTTCGAAGCGGAGAGACCGGAGAATCCTCTCTGGGAGCTGCCCGGATCCGAAGTGCCAGGCGCGTCTGTTCTTCCCGGCCTCCGGTTCCGTCAGCATCGAGTGTACCGAGTGCGGACAGCGGCACGAGCAGCAACAGCTGCTGGGGGTGGAGGAGGTGACCGACCCGGACGTAGTGCTTCACAACCTGCTGCGGAACGCGCTGCTCGGGGTGACGGGGGCACCCAAGAAGAACACAGAACTGGTAAAGGTGATGGGCCTTTCAAACTACCACTGCAAACTGCTGTCGCCCATATTAGCTCGCTACGGAATGGACAAACAGACCGGCCGGGCTAAGCTGCTCCGGGACATGAACCAGGGCGAGCTGTTCGATTGCGCTTTGCTGGGTGACCGCGCCTTCCTCATCGAACCGGAGCATGTCAACACGGTGGGCTATGGCAAGGACCGCTCCGGAAGCCTCCTGTATTTGCATGACACCCTCGAGGACATCAAGCGGGCCAATAAAAGTCAGGAATGCCTCATTCCCGTGCATGTGGACGGGGATGGGCACTGCCTGGTGCATGCTGTGTCCCGGGCCCTAGTGGGCCGAGAGCTCTTCTGGCATGCCTTGAGAGAGAATCTTAAACAGCACTTCCAGCAGCACCTGGCCCGGTATCAAGCGCTGTTCCATGACTTCATTGATGCTGCTGAGTGGGAGGACATTATCAACGAGTGTGACCCTCTGTTTGTACCGCCTGAGGGGGTTCCCTTGGGCCTGCGGAACATCCACATATTTGGCCTCGCCAATGTGCTTCATCGCCCTATTATTTTGTTAGATTCGCTCAGTGGCATGAGAAGCTCTGGTGATTATTCAGCCACCTTTCTGCCAGGGCTCATCCCTGCAGAGAAGTGCACCGGCAGAGATGGTCATTTGAACAAACCAATCTGTATCGCTTGGAGTAGCTCTGGTAGAAACCATTATATCCCCTTGGTAGGCATAAAAGGGGCTGCTTTGCCCAAACTGCCTATGAATTTGCTTCCTAAAGCATGGGGTGTGCCTCAGGACCTCATTAAGAAGTACATCAAACTTGAGGAGGATGGTGGTTGCGTTATTGGAGGAGACAGAAGTTTGCAGGATAAATACTTACTTCGGCTTGTTGCTGCTATGGAAGAAGTCTTTATGGACAAGCATGGTATCCATCCTAGTTTGGTGGCTGATGTCCATCAGTATTTCTACAGGAGGACCGGGGTGATAGGAGTTCAGCCTGAAGAAGTCACAGCAGCTGCTAAAAAAGCAGTAATGGATAATCGCCTTCACAAATGTTTGCTCTGTGGTGCCCTTTCTGAACTTCATGTTCCTCCAGAGTGGTTGGCTCCGGGAGGGAAACTGTATAACTTGGCAAAAAGTACTCATGGACAGCTGAGGCCTGACAAAAATTATAGCTTTCCCTTGAACAATTTGGTTTGCTCATATGATTCAGTGAGAGATGTCCTGGTACCAGACTACGGCTTGAGTAACCTGACAGCTTGTAATTGGTGCCATGGCACATCTGTGCGAAGAGTTAGAGGAGATGGATCTATTGTGTATTTGGATGGGGACAGAACTAATTCCAGGTCCACTGGTGGCAAATGTGGTTGTGGATTCAAACATTTTTGGGATGGGAAAGAGTATGACAATCTACCAGAAGCTTTTCCTATTACTTTGGAATGGGGTGGAAGAGTGGTCAGAGAAACAGTGTATTGGTTCCAGTATGAAAGCGATGCATCTTTGAATAGCAATGTGTATGATGTTGCGATGAAACTTGTTACCAAGCACTTTCCAGGTGAATTTGGGAGTGAAATCTTAGTTCAGAAAGTTGTCCACACTATATTGCATCAGACTGCCAAAAAGAATCCTGATGATTATACTCCTGTAAATATAGATGGTGCTCATGCCCAAAGATTTGGAGATGTACAAGGACAAGAGTCGGAGTCCCCGCTCCCAACTAAAATTATTCTTACTGGACAGAAAGCGAAAACTTTGCACAAGGAGGAGTTAAACATGAGTAAAACTGAAAGAACTATTCAACAGAATATTACGGAACAGGCTTCTGTAATGCAGAAACGGAAAACAGAGAAGTTAAAACAAGAACAGAAGGGGCAGCCCAGGACTGTTTCTCCCAGTACTGTTCGTGATGGCCCATCCTCTGCACCTGCCACCCCTACCAAGGCTCCCTATTCGCCAACCACTTCTAAGGAGAAAAAGATCCGAATCACAACTAATGATGGACGGCAGTCCATGGTTACACTTAAGCCTTCAACAACCTTTTTTGAACTTCAGGAAAGCATAGCCAGAGAATTCAACATTCCGCCATATTTACAGTGTATTCGATATGGCTTTCCTCCTAAAGAGTTAATGCCACCCCAGGCAGGAATGGAAAAGGAGCCAGTTCCTTTACAGCATGGTGACAGAATCACAATCGAGATTCTGAAAAGTAAAGCCGAAGGGGGTCAGTCTGCTGCTGCCCACTCGGCCCACACTGTGAAACCAGAAGACAGTGCTGTCACCGGCAGACTGTCATCTAAGGAGCTTCAGGAGCAAGCTGACAAAGAAATGTACTCCTTGTGTCTTTTAGCAACGTTAATGGGTAAGATTGGCTTAACTCAGATGGTGTTTCGTAACTGTGAGTGTAATATACTTTTTCTCATGTCTTTGTAGAAAAAAATCTGGTCAACGTAAAAACTCATTATATATTTTAGAAGAAAATTCTTTTCTTTCGTTTTTTGACAGTGGATAGATGGTAGTATGATTCTCTATTGAGTAAATCCTGGGAAAACATAACTAAGAAAGTGAAAGTAGTCCCTTACTGTCACCAGATTATTTAAGTGTAATGTATTGCTTGTCATTTTTTAAAAATCATAGTGTGATTTTTACATTTACAGCCTTTTTCATTTTTTACCCCTTTGGCTCTTTTGAGCATGTACACCTTGTCCCTTGTCATTTATTTTTAAATTTCATTTTCTTGTATGTCATGTGATTTCAGGACTTCCTGTTTGATGAATTGCAGATTCTGGGTTACATGCTCACTGCACTCCCACCTAATAATCTCTCATCCATTTCCTGTTCTCCCTTTCCCAGTCCATCAGCTTTTTCTTATTTGTACATCGGGATTTGTGTTTTAAATAATTTGCTCAGTGACTCTTTGCCATCAGTTATAATGAACTATTACATTATAACTCGTGGAAAACATAATAAACAGAGGTAGATGTTAATGGGATTCCTTAAGAAGCATTTCTTTTTAATAATTCAACACAAAGGAAAATATATTGTCACCCAAATAGGTGATTTAAAGCTTTAAATGATTTGGGAAATGATCCAATGGTGTACTTTTTACATTATTTTTCTTGGCTAATCTTTGTTTTTAAATTACTGTTAGTATGCTTTATTGAGGCTTAAAGTAGAAGTAAAACTGAAATATATTACATATTAGAGGAGCCTTATTTTTGCTGAGATGAGATCTTTCAAGTAAAAAAGTGATCTGGGTGTTTTTTGTCTTTTCTAAGAGAACTAAGTATCAGTGAATTGGGCCTTGACCTTCCAAAATGAAGATAATTTATTTCTGGCTTAAGTTTGGGGGCCTAGTTAATAGGGGATCTATTAATAGGGGATCTCTCTACGCAAATTTATAACAATATTGCTGACTTTATTTTGTCAGACGTAATTATTGAATTGGGGGATATGTCAAGAAATGTACTTACTAGGGGCACTTTACGTTTTTCTGTCTTTTAAGAGTTTTTAGTTTATTGGAGACCGTGTGGAGTAAAGGAAAGTAAAGGAAAGAGAGTAAAGATTGTGATTTCTGGAGTCAGAAAGTCCTACAATTTGAATTCTGGCTTCAGTACTTGTTAACTTAGTGGTTTTAGGCAAGCTGCTTAACTGCTCAGGTCTTCAGTTGCCTCCTGTACACAGGATTACCTCTTGTAGTTGATACTTAGGTAACAGTTGTGTACTCCCAGAACTCTGTAAATTAAATAATACCAGCACAGAATGGGTAAACTTAGATGTATGCATGTTTTAAAAAAACCGTAATCTCCAGGTCAGAGACTGGTCAGGAAAAGAGGTCTTTCTCAGTAGAAGAGGATGTGGCTCATGTCCAGCCTTGGATGCTCAGCACCTTGTATAGTGCCCGGCAGGTAGTAGGCAGTTTGGAAGGTTTTTTGATTGAATTAAATAGATGACATTAACATAGCTAAAGAAAGGCTGTGTCAGCAGAAATGGAATGGATGGTCAGCATTGAACATTGAAAAACAGTTGAAAAGCAGAATTTGGCACTGTTTATACAGTGCTGTACAAAGGAGAAAGATGTGTCAACTGGGGCTCATGAAAATTCTGGTAACTGAAAGGTAATCTCTGTTGAGGGGCAGGACTATTTGATCAGTCCTTACCCTGGCCTGGCTGAAAAATCTGTATTCCTTTACCGATTCCATAGTCATCAAGCTTCTAGTCTAATCACTCATTTAGCTTCCTGATGTAAGTATTGATGTGGAGGTGACAGTGAGGTGAGGCTTGTATTCATTTGGAGGTTATGTTCTCCATGGAGATTAAAAATGCAGTGGCACCGGTGAGATTATGATCAGTAGTCTAAAATTCTGGTCAGCATAATAATATATTACTATTTCATAATGAAAATTAGTAAAATATAATTCTTGTTTACGATTAGTCACTTTTTGAGTTTGAATTGAGGTTTCTGGACCTTAATGTCTGAGTACTGGACTGTGGACCGCAAGGAATTGACCAAGATGATGTCTTCTTGTTAATGATCTCTTCTCTTTCCACCTTTGGCATTTATGTTGCTGACCTTAAAAACCCACACATTTCATAAACTCTCCCACTTCTACTCCTGACATAGAATTTAAGCAGAGTGCTTTGCTAATTTTATGGTGGTGTCACTTGACTTTCTGCTTTAAAGTACGAAAACAGTGCCTGGCCCATATATTAGTCCCTCTGTAAGCGTTAGTTTTCTACCTCTAATTCTCTCATAACTGTATTTGAATTATGTAGAAGATACTCTCTTTATTTGGTCATGCTGTGGGACTTGTGGAATCTTAGTTCCCCAACCAGGGATTGAACTTATGCCCTCTACAGTGGAAGCACGGAGTCCTAACCACATTACTGCCAGGGAATTCCTGGGAAGATTTTCTTAAAAGTGCTAGTTTGTAAAAAATCTCAATATGGGGATAGCTAAGTAAGTACGCACAACCTTATGTGAATGAGTGCCGGGAACTCTTGATGTTTAGATTGGAGAGAGCTGGAAAATGGGAAATGACAGGGTTTACTAAGAAAATTGTAAATTTCAAAGTGCAGAAATTGTGAATTACCATGTGTTAGTTTAGCAAATAGCTCATCAAGTTTTCTGCTGTTCGAATAGCTGGCTCCTTCTCATTTAGGTAAGGCTTTGATACCACTTTCTTAAAAGAGGTTTCCTCCTGACCACCTTACCCAAGGGTAAGGGTTTCAGAGACCTTTGCTAAGCCACTCCAAGTAGGTTCCCTCTGTTATGGCACCCTGTTCATTTCCCTCATAGCACCTGTTACAAGTTTTCCTGATTTTATATGTTGGTTTACTTACTACCCTATCACCTAGTACTGGCCCTCCACTTTCTAGGTGCTAAGTACATGCTTGTTGAATGAATGAATGCAGATCCTTTCAGCAAAATGTCTGCTATGAGCGAGACTGTGCTGTAGATACAAAGATAAATCAGACATGATCCTTGCCTTCCATAAATTTACTTGTAGGGTCTCAACTGAGGACTTCCCATACTTTTGTAGCTTTCATTTATAATTTTTATATATAAAGAAAAAGGAAGCTGGAGACCTGTTGATGAAAGCCATAAAGATATAAATGTGTGTATGTATGTATAATGATTGTGTATCCTTATTAAATAGGCTGACTTCTTGATAGCCAGAGACATGTGGTTTTTCTATTGTTTTTTTAAGTAGGATATTTATTAAATAGAATTTATATTTCTTGTTTGTATCAAGACAGTGAGTGCATCAATCTTTTGCTCAGTTCATGGAACTTGTCACTTTGAATCTAATGATGTTAGTTAAAAATGAAATAACAGTGTTCTTACCTGTAATATTTCACAGATTTTAATCTTCTTTATCCAGACCACTTGGACGTTATTAAACAATTTTTACACTGTTCTCTTCATTATTTATACAATATGTGAGTAACTCTAACTCTGGCTTTGCAAAGGCCAGCTTTTTGTGGTAGATATGACAGACAGTACATCATCCACTGTAAAGACTAGGCTAATTTCTTTTTTCTTAGTATTATATTCCACAAAACTTTTCATTAATTTTCTTTTTCAAGAGATAAAGAGATTTGTGAAAAACAGTTGGTCAGTTTTATACATATGTTGTCAGAGTTGCTTTGATGGAATTAAGCTACTTGTTATATTTACTCCACTTTACTGCGAAGGTTAGCATCCTTTCAGGAGTTGAGAAACTACTTTCTATCTTCCTGAAAGAATGGCATGAGTTTTTAATATACAAGTTTAAATTACACAGCTTTTTTTTTTTACACAGTTTTTCATAATTTCATAGTACTTCTTGATGTTGTAGTTGCCTTGGGTATTTTCAGAATTGCACCTGGTATTTAGACACTTATTTTTAAGATGACTTGGAGTCTGAATATCATTATTGCTTCTTGAATTTTTTCTTCAAATATTGGGTGAAGGACACTTTCAAATCTAGATAGTACTTAATGCATCTATTATGCTTAACATACTATCAGATAACTTTTCTAATTGATTTATAAACATCATATTTCTAATGGGGGAACAGTTATAAAATTGAATAAAAGGAATGTATATAGATGTATCTTAAGGTAAATATGTATATTATAAATGGTGATTTTTATAATATACTTTGAAGATTAAGTTAAACATGATTCTGTTTCTTTTTTTCTTCATATTTTTTCAATTATAATATTACTTTTAAAAATTCAAAGAACTCAAGTATGTAGGGAGTAGAATACAGTAGTTCTCTTAAACACTTGTACTCCCCAGAGACTCAGACTCTGTATGTTTGTGTACACACTTCCACACAGTTAGGTTTGTGTGCATGTATGTGTGTGATAAATATAGCTTTTAATGCTGATGATTACACTGAGAAGACGATAAGGGATTGAGTACAAGGAGAGAAATAAGCATACCTTTCTTAGAAATGATTTTGACAGTTAGTAAAGTAGATGGTGGCTCAGGTGGTAAAGCATCTGCTTACAATGCGAGAGACCCAGGTTTGATCCCTGGGTCAGAAAGATCCCCTGGAGAAGGAAATGGTAACCCCCTCCAGTATTCTTGCCTGGAAAATCCCATGGATGGAGGAACCTGGTGGGCTACAGTCCATGGGGCTGCAAAGAGTGGGACAGGACTGAGCAACTTCACTTCCACTTTTCTTTCAAGGTAGATACAATTTTAGATGGCAGAATCTGGAGGAAGGGTAGAGAGATGGCAACAACTTTTTCAGCTAATGAACACCTTTAGAATTTTTTCTAGTAGAAACAGCCCCATGTTCCTAGTTTAAATGTATATTTTGGTCAGTTTACTTTATGGTAATAGGTATTTGAGTTCAGAATTAACTTAGATATTTGGGGAGGGGGGACTCTAAATAGTATTTCAAAATTGATTTTGTTTTTCTTTTTATAATAACTATATTTCACATATATGTTAGATTTTAAAATCTTACTTGCTTTATAAATTGCCAAGTAGAAACTTCAAATTGCCTTTTTAAATATCTAAAGTTAGAAAATTGGAATGATGACCTTTTAAACTCACTTTTAGCCTCATTATTTTGTTGTTAGTGATTAACTGATTTTTTTCTAAAATCTAGAAAAAATCATTTAAAAATAATTTAACATATTTTTAAAATTTTATTTCTTTTTTTAAAGAGGAAGAAAATTAGACAACCAAAGGGAAAATCATCCATACTATCACTGCCATATATAATAACTGTTGTCAGGTAGGAGAATTAAAGATTATTAGGAAAGATTTGAGGAAGACAGCGTATGAACAGAGGTTTTCTATGGTTGTGTTATAGACTTTTTTGTACAGTTATGCACAGTATGTTCAATGTAAGTATTTTACTGTTGTACTATGAAGAAGCAGCTGAATTAAAATAAAATAAGTGGAGGCTATCAGAAGAATGTGAATTAACATTTGGTAGATGCTTTACCAGACTAGTCCTCTTCTCTAAGAATTTGCATTCCAGTGAAATAGTAGAAAGTAATTCTACCTGCCCCCCGCTTTTTTTTTAAAATTACTCTTTTAGCAGTTTTCAAATACAGTATTATTAACTATGGTCACCATGATATACGTTACATTACTGTGATTTATTTATTTTTTAACTCCAAATTTGTACCTAAAAGTCTTTAGCTTTGTTTTTGCTATGATTTTATTAAATTCATGAAGAGGTATACAGATAGTACCATTAGTTAACATTTTATCCATATAGCATTATAGAACAGTTGTCATTATAGTGCTTAAGCTAAGTTTTTTCATGGACTCCTCTCAGGCATTATTAATACTATTTATTCATTACATGAATTCTAAGTGCTCCTGTCTCTGCAGCATTGTGCCAGGCCCTGAAAGTAGAAAGTCGAATGGGCCACTGACCTTTTCCTGACTCTGAAAAGCTTCTGATATAGAAAGGGAAACAGAAAAGTTAACTGAGTCAACCTGCCTTGTGATCAAGGGCTGTGGTGTTCATAACATAGGAGCAGCAAGAAAGGAACTTCCCTACCCACCACTGAAGAATCCTACAGGAAGTGACACCTAAGTTGAGTTTTAAAGAATGCATAGCTATTATTGGCCTTTGGGGAAATACAGCAGTTTAGTGGTTTGCTTTGTAGAAATCAAGATTTAATGAGAGATGTGAGGGAGAGTGAGGACAAGGAATCTTAGGCTGACTTATATGCCATGAAAAGGAACTAGACCTTTTGCCTTATTATATGGGGGAACCATTAAAGGTTTCTGAAGGCTGTGTGGAGGAGGGACTTGGGGAGAAGATTAGAGTGGAAACCAAGGATGAGGCAGTGGCAGCCCTTCAGGCAGGAGACAGGCCTAAACCAGGGTAGTTCTAGAAGGGATGCGAACTGTCTGTGACTGATGGGAGACTTATGCTGTGTCACAGTTCCTGCTTTCTGATCTCTGATCCCTTTCCTTGGTTCTTACAAACATGACTTCAGTGGAAGTGTATATATTAACACCAAAGGAAATAATTTGCCTTTTTTTTTTCTTCCAATCAGTCGTTGATGCTGTGGGTTTCTATAAGGAGAGTGTTGATGGTTATGCCAAATTTGTTCTAACATGATTTGACCTTTAGTAGCGGTTTAGTTCTGAGAAGGCAATGGCGACCCACTCCAGTACTCTTCCCTGGCAAATCCCATGAACCAAGGAGCCTGGTAGGCTGCAGTCCATGGGGTCGCTAGGAGTCGGACATGACGAGGCAACTTCACTTTCACTTTTCACTTTCATGCATTGGAGAAGGAAATGGCAACCCACTCCAGTGTCCTTGCCTGGAGAATCCCAGGGACGGAGGAGCCCAGTGGGCTGCCGTCTATGGGGTAGCCCAGAGTTGGACACGACTGAAGTGACTTAGCAGCAGCAACGGTTTAGTAACTGTGGAAAGAGTATAAGCTGTAGAATGTACCCAGGATTCAAATCCAGGCTTTGCCACTTAATGGCTATTTGATCTTGGGAGAATGATTTACATTCTCTTAGCTTGTCTCTTCTGTGAAATAGGGCTCAGTTGTGAGGAGAAAATGAAGCCATGTGAGGTGCCTGCTCAGAGCTGAGTGGTGGTGGTGGTTTAGTCGCTAAGTCGTGTCCGACTCTTGTGCCCCCATGGACTGTAGCCCACCAGGCTTCTCGGTCAGTGGAATTTTCCAGGCAAGAATACTGAAGCAGGTTGCCATTTCCTCCTCCAGGGGATCTTCCTGACGCAGGGATTGAACCAGCAGCTCCTGAGGCTCCTGCATTTCAGGGAGATTCTTTACTACTTGAGCCATCTGGGAGGAATTTAGATGGTATCTGCCCTTTCCTTAAAGCAATAGAGTATGCATACTGACTGGGGCCATATAGTCTGAAGGGGGTGAAACTTGGTTCTTGGGGGAGGGTAAAATAAATCTTACTCTATTTAATGAAACAAGTGTAAGATATATACGTAATACATAACCAGATAAACAGTGTGTCTGTAGTATTCAGATGTCATTAGGAAGGCAGATTAGGAAAATAATGTCTAAAAAGAATCCTTAGGGACATGACGAAAACACAGGGTTGATAAGCACTTCAGTAGAATTCTTTCTTTTTAGAGTTCTGCCTGCTAAGTAAGGAATCATTGGGTTTATAAAGTAGTATTAAGACACATCATTTTTCTTACTAGTATTTGGGTGGTCAGTTCTGAGCAGTTTATTATTTTGGCACCTGTTTAGTTTCCGACCCTGGGTCGGGAAGATCCCCTGGAGAAGGAAATGACAACCCACTCCAGTACTCTTGCCTGGAAAAATCCCTGGACAGAGGAGCCTTGTAGGCTACAGTCCATGGGGTCGCAAAGAGTTGGACATGACTCTGAGCGACTCATGAGCGACTTCACTTCACTTCTAGATTCGGACCAAATAATTAAGTGCTACCATATAATTTTTGATACGTTTTGATATTCTAGAATATTTGACAATTGATATCCTAGAGTATTTTATAAAATACTAAGTACATTTAAGATAATGTTGATAATAACTAAATGAAAGGTTACCACCGGAGAAGTAATCCAAGTAAAGTTCAATGATAAATTCAGCAGTCAGAACTTCTGACAGAGTTGTTAACATTCTGTATTTGGGGTTTCTTATTAATATTCAAAATTTTAAATTAAACTTCTGTGTTCACCCTTAAATATTGCCATATTCCGGTTGCACTGTATCATTAGTGAATGAAGTGTTTATGTGTAAGTAAATGTTCTAATTAACTGAAACGCTAAGTGGCTGAGGCTTTTTATATATTTTAGGCTTTGTTGTACACTTTAAACTTTATACTTTCACCAACTCCCTTGCAGATTCATATTCCTGTTTATGAATGTGGAAAGGGGTTAGAGCTCTGAGAGATTGTAGGTACAGAATGCTTAACTCACATTATCATAACCTCCATTCAAAGCTCAGATCCAACAGTATTGTCTTCTAGTAGAAATCAACTTTATAAAGTCTTGAGTATAAAAGCAGTACATATACCTTATCAAATTAGAAAATAATGAAACCACACACACAGAAAAACCATATTCCACAAACCAAAATAACTTTTATGTTCCTTCCATTCTTTGTTAACTTCCTGGATAGTGGTTATCATTCTTAACTTTTTATTTGAAACTTCTTATTGATAATAGGCACTTCAAAGGGTGTTCTTGAAAAATATGTTTCTGTGAAATGGTGGTTTGCTTGTGGCTATTTTGTGGGCTTCTGATATTTATTCTAAATCTCATCATTCCCCCCCAGCAAATTTCTGTTTTAAAAAGTCAACTTTGGAACAACAAAATACATTAATTACTTATCTTCAGTCTGCCTATTTACTTTACTCCCTAGCCCTTTCCATCTGCTTTTATTAGTTTTTACATAAATATAGAATATATTTTTATATTCTACTTTAAAAACATAAATATCTTTCAGTAACCATTTCTGTCGTTCTAGTCCATAGTTGCGTACTAGTTTACTTTAAACTGGATTGAGTCTTCATGTATATTTTGTTTAATATGCCCAGTATTGACTCATGCAGTTTTAAAGTCATTTTTGAATCAGTTCCTGTGTTTAAAAACTGGGAGAATTGACATTAGAAATTTGGATTTCTGGCTTCTCTTAAAATGCCATTTGTTCTTGAACCATTGGACCTATATTCTTCTGTGACAGCACTTGGCAATGGCTGTCGCATTTAGAGGGGCCATAGTCCCTCATTCCACATTGCTCCCTAAATGGTATATTATACTAGACTGCATTGCTTATTTAGAATATCTGCCTTACAATCTCTGTTTGAGGCTCATCCATATTAAAGCAAGCCTGGGTTGAACTCTCTGGTTTTCTGCTAATACTGTATCTTTTTATTTTACAGGAGAAGATGTATGGTCTTATGCAAAAGGTCTTCCTCACATGTTCCAGCAGGGTGGCGTATTCTACAATATTATGAAGAAAACCATGGGTATAGTTGCTTTCTGACTTTATTCTTGGATAATATCTCCACTCAAGCTATTATAAGGTTTTAAGAAAGTTCAGATAATATTCTTCTAAAATGATTTCCAATGTTACGGTATATATTCTTCTGTATCAGTCTGCCTAGTTAGAATGAATTATTATCCTGATATGATCAACTATGTTTTCTGCTATAATATTACTAAAAAATCTCCTATCACTTTCTTTTTCATATTTTCTCATTTAAATTGTAGAATTAGAGGCCAGTTTATTTATAGTGCTAGTGTCCATCCCAGAATCAGATAATGCAGCATTTTGTTGTTGTTGTTGTGTTGGACTGTGATACTATATACCTCAGTATTTTCTGAAGTCTAGGAAATAATTCACTTTACATTTAACTTCTTTTCACATTGTGTATGTATTGTTTATAAAGATATGTGCAAGTGTGTAACTTATCTTCAGAGTTTTAAGGTGTTAAGAGAGAGATTGCTAGTGTGTATGTTTAGACACCATACGTTTTTTCAAAGATTTAATGTGAATGCTTTTGGCTTCTGACTTTTATCAGTCTGGCTTTCTCACTTTGTTACCTACCTGACCTCTTTAGACCAAGTGCATAATCTCTATTTTATGTTTTTTCTTTCTCATGTACTTTTTTTTCCTTGTTAAAAAAACAAAACCCAATTTGGCTGTTGTAGAAATGTTCACACATATAAAAGTAGTAAGAATAATGTAATGAACCCCTATTTACCTACCACCCAGGTTCAGTAATTATCAGTACATTTTTATCCATCCCCTCTCAAATGGACTGTTTTAGAATAAATCTCAGACATAATTTCATCTGTAAGACTTCAGTATGTATTTCTAAAAGTAAGAACTCATTTTTTTTTTAACCTTAATACCATTATCACATCTAAAAGATATGAACAATAGTTTTTAAAATATCACCAGGCAGTATTTAAATTTCCTTGATTTTTGATTGTTTGAAAAAAAATGTTTTTTTTCTTTTGATTTATTGAATCAGGGACCAGAAAATGGCCAGTTGGCTTGCTTCTTTCCTCCCTCGCTCCCTCCCTTTCTTTGACAAGATAATTGAAACATAATTTGCATATAATAAAATTCATCCTTTTTAGGTATATGGGCATGTGAATTTTGACAAACATATGCAGTCATATAATCACTACTACACTTAATATATAGAATATTTCCACCATTCCAAAAAGTTGCCTTGTGCCCTTCTAATTAATCCCTTACCTCTATCCCTAGCCCTGACAGCCACTGATTTGATTTCTGTCCCTATTTGTTTTCCTTTTTCATATCACCATATAAATAGGGCCATATAGTTTAATCTTTTGTGTCTGGCTTTTTGATTGAACATGGGGGTTGGCAGGCTACTGCCTGTGGGCTATTTCAGGCTCACTGCCTGTTGTATATAAAGTTTATTAAAACACAGCCACTCTTATGCTTACATAGGACTGCTTTCACAGTGCACTGGCAGAGTTGAATAGTTGTGACAAAGACTATATGGTCTACAAAACCTAAAATATTTATCATCTTGCCTCTTTACAAAAAATTTTTGTTAATTTCAATTTTTAATGTAATGCTTGAGATCCATCTGTCTGGGTGCATGTATTAATAGGTTATTCATTTTTGTTTGTTTTTTTATTGCTGAGTAGTATTCCACTGTGTGTATATATCACATTTTAAAAATCCTATGACCAGTTGAAGGACATTTAGTTTGTTTTTAGTTTTGGGCTTCTGTGAAGAAAGCCACTAAAAACATTTGTGTACAGGTCTTTGTGTGAACAGATGTTTTCAGTTTTCTTTGATAAATACTAAATACCTAGGAGTGGGATTGCTGAGTCATGTGGTAAGTATATGCTCATCTTTATAAGAAATTTCCAGATCATTTTCCAAAGTGACTGGGTCATTTTGTATTCCTTCAGCACTTGGTAGTATTAGTGTTTATTTTTAAAACTATTCTAAAAGATTTATATTATTCTCTCATAATGGTTTTAATTTGCATTTCTCTAATAACTGATGATACTGAGCATCTTTTTGTGTACTTATTTGTACTGTGCTGTGCTTAGTCACTCTGTCATGTCCCACTCTTTGCAACCCCATGGGGATTATTCTCCAGGCAAGAATACTGGAGTAGGTTGCCATGCCGTCCTTCAGGGGATCTTCCAAACCCAGGTCTTCCACATTGCAGGTGGATTCTTTACTGTCTGAGCCACCAGGGAAGCCTGTGCTTATTTGCATCTTGTTATTTTTTGGCCTATTTTAAAATTGGTTTAAAATTTTTTTTAATTGAGTTTTGAGAGTTCTTTAGATATTCTGGGCACACATCATTTATCAGATAAGTATTTTGGATATATTTTCTCCCAGTTTATAACCTGTCTTTTCATTCTTTCAGCATTATCTTTTGAATATCAAAGGTTTATAATTTTGATAACCAATTTAACAGTCTTTTGTGATTCATACTTTTTGTGTCCTATCCAAGAGTCTTTGCCTAATCCAAAGTCACAGAAATTTTCTTCTGTATTTTCTTATCTAAGTTTTATAGTTTTAATTTATATGTAGGTATATGATCCATTTTGAATTGATTTTTTTAATATGTTGTAAGGTATGAGATGAGGTTCATTTTGTGTGTGTGTGTGTGTGTACATATCCAGTAGTTGCTCCAGCACCATTTATTGGAAAAGGTATACTTTATACATTGAATTATTGGAGGCTTGTATTCAAAAATCAATCGACCATGAATTAGACACTTGAAAAATCAATTGACCATGAATTAGACACTTGAAAAAGGTGAATTATATACAGCATATAATCAGTAAAGTTACTTTTAAAGCAATCAGTTGACCTTATTCATGTGAGTCTATTTCTACGATCTCTTTTCTATTTTGTTGATCTGTATGTCTCTCCTTCCACCAATACCACAGTCTTGATTACTGTATTTTGGGTTGAGAATGGATATTCTTGCCTTGTTTCTGGTCTAAGGGGGAAAGCATTCAAACCTGTAGGTGAAATGCCCTGATAAGTTTATTGATGATTTTATAGTATTGTAAATGGATGTTGAATATTATCGGATGCTCTTTCCCTGCATCTGTTGAAATAATATTTTAAGGCTTTTCTCTTTAGTTTGGTGGTAGTGTGAATTACATTGATTTATTTTTGAATGTTGAACCAACATCACATTCTGGATTCCAACTGCTAGTATTTTGTTGAGTGTTTTTGTGAGCATATTCATGAGGCATACTGGTATGTGGTTTTCTTGTCAGTTCAGTTCAGTTGCTCAGTTGTGTCCAACTCTTTGCAACCCCATGGACTGCAGCACGCCAGGCTTCCCTGTCCATCACCAGCTCCTGGGGCTTGCTTAAACTCAAGTCCATCGAGTTGGTGATGCCATCTAACCATCTCGTTTTCTTATTTTCTTGTAATGACTGTTTAATCAGGGTAATTTTGGCTTCAGAAAATAGAGTTGGGAAGTGTTATAGCTTTGATATTATTTTTTTCTTAAATGGTAGAATTCACCAGTGAAGCCATCTGTTCTTGGAATTTTCTTTATAGGATAGTTTTTAACTGTGAATTTAATTTTTTTAATAAAGTGCTCTTAAGGTTAATCCCTTTCTTGAGTAAGCTTTGTTAGTTTTGCCTGTAAGAAATCTGTCCATTTCATCTAAGTTAGTAGTCTTATTGGCATGAAGTTGTTTATAATACTGCCTTACTGTCTTTTTAATGTCTGTAAGGCCTATAGCTCTGTCATTTCTGATATTGGCAGTTTCTGCCTTTCTTCTTTTGCTGACCAGTCCAGCTAGTGATTTATCAGTTTATTGATCTTTTCAAAGAAACAACTTTGGTTTCATAGGTTTTCTCTGTATTTTCCTGATTTCATTTTCATTGATTTCTGCTGTTATGTATACCTTTTCCTTCCTTATGCTTGCTTTGGATTTAATTTGTACTTCCAAGCTTATTTAGATAGAAGCTTAGATTATTGATTATAAAATTTTTTTTCTACTATAAGCATTTAAAGCATTTTTTTTCTGCTATAAGCATTTAAAGCTATAGATTTCTCTTTCAGCATCCCCCTGCCTCCCCGCTTTTTTTCTGGCATCCTTTTCTTTTTAACTTTTCATCTGTCACTTCTTTCTACCTTTTGAAATATATTGATACCAGTTCATGTTTTTTTTAAGTTATTATTTAATTGTAACTGATCATAAGGCCCCCAGTAATTGGGGTCCTTATGCAGTGTCTTTCACAGAACTGAAAATAACTTCCCTCAGTTGGTTTTTGTGTAGGAGGGTTGTGGTGGGTGGTATAAGGATGATTATTCTCTTGATGGTTTTCTAAATAGTTTTTTGTTTTCAGTTTGAAATTATTTTTAAAATGTTAGCTGTGATGCTAAGACAATTTAATGAGGGAAAGAATAGTTTTATCAATAAATGGTGCTGAGACAGCTGAATATCCACATGTAAAGTAATGAAGTTTGACCTCTGCCTCACACCAAATACAAAATTAACTCAAAATGTGTAAAAAACTTGAGTATAAGTGCTAAAATTAGAAAGCTCTTAGAAGACAGAGGCATAAAACATCTTGCTTTTGGATTAGGCAAAATCTTAGATATGACACCAAAAATACAAGCAACAAAAGAAAAAAGTAGATAAAAAGCAAAGTTTTGTGCTGCAAAGAACACCAACAGGAAAGTGAAATAACCCACAGAGTGAGAGAAGATTTTGAATATTGTCTATCAGGTAATAGATTTGTATCCAAAATATAAAGAACTGAGCAGTAAAAAGACAGACAACCTGATTAAAAATGGGCAAAGACTCTGAATAGACATTATTCAGAGAAAATATATAAATGGCCAATAAGCACATGAACTGATGCTCAACATCATTAACCATAGGGAATTGCAAATCAAAGACACAATGAGCTAGTACTTTACACTCACTAGTAAGGCTGTGGACAAAAAGACAGATAATAAGATCTATTGGCAAGGAAATTGTGGTGAAAATGTAAAATGGTATAGTTGCTTGGGGAGAAAGTCTGGCAGTTTCTTCAAAAGATTTAAGATGGAGTTACTGTACAACCCAGCAATTCACTTTCACATGTGTACCAGAAAGAAATGAACACTGTCCACACAAAACTGGTACACAAATGTTTGTAATAGCATTATTCATAATAGTCAGAAGTGGAAAGCATGCAAATGTCTATCGGCTGATGACTAGATGAGTAAAATGTGGCATATATATACAATGAAATATTACTTGGCAATAGAAAGAATGAAGTATTGGTACAGTCTACATGGATGAACCTTAAAAATATGCTACATGAAACAAGCCAGAAACAAAAGGCCGTATACTGTATTATTTCACTTACACGAAAAGTCATATAAATGACAGAATAGGCCCACCTAGAGAACATACCAGTGGTTGCCTGGAGCCAGGAACGGGATGGGGGAAGGAAATGGGAGGCACTGCTAATGCGCTCAGGGTTTCTTTCTGGGATGATGAAAATATTCTAAAAGTGACTGTGGTGATGGTTACACAACTCTGAATATACTGAAAAAAAAAACATTCAACTGTACACTGCTGCTGCTGCTAAGTCGCTTCAGTCGTGTCCGACTCTGTGCGACCCCATAGACGGCAGCCCACCAGGCTCCTCCGTCTCTGGGATTCTCCAGGCAAGAACACTGGAGTGGGTTGCCATTTCCTTCTTCAATGCATGAAAGTGAAAAGTGAAAGTGAAGTCGCTCAGTCATGTCCGACTCTTAGCGACCCCTAAGACCTCTTAGGACTGCAGCCTACCAGGCTCCTCCATCCATGGGATTTTCCAGGCAAGAGTACTGGAGTGGGGTGCCATTGCCTTCTCCGCAACTGTACACTTAAAAATGGGTGAATTGTGTGTGGGTTAGATGTCAGCAGACTCATTATATTTTTCAAATCTTACCTGTGGTGGTTATTCTTATTAGGAGATAGTTTAGAGCTCTGGAGTAAGAACATCTAACGTCAAATTTTGGCTCTACTGCTTAGTCCAGTGTGATTTCTAAGCCTCAGTGTCTTTGTTTGTATAGTAGGTGTGATAATCTTTGGATTGTTACTAGGATAAAATGAGGTTGTGCACATAAAGCAGTTAGCCAACGGCCTGGTACCTAATAATTACTTAGCTAATCCCAGTTGTAATTTGCAGAATTATTTTTTGACCATCACATAGCCATTTGAAATGGGCCACCATCAGAAAATTATTTTACCTTTCAAATATAATTTCATCTGATATTTGTGGTAAAATGTTATCTGTATTTTTAGGACAGATTCATTTGGCAGATCATTTTCCTCATCCCGTGAACAAAGACTCAAAAGTGTAACATGCCCCCTCCTCACCCCCTACACATACACCCCCTACCCTCCAAAAACTAGAAAAGAGCATAATTTTCTTACTTTCAAATCCACTCTTAACAGATAGATGGTTATATTTATGTTTGAACAGACATATTGCCTAATATAACAAATCAGCTTTTAATATTCCTGGTGTTTATGTTTGGAAAGGTGTTTTTAAATTAATTTGCTTAAACCATAGTAAGTTTCCTTAAAGATGTTTATACAGAGATAAATGCAGAGATGAATGGCAAATTTAGTTTTAATACTTTTTTAGGTATCTAACCTTACAATGTTTAGTGCTTTGTTTGGATTTTATAAAAATGCAATTATGCTGTGTACATTCTCTCTGTGACTTTCTCTTATGCAGCTCTTTTTTCAGATTCATTCAAATTCATGGGCTCAACTAGTTTGTTCATTTTCACTGCTGCACAGTATTCTATTATCATTTTAATATAATTCATCCATTGTTCTGATTCACTTTACGTAGTCTCCAGTTTTTTGATGTAAGAAAGAATGTAGCTATAAATATACATGTCTGTTGGTATATATGTCCAGTGGAAATGTGGATATTATATATATATATATAGAAATTTTAATATACCTTGATTCTTAAAATTCAGAGGACTGTGTAAGTTATGTACAGCTTAAATGATTATGTTTAATCACAACACAGTATTTGCATTGATTTTTTGATATATATTTTAAAGTTTTTAAACAGTTTAAGAAGGCTAGAAATATAAAAATGGGGAACATGACGTAAAACTGCTAAATATTCCTCTTATACATTTTTGGGCATGATTGTAATTACAGTACTTTCCTTTTTTACCATCATGCATGTTTTATTGTCTATCTGAGGCATCATAGGTTACTTATTTATATCAGTATTAGTAGCTGCATATTACTTTTGTTAGGTAGATAGACTGCAGTTCTCTTAACCCCTCTCTTCTTGTTGAAAGCTTAGATTGTTTCCATTGTTTCATTGTTAAGTAATACTGTGATAAATGTGTTGGTGCTATGATTCTCTCCAGGAATAGCCAAGGGAAAGCTTCACAGTAGAAACCTGGAAGCAATTACAAAACCTTTTGATCTAAGAGAAATTAAAACTGTTGACTGCCTGATGTATATTATATTAGGCACTGTGGTATGTGCTTTGCATGAGTTATATAATCCTCAAGTAATTAGTGAATTAACTACTGTCAGAGGAAAACAACAGAATGGGAAAGACTAGAGATCTCTTCAAGAAAATTAGAGATACCAAGGGAACATTTCATGCAAAGATGGGCTCGATAAAGGACAGAAATGCTATGGACCTAACAGAAGCAGAAGATATTAAGAAGAGGTGGCAAGAATATACAGAAGAACTGTACAAAAAAGATCTTCCCGACCAAGATAATCATGATGGTGTGATCACTCGCCTAGAGCCAGACATCCTGGAGTGTGAAGTCAAGTGGGCCTTAGAAAGCATCACTATGAACAAAGCTAGTGGAGGTGATGGAATTCCAGTTGAGCTATTCCAAATCCTGAAAGATGATGCTGTGAAAGTGCTGCACTCAATATGCCAGCAAATTTGGAAAACTCAGCAGTGGCCACAGGACTGGAAAAGGTCAGTTTTCATTCCAATCCCAAAGAAAGGCAATGCCAAAGAATGCTCAAACTACTGCACAATTGCACTCATCTCGCACGCTAGTAAAGTAATGCTCAAAATTCTCCAAGCCAGGCTTCAGCAGTACATGAACCATGAACTTCCAGATGTTCACGCTGATTTTAGAAAAGGCAGAGGAACCAGAGATCAAATTGCCAGCATCTGCTGGATCATGGAAAAAAGCAAGAGAGTTCCAGAAAACCATCTATTTCTGCTTTATTGACTATGGCAAAGCCTTTGACTGTGTGGATCACAATAAACTGTGGAAAATTCTTCAAGAGATGGGCATACCAGACCACCTGACCTGCCTCTTGAGAAACCTATATGCAGGTCAGGAAGCAACAGTTAGAACTGGACATGGAACAACAGACTGGTTGCAAATAGGCAAAGGAGTACGTCAAGGCTGTATATTGTCACCCTGCTTATTTAACTTATATGCAGAGTATATCATGAGAAACGCTGGGCTGGAAGAAGCACAAGCTGGAATCAAGATTGCCAGGAGAAATATCAATAACCTCAGATATGCAGATGACACCGCCCTTATAGCAGAAAGTGAAGAGGAACTAAAGAGCCTCTTGATGAAGGTGAAAGAGGAGAGTGAAGAAGTTGACTTAAAGCTCAACATTCAGAAAACGAAGATCATGGCATCTGGTCCCATCACTTCATGGGAAATAGATGGGGAAACAGTGTCAGACTTTATTTTGGGGGGCTCCAAAATCAGTGCAGATGGTGACTGCAGCCATGAAATTAAAAGACACTTACTCCTTGGAAGGAAAGTTATGACCAACCTAGACAGCATATTAAAAAGCAGAGACATTACTTTGCCAACAAAATTCCATCTAGTCAAGGCCATGGTTTTTCCAGTGGTCATGTATGGCTGTGAGAGTTGGACTGTGAAGAAAGGTGAGCGCTGAAGAATTGATGCTTTTGAACTGTGGTGTTGGAGAAGACTCTTGAGAGTCCCTTGGACTACAAGGAGATCCAACCAGTCCATTCTAAAGGAGATCAGCCCTGGGTTTTCTTTGGAAGGAATGATGCTAAAGCTGAAACTCTAATACTTTGGCCACCTCATGCGAAGAGTTGACTCACTGGAAAAGACTCTGATGCTGGGGAGGATTGAGGGCAGGAGGAGAAGGGGACCACACAGGATGAGATGGCTGGATGGCATCACCGACTCGATGGACGTGAGTCTGAGTGAACTCTGGGAGTTGGTGATGGACAGGGAGGCCTGGCGTGCTGCGATTCATGGGGTCGAAAAGAGTCGGACACGACTGAGCAACTGAACTGAAGTACTGTCATTGTTACACTTACCTGATTGTGTTATAATTATCTATTTATATCCATCTCCTAAGAATTATATTTTATTTTTTAATCTTCGGGTCTACTTTAGTTCCTGGCACATAGTGAGACTCAGTAGCTGTTCTCTGTTGAAATAACTGTGTAAAACCTTTGCCCCGGGGAATCCCTGGCCTTACCATTTCAAAGTCTGTCTTCTTTGCTACCTTTGTTTCCTAGGCCATGGTTTACAGATCTCTGAGGTAGGGGATTGGTAGAAGGTAAAACTCATTTCAGGGTTGTACTCTGAAAGGTACGATTTAGACATCTCTGATTTTAAAGTTTGTCCATCTATTTTTGTCAGTTCTTTCTGCCAAAAATGTTGTACTGCTAAGAGGAAATCCGCGTTGGATCTTTAACTTACCGCCAAAATGAATGTTTATTTGAACTTACTCTCATTCTGTAGCTTTTTTCAGAAAGGAAGAAACTATTCTTAATACTTCTAAGACTACCTAATGCCCACAAAGCATTCCAGATATCACTCATCCTTCCCCTCTCTGAATTTCCATAGTACTTGCTAACAGTCCTTCATTTTAAACTAGTTTGCTTTTGGCTTTATATTTTGCTATAAACATACCCATATGTTATTATAAATTCTCTTTCATTTTTTTAAACATAGAAAAATCTATGGTTTCATAAAATTTGAAAAGTCTGATTTTTGCATATTTGGAGTAAACTTACAGTGTACAAACTTAACATGTAAAAAGATATTGGATAGCTTAAAACACACATGCAGTTTTTTTATGCCCAGGCTGGAAAAAGTGTAAACATTTGAAGTACCACTTAGTGAGACCAAACTCTTCAGCTGGAAAATGAAGGGAAGCCTGCTTTAAAGTTCTTACCCTCTACTGCTGCATCAGTTGACTATGAGAAAGCATATCACACTGGGCCATTTGAGGTGTATTGACAACTCACTCTTATTTTGGTGGTTCTCATCTGCCAGAGAAGAATAAGAGTTGTAACATGAATACAAAGAAGATATTATTAATTTATTGTGACCAGATGTCAGTTCTTGCAGTTATACTTAAGTCTTTGCAATTATACTTAAGCCTTAATGTTAACTTTCCTAAATGTGCCCCCATATTGACTACTTTAATTATGGAATATCTTATTTTGAAAGTTCATACTTTTTATATTTGTGAAAAACACATATATACACACAGTTTTTATCCTGGTATTCTGTAATTTAATAAAATTACTATGATTTTTAATTCAGTATTATGCAACATGTGTATGTATACAACACTTTGCCCTTACAGGAATTTTTAAAGTTTATAATTTGAATTTTATTAAATGAAAGTCCATTTTCTTACTGCTTTACTCTAAGCAAATGCTTTACTAACACTAGTGCTAGTTTTTTTTTTTTTAATTAAACTCAGCTGTTTGTTTCAAGACTAACTTTCCTAACTTTGTAATAGGTTAATGATATATATATTTCAAACCCTCTGGGGAACTACTTTAAGGTTTATGGTGGTATTTCTTTTTTTTTTTGTAATGTATTAAATTATGTTAATAAGTATAATAAATTATTTGCTAATTAATTTTGTTTTGACAGCTGTTACCTGTAAATTATTATTGGAGGTTTACTCTTTCAATTATAATTGTCTTTACTCCACCTTTAAAGTAAGATTTTAATGTGTTAAATTCTTTTTCCTTTCTTAAGGTATGGCTGATGGCAAGCATTGTACTTTCCCACATCTGCCTGGCAAAACCTTTGTCTATAATGCTTCTGAAGATAGACTGGAGTTGTGTGTGGACGCTGCAGGACATTTTCCCATCGGTCCTGATGTTGAAGATTTAGTTAAAGAGGCTGTAAGTCAGGTTCGAGCAGAGGCTACTACAAGAAGTAGGGAATCAAGCCCCTCACATGGGTTATTAAAACTAGGTAGTGGTGGAGTAGTGAAAAAGAAATCTGAGCAACTTCACAATGTAACGGCCTTTCAGGGGAAAGGGCATTCTCTAGGAACTGCATCCAGTACCCCACATCTTGACCCAAGAGCCAGGGAGACTCCAGTTGTAAGGAAGCATACGACAGGGACAGACTTTAGTAGTAGTTCCATTAAAACAGAGCCTTCTGTATTCACTGCTGCTCCTAGTAACAGTGAGCTTATTCGAATAGCTCCTGGAGTAGTTACAACGAGAGACAGCAGGCAGCTTGATCCTGATATGGTTGAGGCCCAGCGGAAAAAATTGCAGGAAATGGTGTCTTCTATTCAGGCGTCGATGGACAAGCACTTGCGGGATCAAAGTACAGAGCAGTCACCATCTGATCCTCCTCAAAGGAAAGTGGAAGCTGTGAGTTCTTCTGTGAAGTCTGGGAGTCTTCAGACTGGCTCACCTGAATCTTTTTCTCCAACTGGTGACACTGAAAATCTGAATATAGAAACAGCCGATGGCTGTGTGGCAGAGGCACTGGAAGCAGCATTTGCTGAAAGGTCAGAAGCACAAAAGGGAAGTTCCGTGGAGGAGCCCGAAGAGATGGATAGTCAAGATGCTGAGATGACAAACACAACTGAGCCAATGGATCACTCTTGATTTAATTAGAGGCTAATAAAGGCAGAATGTTTATTGTGAATATGTAATATTTGTTGGCTGGGCCACATAACTTGATTAGTCATTACAAAATCTTGTACGTATATAATTCAAAGATTATATCTAGTTATTCAGTGCATGATAGCAAGTGTGTGATTGGCAATAGCTTTTAATATACTGCTGCCCAGGCTGGCTCTGAATTCCTGTAAAATAGTTATTAGATCTGCTAAAATGAGTTACTTCCATATATGTGGTTCATTGGAAGTTCTTTGTAATTTTAATTCCATGAAAGTCTTAATGTTGCAAACATGAAGATTCTCTTGCTATATCTGTTTGATTTCTCAAAAGGCTAGAACTGGGGGAAGATAAGATTTTGCTAATGTTGATGTCATCAGGATAACCATTCCACATACTTACTAGCGTGTCAAAGGATTTATGTAAATTTGAAGGTTATCTGAACTAAATTGTATCTTGAAATTCATAAAGGATATGTTAGACACTGGGATCCTGACATTTCTGTGAACGTAAACACATTCATAGAGATATGTATTCTTCGTGAAAATATCTTGAGAATATAGTGTAATGATATATAACATTTTGCTGATTTGAGCAAGCTTGGGGTAAAGTATCTATTCTAGAATGATAAAGTCAATGTGATTCAGTAATGTTGCTGTCTGAGCCAACACAGCCAATTGTGTGCTCTGGTGTTGATAATATGTTACCATTATTTTGAATCCTGGCCTGGTCAAGTACCACCAAATTTTTGTTCTTTAATCTTGCAGAAAAGTTGATTGCAAAGTGTGGTAGAAAAATAATTAAAAAAATAATGGTAGCAGTAGTTAATCTCTAATTTTCAGAGTTTGTCAGATTCACAGAGAATTTATAAATAAGAATTTATCTTTATGAATGGGTTACATTGTTCTACAATTTTGATCAATGGTATTTAAGTTTGTATATGCTAAATGTCTTTGAGCCCCTCTGAACCAAAAATGTTTCCTTTTTTTTTTCTTAGAATCCATTATATTTTCTTCATTTGTTAGCTTCACTTGGATTTGGATGCAAACTTCACTGCATCATACCCTGATCAACTGGGCATTTGCTTAAATAGTGTATTCATCAAACCTTTAGTGCCTGTTTCCTCAAGAAGCAGCTTTCATGTTTACTCCTTAAAGAATGTTTATCCTGAGATTGGCATCACACTATTTTAACCTATTCTGCAAATCTGTATTCTGAAATGTACACGTTAATCCATCTTTTTCCTCTGTTCACTGAAATTAAGTTGAATTTGAATGGATGAAAGACAAAATGTATGTTAATACAATCTCTTATCTAGAGCATTCAAAGCCTGGCTGTCTCTGTTTGCTCGTGTGATAGATGCAGGACCGTTTGCATTTTAAGAAAATGTACATCAGAAAGTATGTTATCGGGTGTTTAAAAATCTCAGCAAATTGACTCATAAGGAATATAGACAGTACTTGTGTTTCCAAATAAGGGAGGTTTTGGTTTCTTTCTATGAAAGTGTCTCTGCCTGAATCACTTATTAAACAAACTACTCCGTTTTGAATAGGGAAAGAATGGAAACCTTAGACATTTTGCAGGTGATATCTGAGCAAGATACACATTTGGGTTTTATCACATTATCACCTGTTTAAAATCACATTTTATCTCCATTCTTCTAAATTTACTTTCAAATACCTTTCTCTATGTCTATAAATAGAAGGAAATTTTAGAACTTTTATATTGTGTATTAGTTTTACAGTAAGAACTGTGGCTCCCAAATAGTATTTCCCATTTAGTTAATTCAGGTGACTTCTCTGTATTAAATTTAAAAATTACAGATATCACTAACCACTATAATTATTTTTGGCTTTTTCAGCCACTGAACACCCCCCCCCCCTTTTTTTTAGTTTAAATACAGGAAAACTTTCACAAACAAATGCATTGCTTCCAGGTAAACGATATAATCACCTTTTCTTTAACAAATATTTTCTTCACCTGTGGCTCAGTATGTTTGATAACTGACAAATACATTTCATAGCTTAAAGTAAAAACATCAGCTACACATTTTATCTCCCTATTAAGTCTCCCTTTAGTCAAGTTAGAATGTACCTGTGGATAGTAGAAGGCAGGCTCAATCTCTGACAACAGTATTAATTTCTCTTGCTACGGCAGTGCTGTTTAGAAGCTGGTTTAGGTGTGAATATTTTAATAATAGTTTGGGTTCTCCCTTGATAAAGAATAAAAGGCTTGATGCTGAGAATGGTCAGGTTTCTTGACATTATTTTAAATCAACTGAAATACGGTTGCAGGAATTAATGGATTTGAGAAGTGGGCCAGGAATCTTCACAAAAAAGTCTTAGAATTTCTTTAAGTTCTAGACTATCATTATTTGTCCTTCCATATGGTTACCATCATCAAATACATAAATTACAGGAATGATTTTTAGAACTACCTTTTGTGATTGCCACAACTTTGAGTCTAAACTGGGGATCATAAATTAGTTAAAATATTTTCTTAGCTCTCCATTAAACATAATAACTCTAATTCAGTCCTATAGTTAAATTACATTTGCAGTGTTTAACTGAAAGTTGAAGCGTAGTTAGTCATACCAAGATTGCATTGATGACCCGCGGTCCAGGTAGAGTTGAAGATGATGTGTCTCTAGAATACTGGTGTTAGAAACTGGTTGAAATCGAAGAAAACAAGATACTGTCAAATATTATGAGCTAGAATATAATGAACACCCAGGGAAGGGCTACTCAGGAACTAAAGAGCAAGTCTAAGGCCCATTTCCCCTCCTTTCACTGTATTTAAGGTATTTTATTGGAAAAGTTAAGCTAAAGATCTGAGACATTTAGCAAGTGCTATTGACTGAAATTTGCTTTAAATCTTCTGATGAGTTTTAGTTTGGTTTTTTGCAATCAAGTCTACTGCTTGCAATTAAGATGTCAATCTGAAATGCATCTATGGTTCCTAGCCACACAGGTCCTCGTTGCCATTATTTTTAAGAATCTAACTTTATTGGAAATTAGCAAACTTTTGCATATGATCTATTACCTCAGGGAAGATCACTTGCTAGCAACTCACTACTAATGACAGGTTTTTGAGAATTGTACTGACATCACTTGTTAGCTACTAAATGCAGAATTTATAACAGTATTATTTTATGTAGTTAACTACTAACTGGCTGCTAGTGAACATTTCTCTAAAAAATTTAGACCTCACTAATAACTAACCTTTAGGTATGAAATAAACTTGTAATTTCTGTCTTTAAGCTTTGGTCAATACAGTGACAATATAAAATGTTTATTTCAGAATATCAGTACCATTTTATTTTTCAACAAGAATTTTAATTGGGTCCATACATAAAATACCACAGAGCAGACTTTTAAGATTCATGGTTCTCAGAACAAAGTTTCCATATTAAGATTTTCATAAAAGCTTTTGCAGAACTGAATTAAACTCCATTCATCATTTAATATGACTTTAAAATCACCTTTTATAAGAGTAACAGATACATACTCTAAGCTGGGGTATAGATATATCCTACATGTCAAGGTTATCATGTAATTTAACAAAATCGCACAACCTCAGGCTCTTCACAATATAATTTTTCAAACCAGAAGTATTCATTTGAAAACACCACAGTAGAATGTTTACTTAACAAAAGGGGAGCTATATTACCAATGTAAGATTTATAGTTAATTGTAAGTTCTGCCATTCTTAATAATTCTTTGAGATGCTAAGTGTTTCAATTCATATTTAATGATACTTAAATCGTGGGAATTTTAACATTTGTTCCAAAATAGCAGAAATTGTAAAAATTGTGAATTATTGGAGAAAATGCCATTACTTGTATATCTGACATTTAATTTTTTTAAATTATGGAATCTACATGCTTTTGTAGTATAATATTAATACGATGATTATTCTCTTGTAAAAGAAAAGGAAAACTAGTAAAAAGTTTTAGTTGATGTTATGTGCTTGTGAGTATCAATTACTTAGTATTTGAAATTTTAAGGTATTGCATACTTTTCTTTAGAATGCACAAGTCCCTTCCTGAGCTTTTATGCCTGTGGTAGAGCAGTAAAAGCCTGAAAAGGTTGTCAGTATTTTTAGGTTCATTTGACTTTGAGAATTAGTGCCAAGAGCTGGAGGATCTGCTTTTTGGAGGGAAATGTTATTTAGAATATGTAAAAATAAGTGTAATAGTGTAAATATTTAGAAAAAATTAAGTAGCAAGTGCTTTAACTGCTGAATAAAATAGTATAGATGTTCTACCATCCCTAAGGCACTGGCTGTTATCCATTATTTTCTGATTTTGTGATTGCTGTATATATTACACTTGAGTAATAATTGGTGATAGTGTATCATATCTATATAGAGTTCTACAACACACCTCACTGTACAGTATTTGAAAATTTTATATCAGTAATAAAACTGTAAGTTAATACATACTGATTTCCCCCTCAACTTCTCCATATTAACCTTTTATTCTTTAGTTTCCTGGAATCATACCTAATTATTAAAATGCATGAAAATATAGTTCAGTTTTATAAAGGAATTCTTAGTATAATAAAGTTTTTTTTTTTAAAAACTTCCTTCAGTGGAATATTATATAGAGACAGTGGTTTCTCCCCTTAATGCAGATTTCAGTGCAAATGAAATGGATCTAATTAGAAAAGAGCAAGCCAAGTTTCCTTAGACATATTACATAATTAGGTCATGTGATGCTTACTGAATCACATGATTAACAAATCACATGATTTAACAAATCACATTTGTTAAAGATGTTCTAGTAGAGAACTTGTTTTTGTGTTTTTTAATGCTATAGATAATGAAGGAAAATATAGAACATAGTATTAAATAACACTTGTATAGCTTAATAATCAACACAACTGATATTTTAAAGTTGAAGGTATATGCTTAATGTCCATTTTGTTAGACTGCTAACTTAGTAGTCAGTGAATAGCCTTATAGATCTGAGCCCTGGCATCTCTTTACTGTGTGACCCTTGTGCTTCAGTTTCATCTCTGGGATGATGATAATAACACCTGCTTCTGGAGTTTTTGTGAGGATAAAACCAGTGAACACATATCAGATGATTAGAACAGTGCTTGACATACTAAGGGCTTCCCTGGTGGCTCAGCTGGTGAAGAGTCTGCCTGCAATGTGGGAGACCTGGGTTTGATCCCTGGGTTGGGAAGATTCTCTGGAGAAGGAAATGGCCACCCACTTCAGTATTCTGGCCTGGAGAATTCCAAGGACTGTATAGTCCATGGGGTTGCAGAGTTGGGCACAACTGAGTGACTTTCACTGGTGTAACTATTACTGTTATTTACTCATCAATGTAACGAGCTCAGTTGCCATTTAAATGGGATAAATCATACCTAGGGCTTCCCTGATGGCTCAGACAGTAAAGAGTCTGCCTGCAATTCGGGAGACCCAAGTTTGATCCCTGGGTTGGGAAGATCTGGAGAAGGAAATGGCAACCCACCCCAGTACTCTTGTCTGGAAAATGCCATGGACAGCAGAGCCTGGTAGGCTACAGTCCATGGGGTCACAAAAGAGTCGGACATGACTGAGTGAATTCACTTTCGGGGCATAACATTATGTTAAGCTTTTCTTTATTTGTGGTATATAATTAATGAGCTAAAAACTGAATGGTTATGCGTTTCAGTTTTTAGGCAAGAGCTTTATGACCACACGCAACATTGGAAATCTGAACTGACAGTCTTGTGCTCTGTGACTAATACATTCTGACCTAAGGCCAGTCGTGGAGCCTCTGAAGACCTCCATTCTACTACAAGCTGTTAACAGTTGTTACTGTCTTGTTCTGGTGACTGTGTCATCGTGGTCTCACTCGCTGGCGGCATATGCTGATGACACAAATGACATGGGTATGAGCCCATCCCTTCCAAAGTTTCAAGCAAAAGGGAGTAACGACGTCAAATCCTGTAGAAAGTTCAGGCAAAACAGATTTCTTTCTTCAAGTGTCCATTGGTTTTAATAGGGGTTGGTGACTTTTACAGCCACAATTTCAATGGTGTGATGGTGGTAAAGGTTAGATTGTGAAAAGACTTAAGACTAATTGGGTAGTCGAGACACGTTTTAAGAAATATGAGCTTCCCTCCCCGCCATAAAATGTTTGAAAGGAAAGAACAAAAATACTGCAGATACAAGAGGAATATGAATGGATTTCAGATAATATTTAGATAAATATTTTCAACCCTCCTGGAGCCAGTATCCCCCTTTTATAATAATATATTCTAGTCCTTATATCCTACTGAAATAAAATTCAGATAATTTTAAAAGCCAATTGAGTGCTCTACCTATGAGAAACAAGAGATTTATAATAAAACCTCTCTGAAGCACAACTAATCCAACTGATACATATGTAGACAATAGCTGCAAATAGATACCGGTGGGCTGTATTAGTGTCTTAAAATCTTGAGTGTCTTAATACCTTCACTGGTGTGATTTTCTAAAACAGGCAAACAACTCTTAAGTCTGAATAAAGTAAAATACAGTCTTGCCCTGGTTTACATAGTAGTTGCGCTTCTGGGTATAGTCGGTGTATTTTAAAAGAGTGCAAAATCCCCCCATACTTTGAATACTTGGGTTTATAAGTAAAAAGGAGTTGGTTCCAGGCTTAAATAATTATCAGGTTTTTCACTTAACTGCCTGTTTGAACTTTGACCGGAACTCAACATAGTTTTTCCTTGTTCACTCTCATTTTTCTGTTTCTAGGCCTGGCAGTCACAACTTTCAATCACCACAGACTTCCCAAAATTTTCTAAATTGACTTCCCTTTGGGAAGTACCCTCTCCCTTATCTTGGATTCCTAACTTTGGTTTAAAATCCTCAGCTAGTAGGCTCATTTGCTGTAAGTCAGGGCTAAAATTTACACACTGTGAAAGATTACTTTTTGAAGAGAAAGCAACATTTTTATTATGCCAGGTCAAAAATGTTGAAAATTTCAGAGCAGGTAGTTTCCTATTTCTCTTATTTTATTACTGCTGCTGTAACAAATCACCACAAATTTAGTGGCTTAAAACAATACAAACTTAGTATTCTAAGGTTCTAGAGATCAGAGGTACAGACAGCATGTCCCTGGACTAAGATCAAGGTGTTAGCAGGGCTGTGTTCCTTTCCGGAGCCTCGAGGAGAATCCGTTTCCCTGACTTCCTACTTCCTAGAAGCTGTTTGCATTCCTGGGCTCATGACCCTTTTCTTCATTTTTAAAGCTAACAGTGTAACATCTTCCATTTCTCAGACTCTTCTGCTTACATCCTCCACTCTTAAAGGACATTTGTGATTACACTAGGTCCATGTAGATATTCCAAACTGTCAAGATCTTTAATTATATCTGCAAAGTCTCTTTTGCCATTAAGGTAATATGCTCACAGGTTCTGGGAGTTAGGAAGTGGACATATTTGGGGGGTTCAGTTCAGTCACTCAGTCGTGTCTGACTCTTTGCGACCCCATCGACCACAGCATGCCAGGCCTCCCTGTCCATCACCAACTCCCGGAGTCCACCCAAACCCATGTCCATCAAGTCGGTGATGCCATCCAACCATTTCCCTCTCTGTTGTCCCCTTCTCCTCCTGCCCTCAATCTTTCCCAGCATCAGGGTCTTTTCAAATGAGTCAGCTCTTCGCATCAGGTGGCCAAAGTATTGGGAGTTTCAACTTCAACATCGGTCCTTCCAATGAACACCCAGGACTGATATCCTTTAGGATGGACTGGTTGGATCTCCTTGCAGTCCAAGGGACTCTCAAGAGTCTTCTCCAACACCACAGTCCAAAAGCATCAATTCTTTGGCGGGGGGCGAGGAAGGGTAGGGGGGGCATTATTCTATCTACCAGAAAAGGATAGAAGCAAGGAAGACAGAGTTGAAACTGGGATACTTTAAAATGTTTTTTTTCTTATAGTATTTCTTTCTTGCAGTTCAACCACCCTTATTTTTTGCCTTTAAAAGCCAAACTAAGAATTCTCTAGCTGCTTATGTTAGTATGGTTTCTATTTGTAACTTCCATTAAATTTAAAATAGCACCCTAAATATACAGTAGAGATTTGTAATGTAAATGTAAAGTGGGGAGATAGACGTTGTACAGAATACATTTACATATTAAAAACAGATTTATTTTTAAAAATATTTATTTGGTTGCACCAGGTCTTAAGTTGCTGTACATGGATTCTTAGTTGGGGCATATGGGATCTAGTTCCCTGAGCAGAGATCAAACCTAGGCCCCTGCATTGGGAATACATAGACTTAGCCACTGGACCACCAGGGAAGCTCCCTCAAAATAGAGTTCAAAACCTGATTTGGTTTTCATATTGAATACATAATATATGGTTTCATTATTCTGCCAAAGCTTGCTTATTTAGCATTATCAATACTGGAACAAGTTTTATATACCATATGTGTTCTATTTCTTTCTAGGATTTTCAGCAATTTTTAGAGTTTATCATCAACTAATTTTTTCTAATTAAAAAAGAAACCTGGAATTTATGATTAAAAACAAAGTCAAATCATACAAAAGTACATGTGGTAAAAAGTTAAAGCCTGTTCTGTTCCTGTTTCATTCCTCTCTGCAAAATAAAACACTGTTCAACAGTTTGGAGTGATTTCCATAGAGCTGCACAGATTGCCTTCTAGACTATTAGACACATCTTCACATATACACTCCCCTGAGTTTTTGTTTATGTAAATGACGTCATCCTAATTATACAGTTCTGCTGCTATTTCTGTGCACTATACCACACTGTCTCTACACCTACACTATACTTATAGTTGAATGCCCATAGATACTAAGGTAGTAGAGTGATTTAGAGTTTGGGCTCTAATTTAAATCTTGGTTCTGTCAAGGTATGCCCCTGGACAAATTAACCTTTTGGTACCCAATTTTCCTTATTTATAAAGTGGATGAAAATAACAGTAACTATCTCATAGGGTTGTTACGATTATAGCAGTTGTGGATGTTACCTAAGACTAATGCATGTGAAGCACCAAGGAGGGCCTAGTAGTGTAATAGCCATTTAATGGCACTGCCTTAATATTACACTATTTTTTACTGGCCATACTTTTTTTTTTTTTACTGCTGACAAACCATTTAAACTAGTCTAAAAATGTGAATGCTTCCAAACTGGGGTTCTAATGGAATATACTACTATTAGCATTGAAGCCCATCTTTTTTGCTTGTATTGAATTATATTTCTAAAGCTAAATTTTTGTCAAAGGCTGTGCACACATTTATGGCTTTTGCTCTGTACTGCTTTCCAAAAGGATTACACCAGTTTTAATACATCAAAGAATTATTCAAACTTTGTTGGCAGGATTTAGAAAAATTTTGCTACCTCAGTAGTCATAAAATGGTATTTCAAATCTGGTTTAATTTGTACATTTTGCATCCTGGTAAGCATATTTACTTATGTACTTAATTTATATTTTTCCATTCATTTTGCAGTTATATTGCACATCTGAGTACATCACTATTCTAGGGGCTGGACAAGCTAACAATAGTTAGACAAAAATCTAATCATGGAAATGGTTGATACAGCTCTATTGAAACTACAGTGTATTAGGTACTATATTAAACCAGCATAAGCTTTTCACACTAACACTGGCAAATCTTTGGGGTACTTGGCCTTTCTAGGATAAGAAGCTGGTACAGTCATGTGAAAGATAAGCATGGTGTACCTTCTGCTTATTTATTTACTATTAGCAATAGTGAGGCGATTTATTTAAAGATTTGGAGTGAGAAAGTAAATCAGTACATAATTAAAACTCATTTTTATAGTTACAAATGAGTTTTTAAAACTAAGACAGTTTTCAAGGAAATTTCCAGCACTCGTCCCCAGCCTTCGCCCGTGTGGTATTTTCCCCTATACTTCCGTGGAAAGACTTGGGAAGCATTTACAGACTATTCAAAACGAACTCCTGGGGTGCTGAGGAGTACATGTGTGACAATGTTCCTTGTGTTTTCAGCTTTTGGTGATTACAAATAAAGCCACTGTAAACATCTGTTTTCCAAAGTGGCTGTTTCATTTGCGTTCCTATCAGCAATGTATGAAAGTTATATTTGCTCGGCCTCTTCATTTCCACCAACACTAGTACAGCATTCCCCCTCCCATTCTAACAGCTGTTCAATGGTACCTCCTGAGCTTTTACTTTGCATTTCTCTAATGATTAATGATGTGGAGCACCTCTCCATGCTACTTATTTGCCATTTGTATATCTTTTTTGGTGAAGTGTCTGCCCTAATTTCCCATTTTTTATTGCTTTTCTCATTATTGAGTTTTGAGAAGTAAATTTATTAAAGATATGTTTTGATTAAAAAAAAAAAAAAAACAAGTCACAGGTTATGGTATCTTTAAGTGAAGTGAAGTGAAGTCGCTCAGTCGTGTCCGACTCTTTGCGACCCCGTGGACTGTAGCCCGCCAGGCTCCTCTGTCCATGGGATTCTCCAGGCAAGAATATTGGAGTGGGTTACCATTTCGTTCTCCAGGGGATCTTCCCGACCCAGGGATCGAACCCGGGTCTCCCCACATTGGAGGCAGACTCTTTGAGTATGTGTACTCAAATACTGTGAATCACTTGAAGCCCCCATTTTGTTTTTTTGTAACTAATTTACATGAATCTGCAATGTTACCTTTCTGAGGAATTATATTTTTCTCTATCTCTAAAATGAAAAGAATTCGCTTTGCTGTCAAAATCTAAAATAACTCTCTTCAAGCTCTAAAATAGTATTCTGTATAAAACCGACTACAGCCTAAAATATAGCAGAAACTCTGTTTCTTGTTAGGATGTAAATAAGCGGAGTAATGCATGGCCCAGGAGTAAAGAAAACATTGTTTTCAAAAGACATTACTTTCTAAATTAGGTTTTCTTTTTTAAATGAACTAGCGACATACTAAGGAATGATTTGAAAGAAAGGCTGTTTTACCTTACCAGAATCCATACTTTGAGAAAAAGGAACTATAAAAAGCCAGGTGTTTTTAAGTTTTGAAAGTAGTGCATGCAAGCTCTTCTTAGTACACATTTGCACCTGCATCTCTGATTTGCAAAAACTGATGCGTAAATTTTCAAAATAGCAAAATATAAGTCTGTTACAATATTAACATGTGGTTTCGTGCTCTATGCAGTAGAGCATGTTACCTTGCAATTTGCATCCTTTACCATTTCTAATCGTTACTGTAGTTAATCTACTTTCATGCTGCTTGAACTGAGCATTTCGTGGGTATTAGACTTGAAACCTCTAGAGTAGTTGTAACTGCTAGAAGGTCCTGCAGTGCGGTTCCCCACTTCCTCCCGGCTCTCTTGCGAGAGAAGGTCACCTTCTACCGTTGACTACTCATTTATCTGGGCGAAATTCCCAGTCCGCTCCTGTCTTCCTGCATTCTCCTTCTGGACCAGGGCTCCTTCACCGAGCGCAGCAGTTATTTCCCGAAGAGTCGGAGAGGAGATTAAAGTACTTTGAAGGCCAGCCGCAGACCCGGATTATTTCCCTTTCCCGTTCCATGTGTCCAACTAAGAACTTTTTCACCTGTCACACTCCTGCTCCTTCCCGCTACAGAGTCTTCACTAGATCAGTAGTTACAACGTCTGGCAAAAAAAAAAAAAAAAGCTCGCATTTTTGCTTAAACAGTCACGGCCGCGCAAATTTTATGGTTAGGTTTATCTCAAATCCAAAGACTGAGCTTCCTAACTAGTGATGAGGGATGCCCCCGAGAACTGAGGAGCTTTGGCCGAGAGAAGGTTGCGGTGAACGGTACTGCTCAACATCCAGAGACACCGTCCGCGATCCCGGAGAAGCTTGGATTCTGGCTGCCGCTTCCGGACACGCCTCTCGGAGAGCCTGGAACTCACTTTCCCAGCGGGCCCCAGCGCGGCCCTTGGCGCCCCGCCCCTTCGGGTGCGGCGCTCGGCGCGGTCCGGGTCCTGTCACAGCAAGACCTTTGAGCCTTGCCCACGGCCACACCCCCTGGCTCCCAGCTCCTTCCCGGACTCCCGCGAGTTCCAGTCCCGGCTTCCAGCTCCCCAGCCCCGCCCTCAGTCGCGCGCGCTCTCCCCGCCCCGCCCTTGTCCCCCCGCGTGCGGCCACCACAGCCAATGAGGTTCGGGGCCGCGTGCGCAGATTCAAACGGCGGCTCTTGAGGGAGGCTGGGCGCGAGATTCGGCGGTGCGGACAAAACCCTGCAGGGAGACTACGAGTCCTGCAGAGCTGCCCGCTGCGGGGACAGGGCGGGGGTCGGCGCCCGCGGCAGAGCCGCGCTGGGACCGAGGCGAGGAGGCTAAGAGGCGGCGGGAGGGGCCAGGGGAGGGCAGGAGCGCGCCTGCTGACATGTTGGGGGCATCTCTGACCGGGCAGGGCCGGGGCTAAGAAGCAGAGCTGCGGGCCGGGGGCGGGTCGCGGTCCGCCCCTCCGTCCCTCCGTCCTGCCCTGCCGGGGACCTGCGTTCCGCACTCGGTCGGCCTCGGAGCGGGAGCGAGGGAAGCGGCGGGGGAGGGTCGGGGAGAAGGAGCATTCGCCCGAGGCTGGAGGAGGCTGACCCGCGTCCCCGCCCAGCCCGCGCCTATGCGGTACTTGAAGGATGGCGAAGAGGTCGCGCAGGTGGGTGACATCCCTTTCGCCCAGGCCTGTGGGCACAGCCTCGGCTCAGATTCCCTTTCCTTTCCCTCTGAGTCCCCCCCCCCACCCCCCCACCCCACCCCCCTGCGCCTACCTGGGCCCTCCGAGGCCGGGGCAGAAGTTTTCCTTCCCGCTGCGCTACAGCCGCCTCGGCCCGCTGGCCAGAGCACAGCCGTGACGTGTGGAGAGTTGGGGACCAGGGCATTTCGGACTCAGAAAGTGAGTTACAGATGCCCAGGCGGCTCCTTGGAGTCGATTCTCCCCCAGCATATGTCCAGCTCCCCACTGTCCCACAGCCACTTCTTGGGATTTGTTGGCAGGTAAGTCGGTGCGCTTTCAGGGAATACGCTCCGCACCGGAAGGTGGTGGTGTCCTACCCGGACGGCCTGAAAATGCTGTTCTAGGGCCTCTTACTCTCTGGATTCCTGAGCCAGTTACAAACGGGCTCTGTGATATACCTGGGTTGGGGACCCCTCTGCTACCTTGAAAGGTGTGGAAGTCCTCTGAGATATAGCTGAGGAGAGAGTACTTTTTTGATGTCTACTGTGATTACCATACCCATGGTCGCAGTTTCCTTCTACTGGGAAGATGTCACACTGTTAACACCAGTAACTTGATCTTAAAATAAAACAATGTGTTTGATTCACTTAATATTTTGTGTGTCCGTTGGACTCTGACTGTACTTGAGGGTTGCATAGAGGTAGGGCATTTCTTTGGTGGTGGTGGTTTTGGAAAACTTGCTAGGATGAATTTATGCATTTCGGTTTTATTTAAAGGTCACTGTAGTAGCTACTCGTAGACTTAGTGTGTAGGAATCACTCATATGACAAAAAACACTAGGGTGTCTTTTAGTTGTCAGTATTATTCAGTAAATATGAAAAGTTGTTTGACAGCGTTTCCAAACAGTTTTATCTGGATCCACAACTTCAAAGTCTCAACTAGAAGTGTTTTTCCCAAGTTGAAATTTAGTAGTAACTTCATTCATTGCAGATGTCTGTTAAAAATTGTCAACAGTCACACCATAGTATTTGTTGCTCTATTCATTTATTAAGGATCTGCTGTCTGTAAGGTATTTTTGCAGAAATCAGCATAGAATGTAATTAAGTCCCTATTAGATTATTATTTTGTACCAACTACAGAAGAGATCAAACTTTTGAAGTGGAACAAACACACACACTTCTCTTGTAGAGGATTTTCAACTTAGACACTGTTGATACTTGGGATCAGATAATTCTTTGTATTGGGAAGGCAGTGGTGGGGGCAGTGGGGAGTGCTGTCCTGTGCTTTGTAGAATGTCTAGCAGCATCCCTGGCCTCTGTCCCATGGATGTCAGTAACACCTCATTTCCCCAGGTGTGACAATCAAAAAATGTCTTCAGACATTACCACCGAATGTCTGTTGAAGGGCAAAATCACCCAGGTGAGAATTACTGCTCTAGAACATTAAGGACCTGACTGACTTCTCAGTCTTCAGAAAAGATAGATATTAAAAGCTCCTGTAACTATAATTACTGAAGTATTGATTTAGGCCTTTTCTTTTGTATTTTTAAACATACCTTCTTTAAGCAAGGTGACAAACGAATATTGTCAACTCAGTAACAGGAGTTTGTATACAGTGTGCGGCATTATCTGCTTGTCTGTATTGATGTTAATCTTATTTGAAACAGTTTCTTGGCTAATGCTATCATCAGCAGTTAGTTATGGTTAGACATGGATGCTTGAATGTCAGAACCCTGCCTTCTTCAGTTAGTTTTTTGTCCATAATTTGTGTATGCTTCATAATAATAGGCTAAGAAGCAAGCGATTTCATGATTAATTTGCTGGTGTACGTTATTTTGTTTTATTGACAATATTGTGAGCTTTGAGATCTAAATATTAATTGTACTACTGACTTTTATTCCTGTCAGCTGTATAAATTAATTGAAATGTATTACAGAATGATTGAAAGAGTCATAAGTCTGGAGTAATTAAATGTAGTGAAGCTACACTCCCTATGTGAATATACGGGTAGATGTGAGAAACTATCATTTCTGAATGGTGTATTTCTTAGGGCCTTTATCCTTGAATGTGTTTTGTTCTATGAATTCTATTTCTTGTATATGTAAATATGACTTATTTGCCCTAGAAAAAATAAAATGTGAAATGTTTTGAAGGATAAATAATCTTTATTCAGCATAGTCTCATGCCTTTACCTATGAATCTAATTTATAGTTGAATGAGAAAGGACATGAGTCAGTCACTTTGAAGTCTCCACTATACAACCATTGAACTGTTTGATTGAAAACTATACTTTGCTGTATAAAAGTTTTGCATAAGACTACAGGCATAAATCCTGTAATAACCTTTCCTGTATGATCTGAAAAAAAAAAGTAAAAAACTGTTACCTCCCGGAGAAACAGCTGAAGGATATTAGCTCTTTTAATCATTGTTTAAGATAGCTGTAGTATCTCTGGTCTGGATTGACATAGAGGAAAAAGTTTATTTAGTGTTGTGACTTTAAATAGTTTTAGGTCCCTTTGGGGGTTATAATGACATAATTTACAGGCAGTACTAAAATTGGTATATATGTTATTAATGTGTACGTGATTTTTAACCATACTTATGTATTAAGTAAGTAATTTTAGATTTTAAAAGCCAGTTCCACTCTTAAAAATTAGCTTAAAGAAATGTCATTTAGAAGCTAGAAGATGTATTTAAGTAGTAACAGATTCAGGTTTTTACCCTTGAGATGACTGGCAACTACAGTAAACTGGAAAGACAAAAGCCAACTCTCTTGAATTAGAAGATATTTTTCCATGGGGTATGCGTGTGCGTAGGAAGCAATTTTACTGTGTTGCTTCTAGTGAGATGGGTGTCATGGGTGAAAGAATACTGGAATATGAGAACTGATATGTTTAATCAACTTTGTAATTAGCGATAATATTTGGAGAAAGCAAGTAAACTCTATATCCCAGTTTTTTGTCTCAATATAAGAGGTTTGGATTTTGTGGTCTATAAGTCTTTTAATATATTTCCTATTTTGAACTCTTTGTAATCATCTTTCTTCATTTAAAAATATACACATGCTAGTGGAATAAAATAGAAATGTTCTCGCATTGTTTTTGTTTATGGATCGCTAGGTAGAACTCCCTTCAGTATATATTTCATTATTGCTATTCATGGTCAGATGAAGTCCAATTTGTCTTACTATAATAATGCTAGGTTGCAGTCTAGATTTGAAATTAAGATATTCATGTATGCAGTACATCATGTTAACCACTGGGTGGCCTGATTTCACTTTACTAAATCAAGCTGGTAAATTTTCAGGCCTTGAATTTGATTGAACTTAAAAAAATGCAAATACACAGTTATCCTGTCAAGACAGTATAATAAAGATGTATTTTTTGATTATGATAAAAATACTTAGGCTTGATGCAGTTTAATTTAAAATTAAACTGTCAAGTTGAAGTGGTTTTGCTAGAAAAAATTTTATAGAACTACTGATAATTCTCTTAATTTCAAATCTGTAGTTTCTATTCAAATAAAATAAATTTTGAACAATTTCAAATTCTTCCTTTGGCACACCTCATTTTAATCTTTTCAGGTAGAATAATTGATGTCCTTTTTTTATTTTTTATTTTTATTTTTTATTGATGTCCTTTAAAATTGAACTTCTCTTGAATGTTTTATCTTGATGTTGCCAAGTGTGAATAGTTTGTGTATTATTTCACAGGGAAAGTTATGAGTATCACATCCTATTAGCTTAACCCCAGTGTAGAATTACTTTTAAACAATTTTCCTGGTCTAATGAGTCATAATATTTTTGTGTGTGTGCGTGTGTGCTTCCTTTTGCTGTTTCATAACTACCCTAATCGCTTTGTTCATAATCTACAAAAGTTTTTGAACATAGTACTTAGGTTACATATTAGACAGTTACAGAATAAATATTTTCTTTGACTTAAAAAATAAAACTGGCAGAATGATTCTGGAAACCAATTCCTGGAGAGAGATTCAGAGACCAAATTCCTCTTCTATTTATGCCTTGTGACTGGAGAAATAATTTCACCTATTTTTACTGTCTTCTAGATTAGTCACTCTAGGCTTAGAAATGGTTTATCTATTTATAGATAGATAGTAGAAAGTTGACTTTATTTAGCTATTAGATATTGCTAACATTGATTGCTACAATACAGAAATACTAAAAAATGAAATAAAAATCAGAGAAATAAAGCAAATGAAATATGATTTGTTTTGGTGGTGTCTAATGTTTTGAAGGTGTCTAACCATTATTAAGGGTTCCCTGATAGCTCAGTTGGTAAAGAATCTGCCTGCAATGAACCCGGGTTCGATCCCTGGGTTGGGGAGATACCCTGGAGAAGGGAAAGGCTACCACCCACTCCAGTATTCTGGCCTGGAGAATTCCAGGAACTGTATAGTCCACGGGGTCTCAGAGTCAGACACGACTGAGCAACTTTCACTTCAGTTCACTTCAACCATTATTAAGCAGTGAAACTTTTTCACTGTTAAGTGGTAAAAGTAGAACATTGGTGATGTTATTTGTGGGGTTTTATCCCTTCCCAGTTTTCTTTGCAAAGCGTAGACATCCTTAGGCATCTTTATGTTGTTCAGTTCAGTTCAGTTCACTCAGTCATGTCTGACTCTTTGCGATCCCATGAACCGTAGCACGCCAGACCTCCCTATCCATCACCAACTCCCAGAGTCCACCCAAACCCATGTCCATCGAGTTGGTGATGCCATCCAACCATCTCATCCTCTGTCGTCCCCTTCTCCTGCCGTCAATCTTTCCCAACATCAGGGTCTTTTCCAATGAGTCAACTCTTCGCATGCGGTGGCCAAAGTATTGGAGTTTCAGCTTCAACATCAGTCCTTCCAATGAACACCCAGGACTGATCTCCTTTAAGATGGGACTGGTAGGATCTCCTTGCACTCCAAGGGACTCTTGAGAGTCTTCTCCAACACCACAGTTCAAAAGCATCAATTCTTCAGCGCTCAGCTTTCTTTATAGTCCAACTCTCACATCCATACATGACCACTGGAAAAACCATAGCCTTGACTAGACAGACCTTTGTTGACAAAGTAATGTCTCTGCTTTTTAATATGCTGTCTAGGTTGGCCATAACTTTCCTTCCAAGGAGTAACTAGTGATAATTTCCTAGGATCTTTTCTGTCACGCTTACTTGAAAGTTTTATCATCCTTTTAACAATTATATAAATAATACAGAAATAACTTAATGCTTGCACCAAGAAGTAGTTAGGTAGATAGATTCTAGGAAAGCCCCAGTGGTAGAGAGATGGATTCTAAGAATTCTGCTTTAATCCTCTCTCACACTCAACCACTCAAAAAACCCAGCTTCCTGAACATGATGGCCATGCTTTTGCAAAACAGATAATGAAACCTCTTGTAGAAATAGAAATTTCTCACAAATCAAGTATGTGGTTAAAAAATAAGGCAGATTTTTAAAGTTAAAATGAACACGTTTTCAGGAAGATCATTCCTTGGAAACTAGTCTTTTGACCAAAACAACATTTTTGGACGCATATCTTTAAAATGTTTTGTTAAGAACCTTACAGTGAATTTTGTACAGATTAATGTAGGTATTTTTGTGAATAATCAAAGTTTATATGAATGAGTCCCCAAATTTAAAGTTATTTTCAAATAACCTAATTTTTAAACCATAATTTTAAAATATGCTGTTGGGGAAGCTGTTGGGGTCTGAGAAAAGGGAATAAAAGAGGGAACCTGTAAAAACCATAACTGAGGGCTGTTTGGGAAGGCTGGAAGTGTTAATGTTGCGGGGGACAGTTGTAGGAAAGGTTAGGCTGTATTGGTAGATACCTCAAAGAACACTTTCTGTACTGAATATTTTCTTTACATTTGTTTCAGCAGGTTTATGCTTCTTAAAATTCTACCACTTGGCGGTGCATTTGGATTTTGAAAGTTCTTTTTATGGGAGTATTTTTCACCTCCTCCTAGAGGTATTTTGTTTAACAAAAAAGGTTGTTTTTTTTTTTTCTCTCATATCAATTTGAGATCACCTGTATTGAGGGAGGTGGAAGTTTTGATTGGGTTGGGAAAGAGTGAGGTAATTTTGGAATACAGAATAGTTGGAGGAGGTGAAAGCGTAAGCAATCATTCAGTAATTTTACAATTATTTGAATGGTCAAGTCTCGGACTTGGTACAGAGAGGTGAACGTATTAGACGTGGTCTTTGCACTCCTGAGTTGTTTGGATGGGAAGCATAGATGCCATGAGTGCATATAGTGGACAGTAAGCTTCGGTATGGTGTTTTATCAGGTTTAATAGCCGCCTTAGAAATTTATGAAGTCATTGCATCCTGAACCATCTCCAACTTAACAATTTAATCATCATTAATCAGGTGATATTTCCGATAGCTGAAGATGGCTGCAAATAACAGGTATTTCTTTAATTAAGCCTGTGCTTTTATTTTTAGCATAGTTTATCAAAATAATCATATATGGAAATGTAGGACTGGCAGATTATTAAATAGGCATTGGCTTTAGGGGAGAAAGGATTGAAATACTGACGTGCATTGAACTAGAGAAGCAGTTAGGTGTCATAGCTAGTTGGGGGATTTTGGTATCTTGTTTGGTCAGATAATTTTTGGTCAGATGTAATTGACAAATCAAGGAAATTAGAAGTTCCTGCAAAGGCTCTGTAAACAGTATATATTAAATCTAGGCCTTCATTTTCCACAATGTCTGTTACTCAGAAAGGTTAAATAAATATTAGCTCATGTTATTTTCAGATGTTCATATCTTGGTTCAGTCCACTGACTACTCAGAATTCTCTAATTCAGTTTATCATTAAGACCTGCTCTCTTTTCTAGAGTTTTGTGCTCTCGTGGCTTTAACTTTTGTCTGTGTGCTAGTGATTGCCAAAACTAAGTATCCCCTAGACCTAGAGATGAGCAGAAGATCCACATGCCCAGTTATCTTCAAGATCTGCTCTGCCCAATAGGAGAGCCACTGGTCACATGTGGCTGTTGAGCTCTTGATGTACTACTAGTCTGAATTGCTGTGTACTTTTTATTTTATTACATCTAAAAAATTTTATTTTTGTTTTTCTGGTTACCTGTGTCTGAAGCTAGGAATTCACTTTGTTGCTCCCGGGCTGTTTCTATCAGCTTCATCTTCTTGTTATTTTTCTCTTTTGCCTCTGGCTCTCTTTTCTCCTGGACAATGCATGCCAGATTTCAAAGACTTAAGAAGAAAAGAATGTAAAACATTTTGTGATTATGTTGATTACATGTTGAATTGATCACTTAAAAATAGATTGGGTTAAGTATTATTTCTTATTAAAATTAATTTCACCTGTTTTTTTAAACTGTGGTTGCTAATAAATTACTTAGGTGGCTTGCATTATGTTTCTACTGGACAATGCTTTGTAGATACATGTAGTATCCACCTGTGTATTTCTCAAGTACCTTGAAATCAGTTCAAACTACTTACTCTCCTCATTCCCTTTTCCTTCCCAAAGTTCTTTTTCTCCTTCTACTCCTTATCTCAGCAGATAGTTCTGTGTTTCCAAAGCCAGAAATTTGGAGTTGTCCTTGAATCTTCTTCCCATGTCTCATATTGATCAGTTGAACAAAATCCTTTTGTTTATACTTTTTTCTCAGTTTTATGTGTCTTTCTGTTGCTACTATCATGACCTTAGTTGGTTTATTCTTTTATGGTTTCTCGGTTTTTGTCCATTTAGATCTCTTCTACTCAAGGATATAAAAAATAATTCTACCCTAAAAGGTAGAACTAATAGGGCTAATAGGGCTTCCCTGGTAGCTCCAACAGTAAAGATTCTGCCTGCAATGCAGGAGACCCGGGTTCAATCCCTGGATCTGGAAGATCCCCTGGAAAAGGAAATGGCAACCCACTCCAATATTCTTGCCTGGAGAATTCATGGACAAAGGGGCCTACCAGGCTACAATCCATTGGGTTGCAAAGAGTTGGACAGGACTGAGCAGTTAACACTTTCACTTTCACCGTAATAGGTACTGTTATGTTTTCATTTTTAAAAGTGTAGAATATTTGCTTCATCTGAATTCTTTTATTTTAAAGTAGGACTTTAGGTTTGTTTTTAAAATAACTACCCACTGTCTTACCTTTGTTGAAAAGTCCATCTTTATCACACTGGTTGATATTATAATTGATGAAATTCCCATGTGAGGTTTTTTTCTGAATATTCTGTTCCATTGATCTGAGGAGTATTTATTGTTTCTCTGCAGTATTTTCTGGTATTTGGTAGTGCTAATTCTCTTTCTCTCTCTCTTTTTAGAGCTTTTCTGGGTATTACTGCTTGTTTGTTTTTCTATATGAACTATAGAATCAGCTTGTCTGTGTTCCTCTGAAAATCTATTGGTATTTTTATTCATTTAATTTAAGTTTATGAATTAATTTACGGAGAATGGACTTCTGTAATATTGTTTTCATGCCCAAGAATGTGGTCTGATTGTTTTTTCATTTGTTCTGTGTCTCCTGATAGTGTTTTGTAGTTTACTATATCTTGATCTTGTATATTCAAATTATTTCTACATATTTTAACTTTTTTGCTGTTGGTGTTGTAAATGGCTCATATCTTACATTATGTCTTTTAACTGACTGTGTTTTGTATTTTACCATTATCATTGCCAGGCCCTAATAATTTCTTATTTGGATTCTTGTGAAAGATCACTAATTGATCTTCCTCCATCTCTCCACATTCCTGCCAGTGATTTTTTTCTGAAACACAAGATATTTGTCTTTTGCTCCTTTACTTAAATTCCTTTAACTCTGTAGGTTAAAGATCAGATTAAGAATAAAGGCCAAACTCCTTAGCATGACGTAAAGGTTATCACTTGGCCCTTGCTGACATATCTAGCTTCATTCCTCTGGTATCAGTAAGCACTATAGCTCCTGTCCATTTTGTGACTGTTAATATTTTTATACTTGAATAATCTCATTGGACATATGTCTGCTAGTCTGAGTGGCTTATTTAGTTGTATCTATGTGTTCAGATTTAGTGATTGAATTCACATATTTAAATAAAAATCTTGATTTCAAATTGTGTTGTTTTCAGTGAGGATGAGGATGATGACCTTCAGTATGCTGATCATGATTATGAAGTACCACAACAAAAAGGGTTGAAGAAACTCTGGAACAGAGTAAAATGGACAAGAGACGAGGTGATTATGTGTAATATGGTTTACTAATTCCATACTTGTATTTCTTGATTAATAAGATATGTATTAAAGATACTTAAAAACACAACATGAGAATAGTTATCCCTCAGCTAACTTGCACATTTTTCTTCTTCAACCATACATAAAGAGTGGGTTGATGTTGAGACTGACAGAATTAGTTTAGTAAACGGGAGAACATGTGTGATAATGGCTTCAGTGTTTCTAAAAATGGCCACCAGATATAACGTGAAAGAATTGGACAGTGTATTTAGGAATAGGGGAATAGGGTGAGGGAAAGCTTTTTCATTTTCATAAACCTGTCTTAATAGGATGACAAGTTAAAGAAGTTGGTTGAACAACATGGAACTGATGATTGGACTCTAATTGCTAGTCATCTTCAAGTAAGTGAAACACTCTCTCATACTGCTAACACTAATGATTTAGGCCAAGGGGTTACATTTGCTGTTTTTCAGAAATGTGTCTATGTTATTTTAGATTTAGGTTCCTGTCCTAAAAACAACTGTTTTGTTCTGCTCTTCCTACAGTTGGAAACTTAGAAAGTCTGTTGTTTTTTTTTTTTTTAGTAATTAGTTTATCTGGGGACCTAAAAAGATGGCTGACCTAAAGCAAAAATGATACCAACTTTGGATAGGGCTTTATAAATATTTGCTAATCAATGTTAAAACATTTTGAGAGAAGTTAAATCTATTGAAATACTTTTGGTAACTAATAAAACCAGAAGAAGCTATGTTGCTGTGAGAATTAGAAGTAACGTATAGGATGTTTGGCACAGTGCCTTACATTTAGCACATGTTCAATAAATAGAATCTAAATTAGAAAAGCTGCGTACATTAGCTTTATCAGTTTAACTTCAGTGGTATAACAGCAAATAGAGTCAACAGAGAAATGCTACAAGGACGTACAAGAACAACCTGATTATTTTGAGAAAATGATAACCTTAAAGTGAATCAGCATTGATGTACCGAAGCTATACATGAAGACGCTCAGTATGAATAAAAACAAGTCCACTAGGCATCAGGAGAGACCTGTGGTTAAATACAGTATTTGTATTTATGTCCTTCAAAATTATCTGTAATCCTGTATATGAACTAATATCTTTAGAAACTAAATCACTAAAAGAAAAGTTGTGTTATTAGTATTATCCTTGTAATACACCGGACTTACTAGGTCATGAATTGACTAAAAATAAGGCTACACTTATTAATAATTTTTAAAGTTTGACATGTTTCTACATAAGGCTTTACCGTGGTAAATTTCATTTTCCTTTTGAACTTCAGTGCTTAAATATTTAACTGATATATAATGTATATCAATCTGGATATATTTAGTTTTTTCTTGATAACTTGGAGTTATCATTTATAAACATCCTTTAAATGCCATGCAGTAGTCTAGTAGTGCCTTTTGGGTTTTTTTTTTTAATTGTGTAGAGTTAGGTACTGCTATACTCTATGAATCCAGGCTGCTATGCTGTTTGAGTTTGTACGTCTACATTGTTTAGTTGTCTGTTTACTCCCTTTTATTCATCAGCACATTTCTTTATGTTAATATCTGTGTTGTTTTGCTTTTTTGCTGTGTTATCAGGCAGGGTATAGAGATAAATAATTTTAATTTCAAATATATAATTTTTATTTATACTCTAAGCAATGCTGACAACTTTAATTAAAAATGAATTGGGATAATAGGCATATAAAATAAATACTGCAGTTTTAGAGAATGCTATTGAATATATTATTCCTGGAAACTTTCTTCTTAAGGTTGTGAAAGTTTGGAAGACAGTTGTTCATTAACAAAATCATCTAAATTCTTTCAGAATCGTTCTGATTTTCAATGCCAACATCGGTGGCAGAAAGTTTTAAATCCAGAATTGATAAAGGGTCCCTGGACTAAAGAAGAAGATCAGAGGGTAACGTTCATATTCTTTATTTTCACTGTGTAGGTGGACTTGCTTTTTTTCCTTACTAATACATTGGTTTTGGGTCACATAAATACATGTTTTAATCACCTGGATTTGTTCTCTGGGGACTGCTTGCACTAACATTGAAAATTGAGTATTTTGAGATGTAGTTTTTTCAGAATTGAGTCGAACCAACTGTAATATAATATAGCTTTTGCTGTCTGCAAGTTTGGTTTGTAGAATAAAAAATACTGTCAGCTTAGTCACCTTTTTAGAGCTTAGGTTAGCGACATTTAGGGCATAGTTTCTTACTGAAAATTCAGTTAGCATTTTAAAAACAATTTAATTTTATTCTTATTTTATCTGAAAACTTGAGGTATAAGGAAGTTATTCTTTAACTTTCCCTCTTAACCTAAAATGGGCTCCCATATAAGACAGATATCTTATCATCGTGTTCCCAGAGAGCTAGAGGATTCAAAACCAAGGTAATTCTTTGTGTTATGAAAGTATGAGAAGAATGGGAGAGTTACTGTCCTCTTCTGAGAATTACCCTTTAGTTCATGCTCTTTATGGCATCATGTTATTAATGTAGTTGGAAAATTAGAGCATTTTTACTGCCACTCAAAAAAAAAAAATTCACTAGGCTCAGAACTGATCTGATTTACTTGGTAGCCAATGGTAGGTTTTAAAATGTGTGATTTATATCCTTTCAGTTTGAGAAAGAAAGTAATGAATAGACAGTAACTATAAATCCTTCCTGCTTCCAAAATGATTTATTTGGCTTTCAGCTAAGCATTAAAAAAAATGTAAGAGTAGAAAATCTTTAAGTCTCAACATTTTACTGTTATTTCATATTAATTTTGTATGAAACAATTTAATTTACAGGTCTCTTTAATACCTTGTATTTAGATAAGTTTGGGATCAATTTTTGAACTTGGCAAATGCTGAAGGAATATTTTTAGCAAAATTTTTTTTTTTAATTATACTTGTGGTTTGGATTTAATGCATTTAAAATAGCATTCTTGAGTTATGTTTTAAGATTCTATCAAGGTAGTGCTTTTTAAAAATTGAGGTATGTGGGACTTCCCTGGCGATCCAGTGGTTGAGACTCCACACTCCCAATGCATGGGACACTGATTTGATCCCTGGTTGGGTAGCTAAGATCCTACATGCTATAGGGGGTGGCCTAAAACAATAGATAAAATAAAAATTGGGATATAATTATATATTAGTTCCTGGAGAAGGAAATGGCAACCCATTCCAGTATTCTTGCCTGGAAAATCCCACAGTTGGAGGAGCCTAGCAGGCTACAGTCCATGTGGTCGCAAAGAGTGGGACATGACTCAGTGACTTCACTTTCACTTATATATTAGTTTCAGATGTACAACATAATATATATGACATGACAGTCAGTTCAGTCACTCAGTTGTGTCCAACTCTTTGAGACCCCTTGGACTGCAGCACACCAGGCTTCCCTGTCCATCACCAACTCCGGAGCCTACTCAAACTCATGTCCATCGTGGCAGTGATGCCATCCAACCATCTCATCCTCTTTTGTTCCTTTCTCTTCCCGCCTTCAGTCTTTCCCAGCATCAGGGTCTTTTTCAGTGAGTTGGTTCTTTGCATCAGGTGGCCAAAGTATTGGAGTTTCAGCTTCAGTCCTTCCAATGAATATTCAGGGTTGATTTCCTTTAGGATGGACTGGTTGGATCTCCTTACAGTCCAAGGGACTCTCAAGAGTCTTCTCCAACACCACACAGTTCAAAGCATCAATTCTTTGGTGCTCAGCTTTATAGCCCAACTCTCACATCCGTGCATGACTACTGGAAAAACCATAGCTTTGACTAGACAGACCTTTATTGCTAAAGTAATGTCTTTGATTTTTAATATGCTGTCTAGGTTGGTTATAGCTTTTCTTCCAAGGAGCAAGCGTCTTTTAATTTCATCACTGCAGTCACAATCTGCAGTGATTTTGGAGACCCCAAAGATAAAGTCTGTCACTGTTTCCATTGTTTCCCCATCTGTTTGCCATGAAGTGATGGGTCTAGATACTATGATCTTAGTTTTCTGAAAGTTGAGTTTTAAGCCAGTTTCTTCACTCTCCTCTTTCACTTTCATCAAGAGGCTCTTTAGTTCCTCTTCACTTTCTGCCATAAGGGTGGTATCATCTGCTTGTCTGAGGTTACTGATATTTCTCCCAGCAATCTTGATTCCATCTTGTGCTTCAACCAGCCCAGCATTTCATATGATGTACTCTGAATATAAGTTAAATAAGCAGGGTGACAGTATACAGCCTTGACCTACTCCTTTCCCCATTTGGAACCAGTCTGTTGTTCCATCTCCAGTTCTAACTGTTGTTTCTTGACCTGCATACAGATTTCTCAGGAGGCAGGTCAGGTGGTCTGATATTCCCATCTCTTTAAGAATTTCCCACAGTTCGTTGTGATCCACACAGTCAAAGGCTTTGGCGTAGTCAATAAAGCAAAAGTAGATGTTTTTCTGGAATTCGCTTGCTTTTTCGATGATCCAGTGGATGTTGGCAGTTTGATCTCTGGTTCCTCTGCCTTTTCTAAATCCAGCTTGAACATCTGAAAGTTCACAGTTCATGTACTATTAAAGCCTGGCTTGGAGAATTTTGAACATTACTTTGTTGTGAGATGAGTGCAATTGTGCAGTAGTTTGAACATTCTTTGGTATTGTCTTTCTTTGGGATTGGAATGATAACTGACCTTTTCCTGTCCTATGGCCACTGCTGAGTTTTCTAGACCACTGCAAATCTCATTAATATCTATCCCTGTACATAGTTATTCATATTTTTTCTTGTGGTAAGAACTTTTCAGATCTACTCTCTTAGCAGCTTTCAATATGCAATACAGTATTACTAACTATAGCTACTGTACTGTATAGTACAGTATATCCGCATGACTTATTTATTTTTTAAAAAATCATACTTTTTAAACTTTCTTTTTCTTTTTCTTAGGTTATTGAATTAGTTCAGAAATATGGGCCAAAAAGATGGTCTTTAATTGCAAAACATTTAAAAGGAAGAATAGGCAAGCAGTGTAGAGAAAGATGGCATAATCATCTGAATCCTGAGGTAAAGAAGTCATCCTGGACAGAAGAGGAGGACAGGATTATCTATGAAGCACATAAGCGGTTGGGAAATCGTTGGGCAGAAATTGCCAAACTACTTCCTGGAAGGTACTTATACAAATGAATATATATTTTCCTGTACTTTAAACTTGATCTTTATTATGGTTACTATTAAATATATTTATAGGTACCCCATGACTTTTATTTATAATTAAAATTTAGACTGCAGAATACAAGCAAACCTTTGTGATATTTGTAGTGTATTTTGTGGGAAGGAATATAATTACTTTTTTAACAAAATATTTTATAGGAGTAATTTGTGCAACAAAATGATAGACCTTTAGATTATGTAAACATTTAATGCACTCCCCCAAATTATGGTTACATATCAGTGCCAATCAAGCAGTCTTTTTACAAACTAAGCTGTAATGGAATCTAAGTTGAAGAGATTTCTTTCATATTGGATTCTTTGCATAAGACCAGAGAATAACAAATACACTGGCTGAAATAAATTGCTCTGAAAGTGCATTAGAGAAAATTCAGTTCTTAAACAGTGCTTTAGATCCTGAGTAGTATATATATATCCATGTGGCTAAAATATGGAGTTTCCATCAGGAGCAGTGATGGGCTACATATACACTATACATTGCATTGGTTCAGATGCTTCCTAGCCATTTGTAGTACAGTAGACCAGCAATTTTGGGAAAATCCATTACTCAGAAGGTGTGCACTTGTTTTTTATTGTTGTAGTCTCTGTGTAGTACATAGTAGTTAATTAAATGCATTTACATGTATCCTTTTTTTTACAGAAATAAAATACTTTTATTGTTGAATAAACATTAACTCAGAATGTGATGCCCATCATAGGCAATCTGATAAAAGACTGAAAAAAAAAAGATAAATCTCACCTTCACCCACATAACCAAGCAGATATGATCCATTTCATGTAGGTTCTCAAGATAATATTTAGTCCTAAGTCAGAAGACTTGATAGCACCATTTTATTTCATGTAGTTCATCCTATATTTACCTAGCAATTGGAGTGCCCATCTGTTGTCAATTATTGGCTTTATGTAAAGGAAAAACAGACTTCTCGTATCTTTTTGTTAGAAGGTAGTTTTACAACTTGGAATCAGGTCAGCTAAAGTTGAGCTCCTTTCCTGATGGAACTTGGAGATAGAGCACTATATTCTATATATTCTTAATTAATCTTCATATACTTGTGAAATAATGTAGAGCAATATATTGCAGAGCAATATTTGTCTTAGAGAAATTAGTGTTAAGTTTTTTTATCTAAGTTACTGAAGCTGGTTGAGGAACTTCTCATGTTTTCAGTCTTTGATACATATTTACTATCCATAGAACGGTAGCTTAATGCTTAGCATAAAGTAGGTTCTCAGTAAATGTTTGTGTATTTTTTAAAATGTATACTATAAGTAGCTGTAGGTTGAAGGCTTCCATTTTTACAAGGGGGACTTAGGTAAAAGGGGAGCCAATGAACTTTTTCTTCCATAGGAGTTTTGTTGATAAGAAATGAAGATGAATACTGGAATTCTGTCTTTTTATGACCGTATTTGATCTTGGCTTCAAGGCTTTTGCCCTTGTTATGCTCTTTATCTGGAATGCTCTTTTTAATTTTTTTTTCTGTTCTTGTATGACTAGTTCATTCTTGTCCTTCAGATTTTAGCTTCACTGTCCCCTCAAAATTGCTCAAAATCAAAATTACTGTAGTTACTCACTTTCTCTTATTACTTTAAATGATCTGCATTGCACTGTTTTTCTTTTTTTTTCTTTTTTTTATTGTATTTTTTAATTTTACAATATTGTATTGGTTTTGCCATATATCAATATGAATCCGCCACAGGTATACACGTGTTCCCCATCCTGAACCCTCCTCCCTCCCCGTACCATCCCTCTGGGTCATCCCAGTGCACCAGCCCCAAGCATCCAGTATCGTGCATCAAACCTGGACTGGCGACTCGTTTCATATATGATATTATACATGTTTCAATGCCATTCTCCCAAATCATCCCACCCTCTCCCTCTCCCACAGAGTCCAAAAGACTGTTCTATGATTTTCTTCTTATTTATTTTTTTTGTTTTTCTTTTCTTCCCTCCTTCCCTGCTACCATGCTTCCTGTGAAGATGTAAGCCCCAAGAGAGCTGGGACTTTATCTTATTGCCTTATCTCCAGTGTTTAGAAATGTATTTGACATACAGACATACAGTATATTTTTTTAATTTAAAAAAGTATCTAATTTTACCAGTTGTAAAAATTTAAGTACTTTGTATACTTTATATGGTGTTAAAAATCTATGGAGTCCTCTTTTTCTTTTTAAAATATACACTTTAATTTCTTAGGACTGATAATTCTATCAAAAATCATTGGAATTCTACTATGCGGAGAAAAGTGGAGCAGGAAGGCTACTTACAAGATGGAATAAAATCAGAACGATCTTCATCTAAACTTCAACACAAACCTTGTGCAACTATGGACCATTTGCAAACCCAGAATCAATTTTACATACCTGTTCAGGCACATATTTTTAATACTTTTTTGTTTAAATATCTTTTTTAGTTGCTCTTTGGGAAGGTGTTTAGTTTCTTAGTAGGATAAAAACAAAATGTATTAAGAGAAACAGACATTTAAATTTCCAAAATGAAAAAATATACCATTACTAGCTGTTAAACCATTGTTGTTGTTTAGTCGCTAAGTCATGTCCGACTCTCTGAAACCCCATGGACTGTAGCCTGCCAGGCTCCTCTGTCCATGGGATTCTGCAGGCAAGAATACTGGAGTGGGTTGCCATTTCTTTCTCCATTAGTGGAAGTTTATCTCTGCTTGTTTTGATTGGTAAATATTTTGGGAACAAATTCATTAAAATATTTCCTTTTATATATCATTTTTACAGTATCTAATTATGAAACTTAGTATGTACATTTCCTGTCATTCGCTGAATCTTCATGATTCAAAGCTAATGATCATTTGTGCTTTAATATTGATTATAGTTTTCTTTTAAAAAATTTTTAGCGTGATTGTAGTATAGCTTGCCTGTAAAAGGTGAGTGTATATGAATAATGGTTTAAAGGAGAGAACAGTCAAAAATATTTCAAGCCATCATTTACGAGTGTGTGGTAAATAATTGGTTCTTGGGCATTCAGCTTTGCTGTTCCCTCATCCCTTAGCTGATAGAGTGAATTCAGCCTTTGTTTAGACCGGTTCATTGCAGATTACCCACATTCATCATAGGGCAGGCTCTGTTTTCCTTTCAAAGCATTTTCCTACCTGCAAGAAATGAGGAGTTTTCATGAGCTTTGTTTTACCTTTTCCCTGTTTACTTGTCTGTCGTCCCATTTTTCATGTTGAGCAGTTCTTAATTTTTGTCACATAGAATGTAAAGATTAAGTCAGGGCTTAAAAGTATCTACTGCAAGATAAATTTTGGCTTGTGGTTAACAATCTGTGGTTAGTATTTAATTTTATTAATTTTATTCCAGATTTAACTTTATTCCACTAAATGGACATTATTTTTTTTAGACATAATTTTCAAAGAACCTCTTTAAAAAGGTAGTGACATCTTAATTTACAAATAGGAAAACTTGCAAAGACAGTACAGTTATCTGCTGATACTTAGTACCTTAAGATTTCTGTTGTCTCTTTACATTTTTCTTTAGAGTCCTAAATTTCAGCAGCATAAACTGGAACATTCTGCTTCTGCCTTAAAGATTATCTTTAAATTTATTTTTTTTAACTCACAGGATAATTTTTTAAATTATTTGGGGCCAATTGAGTGTTTAATACGCTCAATCAGAATATATTAGAATGTGAGAGTATTTCTTGTACTTTAAGAATTATTTACCTTTGAATGATTCTTGAAAGATTTGTGTATTCATAGTTCAAGTTATTTAAACTGCTGAAAAGCTAATTCTAATTTTGACTTGAAAGAAAAAAATGGATTGGTATGAAGTACTGTCACAGGTTAAAATGAAAAGTTTGAGAAAGATGTTTCTAATTCATTGGAAGTTGAGCAATAACTGATATTAATCAAATGTAAAAATTAAGTTCTGTGTTAGAAGTTATACATAATGCTTCTGCATTAGTGATTTACATAGGCCATTATGGAAGATAGACAATTTCCTATTTATATTTATTAGATTTTAAGGTTTTAAAAAATCTTATGAGGTTCTTCTCAAATTTCTCCCTACCACTGCACACTAAATTTGCATGCAACTTCAAAAACTTTATTACAGATTCTTTAGAAAAGAGACAGAATAATTCATTGTCTATTGTCAAAGTATTAAAAATACATGAGTGATTCTGATTGTTTTTCTGAGACAAATAATAGAAGCAGCCTCTGTTTTCATATCTTCCTATACTGAGATTGGCATGGGGGGGGAGGTGGTAGGAGTAGGAGATGTGAATATTGAAGACTTGCTTTAGTCTCCAGCTGCATAAGTGCTTCATATGGACCAATCAGTCCTTTGCCCTGAATGATAAAACACAAATACTTTGTCTTCTCCAGGAGATAGAGCAATCCTTTAATAGCAGATTTTAAAAAACACTAGGTAGATATTGTAGATAATAAGTAGACTGATTGGGTGATAAATCTAGTCCAAGTAATTCTCATATTTCATTTAGGGGAAAATAGGTCTTTGCTAAGAGTTATGCCTTTTAGTCAATAGATTTTAAGAATAAGATGGAGCTCTTAAGAAATTACTATATGTGTAAATACTCAAAGTTAACAGAGCTACTGTTCCATGTTGATATTTTATTCAGCTTTTGTCTTTGCCTCAGATTTTTAAAAATTTATAGTGTTATATGTTATATCATATGTTATATATATCAATGTATATCATGTTATATATTAAAACATATAATATCATATGTTTATATGATATAAATAATATTAATTTTAAATTACTTTTTTTTAGATCCCAGGCTATCAGTATGTATCACCTGAAGGCAATTGTGTAGAACATGTTCAGGCTTCTTCTGCCTTTATTCAGGTAACTTTTTATTTATTAAAAAACAAAAACAAACCCCAAAGGAAACACTCAAACAGTTTCAAATTCTAATAGCGCCTGTTGCTCATCTATAAAATTGCGGCAAAAGCAATACTATCTGATCTACTTATTTTGAGTATTATAACATTAAAGGAGAAAGTCTTTAAGTGTATTTGAGAAATATAAACTGTACCAATGTAAAGTAGTTCACAACACCAGTGAGGTGGTTCTTTCATTCTTCTAACTTAGAACATTCAAGTTATGAATGAACATATTTTTACTAAACTGGATAGAATGTATGTGTTCAGATTCAATAAATTAAAACAAATTCCACACATAAGTTTTTAAATTGATTAGATGATATAGTGTAAGTTTTTTCATGCATTTAAATTTCCCAAGTCCTTTCTGTTAAATTGAAAATATTTACCAGCACCTCTTTAGGTCCCAGAAGAAGTGTGATACTGAGTATTTGGGATTTTGTAGTATTAAGCTTTATTAGAATAGACTTTATGTTGCATAAAAGAAAATAAAACTGAGAACATTAATAATAATAAAAAAGCAATTTTGTAAATAATCTGTTTTTTCTCTTTTGTTTAACTCATTTTAGCAACCCTTTGTAGATGAAGATCCTGATAAGGAAAAAAAAATAAAGGAACTTGAGTTGCTTCTTATGTCGGCTGAGAATGAAGTTAGAAGAAAACGAGTTCCATCAGTAAGAAATAATCTAAAGTGTTTAGATTTTATTGTTAGAATCTTTTATGTGCTTTATATGCTTTTATAGTTTTAATCAGCACTGACTTTTATATGCCAGCAAGTAGAAAGCATATTCATTGTGATTCCAGATTTTAGTACGGACTGAAAATAGTTTTTCTAATTTGCAACTTTGAAGTTGCCTGTTTTTGACGTGCATCTCTTGGAACATACTTTACAGTGTTTTGTATTAAGATGCTTCTTGATAATATCAAACAAACAAGATATAATCTTCAATATGTGTATTTGTGAAAATGTGTGGATTAATTAGGCTTTGTTTTCTATTAGACATTCCATGTGATAATGGCCTTAATAGAAAAAAAAAAGAAACTTAAGGAATTTAATTAGATATGTAGAGAGATTTCTGTGCTTCAAAATTATTTTTATTCTCCCTTTGAAAATGTTTTCTTGTCTACTGTATTAGAACACAAATTCAGTAAATTGGAAAAAGTAATAATATTTTAAATATAGGAAAAGGGAACATTTAGGTTTTATGCTGTCTAAAGAAATCTTTCAGTGGAAGTGGGTTTTGGTTATCAGGTATGAAAAGTATTGTCTGAGATTTGGTTGATGAGAACAACTATGAATATTAAATCAGGATAAATGATAATGATTCTAGCTAAGTTAAACAGGCTGTGCTAGGAAGAAAAAAAGTTTGTATTTAAATGACAATTTTGAAAGTTTAATATCCTGGTATTTTTTACATTTAGGAAAGTGTTTTTCTTGATCTGAGGCCAAGTCAGGGGACACTATATTTAGAGTGACTGGGAACTAATACAAAATTACTAAATAGAATAACCTCAGGGCTTGAAATAGTATTATGAGGCAACTGGTGATGTCTTTAAATTATTTCAGATGGTATTAATAAAAATGACATTTGTTAATTGTAGTAGATGAGATAAATACCATGGGAAAAGTAATTTTTATTTTGAAACTACAAATACCATGGGCAAATAGGGATACCTGAAGTATACTTAAAGTTAATTTCAGATTTATTAAGAAACTGCAAATAAATAACCATGATTAGAGGGTCCACATTTATAGATAATATATTCAGGTTTAAGCATATTTAAAATTTTTGATAATAGTGTAATTTTGTAATTTAATAGGAAAATATAATTAACTAAAAGAATTGCTATTTTGCATTAAAAAGGGAGAAAGTTACTAATTATTTTTTTTAGACTTGCTATCTAAAATCCACTGTCATAAAGATCTGGTTGAATAAGGAGATTGGTGATTTTAGAGGGACATTACTGCACCCAGTATAACAGATTCTATACTCATATAAAGTATTTATTCTAGACAATTATGTGGTATAATGATTGCCATTTTTCTGAGTATTCATTATATTCCACTGTTGTAGATGTGCTAGATGTATTCCTGGTAATCCTTGTATTAACTCTGGAAATTAATTGCTAGGTATTCAGAATCAGATGTATGCGATTACAAAAAATCTATCGTTTTGCCAGTGGGCCTAGTAAGCTCCCTCTTTGAATCTTTTTCCTGCCTGAAAACTAAGTTGAAATGCATATGGTGTGGAAGTTATCTCCAAAAAGTGATTGTAAACTCAGAAGGTGGCTATGCTAGTGAAATAAGATTGCTTTAATTTCTTTTATTTATAGGACTCTTTAAAATAGATGGAACTTGTTTTGAAACAATGCTGGAAAGTTATTTTTTCACCTTAACTCGAGACTTAACATTTTGCTATTGTAAATATCTACTACATTCTAGTGATTTTTAATTTTAATAGTCATAGGTACTGTTTATTGGAGTGCTTCCAATGGACTGAGCAATATGTTCTCTAAGATATGGTAGCTATTAGCCACATTTAATTCAAAATTTAAAAATTCAGCTCCTCAGTTGCAGTAGCCACATTGTTGCTGCTCTTATGGCTGGTGGCGCCCATGTTGAGCAGCCTCCAATGCAGAACATTTTCATCACCTCAGAGGGTTCTTTGGACCATGCTGTACACTTTACATCCTGTTGCTTCTTGGTTTTTTCCTATTTTTTTTAAGTATAGCTCTGTATAAGCTTAACGTGTACAGCATCTTGATTTTACTTACATATTGTTAAGTTTAGTGAACATCCATTGTCTAATATAGAAACCAAAAGAAAAGAAAAAGACAAAGGAAAAAAACCTTTTTTTCCTAATGATGGAAGCTCTTAGAATCTGCCATTCTTAACAGTTCTCAGATTATGTTTTGTTTCTTAATCATGGGTCTTCAAGATCTCACTTCTTGTTTTTCGTTATGAGACACTAGAAAACTAGGCTAAAAAGATAAGTAAATTGGCCAGTGTACATCTCTAGCGAGATCAAGAAAAATGGCACAGTCCCTGAATTCAAAGGATTTACTTTGCAGTGGGGAAACAGTGTGATAAAATAAGTCACACAGTTTTATGGGAGTTCATAGAAGATTGAGATTTAGGTAGTCAGAAGGGTTCCCTGGAAGAATTCCTATTTGAGCTTAGTCTTGAAAGACAGGCGGTGAATATATATTAGCAAAAGAGATGAACTTGGACATTATTATAAACAGTTAATAGTGTATAATAGGATGGAGTACTTCCAGTATTTGAACTGTATCTTCAATGAGGAATAGGAATTTTTCCTGGTCAGTAGGTTGAGCCTTCTAGATAAAGAGAATGCTCCCTTTTTCTAGCGTAAAAGACCGAAACTCAGCAGAAACTGCAGGTGCTACAGTTGGGTATTCCGTATTCCCTGGGAAGAGGGCTTGTGTTGGGAGATGAAGTTTGAAAGGTAGAGAAAAGTCAGATTCTAGGAGTTTGGACCTCATTTTGTAGTATATATATACTAGTTTTATCTCACCATGACTTTATAGGTTTAAAAAAAAAATGTGAGTTAGACAAAAGAAATATAGTCAACATGAGGTTTAATTTTAAAAAATTTGGGGTCAATTTTAAGGAAAGATGGTATATTTGCTACTATATTTTTAGCTGAAATGTTGCAAAGTATATTGTCCTAGAAAAATTCATACTTAAAAATCCACATTTTTGCTTAGGTTGGGAATGAAAAGTAATGTTCAGATTTCTTCTGTATTTTCAGCAACCTGGAAGCTTTTCTAGCTGGCCTGGTAGTTTCCTCATGGATGACAGCATGTCTAATACTCTAAATAGCCTCGAGGAGCACGCTAGTGAGTTTTATAGTATGGATGAAAATCAGACTGTGTCTGCTCAGCAGAACTCACCTACAAAGTTCCTGGCCGTGGAGGCAAACGCTGTGCTGTCCTCTCTACAGACCATCCCAGAATTTGCAGAAACTCTGGAACTTATTGAATCTGTAAGTTTGAAATTGTGAAATTATCAAAAAGCTCAATTTTAGATATGTGGTTTCATATTCAGAAACAGTTTAATGGATACTCACCAATTTTATGTTGCACATTACCTTGTTAATGGTTAATTCTGTTCTGATATTTTGCAGTGGTTTTTGGCAAAAAAATATATGTATGTATTTATTATACAAGTTGAGATAGTTGGAAAGTAGAGAAAATTAAAGAAGAAAATGAAAACCCTCCATAAATCTAGAGTTAATTTGATGTATTTCCTTTCAGGCTCTGTTCTATACATATAAAACATACGCATGCATGTATTTTTAAACTCAGATGTGCACTAATGCTTGTGAATTTTTTTCCCACATTATACCGTGATCATGTCCCTGTTCTCTTAACTTGTTTTTAAACTTGAATATAAATGGTTTGATGGTATTCTATCATATAAATGTAGCAAATTTTATTTACCAAACGTACTGTTATTATTGGATATTTATCTGGTGTTGTTCTTTCAGTATTACAAATTAAAGAATATGTGTAAAAAGCTTTGTGCAAAACCATGATTATGTCCTTAGGTTAAATTGAATTTTTGAATCACAGTGTGTGACCACTTTGAAGATACTCCATATGTGTTTGTGTGTGTGTGTGTGTGTCAGTCACTTAGTCGTCTCTGACTCTTTGCGACCCCATGGCCTGTAACCCTCTAGGCTCCTCTGTCCATGGGATTCTCCATGCAAGAATACTGGAGTGGGTTGCCGTTTCGTTCTCCAGGGTATCTTTCTGACCCGGGGATCTGACCCAGGTCTCCTGCATTTCAGACAAATTCTTTACCATCTGAGCCACCAGGGAAGCCATACATATTACCAAATGATTATGTAGATGTAGAATAGAGAGTAAAGTTTTCTGATAGAATAGAATGTGGAATTTTATGACAAACTATACTGTTTTATGAAAATAATGTAATTTGTTCCTTTCATTTGAAGTAGTTTGGTAATAAGCTTCAGCTACTGAATTAGATGAAGTGTTATTTTGAAATGTTCCAAATTGGAGTTGTAGTAAAACCATAATCTGTTCCTCTCAGATGGTCTTGCTTAAAAAAAAAGAGGAACCAAGGAAAGCCTATTTCTATGGATAAAAATGGGTAGTTAATTAACTCTGGAAATCATCATCCTATGTTCAAGACTAGACGTAACCAGGTTATAATATTAATAATTTTAGTTAAGAATTTAATCTGTTGCAGGATCCTGTAGCATGGAGTGATGTTACTAGCTTCGATCTTTCTGATGCTGCTGCTTCGCCTGTCAAGTCCACCCCAGTTAAACTAATGCGAATTCAGCACAACGAAGGTGCCATGGAATGTCAGTTTAACGTCAGTCTTGTACTCGAAGGGAAAAGAAACGGTTGTAATGGGGCAGACGGCGAGGCTGTTCCTTTGACCTCCCCAAGTGTGGCTAAGTTTAGCACTCCACCAACCATCCTCAGAAAGAAGAGAAGAATGCGAGTGGGCCAGTCCCCGGGCAGCGAGCTTGGCGACAGCTCATTCAACGACGGTGGTCACACAGCACTAAAGCACACACCGGTGAAAACACTACCATTTTCTCCTTCACAGGTAGTCGTGTCATTTTTGTTCATGTTTTCAACTGTTGATGAGCTCGATTGAATTAGATCTTGGATATCCATACTAGCATTTAGTTCATTGCTTTAGTAACACATAAAAATGTATACTGTAATCAGATGTATATAGGAGAGTGCTGAGCTGGGATAAATCAGAAAAGCATCCCGGGAAGTGAAGTAGTTGCATTTTATCTTACAGTGTTTAGAGCTGAAAGGGATGTCTTAGATACGTAGTTCCACGTGTTTGTAGAACTCATCAGGAAGTAGGCCCAGAAAGGAAAAATGCCTTGCCCACAGTTATCTAATGGCAGAACTGAGACAGAGAGCCAGTTTCCTGACTGACTATTCAAGAAGTACCAGGTATATATTCCTAGACAACTGCTTCTTAGAAGAATTTCATGTGTCAGAAGGTCATCTAGGGATGTCAGGAATTAACCTGCTTTCTCCTGTAGTTATATCTTTAAGCAGCAGATACTTATATGGGGGCAAACTGTTTCTTTGATTTTATAATACTGTCTGTCTTAATGAACACCATATTCCAGGCTGTATGCTAAATGCTTTTCTTATAGTATCTTAGTTAATGCTCTTTCAAAAAAACCTCTGGAGGTAGTTAGAATGAAATTCAGAAGTTAAGCAATTTGTCCAAGATCAGTAAGAAAGAGATGAAGCTGGTATTTGCTTAAAGTATATTGACAGAGGTGAAAAAGTTTTATGGAAGAAGAAGGAAGTTTAATGGCCAAGTAAACTTGGAGGCTGTTGGGATATTATTGGAGGTATATTTTGATGCTGGGAAGATGAATATCTGGCAGTAACTACACAGCCACTGTTTTCTCTGAAAATTTACCACCCACCCCCAGTGCACCCTCAGAAGTTACAAAGTGTCCTGAGGAAAGTGAACCTGGGTTGAGCATACTAGCAGTTTTGTTTTTGGAGTTTTGCATACCTGCAATTTTTGTTGAGTAAATTCTAAGATGAAAAGTGGCTGAGAAGCTGAGGCATGATTATAAAGACCATGTGATGTGCTGAGGTGTGCTAAGTCACTTCAGTTGTGTCTGACTCTGTGCCCCGTGGACTGTAGTATACCAGGCTGCTCTGTCGATGGGATTCTCCAGGCAAGAATACTGAAGTGGGTTGCCATTTCCTCCCCCAGGGGATCTTCCCAACCCAAGGATTGAACCCAAGTCTTCTGCATCCCCTGCATTGGCAGGTGGGTTCTTTACGACTGGAGCCACCTGGGAAGCCCATAAAGAATGTATATTCCATAGCAAAGAGCTTGGATTTTATACTGTGACTTGCAGGCATCAGAAGTGATAGAGCTAGAACTCATTTCAGTTATAAGTAGCCTTAAAGCAGTTTCTACTTTTTCTTATGATTGCTTCTAATCTGTTGGTTCCAAAAAAAATTAGTATTTCACAATTGTATGTAAGTTAAAATCCAATGTGTAAATTGTGTCATTTGGAAAATGGACTCTATGATACCAGTTTTGGCTGCTCAAAGCTTCTGAACTGTGTTCTAAATAGGCACATTTGCCACACAGCTGTATTTCTTATTAGTTAAACTTATTCTGGGGCTTCCCTGGTAGCTCAGCTAGTAAAGAGTCTGCCTGCAATGCAGGAGATCCCAGTCCAATTCCTGGGTCGGGAAGATCCTCTGGAGAAGGGATAAGCTACCCACTCCAGTATTCTTGGGCTTTCCTGGTGGCTCAGACAGTAAAGCATCTGCCTGCTCATCTGCCTGGGGACACCTGGTTTTGATCCCTGAGTTGGGAAGATCCCCTGGAGGAGGGCATGGCAACCCACTCTAGTATTCTTACCTGGAGAATCCCCATGGACAGAGGAGCCTGGCAGGCTATAGTCCATGGGGTCGCAAAGAGTCGAACACAACTGAGCGACTAAGCACAGCACAGCACAAACTTACTCTGAATTCTATATGTTCTTATAGAAAGGAGCATTTAAGATCATTTATTAATAAAATCATAAAACTTTTTTTCAGTTATACCATTGTACAAAACTTACCTTTAGCAAAGCAGCTAGTTATGGCTTCTATAGATTCTCATTTGATAAGATACACTGTTTGGAAATTTTTTACTGTGTTTTGTTACTTTTGGATTTTTGTTAAATGGCTATTTTTGGAATACCTGTTAGGTGTTAAACAACTGTTCTAAGAGCTGGGGAGGCAGCAATGAACAAAATAAAATTTCCTGCCCTCTTGGAACTTTATTTTTATTGAGTGGAATGTAAATATATTATTATTGGTATCTTTTCCTGAAAGGAGTGGAGAAATAACTTGAAAATTTAATCAGTTTCATATTTGTGTAGGATTTTGACATTTTAGAAATTGTCTCTACACTCTCTTTTTTAGTTTTTCAACACATGTCCTGGAAATGAACAAATTAATATAGAAAATCCTTCATTCACATCAACCCCTATTTGTGGGCAGAAGGTTCTCATTACAACTCCTCTTCATAAGGAAACAACCCCCAAAGATCAAAAGGAAAATGTAGGGTAAGTAGATACTAAATAATTGTGTTGAAGAAAATTGGAAGCAGTTTCAAAAGTAGATTAACTTTTTGTCCATTTATATATATTATCATAATCCTTTTCATATGAGATTTAGAATTTAAAAAAATCATAACCTTGAATTTTATCCCTAGGAGACTAGAAATCAGCTAAAGGTAGTATAGAAGTTTGATCTTAAGCAAATAACATTTTTAGTACTTATTTCTACATCAATCTTTTTTCTGTTTTAAGATGATTGGAATAAGAATAGTTTAAGCAGGCAAATTTTAAAAGTCTTGGAATATTTAAAGCATGTATATATACAAGAAAAATTCAGTGTGTGCTTTTATGATGGCTTTGTCTTCCTTAACTTACATGAAATCAAATTTTGACTATAATACAAATATCTGAATGATTGGACAGGTTTAGAACACCTACTATTAGAAGATCTATATTGGGTACCACACCAAGGACTCCTACTCCTTTTAAGAATGCGCTTGCTGCTCAGGAGAAAAAATATGGACCTCTTAAAATTGTGGTGTGTATACTCCTTTTATTTTTAAAAATGTTCCTAATTTTAATAAGACAAAAATTTTGATATTTTTATCCTTGATTTTTAACATTTAAAAAAGATGTTCAATGAACTGGATTAAAACGACTTACCTCCTATAAGTTTGAATTTGTGTTAATCTTTTTCCTTGTAAATAAACCCTTGCTTGGCTTGTTTTGAATTCACACTTTCTTTATGTCATCCAGAGAAAGCAAATCAAGTGTCAGTAGAACTCATTTCTTAATACTAAAACCTACCTTTAGTAGTTTCAGTAGCAGTTACCTACAGTATAATAAAATAATTTTAATATTTTGATATACATAAGCACCGGAGAAGGAAATGGCAACCTACACCAGTATTCTTGCTTGGGAAATCCCATGGACAGAGGAGCCTGGTGGGCTACATAGTCCATGGGGTCACAAGGAGTCAGACACAAGGATTTAAACAACAACAAAATTACATAAGCACATTCCTAGTAATATTTATGAAACTGATCACGATACCTCTTTAAGGCTCAGTTTCCTCTTCTATTCAGTGGATATTACAAAACACCCCAGCAGGTTATTTATGAAGGTAGGTAATAGAAATAAAGGGGCTGGTATTAAGATTCAAGTAGTATGTGCTTAGTTGCTGCTATTATTACTTTAATAATGATGGGTAACAGTAGTAGTATGTGAATAGAGGTGGCAAGTGTTATCTGTACTTTCATATATATATTGTCAATGTTGAAGTACCTTAGGTGAGCCATGAGCATTCTGATTCTAGGCAGATTTCTGACAAATTAGGTACATTAGAAATAAAATATGATTTTTAAAACGGTCATTTCTAGGGTACTTTAGTTATGTAAATCAGTTAATAAATTCTGGTTTACTTGATCTAATCAGTTTTCTATGAAAAAGCATGTATCAAAAAAGAAAAAAGAAAAAAAAGAAAAAGCATGTATCGCACTCAAATGTTCTAGTCTTTTCCTTATTTTGAAATACTCTTTTAGAGGGTACGTAGTAGGATTGATCAAGTCTTCTGCCACTTAGCTCCATATACTGCCATAAGAAAAAAAAAATTAGCATTCTCTAAACTTCTTAGTTTTTATGCATATACATAATAATAGTGGGATCACATTATGTACTTTTTGGTAACCTTTTAAAATTTATAAATTGCATTCATGTAAATAAATTACCTTGCATTTATCTCATAACTTTTAATGTTTTTGTACTGTTCCATTGTATGGACTTACCTAGTTGATTTAACTAGTTTGTTTCAGCATTTTGTTACTCATTTTAAAAAAAAATCATGAATTTGACAAATACTGACTGAGTGCCTCATGGGTGCCAGCTGCTGGGCTAGTCTTTTGGGGATGTAATGTTAAACATGTCAGGTGTGGTTCCTGCCTTTATAAGGGTGTGTGGCCTAATTGAGAATTCTAAAAATAAGCAATAATTTGAAAACATTTGAAAAATTCTAACAGTTCCTCAGAGTCATTTCGCCAACAGATACTTTGAATAAAAAGTGTTATTTTAATAATAATGCACAAGAAATTAGGTTTCAGGTATCTAAAATCCCTATCAGTTTGTTCATGTTTGGGAAGAATTTATCTATTGCCAAAATAGGTCATTTTCATAAAAAATTTAAGATAAAAGGAAAGTATAGATTTTGTAAGTAAAATTTCTAAAATATCTGCAGGCTCATTTGCAGCAAGCTGACTTTTCATTCCTCCAGTTGTTTACTGAACACCTGCTGTGTGCTAACCATTCAGCTTTCTTATGTATCTTACTTGAATCAGATGTACTTCTTAGACTTTGGCTTTCTAGGACACTTGTATTCTTTTTTTAACTGAAGTATAGTCGATTTACAATGTCAAGTTAGTTTCTGATGTACAGCAAAGTGATTTAGTTACATATATATACACATTCTTTTCCATTATGGTTTATTACAGGATATTGAATAATATTATAGTTCCATGTGCTATACCGTGTTTTTTATCCGTTCTATATATAATAGTTTGCATCTGCCAACCTCAGATTCCCAGTCTTTGCATCTCCAACCCCTCTTCCTCCATGGCAACCACAGGTCTGTTATCTTTGTCTGTGAGTCTGTTTCTGATTCATACATAAGTTCACTTGTGTCATATTTTAGATTCCATATGGAAGTGATATCAGACGGTATTTGCCTTTCTCTGTCTGACTTGATTTAGTATGATAATCTCTTAAGTCCATCAGTGTTCTGTATACGATGTTTTCTTCCTTTCTTTTTTAATGGCTGAGTAGTATTCCATTATATATGCACCACATCTTAGGGCACTTGCATTCTTATAGGCGAAAGAACAGATTCCAGATTCCTTTTTAAGAACACATAACCTGTGTTCTTTGTGAAGCATAATCCTTAAAACAAGAGCTCTTAGAGAAACACACAGAAATACTCACATAATTCCTGCATGTCTCAGGCTATACATGAGAACACTTGAAACATTCTGTTTCCATTTTAAAGTTTTTGTAAGTACTGTGAAATCTCGTTTATGTATGGATGCTATTCTCTCTAACTTTGTTGACTGGGAACGTAAGCTGCTGGTCATTACATGCTGCCAGTTTGTTCTTTGGTTTAGTGGAGCTTTGATTACTTTTTTTTTTAAACAGGTCTTGGTTATGGTAGATCTTAAGACCTATGGTAGGTCTTAATATAATTTACATTTTTTTCTGAGTTATATAGTGTGCTTAGTTATTTGAGGGCTTCCCTGGTGGCTCAGATGGTAAAGAATCTGCCTGCAATGCTGGAGACTTGGGTTTGATCCCTGGGTTGGGAACATCCCCTGGAGAAGGGAACAGCTACCCACTCTAGTATTCTTGCCTGGAGAATTCTATGGACTGTATAGTCCATGGGGTCTCAGAGAGTTAGACATGACTGAGTGACTTTCTGTAGTTACTTGATAGAAAGATAAATGAATAATATTTTGAGACTATTTCATCATTCAGCCCACATTCAAGTTTGTTTGTTTGTTTTTTTGTATTCTCCCTTCCCACACTCCAGTACACACATAGACAGCCACAGACACACATGCACACACACGTGCTTCCTGAACACTGTGACTCAGCTCTGAGCTTAAGGCTAGGTGTGGAGAGATATATACAGAAGAAAAAGCTCTTAAACAGCTTACACATGTAGTGGTAAGACAAACATGCAAACTAGTAATTACACACTGTATAATAACTACAATAAAAATAGGATAAGGAGAGCTACTGTCGTCCAAATTTATTCTGTTTCCTATTTTTATGTAAAAATAGGAAAGTAATATCGCCTATATTGCATTCTTATAGGCGAAAGAACAGATTCCAGATTCCTTTTTAAGAACACATAACCTGGGTTCTCTGTGAAACATAATCCTTGAAACAAGAGCTCTTAGAGCAACACACAGAAATACTCACATAATTCCTGCTTTTACTCACATACTCAAATACTCACATAATTCCTACATAATTCATGTAGTGGTAAGACAAACATCTCTCCACACCTAGACTTAAGCTTAGAGCTGAGTCACAGTGTTCAGGAAGCATGTGTGTGCATGTGTGTCTGTGGCTGTCTATGTGTGTACTGGAGTGTGGGAAGGGAGAATACAAAAAAAAAAAAAACTAACTTGAATGTGGGCTGAATGATGAAATAGTCTCAAAATATTATTGCATTTTTATATGCCTATATTGCATTCTTATAGGTGAAAAATAGGGAATATGAAAATAGGAAGTAATATGGGTTCCCCCAAAGGAAGACTTTGATTTAGTGCTTTGCCATGAAGGAAGTGGCACACTTCATTCAGTGCTTGCAATGTGCAATATTATTTTTGCCATTCAATGGATTAGTTAATTTATTCAACTTATATCTTTAGGGGCTAGGAGAAAATTATGCCAATAATGAAAAAGTATAAAAGTTGGGTTTTTATATATGGGGAGAAAAAAGGAAGTGCTATAAAAGGCTTTTTAAAACTCCTTTTAAAAATAATTTAGTCACAGCCACTTGCCTTCTTGGAAGAAGATATTCGAGAAGTTTTAAAAGAAGAAACTGGAACAGACATATTCCTCAAAGAGGAAGATGAACCTGCTTACAAAAGCTGCAAGCAAGAGGTGATCTTTTAGTATTGTTGTTGATAAAAGTCTTTATCATGTTCCAGTGACTTGGCCATAATGTCCCTATTGTAAATTATTCATTCTAGCGTACTGCTTCTGTCAAGAAGGTCAGAAAATCACTAATCTTAGATAATTGGGAAAAAGAAGAACCAGGTACTCAACTGTTAAATGAAGACCTTTCAGACTTGCAGGTTTGTAAAGGATTTTCCTTATATTAAGATGGTTGCTTTAAGCTCTAGTGGTTCTTGTGCTTTACTCATTGTGTGGTTAATTCATTAGAGATCATAGAGGGTTTCCATTGGTGGTGTTCAGCCTAATTCAGAGAGAAACAGTTAACTGTAGAGAATATTTCATTCACATCCTTGCTTTTTATATTTGTTTTGTTTTGAGAGAAGTTAGCTCTCTTACATATGATGTCAAAGAGTGGTAGTCCTCAAAGCTTGAAATTTCAGTATTTATCTTTGGTTCACCTCTTAAATATTTATTTTTGCTACATTGCTAGAAATTTCATCGGAGCGAAAGCTTTCTTGGAGGGACATGCACAGGATTTCCACTACCACTTACTCCATAGTCCTTCTGTTTGTCTCCATTTTTGAATTAGTTATTTTATTTTCCTCTTTCTTTTTTCTCTTAGTCAGAAAATATATTTACAACATCTTTATTAATGATACCATTATTGGAAATACATGACAATAGGTGCAACTTGACTCCTGAAAAACAAGATATAAATTCAACCAACAAAACATATACACTTAATAAAAAGAAACCAAACCCTAACACTTCCAAAGTTGTCACATTGGAAAAGAATCTTCAGGTATGAATTTATAAATTTCTTTCAGTGACTTTTGTTGTTGTGTATTCAGTTATCACGTTGGACCTACTGATCACAAATCATACTTTTTCTTTTAAATTCAAAATTGACTATACCAGTAACTAGACATTCACCATTGTTTTGTCACTCAAACTAGATTTGGGTTTCTGAGAGACTCACTCATCAGGGCACATATAAAGTAAACACCTGGAATTATAACTGGGGACTCTCCTGGTGATTTCTTAAGCACCATTTCATTCTTAAACTAAAAATTCCTAAATCTATTTCTGGCACCTCTTCTTCTGTAATAAATAATTGTAGCCTGAATTACAACTTTTAAAGGGTAAGTGGTTGGAAGCAGTTTCAACTTGATTTTGTTGATATAATGGTTTCCAGTGAACTTTCTGGCTCATAGTGTAAAATAAAATGGTTTTTTTCAGATACTGTGCAGCCATTATGTCGCTGCAAATGAAAGCTGGAAATTTTTTTACTGTACTTAAGAATTTAACCTAGAGAATTTGAGAGGTCACTGAGGAAAAAGTTATCTTCTTTACGCTACAATGACCGCAGGACTAGCGTTCCTGACATTCAAGCATTCCTTGAAAACATCTCTGGCAGTCAGACGTGTGGCGCCTCCTCTCCTTATTGAGCCGCTGCTCTTCACAGAGCCGTGCAGCACAATCTCTGAATTCATTTAAGTGATCTGATTTACCAGTGTTTAACACAGAACTTATCAGGAAAATTTATTACATAGGAGGTCATACCTATACAGTAGTAACCTTGATAATAGAGGAAAACAAATGTAAACTTGACTTTGTGTTATTTTTCCTAATTTGCAAGACATAAAGCATTCTCGGTTCATTTTTTGACATTATATCCTCTTTATATCTTTTGCAAAACTTTGAAGCAGTAAAGATTGACATTTCTGTGCTCAGACTGATTTTGTAAAGCAACTATATACTCCAATTTAAAAATAAACCAGAGTTGATTTGAGGGGCAGTTGTGGAAATAGAACTTTAAACTTCCTTCACAGGCCTGTATATGGCGAAAACATTGACTAACAATTGATCATAAACAGTATATGATTTTGAAACATTGTTATTTAAAAAGAATCACAATGCCATTGTCAAAAACATTTTATAGTAATTACTTATCAAATATCCAATCAATTAATTGATTTTTTTAAAGTCTTAATTGTGAAGTAGAATGGATAGTTTTCTTAGCGGTTTTCACATCACTATTAATATTTCCTTCCTAGTCAACTTGTGAATGGGAAACAGTGGTTTACGGGAAAACAGAAGACCAACTTATCATGACTGAACAAGCAAGAAGATATTTGAGTACTTATACAGCTACAGGCAGCACTTCAAGAGCTCTCATACTGTGATTGTTACTAAGATTGATGAAATGCCCCCACTCCCTTACTAGATTCTATACTAAGTTAAGCTGCAATGAAATTTTTTTGTTGATTGTTTTTAAAGTTTTAAAACAGCCCTAAAACGGTTTGTATCCTTTGTCATATTGGGCAACCAGAAAGCTAGGCACTTAAGTAAGGAGTAGGCAATTTCATAATTTATTTTTTTAAGACATGAGATTTTTAAAAATTGTTTTTAAAGAACAAGATGGGGAAATCATATTAGAATGTTCAAGGATATTCTGAAAGTAAATTCTCACATCTTTTCTTCAGAAGATATATGTTGCTACTCTCCTGATGCTGCAGTTTTGTTATAGATAGGTCTTATGAGTATGTGTGATTTCTGAAATTAGTCTCTATACAGAAAGCACACATGGCCTTATGAAGTACTTTTGCCTATCTGCTGATTTACTTAGGCTACCATTTACAGAGAAACACAGTGGGAAGGCATTTAAAAGAATAAAAGTTGCACTACTAATTTTTGGTATTTTTAAAAAAATAGTAAAATTAACTACAGTGTTAAATGTATTTATTTGAGCGTAGTCCTCAAAACAAAAGGCATTGCAAAAATGTTTTTTCCTTATTGGTAAAGAGTCAGTATTTTCTCCATAAATCTCAGAAGAGCTGAGAGTTTTGTTGAATGTATTGTACAGTATGTAGGAGCAGGAAAACTTTGTAAATTGGAAAGAAATCTGTTTTTATAATTTATTTTCATTTTTAAAGCTTAAATGTAGATATTTAAACCTATACAGGGTGTCTAGAAGCCAATGTTGTTTCCTGTTATTACAGATAACATAGTAAAGAACAATTTTGACTTTTAATATGAAACAGTAGTAAGTTATAGCTGCAAAGAATTCAGTATCTATACTGTATGTCACATCTACCTAAATATTGCACTATGTCCTTTAAATCATGTTGGTTATAAAGTAGTTCTAAAAATGTACTAAATAATAATTTAATATTTTCTTTTTAAATTATATGGGGGGTCATATAAATTAATCTGGTGATTTGTATATTTGTTTGAAATTTTTGCATTTTGTTTAAAAAAATAATATGGTACTTTGGTCCCTAAAAACAGTCTGCACTTAGAAGTTTATTATATTTACTCAATGTTTAAGAAGTAGAGAACATTATCTTTTATTTATAAAAATATTTGTCCTTTTATAAATGTTTTGTGTTTCTCTACAGGTTACAACAGTTGCTTCAGTTGCCTGTTTTAGGTGTTTGCACTTACTTTATTTCTTCTTGAAAGAATGTCTTTATTTGCTTTTGTGTAGAGATTTTATGTAATTTTTTGAAACATATAATGGTATGCTGTCAACTTAAACACTGACAGGTAAATAGAATTGTACACTGTAGTTGTAATTATTTGTAATTGACACACTCTCTCCCTCTCCACTCCTGAAGTATGCTGCTATAGAAAATAGCAGAGTCGGCTTGCTGCTATGAGAGAAGGAAAGAGCGACCACCACTTGCACTGTGTGAAAACATAAAAAGTATGATGATGGCAAGTTCTCAAGTTAACTTAATGGAATCAACCATTACCAGGCAAATTCTTGCAAATACCAAAATGCTCTGCCTTAAAACAAAAACAGCTTAAGATTCTCTGTTGATGGAAATGGAAATATGAAGTATTTTAATGCCTAGCTTTTGAACAGTAGACCTAAAAGGATTTTAAGCTATTTAAATCTACTTGCTCATTTTTGCATATTATATGTAGTGAGAAGTGAAGAAAATGTGTGGTACTAAGATTATGCCTTGTTGATAACAAATAGATGAACCAATTTGAATCTTCCTAGCATGTTTGTTAAGTATGTTGATTGCTTCCTAATTAATGAACTTCTCACAGAAATTTCACTTTGTAAAACCAATGATTGTAGCAAAATCATACTGGATCATTTCAATTTCAGTTACCTTGAACTAATAGCACATAATGGTTCCCTTTTATCTTTTCTTTTTTTTTAATGTAGCCCTTGGCTGGTTTGGATGTACATAGTCTCCAATTACCAAAGTATAATATCTTGGAAGAGCTATATTTTTTTAAAGCATAGTTTTTTTTGAGCATTAAATTATCCCACATGTAATATATTGCAGATAAGCTTGGGATTTTTGGACATAGTACGTATTTCGGTTGGTATTGGTTGAATCCTCCAGTTAACTGCTTTGTTGCTTTTTGCAAGAAGATTTTTTAATCTTAAACATGTCAGGCATCTTAAATCACCTTTTATACTGTTGTGTTCAATTTGAATTTCTTTCAGTATGTTAAAAATGCCAGACATAACATGTAGCAGCCATACTTGCATGGAAACTGACTACACATATAATACTGCATTTTGTTGTAAGGTTTTCGCATTAATACAGCCATTACCCTGACTAAATTGAGTTTTTTGATGTATGGGAAAAAACTTTCCATTGTAAGAGAATCTTGCATACAATGTTGACTGTTAACATCCAAAATAAAGCATCTGTGTACAAGCTGTCATGGCATTGCTTATTCCACTCAGATTTTGTATTGACTGACCCTTGAAGGACTTAACCCAATATTCTGTGCTTAAACCATTTTTCTCCTTTCAGGTGATTTCATCTGTTAACACAACTTGACCTCTTTACTCAAGAAATGAAAATACATTTCCAATTCTTGAGCCTCATTTAGAGCCATATTTTCAACTGCCTTTAGAGATTTCCATGTGACTCTTCTGTCAACACCTTAAATGTAGGATGTTCTCTTTTTCTCCAGCTTGAACCTGCGCCTCCTTTGTTCTCTTAGTGGTGTTACTTTCCCTTCGATCACTCACTGAGAAACCTTGTGCCTCTCTCTAACCTTCCACGTTGAAATCTGTTTTAAAATCTTAGCCCACTGAAAGGCTCAGCTCTAATTCCATTACTTCATCTCTGACTTAGATTATTGCACTTACCACTCTGCTCTCCATTCTCCAGAAGTATCAAGAAATTGTTCTGTGACATCAGGGTGTCACCTAGGCATGGCCGACCGGTCACCCAGACAGGTTTGTGCAGTATTATATCACCTTAGGCAATGTCACCATCCAGATTTTACCGTTAGCCTTCTAGGTTTAGAAATCTGATGGATTAACCCATCAGATTAAGAGACTAAAATGAGTTTACCCCTCACTGGAATGTCTGTATCAAGTGAGTGAGACTGACACATTAACTCAAAACACTTAATTTACAGTGTGAAATGTAAGTCCTGAGAGGAAAGACAACTGCTTACAAGCTGCTGCTGCTGCTGCTGCTGCTAAGTCACTTCAGTCGTGTCAGACTCTGATCCCATAGATAGCAGCCCACCAGGCTCCTCTGTCCCTGCGATTCTCCAGGCAAGAATACTGGAGTGGGTTGCCATTTCCTTCTCCCGTGAGGGTAAAGAAACATATGAAAACACACAGAGATTGGATCACCTCTCCTGTTCACAGACCTTCCACAGTTGTTTGTTGCCTAAATAACAAGAATTCTCCTTTACTTCCTAATCTGGATCTGGCGACCTGGATCTTTCAGGAACAATGTATGCATGCTTCTGCCTTCGTGCCTCCCCTCATTGCTGCTTCTCTTTGTCTCCCTGCCTGTTAGAATCCTACGCAGCCTTCAGGGCACAGGTATGTGTCATTTCCTGATTATCCTGGTGCCTCCGTAAAACTTTCCCATTAGACTTTATGTTTTCAAGAGTAGGAATTGCTCTTTATAACTCCTGCATCTACTGTGGTGCTTAGGGAGTCTCAGGAAGTGTTAAATTGAAAGAGTGTTAAAAAATAGTCTTGACTCTTAGGAAATATTAACCATATTTGTTTTACACAATGGGTTGTGAATAGCTTGGGTTTTTTAGTTTTGCTTTATAGTCAGCTATTATTTTGTTAAAAATCTTTTGAGCTCCTTTGATAACCATGTGATTTCCTGCCTGATTTATCTAGTTATAGAGCAGTAGGCTTGCCAGCCAATCAGACTTTTAATTGTAATATAAAACAGATGGAAGGTTTTGAAGAGGTACTTCCCACTCTGTGAGAAGTGAAAAGTTATTTTTAATTAGGTAGTGGAGGATAAAACAACCAAATGCAGTTCCATAAGAGCAGGGAAGGGGAGCATTACTTCCCCTTCCCTGGCTGTTTTTTATTTTAAACAAGGTCAAGATGTTAAAAATATTGGTAGAAAACCAAGATAAAGTATAGCAGGAAAAAAATTATTCATGGCTGACACGTTGGGAAGAGAGTGTTTTTGAAAACTTTAATATCTTGGCATCAGTACATTGAGTTTGAGCAAACTCCATGTTAAAAGCAGTGTACTTTCCTGCCCTTAGTTTTGAAGACCTCAGATCTGGTGTGCTTATTCAAGTTCCAAGTACAGAATGTGCTAACTTTGAGTAGATTTTTCTGGCCAGCACAGGGAAAGAAGGAGGGAGATTGACTACTCTGGTTTTACTACTGTACTTTTGCCAAAGTTTGGATAACATTCTGACATAATTTCCTGAGACTCAATACAGTTAGCACTTATTTGTTCAACTAGCAACCAGTACTTAGCTGCATGCTTACAGGACCTGGCACTAGGGAACTATGGTAAATAGGGCATGACCCTTCCCTTGAGGAAGCTGATGTTTGAGAAGGGCAGATGAATAGTATGTAACAGAAATAGCATCTCTACTCCGTTTGGCCAAAAGTGAGATAGATCAAGTAGCCAAGTTTCATTTGAGAATAAGGGAATGGTGGGTCATTGCCCAGATAGTGTGGGTTTTCCCTTTAAACTGGAGAATTGTGCCCAGGTGCCTTCCACCCCAGGAAGTTCACAGGCTAAAAGTTTGTGTACAAGTAACAGTTGCCACCATATGCCAGTAACATACATGACCTCATTTAATCCTACCAACAACTATTAGGTAAACATTTTATAACCCACTTCTGTGAATTTGGAAGCAGGCTTGGATTAAGAGGCTTGTCCAAACTCAGTACAATGCTAAGCTGAGATTCATTCAGACATCTGAGATTTGAGTTGATTCTTTAAGCACAGGCACAAAATACTTTTCTATTTCTATAAAAGTATAAAAACAAAACTAGTGTATAGTAGGCTTGGGGGGTTGTTGAAGGGAGCCTGGGAGGGGGGCCCCTGGAGTGCTGCAATGCTCCATTTCTTGCTCTGGGTGCTGGGGTCTTTTTGTGTGTGGCGGAGGAAGAGGAAGGACCACACCTCATGGCTTGTAGACTCTTAGTTCCCCAACCAGGGATTGAACCTAGGTCTTGGCACTGAAAATGTGGAGTCCTAACCACTGGACTGCCAGGGAATTCTCTGGGTGCTGATTTGATGGATGGATTCAAGCTCTACTATTATATGAGCACTTTTCTGTGTTTATATACATTGTACTTCAATAACACGTTTAAAAAAAATCTAGTTTGGATAATAGAGGAAAATACAAATGTAATGAGTTATTCCTTGCCTGTTCCTGTGATTACTGTACTTGTAAGCATCTACAACGCTAGCCCTGTTATGGGTGTTTCACTGTTATTCTCTAGCATATGTTGGGCCCATTTCTTCTGGTAAATATTTGTTAAATTTCTGCATGGAATAAGTGAACTGTATGGACTACTTCTTTGGTCTGTATATACCAAATATACCAAAAGTTTACATGTAAGAGCTTTCTCTACTCCACTGAATGAATACTCTTTTAAAAAAAAAATATGGAACACTTCACGAATTTGCATGTCATCCTTGTGCAGGGGCCATGCTAATCTTCTCTGTATCGTTCCAATTTTAGTATATGTGCTGCCAAAGTGAGCACTGAATGAATACTCTTGTTATAATCCCTCATAAAAGTCCACAGTTGAACCTAGCCTCCACCTTAAAGTTCAAGCTTTTACTCCCATCCCACTGAAATTTCCACATTCAACGAATTACAGCTCTGTCTAATGTAGTCCCCTAGTTAGTTAACTCTGCCAGTTGCATCCCTTGGTAGCACAATGTGTTGTTACCTTGTTTATTTAGCATTGATGTTCTATAAGCAAGCATTCACATAATTCACCCATCTAATTGACCCACATCCTTCCTTCCAAATTCCCCACACAGGCCTTCTCCAGGTTATTTAACACTTTTACTCAATTAACAATGCGTGCAAATGATGTCAGCTAAGAGGGCTTCTACTACATGTTGAAAAGTTCAATAAGATATTTTATCGAACCCAATATGTCCAAAATATTATCATTTTAACATATGATTAATATACATTATTCGTGAGGTATTTTGCATTTTTTTTCCATTCTGAGTCTTTGAAATCCAGTGTGCATTTTACACACAACTAAGCCCCAGCCAGCCACGTTTCAAGGGCTCAGTAGTCATGTGGTCAGTGGCTACCACACTGAGCAGTGCAGTTTTCAATCACTAGGAATTTACAGAAAAAAATGTTTTGTAATTCAGAAGAAACACTACCTATTTTAGGCCACAGCAGAACAACTTCAGGAGAGAAACACCTTTCATGGGAGGCTGTGACAAAGGAAACTGATCTTTTTCCTCAGGAGAAAATTATGTTTGAAGTGAGACCTGGCAGATGGAAAGTGTGTGCGTGACTGCTTAAGTCACTTCAGTCGTGTCCGACTCAGCTGGAGTGAGCTGCCAGGCCCGCCTCCAGGGACTCTTCCGGACCCAGGGATTGAACCCGCGTCTTTTATGTCTCCTGCATTGGCAGGTGGGTTCTTTACCACTAGCGCCACCTGGGAAGCTTGGCAGACGGATAGGCAAGAGGCAATCAGGTAGAAAAGAGCAAGGACCTGTGGGTTAAAGCGCCACCAAGGGAGCTAGTGTCCACATGCAGACTGCAAGGCCAGAGGGGCTGAAGGTGAGATGGGGGAGGAAGAGGACTGTGCAGAGAAGGCTCCTGAGGGAAGAGTGGGGAGAACCCGAGTTCCCTGGGAAGCGGACCACGGTGGAGGTTGGCAGGCAGGCCATGAATCAGGGGGTGCTCTTGTCCCCAACGCCTGAAGGAGGCGGGGGAGAAGGCAGGGTTGGGCAGAGGGAGATGCAGGCCTTGCCATCTCCATGGGGACCTATGAGGCTCCTCCGGAGAGGAACCCAGGTCTTCTTGGGCCTGTCACCAGAAATGGGCTCCCCAGGAAGGGGGCCTGCCTTGGGCCAGCATTCACCTCAGCAGAGAACATTCTTTGACTTCAGTTTCTTTGCAGAACAAGAGTCGAGGTCTTCTGAGAGAGAAAAGGAGGAATGGTTGCAGTGGGAAGCACCATCAGAGATCTTAGGAGAATAAAGGATTTCTGAAACAATCCTTGAGAAGACTGGGGAAGGGATTTGATCAGGGGCACCCAGGGGAACTGCCAGGCAGCTTCAAGGACTTGTTTTAGGTTGGCAGGTGTGAGTTCAGGCCCTTCGGCTAGATGGGTCAAGGTCGTGATCTTTTGTGTTCACCCAGCCCTGCCCATCACCTGGGCTGAGTGCGTGGCCATAGGCAGGGCTCTGCACCAAGACATAGCCATGTGGGTCTGCCCTGCCTGGCATCCAGGCAGGGTGATCAGGCGCAGCAGCAGAGGAAGACCACAGCATGTCCATCTGCCAAATGGGTGCGGCTGAAGGACCGAGGGGCAAGGGAGTATGGAACACTATCAAGAAAGGTGGTTCGTGAACTAGGCAGGATGATACCCGCTGGAAGTCACTTTGCCTCTTCTGAGTCCTCACTGCCCCTCCCTGGTGGTTGTCATTATTTCTGTTTTTTGTCGTATCTTTTTATGTATGCTTTAATTCCTCTCCTGTATTTGCAGCTCTCTGAAGAGTTCCAGCTCCCACCAAGCCCTCAACAAATATTTTCTAAATGTTCTAGAGCAGCAGTCCCCAACCTTTTTGGGACCGGTTTCGTGGAAGACAATTTTTCCACAGACTGGGGAGGGGAGGATGGTTTTTGGATGATTCAAGTGCATTACATTTCTTGTGCACTTTATTATTGTTGCATCAGCTCCACCTCTGATCATCAGGCATTGGATCCCCGAGGCTGGGGACACCCTGTTCTAGTGTTGTCTTCTGGTTTTATTTTGCCTCACCTACACTGACTTCATTATAGGTTAGCCAAGTGTTTGTTAGTGGGTGAGGAGGGGAGCCTGGATCCACACTGTAGGTTCCTCATTCATTCATTCACTCAACAGATGTTAAACCATAACCATGAACTAGTAGAGACAGATTGGACCTGGTTCCAGTCTTTCGGGATTTAGTGTTTAGTGGGGAGAGAGACACACTAAGCAAGTAACCACCTAAAGAGTATATGACCACAAACTATGAGGAACATTCTGAGGGAAAAGAATGCCGTGTTTTATGAATGTCTCTAACGAAGGGATCTGACTAGATGGGTGGTCAGGCAGAGAAGATTTCCCCAGGGAAATGAGGTTTGAGCAGAATCTCTCCAGAGAGAAATAGGGAGATAAAATATAAGAATATGAACAGAATGAGGCTAAAATTATTGGCTGGCATTTGCTATCCAGGCTCCATGTTGAACACACCTCCAGTCTGCACTCCCCCTCATCAGGCAGGCTTCAGAGGCTTCTGTTGCATCCACTGAGACACTGCATTCTAAGCTCAGAGGCCACAACTATAGGGTGTGTAGGGTGCATGCCTGAACGTGACCTCAGCATCTTTCAAAGTTTCAGGAGGTCACCTGGTTGGGGAGTGTTGGAAGAAGGAATGCCACCTCCCAGGAAAGCTCTTTGACTTTCCTGGTTCTCAGTTACCAACTCTAGCTGCTTCTGGCAGAACTTTCCTTTCCAACAAGTACAGTTGGTCACTATATATTGAATCTAGAAAAATCAAGCCCAACATATACTATTAGGGCCTTATCAGTTATTTTAATTGTCAACATACTGTGTTTACTATTATCATTAAGTCCCATAGAACTCTAGAGTTTATTGAAATAGTGTTGTTTTTTTTTTCCAAATGACTTGAAAGACAAAAAAAGTTATTAGGTAAATTCTTTTGTTAAAAATAATGTAAAAAACCCCCCACAAATACCCAATGTAATAATAAGTGAAGGGTCTCATTAGATTACGGATTTTTTTTAGACAATTTTAACTTCTAGCTTGGTTGGTTTTTATGACCCACCTGGCTCTTGCCCATAATCTGGTCATTCCTGCTCAAGGAATATTGAAATATTGAAATATTCACTCTCTCACCCCAGACAGTGAATGGAAGCTGGTGGCTACCAGGATTTGAGTTTGTCCTGCAAAGCTACAGTTAGGAAAATGGCTTATTAAAACTCCTCTGCTTGTAAACTGCCTTCCCTGCTTAAGCTCATTTTCATTCTATTTTCTTTATTTTTTTCCTCTCTTTAATTTTATGCCTTCCTAGGTTCACACAGCCTAGTTGTTTTACAGGAATATGGAGTTAGCTCTTGTCCAGTGCCAACTGGCTAAGGCTGGATGGGACCACTGACCCTAAAACTGGGCCTGTGTAGGTGCCTGATGAATGACATCAGAGGATTGGGAAACTCCATCCTAAGATCCTGCTAAGTGCCTTCATTTTTGGATGTGCAGAAGTATGTAACCCAAATATACCCGTGCCTTCTCCCCTGCCTCCAATCACTTCTCCACACACCTGAGACCTCCCTGCTTATCTCATAAGTATCCCAGCTCCCTCGACTTCAGAGAGGTGAAGCTGAGACTTGTTCTCCCAGCTCTTCATTTGGCTGCCTTGTAATAAATTCTTTCTTGGCTGGGAAACTTGGCATCTCAGTCTTTGGTTTGCTGTGCATTGGCCAACAGACCTACTTTGGTAACAATATCAGCTCATTCAAGTCACTGCTAACTATTTTGGATCATAGAAGTTTGAAAGATCTTAGATCTCTTTCTGTAAAATGGGAATTAATACACTTACTCTGAGTATTAATTTCTTATTGCTGCTGTAACAAATACCACACATTTAGTCGCTTAAAACAATGCAGATTTATTATCTTACAGTCTTGAAGTCAGAAATTTGAAGTCAGTGTCAATGGACTAAAGTCAAGGTGTCAGAAAGCCTACATTGCATCTGGAGGCTCTAGGAGGAAATCTATTCCCTTGCATTTTCTAGCTCCAAGAGGCTGCCTGCATTTCTTGGTGCACAGCCCCTTCTTCGATCTTCAAAACCAGGAGTGATTGGTGGAATTGTCATCTTGCTACATCCCTCAGACATTCCTCTATCTGGACAAAATCTCCCTCTGTCACCTTTGTGATTACATTGGGTCCATCTGGATAATCCAGGCTGATTAAGGTCCCCAAGTCAAGACCCTTAATTTGATGACATCTGCCAAGTCTGCTTCACCATGTAAGGTAACATGTTTGCAGGTTCTGGGAATTTGCACATTGATGTATTGGGGGTGGGGTCATTAGGGTGCTATAACAGTGTGAACTGTTGCATTTGTAGCAAATATGTAGCCATGGACAAATTTTTAATAATGGAGTGAATATAATATATAAATCACACAATGCTCAGAAATTGTAGTCAATGAAAAGAAGCTATCCAGATAGCCCCTTATAAGATGAATTTTATATTTAAAAATTTTGTTTGGACTTTATCTTAAATGCTCTTTTTTTCTGTTATGGTATTTTAGTTTCTTTCTTAACTTTTTTTTTTTTTTTTTTTTAACAAGGTTGGGCACACTCTCCTTATTAGGAATCACTATTCATCAAGTTACACTGATGTAACCGGAAAGAAAAATCAGGTCAGCCTAACGTTTGAAGAATATGAAAGCCAAAATTCAAGATGTGGGGGAGAAACCTGGGTTGAAGCTTTTGGAAAATTTAATTTAAAATTTGAGGTCAATTTTCTCTCTAACAGAAGGCGCCGTTACCAGACGTTTTCTTTCCGTATTTAAGGACATTTGCTTATAAGTATTCAATTATCTCCAAATATTTTAAAAATATACTCTTCTTTTTTTTTCATTATGAAAGAGAAAACTGTAGTCTTAGAAAAATCCTGGGAAGTGATAGTTATGCCTCACCACCCACTCTTTAAAATCAGTGAACTGGTTTATTGCCTCCTCTCTCCAGCACTGAGGTGGTATCTCTCCCATCCTCTCTCTCATTAGTCTGATCTGCTTGGAAGATGGGGCTAAGCCTCGTAGTTAAGATCATCTGTTTGTCGTTCCCGCCCAGCGTGTCGTCCTCTGGCTCCATTCCTTCTTTCTTTGTTATATAAGGCAAGGTTACTGGAGAAGTTCTTCAGGCTGGAGAAGCTGTAACTGCAGCTTTTTTTTTTTCTTTCTTTCTTTCTTTTCATTAAAGGCAGAACTAAAACCGAGGTGAGTCGTTTAAAATGAGACACTTAGCATCTCTTGCCTGGTGGGGTGCCCAGGTTGTGTTTTATTTCACAGATGCCTAATTAACCCCTGTTTATCAAAGCCAGAGGATATCAGGTAAAATGCAGCCGCATGAAACCGATCCTTGGAGGGATCTATGTTGTAAAGTGTGAAATCAGTCGCTGATGGACTACTTTTGTGGTCACCTTAAGACTTTAGCATCTTGGAAAAGTTGGCCCCAGAAGGGGGTACTTTTCTTGATGAAGCTACAGGAATTGGAAATAGTTCACTGAAACCTTTGTGGGTTAAAGATATAAAGGACTGTGGCGAAGTCCCAGTGGTATGAAGGGACGCGCTTCTGTGTTGTCCAAACTGGATTTCCCTGCAGTGATTTGTAAAAGCCAAATCGCTAAGGGCGGCGGGTCCCTCTGATGAGTATGGGCCACCAGAGAGGCCAGCCCTGGCAGTGTGCACTGCCAATGGGGCGTGAAGCAGACACATCTCCAGGCTTTTGTTCCCTAAGCAGACCAGCTTGGGCAGGAAATTCATCTGAGACTGCTCTGAATTAGAAACTACAAACTTATGAATGGTCCGTCTGCTCACAGGCCAGAGCCGTTGAATCTCTTGAGTCCTTTAACATTTTTCTAATTGCATCAATGCGTCCAAAAACAAAATTTTTTTTTTTTTTTTGGCCGTTGATTTTAGAAGAAATAATTAAGCGGGATGAGCCACATAAATGATGGCTTTACCTAGTTCCTCCTTTAACTCTAAATTGCTGGAGGAATTAATAAAAGCTCACAAAATCTATTAGTCTAAAAATCCATTACGAGTGGCATAAGAAAGGCAGGCAGCAATTGTTAAAAAATGACTGTAAACTGGAAGGAAACTGGTCTCTCTGAGGAGCCGGCACAGTATACAGTGTCGCGTACCTCGCCTCCATCTCCCAGTCACTGGCATTAGAGGAATAAGAATCAGGGTGTGCAATCCCCATAGGTTCCAGCCCTGATTTCTGAACTATTTCACTTGGTCCTCACAGCAACCTTCATGGGTAGCTATTACGATTCCATTTTGTAGATGAGCAAACTGAGGATCAGAGAAGTCTGACCTGCCCCAGATCACACAGACAAAGGCAGACTTACTATAAAGTAAATGAACATCAGGGCCCCCACTTGCAAGGGCCCCAAGAGGGTGGTAGTCACATTGTTAGGGGGTCAGGACCCCAGTGGGGTGGGGTGGAAACAGATTGTAATCAGTGAGCATCTCTGCATAAATGTTTCTGATAAATTGTCTAAAGAGATCTCAGAAGGCAAGATTGAAATCTCTGGAAATGTGTTGTGATTTCCTTCTTCATTTCAAAGAAATATTCAATTCTGCTCTCAAGTTTGTGTTCTTGAAGAGAAGCCCCTAAGCTTTGGGCCCCTTAAGACCTACATCTGCCTTTGAAGATAGGCGATGAGAGGTAGAACTATGTTTTGAACTTCTGATTCCAAAGCCTGTTCTATTTTCAGACCATGTAGAAACAGAGAAGTATAAACAGAACATCAAGTTAAAAAAAAAAAAAGCTGGATATGAGAATTGTAATTGTAATAATGTAAAGCTTTTGCTCTTATCCAAGCCCCCATCTTTGGGCTTGGAAGTCCTGTGCTCTGGGTCCACAGCTCATCTTCCTCCACATCACATTCATGTCTGCTCCCTCCCAGGACCCAGGAAGGGCAACACACCAGCGTGGTTGATAAACATCAGTTAGCTCGTATAAAGTAGTAAATGTAATTTATACTTTCATATTGGTTTACTGTTCACTTTCTAAAGGAGAAAGTGCATGATGTCACCAGGGAGACACACATAAATAAATGATGACATCTATACTTCCTGTAGATCTTGTGGGAACTTATTTGTGATTTTGAGTCTTTTAATCAGTCTCTTTTGCTGTTACTCTTCACGATGTAGTGATAAAGGCTTGCTGATGGAGAAAGAGTGGCAAAGGGAAGTATTTCCCTAGGCCATGATACAAATGAAGGAGATGGGGACGTACAGGCAAACACATAACCGTGCCAACTGATCTGTAAAGTGTCCATCGATGTCACCCACCTCAAGCAGCTGCTATACATCCTAGAAGTAACTCATCTCCCCTTGCCACACCTACCATGCTGCCTGCATTGGTGCTCACCTAAGCTCTGCTTTCTTTCTCCATGTGGGGGGCGGGCTGTCCTAGGAGCTGAATAGCCACCCTAGCTGGCTGCGCTTGCAGATCCTTCTCTGCCCATCATCTCTGGCTGCTGGATCACTGACTTCCTGGTTAACCTGATCATTATCATCATCCTACAACAATGTTGAAATATTTCCATGTCTGAGAAAACACGGCCCTCCATATCTCCCATTTCTTTGCAGAACTCCAGTTCCACGCTCTCCCTCTTATCCGACAAATCTTCACCTCGCCCCATTTGCTGTCCTAGTCTTATTCTCCTGACCTCTTAAGGACACGTGACAGAGCCTGAGCCAGTTCTTTCTCTCGGCCTCTGGGATCCTTCTGGTTTTTCTCCCTTCTTACTGGCTTCTCCTCGGATTGCTTTCCTGTCTCCTCCTTTATCCAATTTCTAAATACTGGAGTTCCCAGGCCTCAGCCCGGGACTCCCTTCTCTTCTGTACTTTCTCCTCCTCTAGTTCATGGCTTTAAATAGTGTCTATAAGTAAATGAGAAAGTTGTCTCCAGCATTCATTAAAAACAAAATTTTTTTGCTATACAGTTATAGAAAAATGTGTGAAAATCAGAAAATATGATCAAAAATAGGAAGATAAAATCAGCCATAAACTCAATATCCAGAAATAATGAGTTAACATCTTGGTATACATACTTTTTCTATGTACATGTATATAAATGTATGTATAAATGTATATATTTTATATAGCAAAGTAGAATCACATTATATATATTACTTGGAAACTTGCTATTTAAGAATGTTTTTGTGGATAGCCTTTGATGCCAAAAGACACAGGTCTCCAGCATTGTCTTCAGTCGCTACGCGGTTGTGTGTTTTTTTCTTTTTTTTTTTTTAATAGTATGGCTATTTCCATGATCGAGGTAATCTGGAGTTGTTTCCAGTTCTCTGCTGTTGTGCAGAAAGGTGGTGCTGCGGCTCCTTAGCAGTCTGGGCCCGGGTCCTTCCTTGTGAATTGCAGTCCAGGCCGCTGGAAACTGCTGAGTCAGAGGCGCGTGCACGTGTGAATCATGAGTGCCGGCGCCTGGTGAGTCCCAGAGTTCGGACACCCGCTGACATCACCTGTTGGTCTTCAGGCCGAGGGGCGCCCGGGGACCAGACCCTCGCGCGGAGCGGGCCCCAGGGACCTGACGGCCGGTGGCGGCTGCAGAAAGGCCTGGGCGGGGGGGCCGGGGGCCTTTGTGCGCACCAGACACCAGATGGGACTCGAGATGGGGAGGGACCTGTGAGCAGGTCAGATGGCAGGCTTTCCACAGACCTGCTGCTGCTGCTGCTGCTGCATCGGGAACAAGCATTTTGGCGGGAAGAGAAAATTCTTAAAAAAAAAAAAAAAAAGAACAGAAGTTTTCCCTGTGATGGGCCCTGTGGACAAATGTCTTTTTGACTCCGTGTGTGCTTGGGGGCGGGACTGCCGCTCAGAACCCGGCTCTTTCCTTCTGAGATAAAAGCCTTGTGCGCTGTCAGATGTGGACCCACAAATGGGGTGGGGGCGGGGGGGGGGGCGGTTCCATCTGGCCTTTCAGGGAACGGAGCGATATCTGCGCTCCGGTGAGCAGGGCTGGCCGTTGTTAGAAGGACTCAATGCACAGGATGTCAAACAAGGGGCGGGTTTGTGCGGGATCCAGGGGGTGTGCACTGGCAGAGAAAAAAGATGGTGGTGAGGAGGGAGGGACACGGGACCCCCAAGGCGGATCCCCCGATTTACATCTTAGCCCAGTGTTCATGAGAAGATGGGGCAGGGGGGCTATGTGTGTATATGAGATGAGGGGCGGGTAGAGGAAGATGGAACGGAGCCTTCTTCCTCTATCTGTAGCCACAGGCCCCGGGGCCTCCACCACCTGGGTGTCCCTTTCTAACTAGAATAAATGTGACTTACTCAGGCCAGTGGCAAAGGCCGCGTTGTTTGTGTCTGAAAGGAAAGCTGAGATCTAGCACGCTGCTGTCTTGAGTCAGTAGACAAGTGGGGAGGGACACTGCGTGAAGACTTCTCTCTGTCTTCTGAACATCTGCTCCCTGGCCTTGCCCTCTCCAGGTCTAAGCGTCCCTGCAGAGGCCCCTGTTGTGCCTCTAGACACGGTGTCTAGACCACAGTGGTGTCCAGCACGCCCGCACACCTATCACTTAAGCAGAGAGCTGTGTCTGCAGCCCAGATGTGCTGGCAAAGGCCTGGGGGGAGGATGAGAGGACAAGCAGACCAGGTGAGGGCCGGACAGGACCCTACTGGGGAGGGGAGGCGGGGCGGAGGGGGCCAAGAGAGGACGCGCATGGGGGCTCCCAAAGCCCCTTCCCACACTTTGCCCAGGGCGAGCCCACCTTCCCACCTAACCCTGCATTTCTCAGAAATAATCCTTATCCACTGTGAGCACTTCATGGGGAGGGACTGTAGCCCCCGCATACAGTGATTCTCTACAAGGACGCAGAGGACGGAGAATCCCTCCTTCTCACCTCCTCTGGGAAGCCACCGAGGGTGTCTCACTGAGTTCCCACCGCAGAAGTGACTTCACACCAACTTCTGTGTACTTTGGCCTCGGCCAAGCAGAGTCAGTTCCGTTTTCTTAGTTTAAAATTGTCTTCTAGACAGTTTAAAAATTCCATTACATTTCTGTTTTTCTGAGTGAAAACAGGCTCTCAGAACACTCACTGGACTGGGGGTTCGGTTCATGGGTGGAGATGTCCAAGCTGGGTCCCGTGGGTGGGCTGCCTGCCTCTGCTGTCAGAGGTGCTGCCACCCCTGCGCCTCCTGGGAGGCCCCTCCTATGGTCCAGAATGAGGCTGGAGCTGGCTCTTCCTGCACACAAAACAGCCTTGTGGACAAGGTTCACAGACAAGCCCTTGCTTCCAACAAGGGTGGGAGGATGTGAGGGATCCCTGGAGTAGGCAGTGACAACCCACTGCAGTATTCTTGCCTGGAAAATCCCATGGACATAGGAGCCTGGCATGCTGCAGTCCATGGAGTCGCAAAGAGTCTGACATGAATGAGCGACTAAGCACTTTAGCTCTTACATTTGATGTATATTTAAAAATTCTCTCCTCTGGCTTGGCCGAGAGCAGCTGGACAAGTCATTCAGCCTTCCCACTAAGTAAGGGGATTGGCAAGATGGAGTCTTCAGTTCTATCCAGTCCCCAAGTTTTGTGATGCTGTTAGGAGAAAGAAGAAACAGCTGGCTTAGAGGAACTAGGTTCAAAAAAAAAAAAAACAACCCAAACCTGAGCATTTCTTCTTAGAACAACAAGTACTCAGAAACAAGTACCGGTGAAAGCAGATTGCTGTCAAGTGGGGCTTCTTATCTGATCAGCCTCTCCTTTCTGATGGTAAACATGTCCAATGATAATAATTCTAACCTCAGACTTTGATAAATAGGTGGTTTTAAAACTTGTCATCAGAGCACACCCATGCTCCATGCCAGTCTTCCTGGGCACTGGGACTGGTGCCGCTTCCCAAGCCACAGGTCAGGCCTCCAGGGGGCTGGAGTCTCATCCAGCCCCAGGTAACTTTGAGATGCTGAGCTTCTGTTAACTGTGTGGTTGGCAGGAAGGTGAGGGTAGTGCTGCTCTGGGGAGATGGAAAGACAGAAAAGAAGAGGATGATAACTGTCTTCAGCTGGGAATTTGGGAAGCAATAGGAGTGTCTCATAAATTCTTCCTCCCTCCCCAGAAAAGAATGCCTAGTATATAAAATGTCCAAAGCACAAATAGGGTCATGTCATTGCTCTTCTCAAAAATTCTTGTTTGACTCCCTACTGCCCACATTTGGGCATTTGGGGCCATTTATGACTAACTCCAGGGGCTTCCCAGGTGGCTCAGTGGTAAAGAATCCACCCGCCAATGCAGGAGATGTAGGAGACATGTGTTCAATCCTGGGTCCAGAAGATGCCCTGGAGCAGGAAATGGCAACCCACTCCAGTATTCTTGCCTGGAAAATTCCATGGACAGAGGAGCCTGGCAGGGTGCGGGCCATGGGGTTGCAGAGTCAGACAAAACTGAGTGACTGAGCACTGCTTAGCAAGCAGCACGACTAACCCCAAGCCTTCTTTCCAGCTTTCTCTCTGACACTCATCCTCAGAGAAACTCTTCATCTTCCCACTGGCTTACTTTTTCTGGACTAGATACTCTTTCTCAAAAGCTCCAGTCCCAGGGGTTTCCCTGGTGGTCCAGTGGTGAAGACTTCACCTTCCAATGCAGGGGGTGCAGATTAGATTCCTGGTCAGGGAGCTAGGACCCCACATGCCTCACTCCAAAACATAAAAGCAAAAGCAATATTGTAACAAATTAATTAAAAATGAATTCATTAAAAAATGAATTTGTCCACATAAAAAAATTCATCAGAATCTTAAAAAAAAAAAAAAAGCTCTAACCCCAGATCTGCCTCTTGAAATTATCATCATTCAAGGCCCAACTGGTTTGACTTCCTCCTCCTTGAAGCCTTCCTGGATTTCCTAAGCTGAAAATTCTTCACCCCGCCACCACTCCCACTTATCTGAGCAGTCATAGTCTTCAGTTTGTATCTGTCTTTTGGTACAACTTGTTTTCTATCTATTCTTCCAATTATTTCTACATCTTTGACCACACCGGGGTAGACCTTAGCTCTTGCTATTTAGCTCATGCTATGCCCTTACTTGGAGAAGGCAATGGCACCCCACTCCAGTACTCTTGCCTGGAAAATCCCATGGATGGAGGAGCCTGGTGGGCTGCAGTCCATGGGGTCGCTAAGAGTCAGACACGACTGAGCGACTTCACTTTCACTTTTCACTTTATGCATTGGAGAAGGAAATGGCAAACCACTCCAGCGTTCTTGCCTGGAGAATCCCAGGGACGGGGGAGCCTGGTGGGCTGCCGTCTATGGGGTCGCACAGAGTTGGACATGACTGAAGTGGCTTAGCAGCAGCATGCCCTTACTAGGTGCTGAACAGATGTTTCTTGGACCACATATAAAATGAAACAGGCAAAAGAAAGTGCATGTATTGGCGCTGATGTAGCAGTGCAGCAGGACAGCTGCCAGGCCAGGTGAGGCAAAGATCTAAGAGCAAATGGCCTCAGACCACCTCAAAGCACACACGCTCTATTTTCCAGAACAGAATCTGCTGGCAGCTTGCCAGCCCTGTCTGCCTCCTAGAGGGGACAGATTTCTGCTCCCCCCCAAACCTTTTCCTTTCTTTTTTGAGACCCAGGCACCTGCATCCCTCTCATATAGAATAAAGGAAGAACTGGAAATAAAAGACACGCTTAAAGAAAAGAAGTACTAATTTTGAAAGATTATGCTGTGGTTAGGTTAATCTTACAATCCCAGGAGTTTAGTTTTGATCACTTTCTGCTTATCATTTGCTTAAAAAAAAAAAAGACAACCATCATATTTAAAACAAGCTATAGGACCTTGTGGGCACTAAGCCAGTGTCTTCCACGCTTGGATGAGCAAACACCCCTTCAGAGGATTCACTAAAACGCAAAACCTGAAATTGCCTGCTCCAGTGGTTAGAGCTTCATGTTGCCATTTCACCGGGCATGGGTTCTAACCCTGGTCAGGGAATTAGATCCTGCAATCATGCGGCGGGGTCAAAAAAGAAAATTGCAGAAGGTCTGGGCAGAGTTTATCATCCTTACAATTCTAACAAGCTCCCGGGTGACGCCTGTATTCTGGTTCTGTGGACTACACCTTGAGAAGCAAGGATTTATACATGATTTTCAAATTATGTGCAGTAACTAAGTTTTTCAAATCACTTTTCCCACCTTGAGCCCTTATAATATCTTCTTGATGCTGTTCTTAAAAAAAATTATATTTTGTATTACAGTATAGTTGTTACTTTCAGGTTTACAGCAAAGTGATTTATATATATATATATGTGTGTGTATATATATATATATATCCATTCTTTTTCAGATTCTTTTCCCAGATAGGTTATTACAGAATATTGAGTAGAGTTCCCTATGCTATACAGTAGGTACTTGCTGATTATCTATTTTATATATAGTAATATATATTTGTTAATCCCAAACTCCTAATTTATCCTTCCCCACCCACATTTCCCCTTTGGTAACCACAAGTTTGTTTTTGAAGTCTGTGAGTCTGTTTCTGTTTTGTAAATAAGTTCATTTGTATCATTTTTTAAAGATTCCACATATAAATGATATCATATATTTGTCTTTCTGTATCTGACTTTCTTCACTTAGTATGATAATCTCTAGCTCCATCCATGTTGCTGCAAATGGCATTATTTCATTCTTTTTTAAATGATTTCTTTTTTAAAATGATTTTATTATTGTTATTTTATTTATTTTTACTTTTTGGCCGTGCCACGTGGCATGTGGGATCTTGGCTCCTCGACCAGGGATCAAACCCACACTCTGTGTGTTGGAAGTGTGGAGTCTTAACCACTGGGCCACCAGGGAAGTCCTCATTCTTTTTCATGGCTAAGTAACACTCCATTATATAGATATATAGTGGAATATATATATATATATGTATGTGTGTATCTTCATCCATTCATCTGTCAATGGACATCTAAGTTGGACATCCATTCATCTCATGATGGACATCTAAGTTGCTTCCATGTGTTGGCTATTGTAAATTTTTTGTTGCTATTCTTAAGGCCCATTTAGCAGATTTCATTTTGTTATAGCTATGTATATGTTAGGAGCCATCACCATGGAGGTAGAAGCCGTCTCTTCCTGTTATCTCCATATTTTATAACCTTCCTAAAGGAGATGGCAACACACTCCAGTATTCTTGCCTGTCGAATCCCATCAACAGAGGAGTCTAGCGGGCTTCAGTCTGTGAGGGCACAAGAATCGGACACAACTTAGCGACTAAACTACTGCTGCTGCTACCAGCAGCACAGAGGAAGTCTTCACAAATGTTTTGTAGGTGAATGAATGGGCAAAGCAAAACTATAAAACTATTTTCAAGTGCACAGTTGTGCCCTTCAGAGAAAGCTGAGTCCAAGAAAAGAAATCAAGGTATTCTATGGGAACTGATGTCTCTCAGGAGCTGACGTCATTGCTTAGGGAGAGGGACCTTTGTGAACTGACTGAACTATATGCACTTTTGGAAGCCATAGGATCCCAGTCACACTTTGGAATGTGCTGCTAGGAAGGAGACACCATCTAGCACATGGCAGTCACCATACACTGGGTTTTAGTATTAGGAACCTCTAGGAACTTCTCACTGTAATCTATCTGTGTCATTATTCAAATGCTGATTATAGTATCCAGGCTCATGGCCTTTTTTGCTTATTTTTTCCTCCTTTTTTAAAAAAATATTTTTGGCTGTGTGTGGTCTTTATTGCTGCATGGGCGTTTTCTCTAGTGATGCATGGGCTTCTCACTGTGGTGGCTTCTCTTGTTGCAGAGCATAGGCTCTGGGGAATGGGGGCTTCAGTAGTCATGGGGCAGGGGTTTAGTTGCTCCTTGGCATGTGGGGCTTCCTGGCTCAGGGATCAAACTCATGTCTCCTGCATTGACAGGCAGATTCTTTACCACTGAGCTGCCAGCGAAGTCCTCCCTTCTTGTTTCTTTTCAGTCCCTTTTCAACATCTTGGCGCTATTCATCATGTCATATGCAGAGCTGTTAGGGAGAGCTTTCTGTAACAGAGATCTCTCCAGAGCCCTCACCTTCCTCGTCTGTTGCTTCCCCACTGCCAACCAGAATCAAGATACCTGCTGAGCCCTTAGCTGCCCACCCTGTGCCCTTTCTCCAGCTTTATCTTTCCTCCTTTCCCACCATACTCTCCACTCCCTCAAGCTGGACAATTTACCAATCCCCAAGCACATTCTTAGGCTCCGTGTGTTTGCTTATGCTGTTCATTTTGCCTAAAATGTCATCTCTCCACCTGGCAACCTCTCCTTCTCTTCGCTCCTATCCAATCACCCAATCCCACCTTCCCCTGGGGTCCTCCTCAAACTCCAGAAAGAACAAGTCAGTCTTCCGGGGGCCCAGACTCTTTGCTGCTCCTCGGTTCCTTCATTTATCCCATTGCATTGTCCTTGGAGCCCTACTCTGGCCACCTGCCTTCTTCTTGGCATCTCCAGCCCCTTGTGGGCACCCAGTTCAAGCTCCTTGAAGAAATGCAGTCACCGGGACAGCACTTTAACTGTTGCTGTTGATGATAAAGTACTTCCAAAGTGGCTCAGCAGTACACAATCTGCCTACCAATGCAGAAGACTCGGGTTTGATCCTTGGGTCAGAAAGATCCCCTGGAGGAGGAAATGGCTATGTACTCCAGTACTCTTACCTGAAAAATCTCAAGGACAGAGGAGCCTGGCAGGTTACAGTCCATGGGGTCGCAAAAGAGCCAAACATGACCAGACAACAACAGTTCATGACAATCCCCTTTCCTTTCTCCTGGCCGTCCAGCAGGAATTCCCATCAATCCCGGAACTGCTGGTGTCAACTTCATGACCTCCTGTCTGATTTCTTCACAACTTCTCTACATGGTAGGTGTTAAAATCCTTATTTTATTCACAGAAATGCCTAGGATCAGAGAAGCCAAATCTCTGTCCCTAGAGCTTTCTGGTGATTTTGTTTGCAGACTTGGGACCCAGAATTTAGCCATGTGCTAAAAATTGGGGTTCTGGAAGCCCAAGTCCCATAAATATGTGCTGAAAGACTGACTCCTTAATAAGGCTGTTTGTTAGGTAGGAAGTCTGTCAATGGCATCTGAGTCACTCATTCCTGAAATAAGACTTAAGTGTGGAAAAGAATTCCCCTTCCTTCCTGCCCCTGGTACATTAATATGACTCAGGAGGTGGGCACGGTAAGCAGGGAGCTCACTGACTTGGTAGGTATGAATTTGAGGGTGGGGCAGCATTTTCTAACCACAAGTAGCCAAGTTATTTCCCCCTTTCAGGAGAGGTTATTGTGGGTCATGATCACAGAGCCACCATTTCAAAACATTTTCGAGAGGTTTTTTTTTTGCCATTGAATGTAAAGACAGGTGATTTCATGCTTGCTTATTTCACTCTGTAAACCTAGTAATTAAACATAGTAATTGATCAATCTATGACTGATGCAACACATACTTAGTATTTATGTGAACTTGGACAAGCTCTCTGAGCCGCCACTTCCTCATTTAGAAAATGAGGTTCCTGGGGGAATAGCTGAGCGCATGCATTTGTGAAAACAGGTGCTGAGCCTAAAGTTGTTGTTTAGTCATGTCTGACTCTTTGCAACCCCGTGGACTGTAGCTGGCCAGGCTCCTCTGTCTTTGGGATTCTCCAGGCAAGAAAACTGGAATGGGTTACCATGCCCTCCTTGAACTTGAGATTCCTGGTTTGGCAGGCGGACTCTTTACCACTGAGCCACCTGGGAAGCCCGGAGCCTATAGGGCGTGTTTAGTTGCTTTAGTAGCCACTCACAAATGTTTGCTGGGACCTCGGGTCTCAGGTCACTTAGTTTTCCCCAACACTTCTTTATCATTGAAATCTGCTCAGGTACTGAAGTGCTTCAGAAATTCTAGAAACAGGTTATGTATCCATTACAAGCAGTCAGTGATGTATCTGAGTATTTAAATAAGATTGCCCTTTGGAATTCTGTTTCTTCTCCAAAAAAATGTGGACCACAGAGAAATAAAAGTAAAAATAAAAATGACTGAAACTCACTCAGTGAGGCTTTTAGACGATTCACATCAGAACCCCGTTTGTTTTTGTTTTAATGCCCCTTCCTAACCTAGGATAATCTCTGGCTGAGGGGCATTACATTTTGGGTGAGTATCAAGAAAGGAGATGTAACTTTTGAGAGAGACAAACTCATCAGGTGATTTTTATAAGCATTGACTTCAGGGTGACTCAGCTGCTTTTCTTAATTCAGAAAATTTACTAACGAAAGGTGCTATGGAGAACCAGTCTCCCTGCTTTGATCCCATGCCCCCTGAATTGGAAGTCCAGAGTCTTAACCACTGGACCACCAGGGAAGTCCCTACACACAAACCTTTTAAGCCTAGAGGTGGTGAACTGCCATGACCATGGAGATGGTAGAATTACAGCACCACCATTTTAAATCACAGGCTGTGACTAGAAGCAAGCAAGAAGATTCATTCTGATAATTCTGATATTGCTATCTGGCATTGATTTAGAAAATCCAGATATTCTGATAGTCTCTACAGGGAATACAAAATGAATGAATTGGCTGTGTTTGCGTGGAATGTATTTAATCCAAGGAAACCGGTTTGTGTAGGATAGGACATGCACTGTGGGAGCCGCACCAGACAGGTGGCACTGAGTGGCCCTTCCACCTGTGCCTACTTCCATTTCCTCGCCTTGGAGCCACAGGTGTACCGGGATCCCATTAAGTGGGGGAGGGCACTTGGCATTTTGAAGTATATTTGATACAGGCTTTAAAATGAAGCCTAGAAAAAGCCTTAAAAATCTCTTATTTTTTAGTTGTTTTATTACCAAATAAACCAAGAGAAAGAGGGACTTCCTTGGTGGTCCAGTGGATCTCCTTCCTCCCAATGCAGAGACCCTGGGTTCGATTCCTAGTCGGGGAACTAGATTCCCACATGCAGCAACAAAAGATCCAGCATGCCGTAGCTGAGACTCAGCGCAGCCAAATAAATAAATTTTTAAAACAATAATAAGGAATAAACAAAGACCAAGAGCTTCATCCTTGCCAGTCTATTCAGTCCCAGAACCTCACCTCCATGCTAATCTCCAGAATTTCTCTGACATAGGGATTGGGGCTAAGCTGGGGACCAGGGGTGTGTCAGGTCATCAGGGCAGGCGGTAGCTAACAGAAAGTCAATAGTGATGACATAGTGGCTATGTGCCCTCAGGAAAAGCATTGTCATCTGGAGTGTTGTCTCTATTCTGAGAATCTGGGAGTTCTTTGTCTCCAGGCCTCTAACTGGCTCTTTGAGGTACGACACCCATATTTATGACTTTTAATTGATAATATACTGGCAAATACCTCTGCTTTGTGAACTGTCTTGATTATGTCAACTTAATTATTCTTTAAACATTAGAGGGGGCAGAGGGAAAGGAAGTTTTTTGGGACACAATATAGCCCTTTTCCCTTAGGAACAGGCTCTCCAGAAAATGTTCTTTTATATTTTTAATAACTTTCTCAACACACGTTTGTATAGGTTTGTTCAATATTGTTAACTTTCCTTATGATGACAGTTTGGAGTGGGCCCTCCTATGAGACTCAGTTTGAATAGACTTTAAAAAAATATTTTCAGTGTCTTAAAAGTGGTTTTTGAAAAATTATTAAAGATACACACGGTGGGACTTACCTGGTAGTCGAGTTGTTAAGACTGTGAGCTTCCAGTGCAGGGGGCATGGGTTTGATCCCTGTTTAGGGAACACAGACATTTGACTGTGTGGATCACAACAAACTGTGGAAAATTCTTCAAGAGATGGGAATACCAGACCACTTGACCTGCCTCCTGAGAAATCTGTATGCAGATCAAGACGCAACAATTAGAACCAGACATAGAACAATGGACTGGTTCCAAATCAGGAAAGGAGTATGTCAAGGCTGTATATTGTCACCTTGCTTATTTAACTTATATGTAGAGTACATCATGAGAAATGCCGGGCTGGATGAAGCACAAGCTGGAATCAAGATTTTGGGGGGAAATATCAATAACCTCAGATATGCAGATGACCCCGCCCTTATGGCAGAAAGCGAAGGAGAACTAAAGAGCCTCTTTATGAAAGTGAAAGAGGAGAGTGAAGAAGCTGGCTTAAAACTCAGCATTCAAAAAACTAAGATCATGATATCTGGTCCCATCACTTCATGGCAAATAGATGGGGAAACAATAGAAACAGTGACAGATTTTATTTTCTTGGGCTCCAAAATCACTGCAGATGGTGACTGCAGCCATAAAATTAAAAGATGGTTGCTCCTTGGAAGAAAAGCTATGACCAACCTAGACAGCATATTAAAAAGCAAAGACATTACTTTACCAACAAAGGTCCACTGGTCAAAGCTATGGTTTTTCCAGTGGTCATGTATGGATGTGAGAGTTGGACCATAAGGAAAGCTGAACACTGAAGAATTGATGCTTTTGAACTGTGGTGTTGGAGAAGACTCTTGAGAGTCCCTTGGACTGCAAGGAGATCCAACCAGTCCATCCTAAAGGAAATCAACCCTGAATATTCATTGGAAAGACTGATGTTGAAGCTGAAACTCCAATACTTTGGCCACTTGATGCAAAGAACTGACTCTGGAAAAGACTCTGATGCTGGGAAAAATTGAAGGCAGGAGAAGAAGAGGGTGACAGAGGATGAGATGGTTGGATGGCATCACTGACTCAATGGACATGAGTTTGAGTAGGCTCCGGGAGTTGGTGATGGACAGGGAAGCCTGGCGTGCTGCAGTCCATGGGGTCACAAAGAGACAGACGTGACTGAGGGACTGAACTGAACTAGGGAACAAAGATCTCTTATGCTGCGTGACAGGTGCCCCCTCCCCCCGCCCGCCAAAAAAAAGATACACACACAAAAAAGGCAAAACTATGAAAATGGTAGAATGATCAGTGGTTGCTCCAGCCTAGAGGGAAGAAAGGATCAATGGATAGGGGAGAGGGGATGTAAAAGGCAGTGAGATTGTTCTGTGTGATATAAGGGCAAATACACATTATTATACTTGTCAAAATCCACAGAACAGTCAACATCAAGTGAACTCTAATGTGAACTGTGAACTTTCATCACCACTTATCAATGTTGGCTCATCAATTGTAAGAAGGGTGCACCACACAAGTGTGTGACATCAGTGATGGGGTGTGGGAGCTGAGGGAATTTATGGGAATTCTGTACTTTCTGCCCTTTTTTTTTTTTTCTGTAAACCGGAAACTGTTCAAAGCTAAAGTAAAAAAAAATGTTCTAGATGGACTTCCCTGGTGGTCCAGTGGCTAAGACTCCATGCTACCAATACAGGGCGCCTGGGTTTGATCTGGAGCCTGGTGGGCTACGGTCTATGGGGTCGAAAAGAGCTGGACACGACTAAGCAACTTTCACTCACTATAGGAGAACTAGATCCCATATGCTGCAACTATTAATAATTAAAAAAATATCCATCATGTCCCAACGAAAGGTCATGCATGCTACAACAAAGACCTGGCCCAGCCAAATAAATACGTAAAATTAAATTTAAAAAATGTTTTAGAAAATAAAAGATGCATATGATAAAAACATATATATACAGTGTTGAAAATGTATCTTATGGGGAGGGAGGTCTCCCCATTCCTGATCCTTAGTCCTCTACTCTTCACCCTGGAGACAGTGATGTTTGCCAGTTTAAAAAATATCCTTCTGGGGACTTTCGGGGTGGTCCAGTGGCTAAGACTCCGCACTCTCAATGCAAGAGGCCTGGATGTGATCCCTGGTCAGGGAACTAGATCACACATGCCACAGTAAAAGATCCTGCATGCCACGACTAAGACCTGGCACAGCCAAATAAATAAATGTATTTTTAAAAATAAATAAAAATAAAAAACCTTCCAGATATATTCTCTCCAAGTGTTATTCACTCAGTCATGTCTGACTCTTTGCAACCCCGTGGACTATAGCCTGCCAGGCTCCTCTGTCCATTGGTTTCTCCAGGCAAGAATACTGGAGTGGATTGCCATTTCCTTCTCTAGGGGATCTTCCTGACCCAGGGATTGAACCCAGATCTCCTGCATTGCAAGCAGATTCTTTACCATCCAAATCACCAAGGGAGTCTATTCTTTCCAAGTATAAGCACATGTATTTATGATCTCCCATCTTTTTAATACAAATATTGCATATTATATATAATTTTCATTTAAAAGAAATAAAACATAAGACTAATAAAGAACAGAAAACAATGGAATTGGCAAAAAAAAAAAAAAAAAAACCCATAAATGGTTGTGGTGGGGTTGGCGCAAGGTCAGGGGTGCACAGTGGGTTTGAGGATACCAGAGTGGAGGGGATGTTTGATGAGGTGGTCCTGGGACAGCTCTGCCAAAATAGCTGCCCCTGCTAAAACTGTATCAAAACAGTCTGTTCTGTCTCTGATTAGACAGTAATGTGAAGGCTGTATAATCTAATAAGGCTTGTTCTCTTCAAGACCTTGGCAAGCGTCCGTTCATTCCAGTGACATCATCTCTGAATGTTTTTGGAACCTCTCCTTTGTAATTGCCCTTCAGAGTCTGCGGGACAGTTTGTTTTGCTGCATTTTTTATATCAAGAAAGGGAATCATCTGAGTGACCCTGAGCCCTGGAGGGTGTAAGCCTTGGGCAAATAGCGGAGCTGCCTATGCACCTGAATTTGCCAGTGTACTTGTGTTTTTGTTTGCTTTTTGTGTAACAGAAAAGCAAACACGTCAACATCCCTCCCCCTAACTTGACCCTACCTGCATTGTGGTGGGGAAAACCTGGATGCAGGGGGCTGCTTCCCATCTGAGAAAATGAATGCCAATATGGCAGCTTGATTTGTTTCTGACATTTTTCCAGATTAAATGAAATGAAACCCAGGGAATGAAGACATTAGAGCTATGCTGTCCAATATGATAGCTACAAGTCTTGTGAGTTGAGTACTTACAACTCACTAATGTACTATATCAGGAGAAGGCAATGGCACCCTACTCCAGTACTCTTGCCTGGAAAATCCCATGGATGGAGGAGCCTGGTAGGCTGCAGTCCATGGGGTCGCTAAGAGTTGGACACGACTGAGTGACTTCACTTTCACTTTCCGCTTTCATGCATTGGAGAAGGAAATGGCAACCCACTCCAGTGTTCTTGCCTGGAGAATCCCATGGACGGAGAAGCCTGGTAGGCTGCAGTCCATGGGGTCGCACAGAGTCGGACACAACTGAAGCGACTTAGCAGCAGCAGCAATGTACTATATACAATTTACTTTATTAGTTTATTGTTCACTGTCTCTCCTTGGTTCCCCCCACCCCATCACCCCACCTCACTCAACTAAAATATAAGCTCCATGAAGTCAAGAATATTTGATTTATCCACTTGTGTATCAAAAATAGCATTTGCTATTCACAGATAGGAATTAGTGAGACAGACTTCAGCTGAAACTTTAAGCATAAGCACTGATCCTGGCATCTGGTGAGAATCAAGAAAGATGTTACTCATGAGATGGATGGAAGCTAGTGTTTCAAGATGATGCTTGTGAAGCAGGGGGAGCAAAGGACTGAGACCTGTTTAGGGGGGACATCTACAGCTGGGGTGTGGGAGCAGGAAGAGAAACCAGCCAAGGTGCGAGGAGAGAGAAAGTCAAGGAGATAAGGGAACCCTGGAGCACTCTATGGTCAGAAGCCTAGGAAGCAGAATTTGAAGAAAAGGAAATGTGATCCTGAGGGTTCCGTGCAGAAGCCAGTGTGGAATATAAAGAGTGAGGGTCAGTTTTGACCCGAGGAGAGTTACTATTTGTCATCACTTGCTAGATTCTGAATTGACAGGTGTAAGTATTGCAGTTTACACAATTGCCAGTATAAGCTGCCCTGCTTATATTTGATTGTATGTATGTGCTAAATTGCTTCCGTTGTGTCCAACTCTGCAACCCCATGGACTGTAGCCTGCCAAGCTCCTCTGTCTATGGGATTTTCCAGGGAAGGATACTGGAGTGGGTTGCCATGCCCTCCTCCAGGGGATCTTACTAACTCAGGGATTGAACCCATGATTGCATCTCCTGCACTGGCAGGCATTTGATTGGTTAAACTAACTGAGAGATCAGTCTCAACATTTTCCTCTACAATAGAAGTCTCCTCTAAAACAGATATCTCCTTTGTAAAATAAGCTATCATCAATTTCTGCTTATAAAGAATGTGCTACATAATTTAGAGTAACTCAATATAGGTTAAATTCCATTGACATGAAGCTTAATTATTTTGATTAATCTTTCCTTAGCTAAATCTTGACTCCCCCCAACCCCCAATTTAAAGGGATTTTTCTAATTTAATGAAATCACACTTAGTAGAATCAAACCACAGGCTTAGACTTGCTTGAGACAGTTCCTGATTATGCCTCTCATTCTGGCATCCTGTCCAGCTTAGCATTTGTCCTAAATGTTCCTTTCTAAAAGAGGGATTGTTTCCACTGGAGTTCCCAGGTGGCGCTAGTGGTAAAGAACCCACCTGCCAGTGCAGGAGATGCAAAAGACTCGGGTTCGATCCCTGGGTCGGGAAGATCCCTTGGAGGAGGAAATGGCAACCCAGGCCAGTATTCTTGCCTGGAGAATCCCATGGACAGAGGAGCCTGGCGGGCTACAGTCCACAGTGCTGCAAAGAGGCAGACACAGCTGAAGCAACTTAGCATACAGCACATTGTTTCTACTAGTACAGAGATAAGCAGGGGTGGGTTTGGTAGGTTTTACTTCTTGGCAAGTAGTATGTGAGATGCAGGAGAGCAGCCAGAGTTCTCCCTTCAACATGCGGTTAAGTCTGAAACACAGCTAAGCATCCTGTCTCTTTTCTTGTAGCTTTCTAGATGCAGCAACACTCCTTTTCAAAGACAGCATGCAGAGTGTTTGCAGATGAAATGAAGTGCTCTGGACAGGGACAGCCAGGGTTAACGCACATCCTCTCATCCCGGGTGCTGGGGGTTGACGCTGCTGGACCTGGTGCTGGTCGCTGTTGCCGACTTGGTGTACCAGCCAGTTGTGCTGTGACCCACGCTTTGGTCTGTGTGATGCTGTGTCCCCAAGGTGCCAGTCTGCAGTCAATGAGGCCAATGTGAAATATGAGAAATTACAGGATAATATGGTCATGTGTGTGTGTATGACCTAAGTCACTTCAGTCTTTTCGACCCCATGGACTGTAGCCTGCCAGGCTCCTCTGTCCATGGGATTCCCCAGGCAAGAATACTGGAGTGGGTTGCCCTTCTCCAAGGGATCTTTCTGACCCAGGGATCAAACCTGCATCTCTTAGGTCTCCTGCATTGGCAGGTGGGTTCTTTACCCACTGAGCCACCTGGGGAGCCCAATATAGGCATACTTGAGATGTATTCAGGAAATAGGGGCTAAGCAGTTATGCCCCTGGGCTTATAAGGAGTATCTCAAAGTTGCTGCTACATTGGTTGTGTCATTTATTGTATTGTGTAAATCTCATCTAGCTTTTTAAAAATTATATATTTGTTTATTTATTTAAGCTGTTCTGGGTCTTGGTCACTGCACAGGTTTTTCTCTAGTTGCAGTGAGCAGGGGCTACTTTCCAGTTGCAGTGCATGGGCTTTTCATTGCTGCGGCTTCTCTTGTAGCAGAGCACAGGCTCTAGGTGTGCGGGCTTCAATAATTGTGACTCGTGGTTTCTAGAGCTTGGACTCAGTTGTTGTGGCACATGGGCTTAGTTGCCCCACACTTGTGGTATCCTCCCAGACCAGGGATCCAACCTGTGTCCCCTGCATTGGCATGCAAACTCTTAACCATTGGACCACCAGGGAAGTCCTCATCTAGTGTATAAATTGCTTAGTGTGGTAAGCTGAATAATTCCCCTCTCCTCTTGTAGATGTTCATGTCCCAACCCTGGAGCCTGTGAATATATCACATCTCATATGTAAAAAGGTATTTTGCAGATGTGAGTCCATATGGATCTTGAAATGAGCCTGATATACTCAGGGGTCCTTATATGGGGATACAAGTGCTGAGTCAGTAGTAGATTCTTCCTCATCAAGAATTTGGAGTGATGAGGAAGGGGTCATGAGCAAAAGAACAGAAGAGAATGAAAGAAATTGAAAAAGGCAAGGAAATGGGTTCTTCCCTCTGAGCCTCAGGCAGAAACCAGCTTAACCAACATATTGACTTTAAGTGGGTGAGACTGATTTTGGACTTCTGCCCTCCAGAACTGTAAGACAGACAGCACATTCATATTGTTTATAGTCTCTGAGTTTGTGGTAATTTGTTTATAGCAGCAATGGGCAACTAGCCCATGTAGAATTCCTTTTTATTTTGCAATAAATCTTTCTGCCAACAGTTTTAAAAAAAAAAGAAAGAAAGAAAAGTTAATATATAATGAAAACAAAAAAGTTTTTCAGCTAAAAAAGTGAAAAGTTCATATTTAATGAAAAATTAGATACTCAGGTTTCTGTGTCTCACAGTAGTAGTCAATAATGAACCCGTAACATGACCCTGACGCTGGGAAAGACTGAGGGAAGGAGGAAAACGGGGAGACAGAGGATGAGATGGTTGGATGGCATCACCAACTGGATGGACATGAGTGTGAGCAAACTCTGGGAAATAGTGAAGGACAGGGAAGCCTGCAGTCCATGGGGTGGCAGAGAGTTGGACATGACTTAACAACTGAACAGCAACATTAACAAAGCATATGTCAACATTTATTGTCCACAGTGGGGGGAACCATGGTGATATCACTGACCACAGAAAAAGCAGAAGACACACATCTGCTGAGGACATATCAGCAGCTACTTAAAAGTTTTACTCAGCTGCAGAAGATATATCTACATATTACTCAGTGAAGCGTGACTTTTCGTTTAGGTCAAATACCTTTTCTTCTAGATTAATTTCACTTATTTTCAATCCCAACTTTTCTTATATATATACAACAAGAGAAGCAATTGATATTAATGTGCTGGCTTCACTGGTAGCAGAACAAACTGTTTTTGTTTTTTGTTTTTTGTTGGTAAATAAGTTCTCTGGTTGCTTTAAGATTAAAATCAATTTTAAATGTTTAATTGATGTAGTCAATGAAGGAAGGGCCAAAAACTTTAGTGTTCGGAAGCTTTTAACAAACTGTAGCCTTCAAATCCAAATTACAAATAGGAAGACAGAGAAATTTATCCCTAAAAAGGGAAAGGAAAAATCGAACAGTTAAAAATCAAGGGCTCCAATGTTGTACAAGATTTAATTAAAAAAACCTATACTCGTGTTTGTGCTTTGCAGAATCTTGATTTGTGGGGCTCTGTTGACAAAACTCCAACTTTTAATTGAATAAATTTAGATTCTGAAGTGGAGTGGAATGGTATCTAGAAGGCTTACAATCTACAGCATCTAGATTTGGCAAAATATTAAAAAGAATCATAAATAGATACAACTTAATTTGATCAGATTTATTTTATACCAACCTTTGTTAAAGAAATGTACTTTGGGGTCAGAGGTGGGCAAAATGGGTTAAAAGTTCCAAATTTCTGATTATAAAATAAGTCATGGCGATATGTATGGTATGGTATGGTGACTTCAGTTAGTAATGATGAATTGTATATTGAAAAGTTGCTGAGCGTAGATCATCACACGAAAAATGTGTAACTGTGTTGATGACTGTTTAGATTTATCATGATCTTTCCACAATATATACAAATGTTGAATCATTATGTTGTACACTTGAAACTAACATAATGTTATATGTCAATTTTATCTCAATTTAAAAAAAGAAAAAAAGAAATGTACTTTGACCTAAGAAAGGAGATAGTACCTATAAATATACCTGATCTGAGTTACTGACACATTTCAATGTAGAAGAAAAATTAGAATTGTGAATGCCTTCTATTTAGCAGAGTTTGTTCTCAGTTTACCAACTATTTTAACATCTGTAGAAAGAGTATTTTCCCAACTAAAAATAATGTGGTCTATACAGAAATCATTTTAAGATGTAAACACTTTAAAATTTATTAATCATATATACAACTTTGCAGAAAATTGCAGGCAACTTCATGAGATAATTAAAACCTTTAAGAGTATAATAAAAATATATTCTTCAACATATTTCAGTAAGAAAAATATGACCAAGTAACCAGTTAATGTACACAAACATGTACCAAGAATGTTTTTATTTTTACTCTTTGGATAACCCATGTGAATGCATTTTTTATCTCTCTTTTTCTTTCATATACATACATACTGGCTACTTTTTAAAAATTTTACTTTTGAAGGTATCTTTGGAATAGAACTATTTTATAAGTTTACCAGTACAATAAATTCAATTTGTCCACTAAAAATACATATTGGAAAGTTTATATAATTTATATTTACTTTTGTGTCTGTTTTCACTTTCAAAAGTGTGTAGATTTGGGAGATAAATGGTTAGTTTAGTTACAGTGTTTCTAATTTTCTATATAAGTCCTGGGGCATTGGCTGCCTGTTGACCTCTTTGTTAGTCACATGGATTTTTATCTCTGTTGATTTATTTGAGAATCATTGATGACCTGCCGGCTTCATGATTGCACTTGGGGTTTAACTTCCTCCAACCAGCTAATACTACTCATTCTCAGTGTCTGGCACAGTTTGCTGAATGATTCGTTTATCCTGTCTTAAATCATCCTGCTTTCTGATGCTAAGCTTCTTTAGGCTCCTTCTCTTTTCTCTTTTCTCTCTGACTCCCGCTGCACTCTCACATCTAATTCTTAGCTTATTTTTGCTGGCTTGTATTTCTTATCCTAACCTCTTTTTCCTGTTGGTGGTGGTGTTTAGTCACTAAGTTGTGTGTGACTCTTCTGCGACCCTATGGGCTGTAGCCCACTAGGCTCCTGTGTCCATAGGATTCTCCAGGCAAGAATACTGGAGTGGGTGCCATTTCCTTCTCCAGGGGATCTTCCTGACCCAGGGACTGAACCCACATCTCCTGTGGTTGGCTCCTGAATTGGCAGGCAAATTCTTTATCACTGAGCCACCTAGGAAGCCCCCTTTCCCTCTTGCTTGCCCCATAATCCCAACTTTGGCACTGTTAAATTAGATGTTTCCTGAGGCTAATTTTTGCTTTCTGTTGTTTTACAGGGAAGGCAGGAGTTACATTTCAAGACGCAGTATTCATTTTTGTGGAAGATGGTGTGCTTCTGAAGTCTCTGCCACAAATCCAGGTTTCGTGCAGAGGGGAGGGACTTCCATTCTGGAGCACTTCCATTCCCCTAGCACTGCATCAATTACTTGGGAGTTAGGCCCATTGTTTTTGGGCTTCCCAGGTAGCTCAGTGGTAAAGAACCCCTTTGCCAATGCAGGAGATATAAGAGATGCAGGTTCGATCCCTGGGTCAGGAAGGAAATGGCAATCCACTCCAATATTCTTGCCTGGAGAATCCCATGAACAGAGCCTGGTGTCTCAACAGAGGAGTCCATAGGGTCTCAAAGAGTCAGACACGACTGTAGTGACTAAGCAGGCACGCATGCAAGGACCTTAGAAATGTCCTGAGGCTGGAGAAATATTCTCACATCAAGAAGCTAATCCGGTTGTTTATTTTCTGTTTTGTGCCCCGCCCCCTCCCAGCACGTATGGTGTAGGGGTTTTACGCGCAGGAGCTCGGCACCCTGACCTGCACGCACCCACACTGTTTGTGCTGTTGCCCTGGACACTGGGAGACAACCACTTCTTTCACAACCAACTCACCTGCTGAGCAATGGACTGGCTGAGGGCCTGACTTGCTCCTCCTTGTTCTGAGAGCCCCAGGCAGCATTTCCTCCCTCTGCGAGTCAGCTGTGGTGCTGGTCAGGATCACCAAAGGAACAGAGCGGGCAGACTTGTGGACTCAGCAGGGGAAGGAGAGGCGGGCAGACTTGTGGACTCAGCAGGGGAAGGAGAGGGTGGGAGCAATTGACAGAGTAGCATTGAAATATAAACATTACAATGTGTAACATAGATAGCTAATGGGAAGTTGCTATATAACACAGGGAGCTCATCCTGGTGCTCTGTGACAACCTAGGGGAAAGGGATGGGGGTGGGCTGGTAGGGAGGTTCAAGAGAGAGGGGACATGTGTATACCTATGGCTGATTCATGTTGATGTATGGCAGAAACCAACACAATGTGTTAAGCTGCTTCAGTCGTGTCTGACTCTTTGCGACCCCTTGGACTGTAGGCCACCAGGTTCCTCTGTCCATGGGGTTCTCCAGGGATTGAACCCGAGTCTCTTAAGTCTCCTGCACTGGCAGGCAGGTTCTTTACCACTAGCACCACCTTTAACTTTCTATTGTGAAGCACTATCCTCTAAATAAAAATAAATTTAAAAACAAAAGGACCACTGAAGGAATTTCTATCCTTCTCTGGGGCCATAGAATGAAAGGTTATCCAACAAAACAGTTAGTTCATTGAAAATGGGGACGATACTGCCTCTGCCCTGAGCCCAGAGGAGCAGGTAGGCATGCTCTTCATGCTGCAGAGGTTGTGCAGGGATATCCCCAGGCTGTGGACACCACCATCAGTCAGGTGGGCACTTTCAAACACCACTTGCCTCTCACAATGTTTCTCCATCAGTATTAACCAGTGCCTTGTGGAGAGGGAACCCGGAGTACAAGTACCATTTCTTCCATAGAGTGATTGGTAAGAGGAGAACTTGTAAGGCGTTTTTGCTCCAGGGGTTGGGTGGAAGCAGGGATCTTCTAGGCAATGGAGAACCCGCAGGTCACAGCTTGGTTCCTATGCCATCTTCTCAGCTGGAACTCCCAAGTGGAGGCCAGAGGGTATGAGCAGACGGGGCAGCATGCATCCCCCAGGAGGGAACCCTCCACTCCTGGGTGGGGGGCAGCTCAGAGCACCTGGAATTTCTAGACAGTTTGTTTTGGGTGGGGTTAGACTCCCCAGACATTTTTCTTTAGTGCCTGTATTAGCAGAAGACTCATGAAGATGTGCCATGGGGGTCTCCAACCAAAGAACCAGTGTTCTGTCAAGGCTCGTGTTTTGTGTGTATCTGTTTTCTATTTCATTAAAATTTATTTTTAGCAGTCTCAAATTCAGAATTTAAAAAGCACAGTGCAAAGAACACTTTTTTTTCCTCCTGAATTATTTAAAAGTTGGTTGCTTATGTATTTTTTTCCCAAAGTAACCTATATCTTACTAATATTTTTTTGACTTTGACAACCAATGCAATGAACATTTAACAACAGTATTTCTGTTTTTGATGGTGAGTACCAAAAAAAAGTTTTTATATTATTTTTTCTTAGAAATTTTAATTTCATTGTTTCAATTTTATTGCGATATAATGGACACAGAACATTGTATTATTTAAGTTGTACAACACGGTGATTTGCTAGATATTACGAAATGATCAAAGTTTAACCTCTATCATCTCACCTGGTTACAATTTTTTTTCCTGTGACGAGAGCTTTGCAGATCTGTTCTCTTACATGTGTACTTTATTCTATGAAAATACCACCTCAATAATAGTGTTGACTTCTGAAAAGGGGACTGAGATTGAAGGGAAGTAGGGGAACAGTTATATTTTTAAAGGAATAGATTTGCTACTGAGTCCAAGCTTATTCAGTTCACCACAAGACAGGTCAATTAACTGAAAAGTGAGTTGTTGGGGAAAGGAACAGCTAGTGAGTTTATGCAGAATGCCAGCAGACCAAGTAGATGAGCTTGTGTACAAAAGAGCATCTTGCCTAAGTCAGAATTCAGGCTTCTTTTATACTAAAAATGGAGGGAATAAAGTCAAATATTTCCTGATTCCAGTCAGCCTCCAGAGAGAATGTGTTAATTTCTTCCTTCCTGCAGTCCTTCACAGGTGGGCCTGATCAGGATGTTTCTTGTGTGCTAAACAAAGATATTTTAGCTTAACATTCATTGCCTGGGAGGCAGGGTTCCCAGAGACGCGCTATTATGTATAATTTAAGCTTATACGCAACATCCATTTAGTGATTAACTTGTAATAGACTACAAAGGTTCTTCCCTATTACAATTTCTGTATTATTTGATGCTTTTTACCATGAGAATAAATGCATGGATTGCTGGTTTATTTTCAAAGTAAATGGAAAGGCAAAAATAATAATAAAAATTTTAAGAGTAAGTTGCTGGCATGATGCCCTCCACATAAAGAGTTCCCCTATAACCCCCTCAACAGAATCATGCGATCAGGAAACTAACATGGACACATGAATGCCATCTATCTGTTCATTTCACTCAAGTCTCTCCAATTGTCCCAGGAGTATCTTTATCTCAAAGGATCTAGCCCTCCTCCCCTCTTATCCTGCAGGGATGCCTGTGTTGCTTTGCCAGCTCAGACTACTTTGAGACTAAGTTGGTTAAGAAGAAAAAGGAAGGGAAGGAAAGAAGAAATATATGTCAGTTCAGTTCAGTTCAGTCGCTCCGTCGTTTCTGACTCTTTGCGACCCCATGAATCGCAGCACACCAGGCCTCCCTGTCCATCACCAACTCCCGGAGTTCACCCAGACTCACGTCCATCGAGTCAGTGATGCCATCCAGCCATCTCATCCTCTGTCGTCCCCTTCTCCTCCTGCCCCCAATCCCTCCCAGCATCAGAATCTTTTCCAATGAGTCAACTCTTCGCATGAGGTGGCCAAAGTACTGGAGTTTCAGCTTTAGCATCATTCCTTCCAAAGAAACCCCAGGGCTGATCTCCTTCAGAATGGACTGGTTGGATCTGCTTGCAGTCCAAGGGACTCTCAAGAATCTTCTCCAACACCACAGTTCAAAAGCATCAATTCTTCGGTGCTCAGCCTTCTTCACAGTCCAACTCTCACATCCATACATGACCACAGGAAAAACCATAGCCTTGAATAGATGGACCTTTGTTGGCAAAGTAATGTCTCTGCTTTTGAATATGCTATCTAGGTTGGTCATAACATTCCTTCCAAGGAGTAAGCATCTTTTAATTTCATGGCTGCAGTCAGCATCTGCACTGATTTTGGAGCCCAGAAAAATAAAGTCTGACACTGTTTCCACTGTTTCCCCATCTATTTCCTGTGAAGTGATGGGACCAGATGCCATGATCTTCGTTTTCTGAATGTTGAGCTTTAAGCCAACTTTTTCACTCTCCACTTTCGCTTTCATCAAGAGGCTTTTGAGTTCCTCTTCACTTTCTGCCATAAGGGTGGTGTCATCTGCATATCTGAGGTTATTGATATTTCTCCCGGCAATCTTGATTCCAGCTTGTGTTTCTTCCAGTCCAGCATTTCTCATGATGTACTCTGCATATAAGTTAAATAAGCAAGGTGACAATACACAGCCTTGATGAACTCCTTTGCCTATCTGGAACCAGTCTGTTGTTCCATGTCCAGTTCTAACTGTTGCTTCCTGACCTGCATACAAATTTCTCAAGAGGCAGATCAGGTGGTCTGGTATTCCCATCTCTTTCAGAATTTTCCACAGTTTATTGTGATCCACACAGTCAAAGGCTTTGCCATAGTCAATAAAGCAGATATAGATATTTTCTGGAACTCTCTTGCTTTTTCCATGATCCAGCAGATGTTGGCAATTTGATCTCTGGTTCCTCTGCCTTTTCTAAATCCAGCTTGAACATCAGGAAGTTCACGGTTCACGTATTGCTGAAGCCTGGCTTGGAGAATTTTGAGCATTACTTTACTAGCGTGTCAGATGAGTGCAATTGTGCGGTAGTTTGAGCATTCTTTGGCATTGCCTTTCTTTGGGATTGGAATGAAAACTGACCTTTTCCAGTCCTGTGGCCACTGCTGAGTTTTCCAAATTTGCTGGCAGATTGAGTGCAGCACTTTCACAGCATCATATATATTATATACATATATCTCCTAGGACAGCAAGGAGATCAAACCATTCAATCCTTTCGGAAGGATTGATGCTGAAGCTGAAGCTCCAATACTTTGGCCACCTGACATGAAGGGCCGATGAAGAAGGAATTCATAGGGCCTGGACTCCATCTTAGGCCTGTTCATGCTGATCATGCTCAGCCACCTTTCTAATGGACTCTGAACTCTGTTTAGTGCCTATGAAAACAACAACAGAAGGAAGGATAAGACCCCCTCCAGACCGGGGAACCTTGAAGATTGTATCTAGGTTACTCATCGCCTAAGAGAAACCATACACTAATCACCCCTTCCTCCAGACAGGCCATGAATTTTTCTTTGTCTATCGGAGTGTAACCTCGGGTTTACTGATTATTGGCTAATTGTTTGACTGTTTGAACACATGAGCACATAGCACGGGAATGATGGGGTTATTTGGATTGTATTTTCCTTGGTTTATGTAGGTCTCAAGGAATTTGGAGTGGTGGCTTCAGACACGTACACATGGGGTATAAAAGATTTTCACAAATGCTGGTCGGGGTCCTTGGCTAAGAGGAGACTCTGCCTTGGGCCCGCCGGTTTAATAAACTGCACTCCACTGTCTGCATTGTCCTTCGGAGTGAGTTTGTTTCCTGGAACGCGTGGCTACAACATTTGGTGCATTGGCTGGGAAACTCCTCACTTTGAGGAGACAGGTCTCATTTGAGGCCACCCTGAGGCTTTGTGGCTTGAATCTCCTAGAGGGGGGAAGGCGCCTCAGCACTCTGGAAGAATTCAGCCGATCGACGCCCGGTTTCTTCGCTTTGGCAGGTAGTGAATGGCAGCCTTGCTGAGAAGAAATATATGTGTGTCCCTTCACACATGAGAGCTCAGGTGAAGAGGAACCCACCCGGCAGGGTGGAAGAGGGGGCCTGATCACCCTCTCTGGGAGGGGCCAGAAGGGGCATGGACCCTCAGGGGCCTGGAATAGGCAGGCAGCGGCGATTGCTTGGTACACAGGTCGACGAGCGTGCTTCGGTTTAGGAAGGAAATTTGTGAAGGTCATTTAGGAGGTGTGTCCACGCCGTCTCAGGGAAAATTATTACCAGCAATCACCAGGGGATTTTTAGGATAGGAAACTGGTCCTTGTATGCTCGTATTCTGCCCTCCCCCAGGAGGTGTCCCATTTGCTGTGAAATTCTTGACCCCCTCGGAATTGTTAGGCTAGAAGGAAGGGGATACATAAGTGAGTATGAATTGGCTTTCCCGGAGATGGCCTGGGACATGGGATATTTAACCCATCTGTGTTTTCATCCGCATCTGACCAAGCCCACCAAGGCAGAACGGACTTTAAGGGAGAAACAGTTTTGGACCACGTGGTGTTCTGGTTCGGCTGTGCTGACTGGCAGGTGAAGGCATGCTGATCCGCCTTCTCCCTCTGGGATCTGTCTCTTCTCACCCCAATTAGGAAGGAGGCAGAATGGCAATTTAAGTGTCATTGAGTGGAAATATCAGAAGTACATAGGGTACCGAGAACTTCGTAGACAGAATGAAAAGGAAAAGTAGAAGAAGGTCCGAGAAGGTAAGCAAGATGGGAGGAAGTGAATCTAAGGCAACTGTATTGGAGTGCATGATTAAAAATTTTAAGAAGGGATTAGGAGGAGACTATGGGGTGAAGATGAAGCCTAACCACCTCCACATATGCTGTGAGGTCGAATGGCCCCCTATGGGAGTAGGATGGCCACCAGAGAACACCATGAACTTAGAAATAGTGGAAGCAGTCTATACCGTAGTCACAGGAGAGCCAGGACACCTGGATCAATATCCACATATTGACTCATGGCTAGGGCTAGCTCAAGACCCTCCTACTTGGACAAGGTTCTGTATCCAGAAGGGAAAGGGAAAAATATTAATGGCACAAAACATGACTGATGATAAAAAGGAAATTCTACAGGATTTGGATGGGGACGACCTGACCCCTCCCCCATACTGGATAATGACTCGCGTGCCTCCCAGTGCTCCACCAGGACCAGAGGCCGCCTTAATGCTCGATCCAGGGCCAGGTGAAGTCCTGCAGCAGCCGCTGCTCCTCCGCCAGCTCTCCCCGAGGTCGTAGAGCCGCCACCTAGGCAGGTTCCGATCCCGGTGACAGAAGCCTCTGGCCAACACTTCCAGGATCTGGCTCCTGCCGAACCACCCAAGTTATACCCGCCTCTCCCTGTGAGTACTGACAAGAAGGGGAGGGAGACGTTGGAATTAAGCAGAAACTGCGCTCTGCCAGAGAGCCAGAGGGAACGAAAGAGAACAGACAAGAGATTTGCAGTGCTAGCTGCTGCTCTGGGAAAGTCTATCTCCAGTCCTCAAGAAAACCTCCTCTGCCGCAGGGACAGGACAGTCCTTCAACCGGTCCCAATGGAGGCCCCGCCCCGTTACAGCCAAACCAGTGAGCTTTTGGCCGCTGGAAGAATGAATGCCCTAAGGCAAGGAAGGAAGAGGAGGCTCCTGCAGTTGTGGGGCTTGCTGACTTGGAAAGTAAATAGGGCTGCTGGGGCTCAGAGATATCAGGTCCCCGAGGGCCCATGGTAACCTTAAAAGTGGGGGACCAAAGCATTGACTTCAAGGTGGATACAGGAGCAGAACTGTTGGTAGTAAAACCTGTGGCACCACTATCCAAAAAGACTACTGCTGTAACTGGGGTATCAGGAGAAGAGATGATTAAATCATTTTGCCAGCCCAGAAAATGTCAGACGGGGGAGCACCAAGTGATTCATGAATTCTTCTACATTCCTGAGTGCCCAGTACCCGTTTTGGGAAGAGACTTGCTCTCCAAACTAGGAGCACAAGTGACTTTCTCCCCTGAGGAGAGGCCCACCTTCCAGATAGACACTATGACTTATTTGCTCTCTCTCTTTCAATACCACCCCAAGATGAGTGGAGGTTGCATGAGCCTCCAAAGGAAGAACTGGGTGGGCTGGAAGAGCATGAGAGCGAGCTAACTCAATTATTTCCTGAGGTCTGGGCGGAAGACAACCCCCCCTGCCCCCAGGCTGGCTAAACATCAAGCCCCAGTGATAATAGAACTCAAACCAGGCACCATCCCGGTTAGAAAGCGCCAGTACCCGCTACCGATAGAGGCCTGGGCCGGCATACTGCCCAACATCAATAGATTGAAACAAGCAGGCATTCTAGTAGAGTGCCAGTCGGCTTGGAATACGCCAGTCCTGCCAGTCAAAAAGGAAGGAGGACAGGACTATAGGCCTGTACAGGATCTCAGGCTAGTCAACCAGGCTACTGTGACTTTACACCCCACTGTTTCAAACCCCTATACCCTACTTAGACTCCTCCTGCTGAGGACTAAAGTTTATACTCGCCTAGATCTCAAGAATGCCTTCTTCTGCGTACGCCTCGCCCCAGCGTCACAGCCCATCTTTGCCTTTGAATGGGAAGATCAAGTCGGGGGCACCAAGCAACAGCTCATCTGGACTCCCCCACAAGAGTTTAAGAACTCCCCAGCCATCTTTGGGGAAGCCTTGCCTTCTGACCTGAGCTCATTCCATCCCAAAGAGTATGGATGTTGGCTCCTACAATATGTGGATGACCTGCTGCTGGCCGCCGGGACCAAGGAAAAATGCTGGAAAGGGACAAAAGCACTGCTCCAGCTGCTGATGGAAGCAGGTTACCGGGTGTCGAAGAAGAAGGCACAAATCTGCAAGGAGGAGGTAAGGTATCTGGGGTTTGTTTTAAAGAAGGACACAAGGTTCCAGACCCTAGTTGGGTCCTGTATACTGATGGCACTAGCCTGATAAAACAAGGACAACGGCTGTCAGGTTAGCCAAAGCAGAAGGGGCCATCAAGACTGAAAAGGGATGGCGGGAATTGCCAAGTGGCAAATTATTGGTACCATAGGAGCTGGCATACAATCTGGTAAGCCAAACACACCAGCGACCCACCTAGGCCATGCTGCCTGCTCACAGGTTAATGCTGCCTCTCGGGTATTCGGACAAAAACCTCTGGGTATTCAGCCGAAAGGCACGCTGCCCTTTGAACACCTGGGAGTGGACTTTACCGAAATGAAACCTCACCGACACTACCATTACCTGCTGGTCATGGTATGTACATTCTCAAGATGGGTAGAAGCTTTTCCTACCTGGACTGAAAGAGCATCAGAAGTAGCCCGGTGCCTGCTTAGGGAAATAGTTCCCAGGTTTGGACTTCCTGCCAGCACTGGTTCAGACAATGACCCGGCTTTTGTAGCTGATTTAGTACAACAAGTAAGCAAAACTTTAAACATCAAATGGAAACTGCACACTGCATATAGGCCCAGAGTTCTGAGATGGTGGAATGAACCAACCGGACATTAAAGAGACTCTCCAAGTGGATCATAGAGACTGACTACTCCTGGATGGACCTGCTCCCAACGGCTCTGCTCAGACTCAGGATGACTCCACAGTCCCAAGGCTATTCTCCATATGAAATTGTGTATGGGAGACCCCCTCCCATAATAAAACAGGTGTCAACAAATTTGCCTCAGGTAAGGGGGGATAGGATTTCACAGCAGATGGAACTGGGTAAGGTAATAAATCGGGTAACTAAATTTGTACAAGAAAGGGTGCCGTTTCCCCTAGGGGAACAGATTCATGACTTTACGCTTGGTGACCAAGTATGGGTCAAAGATTGGAAACATGATTTGCTAGCCCCTTGGTGAAAGGGCCCTTCAGTCAGTTCAGTTCAGTCGCTCAGTCATGTCCGACTATTTGCAATCCCATGAATCGCAGCACGCCAGGCCTCCCTGTCCATCACCAACTCCCGGAGTTCACTCAGACTCACGTCCATCGAGTCAGCGATGCCATCCAGCCATCTCATCCTCTGTCGTCCCCTTCTCTTCCTGCCCCCAATCCCTCCCAGCATCAGAGTCTTTTCCAATGAGTCAACTCTTCGCATGAGGTGGCCAAAGTACTGGAGTTTCAGCTTTAGCATCATTCCTTCCAAAGAAACCCCAGGGCTGATCTCCTTCAGAATGGACTGGTTGGATCTGCTTGCAGTCCAAGGGACTCTCAAGAATCTTCTCCAACACCACAGTTCAAAAGCATCGATTCTTCGGCGCTCAGCCTTCTTCACAGTCCAACTCTCACATCCATACATGACCACAGGAAAAACCATAGCCTTGACTAGACGGACCTTTGTTGGCAAAGTAATGTCTCTGCTTTTGAATATGCTATCTAGGTTGGTCATAACATTCCTTCCAAGGAGTAAGCGTCTTTTAATTTCATGGCTGCAGTCACCATCTGCACTGATTTTGGAGCCCAGAAAAATAAAGTCTGACACAGTTTCCACTGTTTCCCCATCTATTTCCCATGAAGTGATGGGACCAGATGCCATGATCTTCGTTTTCTGAATGTTGAGCTTTAAGCCAACTTTTTCACTCTCCACTTTCACTTTCATCAAGAGGCTTTTGAGTTCCTCTTCACTTTCTGCCATAAGGGTGGTGTCATCTGCATATCTGAGGTTATTGATATTTCTCCCGGCAATCTTGATTCCAGCTTGTGTTTCTTCCAGTCCAGCGTTTCTCATGATGTACTCTACATATAAGTTAAATAAGCAGGGTGACAATATACAGCCTTGACGTACTTCTTTTCCTATTTGCAACCAGTCTGTTTTTCCATGTCCAGTTCTAACTGTTGCTTCCTGACTTGCATACAGATTTCTCAAGAGGCAGGTCAGGTGGTCTGATATTCCCATCTCTTTCAGAATTTTCCACAGTTTATTGTGATCCACACAGTCAAAGGCTTTGCCATAGTCAATAAAGCAGAAATAGATGTTTTTCTGGAACTCTCTTGCTTTTTCCATGATCCATCGGATGTTGGCAATTTGATCTCTGCTTCCTGTGCCTTTTCTAAATCCAACTGAACATCAGGAAGTTCACGATTCACATATTGCTGAAGCCTGGCTTGGAGAATTTTGAGCATTACTTTACTAGCGTGTGAGATGAGTGCAATTGTGCGGTAGTTTGAGCATTCTTTGGCATTGCCTTTCTTTGGGATTGGAATGAAAACTGACCTATTCCAGTCCTGTGGCCACTGCTGAGTTTTCCAAATTTGCTGGCAGATTGAGTGCAGCACTTTCACAGCATCATCTTTCAGGATTTGAAATAGCTCAACTGGAATTCCATCACCTCTACTAGCTTTGTTTGCAGTGATGCTTTCTAAGGCCCACCTGACTTCACATTCCAGGTTGTCTGGCTCTAGGTCAGTGATCACATCATCGTGATTATCTGGGTCGTGAAGCTCTTTTTTGTACAGTTCTTCTGTATATTCTTGCCACCTCTTCTTAATATCTTCTGCTTATGTTAGGTCCATACCATTTCTGTCCTTTATCGAGCCCATCTTTGCATGAAATGTTCCCTTGGTATCTCTAATTTTCTTGAAGAGATCTCTAGTCTTTCCCATTCTGTTGTTTTCCTCTATTTCTTTGCATTGATGGCTGAGGAAGGCTTTCTTATCTCTTCTTGCTATTCTTTGGAACTCTGCATTCAGATGCTTGTATCTTTCCTTTTCTCCTTTGCTTTTCACTTCTCTTCTCTTCACAGCTATTTGTAAGGCCTCCCCAGACAGCCATTTTGCGTTTTTGCATTTCTTTTCCATGGGGATGGTCTTGATCCTTGTCTCCTGCACAATGTCACGAACCTCATTCCATAATTCATCAGGCACTCTATCTATCAGATCCAGGCCCTTAAATCTATTTCTCACTTCCACTGTATAATCATGAAAGGGCCCTTATGTTATTCTAACTACCCCTACAGCAGTTAATGTTGCAGGTATTGTCCCTTGAATCCATCATACGAGGGTGAAGAGAACATACCACACAGACCCAAAAAACACTGAGTGGACTGCACAGAGGGACCCCGCTGACTCTCAAGAGACTAAGACCATCCTTAAGAAGAAGGAAAAGAAGATCCTGGATGAGCCCCTTCAGGATGAAGCCGCACAATCAACTCCTGCTGCTTGGCCTCATCAACGTGATTTTGAATTTAACTTCCGTTTCAACTCAGGACAATGTTTTCATCTCATGGGCACATTCCTATGCAGACTTCCACAACACCTCCAACTGCTGGGTATGTAGGGCTATGCCTCTGTCAGCGATGGATGGACTTCCTTGGTGGTGTCACCGCTCTGCCAAGGAGATTTTAAACCACTCTGCTCTTTTCTGGGATGACAAAAAGAGACTTTCCTCTCTCTTGTCAATCATAACCTCTCCTTGCTCTCTTGGTGTAAGATCTACAGTCAATAGACTTGGGTCATGGGGTTGCATTTGATATAAATGCCAATGTAACAAAAGCCTAACCTACTTGTTGTAAATCTACTCTGGTAGCCCCGGTAAATCTACCTTATTTACATGCTAGGTGGACAAGATCTGTGTTTCAATGATATGAGTATATTGCTGCCTTATTTGTATCCTCTACAGGGACAACAGATACCATGATTAACGTAGAGGCCTTGACTAATTTCACATAACAGGCCCTCCTAGATAGAACAAAAGCCATCCAAGCCTTAAATGAAGAGCAAATCCAAATGAGAAAAGCGGTAATTTATAATAGAATGGCTTTGGACATACTCACAGCTGCTCAAGGAGGGACCTGTGCTATAATTAAGGTTGAATGTTGTGTATACATTCCTGACTTATCTGGCAATGTATCGACTGCTTTAGATGACATGAAAAACCAGGTAAAAGCAATGTCAAATGAAAACATTCCTTTCTGGACTTTGGTCCTATCTTGGGTGAAGGGCGGTTGGTGGAAAACTAAATTTACCACTGTTATAGTTGCCTTGATAGTTCTGCTTTGTGGACCCTGAATTTTACAATGTATTATGAACTCTGTAATCCGAAGGTTGATGTCATTCTCCCAAATTGGTGGTCGGAGAGCTAGGGTGCAATATCTCCCTATGAATGATGCTCATAATATGAGTTAAGAGCATCAAGAGGTGGGAATGAAGAAGGAATTCATAGGGCCTGGACTCCATCTTAGGCCTATTCATGCTGATCATGCTCAGCCACTTTTCTAATGGACTCTGAACTCTGTTTAGTGCCTGTGAAAACAACAGAAGGATAAGACCCCCTCCAGACAGGGGAACCTTGAAGATTATATCTAGGTTACTCATCGCCTAAGAGAAACCATACACTAATCACCCCTTCCTCCAGACAGGCCATAAATTTTTCTGTGTCTATCGGAGTGTAACCTTGGGTTTATTGATTATTGGCTAATTGTTTGACTGTTTGAACACATGAGCACATAGCATGGGAATGATGGGGTTATTTGGATTGTATTTTCCTTGGTTTATGTAGGTCTCAAGGAATTTGGAGTGGTGGCTTCAGACACGTACACATGGGGTATAAAAGATTTTCACAAATGCTGGTCGGGGTCCTTGGCTAAGAGGAGACTCTGCCTTGGGCCCGCCGGTGTAATAAACTGCACTCCACTGTCTGCATTGTCCTTCTGAGTGAGTTTTTTTCCTGGAACGCGTGGCTACAACACCGACTCATTGGAAAAGACCCTGATGCTGGGAAAGAGTGAAGGCAGGAGGAGAAGGGGACAGCAGAGGATGAGATGGTTGGGTGGCCTTACCAGCTCAGTGGACATGAGTCTGAGCAAACTCCGAGAGATTGTGAAGGACAGGGAAGCCTGGTGTGCTGCAGTCCTTGGGGTCTTAAAGAGTCAGACACGACCTACTGACTGAACAACAACTATATATATATATATATGTATATTTGTACAATAAATCTACAATTTATTGCTGTTTTTGTACTCACCCTCCAAAGAGAGCTTCAGGATTTAACTGAAATAATTGATCACAAAGAGTCAGGCTAAGCGATCAAATATCAACAACAGAAAGAACTACTCACAGCGTTGTTTGGAGTGGTGGAAGAGCCAAGGCACCTTAATCGCTTAGCACAGTACTTAGCACATGGTAAGCACCGTCTAAGGTTCGCTCTGCTTAATACAGCTATTATCTTAATGTAAAGAAGTCCACCACACCCCGGCTGGAGGGCCCAGGAAGACATGTGGGTTTAGCCTGTGGCTTCGGGTAGCCCCTTGCACACAGTCCTAGGCATCCGGGGGTGTGTTTTTCCCTTTTCCAAGGCCAGCCATGGCTTTCTGCCCCTCCCCTCTTCTGGCTGAAGGAGTGGGGAATAAGCAGTCAGAACAGCTGGGCATCCCTTCTCCTCCTGCTTCCTCCTCCATCTCCACCTCTCCCCACATCCCAAGGAGGAAGAAAGGAGCAGATGGGGGAAATGAAACAGGACTAGGCTCAGCGCCTTCACAGCAGCACCCAGCTCCCAATGGCTGCCAAGGTCCCCGGGGAGACGAGATGACACACAACTTTGGCTTTGTCTTGGTTTCTTTATGTGTGACAGTGGGGGCAGGGCCCTGAAGCTGGGACCCCTCCGCTGGAAGGGTGGGTTCTCCAAGATGCCAGGGGAAAACTCCATCCTGCTTTCCAGCCAGCTTCTAAACTGGCCACCTGCTCTGTCTACACGGTCTCTGTGGGCTTTTTCATGACAAGTCAAGTCCCCAGGTCTTTTGGGGATGTGGGGTTTGTGTGAGACGCTGGGGAGCCTGCTTGTCTGATGAGGTCACTGTTCCTTGAGTTATTACCTTGCTGTACTTGGCATGAGTGAGCAGCAGGAATGCCTTGGAACCGTGTTTGTTTGTGAAACATTGAATCCCTGCCTAGTTACGCCCAAGCCGGCCAGGGGCCAGCTTGCCTCCAGACCCCAATCCTTCATATCTCTTCAGTCTTGAGTTCTAGGGACCCGTGTCTGTTTCCTGCCTTGGAGCAAAAGGGTTGGAGCCCAGAGGAGGCAGGTGGGGCAGGGGTCAGCATGTCTCCTCGGGGCCTGTGGGCTCCTGGGTCCATATGCTTTGTAGGTTCCATCTGAAGGGTCATTTTGTTGGTAGGGAGTGTTGGCAGGAGGCCAGGGCAGCATTTGGCAGTGAGCGGGCAAAGCCGTTTGAATTCTCAGTGAAGTCAAAGGAGTGGTCAGTGCCTCCACTTCCTGCCTGGGAGCCACGGCCGTTGGCCGGCACTAGCCTGGCCAGACAAGCGGCCACCTCGGGCTGTAGACAGGGTTGGGGTTGGGGTGGAGGGGAGGGAGCAGGTAGCCGGGGGGTCTCCCCGCCACCCCCCTCACCCCACCCCCGCCAGCTGGAGCCTGCCAGCTGATGACGGGCCTGGCCCTGGAGTCTGGCTCCAGGCTCGGAAAACGCTTCTATTCTGGGCCTCTGACACACTCCTCAGCCCTCCCTCCTGTCTTGAGCTTCCTGAGTCACTTCTCCCCACTCCCAGCTCTGCTTCTTTCTCAATGGAGTGGATTATCACCATACCATATGGTAGAAAAGCAGTTCCCAATTCATAAAGTCCTTTTATGCACCAGCTCTCTTCTGAACTTTCATCCGTCTGTGAGGGCCACCGGGCAGGTAATTGAATCATCGTGTCCCAGATGAGGGATAATGGAGGCTCAGAGAAATGTAAGCAGCTTGACCAACTGGGCACACATAACACACAACACACGACATACACATACACACAGACGCATTGCAAATCAGCATGGGGCTGGGTCTAGAATCAGATGAGTGCCGGGAGCCTGGCACTCATCCCCACCCCTAGGGGACTGGTGTACCAGACGTGGGCACGTGGGGCCCTGCGGGACCACCTGTGGTGGCCTCTTCCTTTCCTCCTCGTGGAGGACGTTTGCTTTTCTGGTATACTGCACTTTGAATCCCGGAGAAGGCAATGGCAGCCACTCCAGTACTCTTGCCTGGAAAATCCCATGGATGGAGGAGCCTGGTGGGCTGCAGTCCATGGGGTCGCTACCAGTCGGACACGACTGAGCGACTTCACTTTCACTTTTCACTTTCACGCAATGGAGAAGGAAATGGCAACCCACTCCAGTGTTCTTGCCTGGAGAATCCCAGGGACGGCAGAGCCTGGTGGGCTGCCGTCTACAGGGTCACACAGAGTCGGACACGACTGAAGTGACTTAGCAGCAGCAGCAGCAGCACTTTGAATCCAAGGGATTTAAAACACTGGTGGTGATAAGCAGAACTCTAGAAAAAGTAGAGAAAGTAGCCTGAATTTGCTTCCTCTTTCTGGGCTCCTTTCCTCCCTTCTTTCCTCAGCATCTCACCTTCTCCTTATCTCCTGACCCCCAAGAAACACTCTTTTCTATTCCTTCATTCACATACTCTAGGCGCAAGTGGCTGATACAGTTTAAAGGGTTCTTCCTCCAGACTGTAGCCCACCTGACAATTATGTGGTCTATGCCTCAGCTTATAAGACAGCCACATCCAAATACATCGTTTCTAGGAAGAAGACACAAGCACACGTTTTTGACATCTGGCATTGCCTGGGTGAAGGACCCGTGAGAGAATCAACGCCGGCCCTGGCGCTGAGTTGGCCCTGTAGCCCATGCACCCTAGTGCTGGGCGTTACCTCCAGCAGCTGGTCCAGGGGGTGGTCTGCCAGGGGCCCAGGGAGGGGCTGAGTAACCAGGTCTGGGTGGGTGGGTGCTTCAGGGAGCTCTGGGCATTGATCTTTACCATGTGTGGGAGCACTGCCACGCTTTCCCACGGGACCGCCATACTGCTGCGTATTGGCTGCATATTCACGCCCACATTTCGTTGCATCTTTTCCAGGACATTTGGAGGAAGATATCACGTTTTCTCTTTAACTCCTGTGGAAACTGAGTCTCCCTGAGGTTCAACAGCTTCTCAAGCTTTCACAGCCAGTGAGCGTTTCCGGCATTTGGAGATATCCCGAGCATTTGAGTACCTGAGATGAGAGGCCTTTCCTGGGATAAAGGAGCTTGGAGCCCTGGGTGGACAGAGGATGCTGGGAGGGCTCAGGCTTCACTAGAGGTCAAGGAGCAGGGGGAGGGAAATGGGGGAATGAAAGACATATGGGGGGTGTGCATTTATGCAGGTTGGGAGGATGGCCGGGGTGGGGTGGGCGGGCAATGAGAAACCGAGAACAAGCTGCTGCCACCACAGTTTTACTGTGGCCAGAACTAGTCCTGACGGAAACACAGCAACCATTCCCATTGTTTGCTTTGCCTCTTGCCCTCTATCTGAACATGGTCGCCCAGAGAATGCGATCTCTTGGAGCGCTGGCTGCGGCCCTTGATTTCAGAAATAGCTGTGTCTTGTTCACCAGGGGCTGCCAATTCATCCCGAGCTCTGTGGTATCTGTGAGCCAAAGCTGGCTGGTGTTGAGCGGGGTCTCTCGCTCAAGCACTCTGGGGCCTGGATGGTCGGACAGTAGGAAATTCAACCTGCTCTTCTGTAGCTGGAGTCTGAAACGTGGGTCAGCACTTGCCCAGAATTCCAGGTAGCCTTCCCTCCTGAGGGCTGGATTGCCACTTAAGGCCCGCAGACAAAACCCTGGCTGTTTGCCTCCAGGGCAGAAGGGAGTTTAGCCTCATGGCAACCTGTATTCCTAGGGGCTGGCCCAGGGCTCTGAGGTTTCCCAGAGAACAGAGGGAGGGCCTTGGGGTGAGGTGGTCCGAGCCTCCGTACTTGTCTCCATGCAGACCCAACAAGGGGCTGGACCAGGTGGGCAGAGGCCCAGCTGCCCTGTCAGTGACGTAGTCCCACGTCAGTCCTTCTTAAGTCAGTTCCCCTCCCTCGGCAGCACACGCCCCTCCCGACCTACATGCTCCCTCCCAACAAAGGACATTCCTAGTGTCGTGTGGGTTGGAAAAGCATTTCCAGAGATGAGGGCAGAATGAGAGGAGAACAGAGTTTTGGTAGAGCGCGGAGACACTAGTAGAACAGCAGGCCTGCTCAAGAAGAGTCCACGCATTTCAAGGGCTGCTGCTGCTGCTGTCACTTCAGTTGTGTCCAACTCTTTGCAACCCCATGGACTGTAGCCCGCCAGGCTTCTCTGTCCATGGGATTCTCCAGGCAAGAATACTGGAGTGGGTTGCCATGCCGTCATCCAGGGGATCTTCCCAAACTAGGGATCAAACCCATGTATCTTATGTCTCCTGCATTGGCAGGCAGGTTCTTTACCTCTAGTGCCACCTGGGAAGCAAGGGCTAGTAACCAATTTTTATAGCCTCGACAAAGAAAATTCCTGCTGGAAGGGTGGCATTAGGTGATGGGTATTTTTACCTAATATGGGGTCAGGGACCTGGCTGGTTAAGGTCAGGGGGGATCATGGCAATGATTGCTATGGGGCTTAGTCAGTTCTGGAGATGACCGTGGTGCAAGGCCCTGCATCTGTGGCCTTGGTACTAGGCTGTACACCTGTGATCTTGGCCGAGGGCTCTACACACAGATGTGTGTCTTGTTCCACATCCAAATCGACCTCCCCCTCCACTGTATTTTTCCAGGCATGTGGCCTGGTCTGCAGTATGAACTCTCTCTCCCCCTGCACCGTGGCCATGCCTTCACCACAAACCTCTCTTTTAAGAGGCTGACATTCTTAAAAGAAAGAGAAAACTAAAATACGATTCTAATCCCTAGGAGAGTCATCTTTTCGTCTGTGCTTTTCCTTGCGTGTCCGAGGTCTCTGCCAACTTAGAGACAGCATGTCTCATGATTGCTTTTCCAATCCGACTCTGGCTGTGGCTGCGTTTCCTACCCACTGCCCATCTGCCTGCTCTAGGGGCGGATGGGGGAGGGGCTGCCACAGAGAGCACACAAGTAAGAACCGAAGTATGTGACTGGACTTGGTTCTAACACAGGCGATTTTATTACCCTAAATGTCTTGGAATCCCTGTTGCCTCTGGCTCCAGAGGTCTCCAGGCTCCAGCATTCCCGGACAGCCATCTGCAGCCAGGCTGGGCGTTCTCCGGCAAGTGGCAGTGACGTGAGTCACGGGGGCGGTCGCCAGGAAAGCTGCCCAGGAGGTGGGCACAGAGTGATGGCCACTGGGCCCCCTGGGGTTTGTGGTGGGGACTGGGGGGCAGCATTTCAGTGAGGCGAGTGAACCCTGAGAGCCCAGGTTGGGCCAGGCCAGGGCTGGGCAGAAACGAGCCTGGTGCTGACTGCTGGGCAGGGCTGTAATATCAAAACCAGACATTGTCTCTGGATGGAAAGAGCATGCTGGGTCCTTTCTTGCAATCCTTTTCATTTAGGTAAAGGAGCAATGAGGTCCAGATACATAATTCTTTCCTTTTGTGAAAGCCCACTCCCATCCAGTGAAGAAGCCCCAGGCATACTCTTGTGGGCATTTATTAATGTCACAAACAAAGCATACTTTATTTTTATTTGAATTGGCCAATGAAAATGTTCTACATGAGGCAAACACTTCATCATGAAATTTTTAAATGAAAAATAAATAAGCTCCATCCTACATATATCTCCAGCTGCCACATACAAATAGAGGACATCAGTTGTAAAGTAAATAAGTTAAAATAAATAGTTGTAGGATAGTCTGACAGGTCCAGTGTAAATCACCTGTTCCCTCCCTATCTTTGTTCCAGGCTCCTTCATCTGTTCACTGTAAGAATATTACACAGTCCACTGTGGCCCTTATTGAAAGAGCCCTTGATGTCCACATCTCCAAGTTATGTTCTGTTGGGAGGACTGGGTGTTCAGTCTAAAACAACAGTTGAAGAGCAGAGGTCAGCAAGGTGAAAGCCCAGGCCTCTTACCCCCATGTCGTCTTACATTTCACCTGGAGATATGGAAGCAGGTAATTCCCAGAGCAAAAAGCAACACACGCCCATGAAGCAGCAGCATGTGAATAACTGTTGTGTCTGAGACCAGTGATGTTGGCAAAAGTTCCCTTTGTACTAAGAAATGGCAATTTCCAACCTGGTCTCAGATTAAATTTCACCATGAAGTCGCTGGTTTTGTTAAATGAGTTGGGTTAGTTTAAGCTTCTGAATTAGAAAACAAACCTTCTGGAAAGCAGACTTGAGGCCACAAATGATAAATATACAAGGCACATCCCATTAATCAGCTCCACAGGCAGACATTACCAATTGATCACTACATTCCTTTATCTCAGATTCCAGCCCCACACAGCACTCCACGCAGTCTGTGCCAATCATTTATGTCCTGTGTTCCTGCCTTGAGAATCCCAGGGACAGGGGAGCCTGGTGGGCTGCCGTCTATAGGGTCGCACAGAGTCGGACACAACTGAAGCGACTTAGCAGCAGCAGCAGCAGCAGCATTTGAGATGAAGTTTATTTACTAGCCTTGGATCTTCTCTATGTTCTGAATGTTCTGTAGAAAGGAGTAGATACAACATAGGCATTGAACCCATGATGCCAGCTATGGGTTGGGTGCCTTCAGACTTGTCATTTAACTGCTTTAAAGCTGTGTCTACTAAATGGGAAAGGCCACCTACTCAGAGTTGATAGGAAGATTGGGATAATGTATGTGAAGTGCTCAGAATCGCACCTGGCACACAGGAGGCATATAATAAATGGTAGCTGTCATAATCATGTTATTATTTTAAGGCTATTGACATTGATAATAGAATTGATGATGACATTTCCATTAAAAGAAGGAAAGCATAATATTATATATTAGGTTGAACCCTATGAAATTGATAATTATTTTCAACCTACAAAAACAAGAATTTCTTGTTCAGTGTTATACATAATGATGCATTTCATTTATATCATGTACTTGTTCTAACTTTGTCAAATTGCTTCCTTCAAAGACTGCCCCCAGAGACATATTCTTAAATCAGCTGCTAGAATAAGCAAAGAAAGCAGTCTAGTACAGAGGATGAGGACCTGTATTTAGTATCTGGTATCTAGTTCCATACCCTTTTAAGGCCTCAGCTTTCCCATCTGTAGACTGGGAATACTTGTGCTTTCTTTAACAGGAATTTTGTGAATGTAAGAAGTGATGGATGGGAGAATGCTTTTTAAAGCTAAAATAATCATACCCAAGCAAGGTATTATTAATTCCATTAGACTGTGCCACTTCAGAAAAGATTAGCATTCAAAATTTTAAATCATGTTTTTCTATAGAAAAATCACATGTAAAAGAATAGAGAATTCATGCAATCATGCCAAATGATCATCAAAACTGATCTTGATGATACCCTCAAGTGGATATTAGAACTACTAAGTAAACACATAAAGCGCTTTGTCACTAAAAATCATACCTCATCAAGATGAAATAAATACAGTAACAGGAACAGTGAGAACCAGTGTGTTTACAAGTGCCTCAAATGTCAAACTCTTACATTTATACCAGAAATTAGAACAACTCCCAAGGAAGACTGAGGAATTGTCTGCTTGATTCCTTGGAGGTCTTTAAAATGGGTTGGGAAAGTGGGTTTGATTTTGGTGCCATTTTGCTTAAACATAGGGATATAAACTTGATGACCTCCCAAAGCCACTTTGAGACCAACAGCTGTATCGATTCGAAGAAGGGAACATTTTCCTTTTGCCTTCGAGGGAGGTTTCTGTCCCATGTCCTCAGCCAGGGTGATTAGTTAGTATTGGAGGGTGATGGCACATGGACCAGCTACTAGCAGAGGTGAATATGTGGCTCCGTTCCGATCCGGAAGTTTCCTCCCCTTGTGCAGTGAACTGGGGCCAGCGCAGGGCACTTGGGCCGGGGGGGTCATCTTTAGTCAGCCTCGAAGGCGCTGTTGGTAGCTCCCACATACTCAGACTTCTTCTTGTGCCTGGTCCACATTTTCCGGAGGATGCTGGGCATGCCGCAGGGAGCACTTCCTGTTAGCGGGAGGGAGGCTTCTGCTCCCTGGGGGAGGGTTGGAAATTCTTCCGTCATCTTCTTGAGGTGTCTGGATCTACAGAAAAGCCGAGGTGGGCAGGGAGAGTAGTCACTCTGCTTAGCCTGACTGTTAACTGTTGCCCTCGACAAGTGTAGCTGGAACCCCCGTTCCTCCTGGGCCCCTATGACCTGTGACCACATGGAAGGTCACCGCTGGGCCTCATGCAGGAATGACAACCCTCACCCCGCCCCAGGGGGTCCTTGATGCGGAAGGGAAGGAGGTGAACCTGGGACCACCGGCGCATGGATCTCAAGTTCTGCTCTTGTTCCAAACTCTACTCTCCCACCCCTGCCCCGCCCCTCAACTTGAACGATTTTGCTGGAAAGGTCAGACGTCACCATGCGTCAGCTCTTGAAAGTGAACTTACTCTATGACCTCAGTGACTTGACCTCGGCCACCCTCAGTTTCCTCACGTGTAGGATGGAGATAATTTTATCTAACTCTTGGGGGTTTTGTGAGGGGGGAAGTAAGACTATATAAAGCATCCGGCACGTTGCTGACTTCAATAAAGGTTCATTTTCCTCCTCACTTGCTCTCCTGTAGTGAAAGAAGCGGCCTTTGTTTTCTTTTCTATAGCCAGGGTCCAGGAAAAAAATGACATGAGAATATCTACACTTAGGGACACAGGGGCCATTTAGAAGAACGCTTTGCAGTAGAGGCAAACGGCTCATTTCTTGAGGGGGTTCATGTTTGCTGGTTACTGCAGCCATCAGCAGCAGCCTTACCTGCTCAGAACAACTTGCTACCAGAACTTAATGCAATTGAAATTAGATTTTGGGGACTTCTCTGGTGGTCCAGTGACTAAGACCCTGTACTTCCAATGCAGGGGCTGTGGGTTCTATCCCTGGTTGGGGAACCGAACTCCCACATGCCTCAAGGTATGCCAAAAAAAGAGAAAGAAATCATACTTTTCTCTCATCACATCTCAATATGTCGATGGCTTGGTTTTTATTGTTTGTCCTAGACTGCATTCTTTCATCTAAAAGGGCTTCACACTGGCCTGGTCCTCCCTTAATTCCCTCAGCTTTTAAGGTGTGCACCCCTTGGGCTGATATGATAGCCCATGGTCCCTCATCTGTGAGCATGTCACATGTCCCCAGGCATGTGTCTTTTCCATTAGCATATTGTAAAGCTTTTTGAAAAATGATGCAATCATTGGTGCAAGGTCTCCACACATTATCTCATCCAGTTCTCACAATAACCCCTGGAGTGGTTATAATCATCCCCATTTTTTGGTTTTGTTTTTAAAGAAATGAGGACACAGAGGTCTGAATAACTTGTCTGAAGTCACAGCAAGTCAGCGTCAGTGCCAGCCACCCAGGCAGAACTGAGTCAAGAGCCCACACTCTTCGTCATCCCCGAAGCCACTTTTCTGCTCCCTCCAAGTCTGGAGGATTGTAGTGAGGGTGTGGCTATCTTAGTGTTCCACTGAAGGCAGTGGGGTGGTCCTTGGGGGTGTGGGTATTGCTCTGGCTATTCTAGCTGCTGGTTCTAGAGCAGAGTTGATAGTAATGTTGTTGTTGTAGTTTTGTCACTCAGTCTTGTCTACTCTAGCCGCCCATGGACTACAGCCCGCCAGGCTCCTCTGTCCATGGGCCTGCCCAGGCAAGAATACTGGAGTAGGTTGCCACTTCCTTCTCCAGGGGGTCTTTCTAATCCAGATATCAAATCCTTGTCTCCTGCATTGGCCGGCGGATTCTTTACCACTCAGTCACCAGGGAAACCTTAATAGTTACATGCAGGTCATGAATTTGGTTTGAAACCTTTGTATCTTATGTACTTTTTACCTGGGCAGGGGGCCTGAACCTAATGTGTGAGGCATTTCAGGAGGCTCTGTGTATGGCCTGTGATTGTGTGTATGTGTGTGTGTGTATGTTAGTCGCTCAGTTGTGTTGGACTCTTTGAGACCCCATGGACTGTGGCCCACCAGGCTCCTCTGTCCATGGGATTCTCCAGGCAAAAATACTGGCATGGGTTGCCAGTTCCTTCTCCATGCCCTGTGATTAATTTATCTAATTAACCAAAATTCCTCCCAAATGACACTTCTCCAGGTCTAAAGAGTGGCGGTAATAAAGTAGAAACCATCAAAAACACTTGAGCTTAATCCTAGTGAAACAGTCAACGAGGTGCTACAGAGACCCGGGATTATAGCCCTCATTAGAAGGTCATTTATGGCTTCCAGGGATTTTGTTTCAGCATCTCTGTGGGATCTGTCAGCCAGGCCACCTGTTACTCTTCTGCACAGAATGGGAGCAGGTGGGGAACCCCTGGGAGCTTGCTGGAGGCACAGCACTTACCCTCTGGTGAGCACAGCTACGTTCTCCGAGCCTGGGGCTGCCGCCTCCAGGACCGTGGGGGCTTTCACGGAGATCCGGGCCACTGGAGGCATCTGGATTGTGAGAAGGGAGAGTGAGGTTGTTGCCCTGTCACCAGCTCCCCCACTGGCTGGAGCCACTGGAAAGGGCATTGGCTAAGCTGCTGAACCGGCATCAACCTAGGGCAACGGACCTCATTCCGCCTTGGGCCCTAGGCTCCCCTAGGGGGGCATGTCAATGCAGCACTGGGCCCACCCTCGCTTCTGACTCAGTAGATCTGATGTTGGCCTGAGAAGCCGCCTTTCTAGTAAGTTCTCAACTGCTGCTGGTCCCCAGACCCCACTTTGGGAACCACTCACCTAGAGAAACTTGAAAGTGAGCAACTTATTCTAGCCCAAGGCCTCTGTCCCCCTAGTACCCCCGATCTGTGTCCACTTTGTTGTCAAATCCTGCAGGTTCTCACTTGGAAATGCAGCCAAGTGCAGTGACATTCTCCTCCACTGAGCCTCAGGGCCAGTGACCCGGGGACAGGATCTCCTTGTTTCCCACCAGACCTGCCCCACACCCCAGGCCCCTCCCAGATTCGCAGGGCCTCCCGGCTGAGGGTGGACCGAGGTCAGCTCTGTCCCCTGCTTCATGCGTGTGTGCTCAGTAGCTCTTTCATGTCTGACTCTCTTGTCATCCCATGGACTGCAACCCGCCAGGCTCCTCTGTACATGGGATTTTTCAAGCAAAAATACTGGAGTGGGTTGCCATTTCCTTCTGCAGGAGATCTTCCTGACTGAGGGATAGAACTCAAGTCTCCTGCATTGCAGGCAGATTTTTTACCTGCTGCTCTTTAAGGTCCTCAAAACAGGACTCCCCCTTATCTGCCTCTGTTTCCCCGACATGTCCCAGCAGGGTTGGTCCTGCCTTTTCTGATGCTCACCCACAACTCTGCATCCTCACCCAACCTTTCCTTCACTCTCTGGATTGAGCCTCATCTCTGCCTGCCCTTCAAGGCCACTTCCTCCAGGAAGTCTTCCCTTAGGCTGGAGCCCAAGTTGATTTATCTCCATCTCTTGTCCTCATGGCACTGAGTCCCTGTGTGTCATGTTTTGGCAACCCACCAATTCCGTGTCTTTACACTTCTGTTTCCTCTGCTTGTGCAGTCTCCCCAGGAATGGCTTGGCTTGGATCAGGGTCTGGGACTTAACCCTTTGCTGGCTCTCCTCTTAAAGGAGGTGGTGAATGCTCAAGAGACATGTACTGAGTTGAGAAGGAACTGGGGCCCTGAGCAGGGCCAGGTCCAGAGTTTGTTCAGTCAGTGGATCTCCCTTTTGCTCCTCCACCCCAAGCCCCAGGGAAGGCTTAAGGTCACTACATTCCTGGAATTGCTGGAAAATTCCAGGTCAAGGACACCAGGATCCACCTTCCCCTGCTCTCCCGCGCTGGCCCAGGGTTGTGGGCAGAGCCACTGTGCCACCTTGTGGCCTCTCGGGAGCTGTCCCTCCGGTCGTGCCAGTGGCCAGAAAATCGCTTCTTCCCTCTCTGTCCTCCGTCCTGTTTCCTCCAGCGCATATTAGCATCCAGTCAGATTTGACTGTGTGGGCTCTGAATTGCTCTCCCCACCCTGGGATAGAGGGCCTCTGAAGAGCTGCAGGACTCCAGCCCTAAGGTCTCAGGCCCAGAGGAAAGGGTCAGTCATGCTGCTGCTTTGCCCTCTTGCTGCCTCTCCATTGAGATTACATCTCCATCACCAGCTTGTCCCATCCCCTCTCTCTCTGACTTCCCAACTGCAGCTACCTCTCCAGGGTTGGGGGCAAGTTCATCCAAGGTGATGGACTGCCCTCTTTCCCTTAGCCAGGGCTTGCTGGGGGCAGCGGTTCAAGCTGTCAAGCCTGACAACCTTCACTTTGTGGCAACAGCCAAACCACCCTGGGTTGCCCCTGGATACCGGGTTGAGTCAGGGAGCTCTTGATTGTCCCATCGCTGCCCTTTGGGCGATTTTCCTAATACAGGGATGACCTAAATGAAATAATTGAATTAGATTTCCTGCCCAGACCAGGAGTGAAGCACTCACATCTCTGCCCAGTCTGTTCCATAAAGACGAGCAGATGGCTGAGACATTCTCTCCAGTCTGTTCTAGTTCTCATGATCCATGAGTCTTGAGATCTGATGCCCACAGAGTCCAGGACGCCCAAGCTGACCTCTCCTTCAGCCACCACTTCACCCCTTCTCTGCTGACCCTGAGGGTACCCATGTTCCTGCCCGGAAGATGATGAGGGAGATGTGTTTTCACAGGGTGATGCTGAGCTAGACCCAGACATGCACTATGTGATCCCCTTCAGGAAAGGACAAGCCATCCAGCTAGGGGTGGGTGGGCCGCAGGTGGCTTTTGGCTTCTTCAGGTGTCCTTGGCCGCCAAGAGCCACCTTGCCCAAGGTCACCCTCTCCTGGGCAGCCCGCATGCCATGACAGAGCCAGGGGAAAATATAAAACCTTGGTCAATTGGATCCATCTCGGGCAACCCCAGTGGACGGCACTTGCCTCAGTACTCCCGGAGGAGGCAGTTCAGGGTTCCCTCTGAGATGATGGTGTTTTGTGCTTTCACAGAACTCGAGATCCTTGCATCTCTTTACCCCTATAGCTGTCTCTGGGAATTGGCCAGGCACCTCCACCCAGCAGGGACTTACCACAGAAACTGCCTCCCCCCGCCCCCGTGTGAGATGTCTGCTAGGTGATACCTTCTGTTTGCCTAAGAGCTGAATATCTGGCAAGAAAGAGAGCAGCAGCCAGTGGTGTACCGCTAGTTGACAGGCTTTAGGAACAAAGAACCCTCAGCTGCAGTTTTCTGATAATCCCCAGGCCTGGGACAAAGGATGCTTGTTCTCCCTTCATGGCACAGATAAGGCGAGATGTTTAAAGCCTGGAAGATACAGCTAACCAGGCTAGATTACTTACCAAAGCTTTGCCATATGTTCGATTCCCACACAGATTTGCTGATTTGGGTTCTGATGTCCCCACTGCAAAGTTGAACGGAGGGGATGTTACTCGGTGGTACTCTTCTGGTTCTGCATCAATTATATTGGTAGCTAATCAAATCACAAATGTAGGAATTTCTAAGGGCCTTTTTACTGAGTGGCAAAATCACGAACTAGGGTCAGGATTGGGGCGACTGTCGAGTGGGTCACCTGCATTAAATGAGACAATGTTTATGTGTCTTATACTCAGCACATCACCTGACACAGTAAATATTCAAAAATATTTACTGGCACTCTTCAAGGGGCTAGAACTAAGATTTAACAAGATCACATGTGTGAAGGTGTTCAGTACAGGGTCTGCCTGTAGTAGATGCCCAGAGGATGCGCCCTTAGCTCCTCCTTCCTTCCTAAGGAGTCACATCACATGATATTATCAGGCGTTAAGTCTTTACAGCTGGGATCAATCATTTACCCTGCGCTCTTGAACGCACCTCTGTGAAAATGAGCCTTCCTCTCATGGGAGGATCGGAGGTTATCAGTGTCCTGAGACACTGGACTGAGATGTAAGTGAGAACCTTCTTTCTGTGCCTTTATTTCTGAGGCCCGTGCTTCTGGGAATCCAGGTGTTGAGCTGAGTAGCTAGTGATGGGTGGGGGGAAGCTGGCCTTTGATGGAGTCCCTCCTGGGGAAGATGTTCCTGGCAGAGCCCCATCCTATCAGACTATAGCATAGAGAACACGCCCATCACCCCACGGAAAGCATCTCAATGCTAATAAAATGAAGTCACAGGCTACCAAGATCAGACCACGATGTGTCATGCTCTGGCAGAAGTGCTGACAGTAGCTTGTATTTTTCAGTATTTACTGTGTCAGGTGCTGTGCTGAGTGTGGGACACACAGACACCATCTCATTTAATTCTCACTACAATCCTCACTCCTCCAATGTGCTGTGCTCAGTCATGTCCGACCCTTTGTGACTCCATGGACTATTAGACTGTAGCTCGCCAGGCTCCTCTGTCCATGAGATTCTCCAGGCAAGAATACTGGAGTGGGTTGCCATTTCCTCCTCCAGGGGAATCTTCCCGACCCAGGGATTGAACCCTCATCTCCTGCCTCTCCTGCATTGCAGGTGGATTCTTTACCACTAAGCTATTGGGGAAGTCCTTACAGGCAGACATAATAATAGGTGAGGAAATGCAGTCTTTAAAGATGCACAGCAATTATGATGAAGCTGGGTGAGGATGACTGAGGGAATGGCAAGCTGACCTCTTTGGTTGTCTTGCAGGGCTAGGGAAACTTGACCGAGGGAACCCCTAACCCATTCTGGGAGGAGTTTTTCAGGCAGAGAGACCCAGGGAGGGCAATCCACAGAAAGGACCGTGTCAGGGAAGGTCCAGGATATAGCAGAATATAATGAGTGGTCACAGCTCAGGGTTGTTCTGTGTATGGATTGGCGGGGACAGAAGTGTCACAGGAGGTGGCCCCGGAGAGGGAGCAGAAAACTGGGTCCTACAGGGCCTTGGGTGTGGTCTGGAGGGCAGCTGGGGGTGGGAGGACACAGTGTTTAATGCAGAGGGATAACAGATTCTGCTGTAGAAGGACCCTCCAGCAGCCTTGTGGAGGGAGAGGGCCTGGTGGCTGAGAACCAAGGTTTGCTGCTACACACCAGGGATGAAGGAAGTCTCACCCAGGTAGCCTGAAGTTGGTACTAAGAAGAGACGAGACCTATGTAGGAGCTGACATTGTCAGTGATTGGTAATGTGGAGTAGGGGTGGGGGAGGACAAGGTGGGAGGTTGGGGTCAACACCCCAGCGATTTACTGGAAAGATGGATAGCGACCCCAGCTGAGAAAGGAAGAGAGGTTTAAAGGTGGAAGACAATCACATTTGCACAAGTTAATTCTGAGATGTCTGAGGCCACTTTGGTGGAAAGGTTCCACCAGCCCAGGAGGTGGGGTATCCCCTTTCCTGGGCACCTAAGGTTCACCTGCTCAAAGCTGCAGGCTGAGAGGGTTTCTCAGCTGGGCCTCTGCCTTCAGAGTCCTGCTATGTCTAAGCTTCCTCAGGGCATATTTCTGCCACATGAGAAGGCTGCAAACCCAGGAGCCTCCTCCTGTAGCTCAGGAGAGAACTGGGTCTCCAGATGTCAGATCCCTGAAACACATGTCCTTCTCAGAGGAGGATGGCAGACTTGTGCCTGAGGCCGGTGCCCAGCCTTTCTGGGGAAGAGCACTTGGGCCTGGCTTTGACTCAGACACCCTCCCTCCCTCTCACCCTCCCCTGGAATCTGTCAGATTGTGGGAGCTGAGGGAGTTGAATCCATGCCCAGCTCAATCTTTTTTTTTTTTAACCTGACTCGCACATTCCCTGCATGAGCTGACTGTCACATGCCGGGCAGAGTCCCCTCATTTCATAACTTAGTGTTCTCTCCTCCAGTCCAGGCTTCCACAGGCTGCTTAGGGAGGAAAGGAGCCCCTGAAACTAGGCAGTTGGAAGACATTATTCTCTGGAGGGGAAGAGGCAATTAGCTGGGAAACCAGGAGACCTGATATTTAATCTCAGTTCTGTTGCTAATGAGCGCTGTGACCTACGGTAGGTCAGCTATTTTCCATGGTTTCCATTTCCTCTCCTGTAGATCCACAGCAGGGGCTGGCAGAAATCTGTGGGCTTCCACCTTCAGGGTCCAATAGAATCACTGGGGAGCAGGCATGTTAAGACAGATGGCTGAACCCACCCCAGAATTTGACCAAACAGGTCTTGGGTGGGACCCAAAATTTGCATTTCAAGCAAGTTCTTGGGTGATTCTGCTGTTCCTGGGACACCCTTTGAGAACCACCCATCAGATTGTCTCTAAATCCTTGGTCATCAATATGTTGTCTTGGGTCAACATTGTCAGCATCATCTGGAAGCTTATTAGAAACAAAATCTGGGGCCTTACTCAGTCCTGAATTAGACTCTGTATAAAAACAAGATTCCCAGGTGATTCTCTGGTACATTAAAGTTTGAACAACATGGCTGTAAATTCATTTTATGATTTTATGGAGAAGGTATTCTTTTTTTCTACACACAGGAACCCATCCACCCACCCACCTATATATAGACAGAGAAAAAAATTATCTCCTCTTAATTTGCAAGGCAGATTGTGGTTTCCCTCATGCTTTCATTTTCTGTAAAAAAGACATATATGTAATCACTTAACTAGAGAATATAGCTTGATTTATGGGTTCTCATACTTAGGCTCGTAAAAACAGGATCAGTGTGTTTGTAACCAAAGAAGCTTTAGAGATCTAGTCTAAGATCTATGAAGGAGGAAAGAGGGAAGATGGTTGGATGAAGAGCCATACTCAGTGGAGTCTAATTTCAGTTCTTGTAAAATACAAAATAGTTGACACTCCAAAGCTTTGAAAAGGACGTCCAAGACTTTTTGTGTATTTCTGGACTTAAAAATATGAATAACTATAGGCTGTGGGCATAACAGAAATAAACTAAACCAGGAATTAAAGGCAAAACACCATCAAGACTTCAGCAAGCTAGACACAGATTCCTATTTAACTGCTGGAGTGGGAGCCATTTTTTAAAAATAGTGTGGAAGGTAAGACTCTGTTTCCAACTTTCAAAACAAATTTGTTTCTAAATTCTTTTTATAAATTGTTGAAATAGTTTAAGCCATTCAAATTTTAAAAAGTGGGATTTTAAGATGGCAGTTGATGAGTCTGTATAATTTCATACACACACATACAGCATAATGTAAGCTTCTTTTACTTCATAAGTCGTGTCTACACCGGTTTCCTCTCCCCCAGAGTAGAATGATTTTTATCTCCTCCTGAATCCCGCGGAACTGCCTCTGGAGCTAGGTGGTAGATCAGGCAGACCCAGAAGCCAGTGGTTTAAGGCAGAAGGTGTTTTGTGGTGCGGCGGTGCGTGGGGCCAAGAGCAGGTGCATTCAGAGCGGGACCAGCATGCACTGCGGAAGGCAGCGGCCCCACCCCAGCCATAGGTGCACCGCTCACCCGGCCTGATGGAGGACCCCAGGGAAGACCGCGCCGTGGTGGGAGCAAAGCCAAGCCAGGACGCAAACACCGTTGCAGCCACTCTAAGTGGGTCACTGCCCCTCAGGGAGGTCCCAGGGGCCGCAGAGCCGGGATGCACCTACCAGGCCTGGCGGGAGTCTTGGCCGGATGAGGACCCTGCAGCCGCGGGTTCTGGAAGCGGCCCGACCAGCGGCCCTCACCGTCGCGGCGGTCGGTGCGGTGCGGCAGCAGCTCCACGGGCCGTGGTGCGTAGAGGTCCGACTCGATCACCACCTGCGGGGAGGAGGAAGAACCTGAGTCACCTTGTTCCTCTCCTCGAATCTCAGAACCCCCAGCAGAGGCCCAGGCCTGGAACCTTGTGCCAACTTGGAACTGCTGGAGCTGTTGTGGGGAGCCGTGAGAAAACCTGGGGGAGACTGGTCCGAGACAGTGAACCGTTGTATTGAACTCCAGCAAGTCGAGGGGTACCACGGTGCAGGAAGATGAGGCTTCTGAGGGTTCCCCACCAGCTGTCCCTTCAAAGAGTCAGGCCCCCAGTGGAGGCCAGCTCCCTGCCTCAGAGCCAAATATGGTTTAACAACAGGACAGGAATATTTTGGCCACCTGATGGAAAGAGCTGACTCATTGGAAAAGACCCTTGGGAAAGATTGAGAGCAGGACGAGAAGGAGGCGGCAGAGGATGAGATGGCTGGATGGCATCACCAATTCAGTGGACATGAGTATGAGCAAATTCCAGGAGACAGGGAAGGACAGGGCAGCCTGGCATGCTGCAGTCCACAGGGTTGCAAAGAGTCGAACGCGACTGAGGGACTAAACAACAAAAACAACAATTTGAAATGGGGATGGCTCTGGAAATTGGGGTCTTGCAGCCTCTGCATCTCAGTGGAAGCCCTTGTTCATGTAGGCCATGGCTTTTTGGATGCTCCATTAGAGAGACCTAGGGAGAGGACTTGGGCCCCACCTGACACCCTGGATGTAAAAAGAAAGAAGCTGTTGGCAAGTGGAGCAGGCACGGTTCCTGGATACTCACACTTCCTCTGCTTTGCAGAATGCCTGTGTCAGGTGGAGCTGTGACATGAATTTCCGTGACTTGTGGCTGATAAGTGGGAATTCTGGCAAGCTAGAATAGAGTGCTACATGCTAAAGTGTTTTCACTACTGATCACCTGCTGAATAGTTGTTTGGGGAAAAGTACATTAAGAAGAATACCACTTTTGTCAGGGTCCACTGAGATGGGCCTTTAAAATTAAAATAAAAATATTTAAATTATTGAATAATTTAAATGTAAAACTTTGAGACAAATAGTGTTATATTTTATCTTAATTTGAGGGTGAGGTGACAAAGGGAATCTCGACAGCTTTTGGGTCTTATCCTGCCTATTTTTTATATATAGCTGCAAATGACAATGGGCTCATTCAGTCCCGTGAAGCAGGTAGAACCTCCAGCATTACACAGAACCTTCTCTGAGGTTTGGATTCACTCATTCTCTTGCTCACTTGCTCCTTCCTTGCACAGACATACTGCGAGGGTATGTTTGTGTTAGATCCTGGCACGGGGTGTATCTGATGAGGTGGACCTGTCTCAGCCCTTACAGTCCAGGCTTTGATGAATTCCCCTCTGTTGTCTGCAAAAAACAATTGTGGTTGAAGCTGAAGCAAATAAGACTGAATTTTAAATATTATAATAAGGTGATATTTTATCTTAGTGGAGGAAATTTGGACCTTTAATAAGTATCAGGCCACTAGAGAAAGTGGATTCATGACCACACTTCTCATACCAAAATGAGCATCAGACAGGTCAAAGATGAATGTTAAAAAAACAAAAAACAAACACAAGATTATGGCCCAGTATAGCATTTGTTACAGATAATAGGGAATTATCCCTGTGTACATAAAACTCTTGCCAATCAATAAAGAAGAAAAAAACAGTAGAAAAATGGGGCCAGAAACCAGCTGGCAATTGATAATAGACATACCAGTGGCCAGTAAATATGAAAGGTGCTGGACAGCCATAATTAAATGGAAATTAAAACCAAGTTGTCTTTTCTCCTATCAGATTGTTGTTGATGATGAAGAAGATGAATCTCCATTTGGGGTCATGCAAACAGGAGTTCAGACCCCAGGTCTGGTGCTTTGAGACTCCATGCAGTGGGGTCATTCTCTGGGTCATCCTTGCTGGTTGGGGCACAGTCCCTGCTGGCCGTTCCCAGAGATTTCAGGAACACGGCAGGCTCTTCCCTCATGTCGTCCATTTCCTTACCAGTGCCTGATCACGTCCCCAACAGAGGGAGGGGAGCTATCACTCTTGGCTTCCATTTATCACAAATAGTCCTTTGCTTAGAAAATTAATTTATCCCCAATTTAGTCATATCTGGCTTAGGAAATTAAATCTTCTCAGGCCCATTTTGGGAACTAGACTCATTAATTTTTTGCCTTTGGAGAAAGCTGATGATAATTCAGGACCATTTAAAACTAGGTCCCTTTCTCCTCTAGGCACTGCTGGAGGTGGGGTTTTTCCCTAATAATTTAAAATATTCTTTTCCACCTTGGCTTTATTGAGGCATAATTGACACATATAGTTGTATACGTTTGAGGGGTACAGTATGTTGAGTTGACATGTTTATAAACTGTTAAATGATTAGAAGGGAGGTGTTTCTGCTGATTTCTAGCAAGCCTTTTCTAGCAAGCTGGATTTCCAGCAAGCCTGGGGCAGCACTCACGGACCCTACACCAGCAATGGGTCCCCCCCGAGTGTGGACTTCCAGGTCAAACAGGAGAGATGTGAGCCCCGTTACTGGCTTTAAGACCTTTGACTGTTGGCCTCTTGTCACAGGTATTTTAGATTTTACTTTCCTGCTCTCAGCATTCCTCTAATGAGGAGTGAGAACTGGTGTGTTTTCCAACCCATTTTGTAGAACTAGGAAGTAAGGACATGAAAGCCTGTGAAGTCCAGGAGGACAGCCTAGCATTTCCTCTTCAGAAAAGGATTCCTGTGGCTGATTCATGTTGATGTATGGCAAAAACCATCATAATATTGTAGAGTAATTATCCTCCAATTAAAATGATTTAATTGGATTCTTTACCATCTGAGCCACCAGGGAAGCCCAAGAATACTAAAGTGGCTAGCCTATCCCTTCTCCAGGAGATCTTCCCCACCCAGGAATTGAACCAGGGTCTTCTGCATTGAAGGTGGATTCTTTACCAGCTGAGCTACCAGGGAAGCCCAAAATAAATTAATTAATTTTAAAAAAAGTTCCCTTTGAAGAACAAGAAAGGCCCCCTTTGCACTCCCTTCTCTGCACTGTGGAGGGGAGACGGGGAGAAGGAAGGGGGAGGGAGAGAGTGCAGAGGCTTCAGCTATTGGGAAGGGAGCCCCGCTGGATGCAAGTTTCCTGGGGTGGGGATGAGGCTGGGTTCTTCCCAGGTCATGACCTAGGGCCCTGGCCCTCAGCAGATTATCTTCTTGGCCCTGAAGGATGCCAACGCAGCAAAGGAAAGAGCAGAGGCCTCACCTCAGGAGATTTCCCTTTCTCAGCTGGCCTTGTGCTTCTGTCTCATGCCACACAGTTGGGGAGGCTCTGAGAGGCCTCGGGACAGTGTGTTAGGCCCATGCCAGGGAATGGACAGCTGGTTCTGAAGGCTCCCAACAGTCTGGCTTATTCTCTGGTCTAAATGACCCAATCTAAGTTCCTTCCTGCCTCTAGTTTCAGAACAAACCAATCTGGGATCAGGCTCTTTAGCTCCTTGACCACAGGGGTAAGACTGGGGAAGGGGCAAAGGGGAGACCAGTGTTTACTGTTGGGTTTTCCTTTCTGAGGTTAGTGAATCGCCTGCTGAAAGTAGACAATGAACTCGTGTAACAGCTATATTCTGATAAGTTGATGCTCCTTGGATGGGCTCATGTCAGAGACCTTGGGGCAGGTAGGGAGTCATAAAAACAGGTGGGACCTAGATGATGGAGGATCATCATCATTAGGGGCTGATAGGATCCATAGCAAAGTTCTAGCTCAACTTTCTAATTTTATACACAGGGAGACTGAGGCCAAGGGGAGCCCTGTGTCTTCAAGGTTCAGACCATGGTTTCATGAGCCCTAAGGTAGTGCTGACATCCAGGTAAGAATTTTCAAGTGCAAATTGTTTGCATGGTGCATTTTGAAAAAATCAGATCACCAGAAAGAAAAATCAGATCAGCCCTTCTCCACAAGATTGAAATCTGGGGCAAAAGTGACATTTGCAGTCTCATTCTTCCATCTTCCCTGTGGCGGTGCCACTGCTTATTATGAAGAGGCTGTGAATCTTGGCGCCAGTGGCTCCATTGAACCGAGAGGCCTGACTGACCCACGCTTTAGTGTAAATCTATTCCTTTAAGCTACTCTTACGTTGTCTGTAGCATCAGGATAATCAGAATGTCAATTGTTGTTGTTCATTCGCTAAGTCATGTCCAACTTTCTGTGACCCCATGGACTGTAGGCTTCCCTTGCTAGGCTTCCCTGTCCTTCATCTTTCCCAGAATTTGCTGAAACTCATTGAGTTGGTGATGCTATCCAACCATCTCATCCTCTGCCGCCCCCTTCTCCTTTTGCCATCAATCTTTCCCAGCATCAGGGTCAATAACATTGCCTAAGAATCAGAGAGGGTGCGAGGGAAAAACCTAGTAAAACTGTCTAGAGAAGGGAGAGTGTGTGACTGTAGAAGAAGAAGATGTAAATTACGAGTGGCCCACAGAGGGAGAAACTGCGGCACCAAGAATGAGTCAGAGAGGAAAAAGATATTCGTAAAGGAAGAAAACTGACATGGTATGGTATAGTCCAAGGGGTGAGACTAGATGCAAATAAGAATTTCAGGGAAAAATCGTAAATACTGGTACGTAAGAGCAGTTGCAAAAGACCTTTCCTGTCTTTTCTAATTTGAATGTACGGCTGAATGTGAGTTTTATGAGCAGAGGATGAGTCAGGCAGTTAGGGGAAATCAGAAATTCAGAGGAGAGCTCAAAGGCCAGAGAGTGTTATTAAGCTCTCTTACCTGTAGGAAGATTGCATATTTGAAGACAAGATCCTAACTTCTGTTTTGTTTGTTTTTAAATAAAAGCAATTTTTATATGTTGTATTCATATACTTGAGTCATTTTTTTCTCAAAGTAAAAATATTTTAAACTATAAACATAGCAGTCTTTTTCAGAAATTTCCATTCCCAGGAAAGCTGAGAGCTTGGTTCTATGGAGTTTTGTTGTTTTGTCGCTAAGTCATGTCCAACTCTTTGTGACCCATGGACTGCAGCACACCAGGCTCCCTTGTCCTGCGTTGTCACCTGGAGTTTGCTCAGATTCATGTCCATTGTCTATAGAGCCTGGCTGAAGTCAGCTGGATGTTCCAGGAGGCAGTGCTCCATGTTTTGGGGGCTTCCCATACCTCATGCCTATGTGGCTTCACCTCTACCATGGAGAGTTGTCTCCTTTGTTTAGGTTCTGAATCCCTTGAGAAATTTCTTCCCTAGGACCCTATTTACCTCCTAAAAAGTATGATTTAGTTTCCATTTTATCCTCACAGTTCTGTCCTTATAAAGCTAGTAGACATTGGTATAAGCAGTGATTCAGACACAAACATTGTTTATGGTCAGGAATTCAAGGCAAGAACTTGGATAAGAACCAAACATTCCTAATTCCCAAAGGATCTTCCCTGAGTCATGAATGATTTGTGGTCCTTCAAATCCAGAATCCAGATATTTCTTAATTTACAATGGAGTTACGTCCTGATAAAAACCCCCAAAATATCGTAAGTCGAAATGCATTTTATACAACTAATCTGCCAGACATCACAGCAGAGCCTGCCTTAAATGTGCTTAGAATATTTATATCAACCTCCTCAAAATCCTCTTGCACAGTCTATTTTATAATTAAGTATTGAATGTCTCATGTTACTGGTTGAATACTGTACTGGAAGTGAGAAACAGAATGGTTGTCTGGATGCAGAATGGCAATAAGTATATCCTGTTTATATCCTTGTGATTGTGTGGCTGGTGGAAGGCTGTGGCTTGCTACACTGCCCAGAGTCACAAGCAAGTAACATCTGCCTGCAATGCTGGAGACCTGGGTTTGATCCCTGGGTAGGGAAGATCCCCCGGAGAAGGAAATGGCAACCCACTCCAGTATTCTTGCCTGGAGAATCTCATGGACAGAGGAGGCTGGTGGCCTACAGTCCACAGGGTCGCAAAGAGTCAGACACGACTGAGTGACTTAACTAACTGACCATGTATCGATAGCCTAGGAAACAATCAAAATTCAAAATTTCAAGTATGGTTTCCGAATGCATTTCGTTTTGGCACCATAGTAAAGACAGCAGTCATGAAAGTCAAGACATCATACGTCGGGGACCATCTGTAATACCAAACTTGAATCTGTTCTCAAAGTCGAAATTACACACAACCCCTCCCTTTTCCATTTTTGGGGACACCTGCTGCTTCTTGAAACTCAGGAGCTCTGGACTTCCCTGGTAGTCCAGGGGTTAAGAATCTACCTGCCAATGCAGGGGACATGGGTTTGAGCCCTGGTCCAGAAAGATCCACATGCCATGGGGCAGCCAAGCCTGTGTACCACAAGTACTGAGGCCTGAGGGCCTAGAGCCCATGCTCTGCAAGAAGAGAAGCCAGTGCAACGAGAAGCCCGTGCACCTTACTAGAGAGTAGCCTCTGCTCGCTGCAAGTAGAGAAAGCCCATGTGCAGCGGTGAAGACCCAGTGTAACCAAAAATACATACATAAATAAATTTTAAAAAGCACTTTCCTTTCTAGATTGTGGTCTTAAGTTTTTCGGGATCATGAGAAATAAGAATTCTTGCCTTAACAACAAAAAAACCCCATTAAAAGCCCTTTCTTTCTTAATATATAAAAATATTCTCAAAGGTCAATTTAAAAAGGGACATACAAGTGACAGAAAAATGAGCAAAAGATATGTCTTTTAACTCATAGGGGGAAAATATAAAAATCTATGAAAAATGAAAAATGATATTAATAATTAAATAAATGCAAATTAAAATAGTTTCACCTATCAGATTGTCAAAGAGTAACAACATTGATGTCATATAGTATTGGTTTAACTGTTCTGGTAAAGGAACTTTAGAACAGTTGCTAAGAATTTGGCAACGGCTATAAAATTTTTTCAGTGTTTATATCCTTTGAGCATTTTCTTTCTTTTTAAAAATTGACATACAGGATTATGTAAATTTAAGTATAAGGTGTTAGTTTGATGACCCAGCATTTTCATATCTATGAATTTACCCTCAAAAACATTTGCACAGGAGCATAAAAATACATTCAAGAGTATTTCTTGTGGCACTATTTTAGTGGAAAAATGGGGAAAACCCATTTATTGATGATTTGGTTAAATAATCTAGAAAACTTCAGATTAGGTTTGAGTGAAAAATTATAGTGCATTCATACAATGTCATACAGCCTCTAAAAAGAATGGGGAAGGTCTGTGTGTGTTAATTGGCATGTAAAGATTTTAAAATTTATTTAGTGAAAAAAGTAAATTGCAAAACAACATATTATTGAGCAATAAAGCATGATAACTGTGTACTGTTATATGAGAAATTTTCACTTAAAAATACTAGTGTTTATTGAATGCTCAGTATGTGTCAGATTTGGACAAGAACTTGAAAGAAAGAAAGTAAAAGTGTTAGTCACTCAGTCGTGTCCAGCTCTTTGTGACCCTCTGAGCTATAACTCTGTCCATGGGATTCTCCAAGCAAGAATACTGGAGTGGGTTGCCATTCTCTTCTCCAGGGTATCTCCCCAACCCAGGGATTGACCCCAGTCTCCTATATTGCAGGCAGATTCTTTACTGTCTGAGTCACCAGGAAAGCCTGAGGACTTCATGTGTATTAAATCATTTGTTCCTTCCAATAGTTCTTGGGATATATTCTCGATTATCCCCATTTTAACATTAACAAAGCTGAGTCCCAGAATGGTGGGGCTGTTTGCCCAAGGTCACAAAGCTAGAAATGGATAGAACAGAGATTTAAAACTAGGAAATGGATAAGAACCAGGTAGTTTGACTCTAATCGACATACCTAACCACTGTGTTCTTCAGCTTCTCAGGATTTTTCTGATACTATATTTTACATCTTTTTAGTGTTTGAAATTTTGTAATGGGAACATTGGAGAAGGCAATGGCACCCCACTCCAGTACTCTTGCCTGGAAAATCCCATGGACGGAGGAGCCTCGTAGGCTGCAGTCCATGGGGTCGCTAGGAGTCAGACACAACTGAGCGACTTCACTTTCACTTTTCACTTTCATGCATTGGAGAAGGAAATGGCAACCCACTCCAGTGTTCTTGCCTGGAGAATCCCAGGGACAGGGGAGCCTGGTGGGCTGCCGTCTGTGGGGTCGCACAGAGTTGGACACGACTGAAGCGACTTAGCAGCAATGGGAACATACTGCTTTAGAAATTTAAAAAGTAATAAATATATATAAAACAATGACTGAAACCTAATTTCACTTCCAGGACACTTAGAAAGTTTTTTTTTTTTTAATGGAGAATAGGATTTTAAAAATTGAGATCCTTAGAAAATCAAAATGGTGTTCTACAAAAAAATTGTGATAGAAATAGAAACTCCAGTATAAGCAAGAGGGAACAATTAGCCTTGAAAATAAATCTTTTAAAGTACAAAACTGTATTGAAAGCTTTTGTAAAGAAATCTGTAAGTAAAATGAGAAATTCAGCAGCTCTAAAGACGTGTAAACTAATTTTAAGGTAATGCATGTACTTATTAAAGTAGCAAAAAATAATACAAAAACGTGAAAGCCAAATGTTGATGAGGTTGGAGGTAAATGGAAAAGCATTGTTGGAAGCCTGGCAGTTGTTCAGAATTCCTGGTAATATGGGACAAAACTGTAAGCAGAAAGCATCTTTTAAAAATCACTGTTATATTGTCCACTTTAGCACAGTAGAAGAAATGCCAATGATGGATGGGTGAAACTCTTCTTTTACTTGTTAATACTACTTTGAGGCCTATGCACCACAGAATTAATCCCCAATAGTATTTTGTACAAATAAATTTATTGCACTGCTATTTATAGTAGTGAAAAAATGGAATATTACGAATGCCAACAACAGGGGAACACCTAGATCAAGGATGCTGTACCCATATCATGGATTCTGTTTAAGAAAAGAAGAAAATGTATATGTAAAACAAAAACTATCTGATGCAAAAGTGGGTCCAGTACAGAGCTTTTTGTTGTCTGGTTGACATTTGTCAGTTGTTTTGATTAAGTGGACAATGGACAGCGCAGCAGCAACCTGGGCTACAGAAAACCTTTCTGGTTAAGAGCGTGGATGGAGTGGGGCAAGTGAAGAAGCTGGACATTGCTTTTTAAATGAAAGTCAACAAAAGGATCAAAACTGAAGTTTTCTTACATTCTTGGTTAAGAGATGTTGAGAGCTTTTGACTCTTCTTCTGGCTGGACTGGTCACTGCAAAGAGAGAGAAAGGAATTGTTTTAGAGAACACCTATGAGGCTGAGAGCTTCCTTGGTGGCTCAGCTGGTAAAGACCCAACTTGCAATGAGGGAGGCCTGGGTTTGATCTCTGGGTTGGCCTGGAGAATTCCATGGACTGTATAGTCCATGAGGTCACAAAGAGTCAGACACAACTGAGCGACTTTCATTTCCTGAGGCTGATGCAGCTACAGTAGCAATACTGAGAGGCTATGTACCTGGAGTGGCACAGGACACAGGGGAGGGGGGATGGGAAGAAGAGAAGGATGCAACTGCAATTTTAGATGTTCCTTGATCAAATGCACCAAAGTTCAGAGCAGTACTAGTCACGATAGCCCAAAGGTGAGTCATTAACAAATGAACGGATAAACTCAAAGTGGCATAGACATACAATGAACTGTCATTCAACTTAAAAAAAAAAAAAAAAACAGAATGAAATTCTGAAACTTGCTCTAACATGGATGAACGTTGGGCTGGAGGAAGGAGGGAATGGAGGGTTATGATTTCATGACTACAGAGCACCAGTTTGAGAAGATGAAAAAATTCAGGAAACAGACAGTGGTGATGTTTGGACAACAATGTGAATGTACTTAGTGCCACAGAACTGAACACTTAAAAATGGTTAAATGATAAAGTTTTTATAATGTACATTTTACCACAATGAAAAAACTCAGAGTCAATTAGCCATAAAAAGTTCCTTGGTTGGGAAAAGGTGTTTATTTGGTTGGAGGTGGAAACACCCAGGCATCTCTTTTGCACATTGATGTTGAGTGACTTAGAAGTGAAATCCTGCCATGTCATTACCCTGGAATGGAAATGACCTCTTGTCAGAGGTCAGGTAAGAGCTCAGGTGAGAGCTCTGTTGGTGTTTTTTGAAGAGTGAGGGCAGCCCTGAAGCCAGGAGAGCAGGGCACTGGTTGAGCCAGGGGTCTCCACTCCTTTCACTTCGGTGTGAATCCCAACTTGACCAGGGTCAGTGACTCATCCTCACTCCCTGTACTCATCTGGAAGATGGGCGTGGAATTCACAACCACCTCTGAGGGCTATGTGCAGGCATGCTCAGTCATGTCTAACTCTTTGAGACCCCATGGACTGTAGTCCTAAGGCTCCTCTGTCCATGGGATTCTCCAGGCAAGAATACTGGAGTGGGTTGCCGTTTCCTCCTCCAGGGGATCTTCCCATCCCAGGGACTGAACCTCCTGCATTGGCAGGGGAATTCTTTATCCCCGAGCCACCTGGGAAGTGCCTGCAAGGGTTACAGTGAGGATTAAATGGACTAATCTTTATCAAGTCCTTAGCTTGGTGCCTGGCAAAGAGTGAGTTCCCAGGCTTCAGGGGTGGTTATTAAGATTATCTGTCTCTGCAAGGTAAGGGCAGGTGGAAGGAGACTGTACATCCATCAGGAGTTCTCCTTCTAGAGTTTTCTCCGTTTCCTCCTGCAGTTCCCCAGTTCCCCTTGCCAACTCCGCCCCACTGTTGTTTATTCCCAAGAGAATTATTCTGAAGGCCGTTCACCCTAGAATTAAACCCACTGGTGTGCTTCAGGAAATAAGTTCTGGTATAACTTCTTGGTAAAACCACAGATTTTTATCTTTTATGTTTACTGTGAATTGTGCCTGTGAAATCTTTCCCTTAAGGGCTCCCCTTCTCTCTGGGAAGTGAAAATACACACTTGTCCTCAGTTACAGACTTGGTCTCTGTATTGTGCCTTTTAACTACTTAAACACTGTAACACTTGCTGTTGCCATATTTTTGTGAGAAATTAAGATGACTCAGCTAAATGCATAGATTTAGGTTGAACCCAGTGTGTGTGTGTGTGTGTGTTGGAAAGAGGGATATAATACAATCATAGGTGTGATAATGGCTCACATTGGCCTTTAGTAGGTGATGGACAGCTTCTTTCCTTCTCATTCACTTCTCATAACAACTCTGTGGGGTTGGGTCTCTTCATTAACTCTATTTCATAGGTAGACACTGAGGGTTAGGGCTACACAGATGGGGTGGTGGAATACAGCCTCTGCCTCTGAAATTTTGCTCTGTGAATGTTTGGTTCATTGCACGTTGAATATAGTAAACAGGAGCATTTGGGAAAGGACACACCAGGGAGAACTATAACCCTTGTTAGAGGAAATCAAACCAACTTGTATTTCTAGAGGCAGGGAAGGGTGGGAATGGGATGAAGAGTTACGAATCTATCTGATAAGCAATGACTTAGGAAGACCTGGCAGGCACCGTCTTCTCCCACTGAGAGCCTGAGGCTCTGGAGGAGGTGAGATGAGACAAAACAAGGTGTAGGGAGAGGCAGGCTTCTTCCACTGACAGTCTAATATAACACTGTAAATATCCCTTTCCCAGAGAACAGCTTCCTGAGCAGTGACATGACCATGAATACTGATGACTGGTTTAATACCCGGAGGTGGCCGTGAATAAAAATGGCAAGAAAGAAATTCAAGGTTGTGTATTTATCTTTGACTAAGCATATTCATTGCTGTAAATCTGGAATAAAGAGAGAAACTACATTGTAAGTGATGCATTGGGTTGGCCAAAAAGTTTGTTCGGGTTTTTTCCATAGCATCGTATGGAAAAATTCCCTGAATGAACTTTCTGGCCAACCCAATATTTAATGGTGCTTACCACCTGCCAGGTACTGTTCTAGATGCTTTACATGTCTTCTATATCTCAATTCCACCCCCCCACCCACAATAACCTCAGGAAATAAGTTCTAGTTCTTCCTTTTTTTATAAGATTGGAAACTCGAGCCCAGAGAGGTTGAGTGCCTGTCCAAGGTCACACAGCCCACACGTGGTGGTAGGTCTCTTGATGAGCCTGCTAAGCCAATGGATTCAAAGGCCCTGTTTTGAATGATTCTCTTCAGGTGAAGTATGACTTTCCTCCTGAATTGTATAAGTTTTTGATTTAAAAGGGCCATTCAGCTTTGAGGATTTTCTCCCTTAAAATTTTTTTAAATGGAAAACATTTATAGAAAATGGACATTTTAGCATTTTTGTATTTGCTTTCAATTTGTTTTCTTCTCATGCAAAAGAAATAGCAAGCGAGAGGGCAGCTTTGGTCCCCTTTTTACCCACCTCTAACTCTACTTTCCTCCCTCCCCAGAGCTACTAATCTCACTAACTTGGTGTCTTTCCGGCCTGTGGTTTTTTTTTAATGCTTTTCTCTAGATATGTGTGTATAAACAATATATAGTACTGTTTCATATTTCCAAATTTAACAATCTTTAGCCTGCTTTATTTCCCTTTCAATGTTATGCTTTCAAGTTATTCATTGCTGTAAATATAGAATAAAAATAGAAATCACTCTGTAAGTGATGTATTTAATGGTGCTTCCTACCTGCTGGGTACTATTCTATATGCTTTATACGTTTTGTCTGTATCTCAATTTTCCCCCATATTAACCTTGGAAGATGAGTTCTAGTTCTTCCTTTTGTACGAGATTGGAAACTCAGGCCCAGAGAGGTTAAGTGTGGACCTGTGTCCACACACATAGACCCAGTTCATCCCTGTTGACTGCTGTGGGGTCTTCCAGAGTCTGGTGACACCACCTTTAACCCCTTCCCCTCTTCAAGAACATGTAGGCTGTTTTCAGTTTTGCCCTGTGAGCATCCATGTGTATTTACAGGACTGGAACTGCTGGGTCAGAGGGTCACCTTTGACTTTTCAGGTACCTTCCAAAATCTCCAGAGAGTTCCAACTTTAGCACGTGGGCAGACTCCCCAGTTCTTTTTCCTTCCCCTCTAACTGGCAATAAATGTCTAAAGCTGAATTTATGTTCTGCTGGCTGTCTCTCTGCGGCCAGACTGGGTCCCTCCCTGCCCCCCAGCAGTGGCCCTGTTGATGGCTGACATGGGAAGAAGAAAGGAGTTGTTTGAACAGAGGGGTCACTGCACCAGCAGATATTCTGACCTTTTCATTCAGTCTGACAGTGAGACCCAGGGCTAAGCCAGGGTCCCGGGCTCTCCCAGCAAGACAGGGGCTGCAGGGAGAGCGCAGGGGCAGCAGAACAGAGAGCCGAGTCCTGCAGGTGGGGCGAGGAAAGTGTCCAGAGCCACAGAACCCTGCCTGGGACTGGACACCGTTCCCCTCGGAGCAGCAGGGCTTTTACAAAGTCACACCCTCTGGCAGTGCCAGTTCCAGGTTAAGTTTGGGAGCGTGGCCCTGGGGTCTGTGCGGAGGCCAGCCTGAGTCAGAGTATTCTTGGACCACTTCATCGGACCACTGCCAGCAGGCTCCCCCCTCCTGTTTCACGGCACAGTGAGAAATCATACTTTAGAGCCAGCTGTTTCTCAGTTCGGAACCCTCTTGTTCCCTGGAGAAGAGTCTCTCTCCAGCTGCCCTGGGAATTTTGTTTTCATCCCTGTTTCCTAACACAATGGCTCACTGTCAGTTTTACTCAGCATATTGGGTTTTGCCAGTATCGAATTCAGTGTTTAACTGCCCTCCTTTCCCCCTTGATGGATTGTTTCTCAATGACCGATGTTCGTCCATGCCCCCTCCCCTTTTCAGAAACACCCACAAACACCATCACAACAGAGGCCATCCGACCTCAGAGACCTGAGGGTAAACGTAGTAAAACAGCACGTGACTGTCTTTTACCCTCTGACCGAAACAGCCACGTTAAGGAAACAGTCAAGGGCAATTTTACTCACCCTTGGAAGGAATCACGGTGGTGAAAACTTCTATATTTTCATCACTGCAGCTGTAAATCTGATGCATCGTTTCAGCCTTCTCTCCCCAAAAGTGCCCGGGGATGGGAGGCCTCTCTCTGAACCCCTAGTCGCGAGGTCTCCTAATCCAATCTGGCTCTGGGATCATTGTGCCTGTTCACAAAAGACAGGCTGGTGCTGTGATCTCATTTCATTCCAGAGTCTTCACTGCAACATTTTCTAATCCCATCTGTCTTTTTTTTTTTTTTATGAATCCTATTATTGCAAACCTTTGATGGAGCCTAGCGCTTCAGTCCCCTCCCAGCCAGGATGTATTTAACATCTTTATTTTGCCGTGCCTGCTGCAGTGGATTTGGAAGTCTTTTGTGAAGTGGTGATGAAGTGAAATCGCCTACTCGGTTAGCGCCAAGCGTGGCTGGAGGATGATACTGAAAAGGAAACGTGATTTTTGGTACCGGCAGTTCCCCTATCATTTCAGAAATGAAGAGGCTTTTTTCCCCCTCCCCTTTCCAGAAGAACTGGCTATTCAGTAATTTGTCATGTGTTAATTTGGCTTCCTTCAAAGTTTCTATTTTAAACAAAAGGGCTGTTCTTCCAGAGCGTTCTTGCCTCATGCCAGTACATGACAAGGCTGACATTTCTAGAGAGCTGTGTGTTTTTTGCACCTCCTTGTAGAAACCTGCAAGTGCTTGCAAGGATGTGGTAACAAGCAGCGTCTGACACTAGAGATACCTGACTACAGGGAGGTTATATTTCATTATCCTAAATATCCTATTGTTCTCTATATATCCTGTATATCTCATATTTTATCCTATACACACACACACACACACACACACACACAGGTGTATTATGTCAAACCCATTGGCTTTCATTGCTCTGTTACAGATTTATTTCTTCATACCAATAATGATGATGATGTAAAATTTTTTAAATTTATTTTATTGAAGTATAGTTGATTTCTGCTGCACAGCAAAGCGATTCAGTTATACATATATTCTGCTTCACATTCTTTTCCCTTATAGCTTATCATGGGGTTATTGAATGTAGTTCCCTGTGCTATGCAGTAGGACCTTGTTATTTATCTGTTCTATATAGAATAGTTTGCATCTGCTAATCCCAATTAATCCATTCCTCCCCCACCTCCCCTTTCCATTGGCAACTGCAGTTTGTTCTCCATGTCTATGGGTCTGTTTCATAGATAAATTCACTTGTGTCGTATTTTAGATTACACATATAATTGATATTATGTGGTATTTGTCTTCTTCTTTCTGACTTACTTCACTTCGTATGGTAATCTCTAAGTCTGCCTGTGTTGCTGCAAATGACATTATTTCATGCTTTTTTGTGGCTGAGTCATGTTCCACTGTATGTGCACCACATCTTCTTTATCCACTCATCTGCTGATGGAAATTTAGCTTGTTTCTACTTCTTGGTTATTGTGAATAGTACTGCTATGAACATAGGGGTTGCATATATCCTTCTGAATTACAGTTTTCTCCAGATATGAACCCAGGAGTGGGATTGCTGGATCATATGGCAACTTTAATTTTAGTTTTTTGAGGAGCTTCCATATTATTTTCCATAGTGGCTATACCAATTTATATTCCCACCAATAGTGTCGGAAGGTTCTCTTTTCACTACATCCTCTCCAGCATTTGTTATTTGTAGAATTTTTAGCGGTGGCTATTATAACCAGTGTGAGGTGATATCTCATTGTCATTTTGCTTAGTGTTTCTCTAATAATTAGTGATGTTGAGTATCTTCCTGTGTGCCCATTGGCCAGATGATGATGTAATATTAACAATGATAGTTGGCATTTGTTAGATGCTTGCTAAGAGCTAGGAAGCCTGCTATATAATCTCATTTAATGTCTACAACTAGTCAATGAGACTAGCTGTTATTTTTGCCATTTTATAGGTGAGGAAACTGAGGCCAAAAGAGATTGAGTAGTTTGCCCAAGATTAAAATACTTTGTTCATGGCAGAATCAGAATATATTTTAATACTTAGTGAAAGTGAAAGTCACTCAGTCATGTCCAACTCTTTGTGACCCCATGGACTATAGTCCATGCAATTCTCCAGGCCAGAATACTGGAGTGGCTAGCCTTTCCCTTGTCAAGGGGATCTTCCCAACTTGGGTCTCCCGTATTGCAGGCAGATTCTTTACCATCTGAGTCACAACTTGATTCCAAAGCCAATGTACTGAACCACTAAAATTGTAGTCCATTCTTCACCTTTAAATCCATCCCCCTACTTTGAACCTGGGAGGGGGATCTGAGCTTAGGCTTGGATTTGGTGACCATTGATATTTCTGTTAAACAAAGCTGGAGTGTTTACTCATCAGGTGGTTGTCAACATTACACCTCTGTCTCTGAGGACTGCACCTGGCCACGGAGGATGGCTCTAGGAAGCCATGTTTGTTCTACCTGAATCTCTTCCCTTTGATTGAAGCAGGATGAACATATAACCCAAACTACTGCCTCCTGGAAACAGAAGTTGGGCCTTAGTCTGGGCCCAGAGGGAAGGTGCTGACTTTTAACATCTGCAGTGTCTTTCAGGGTCAGTGGGGATGGACTTAAGGGGAAGCCAGAGGACATAAATGGAACTGTTACTCTAGAAGGGGCCTGAAGCCTGGATGCAAAGCCCAGGTAAAGAGTTTCAGGGACTTCTCTGGTGGTCCAGTGGCTAAGATGCCACACTCCCAACTCAGGGGACCTGGGTTTGATCTTTGGTAGAGGAACTAGATTCCACATGCCACAACTAAGAGTTTGCATGCCACAACTAAAGATTCCACATGCTGCAATGAAGATTGAAGATCCTGAGTGCTGCAGCTAAGACCTGGCACAGCCAAATAAATAAATTTTTTTTTTTTAAATGTAAAGGACTTTAACTGGCGGAGGGTAGCAGGTCCTTTCACCCTGGCTTACTCTCTGTGGGTCTGTGGTTCTGTTCTGGTCTGTTTGCACTCAGTAAGGGCCAGTGGGAAGGATGAGGGTAGAGGGTGAGGGGAGTGTGAGGAGAGTGAGGGAAGGGTGTGGGGAGATTGAAAAAGACAGAGGGGAGGGAGGGAGTGTTGCTCTGGCTTGACAGTTTCTCATTTCTGCCTTGTGTCTCTTCCTGTCTCGTGGTCGATAAGACACCTCCATCTCCGTTTGATAGATTCCTTTGTGCTTGAGTTTACGTAGGTTTTGGTCATTCTCAGCTAAAAAGAGTAGTCTCTAAAAGATATGTCTATAAATTTTGTAACCTCCATAGTGATTAAACTTTTAGATCATATAACATTTAGAGGAGTATCTAGTACAATAAAAAGCAAGATCCCAAATTATGTAACAGACTCTTACTAGGTAATAAAAATTACAGGGTGAAACTTAACAAAACTAAATGAAAACATCTGCCTTTACATTACAAAAAATTCAATACAGAATGGTTTAGCAGCAATTTATGAAAAAGATATTCTAGATTTTTGTGAACACATTCTTAATTAGAGGTAATATTGAAAGGCAGGGGCTAAAAGATTATGAATGTAGTTTCAAGGACCAGATACTAAATTGATTTAAAAAAAAAAAACCCTCTGGACACTAAGAAGCAAATCAAGATTACCTGGATTTAATCTTAAGGGGTTCCTGCTTTGTTGCTGTTCAGTTGCTCATTCGTATCTGACTCTTTGAGACCCCATGGACTGCAGCACACCAGGCTTCCCAGTCCTTTACTATCTCCCAGAGTTTGCTCAGACTCATGTCCATTGAGTCGGTGATGCCATCCAACATCTCATCCTCTGTCATCCCCTTCTCCTTCTGCCTTCAATCTTTCCCAGCATTAGGTCTTTTCTAATGAGTCAGCTCTTTGCATCAGGTGGCCAAAGTATTGGAGCTTCAGCTTTATCATCAGTCCTTCCAGTGAATATTCTGGGTTGATTTCCTTTAGGATTGACTGGTTTGATCTCCTTGCTGTCCAAGGGACTCTCAGGAGTCTTCTCCAGCACAGTTCAAAGGCATCAATTCTTCAGTGGTCAGCCTTTTTTATTGTCCAGCTCTCACTATTATCTAAGAAAGCCCAAATTTAATTCAAGCATATAGTACTGTGTCTAAGACTGAGATGTGTAATGAAATGGCAACCCACTCCAATACTCTTGCCTGGAAAATCCCATGGATGGAGGAGCCTGATAAGCTACAGTCTGTGGGGTCAAGAAGGGTCAGACACGACTGAGTGACTTCACGTTCACTTTTCACTTTCATGCATTGGAGAAGGAAATGGCAACCCACTCCAGTGTTCTTACCTGGAGAATCCTGGGGAAATAGGAGCCTGGTGGGCTGCCGTCTATGGGGCTGCACAGAGTTGGACATGACTGAAGCAATTTAGTAGCAGCAGCAGTGTAACTAAATGAGCTTATGTAAGGAAACACATCCAGAAAAAAACAATTCTTAAGAAATCATTTTTACCTGTTTGAGATGTATTTTATATAATAATACCTGCTTACTATAACAAATTTAAAATTGTAGATAGGTATACAGAAGAAGTGAAATCTACTTCCTCCATTTAACTCTCACTTCCTGAAAACAATCATTGTTTACAGACTGGTGGGTGTATTTGCATATTTTTTCATGTCTATATATATATATATATATATAATTAAAATATATATAAATAGAACTATACTACACATGCATGTATGTACAGACTCATTCATGTGGGGACATATATAGTTCCCCTCCGTTAAATGTGCAGGAGACTACTGCACTGTAAGAATTTATCCACTTTTTTATTGATAAACCCATAGCTTCTTTCCATTTTTAAAAAATTAGAAACAATGCTGCAGAGGGCATCCCCATATTTGTGTCTTTACTTGTGTCTTCTAATATTTTTGCAGGCTATAATTCTAGTTTGGGGAGTACAGGTCATAGCATATGCATATTTAAACTTCTGAGGGATTTTTGCCTTGCAAAAATTCTGCATCCATTGACACTTTCACTAATAGGCTATGAGGGGCTTATTTGCTACACCCTTGGCAAAACCTGATATTATTAAATTTTTTTTGCCAAAATGATCCTGTTTGGCTTTTGTGCTCTGAGTCCAGAATATTGATTGTAATTAATAGAGTCCTTCTAGCTGAGGTGGAGGGGTGGATGGCTGAGTCCTCGTGTTGGAATACAAAGTCTATAATCTATGTGTGATAATAAGTATATCCCACACCTCTGAGTACTGGTCGCCACCCCATCCAGGACCACGCTAACCCTAGGTTAGGCAGAGTCTGTCCTGCCCTTGGGCTTCTCTTCTCCCAGGTAGAGGGAAGTCACCGGGGAGAGTTATACACTGTTTTTTCTTTTTAAATTTTCATTGGAATAGAGTTGTTCTACAGTGTTGTATTATTTCCTGCTGTACAGCAAAGTGGATCAGTCATATGTATATATATATATCCCATCCTTTTTGGATTTCCTTCCCAATTAGGTCACCACACAGCACTGAGTACAGTTCCTTTTGCTATATAGTAGGTTCTCATTAGTTATCTATTTTATACATAATACCAATAGTGTATATTTTCAATCCTAATCTCCCAATTCATCCCACACCCCCTTTTCCCACCTTGGTATCCATGAGTTTGTTCTCTACATCTGTGCCTCTATTTCTGCCAAAAGATCCAGGCACCCCAGTGTTCACAGCAGCACTGTTTACAGTAGCCAGGACACGGAAGCAGCCTAAATGTCTATCAACAGAGGAGTGGATAAAGATGTGGTACATATATACAGTGAACTATTACTCAGCCATAACAAGGAATAAAATTGTGCCACTTGCGGAGATGTGGATGGACCTAGAGTCTGTCATACAGAGTGAAGTTAAGTCAGAAAGAGGAAAACAAATATTCTACACATATATGTAGAATCTAGAAAAACGGTACAGATGAACCCATTTGCAAAGCATAAATAGACACACAGACGTAGATGCTCACATCTGTTTTCACATGTTGCTTCTGCACTGACTCAGCTGGCAATCAGTCAATGTGAGTGACTTTCTTACTTGGCTACCCTCTTCACTGGCTAATGGAAGGGGCTGAGTGGTGTTACCTCTGTATTTCTCTCTCCATCATGAGAGCTCTGGAGACCTGCCCTGGCAGAGGTGCTAGAAGATGCCCTCTCTGAGATGTTCCATTTAGGCTGGAGCTTAAGCAGTGCTTCTCAGACTTTACTGTGATGGGTTTGCCAGGGATTCTTGTTAAAATGCAGATTCTGATTCCAATGTATTGAGGATGGGGCCTGAGTGACAGGCTTTCTGAGGAGCCTCACTGGTTTTAGGGCACCCTTTGGGATTTCAGCAGAGTTCGCTCAAGGAGAATGGATGTTCCTGACCAGGAGGCATTAGAATTGAGAGGAGCTCAGGTTTCTCTCTCCTGCCCCACCTACAACCCACAGACTGTTTAAACACGATCCTCTAGGGCCCAGACATAGGTACGATAAACACCCCCTGCTGATGAAGCTATGCAGCTGGTGTTTGGATGGAGCGAGGTGGTTCTCAAGTTGTCCCCAGACTGCAGCATCGGCATCACCCTTGTTAGACATGCAAATTCTCATGTCCATCCTGCCTGCTAAGTCAGAAACTCTGGGCTGCAGCCCAGCAGTCTGTGTTGTACAAGCTCTTCCAGGGCTTCTGGTTGTGATAAAGTGAGAACCTTTGATGAAGAGAAAAAAGAAGAGGGTTCTTGACTGAGCACTCTTCCGAGACTTGGATCCATGGTTTTAAATCCTGGCTGTTCATAACCCAGACTTGCCTAAGCAGCTTGATAAACACCTGCATGCCCGAGCTACACATCCATTCTTTCTGCTTCCAAAGGTCTGGAGAGTTGCCCGCCAGTATGTGGCTTTAAAAACACCTGAGGCTTGCAGATTTAGTGGCTGAACAGGGCAGGGGCAGCCCCTCAACATGAATGGTGGCCTGTGGCCACCTGGCTCACTCCATACAAAGTTCATTCATTCACATTTACCAAACCCCAGCATGAGCAAGACACCATGCAAATGACATCACTGTTGATCACCTCTTGTGTACCAGGCACTTATACGTTAGTCTTCCTACAGCCCGGCAAGGTGGGCCTCCTACTGTTTTATAGAAGAGAGTCGTTAACTGGGGGTCAGTCAGGACTCCAAAACCTGGGCTGTCCACTACCATGCCCAGGTCAATCTTTGCAGACTTGGGTGGGGAAGGGTATGCCAGGCTGTGGGCCTCTGAGAAACCTCTGTTTCATCTTCAGTGGCTTATTTTGTGAAATTGGGGATATATTTGTAATTTTAGCAGGTGTAGCAATTCTCCTTTCAGTTCCTCAGAGAGAAAGAGAGGTGATTTCAATCTCTAACTTATGCAAAGTGATGCCCTTCATGCGTGAAGACTCTCCTTATCGGAGGGCACGTGTTTGCGGGTATAGGTAGTCAGATAAAACACAGGTTATCTTGTTGTTTTAATTAAAGAGAAATAACAAATAGTTTTTCTAGTATAAGTATGTCCCAAATATTGCATGGGGCATACTTATACTATTTGTTTTTACTGAAATTAAAAACTACTTCAGGGACTTCCCTGGTGATCCAGTGACTAAGACTCCATGCTCCTAGTGCAGGGGCTTGGGTTCAATCCCTCTTCAGGGAACTAGGGCCCATGTGCCGTGAATAAAAATCCCACATGCTGCAGGGAAGATCAAAGATCCCTCGTGCTGCAACTGAGACCTGGCACAGCCAAATAGATATTTTAAAAATTATTTGAATTACTGCCTTTGTAAAAGAGACCCCTCCAGAGCTCCTTAGCCCGTTCCACCAAGGGAGGACACAAGAGGAAGGCCCCAGCTACACAGCAGGAAGGGGGCTTTCTCCAGAACATGACCATGCTGGTGCCTTGATCTCAGCCTTTCCCATCTCCAGAACTGAGAGAAGTAAAATTCTATTGTTGACAAGCTGCCTGGTGTGTGGTATGTAGCAGCCTGAATGGATTAAGACACCAGCATAAGTAAAATACATACATATTAGATAGTGATAAGATTAAAAAGGAGAAAAAAATTTAATAGGAAGAATGATAGGAAGGGTTGGGTTAGAGATTTGAAATTTTAAATGAGGTGGCCAGGGACTTCCCTGGTGGTTCAGCGGCCAAGACCCATGCTCCCAATCCAGTGGGCCTGGGGTTCAATCCCTGTTCAGAGAACTAGATCCCACATGCTGCAACTAAGACCCAGTGCAGGCAAATAAATAAAGTTAAAAAAAATCGTAGGCAAGGGAACAGCAAGTGGAAACACTCTGCAGTAGGAGTTTGTCTGCTTGTTTGTAGACTATTATAGAGTCCCAGAACAGAGTGAACAAGGGGTGGGTAGATGACCATTATATCTACTACTGAGGGCAGGAATCCCTTGGAAGAAATGGAGTAGCCATCATGGTCAACAAAAGAGTCCGAAATGCAGTACTTGGATGCAATCTCAAAAACGACAGAATGATCTCTGTTCGTTTCCAAGGCAAACCAATCACTATCACAGTAATCCAAGTCTATGCCCCAACCCTTAACACTGAAGAAGCTGAAGTTGAACGGTTGTATGAAGACCTACAAGACCTTTTAGAACTAACACCCAAAAAAGATATCCTTTTCATTATAGGGGACTGGAATGCAGAAGTAGGAAGTCAAGAAACACCTGGAGTAACAGGCAAATTTGGCTTTGGAATATGGAATGAAGCAGGACAAAGACTAATAGAGTTTTGCCAAGAAAATGCACTGGTCATAGCAAACACCCTCTTGCAACAGCACAAGAGAAGACTCTACACATGGACATCACCAGATGGTCAACACCGAAATCAGATTGATTATATCCTTTGCAGCCCTATACAGTCAACAAAAACAAGACCAGGAGCTGACTGTGGCTCAGATCATGAATTCCTTATTGCCAAATTCAGACTGAAATTGAAGATAGTAGGGAAAATCACTAGACCATTCAGGTATGACCTAAATCAAATCCCTTATGATTATACAGTGGAAGTGAGACCTAGATCTGATAGATAGAGTGCCTGATGAACTATGGTCTGAGGTTCGTGACACTGTACAGGAGACAGGGATCAAGACCATCCCCATGGAAAAGAAATGCAAAAAAGCAAAATGGCTGTCTGAGTAGGTCTTACAAATAGCTGTGAAAAGAAGAGAAGCAAAAAGCAAAGGAGAAAAGGAAAGATATAAGCATCTGAATGCAGAGTTCCAAAGAATAGCAAGAAGAGATAAGAAAGCCTTCCTCAGCCATCAATGCAAAGAAATAGAGGAAAACAACAGAATGGGAAAGACTAGAGATCTTGTCAAGAAAATTAGAGATACCAAGGGAACATTTCATGCAAAGATGGGCTCGATAAAGGACAGAAATGGTATGGACCTGACAGAAGCAGAAGATATCAAGAAGAGGTGGCAAGAATACACAGAAGAACTGTACAAAAAAGAGCTTCCCGACCCAGATAATCACAATGGTGTGATCACTGACCTAGAGCCAGACATCCTGGAATGTGAAGTCAAGTGGGCCTTAGAAAGCATCACTATGAACAAAGCTAGTGGGGGTGATGGAATTCCAGTTGAGCTATTTCAAATCCTGAAAGATGATGCTGTGAAAGTGCTGCACTCAATCTGCCAGCAAATTTGGAAAACTCAGCAGTGGCCACAGGACTGGAAAAGGTCAGTTTTCATTCCAATCCCAAAGAAAGGCAATGCCAAAGAATGCTCAAACTACCGCACAATTGCACTCATCTCACACACTAGTAAAGTAATGCTCAAAATTCTCCAAGCCAGGCTTCAGCAATACGTGAACCGTGAACTTCCAGATATTCAAGCTGGTTTTAGAAAAGAACCAGAGATCAAATTGCCAACATCTGCTGGATCATGGAAAAAGCAAGAGAGTTCCAGAAAAACATCTATTTCTGCTTTATTGACTATGCCAAAGCCTTTGACTGGATCAAATAAACTATGGATCACAATAAACTGTGGAAAATTCTGAAAGAGATGGGAATACCAGACCACCTGACCTGCCTCTTGAGAAACCTATATGCAGGTCAGGAAGCAACAGTTAGAACTGGACATGGAACAACAGACTGGTTCCAAATAGGAAAAGGAGTATGTCAAGGCTGTATATTGTCACCCTGCTTATTTAACTTATATGCCGAGTACATCATGAGAAACACTGGGCTGGAAGAAGCACAAGGTGGAGTCAAGATTCCTGGGAGAAATAATAACCTCAGATATGCAGATGACACCACCCTTATGGCAGAAAGTGAAGAGGAACTAAAGAGCCTCTTGATAAAAGTGAAAGTGGAGAGTGGAAAAGTTGGCTTAAAGCTCAACATTCAGAAAACGAAGATCATGGCATCTGGTCCCATCACTTCATGGGAAATAGATGGGGAAACAGTAGAAACAGTGTTGGATTTTATTTTTTGGGACTCCAAAATCACTACAGATGGTGACTGCAGCCATGAAATTAAAAGATGCTTACTGCTTTGAACGGAGAAGGCGATGGCACCCCACTCCAGTACTCTTGCCTGGAAAATCCCATGGATGGAGGAGCCTGGTAGGCTGCAGTCCATGGGGTCATGAAGAGTCGGATACGATTGAGTGACTTCACTTTCACTTTTCACTTTCATGCATTGGAGAAGGAAATGGCAACCTACTCCAGTGTTCTTGCCTGGAGAATCCCAGGGACAGGGGAGCCTGGTGGGCTGCCGTCTATGGGGTCGCACAGAGTCGGACACGACTGAAGCGACTTAGCAGCAGCAGCAGCACTCCTTGGAAGAAATGTTACGACCAACCTAGATAACATATTCAAAAGCAGAGACATACCTTGCCAACAAAAATCCATCTAGTCAAGGCTGTGGTTTTTCCAGTGGTCATGTATGGATGTGAGAGTTGGACTGTGAAGAAAGCTGAGTGCCGAAGAATTGATGCTTTTGAACTGTGGTGTTGGAGAAGACTCTTGAGAGTCCCTTGGACTGCAAGGAGATCCAACCAGTCCATTTTAAAGGAGATCAGCCCTGGGATTTCTTTGGAAGGAATGATGCTAAAGCTGAAACTCCAGTACTTTGGCCACCTCACGAGAAGAGTTGACTCATTGGAAAAGACTCTGATGCTGGGGAGGATTGGGGGCAGGAGGAGAAGGGGAAGACAGAGGATGAGATGGCTGGATGGCATCACTGACTCGATGGGTCGTGAGTCTGGGAGTTGGTGATGGACAGGGAGGTTGGTGATGGACAGGAGGCCTGGGGTGTGCTGCTGCGATTCATGGGGTCACAGAGTTGGACACGACTGAGCGACTGAACTGACTGACTAAGAGGTAAGGTCCCAGGGTAGCAGGAAGCTCCTTCCTGGAGGGCCTGGTAGGTGGGTTCCATGCAATTGATGATCCAGACTAGGCTACTTTTGAAAGTGAAAAGCTGGGACACTAGGTGTAAACTAGAATTGTCCTAGGAATGCTGAGTCACAGCACGGATTTAGCCTTTACTCTGAGTGGATGGGAAATCACCAGTGGGTTTGGAGCAGAGCTGCCCCATGCCTGACTTGAGAGCTTCATTCTGTTGAGAAGCACTGAAGGGTGGCCAGGGCAGGAGCAGGAATGGAGTCAGGAGGGCATTGAAGGACCACAGGTGAGAGATAACAGGGACTCGGATGAGGGCAGTGGTAGAAGGGGCAGTGAGAACTGGTCAAATTCTGGGTGTAATTTAAGGTAAAGCCAATAGGATTTCTTGTGGCTCAGCTGATAAAGAATCTGCCTGCAATATGGCAGACCTGGGTTTGATCTCTGGGTTGGGAAGATCCCCTGGAGAAGGGAAAGGCTACCCACTCTAGTATTCTGGCCTGGAGAATTCCATGAGCTATACAGTCCATGGGGTAGCAAAGAGTCAGACATGACTGAGAGACTTTCGCTTTCACTTTCTAATAGGATTTCTGACCAATAGGCTGTGGGTGTGAGAGAAAGAGAGGAGTTAAGGATGGCACTGGGGAAGAGTGAAAGAGGAAGATATTTGTGGGGGAGAGGGGGCCCTGTGGCAGGTCAAGTTTCCAGGAAGCTGGTTCAGCTGAAGTTTGCACGCAGTAGGCCTGCCATGGTGCATTCCATGGGATTGCAAAGAATCAGACTAAACAACACGCTGACTTTGGTGCTCACAGGATCAGCCCCTGGGGCAGAAGTGAAGGAGGTGAGACAGGGCAGGGGGAGTGCTAATCTGCCAGGTAGTCCTGACGAGGAGCTCAGCTAGCCCATGAAGCGTCCTCCAGGGTTATCCAGACTGGGGCAGGGTGTTGGCCAGGCCTCCTACTCAACTAGCACTGGATGGAGGCTGCCTGGGGAAGGGGTGTGATCTTGGGCCAGGAGGTCCTCCCCAGTGGAGGCCGTAGTGCTTGGCCTGTAGGAGGTGTTGGTTGCTGAAAAGCCACAGTAGATGTTGCCTGACAACCCAGAGGTGTTGTCTCCCTCTGGGATGTGTTCCCTTCCTGTTTGGTGGTCATGGCTGGTTTGCCTTGTTAGATGCTCGAACCATTGTGTGAGCATAATTTTTTTCCTTTTTCTTAAAAGAAAAGATAGAATTAGGCCAAAATGCTTACGCTAAACAATGAAAACTTCCATATTCCCGTTATCTTGAAGTGTTTTTCTTAACCTTAACTTTTGAATGATTTAAATTATGAATGCTCTTAAACAAATATAAAAATGAAGAATATAGTATAACGAACCCTCAGGTTCCCATCACTCAGCTTTACCAATGATCAGCTCGTGGCCAGTCTTTTTTCACTTATACCTTGCCCCACTCCCCTAACCCATTTTATTTTGAAACCCATTCCAATATCATCTATTTCATTTGTAAATATTTGAATATGCATCTGAAACTTTTTTTTAAAAACTTAGGAAAATGATTTCTGGCTTCCTTTGCTACCTCCAGTCTCTTGATGAGATCAGAATTGCAAATCAAGTCTTTAGGCTCAACCTGATGGTAAATTCTTGGATATTTAAATGGCCAGAGAGTTAATGACAAGGGCAGCTAGAGTTGCTGTTAGCTCTTGATTTATGAAGCCACATGTTCAGCCTGTGTGACAGAGGCTATTAACATCAGGCATGGCTCTGTCTCTGCCCACCACTCTCCAGGCCTGAACGCACTCAACAGATGGGGAATTTCATGGCCACAAATGGAATTGTTTATCCTCTCATTGTTCCCGTGTCAGCAATCAAACTAAATCCATTACCCACCAATAAAAAGATCAGCTGGCTGCCAGTTCAGCCATGGAAGGAGCCAAAGCTGTGTTGAGGAGATTTAAGAGTTTTAAAGGGGATAAAAAAAGTAATAAGAAGCCACATAAAAATTAAGACCCAAGAGAAGAGGTTGAGTCACTCATTCTAAAGCTGAGGTTTTAAGGGATTTGAAAGGGAAGGCCTAGTAACTCAATCTTTTCTTCAACATATAGGATACTCTAGAGACACCTGATTATAAATACTGTAGAGCTTTTATTGTGTGTTGATGGCTTTATTATTTCATTTAAAAAAGCACTCAAATGGAGCTTTGAAGAAGAAAGAAATGTCAGATTCATAATGGAAAAGCTGCTGACATGTTAATGGCCTTATTACCAGTAGGAAGATTTTCTTTTGTGGGGCTAAATAGTTGTCTTTTCTTGATGAAGTTGTTCCTTATCAGCTCAGCTGGAGGTTTCTCTGTGTTTTGATCTGTAAGAGGAGGCTCCTAAGTTCTGTGGACCCCCCAAATTGTTCTCCCAACATTCTCAGAAGACCAGTACTTTAAAAAGTGGGTCCTAGAACACTTTTTGCCAGGCTGTTTTTATCAGGATGTATTGGACAGAAGATGTTGGTTCCAGCACTCATTGGTTATAGCTAAGGACCTGGGGCTCATGGGCTTTGCATGAATTCACTTGAAAAGTTAGAGAATTTGGCCAATGACTATTCATTCTCTTCTTTCCATCCTACTGTGCAAATACTTACTGGAAACGTACTGCTATATAGGAACACTATTCTGCCAGGCAATAAGGATCTAGAGATGATTAAGACACGATTTTACCCTCTGTTACCAGATTAGAGGGGGAGATAGACTAGGAAATAAGTGAGCACTGAATACGATGTTTCTGCAGCACAGTAGAGGCACATAGAGCTTCCCTGTTAGCTCAGTAAGTAAAGAATCTGCCTGCAATGCAGGAGACCAGGGTTTGCTCCCTGGGTTGGGGAAGATCTCCTAGAGAAGGAAGTGGCAACCCACTCCAGTATTTTTGCCTGGGAAATTCCATGGACAGAGGAGCCTGGTGGGCTACAGTCCATGGGCTCACAGGAGTCAGACATGACTTAGCGACTAAATCACCACTACCACCAGGGGCACACAGAGGATGTTAGGGAGTTCAGAGACCTCAGATGAGGGCTCTCTGACTCCCCAGGGAGAGGGTGTGATTGTAGGAAGAGTTCGTGGGGAGACAGGAGCATGGGTCAGGAGACAGTGGCAAGATCATGACAGTCCCAATGTCTGCCATGGGGTGTGTGCCTCCTCTTAAAGGCCAGGGAAAGCCACCGGAAGACTTTAATTAAAGGAAAGCCATGGTCATATAATTTGTGTTTTATCAAAACCATCCTGAGGGCAGGATGAAGAAGTGGTTAAGAACTGGAGCCTGGGCAGCCACTGAAGCAAGTGACTAGAGTGAACCAGGTGAGAGATGGTGGGCTTGAACCAAGGTGTGTGTGTGTGTGTGTGTGTGTGTGTGTGTGTTTGTGTGTGTGTGTTTGGGGTGAAGAGGAATATTAATAATAACTCATAAGGTTATCGAAATGTTCAGTTCAGTCCAGTCGCTCACTCGTGTCCGACTCTTTGCGACCCCATGAATTGCAGCATGCCAGGCCTCCCTGTCCATCACCAACTCCCAGAGTTCACTGAGACTCATGTCCATCGAGTCAGTGATGCCATCCAGCCATCTCATCCTCTGTCTTCCCCTTCTCCTCCTGCCCCCAATCCCTCCCAGCATCAGAGTCTTCCAATCAGTCAACTCTTTGCATGAGGTGGCCAGAGTACTGGAGTTTCAGCTTTACCATCATTCCTTCCAAAGAAATCCCAGGGCTCATCTTCAGAATGGACTGGTTGGATCTCTATGCAGTCCAAGGGACTCTCAAGAGTCTTCTCCAACACCACGGTTCAAAAGCATCAATTCTTCAGCGCTCAGCTTTCTCACATCCATACATGACCACTGGAAAAACCATAGCCTTGACTAGATGGACCTTTGTTGGCAAAGTAATGTCTCTGCTTTTCAATATGCTATCTAGGTTGGTCATACATTATTAAATAAAACGCTTAGAACAGAAGTTGTTGCCCAGTCCATGCTCAATCAGTGTTAACTTGGATTTCCGTTTCTCCTCTTTGGGAATGAATAATTCCCAGTGGTCATAGAATAGCACAGAGGGAAAACAGGAAGAGGAGTATGTAAAAGAGGGAATAGTTAGGGGATGGGAGAGGAGAAAGGATAGTGTACAGAGAGGAGAGCGTCCCCCACAATGTCTCTTGGCGTCTCTGCCCTGCAGGAAACCTTACCTGTAGGTGAGAATCTGTGCACAAGGAGAGGCGGGCTTGGTATTGGAGGTCTTGTGAGATGGCAGGAGTTTTGGAACAATCAGGTCAAAGTTACTTGGAAAGCAAAGCCTTCCCTGGGCTGCAGTTGTGGCTGAGTCTGGCTGTTCCATAGAGCTGGGTGGGAAGGATTTGCTTTTCTTTCTGGATGGCCAGCTCCTACTACTTTTTGGTTCTGTTCTTTCAACGATGTTTCAGTCCCTTTCTTTATATTTGATAGTTTTCAGTGTGTTGCCCAGCACAGTTATGCAAACTGACCAGGATGGGTAGAGGCAGGTAGTTTTTTGGTTTAAGGAATTCCTTCTACTTCTATAAAGTAGAAAGTATTTTCTACTAGAAAGAGTTGTGCTCAGTCGCATGCATCTCTTCTGGACGGAGCCTGCCAGGCTCCTCTGTCCATGGATTTCCCAGGCAAGAATACTGGAGCAGGTTGCCCTTTCCTACTCCGGAGGATCTTCCTGACCCAGGGATCAAACTAGCATCTCTTGTGTCTCCTGCATTGGCAGGCGAATTCTTTATCACTGGGCCACCAAGTTACCTTCTACATAAAATATGATTCACATTAGATCGGCCCCCCCAGAACAGATTAATGCCTGCCTTCCTTCTTTCCTTCCTTCCTTCCCTTCCTCCCCTCCTTTCTGACCACTCAATCAATAAATGTTATTGAGCTCTCTAACACTGGTGAGATATCTCACTAACTGGGGCCATGGCTTCTTTAGGAACCAAGCTACAAAGCTGATCTGTTTCTCCTGTTCACCTGAGAGCACCTTCAGGGAAGGGAGACTCTCATCCAGCTTTGTATCCCCAAAACCTGGCACAGGAGTTGGCGGTGGGTGGTTTTCAAGAGCATGATCTGTGTCTGTGTTCTTGCTGGTTGTGTGACCTTGTTCACTTATCCAACCTCTCCAAGGCTTGGTGTCATCATCTGTAAAATGGGAATGATAGTAATAACCCTCGTCAGGTTGTTTTGAGCATTAAATGGCATAATGCATGTAAAGCACTCATAGTGCCTGGCATATAGGGGTTCAACTGTATTATCAATACTAGGTTTACAGTAAAGTTATTGAACTAATGCTATTAGGACCTAGTCAGACCCTACTAATTTGCATGTAAATTGGGCAAGTCAATTTACCTCTTGGAGTGTCTGATTTTAAAAAGCTTACGTGGGACTTCCCTGGTGACTCAGGCAGTAAAGAATCTGCCTGCAGTGCAGGAGAGCCAGGTTTGGTCCCTGGGTTGGGATATCCCCTGGAGAAGGGAATGGCAACCCACTCCAGTATTCTTGCCTGGAGAATCCCATGGACGGAGGAGCCTGATGGGCTGCAGTCCATGAGTTTGCAAAGAGGACTGAGACACAACTGAGGACTGACTTTCACTTTCACTTCCCTGGCGGCGCAGTGGATGGGAATTCACTTGGCAATGTAGGGAACACGGGGTCGACGCTTGGTCCAGGAAGCTTCCACATGCCACTGGGCAGCTAAGCCCGTGTGCCACAACTACTGAAGCTGTGCACCTAGAGCCTGGGCTCTGCAACAAGAGAAGCCATTGCAATGAAAAGCCCAGGCGCCTCGAGTGCACCTCAGCTAGAGCGTAGCCCCCTCTCCCTGCAACTAGAGAAGGACTGCTTGTAGGAGTGAAGACCCAGTACAGCCAAAAATAAATAAATAAATAAAATTATATAAACATTTATTTGATAAATGAAAATTATAATATCTGCATGGATAATTATAATAAAATTATAATACCTTAATAGGATTGTAATGGAAATAGAGAAGATTGCTTTGTCCTTTGATTACAAAAATAACCCATCTCCAATAGATTATCTAAGCATAAACATCAGGAAGTAAGAAAAGCTACTGTGTTATTATAATGTTTTTAAAAAAGATGACAGATTCTTTAACTTGATAAAAGGCATCTACAAAAGCTCTACAGCTAACATCACAGTTAATATGGAAGAGTGAATGCTCTCTCCATAGGTTCAGGATCAAGACATGGATGTCTGCTCTCTCTTCTCTTATTTAATATAGTACTGGAAGTTCTAGCAATGCAATCAGGCAAGGAGATAAAAGGCATACATATTGGAAATGAAGAAATAAAACTGTCCCTGTTTGCAGATGACATAATTGTCAACATAGAAAATCCCAAGGAATCCACAGTAAACTTAAAGAATTAATAAGTGAGTTCAGCAAGTTTGCAGTGTTAGGTTTAGGATAAAATCTTACCGATCTTGGGCTAGTCAGAGTTCTTAGACTTCACATGAAAAGCATGATGCATAGAAGGAAAATGTGATAAATTGAATCTCATTAAATTAAAAATTTCTGCAGTATCTTGTAAAAATTACAGGGTATAACCTAAAAATTGTGAATCACTATATTGTACACCTATAGCATATATACGGAGAAGGCAATAGCACTCACTCCAGTGTTCCTGCCTGGAGAATCCCATGGACGGAGGAGCCTGGTGGGCTGCCGTCTATGGGGTCGCACAGAGTCGGACACGACTGAAGCGACTTAGCGGCAGCAGCAGCAGCATAGCATATATAATATTGTATATCACCTATGCTGCTAAGTCACTTCAGTCGTGTCCGACTCTGTGTGACCCCATAGACGACAGCCCACCAGGCTCCCCCGTCCCTGGGATTCTCCAAGCAAGAACACTGGAGTGGGTTGCCATTTCCTTCTCCAATGCACGAAAGTGAAAAGTAGAAGTGAAGTCGATCAGTCGTGTCTGACTCTTTGCGACCCCTTGGACTGCAGCCTACCAGGCTCCTCCATCCATGGGATTTTCCAGGCAAGAGTACTGGAGTGGGGTGCCATTGCCTTCTCCAATATCACCTATACTTCAATTTAAAAAATATTAAAAACTTTTGCTCTGTGAAAAACCCTGTAAGAAGATGAAAAGGCAAGCAATCGACTGGGAGAAAAATATTTGCCAACCACATATCTGACAAAAGACTTATAACTAGACTATATGAACATTTTTTCAAAACTCAACAGTAAAAAAATAATCCAATTTGAAAACAGGCAAAAGACATGACCAGACATTTCACTAAAGAGGATACCAAATCCTCTTGCACAGATGGCAAATCAGTGCATGAAAACATGTTCAACATCATTAGCCATTAGAAAAATGCAAATTAAAATCACAGTGAGACCTACCAAAGTGGCTAAAATAAAAAAAAAATGTGGTAACACCAAGTGATGATGAGGATGCAGAGAAACTCACACATTTCTGATGGGAATGTAAAATTGTGCAATTCCCTACCAGTGGCTTTTAGCCCTTTCTGATGTAAATCCTTCAAGTCTACCCCTCATTTGCTAGCAAACCCTTTTCATTTTTTTGTTTGGTTTTAAATTTTTTATTTTATATTGGAGTGTAGCCAATTAACAATGTTGTTATAGTTTCAGGTGGACGACAAAAGGACTCAGCCATACAGGTACATATACATGTATCCATTCTCCCCCAATCCCTCCTCCCATCCAGGCTCCCACATAACACTGAGCAGAGTTCTGTGTGTTAAACAGTGGGTCCTGGTTGGTTATCCATTTTAAATATAGCAGTGTGTACATGTCAGTCCCAAACTCACTATCTATTTACCCCAGTCTTCCTCCAACTGCAAGCTTGTTCTCTCAGTCTGAGTCTATTTCTGTTTTGTGAATAAGCTCATTTGTATCATTTCTTTTTAGATTTTGCATAAAGGGGATGTCATATGATATTTCTTCTTTTCTATATGACTTATTTCACTCAGGATGACGATCTCTAGGTCCCTCCATTTTGCTGCAAATGGCATTATTTTGTTCTTTTTAATGGCTGAGTAATTTTCCATTGTATAGATGTACCACATCCTCTTTATCCGTTCCTCTGTCTATGGACATTTAGTGAAAGAAAGTAAAAGTGTTCATCAGTCATGCCTGACTCTTTGCGACATCATGGACTGTAGCCTGCCAGATTCCCCTGTCCGTGGAATTCTCCAGGCAAGAATACTGATATTCCCTAAGTTTGTATGGGAGGGGGTCAGAGAGGGAACAGTTCTCAAATTTTCCCTGAATGCCCACTAAGCACCCCCTGCCTCCAGCAATGTGATGGGAACTGCTGCATAAGACACCCCGCCTCCCCTCTCAAGGGCCCAAGTAGTCACCTGAGAGCAGAAACACCATAAGTGGGGGAGCACTCTTAGCCTGTCCCCATCCTGGCCCCTACAAGAAACTTTGGCTTCGCTGGCTTGGCCTCCAGCCTTCTTAGGGGGGAAATGGGATACCCAGTGTGAAGGACAGAACTGAGTTTCCCCAAAATCGTGTGCTGAAGCCCCAACCTCCAGTACCTCACATGTGACTGCATTTGGAGACAGGGCATGTAAAGAAGTATAAGGTTAATCAAATGAGCGGGCCCTAATCTAATCTGTCTGGTGTCCTTAGAAGAAGAGGAAATTTGGACACAAAAGAAACACCAGAGATGCACACAGGAAGGACCATGCTGCTGCTGCTGCTGCTGCTAAGTCGCTTCAGTCGTGTCCGACTCTGCCATTGCCATGGAAGGATGCAATAAGACCATGCAAGAAGGCGCCACCTGCAGGCCAAGGAGAGAGATGTCAGGACAAATCAAACCTGTCAATGCCTTGTGGTAAAGAACTTGCCTGCCAGTGCAGGAGATGTAAGAGACGCAGGTTCAATCCCTGGGTCAGGAAGATCCCCTGGAGGAGGGCATGGCAACCCACTCCAGTATTCTTGCCTGGAGAATCCCATGGACAGAAGAGCCCGGTGGGCTATAGTCTATGGGGTCTAGCAAAGAGTCGGACACAACTGAAGTGACTTACCACTCGTAAAAAGGAGAATTTTTGTTTTCTTTTTTACAAACAGAGGTAAGACAGAGTGATCTTACTAGTCTGTTAACCCCATAGCTGGGAGATCTTTTATTCTTTATACCAATTTTACAAAAATGAAACTCAATGCCCTGGTACTTACTGCAGTTTTTAATAGTCACATCCTGATTGCAGCCAATACCGTGGTCTTCCTCAATGCTGCAGTCACTAGTGAGTGTCTCCTTTCTGTCTGGGCTTTGATGGAAGAACCTCTCCATACCCTGAAAAGGCTTCAGCCTGAAAAGCAGGTGGAAACGAAGGAGGAAGGGGCTTCATGGTGAGGCCGGCACAGTGGGAAAGAGGCAGGGTGGTGCCTGGGGTTGGGGTCTCCCACTCTGGGGGAGACGATGTCCTGTGGTCGTGTCCTGGTCCTGTCCTGACCCTCATCATGGACTCATGGTCCTGCTCTGCGCTGGGTGGGACTAATTCCAGCTGGAATCTCCTGAATTTGAAATATGAGAAAATTGCAATCCATGGGTTCAGTGGTTCTTAACATGTGGTCTCAGACTAGCAGCATCACCTGGGAACTAGTTCAGAATGCACCTACTAAATTAGAAACCCTGGGGCTGGGACCCAGAAACCCATGTTTTTCCAAACTCTCCAGAAGTTTCTGTGCACGTTGAAGGTTGAGACTGCAGCTTTGTTTTTCTCACCACCTATGCAGAGAAGCTGCCAAACAGGTCCCAGAGCAGCCTCATTTTCCTAAATGAAACTTACCCAACAACAGATCCCTGAGTTCAAACCCAGGCTGACAAGATCTGAATTTCTGGGGGATGGAAGAAAGGCCTGGTGATCTCTATCTTTCTAAACTAGTGCCCCAGGTCATTCTTGTCCTGGGGTAAGTTTAGAGGCCCTTGGTACCCAGCTGACATCATGTAGGGGTGTTCGGGAAGGGAAGAGAACTCACAAGTGCTGAGTATAGACTGTAGGTCAGGCACTTCCTGCAGACATTTATAACAACCCTGTAAAGTGAGGTTTCTTTAGTTGCTCAGTCATGTCCAGCTCTTTTCAATCTCATGGACTGTAACCCGCCAGGCTCCTCTGTCCATGGGTTTCCCACACAAGAATACTGGAGTGGGTTGACACTTCCTCCTCCAGGGGATCTTCCTGACCTAGGGATGGAAACTGCATCTCCTGCATGTCCTGCATTGGCAGGCAGGTTCTTTACCACTGAGCCACCAGGGAAGTTCAAAATGGCCATACTTTAACGTAAAAATTCTATTTGGGGATTCATTAATCTAAGAAGTTAATTTAGAATATGAGACAAGCCACATGTACCTTCTCATTTATTCACTGTGATGGTGGTGGTAGGAGTAAAAATTTGGAAGCACTTTTGGTGCCCTGTAATATGAATAAATGATTAAATTCCTATTCAGTAAACTGTTATGTACCTTCTAAAATAATGGTCCTGAAGATTATATGGCAACACAGAAAATACTTAAAATGTCATGGCTTAAGGGAAAAGAGCTAGAAACGACACCATCAAATTAAAAAGATGGAAAGAAAATATAGCCAATGATCACAGCTGTGTTTGGGTAATGATATGATGGTAGTTTTTCTTTATTTCTTTCCGCTCATGATTATTTTAATCAGTTTCCAATTTTATAAGTTAGAAAACCAATTAAAAGCACTCAAAGAAAAAAGTCAATTTTAAAGCCAGAAGAAATGAGACGGAGTTACTTTGAAGTTGGCTGTCCCACATGTAGTTTCATGAGGGATTTCACATGGGACAAAATTACAGTTAGAGCAGTTTGGGGGGGTGGGGAGATATGCATTAATTCTGAGAGTTATTGGGGTGGCTGGAAAGAATAATAGCATGAGAAACTAGACCCTCCTACCCCCAGCTGCCAGTAATTCAACCTAAGGCTTTAAGAACCAATTTCTTCCCATTCAAAGTGTGGTTTATCCCTGGGGACCACCTTCCACAGGCCATTGTGATGGTGATGGAGCAGGCTGTGGCCTGGCCTCCTCACCAACTCCCAGAGGACCCAGCATTCAATGGAGGAGCCTGGGCAGCTGTCTCCGCTAGGGGTTGCTGGTCATCAGAGGCCCTGCAGCCTGTGCAATGTTGACCTGGAGGTGAACAACCCCCTTTCTCATACCCACTCCCCAGGGGCGACAGTCCCTCATTAGAGTACAGTTTCTAATCTAAACAACCATTAATCTTTCTCAGGGTTAAAAGGCCAGAAAAGCCGTTTTTGCTCTCTATTTTGATACTGTACTTGTCTCTGTTTTACAAGAGCAGACTCACCTCATTGACCACTGGAAAACACCCCCCAGCTGTGTCCACAGACATACTCATAAGGACAATCCCAGTACAGCCCTCCTCTGGGCACGGGAAAGGGACAGAAGTGCAACACACCAGCAGTTTATTGTGGCTTGTGGCAAAAATTAAGAAACAGGACCTGCGTGAAACAAATTGGTGATTTTGTATCAAGAAATAAATTAGGGATGATGTATTTTAAGTGAAAATGCCACCATATGTGATAATTTTATGAAAGTAATATTATATAAACTTTTGAATAGGATTCCTTTAATTTTCCTTTCCTTAACAACTATATTAATCCATGTAAATGGAGCTGTGACCCCTAGGAACAGTTTGATCATTTAAGGAAATCAATCGATAAGTAGAATCCAACTTGAAAAAATGTATGTAATTGTTGTTTCAGATACACAAATATGTTTGGTTTACAGAAATTGACATGATCTCTTGTGTCATACTCTTAAGTCAAGAAATACATCTCTTCTGTATTCTCAAATTGTGAGGACTGAAATGATGGGATTAAAAACACGAGGCTTCCTAAATCTGTTTCTTCATGTTTGACCTTTAAATCCTTCCTCTAAGAGTCATCTCAGCATGAATACCAAGCACCCCTCCTGGTGAGTCACAGTGAGACATCTGTGTACTGGTGGAAATGGCATGGAACATTTCAGAGAGATAACGAATGCATTTTCATATCTCAAATGATTTTAAATTTCCCAAACTCAAAATCTCACATTAAGGACAGGGTAGTACCTGAAATCCAGTCAGGGCATTTTCAAGCTTGCAGAGGACTTGGTTGAATAAAAAGTAAGACTCAGATAGAGCGAGGGGCTGGAAATGGAATCCAGGGTTCTAATGATGCCAAATCATCTTACAAAATACATTACAAGAGGCCCCAAATTTTCCTGGACATTCTTGGTGGGGGCCATATATATTTTTGCTATGCCAAATGTACTTTTTTTCTTTCTTTTAATTAAAAAAAATTTATTTTTAATTAGAGGATCATTGCTTTACAGAATTGTATTGGTTTCTGCCAAATATCCACATGAATCAGCCATAGGTATACCTAAGTCCCCTCCCTCTTGAACCACCCTCCCACCTTCCTCCCTGACAAATGTATTTTGAAATATTTATTAAACATTTATTTGTTTATTAAAGTTTCCTAAAGGACTCAGATGGTGACTGCAGCCATGAAATTAAAAGACGCTTACTCCTTGGAAGGAAAGTTATGTCCAACCTAGATAGCATATTCAAAAGCAGAGAGATTACTTTGCCAACAAAGGTCTGTCTAGTCAAGGCTATGGTTTTTCCTGTGGTCATGTATGGATGTGAGAGTTGGACTGTGAAGAAGGCTGAGCGCTGAAGAATTGATGCTTTTGAACTGTGGTGTTGGAGAAGACTCTTGAGAGTCCCTTGGACTGCAAGGAAATCCAACCAGTCCATTCTGAAGGAGATCAGCCCTGGGATTTCTTTGGAAGGAATGATGCTAAAGCTGAAACTCCAGTACTTTGGCCACCTCATGCGAAGAGTTGACTCATTGGAAAAGACTCTGATGCTGGGAGGGATTGGGGGCAGGAGGAGAAGGGGACACCAGAGGATGAGATGGCTGGATGGCATCACTGACTCGATGGACGTGAGTCTGAGTGAACTCTGGGAGTTGGTGATGGACAGGGAGGCCTGGCGTGCTGAGATTCATGGGGTCGCAAAGAGTTGGACACGACTGAGCGACTGAACTGAACTGAACTGAAAGGATCTCAGATTGACAGAGAGTTTCACTGTTCTCTACCTTATTTACAAAGCTTCTGCTCTCAGAATCCACGATTCCCCTAAAAAGCTGGAGGGAATTTTAGCTAGATATAGTCTGCAAGGTAGAGCTGAAATTCTATTGAAACTCTCTTGTGCTTGCCTTTTGGGCACTTGGCATAAAGAATTTGAACATTCATTCTATAGGAACTAAAATTACACCTCAGTGATTCTAAGTTAAAAAAAATATAAATACATATGTATACATATAATTTTCTATAACTATATATGTGCACAAATTATAGGGAGAACATATATTTTAAATTTTTGTTATTTTTTAGTGGTGATTATCTTCTGGATGGCACATTGTGAACAAATGTTTTCTTCTGTGTTTCTTTGTGTTACCAGGTTTTGGTACTGAACATGTTTTATGTGTGTAATTAGAGAAGACCACCTGCCCAATAAACAATATTTAAATGTTATTTTTAAAATCCCAAGTAAACAAAGATGTTTAAAGAGATAAACCTGCCCCAGGCAGGTTGAATGGCACAGTAATGCCCTTCTCATCTGTTTTTTAAAAAATCTTGATGTAATTATGTACTTCACTTGATTAAAACTTTAATCCAATTTAAAATACAGATAAATATGCAGGTACACTGAAACCTAGAGCTTTCCAGGTGGTGCTAGTGGTAAAGAACCTGCCTGCCAATGCAGGAGATGCAGGAGATGCAGGAGAATCGGGTGTGATCCCTGGGGTTGGTCAGATTTCCTGGAGGAGGAAATGGCAACCAGCTCCAGTATTCTTGCCCAGGAAATCCCACGGACAGAGGGGTGGGCTACAGTCTATGGGGTCGAAAAGAGTTGGACACGACTGAACAACTGAGCACACATGATGTATTTATCTATACACTATTAATGAATACTTAAGTTCTTTCAAATATTTTATTATTAGAAAATGTGCTGCCAGAAACACTCTTGCCATATTTCTTTACACACTTGTGCTAGAATTTTATAGAATACATTTCTAGATGTGGGGTTGATTACTGGGCAAAGAGTACATGCATTAACATTTTTGGTAGATATTGAGTATTTGCCCTTTTGATCCATGGAGCAAGGGCAGTCTGCAGGGTTTGGGGTAAGAACATGGATCCCTGAAGTCTGTCTGAGGCTCCAGCGTGGTGGGCGTTTGTCCAGGCTGCCCTATGGAAGTAGCTGGATTTGGAGCATCAGAGAATCTTCTACAGGATAAATTTATATCACATTCAAGCTGGTAACGAGGGAGTTATATGTGGAGGTGAAAAGACAAAATTCTTGCTAGATCAACTTCTGTTACCAGAACTATGATGGCCAAGGGTAGTTCTTTCAGTGAAAATGAAAATTAATACAGTTTCATTGATGCTTCAAACAGAGCAGATAGATCCTCTTCTGACTGAGGGCGTGGTGCAAGCTTGGTGACTCTTTCCTGAAACAGTAAACAAAAATAGTTACCCAGGGCTTTGCAAAGACAGTTTGTAAAAGCTACTTGTATGTAAATTAACTCAGTCATGAGAAACAGTGACTTGATAGTAGTCATAGTTTTGAAAGTCATATTTCTTATTGGCTTCGTACTCGCTGATTCCCAACTCAGAATTTATCAAGTGAGACCTCTTTCCCACAAAGCTTTCAAAAGCCATTACTGTTGCCTGAGGGCCTTCTACCCATATATTCAGAAGCTCATCAGCTTCGGGAAAAACACCACCTACAGTGACCAAGCTATGTGGATCAGGCACCCCTGCCAGGCTCTCCCTGTGCAGAGGGCACGGCCCCAAGCCCTGCATGTGCTGCCAAGGAAAACAGAACAGGGTCATCCTTGACTTCAAAGACTTTGCAACTTGGACTTAAGGTATACTAGGAAGGACTTCACCAGGACATTAACTTTCAGGCTGCGGGCAACAAGTGACTTAAAAAAAAAAAAAATTAACTAAGATTTTATCTCTACCTCCTCAAACAAATTCCATGATTCCCTTAATTTCTCCAGTGATCATTGAGCCGAGTCAGCAAAGACACCAGCCCCTCCTACTGCTATGGTCAGTCCTGTCAGTGGCTCCTTACCCCCAAATTTCCAGGCCTAAATGAAATTAAGAAACATGCCAGTGTTTGGTTGGGTTTTTGTGGGTCTCTGGGTCTGTTTTCTGTGATGAGCACTGGTGTAGGGGCACACCTGGTAGAAGGGGGAAGGTCCAGGGGGCAGGGCTGCGGCCAGCACCCCACACAGCAAACAGGTGCTCAACAGTTACTGGATGAATAAAGATAGCAGGAGGGGACACTGGCATCTCAAGGTTCACATGTACAAGATAGGACCTGACTCCACCTTCCACTTTTCCTTAGGCAAAAACCTAGAGTCATCCCTTTAAAAAAAAAAAAAAAACTATTTGGCTGCTCCAGGGCTTAGTTGTAGCACGAAGGATATTTAGTTGCAACATGTGGGACCTAGTTCACTGACCAGGGATCGAACCCAGGCCCCCTGCATTGGGAACATGAAGTCTTAGCCACTGGACCACCAGTGAAGTCCCTAGGAGTCATCTTTGATTGCCCTTTCTGTTCTCTGCAAGTTCAGGCCATCAGCAAGTCTGTCAGATTTACCTGCCAAATAAATCCCCAATCAGACCACTTCTCACCTCTCCGTCCATCACAGCCTGTCTTACTCACTGCATGCTCCTGTCCTACTTGAAAATCCTCTAAGAGCTACTTCCACTTTTGCTCCACTCTCATCCTCTTCAGGTCATTCTCCCCCATGGCAGCCAGAGTGATGGTCCCGCATTACAAGTCTGATCACACCATTTCCTTGCTTAACGCCCTCCAATGCAATTAGAAGAACAAAACCATATCCCCTAACCCCAGCCAGACCTGGCCCTGCTTCTCACCCCAGCTCTGATTCTTCTCACACTCACTCAACTCACGTGGACCCACCATCCCTTTTCAGTCCCATGAAAATGCTGTCTTCACCGTATCTCAGGGTCTTTCCCCTCTGCCTGAAATGCTTCTCTCAGCTCTTCACCCAGCTGCCTCAGCCTCCAATCAGAGGCCTTCTCTGACCACATCCGCTGGAGTTCCCGCCACAGTCCCATGTGAAATCACTATCTCATCACCCAGGACTCCTTCAGACTGCTCATCATTATGTGAAGTGATTTCATTCATATCTTATTTATAGATTTGATCAGATGTCTATTGTCTGTCTTCCTCACTAGAATGTAAGATCCATGAGGGATGGAAGGGACTTTTATTTTCTTAGCTGTATCCCATACAATTCATGATATATATTAAGATGCCAATAAGTATTTGTCAGGTAAAAGTAAGAATGAAAAGAAGGAAGGACGCATTAAAAAAAATTAACTTTAAAGCATCTAAATATAAAGACCTAAATGTAAGAGCTAAAACCTTAAAACTCTTAGAAGAAAATGGGAAAATGTTAATGACTGGGTTTTGCAGTGATTTCTTGGATATGACATCAGCAAACAGGCAACAAAAGAAAAAAGAGATAAACTGGACTACATCAAAATTTAAAACTTTTATGCCTCAAGGGACACTATATCAAGAGTGAAAAGACAACTTTACAGAATGGGAGAAAATATTTTCAAATCATATGTATATCTAATAAGGGGTTAGTATCCAAAATAGATACATAATTGCTACAACTAAATAGCTAAAAACTCCAAACAACTCAACTCAAAAATAGACAGGGGACTTGAATAGATGTTTCTTCAAAGAAGTTATGTAGCTAACCAGCAGATGAAATGATGCTCAATGTCATTAGGAAAATACAAGTGAAAACCGTGAGTTACCATTCATACCTATTGGGATGGCTATCCAAAAAATGGAAAATAATGGTGAAGCTGCAGAGAAACTGGAACCCTCGTGCATTGTTGGTGAGAATGTAAATGGTACAGCCATTATGGCAGCTTGTCAGTTAAACACAACACGTCTATTCCTTGGATATATACCCAAGTGAACTGAAAGCAAGGACTAAAACAGATACTTGTACACTGATGTTCATACTTGCACTATGCACAATAGCTGAACAGTGGGAACAACCCAAGTGCCCAACTGCAGTTGAACAGATAAACAAAATGTGGCCTATCCACATGACGAAATGTTATTCAGCCATAAGAAGGAATGGTATTCTGACACACTGAAGGCATTATGCTAAGTGAAGACATGATGCAGACACAAAAGGACAAATACTGTATGATTCCACTTACATGAAGTACCTAGGATAGGCAAATTCAGAGTGCTAGAAAGAATAGAGGCTGCCCCAGGCGGGGACTCTTCCTCTGAGTGTGAGGAGTTACTGTTTACCATTCGGCGATAGAGAAGAGCTGCTATCTGGCCTGACTTAAAAATTCTGGGGGCTTCCCTGGTGGTTAAGAATCCGCCTTGCAGTGCGCAGACACCGGTTTGATCCCTGATCTGGGGCACGCCCACGAGCATGCAATGACTGAGTCCACGTGCTACAACCACCGCAGCAGTGCACCCCAGAGCTGGTGCTCCACAACAAGAGAGACCACTGAAACGAGAAACCCGTGCACTGCGGTTAGAGAGTAACCCCTGCTTGCTGCAACCAGAGTAAACCTGCATGCAGCAAGGACAATCCAACGCAGCCAAAAAATTCTGAAAATGAAAAAATAAAAGTCCTGGAAATGGATAGTGCTGATGGTTGCATACCACTTACGTGTACTTAATGGCATTGAGTTGTACACTTAAAAATGATTAAAATAGTAAATTTTATGTCAGGTATGTTTTACCACAAAAAAAAAAAGGAATGGATGGACAGATAGAAGAAGGCTCAGGGACATTGCTGAAGAGCATGGGTGAAGCCAAGGTAAAGCTCTTATCCCAACACACCTTGTACAGATGCTAAAGAATTTTGAAAATCCACAGCAAGGCAGAGACTTGTTCATGGTGACTTATGTACATGCTTGTTTGTGGCAGGTCCGGGACTGAAGTTGGGTATTTGCTGTGGCTGAAAATGGCCACATTCTGTTCATAACAGCAGAGTCTTATCTGATGAGCTCAAGGGCCCTTGTGCGTGAGTGCTCAGTCGCTTCAGTCGTGTCCAACTGTTTGCAACCGTAAGGACTGTAGCCTGCCAGGCTCCTCCATCCATGGAATTCTCCAGGCAAGAATACTGGAGTGGGTTGCTACGCCCTCCCCCAGGGAATCTTCTTGACTCAGGGACAAACCCGAATCTCCTGCATTGCAGGCTGAGCCACAGGGGAAGATTCAAGGGCCCTTAAAACAACCCTGTTCATCTTGGGTGACATAGTTCAGGACTCTTAGCTCAGGCCAAGCTGAGCTCAGTTTCTTTTTCACATTTCTGACTCCCAACAATTGGTTCCAGGCTTCCTTGGTGGCTCAGTGGTAAAGAACCTGCCTGCCAATGCAGGAGACAGAAGAGACACAGGTTCGATCCCTGGGTTGGGAAGAACCTCTGGAGAAGGAAATGGCAGCCCACTCCACTGTTCTTGCCTGAGAAATCCCATGGACAGAGAAGCCTGGCGGGCTACAGTCCAAGGGGTCACAAAACAGACATGACTTCACTGCTAAACAACAACAACAAACAACTGGTTCCATGGGGGTAAGGTCTGTGATATTTCCTTGCACAGATCACCCGTGCCCTGTAAAAGCTAATATCTGAGAAATCGGACATGCTCCGTACCATGCTCTTATTTATAGACACACAAGACTGAAGGACAAGTGAGTAACGCAGACACTGAAATAAATTCAGACTACCACTTTTAGCTCATTCATAAAGCAACATTTCAACGGGCCTGTCTGCCAGGGAGTGGAAGTGCTCACTTTTGTCCCCAGCTCTTCTCAGTAATGAGATGTTTTGATTTGAGATGTAAATGTTACTTTCCAGAGGTTTCAGAAATCCAGCCCGGAAGATTCATGTATTTTTGCCTGCCCCCGAGCAGCCAAGCCATGGTGACTGGACACCTCTATCCTCCGGGCTCCTGTGTGCTGCCATCAGTAGGGGCTGTGGTGTTTGGTCAGGAATGACTGGCCTGGTTGTTCCTTCCAGCGAAGACTGATTCCCCTTTGCTGAACATAAAAGAAGCCTTATCGAGTATCAACTACACAAAACATCCTTTCTGGTGATGTTCTCTGCAGCAACCAGTGTATCCCTCCCACCACCTTAAGTCCTGTAGACACTAACAAGTGAAGATGAGTCTGTTGAGTGTGTACCATTCTGAAACTGCCATAGCATTCCTGCAAAATGTTCACGGCAAACCTCCCCCCGACAAAATCCAAAAACTAAACAAAAATCCAATAGTAATTCAACTGCAAAATAGACAAGCTTATTCCTAAGATTCCTTTTAAAGTCCTATGACTATCCCTCCTTCCCCTTATACACATATAAATCTCTCATGTTGACTTCAAAATTGAACGAGCGCCAGTGAATTCAAACGAACTGTGTTTCTCCTAATCGTGAAAACATGATCAAAGGGAAAAAAGGCAGCATCCGGTTGGGGGCTGCTTTATGAACACAGCTGAAGGAAATCCTGGCTTCCTACTTTACAGACATGACTTGTATTCAAAAGATTCAATTTACCTCGCATCCTTTGTGAAACTAAGAAATTAGTCTGCTATCTGTCATTTCCCGGTATGGCATGTGCACTGAGGCTTTCAGAATGATACCTAATTAACTTGCTATTTTAGCGGATGGTCTTGAGTGTTAGTCTGGACCTGTTGCCATTTGGAACAGCTTTTGCAAGTGGAAGCCTGGGTAGAGTAGAATTAAAACTGTCCATACCTGCTGGTGTGTGCTGATGGCTAGAAGATGCACGGTCACTAGCAATTAAATGGCTGAGACTATCACCCAGTTTTGGGCTTCCCTGGTAGCTCAGCTGGTAAAGAATCTACCTGCAATGCAGGAGATCCTGGTTCTATTCCTGGGTAGGGGAGATCCTCTGGAGAAGGGATAGGCTACCCACTCCAGTATTCTTGCCTGGAGAATCCCCATGGACAGAGGAACCTGGCAGGATACAGTTCGTGGGGTTGCAAAGAGTCGGACATGACTGAGTGACTAAGCACAGCACAGCACATCATCCAGTTTCATCTGAAAATGATGGATACTATTCTTAGATGGGGAAACAGTGGAAACCAGGGTCAGACTTTATTTTTCTGGGCTCCAAAATCACTACAGATGGTGACTGCAGCCATGAAATTAAAAGACGCTTACTCCTTGGAAGGAAAGTTATGACCAACCTAGATAGCATATTCAAAAGCAGAGACATTACTTTGCCAACAAAGGTCTGTCTAGTCAAGGCTATGGTTTTTCCTGTGGTCATGTATGCATGTGAGAGTTGGACTGTGAAGAAGGCTGAGCGCCGAAGAATTGATGCTTTTGAACTGTGGTGTTGGAGAAGACTCTTGAGAGTCCCTCGGACTACAAGGAGATACAACCAGTCCATTCTGAAGGAGATCAGCCTTGGGATTTCTTTGGAAGGAATGATGCTAAAGCTGAAACTCCAGTACTTTTGGCCACCTTATGCGAAGAGTTGACTCATTGGAAAAGACTCTGATGCTGGGAGGGATTGGGGGCAAGAGGAGAAGGGGATGACAGAGGATGAGATGGCTGGATGGCATCACTGACTCGATGGACATGAGTCTCAGTGAACTCCAGGAGTTGGTGATGGACAGGGAGGCCTGGCGTGCTGCGATTCATGGGGTCGCAAAGAGTCGGACACGACTGAGCAACTGATCTGATTCTTGGAGGCTAATGAACAACACATATTCCTGGACACTTTCCTGGGATAAATAAGCACAGCTTTTCAGAGGACCTCCTGAAGAGTGGATACTATTGTTGTGACCATGCTATAGGAACTATAAGAGCCAGTCATCAAAATCACAGTGACCACTTGATCTCTGATGTCACTGAATGGGCTTTCATGGATCTTTGTCATTGGCTGAGTCCTATTAAGTCTAAGGAAATTGCTCAAAAAGTGTCCACCATTCAGTCATTAAGCTCATATGGACAGGAGACGGCTGCCCCTTTAAGATGTTTGTGAGCTCATGTCAGGTGCTGTAGAAGATGAATGAACAAAACAGGGTCCTAACTTCATGGAACTTTAGTAGGTTTGGATAAAACAATTGTGATTTTTTTTTTTTTTTTAATTTAGTCCCTTGGACTTACAGGTTAGGACAATGGTTTAGAACCAGGGTCTCTTAGAGATTCCTCTTTTTCTCATTCATTTACATTTTTGGTTGCAACTGAGCCTACTCTGGGCCTGACCCTAAATCAGGAAAACTGGTGCCCATGGGCCGTGTTTTGTTTGTGCACTGGGAAATCGGGAATTCAATACAAACATCCCAACTGCTGACTTCTCTTAAAAATTGCAATTTCTGCCATCACTGGGACCTGAATTTATGTTTGGTGATAATAAATTTTAGCTGAAAAGCTGCTCACCCAATGAAATGGATTGTGTACTTTCCAGTTTACCAAAGTCCCCACCATTCCCTAGTGAACAAAAAGTACTTTGTTCACTGCTATTATTTACCTGGCTCCTACGGACAGGTAAGTCTGTGAACCCAATCCATACAAACATGATATTATGGTATTATGGGAGGTTTTCGACATTCTCAGTACTTGCTAAGTGGAGAAGAAGCAAGTCTGAGGCCTTTGCTTAACTGAAATGGGCTGAGGGAAAAGCATTGCCACTGTGGTCAGCAGGATGCTGTGTGAGTGGAGAGTCTAGCTGTTCACTCTGTTGCAATGTCAGTGATGGAGAAGGAAATGGCAACCCACTTCAATATTCTTGCCTGGAAAATCCTATGGACAGAGGAGCCTGGAAGGCTATACAGTCCATGGAGTCACAAGAGTCAGACATGACTTAGTGACTAAACAACAATGTCAAGGATTGATACACGAATGTCATGACTTTGGGGAGAACTGCCTTATCCTCACAGTGTTTTTTTAAATAGGAGTATATTTGATTTATAATATTGTGTTAGTCTCAGGTGTATAGCAAAGTATATATGTATATATATACGTATATATATATCTGAATATATATATATAACTGAATATACATACGTACACACATGGGGCTTCCCAGGTGGCTCAGAGGTAAAGAATCTGCCTGCCAATGCAGGAGACATGGATTTAATCCCTGGGTTGGAAAGATCCCCTGGAAGAGAGCATGGCAACCCACTCCAGTATTCTTGCCTAGAGAATTCCATGGACAGAGGAGCCTGGTGGGCTATAGTCCGTGGGGTCACCAAGAGTCAGACATGACTGAAGCAACATAGCATGCATGCATATATATAAACACAGATAACTTTCCCGTAGACTATTATAAGATAATAAATATAGTTTCCTGTGCTATACAATAAATCCTTATTGCTTATCTATTTTATATATAGTAGTTTGTATCTGTTTGGAGAAGGCAATGGCACCCCACTCCAATACTCTTGCCTGGAAAATCCCAAGGATGGAGGAGCCTGGTAGGCTGCAGTCCATGGGGTCACTAAGAGTCGGACATGACTGAGCAACTTCTCTTTCACTTTTCACTTTCGTTCATTGGAGAAGGAAAAGGCAACCCACTCCAGTGTTCTTGCCTGGAGAATCCCAAGGATGGGGGAGCCTCGTGGGCTGCTGTCTATGGAGTCTCACAGAGTCGGACACAACTGAAGCGACTTAGCAGCAGTTTGTATCTGTTAATCCCGTATGTCTAATTTATCCCTTCCTCTTTCCCTTTCCCCTTCGGTAACTATAACTTTGTTTTCTATGTCTGTGAGTCTATATCTGTTCTGTATATAGATTCATTTGTATTGTTTTTTTATATTCCACATATAAATGATATCATATATTTGTCTTTCTCTGTCTGACTTACTTCACTTAGTATGATATTCTCTAGGTCATCCGTGTTGCTGCAAATGACAATATTTCATTCTTTTACAACTGAGTAATATTCCATTTTATATATGTACCACATCTTCTTAAGCCAGTACATCTGTTGATGGGCACTTAGGTTTTTTCCGTGTCTTGGCTACTGTGAGTAGTGCTGCTATGAACATTGGGGTGCATTTATCTTTTTGAATTAGAGTTTTTATCTTTTCTGTGTATCCTTACAGTGTTTAAGTGATCCTTGCTTTTCCCATCTTGGATAGGAGGACTTAGTGAGTGCTCTGGACCTGGTAAGCATGGTGGCATCTCATGGCTCTGAGCTCTCTATTTTATGGTAAATTACAATGAACAGGGTCTTGGGCTATTAGGTTCTGGTGCTCTACCACCTGGGTATCTGATCTTAAATGGAAACATCCAAAGGGGAATAAACTCTCTTCATAAGAGCCTTGAGACATCTGTTATGGTTCTACCACGTAAAGGACAGCTGCTAGGTTTAAATTCTTCAGGAACATAAAAATAAGACCCAAAGTGACACAGATATGTATACATATGTATATGTATAGAATCTACAAGATCTAAAATAAGTTAAAAAGTGATTTCGTCATCATCTTCATTTAAAGGCCATGTCTGTTCTTCACAAAGTAGTAGAATTTGTAACTCTATACTGGCAAAGAACATTAGTGATCCTTTTAACTTCATATAGTTTCATAGGGGACTCTTGAAAGAGCAGAAATGGAGAAAAGGGAAATAAATTCTGCTATACTCGAAATAAGCTTGGTTGTTTTTGTCTTAAATTTTTGTAAAGGATCCCTTCGTTACATCATCAAAGCTTCACACAAGCCACAGTTTATGGAAGAGGAAGGGTGAGGGAGCCTTGACCCCTTTCAGTGGGGAAATGGGGAGCTGTTGCCTGGTGTGGGTAGATCTGGGTTTCCATCTCCCCCTCTAAGATGCCCCAGATGGACCCCATCTCTCCTGCAGCTCGGTGCTTCTCAGACAGGAGTGAAGATGGCTGTGTCTCTTACCTGGGGCAGCGTTCCTTTCACCAGCTCGGGGATGTCGGCCTTGGAGTAGCCAATGGCAGCCAGGCCGTCATCCACATCCAGATCGAATAAGAATTTCCGCAGCGTGTCTGCCAAGACAGGCCCAGCATCTGGCCTCCTGGCAGTGCGGGTGTCAGCTCCTGGAAGACACAAAGCACTGACTGTAGCGAGAGGGGGAAGCCAGCCTTGGGTGTGATTCAGCCCCAGGCTCGCTGAATACATAACCTGCTGCCGGCTCCCTCACCCCAGGACAAGGGCGCCGCTGTGCCTCCCTGTGGAGGACCGGCTCAGCGGCCAGCCCCGCCAGAGATGGGCCAGCCTGGGAGCCCCTCCAGAGAGGAGCCGGGGTGCGGGCTGGGGGCTCACTTGGCCCTCACATCTCCAATGGGCAGCTGGCCCGCTGTGTGGTGGGAAGAAGAGGAACAGAGCCAAGAAAAGAGGCACAGGAAGGAGACCAAGAAAGAAGGCTGGCGTTTGGCTGAGGAGGATTGAGAAAATCTGTAGGAGAAAACAGTTTATGTAACTTTCAGGGCTTGGAATCTGCTGACATCTAGAGGTCTATGCTTTCAGTGTCCCTTCTCACAGTCACAGCTGAAGAAAAGAAGACAAGCCCTGTGCAAACACCTTGTGAAACAAGACAGAAGTTCAAAAAACTCTGCCACTGACTGCCAGAAAGGAGGAAAATGAGATGACAAATGGATTCAGTATGGCCAGAGAAGGAATATATCTCCTGTCTATAGCTAGAGAATTGTTTTGGGCTCTGTTGCCAAAGGGCAAGTTCCTTTAAATATCTTTTACAGAACCTTTCGGGCAAATTTAAGAACAAGGAGTCTTTTAGAAAGCAGTATTTAATATGTAGGAATGGCAACCCACTCCAGTGTTCTTACCTAGGGAAATCCCATGGACAGAGGAGCCAGGTCGGCAAGAGTCCATGGGGTCACCAAGAGTTGGGCATGACTGAGCAGTGAACTTCAATCATATCAGTGAATAAGGAAGGAGGCTGCCAAGGGTTGGAGATTTGCAAGGGCAGAATATGGTTGGATGGTATCATTGACTCAATGGACAGGAATCTGAGCAAACTCTGGGAGACAGTGATGGACGGGGAAACCTGGCGTGCTGCAGTTCATGGGGTCGCAAAGAGTTAGATACGACTGAGCGACTAAACAACAATCTGGACATGATTACTAATTAATGCACACAATCATAGAGATGTCAGTCTGGAAGGGCCAGGGGGTTCTGCCCTCAGCCAGGGTGGCAGTGACAGTTCTCAGATGAAGAGAACCAATCCCAAACCCTTAGCATCCTTGTCCCTCATCTATTCCAGCTGGACACGTTCACTGCCAGGAAGGGAAGCAATCTGTGAACAGATTGTAGCACTATTTATTATCCAAAATGCCCCATGCTATAGTCCAAGTCCACTTTCTCTGTATTGGTCAAAAAGAGACTAGTATGTATGGTGTGCCTCCATGTAGATTAGGTTTAGCCTCTCTGTTCTCTGACAGAGAGAGCTGTTTAAGAAATCCAGGAAAAGGTATAAATAGAACGAGATACAGAGCTAGTTGGGAGAGCAGCTGGACAGAAAGTAGAGCTTGCCTGACAAGACCAGTCTGTATTACATAGCGGTAGCTCAAATGTGGATTAAGTGGAGGGTGACACACGAAATGGGGTTTATGAGGTTTTTATGTTCTCAAGATTGCTGCCATAAAACACACCATCCAAACCTCCAGGTTTTCATAAGAAGTGTTTTAGAAAAAAAGAGAAGGTAGGAAAGAGAACAGATGGGTATAAAGTTAAAATGATCTAAGATACATTATTGATTTTGATTACAGGGAATCAAAGTATATAATGGCTAATTTCCCAGGTGGCTCAGTGATAAAGAATCCGCCTGCCAATGCAAGAGGGGACGGTTTGATCTCTGGGTCGGGAAGATCCCCTGGAGGAGGAAATGACAACCCACTCCAGTATTCTTACCTGGGAAATTCCAAGGACAGAGGAACCTGGTGGGCTACAGTCCATGGGGTCACAAAGAGTCAGACATGACTGAGCGACTGAGCACACACACAAAGTGATCATAAATGTATTTCTTGTAAGATTCAAAAGGCACTGTGGGTATCTTATTATAGACATGATTTATCAACAGAATAGCAAACAAATTCTTCTCTGGGGAACTTTTTATAAAGTTTCTAGTTGTTTAGGTTCTCTATAATTGGGAATTTACTGTTACTTCCTGATTTAGACTCACTTTATTTCCTATTAAAACAAGAATCATTAGTAACATGAATAGTATACAGAATTTAACTTTCCTTGGAGATAAAAACAGTGGAAATATTATTACTATAAACTTAAAGTAAGAAATACCTAGTTCCATTTCATTGCTAATAGACTCTTAGAAACAAAATTACAGAATTGTAGTGCTAGATAGGAATCTGGGAAGGTCACTGGCATTTTATTATTAGATTATCTCAAATCAGTATTTTTGGTATTAGTCTTTATGGCTTATCTTCAGAAACAATCTTAGGAAACGCTCCATAGATGTGGGTCACAGAGTTATGATGAACGGTTCATACCCAATATTTCTGCCACTTCCAAGTGCCGCTCAGGAAACATCTGTGATGTAAATGTGAACACTGCTGGGGAGGTGAGCACCACAGAAAGGCCATGAGGCTGGGGAGAAAGGAAACATGGTGACTGCTGGGGCAAGGCTGGTCTTCAGCCTAATATTCTAGATATTAAATTACTTTATCATGTATTCCAAACAATCAAGAATTGACAAAAAACACTGATGGCAATTGACAGGAATCTAAGATTAAATTAAGGCATTTATTATGATTTTACCACCAGGGGATGATCCACATTGTAATCCTTTGCTTTATAAGTCTTCACTAAGCCCGAAATTGGGTAAGACATTCCATGGCTAGAAAAAAAATAAAGTCCTTATATTGATATACATCTAACAGTAATTTAAGTTAACAATACAAAGATACTCTTATGGAAGAGCCCCTCACAGTCTCTTGACAGTATCATTAACCCACAAGGTTAGATGTTTTGTTTTCTTTGATTCCTATAAGGATATATTATTATGCAATTGATATTTGGCATATTCATTGACAAAACTACTGAAATGTTCAAAATCAAATGTTGATAGAACTACACGCCATTAAAAAGTACTGACACAGAAGTTGCTCCTTGAGCACATTGGTTAACCTTATGATCTTGAAGAAATCAAGAATTCACTTTGAAGTTTATTTTTTAAACAGTCTTCAGGGTATGCATTTTCTATCTTGCTCGGCACAGCCTTGGCAATGTGCTCCTTCACAAACTGAATATGTTGGTGGGAGTTTTATGAACCAAGATGTACTGTGCTAGACGTGCGAGCTTGTTCCGCCAGCGATCCATCTTGCCAGTGATTAATACGTTCTTTTAAATGCTACGTACTAATGGGAACTGAGTCATACATGATTATTTCAGTCTGTAAGGCTATCGAGAAAAGGCACCATGGTTTTCATTTGTGGGGATTTTTTCTGTTTGTTTTAATGGGAAAACTCTCAAATTCTTAGTGAACAAATAGGACAATATAATAGTTTATAAGATGACCCAGGAGATAAACACTGTGAGAAGTTAATATCTTTACAATTGATATTTTGAAAATGAAATGCTTTACAATAGTAAAAGGGTCTGTTAGTCTGTTAATGTGGGTTTTATTGGATTACTTTGTTCTTAGTAAAAAATTTATATTTCATAGAAAGATGAAGTGTTTTGGTGAATTGTATGGTTATCCAAAAAAAAGATGCCCCATGCCTGTCATCACGCATAAAGCAGATCAGAAGGTATAAGCTCTCTGAGTTGTTGGATAGGAACGTGCTTTACCATTTTCAGGCTCCATAGTATTCAGGAAATTATGGCTTGGTGTTCTTCCACTATATGAAAGGATTCATGTAGCTTTTAAAGTACCTTTCTAACAGTATCCAATATTTTAGTTTGATTTCTCTTAACCATTATATATATATTTGTTGTAAAAAATAAAAATGATCCATAATCCTATTTCTTCAAGATAACCATTATAGAATATTCCCTTCTAGTCTTCTTACACATATCTTTAATTTATGATTGCATTGTGCATTCAGTTTTAAACACTGCTGTTGACTTAGGGCTTCCCAGGTGGCGCTGGAGGTAAAGAACCTGCCTGCCAATGTAGGAGATGTAAGAGACACAGGTTCGATCTCTGGGTTGAGAAGATCCCCTGGAGGAGGGCATGGCAACCCACTCCAGTATTCTTGCCTGGAGAATCTCCATGGACAGAGGAGCTGGTGGGCTACAGTCCATGGGGTCACAGAAAGTCGAACATGACTGAAGCAACTTAGCATGCATGCATATAGTTACTTATTATTCTTTAAAAATACTTTCCCATATAATTTTTACTCTTTTAAAACATTACTTTTGATGGTTTATTCTTTGAATACTGAAATTTAGTTAACCATTCCCAAACTGTTGGGAATTTACGTTATTCTTAAAATTTTCAATTATAAATAACTTTTTAGATGAATATCCTCATAAGGAAAGTCTTTGATCATATCATGAGTATTTCTTTCAGCTACATTCCTAAAAGTAGAATTCATGGGGCAAAGGGTAGAGACATTTTCCAAGCTCTGGGTAGATTTTGCTCATTTGCTTCTTAGAAAGTTGGTGCCAATCTGTGCTCCTCTCAGCAGCCGAGTTTGAGGGTGACCATTTCATTGCACTTCCCTAGCAAAGGCCAATTCTTTTAAAAAACTTTTTATTTTGTATTGGGATATTGCCAATGAACAATGTTGTGATAGTTTCACATAAACAGCAAAGGGATGCAACGATACACATACATGTATCCATTCTCTTCCAGACTCCCCTCCCATACAGGGCAAGGGACAATTCTTAATTTTCCATGTTCACTGGTTTTCAATTTTAAAGCAACATACCAATACATTTCTGATCAAACAGATTAATTCTGGGCTATCAACAAATATTCTAATTCCTTTCTTTTTGAGAGAGATCAGAAGAAGAAAATCCTATGTTTGGTGTTTGAAAAATCCATAACAGGTGCCAAAGATGTGGAGAAATCATAACCCCCATCCACTGCTGGTGGGAATGCAAAACAGTACAGCCTCTTTGGAAAACAGCCTGGCAGTGCCTCAGAATGTAAACACAGAGTTACCACGTGACCCAGCAATTTCACTCCTAGGTATATACTCCATAGATGTGAAAATGTATGTCCACAGGAAAACTTATACATGATTATTTATAACAGCACTATTAATAATAGCCAAAAAGTGGAAACAACCCAAATGTCCATCGTCTGATGAGTAAATAAAATGTGGTATATCCATGCAATAGAACATTACTTGGCAAGAAAAAGGAAAGAGGTACTGATAATGTGTATGGGATGAACCATGGAAACATGATGCTAAATTTAAGAAGCCAGACAGAAAAGACCATATATCATTTGCTTCCATTCTATAAAATGTCTGGAAAAGGCAAATCTATAGAGACAAAGTAGATTAGTAGTTGTTTAAGACTGGGGGTATAGGAGGATTGGTGGGTGACAGTTAAGATATATGGGATTTCTTTCAAAAGTGATAAAATGTTCTAAATTGATTATTGTAATGGTAGCACAACTTGTGAATATACTAAAACCCACTGAATTATAAATTTTTAATGGGCAAATTTTATAGGGTATGAATAATATGTCAATAAGGCTGTTACCAAAAAGAAAAAATAATCTATGACCCAATAAACTGCATTTGAGCTAAGAAAATATTATGGGACCCTAAGTTAAATTTCTTTTTTCTGTAGCATGTTTAAAATCTTACAACACATCCCAAATGATAGACACTAAAATAAAATTTTAGAGCAATAGCTTAGGTGAAGAAATAAAATCTCAGATTTGCTCACCATAGATGAACACCAGCATTTCCAAAGCCAATGCCAGCAAAAGCACTTGCCAAGTGCATATTAGACCTTGCTTCAAGATCATCAGGATTTCTGATAGCCCTGTGGATGATATAAATACATAACAATAACATATCAACATTGGCATTTCCTACTGAAATATAGAGCCACCTTAGAAAAGATCTGGGGAGAAAAAAAAACACTACTCAAACTGAAGAAAAATTAGGCAAGTTATTCAAATGACACCTTGTCTTCTAGATGAAAATTGAAGGGAAATGTATTTTCTCATCAGTGGCTGGAGCAAAGGCATATATTATGCCGTCAGGCTGCTCATGTGATAAGAGTACCAAGGGAAGAAAGCACTGACCCTTAAACTGCAAAAGCTGCTCTAGAAAAGTGCCCTGAGACTCATTCTTCTTCTTCACTTGTCAATGACCTTGACTGTGGTTGTGAGTGGACCTAGAGTAAACACATGCTCAGGATGCATGGGTCTAGGCTGGTTAGATGAAGTGAGTCCCTGTCGCCTGGGGGTACCCACAGGCCTGACGAGCTGCCCAGACATCATGCTTTCTGTGGCACCACCCAAACTGGACCCACTGGAGACCTCTTTTGGTATCTGCAAACCGCATGTTATTTTTATACTTTTTACTGTGGAAGTGGCATGTTATTGTAGGGCGAGCCTTCGCTCACTCTATCCCTCCCCAGTGCCATATGGGAAAGGCAAATTCTCAAAGGCCGCTTTCAGCTGTAGTTGAGCCTTCCTGCTTCCAGGACCCTGCCCCAGGGCGGAATGCCTGAGACAGCCAAAGGAACCACTTCCCACTTGCTTTTCTGTGATTCTGCCTGGAATAAGGGTTCCTGCTCTGAAATAAAAATGCCACAGCCTTTCTCCTTCTTTTATCTGGAATAGTCAGGCAACTGTCTCTTTCCAAAATCCAGGGTCAGTTCCTTATTCCCAAATAGCAAGATGAAGTAGTGGATGGTGGAGTTGTGGCCTCTCCTCTGTCCGTTTTGCCCCCTCACCTCCCACTGCTGCTCTGCTGAGCCTGTGTCCCTTCCACACATGCTGACCGGCCATAATCTGTATCCGCTTCTATGCAGACAGATGTTCCCTGATGCCCCCTCGAGTCCACGATAGTTTGTGATCCTCTCCCAGATCTGTTGCAAAATGTGGTCCTAGACCCCACCCCTCCAGCCAGAGGAGGCCCTGTAGTCACATCTAGACCAAACCTGCCCTCTTCTTTCCCTCCGTTGTGTATAAATACAAAGATGAGTTTGACTTTGCCTAAGTCTCAATGTCTTAGGGATCACTTTTCATCTCTAAGTGTATCTTTGCTCTCTCATGAGCCTATTAGGGCTGTTTCATGCATAAATCTTTCAAAATCTTGTGGGAATCTTTTCAGGAAGACTTTTCTGTCTACACATTTTTTTCTTTTTTCTTTTTGGTGTGCCACACAACATGTGGAATCTTAGTCCCTTGACCAGGGATCAAACCTGCACCCCCTGCAGAGGAAGTGCCGAGTCTTAACCACTGGACCACCAGGGAAGACCTGACATTTATTTCTTAAACTGAGGTTCATGTGCATTTGCTTATGGGTTGACCTTGTGTGCTCCTGGACAAGGCCTGACGGGGCAGGACCAACATCTGTCTCGTGGTTCTCATTTCTGCCCTTGGTGACCAAATCTCAAAGGACCTCCCTCAGCTTTGGTTTTGAGGTTTTGATGAACAAACCTTCTGCATGTGCTGTGCTAAGTTCCTTCAGTCGTGTCTGACTCTGTGACCCCATGGACTGTAGCCCGCCAGGCTCCTCTGTCCATGGGATTCTCTAGGCAAGAATACTGGAGTGGGTTGCCATACCCTCCTCCAGGGGATCTTCCCAACCCAGGGTTCAAACCTGTGTCTCTAATGTCTCCTGCATTGGCAGATGAGTTCTTTACCACTAGCGCTACCTGGGAAGCCCCGTAAAAAACCTTCTAGCTGCATCCTTTATAAATCAGGCTCCCATGTTGTCCCCATCCTGGGCTTTGCCTTTCTAGATCGAGGGATCTGGTTTTCATCTGTCCCCTTGGGGCTCCTTCCAGAGGTTGCTGGTCTCTGGTACTTCTGTATGCACAGTGATTGCTTTTTTGGGTGAACAGGCTTGCTCAGGCATTTCAGGATCTAGCGAGCCACATTTCATGAAGGTGGAAACTGGTTTTTTTGCCCTGTTTCTGTCCCTTCTGGACAACATACCTCTTCAGATACTTGGCAACGATCTGCAGTGCGTGGACTGCCCAGATGTCACTGATGGGGTTGCTGCCCTGGTAGGCTGGCCGAGTGATGGGGCTTGAAGGGCAGGGGCTCCGCATGTGATATGGGAGGGCAGTGTAGGACTCCAGGGCGTGGCTAGCAGGGAATAGTCAAAATACACAGTTGAAAGCATCCTCTTTTTCCTTCCCTTCATTCAGATCACAAACTGCCTCGGAATGCTTGGTTCTCACTCCCCCGTGGATATGCCTTTGTAGTGCTGATAATCACAAGGCCTCTCACTAATCTGTTTCTTGTCCATGACAGTCATCACTTATTATAAAATTAACACAGTGACAGAGGATGAGATGGTTGGATGGTATCATCAGCTCAATGGACATGGGTCTGAGCAAACTCTAGGAGACGGTGAAAGACAGGAAGTCTGGCATGCTGCAGTCCATGGGGGTAACAAAGGGTCAGGCACAACCGAGTGACTGAAGAACAACACAGTGAAGTTGACATTAACAGCACTACTGTGTTTTTGACCAGAATGTGTTAAGATTACATATGGTTCCTTTCTAGCACCAATATATCTTTATAATGTTGAATTTTTAAACATTTAAGTTGTGTTAAGAAAAGCATTAAATCTGAAAAATGACTTCCTTCTAAAGTATATTTACCATTTTAAATCCTCCCTTTATCAGATACCATATTACTTATCCAAGGAGGGTCATAATAGTTATACTAGCCTCCAATAAGAGTGCAGTGCAGTGGGTCAGCTCCCAGGTGTGAATTCTGGCACCAGGCTTTCCCACTGTGGGCCTGGGACCAGCAGAGTCACCATCCACCTCGTGATTCTAAGATGAGGATAGCTCATAGTATGTCTTTCTTCATGGTGCTGATGTGAAAATTGACACATGTAAATTACTTAGCATATCGTAGCAGCACTTTGTAAAGTTTATCATTCACCATTATTATTAATGCTTGGCCTGAAAAAAAATCTACTTCTTTTTCCTATAGGCCCTAAATTCAGGGTTGGCTATTTTAAGAACAAAGTATCAGAGTTTTCTTCACCTACCAGCCTGCCATGAATTCTAGCTAATCAAGTGCAGAAGATGGGAATAAACATAATCATCCAGATCAGTGACTCATTGGGAACACAGTGTAACATGAACTGTGTGTGTGAGTTACATTCTCAGTCTTAGAATGGAGAGTTTACTCTCCTCTACATGTGAGAGGCAGATAACATCTTTTGAAACAAAGTATTAGAACTTCAAAAAGAATTAGTTGGTAGACAAAAGCTATGGGTTTGTGGTTCTAAATAGGAAATGTGGGCAAAGCAGTAAGGAGGTGTCCACGTCGGGGGCGGAGGGGTGGTAACAAGCCTGCCAAGGTGGAGAGTTGAACCTCTGCCCATTGTGTATCTGGATTCTGGGCCCAAGACTGGATCTGTCTTTCAGGGGTAGATTCACTGAACTGAGCTCACAGAAGTGTTAGTCGCTCAGTTGTGTCCAACTCTTTGTGACCCCATGGACTGTAGCGTGCCAGACTCCTCCATCCATGGGATTTTTCAGACATGAATACTGGAGTAGGTTGCCATTTCCTTCTTCAGGGGATCTTCCTGACCCAGGGATCAAACCCAGGTCTCCCGCATGCAGGCAGACTCTTTATCACCTGAGCTACCAGGGAAACTGTGTAAAACTTGGAAGTCTGATTACTGATTTCCAACAAGAAATAGAACCTCTGTCCATGACTGTCCAGTGCTGTGGGTGGAACCCACTAGGTGTCCACTGTGGTCAGCATGGTAAAGAAAGTCATTTCCTTGGTGGAGAGTATTCCTATTAGCCTCTTTACACTGGAGATGGTATTTTTGCTATGACATATCTGCTCATTTTTTTATAACCTGTCAGGGCTTACTTTCTCTCTGGAAAGAAACTGCTTCACTTTAAATTCCATATGCCATTAATAAAATGTATTTTGAAAGAAAAAAAAAGAGAAAATAGAACCTCTGAGGGGGGCAGACATCTGAGTCTTCTAGATGACATCTATTCTCCCTGTTGTCAAAGCTGTGGATGCTAATTTATGATCACAAGGCCCATGGAGCCCTAACCAGGGTCACTGCTTCTAAGGTTGAATATATGGGTATGTCCATCTTCAGTACAGGCCACTGGGCCTCGGGGGCAGACTTCTCCTTGGACCACGTGTGCTCTCCAGTGGTCAGTCCTTGGAAGGGCCGCTGCCATCACTGTCTTTTGTTCTGAACTCACTCCCCTCCCCTCTGATTGACAGCAAAATCTTTGGGTCTGTGGGTCATTCACTTACACGTGACTGCTTTGGTCTGTTATATTAATATATTTATTATGCAGTTCCCAGCTAGGGAGGGTAATCTCATTTCCCTTATTTCAAGTTATTAGAGGACAACTCTCCAAAGCACTGACAACATCGACCAGGATGGAGTTGGACACAGTTTTCTCCCATTTCTTGGCAGGCAGCGTAATGCAGTGAGAAAAGCAGACCATGGACTGGGATAGACCTGGACATGAACCCGAACTCTGCTGCCCCCTGCTCGTGTGAATTTTACTCAGCAGGTGTTAACTGAGTACCTATGACGTGACAGCCCCTTTGCTAAGGGACAGGGATGCAGAAGTCTGTAAGATGGTCCTGTCCTCGCCAAGCTCACAGTACGGTGAGAGAGACAGCATGCAGAGAGGGGCATCTCCAAAGCAAGGCACAGCCCCCCAGTGGGGAGGAGCAAAGCAGAGTGGTTCTTGAGGAGGCAGGGCAGTCAGCAAAGGCTCCATCAAGGGCAGGATGCCCCAGTGGAAATGAAGGATGACTTCTCCAAGCAGATAAAGAGCTGAGCTGAGCACTGGGGACAGTCCAGGGCCAAAGAAACTTGGCTTTAGACAGGAGGTGTGGAAATGCAATGAGAGACTGATAAGGTAGAGGGGCATGTGTGTGTATGTGTGCAGTGGTCATATTGCATTCTGGAAGCTTCTTGAGGCCAGTATGGAGGACAGATGGAAGGAGTATGGGATGTGAGCAGGAAAACTGATGAGGAGGCTGCTGCACTGGATCCAGGCTTGAACTGAGGTGGGACCATAAAGCTTGAGAGCAGGGAGCAGATGGGAGAGATTCAAGCAGATGAGGGTGAGGATGAGGTGAGCTCTGTGGCTAGGTGTAGGCACGAGACAAGGGATAAGCTCATACTATGTCCTGCTGCTCACTAGGGTAAGGAACCCAGGAGGAGAAGCTGTGAGGGGTAAGGGGGTGGTGGTGAGAGAATGGTCAGATTTCATCAACTCCAAGATGCCATGCATTATAAGATGCACCATTTTTAAAAAGTACCACTGAAGAAGAAAACCATACTGCATGCCGCAGATATACAGATATGCCCTGATTTCAGAGATGTTAAAATGGGGGAAGAAATATACATGTGTAAATGGATGGTAGTCTTTTGGGGCCGGCTGAATGTGAAGTGTCCGTGGGTCCCTGTGATGCCACTGGAACAGAGTGCCCAGAACTTGAACAGAAACACGGATGTGGGAGCCATCAGCACATGGCAGCTAAAGCCAGGAGAACACAGGCTGTGGCTCTGGGCGAGTTGCTAAACGTCTCCAGTTCAGTTTTCTTTTCCGCCTGGCACAGAGATGTGGGGAAGTGATGACGTGTAAGGGCTGACAGTGAGCCTGTCCAGCTCAGGAAGTGGACATTCCTGTCCCTGCTCTCTTCCTCTGGCTGCAGCCCGGGGGCCCTGGGTTGATGCAGCAGAGGCGGTGCTGTGGGCTTGAGATGCTGCATACCTGTCTCTCTGATCCCGTGGTTGCAGCTGTGGCTGGCCCGGTCCAGCAGCTTTGTGACTCACCCAGGACCTCACCTCCTCTCTACAGTTTCAGCCTTGTCATCCAGGCAAGGAGATAATGACAGCCAAAGCCAGGGTGGTTGTGGAGCACAATCACTGAGAGCTTAGTAAGTGCTTTCAGCAGTCAAGTGCTGTGCATTGACCCGAGTCCCCGAAAGAGCCCCTGCAGGGGGCCTGGGTACCTACCAGAGCACATCGAAGCCACTGTTGGCGACCACCCGCCCAGGCATGTGCAGGGTGTGCAGAGGATCAATCAGGCCGAGTGTGGGTTTGATGGCTCGCGAAGCAATGCCTAAGACAGGGATTTGCAACACAGGCCACAGGTATGGACACAATTTTTAAAAAAATCTAATAACTTTAGGGTAACAAATTATCCTAAAAAAATCAAAATATGAGATAAGATTCGGTCTTATTTCTGCTTCCAAGGAGCAGCGGAAAGAGATCTGGAGTCAGAAACCTGGGAATTTCAGGGCAGCTGAAGCTCCCTGCAGTTTACAAAAGCCACTATCCCATCTGGTCCCAGCTCCAGGTTGTAACTATAGTGGAGTATTTATACCACGCAAACACTACAACTCAGGGCTTATTTATTCATAAAACTCCAGAGAACTGGTTTACCAGCACACTGCTGGTTTGGGTCCTGGCTCTGTGACTTACTGCGTGACACTGGTACATGTCTGTGCCTTTCTGAGTTCTCTCTCTGAGATTCTCTGAGTTCTCTGTAAGAACAGACTCTGGTGACACAGGGCCTCCATCCCTCCCAGAGATGTTTTAAGGACCACATTAGATAACATGATGGGGAAGTCTTTAAAAAAAAATGTAAGGGAGAATTTAAGTGTTGCTTACTATTATTAGTATCTTTAACAAGGTCACAGGATAATATAATTTAATTTAAAAGGAGAAGTTACCATAAATGTGCAGTTCATTGCCAGTTTGTTCTGCTACAAAGCCCTGGAAGAAGGATGCTGAACCATCTCAAGGAGAGGGACATTTCTCCCAGATCAGCTGAGAGTTGGAGAAGATGATAGGAAACAGATGACAAAGAAGGCAGACGGCAGAAGAGTGGGTACTTGGGAATGGAGCTGGAGACATTAACTGGGAAGAAGCATGAGGGAACTTTCTGGAGCAGTGGGAATATCTATATTTTGATTAGGGTGGTGGGTACATGTGTGTATATATATTTGTCAAAACTCATCAAACCAGATTCTTAAAATTATACATTTTATTATTAAAAATCACATCTCAAAGAAAATGAGTTAGAATGTAAAAAAGCTGGGAAAGGGAATAACCATTTGTCATTGATATACAGTCACTAACTTGGGCAGAAAAATGGCCCTGGTTCATCGCATTTCAATCTGCTTTTGTAGGTAATTCTCAAAAACAAGATTATTAGACTGCTTCATACTCTTATATGTATCTGGGAAAAGAAAGAACATGTGTCTATGTGCATACTCTTTCTTTAATTCTGTAACTCTTTGAATTTTAAATATTAGGATTAAAGAAAAGGGTGTGGAATTGAAAGCTAAGAGAACTAAAAAACATTTATAGAGGAAGTTCTTACCAGTTTTTACTTTCAAGTGTTCGTAGTCAAAAATGGCAACTCCGGTAGTTTCGCTCCCAGTGCCTGAGGTAGTTGGAACTTGAACAACAAAAAAATTAATTTTAATAGCGCATCTAAATAAAGGTCAGTGGAGATATTTAATTCAGCCTCAGAAGATAAGGAGCAAAGTTAGAGAAGAAAGCTTTGTTGCTCTTGTCTACTCGCTTGATGTGTATCTGTGTTAACATGTATGTATGCTTAATGTGGATGGCTTCCCGGGTGGCGCTAGTGGTAAAGAATCCACCTGCCAATGCAGGAGACATGGATTTGATCCCTGGGTCGGGAAGATCCCCTGGAGGAAGACACGGCAACCCACTCCCAACCCATGGCAACCCAAGTATTCTTGCCTGGAGAATCCCATGGACAGAGGAGCCTGGCGGGCTATGGACCTTAGGGTCACAGAGTCAGACACCACTGAAGCAACTTAGCACACACATGCTTGATGTGTATGACTGTCTGCATTAACATGTGAGGAACAGCTCTGATACCTGGCATTGGCTTTCTGGCATCTGTCTTTAATGTGTGTGTGCTGGCATTAATACTCAGTATATGTGAGGTACATGCCTACATTAACATGCATGTAAACCTAATGCATGTATACTTGATATGTATGCATGATGCTTGTATCTGTGTCAGCACGTATGTCTGATGTCCATATGGTGCTAACATGTATGTATGCTCAGCATGTATGTACCACATCCACGTTTGTATTATGCACATGTGTGTTTAATGTGTTCATGTGGTATCTGTTTCTGTATTAACAGGGAGGCACTCTGGGAGCCCTGGTCTCCCTCAGGGCCAGAGTTTAAGCAGCTGCAGCTTGGAATTCAAAAGCAGACCTCTTTCCATCTCTGGGAAGAAAGCTCATATTTGCCATCTCTAAAAGACATCTTTATTCCCCCTTGGCAGCAAGCACAGTGACACCCTGCCTTTGCTGGGCTCTGCGGTTTTGCAGTTCAGTCAAGTTTCTAAACTTTACTAATCACCCCTCTGTGTGATACTGACACAGTTTCACCACAGGGCTCCAATCTCCAGACATCAATTATGCTGCGCCCCACTGATCCCTTGTTCACGTCAAAGCCGTTCATCTGCTGTCAACTCACTCCTGTCCCAGCACAATGGGGCTAGGGGAGGAGTGGGGAAGATAGAAGACAAGACTTTACGCTGATATTTTCCAGTTAGGGCATTTGAGCTGTAAGGCTTTAAACAGTGATGTGCCGACAGCAATAAAATGGAGGAAAGAAAAGACCAAAAGATCCCCAGGTCTGTGTGGATCAGACGAGGGAGCCTGATTTGGGTTTGCGTGTCTGTGTCCTGTGTTGCCACCGAGCAGATGTTGTCCAGCGTGACAAGGCTATGCTGGCCACATGTCCCGGGGCAGACAAAGCCCCAGGTCAGCTGAGGAGCCATCATGTGGAAGAAAGGGTTGAGTCAACACCAGAGAAATGACAGCAAACATTCCCCTTAAACTCCCAGATGCCAAAGTGGGACAAAACAGAGAAGGGCTCGGAAGACAGGCCTGCCCAGAGAGGGGTCTGAGCATCTATAAACACTGACCTTCCTTATCCTCCAAAAAGTGACTTCATAGCTGAGCTCTGCAGACCCCTACCATTGACCCAAACTGCCTCTGTCTGTGCAGTAATGAAGACCAGAGACTTCCCAGGTGGCTCAATGGTAAAGAAATCTGCCTGCCAATGCAGGAGATGCAAGTTTGATCACTGGATTGGGAAGATCCCCTGGAGAAGGAAATGACAACCCACTCCAGTATTCTTGCCTGGGAGAATCCCATGGACAGAGGTGTCTGGAGGAGTATGGTACATGGGGTCGCAAAAGAGTAGGACACAATTCAGCACCTAAACACCATAACCAACATCCTTCCTAAGGCCTCTTGTCAATTGCAAAATAAAACAGACAGTGTTTACCTGCGATCAGAGGTTTCAGAGGCACAGTCACAGGCTTTCCCTTCCCAATGGGGGCATTGACGTAGTCTAGGAAGTCAGAGTCAGGGCTGGATGAATACAGATTAGCGGCTTTACAGGTGTCTATGGTGGAACCGCCACCCACGGCCAGGAAGGCATCGAAAGCTCCCTTTTTGGCAAATTCAATGGCTTCCATGAAGCTTGGAGAAGGGAAAATGAATGCCATTATGTCAGGACTTCCAGAAATAAATTGCCATGCCATTAAATAGGGCTTCTCTGATGGCTCAGACAGAGGAGAATGCACCTGCAATGCAGGAGATATGGATCCGATCCCTGGGTCGGGAAGATCCCCTGGAGAAGGAAATGGCAACCCACTCCAGTATTCATGCCTGGAGAATTCCATGGACAGAGGAGCCTGGAGGGCTATACAGTCAGGCCTGGGGCAAGTTTCAATCAGCACTGATATGTATTGGCTTCCGCTTAAAGTAAATTTAACAACAATAAAAGAATACCTTGTATCAGTTGGTTCCACTCTCACATGATCATAAACCTTAAAGTTTATGCCATTCTTCACTAGGGAATCCATCACTGTCTGTACAGGAGGGAGTTGGGAGAGGTTCTTGTCTGTCATCAAACAAACATTTTTAGCACCCATGCTTTGTAGGTCCTACAATAAGAAAAATAACTTATAAGTTAAGTTTGATTGCACAAGACATGTAATAGACACTTCTCACAAAATTAACATTAAGTCCAAAATAAAGGACTCCCATCCAAGGACCAACCAGGCCTGATCCTGCTTAGCTTCTGAGATCAGATGAGATTAAAACAAAGGATCAACAGTTGTTAATCTGTGCTTGTTGTAAAATATATCTAACATTTATAGTAGAAGACTGTAGAAATCTTAAATACTTGCCATGCCCACTTCCTTTGTAACTCCTGCTCCATATCTAATAGTTGAAACAGCCATCTGAGGAAAAATAAAAGATTTAGGTGACAGGTGTTTGGAGAGTTGATTATTTCATTTCTAAAACCCTGAAACACTTCCTCATTGTCTAGATAATAAAGTATATATGCCCCAGCATGGCCTTCTAAGTCACCCCAACTGGCCTCACACACATCACACTTCTTTAAGCAAACATTCCTTCCAGATACACTAGAATTATGTATTTTCCCCCAAACATTTCATAATCCTCATTTGTTTCCTCAGCTTGACATGCCTGTCTCTTCTTGCCTCCACACCTAAATTAATTCTTCAGTATCTTATTTTCCGACGTTAATGTTGTCTTTGTGTATTTTTCATGCCTTCATCCACTCATCCAACCATTCATCTCTCCAACCCCTATTGCATGCATTTATCTGTCCCTCCGTCCATCCATCCATTCATCCAACCAACACTGCTGAGTGTCTGCTATGTTCCAGGCATGTGTTGGCTCTGGTAATACAGCTATGAAGACGACAAACATGGCTTCATAGTTTACAGCCGAGAGAAGAGCTTTTATACTGATGGATGATGGGTTACTTTTGGCCTGGAGACATGCTTTGTTTGATCCATATTATGTTTAGATTTCTTTTTTTGGTTTGGATAGTAACTCTCATTATCCAATTAAAGGAAAAAAACAAAACAAAACAATATGACCATCTGGATTTCTATCTCTCTTGAATAATCAGGCAGCGTGTATGCACGCTAAGGTGCTTCAGTCATGTTCGACTCTTTGCAACCCCATAGACTGCAGTGCACCAGGCTCCTCTGACCATGGGATTCTCTAGGCAAGAATACTGGAGTGGATTGACATGCCTGCCTCCAGGGGATCTTCCCTACCCACGGATCGAACCTATATCTTTGATGTCGCCTGCACTGTCAAGTGGGTTCTTTACCACTAGCACCACCCAGGAAGACCTCAATCAGGCAGTACTGGCTGCATTCCAGTGTGGCAGCAACCAAGTGGGGCTAAGGGCAGATTGCACCCTTCAGATGGGCCTGTGCTCTCAGCCAGCTCAGCCCCATCGTCCCAGTCTGCGCCTGGAATGATTAACTGTCAGGCCTCTGGTCACATTTTAATTTATGATCCCTAAACTAGGAGGAGACAGAGATTTAACATATAATTATGCAATCACAGTGTGATAAAAAAATTCATCAGAATTAATTGTTCTTTTATTCCTGCTTCAAAGATTACTTGAACCTCTTTTGGGGGTTGTTATAGTTACAAAACTAAAGAAGATTCATTATACAACATATAAGATGGAGTCTGTAGAACTGGGAATCTGTCCTGTTTTAATGGCTGTACAGAAGACAGTATTCTAGGCATTACTCATGTTACCAGAATATTTATATTCCATTATCCTGATAAAATACTTTGCTAAATAGGTGCTGATCAAACAATAAGGTTAGGGAACATCAATTAATAACAGACTTCAAATGAGATAGTAATGCATTAGGGAAATACTCTGGTTGTATTTTTTCAGGTCATTCATAAAAGAATGAATGAATAGGGACTTCCCTGGTGGTCCAGTGTCTAAGACTCTGCTCTCCCAATGCAGTAGGCCTGGGTTCAATCCCTGGTCAGGGAACTAGATCCCACATGTCAAAACTAAGAGTTTGCATGCTACGACTAAAAAAAGATCCCACTTGCTGCAACGAAAATCTGGCAGCCAAATATTATACATACAGAAATAAGTATTTTTTAAAAAGAATGAATAATTAGATCTACCTCGAAGGCATAATCTGTTGCTTTCCCAGAAGGTGAAAGTCCAGGAGCTAGAAGTACAAAAGTTAGCATCAGAGTAGGCCTTAGAAACAGAGCAAAGATATTGTTATTTGATAGTAAGTTGGGATTTCATCAGTTGAATGTAAATATCTCCTTTGAAGCCTTACTTAAAATACATTTCTCAGTTTCATTGTTGCCTATTCAATTCAAATTAAACTCTGCATTTTAAGACAATGTAATGCTAACTTGATGCAGACTGTGAAAATAAACTTATTTAAAATCTTTTCTCCATTGAAATTAAAATATACTTTTGAAAACATAATGAGTAAAAATCTGCTAGAAAAAAATCCTCTAGATGCTATGGAGTTTGATTATTATTAGAGAACAACTATTAGTACATTCATTCATTCGAGTCCTGCTTATACTTCTTTAATAACTGTGATTATTTAAATAAAACTTCTCTCTATGGAGGGTGCTTATCACACTAAGATATTTTTCAAGCTTATGCCTATGAACTATTGAGTTTTCTCTGGGAAATTTAATAAACATTTTTATAAATGGATATTTCTTTGCAAGGTGCCAGGTTTAGCTGTGGCAAAAAAATTTTTTTTGTCTTATTGGAACAACAAGAAGTCTCTAATTAGTGGATTTTATCTTTGTTTTCATCTACTTATTGTTATTAGTCTTGACCAGTCATAAGATTGGAAAAAAGTCTATGGAACAATTTTCACTACCATTTTTTTTTAACAAGACAAAGAAAGGAGACCACAACTGGATAACAGTCTACCTTTGGTAGAGGGCAAGGGTATCCTTAATCGTATTTCAAATTTCTTTGATACTGACAGGCTTTAAAGAAATTGTCTATTACTCCAGTAACTAAAATTTAGGAAAAGACATAAACTGGATCTTAGAAAACACTGAGATTATCTTTCTCTAAATTACTAATTTTATTGCCCCAAATAGGAAACATTACTGATTTGTTGTTGAAACTAAGTTAAGAATTGCAGAAAAGCAGCTGAAGACAAAATTCTGCATGTGTCCATGAGGGCTGAAAAGGCATAGCATGCTTCTGCTTGGTAGTTGGCTGTTAAAGACTGGGGTGGTCCCTTGGCTGGTCCTAAAGAATGAGTCACTCTCATGGCAGGAAATAGTCCTTGGTTAGTTACTCTATCTGTTCTACTCCCAATCAGCTTCTTGGTGAATTTCTGCTTAGGCTCCTTTTTCATCCCTTACAACTGTTAGGATGTGACCTTTTCTCCTAAGAGGTGAAATCAGTTTTTGTGGCACTATAATTCATGTGACATTCTGGGGACATGTTGAACTTACAGTGAGCTCCTGCTGTTCACTGTGGACAATGGACTTGGTAAGGATTAAGATGTCTGTAGAAACCGAAAACTTTTTGTCATTTTTAATTATTAAGAAATAGTGTTATTTTAAACATCAATACAATTATTTTTTTCCTTCTGGGAACCACACTGTTCTTTAGACTCTTTTTTGCAATGTATTAGAATCTTTCGAAGATCTCAACTTAATTCTATTTGATGAACTCAGACCATCCTAATATCCTATTTGCGTTACCATTTTTAGCTTTGGCACATAATTCTATTTCAAAAAGAAAGACATTATAAATAGCATTCAGCTGACATAATTAGAACTGTGGTTGTTCAGTTGCTCAGTCATGTCCAGCTCTTTTGCGACCCCAGGGACTGCTGCCCACCAGGCTCCTCTGTCCATGGGATTCTTCAGGCAAGAACACTGGAGTGGGCTGCCGATCCTTCTCCAGATAATTAGAACTACATGTTACCAGTTTCAAGAGCAAAGCAACCATCTGCATCAGTCTTCCTCTCACATGCTTTGACTTTGTCCAAATGCATTGCCAAATGTGGAAACTGAAATTGCGGCTAGACACAAAATGTATTATTACCTTGGGAATAAGTATGAGAATGACTCGGGCACTGGCATCTAGGGAATCAGAAAAAGAAAAAAGAGAGTGAAACCAGAAAATCTGAAGCTAGGAAGTTTTAAAGTAACATACATTGCATTCTAGTTTTAAGATGCTTTCAAAGTAGCGGCTATTGACAAACACTGCACAATAGAAAAAGCCAGAAATCACTATGGACAAAAAGCCAACTCAGAGTCTTTCCAGCATTGTAGGGGTATTCTTCTGCGAATTATTCAGCAGCAGTTAATGACGTGGGGAACTGAGATGAGTGCTCCTGGGCTACAATAAAGTTTAAGATGAAGTCTCACTTCTTACTAGGTTAGGAGCCTTGGCCAAATTGACCCAGTGTTAAGGACTCGCACCTCAGACCCTACTTCTCTCCTCCTGAACTTTCCTTGTATTTTCCCATTGTCTTCAGGGTGTTCAAACAGGCTCTGGGCTGCTTCCTCTGGAAGCCCTCAGTGGCCGGTAGGCCCCCTCTGGTCACCACGTGGCGCCTCCGGCCTTTCTCGGCTCCAGGATTTCCCGCTCTCCGTGTCCCCCTAAACCAAGATCACACCTGTCACCTTCTTCTCCCCAATCCCTCACCTCAGTCCGCTCCTCTACAGATATCCCATGTGTTCCTCTTTCTAGAGGTTCCCTCCCTTGACTTCCACATCTTGGTCGCCTCCTAGTCCTTGGTCAGTCCCATCTCTGGCTTCCTCTTCTGTTTACCACCATCCGATTGAGCCTCGCAAAAGGGTTTGTGTTTCTATTGCCCACGGGACCCTGTCTTGGTGGGTCCCGCAGGTAACTGCGTGCATACCCCAACCCCACCATCCCCGACCTGCGCCTGCAAACTTGGACTGAAAACCTCTGAGAAGGGAGAGGGCAGAAGGGAAAGGGGAAGGAAGGAAAAGCGTTAAACTCAATGATGGTCAAGATCTCAAAAACTCAATTAAGTGAACACGGGCGTGGTCGGGTGTGAGTCGCCAGCGTGAGTCGAGGTTGCCATCTGGTGGGCGCGACGGAAAGCGCCACGTGTAAGGGTTTCTTCTGGAGCATCCCGGAGGGCCTGAGCCATCTGCAGGCTCCCGCGGAGAAAACCGAATAATGCAGGGTCCCAGAGTTGTCCTTCACTTGGCATTACCTTCTAGGTCCTTCGCTGCTTTATGCCCCTCCAGGACAAGAAGAGGGGCTCAAAGGGAAGGAAAATTCGACACTGTGGGAGGACACTCCGCTTCTCTTTTTGTTATATAATTTCCAAGCTCTCAGGCTATCTCAATTCATCATTTCTACTCCTCAGTTGTAGTCTGAATTCCACCCCCTCTTGCCTTCTTTGGACCTCCATCTGTCCCCTATGTCCCATCCTTCCCCTTACTTGATCCTTGTCATCATAATTAAGAGTTTCAGGCTTAAAACTCTCACCCTCCTCTCCCCTCTGGCTTGCTCACCCTCTGGTTTCTCTCTTCCTCACCCACATCCTGTTGACTTCATTTCCTTGGCCTCCTGAACTCTGCAAAGTTACAGCCAGGCTCTCATCTACACACCTTCTGGGTCTGGCACAATAATTTTTACTTCCTTCCTGGTATCACTGATAAACTGGCCATATCTTAGCAAAGGCCAACCTCTCCCCTGCACACTAAATCTCAGCCCTGCTCAGCTTCTCAAAACATCACTACCAACAGTTCTTCCTTTGCTCTCCTGCATCATCAACCCCCTCACCCACTACCCCCTCCCCCCACCCCAACCCAGTTTGGGATTGACATGTACACACTGCTGTATTTAAAATGATAACCAACAAGGACTTAACGTATAGCAAGTACATAGAACTCTGCTCAATGTTATGTGGCAACCTGGATGGAAGGGGAGTTTGGGGGAGAATGTATGCATGTATATGTGTGGCTGAGTCCCTTGCGGTTCACCTCTGTCTTCACATGCCTCCCTCTCTCCTGCACCCTCTGTCCTCTGCGTTCTGCACAGACCCCTTTCACCCGTGCATGTGCTCAGTGGCTAAGTCATGTCCGACTCTTCGTGACTCCATGGACTGGTCCTTGGGATGTTTCCAAGCAAAAATATTGCAGCAGGTTGCCATTTCCTTCTTCAGGGGATCTTCCCCACCCAGGGATCAAACCCAGCTCTCTTGTGTCAGCATTGGCAGAGATTTCTTTACCACTGTGCCACCTGGGAAGCCCCAATATAAGGACGTTGCATTGGCCAGGAATCAGAACCCAGACCTCCCACGTGGAAGGGAAGAATGCTACCACTGAACCAATACCTAACTTCACTGCTATCCCCTCATGCAAGTCTCTGCTAACTTTAAACTGATCCAAAGCCTGTTGTCCTTGTATCCCCAGCACCTAGAATAGTTTCTGATGCATTACCATACACTCAGTATGTGCTGATTGGATACATGCATTTGTCTTGGTCACTGTGCCAAGCTGTCCTCTGTCTGCCTCGACTGGGACCTGGAGCTCTCCTCTCTCGACCTTAGTTTCAACGGTAGATCAGACGAAGTACAAGCGGCTGCTTTTGGCTCCTTGGCTACTTGGCACACTGACAGCGGAGTCCAGGCCGCCGCGCTCTGCAGTACCGCGTCCCGGAAAATGATCCGAGGAAGAACGCGCGGGCCCGGGCGGGTCGCTCCCCGGGGGCTGCGTGGGCTCGGCCGCACCCTCGGGTCCCCTGCCTGCCCGCCGCCCGTCCGGCCCCGCACTCACGCTGCGCGTTGCAGAAGCCTCAGCAAGTGCACTACCCGAGAGCGAGCGGCGGCCATGGCTGAGCCGAGTCTTCCTCCCCCCGGCGACGCCCCCTCCGCCGCCGCCGGCCAATCCCGGCCTCCGCTTCTCCTCCGCCCACCCCAGCCACAGCGCTTGGCGGCCGAACATTTTCCCACTAGTTGAAGCTACGGCTGCCCCAGCTGCAATGTCTCATCGTCCACCTTTGAAATTGCCATACAGGTAACTGCTCTGTAGGGTTTTGATCTGCTCTCCTGTCTCTAGATAAAACGCTCTATTTCACAAGGCAAGGACGTGGGGGAGGGAGAAACAAGGGCAGCGCCCCCTCACCCCCTCCCTAAATCCTTTAAAATGCTCTTTTGCCTTAAGCGTATTTTCAGAATAAACTAACACAACTGCATTTAAATTTGTTTTAACGGTAAATAAGAACTTTGCAAACACCCCCCCCCCCTTTTTTTTTTAAACAAGACTAGTTAGAGAAGGAAATGGCAACCCACTCCAGTGTTCTTGCCTGGAGAATCCCAGGGATGGGGGAGCCTGGGCTGCCATCTATGGGGTCGCACAGAATCAGACATGACTGAAGCGACTTAGCAGCTAGATCAAGTCACAAAACAAAAGCCAGAAAAATTCCCAAACAAAACAAACAACAAAAAGTCCCAGACAGTTGAGAAGAATTTAAAAGGTGTTAAATGCTCTATTAACGGTTTGGTTTGGAAGAAGCTGTTCAGGATACCATTATGCTTTCTTTTTTTAATCAACGGTTAAAACTTGCCATGGTTACATGAGAAGGGAGGGCTTACAGCACCAAGTGCTCCAGGCCCCAGTGGAAACGATGATCAGTGATGGCACAGTTCAACTTTGTCAGAAGGTATGAGACAGTAAGTTGAACATGTGTTTTTAGTAACCTATTATGAAATCGGAATTAATCTCATCTTCATAGCAATTTCTAGAAGTAACATATAAAAATTGGACAATGGAAAAATGAGACAAACTCTCAATTTCCTATCAGGTGTCAGACCAAACAGCAAGAGTAGGGTGGCTCCCCAGAGCTATAACAACAGCAGAAAAGCCCCCCCATTCTAGATCTGTATACTGTGAATCCTTTTCAGGAGGTATTTAGTTTTACAAAGACGAGCTACTGAAATCTGTTAGGGAAAGACATCCAGGATAACTGTAAATGTTTCACCTCCTAATTAGATCAGCTTAAGGCAATGGCACCCCACTCCAGTACTCTTGCCTGGAAAATCCCATGGACAGAGGAGCCTGGTGGGCTGCAGTCCATGCGGTCTCTAAGAGTCGGGACGACTGAGCGACTTCACTTTCACTTTTTCCTTTCATGCATTGGAGAAGGAAATGGCAATCCACTCCAGTGTTCTTGCCTGGAGAATCCCAGGGACGGGGGAGCCTGGTGGGCTGCCATCTATGGGGTCACACAGAGTCGGACACGACTGAAGTGACTTAGCAGCAGCAGGTCAATTTGACAAATGAATCAAAAGATAGTAGTAATATTGTAAGTAAGGATTTTGTAGGTTTCTTTCTCTCTTCCCCAAACAGATCCCACTTGAAGCTTTAAAAAAAAAATCTGCGATATAAATACTGATAAAGATTTAAGTATAAAATTAGGATTAGGACTTCCCTGGTGGTCCAGTGGCCAGGATTCCATACTCCCAATATAGGGGGCCTGGGTTTGATCCCTAGTCTGGGAACTAGATCCCACATACTGCAACTAAGACCCAGCACAGCCAAATAAACAAACATTAAAAAAAAAATTACGATTGAGGATTATTACCATTATTTAGTGAAGCCCAAATTTATCATTTACAGCAAATTAATGTTTTCAGTGTTGAAAAGCATCAAATTTTATTTTTGAAAGAGACACACTTTCAGTATTATATCTGACACCAAAAGCAGGATGAGTTTTTCTAATAAAAGTTGTCTTGCTGAAATCATAATTTAGCTGCTGTGTTTTCTAGAAAGTAAATGAAAATAATCTGTACCAGGTATCCAGGTCATTCGTTTTACTTAAAATGTAACCTTTCTGTTCCCACATGCTTTAGTAAATACACAAACTTGTCATCAAAATGATGCAAAAACCAGCTATTAAGTCTCTCCCTTAAACCCCATCCAAAGTTTAAAGAGAGAAAAAAAAAAAAAGGCTGTTTAAAACTCATTCCTAGTTTTCACAGATTCTTTCCCTAATTCAGATGTCCTTAAATACAACCTTTAATCTCCAGCCAGAGTTTTGGTTGTGGCAAATACATTAATGTGTCCAGTCCAATATTTACATATCATCTTCAGAGGAGGGTAATCCTGGCCCTTTAACCTCAAGCTCAATGAGGGCAGTGACCAAATCTTGTGCATCTGGGTACTGTATCTAGAACTTAGCATTAAGTACAGTTCTTGGTTTAGGAGAAGGTCCAAGGATGAAATTTACTTCCTCCTCTTTCCTCCTTGGTGTTGCCCCCCTTTTCTCTTGCCACTCAGGCCGGGAGGCCCGGAATTCATCTTGCCTCCCAGACCCCCTTTCCTCTTCCCTCCTTGGCTGGGAGTGCCCCCTTTCCTCTTACTCCCGGGACCCTGTCGGCCCCCCTTTCTCTTGCCCTTCTGACTCATTTTCCTCCGTTTAGCCGCCTCCTCCTGGTCCTCCTCTCTCATCTGCTTATTGGTGGCCCTCGTAATGTCCAACTGAGGCTTTTTGCTGTTCATCACTCGCAGCATCTCCAACTGGCTCTTTCTCTCGGCCGCAAAGTCCCCGAAAAGAGGCTGAAACTTCCTCTTCTTGCCAGAGCCCCTGGGCGCCTTCTCCTTGGGCAGACGCTCCTGGAAGCGCCCCACAGAGGCAGTGGAGACCTTGGCCACTTGCATGGCGCGGCCCAGCTCCTCCTTACTCTGGTGTCCAGTAGGGTGCATGCCGGCCGCGCTGGGCAGCTGCATCTTGTGCGCGCGGGCCAGGTTACGCAGCCGGTTCAGTTCGTTTTTGGCCACCCGTTCCTTCTTAGCCTGAATCCGCTTGGCGAACTGGTCCTCCATGGGGTCGGCATTGCCCGGCACCTCGATCAGCCACTCCTTGGTGTCGTCGCGGGCGCGCTGGTAGCCCCAGCGGCGGCGCCACTGGCCGCTCACTTCGTCCCACACCAGATTGGTCTTCTTCTTGGGACGGATACCCTTGAGGCGCGCAAACTGCTGCCAGCGAGTAAGCGGCCGCGGCCTGGGCACCGGCTTCTCGCGCGGCAGACGAGTGCTGGGTTCCGGCAGCCTTGCCACCAGCGCCTCCTCCACGCGCTCGGTAGGCAGCTGCCACAGCTGGTTGATGAGCAGCTGCGTGTTGTCCCGCGCCAGGGCCCTCAGCTCGGCCTCCTGTGTGGGTCCCGCGTGCCGCAGCCCGGTCGGGGGGTTCCGGTCAGAGGCCAGCAAATTACCCAGGTCGAACTCCAGCTCCAATTCCTTCTGCACCGTGATGCGCTGCAACTTCTCTGCCTCGTCCCGCTCCGCCTTTGCCAGCAGCTCTTCCACGCTCTGGCCCTCCATGGCTCCGGTTCGGCTCGCTGCCTCTGGGAGACAGTTCCAGGCACGTCTCCTCCCACACGGGTTAAAGCCGCGCACCACAAACACGTGCGACTTCCCGGACGCTCGACCCGGAAGAGAAAGTTCCGCTTCCGGGGCACCCGGAAGGGGCTCAAGGAGCCGGCTACCTGAGGAACGGCCGGCAGAGGGCGGTGTTAGAGAGCAGATGAGATTAGAGGCGGCCTTTGGGGTGGAGGCCGGAGGTAGGCGGAGCCGAATCTACGAATTCCGAGGCCTGATTGGGACCTTGGCTCCCAGGATGCAGCTGCGGGAGGGAGTGGTCCTGTGCGAGCTGGGCAAGTTTGGGGGCCGCGGATTAAGGGGGTCCCGGAGCGACTGTTAGTTTTAGTGTGTGTAGAAAGTCAGTTCTCAAGATGTTTAGCCAGTCATTTTCACCAGAGCCCTGACACCTGTTCATGGTGTGCCCCTGGGTGTGGGCACTTCACCCGGGGATGTACAGAAAGCTAAGTGGAGAGGGAGACTTGGTTTTCTTTGGGAGCGAGCGGGCCTGGAGGTTAGTCCGCCCTGAAGGGGCGCGGCTGTGCCCCCATCCCGGCGATCTGGTCCCCGGAGTCCGGGGCCACTTCCTCTCCTGGCTGATGGCAGAAGAGCGCGGGGCTCAGCTGTTAAACCGCCTGGGTTCCGACCTTGACCGCTCTGGTGTTGTGACCTTCGGCTGTGTAACTTGTTTGTGCCTATTTTTAAACCTGTAAGATGGGATTGCAAATATTCCCTCCCAGGTCTGCCGTGAAGATAAATGAGTTAATATGCTCCCAGGGGAGCTTACACTGGGGTCTTGAACATATGAGTGCTCAATAAATGTGAGCTAAATACGAATTATTATTTAATTCTCATCATGGCTCTGGGAACTCTGCTGAAAAGGCAGTCTTATACAGTGATTAAATACCAGGTTCTTGAATCAAGCTACCTAGAATAAGATCTGGGTTTCTTGTACCCACATTGGTCAGGTTGTTTAACTTAAGTCCTATTCATAAGTTGATGAACATGAAGCATTAGTTCCTGGTACATTGTAAGCATTCAGTAAGTGTTGGCTATTGTTATTCACTATATTCCACTGATGACAGAAGCAGGCTTAGAGAAGTAAAATGACTTGTCTAAGGTTATACAGCCAGGAAGTGTGGGAGCAGGAGAGATCTAAACTCTGGCTCTAAGACTACATACATATTCTTTGCAATGTCTTCCAGATTCTTGATACTCGAAAAGTGTGATCTGTTGACCAGCAGTACAGTATCATCTGGGAGCTTGTTAGAAATGAAGAATCTCTGGCCTTAGCCCAGATGTTATGACTCAGAACCTTCATTTTAACAAAATATCTTAGTGATGAATGGAAATGAAAGCGGTTAGTTGCTCAGTGATCTCCAACTCTTTGCGACTCCATGGACCTCTGTCCGTGGAATTCTCCAGGCAAGAATACTGGAGTGGGTTGCCATTCCCTTCTCCAGGGGATCTTCCCAACCCAGGGATCGAACTAGGGCCTGGGTTTGCACAGCAGGCAGCTTCTTTACCATCTGAGCCTCCAGGGAAGCCATGAAAGTCAAAGTGTTAGTCGCTCAGTTGAATCCAATTCTTTGAGACCCCATGGACTGTAGCCTGCTGGGCTTCTCTGTTCATAGAATTCTCCAAGGAAGAATACTGGAGTGGGTTGCCATTTCCTTCTCCAGGGGAACTTCTCGACCTAGGGATTGAACCCAGGTCTCCTGCATTACAGGCACCTTCTTTACCATCTGAGCCACCAGGGAAGCCATAGGTGTAGTCAGTTGTGGGAGGCACTGCTGATTGTGTGGTTGACAGGTTTTGTTTTCCTTTAATGGGAAGTTGGGAGTAGGTTAGGTTGGGAAGATCCCCTGGAGAAGGGAAAGTCTACCCAGTCCAGTATTCTGGCCTAAAGAATTCCACAGACTGTATAGTCCCTGGGGTTGCAAAGAGTTGGACACGACTGAGTGACTTTCACTTCACTGGGAGTAGTGAAGAAGGGGTTAGCTGAAGAATTAACCCATAGAAATGGACATTATAGCCATTAGGAAATAGATTCACTTGAGTGTCTGCTAAAGAGGGCTTTAGACACATACCTGTCACACTTGCTCCCTAAGATTGGGCTCTTCTTGAGCTGATTGACTTATCTCAGCTCTGCTCTGTTCATTCACTCAGCAAACATTTCGTGACCGCAATTTATGCCTCAGGAATTTGGCTCTAATATTCTTTCTTCCTCTTTTTTAAAAGCATTTTAGGATTTGCTGGGGGATTTTCTGAATGTTTGCCTTAACACTCAACACTAAGTCCTTAATACCAATCATCCCATGGGGCTGAGGCCAGGTCATAGGTCTTATTAGGTAGCCTTCTTGGACCTTAAAGCTCTTGGGGTTTGCCGTAGGAGAGCGTTGAGGACACTGATATAACTATTCTGGGCTTGGCTTAGATTCATTCATTCATTTAACAAACATTTGAATGACTACCATGTTTGAGACACTAGATGCAAAGATTACTGAGACCTTATGGAACAGTGGAAAAGAAAGAAAGGTTAAGAGAAATTTACAATATGGCATGATTAAGCCTTTAACAGGAAGTACAGCTATGTAGAATTGAGCTCTTTTGTCAGTCTTTTGAGTTAGGGAAAAAAAGAGCAGGTGTAGATAGACGTTGAATGGTATGAATTCTCACTGGATGAAATGCTATTTGGTTTGAATCATATAGGTCAACTCTTCATTGAACTTGAATTGTTTTATGTTTATAATCCAAGTAAATTTTAATTTCCTTGATGACTGGAAACTGATTTTTACTTTCACTTTGCTGAGCCTAGCACTGGATATATAACAGGTGTACAATGCACACTTGTTTGAAAGAATAAGTCTAGTTTCTAAATTAAAAAGGGATTAATGTTGGCTGTTCTAGGCAAGGTAAGCAAAACTAGTAAAACCAGGATTTGGAGCTTTAAGGAATATTAATCTTATTGAGGCAGCTTGCATTTGGATCATGTTTATGTTGGGCAAGACTGTGCAGTGTTAAGAAAGAGAGAGCCTACCAGGTATGTGCAGATATATATGAATATGCTATAATAGTATGGCAAAGGGTTGTACATATTGTCTTTTCCTCTTACTGGTTTTCCCCTTTGTCTTTGCTTCTTTATCCCATAATGCAGCTAGATCCCAAGTTCAGTTCTCAGACCCCTCTTCTTTTCTCTATATACCGACTCTCAGTGCCATTTCATCCACTTTCATTGTGTCAGCCGCTACTGCTGTGCAGATGATTCTTAGAGGTACATCTTTTCCTCTTTCCTTCTCAGAGCTCTAGACTCTAATCTCTGATCACCTGCTGGGCCCTTCCACCATAGTCTGAATTCAGTATGTCTAAGACTACATAACCCATCATCTTCCTGAAAATGTGCTTCCATCTTCCATCCAACTACCTTTTTTCCCCTCTCCAACAAATGTTTATAGAAGGCTTTTGTGGCCAAAACACTGTTCTGGGCTTTGGAAATGCAACGATGAGTAAAACCAGGCTCACTAATGTAATCATCTGTTCTAGTCTAGTAAGGCTTGACACTACGATGTCATCCTTGGCCTCTCTCTTCCCATCTCTAAATTCAGCCAGTCTGTTGGGCTTCCCTGGTGGTCCAGTGGTTAAGAATCTGCCTTGCAATTCAAGGGACACAGATTCGATCCTCGGTCAGGGAAGATCCCACATGCGGCAGAGGAACTAAGCCCCTGTGCCGCAACTACTGAGCCCAAGCTCTAGAGCCTGTGAGCTGCAACTGGAGCCCGTGCTCTGCAACAAGAGAAGCCACTCTAATGAGAAACTCGAAGACCACAAAGAAAAGCAGCCCTCACTCTGCAGTGGAAGAAGCCCGAGCACAGCAGTGAAGACCCACCACAGCCAAAAAAATAAAATAAAATAAATCCAGTCAGTCTATTAAAATTTGTCTCTGTATTATTCCTTTGTCATCCTCACGACCATGACCTTACCCTAGACTGGAACTCTTCATTTCTCCAGGTACTTTCTCCACTTTGCTCTCTGCTCTGGCTTCCACATATGACCAGCAGGAGGCAGTGACAGATCAGAAGTGAAGAGAGAAGGATGAAGGCGTGTTTGTCCCTTGCATGCTCAGTCCTGTCCGAATCTTTGAGACCTCATGGACTATATAGCCTGCCTCTGTCCATGGAATTTCCCAGGCGAGCTGGCAACAATGGGATTTGAACCCACGCCCCCAAAGAGACTGGAGCCTTAACCCAGTACCTTAGACCGCTCAGCCACGCTACCCTGCTTGTCCCTAGCCCTCTGCAGACTGGTGTGGGTCGGCTGATTACTAACTGAAAGGCCATAGCTCTAATCAGGCATCTCTCCACATGCAGGCACCTCTCCCAGCTCCTCTAATTGCTTTGCAGGCCTAGGGGTGGTTAAGGCTTTTACCATTGTGGTCCTATTCTTTGTGAATTTCCTTAAGCCATGTCCACATTATTGTAATATTCCCTTTGTTAATCTGAAATTCCCCGGCCCACCTGCGACCTGTTTCCTGCCAGGACCTTGACTAGTACCCAGAGACCCTTCCCAGAGCATCCTAAGCAGTTTCCTGCCTCTGTGCAGGAAATGCAAAACTGCATTTGCACTCTAAGAGAGTGCATCTGAAGGATTTATCGTTCACAGATTTAGCCAAATCACTCTTCTCCTCAAAAACTCCTCTATCTTGTTCTTGGTCTTGGATGTCAATGATCTGACCCCAAACTACTCTTCTTACTCACATGGCATGATCAGATCAGATCAGTCGCTCAGTCGTGTCCAACTCTTTGCGACCCCATGAATCGCAGCACGCCAGGCCTCCCTGTCCATCACCAACTCCCAGAGCTCACTCAGACTCACGTCCATCGAGTCAGTGATGCCATCTAGCCATCTCATCCTCTGTCGTCCCCTTCTCCTCTTGCCCCCAATCCCTCCCAGCATCAGAGTCTTTTCCAATGAGTCAACTCTTTGCATGAGGTGGCCAAAGTACTGGAGTTTCAGCTTTAGCATCATTCCTTCCAAAGAAATCCTAGGGCTGATCTCCTTCAGAATGGACTGCTCCTTTTGCTTGCCTTCCAGATACTTCTTTCGCACCCTAGTTTCCATCTTAGCTATTTTCTAGAGCCTTACTTCTCTCAAGAAAGGCAAAGATGAGGGACAGGACAGAAAAAGCAATGATTTTATTTTTGTTGCGACGTTGAGAAACAATAACAAAAGTGAACCTATTAGGGAGCTTCCCCTCCCCCAGCCATGGGCAGGAGGGTTAAAGATGGGAAGCTAGTACCTTTCTTGTTCTCTCAAAACATAACTAGATGGTCAGTAAAACATTTTTGTAAGCAGTTTCTTCATCCTTTTGATTAACTCAGATTTCCTTTCTAAACATTTCTCAGTTGCCTCTTTTGGTAGCAGAAATCATGGGGAATTGTCCAACCATTCTCTAGTCCTGCTGTGAGCACAGTTATTTTGAGTATTTTTGTCAAGGAAATTCAATGTTCCAGTAATTTGATACAATAGCAGGAAAAGACTCCTAAAACACATTATTTCCACAAGGTTCATCTTCTTCTTCCTTTTTTTTTTTTTTTTAACAGATTTTTAATTTAATTTAGAAGTACTTGAGGGGAAAATTTAATTTTGAAATTTTCTTAATCATAGATAAAAATCTGTGTATTCATGTAGTTCGGTTTAATCAGAAACCGACACAAAAAACCTATCATTTTCTTTAAAAGGGAAGAAGATATATAATTAAGGTTTTGTGTGGTTAGTGTAGAAGCAGACTGAACAGTGTGCTATTGCCTAGAAGGAGCTGTGGATTTCAGGATAGTAGAAATGACGGTAGCATTTTAGAACTGACTTAAGTTGTTTTGTTCTCTGTAAAATACACAATGGTTCCACTTCAGAAAACTGCATTTGCCAAAATCTTATTATCACCTGTAAGATAAGTAAGCACCGATGGCCGATAGTTTTCATTCATGACTGCATCATTAAATCCAAGGGAATAAAATTGGTTTGAGATTTAGAGTTCAATATAAAACGAAAGAGTGAGATAAAAAGGAAAACTGAAGTTCCAGAATTTTATGGATATTTGCACTTTAAGAATTCAATAACGGAAAATTTAGATCCATTTATTAAAGTATCATTCTCTGTTATACTTTAACTTACAAAAGTAAAATTGCAATGAGTAAGAAATATTTTTGTTTTTCTTTTCAGTTAATGAAATCTGAATAATTTTTGTACATAGCTTGAGAGTGGATTTACTCCACATCAGGTAACTAAGTCCTGAATTCCTTCCCCCTAATAAAAGCAACTGCATTGCCACCCAGTCTTCAACTTGTCTTTGCAGTCATAGACCGTGTGTGAACATATATTGATCTGCCCATCAAAATTTTCTTCTAAATTTCCCATATGAGCAATATCAAGAATGCACAGGGAATTTAGTCCTATACCAAACAAACATTAATTCTTGGCCCTCTTAGCCAAAAATTGTTTCTAACCAATTTGTACAGAAACAAATTGTTTCTCTATTTGTACAACATGTCTGTGAAAAATGAAAGCAACAAACAGAAAGCTAAAACCAAGACCCCACATATGGGAAGCTCTGTAGCCCGCACTTATCCTTCTCTAAGTGTTTTTACTTCCCAGAGGAAGACAGCAAAGCAAAGGATCTCTTAGTGGCAAATAGGTGTGTGATTGTGTCCTTGTCAGCATCCCAAGAGTGCATGGTGGTCTCGGCCAGTTCCTGGGGTGCCTGGTGACACAGAAGATCCAGTTGCTTGTGGTGTGTGGGCTTTTCCGAAGGCCCAGTTAGCAGTCATTATTTAGAATGTATAGATAATATTCCTGACATTTTCCAGGCATTTCAACTGCCTCATTATCCAAGACAGTGTGGATTTCAGCTGTGGAATCTCCCTTCCTATGGTGGGTCCTGGGTTTCCTTCTCTAGAAAGCCTGTGGATTAGGCTTTAAGTCTCAGACTTCAGTTTATTCATCTGGAAAATGAAGGGTTTTGACTATGTGGCCTTTACAATTCATCTCTATGATCCTTTTCTTTTGTTAAAAAGCTATGTTTTGGGGGACCTCCTTGGTGGTCCAGTGGTTAAAACTCCACACTGCCAATGCAGGGAGCCTGAATTCAATCCCTGCTCAGAAAACTAAGATCCCACACGCTATGTAGCTAGGCCAAAAAAATAAGAACAAAAGAAAGAAAGCCATCTTTAAAAAAAATTAAAGTGAGAAGTTAAATAAAAAAAAAAAAAACTATAAAAGAAAAGCTATACTCTTCCGATGCTCCAGTATTACTTTCTTATAAAGCACTTTCTCTTTTGGTTATTGATTGAATTTTTTGACAGACATATCCGTTTACCAACCTCCCCCTCTTCCTGAGTCATTTATTTCATTTCCTAGGCTGGTTGTATGACTCCACATAGTGAAACAGCTTCCTGTGCGCACAAGGAGACTGTGACTATACAAGTGCTAATCAGTGTTTAATAATGTGGAGGTTGATTATTGTGTTTTGTAGGTTTTTCATGATGCTTTTCCTCTTCCTTTTTTTTCTTCCGCTTACCATTAAACTTCTTTGAGAACTCTAAGGCAGGGTAGAGAATGAGCAGTGTTTACACTGTTTTACTATTTGTTATCTGTTCTTGAAAAATGCCTTATAGGGAAGAAGATAGAAGATATATTTTAAAATATTTTTAAGATATTTATATTATGAGGTCAGGTCTGGGAATGAAAGATTATGGTAGATTGGCTTTATTTGTATCTTTTCTGGCCCAAGATCTAGGAGTGATGCTATTCTTTGATTATTACAATTATAGAAAAGTTTTAGAGAAAGCTTCAAAGTTAACTCCCTCAAATAATAAAATCGGGGCAGTTTTGTGTTTTGTTTTGCTTCAGAGAAAGCTAGTCAGAGAATTTCAACACAAGGAAGGGAAAGCAGAGGCATACCCCATGAGGAGAGACTATAGTTTTCATTTTAGCCCACTGCAAAGAAAGTGAATATTACAATAGAGCAAGTCATCTGATTTTTTTTGTTTCCCAGTGCATATAAAATATGTTTACATAATACTTTAATGTTAAGTGTGCAATAGCATTATGTTTAAAAAAACCAAGTATGTGTGTGTGAGTTCAGTCTCAAAGTTTTGTCCAACCCTTTGCAACCTCATGGACTGTAGCCCGCCAGGCTCCTCTATCTTTGGGATTTTCCAGGCAAGAATACTGGAGTGGGTTGCCATTTCCTCCTCCAGGGGATCTTCCCGAATCTGGAATAGAGCCCATGTCTCCTGCATCTCTTGCATTGGCAGGCAGGTTCTTTACCGCTGAGCAAAAAAAAAAAAAAAAAAATCAATGTGCATACCTAAATTAAAAATAATTTATTGCTAAAAAATGCTAACCATCATCTGGTAATTCAGCATTGCCACAAACCTTTCAAGTGGTAAAAACAAAACAAAACAAACACTGTTATCTGCAAAACACAATAAAATAAAGTATTCCTGTAGAATAAAATATAATAATATTTCTGGTATGTTTAGTAATTATTCAAAGAATGTGTCTTGGTGATTTCTGGTCTGATTACCTGGGGACAAATTCCCCAGGGGTTCATCATCCCATCTGAAAAATGAGCTAACGTTATTTCTCGGTTTTAGAGTTCTGTGAGTGGAAGACAAGTTATTCAAACACACTTTTGCAAAGAACCCTTGTGAGGTGTCAGGAGACAGGTTCTGACTCCATTTCCCTACTTCATAGTTGTGGGTGGCTTGGTAAGTCACTTCACCTCTCTTTGTCAGTTTCTCTGTCTATGACTTGAGCTTCACCAGCTTCTCTCCATGCCCCTTCTAGCTTCGTGTAGCACTGTGCTTCTGTTAATATGGCCTCAAGAGAGAAGTGTGGGTGACGGGGAAACATAGACTTGAAGACAGAGATTCTTAATTGGATGAGCTTCAGGGGGACATGAATCCCTTGGTGCTTGGTGCAAACACGTGTGTGTGTGTATGCACCTTAATGAATAGAAACTTTTTTTTATCCCCGTCAGATTCTCTAAAGCCTCTGTGACTCTCTACGCCTCACCCACATGGTTGAGAACTATGTATTGTAGAGGAGGGAGATAATGAAGGGAGTTATTGGTGAAAATTTTTATGTAAGAATAACTTGGGTTGGCCTTTGAGCCAGGGTAGAGTTTAAGTAGATGGGAGGACGAAGATGGTAGTGATGGGAAGAGAAAGATAGTACCATCCAGTAGATGGCAGTGATGTGAGTAAAGACATGTAGCCACTATTTTACGGAGCAAGTACAATGTTTCAAGCAATGATTATAAATCTTCACAGTGGGCCTTGGAGGTAGATATTACTAATATGCTCATTTTATGCTGCCCCCTGCCCCACCACCTCACTACTAGTTTGCTCTCTGAGTCTATGAGTTTTGGATTTTTTGGTAATTTTTTTTTTTTTTAGATTTAAAATATGTGGGTCATGTGGTATTTGTCTTCCTATGTCTGACTTATTTTACTTAGCATGATGCCTTAAAGTTCCATCTGTATAGTTGCAAATGGTGAGATTTCATTTTTTTTTTTTTTTTGCTGAATAATATTCCATTATATCTATATATAGCACATTTTAAAAATCCATTTATACATTGATGAACACTTAGATTGTTTCCTTATTGTGGCTTAATGTAAATAATGATGCAATGAACATGGGGGTACAGAGAATCTTTTTAAGTTAGGGTTTTGTTTCCTTTACTCAGAAGCGGAATGGCTGGGTCATATGGTACTTCTATTTTTAGTTTCACTGGCATTATTGGCTACATTGGGGAGCATTCCTCTTTTTTTCAATCTCTAGTAGAGTTTGTATAAGATTGGTACATCTGATTATTTGAAAGCTTAGTAGGATTCACATATAAAATTATGTAGGCTTAGTATTTTCTCTGTGAGGAGATTTTAAAGTTCTAATTCTTTTTTATGAGTGGAGTCATTTTTCTTCTCCTCAAAACAGTTTTGGTAAGATACATATTTCTAGAAATTTGTCTATTTCTTTTAATTTTTCCAATTTAGTGGCATAAACTTTTCATAAGAGCCTCTCAAATATTCTCCTCTTTATCTAAAGTTATGCTGTTGCCTCACTCCTAGTATTTTTTGTCATATTCTCTCTTTATTCTTGATCAGTCTTATCAGAGGATTTTCTATTTAGTTTTTGCACACATATAGTTTTTTACTTGATTGATACTCTCCAGTATATTTTTATTTTCATCCTATTAATTTTTGTTCTTTTATTCATCTTTCTTCAACTTAGATAGTGTTATTCTTTTTTTAAGAAAATGTCTCTAGTTCAACTTCAGTTCAGTTCAGTTCAGTCATTCAGTCATATCTGACTCTTTGTGACCCCATGGACTGCAGCACACCAGGCCTCCTTGTCCATCACCAACTCCCAGAGCCTACTCAAACTCATGTCCATTGAGTTAGTGATGCCATCCAACCATCTCATCCTCTGTCGTCCCCTTCTCCTCCTGCCTTCAATCTTTCCCAGCATCGGGGTCTTTTCTAATGAGTCAGTTCTTCGCATCAGGTGGCCAAAGTATTGGAGTTTCAGCTTCAGCATCAGTCCTTCCAATGAATATTCAGGACTGATTTTCTTTAGGATGGACTGGTTGAATATCCTTGCTGTCCAAAGGACTCTCAAGAGTCTTCTCCAATACCACAGATCAAAAGCATCAATTTTTCAGCACTCAGCTTTCTGTATAGTCCAACTCTCACATCCACACATGACTACTGGAAAAACCATAGCTTTGACTAGATGGACCTTTGTTGGCAAAGTAATGTCTCTGCTTTTTAATAAACTGTCTAGGTTGGTCATAGCTTTTCTTCCAAAGAGCAAGCATCTTTTAATTTCATGTCTGCAGTCACCATCTGCAGTGATTTTGGAGCCCCCAAATATAAAGTCTGTCATTCTTTCCACTGTTTCCCCATCAATTTGCCATGAAGTGATGGGACTGGATGCCATGATCTTAGTTTTCTGGATGTTGAGTTTTAAATTAACTTTTTCACTTTCCTCTTTCACTTTCATCAAGAGGCTCCATAGTTCTTTGCTTTCTGCCATAAGGGTGGTGTCATCTGCATATCTGAGGTTATTGATAATTCTCCCAGAAATCTTGATTCCAGCTCGTGCTTCATCCAGCCCAGCGTTTCTCATGATGTACTCTGCATATAAGTTAAATAAGCAGGGTGACAGTATACAGCCTTGACGTACTCCTTTCCCTATTTGGAACCAGTCTGTTTCATGTCCAGTTCTAACTGTTGCTTCCTGACCTGCATACAGATTTCTCAGGAAGCAGGTTAGGTGGTCTGGTATTCTCCTCTCTTTAAGAATTTCCCACAGTTTGTTGTGATCCAGACAGTCAAAGGTTTTGGCATAATCAATAAAGCAGTAGATTTTTTTTTGGAACTCTCTTGCTTTTTTGATGATCCAGTGGATGTTGGCAATTTGATCTCTGTTTCCTCTGCCTTTTCTGAATCCAGCTTGAACATCTGGAAGTTTACGGTTCATGTACTGTTGAAGCCTGGCTTGGAGAATTTTGAGCATTACTTTGCTAGCATGTGAGATGAGTGCAATTGTGCATTGGTTGGAGCATTCTTTGGCATTTCCTTTCTTTGTGATTGGAATGAAAACTGACCTTTTCCAGTCCTGTGGCCACTGCTGAGTTTTCCAAATGTGCTGGCATATTGGGTACAGCACTTTCACAGCATCATCTTTCAGGATTTGAAATAGCTCAACTGGAATTCCATCACCTCCACTAGCTTTGTTCATACTGATGCTACCTAATGCCCACTTGACTTTGCATTCCATGGTGTCTGGCTCTTGGTGAGTGATCACACCATTGTGATTATCTGGGTCATGAAGATCTTTTTTGTACAGTTCTTCTGTGTATTCTTGCCACCTCTTCTTAATATCTTCTGCTTCTGTTAGGTCCATACCATTTCTGTCCTTTATTGCGCCCATTTTTGCATGAAATGTTCCCTTGGTATCTCTAATTTTCTTGAAGAGATCTCTAGTCTTTCCCATTCTGTTGTTTTCCTCTATTTCTTTACACTGATCCCTGAGGAAGGCTTTCTTATCTTATCTTGCTATTCTTTGGAACTCTGCATTCAAATGGGTATATATCTTTCCTTTTCTCCTTTGCCTTCCGCTTCTCTTCTTTTCATAGCTGTTTGTAAGTCCTCCTCAGACAACCATTTTGCCTTTTTGCATTTATTTTTCTTGGGGATGGTCTTGATCACTGCCTCCTGTACAATGTCATGAACCTCTGTCCATAGTTCTTCAGGCACTCTGTCTATCAGATCTAATCCCTTGAATCTATTTGTCACTTCCACTGTATAGTTGTAAGGGATTTGATTTAGATCATACCTGAAAGGTCTAGTGGTTTTCCCTACTTTCTTCAATTTAAGTCTGACTTTGGCAACAAGGAGTTCATGATCTGAGCCACAGTCAGCTTCCAGTCTTGTTTTTGCTGACTGTATAGAGCTTCTCCATCTTTGGCCGCAAAGAATATAATCAATCTGATTTCAGTATTGACCATCTGGTGATGTCCGTTTGTAGAGAATACTGGAGTAGGTAGCCTTTCCCTTCTCCAAGGGATCTTCCCAACCTAGGGATCAAACCCAGGTTTCCCTCATTGCAGGAGGATTCTCTACCAGCTGAGCCACAAGGGATGCCCCTAGTTCAAGTTAAGTTCCTAATTTTTGGATTTTTTAAAAAAATAGGTAAGTATTTAAAGCTGTACCTTTCCCCTTCAAGTAATACTTTTATCATGTCTCACAAAATGTATGTTACTTTGATTTTCATTCAGTTCTCTGTATTTTCCTGAAATAAATATATATTTTTTCCTTTTAAATTTAACTTTTCTGTGTCTTCATTATTTAGGTATGCTTCTTGTGAGTAGTAGATAGCTGGAAAAAATCCACCTGACAATCTCTTTTAACTGGGAAGCTTTATTCATTAACATTCAGTGCGGGATTTCCTTGGTGATCCAGTGGCTAAGACTCCCCGCTCCACATGCAGGGGGCTGGTGTTCGATTACTGATCAGGAGAATTAGTAAATCCCACATACCACAACTAGGAATTTGCACACTGCATCTGAGGTTCCCACATGCCACAACTAAGACCTGGAGCAGTCAAACAAATAAATATTAAAAAACATTCAATGGAATTTAGAGTATATTTGGGTTTGTCTTAATGGTCTCCTTGCTTTTTATTTGTCATTTTCTCTTTCTTAATTTGAATGTTTTTTTCTTTCATTTCTTTTTTCTAATTGTTTAGAAGTTAGGATGTTTTTTATTACAAGGTTGCATCTGGATTTTTTCCACTTATATTTAACTTCAAGAAGTCTAAGGTTAATCAGTATCTTAACACTCCATGCTGAATAATAGAAGGTTGTGAACTTTGATCATCTCCCATCAAATTATTTACTCTTCTTGGTTAATATTTTAGTTGTATCTTTTTTTAAACTCTTAGATTAAGCATTATTATAGTTACAGATAATATATCTAGATTTAACAATTTATTTAGATATTTACAAATATCTTTGCTCATTTTTCCTTCTTATCTCTTAAAATTCTTTTAGGGTCATTTTCTCTCTTCCTGAAGTATATTCTTATAAGATTCCTTCATTAAGATTTCCTGATGGCAAACTCTTGCAGTTTTTGTTTATCTGAAAATGTCCTAGTTAATAAAAAAACAATTTAGTTGGATATGCAGGTATAAATTGATAGTTACCTTCTCTCAGGACTTTGAAGATATTATTCACCCTTTTGGTTTCCATTCTGCCTCTTGAGAAGTGGGCTGTCTCTTATGATGTAAACATAATACCACCATGCATTTTGATATAACTATGGATTTTACTAGATTCATGGATCACCATTGTTTCTTATGCTTTAGCACGATTTCCTCAGAAAATGTGTATAGGTGGTATAAATTCTGAGTCTTTTTATGTTTGAAAATGCTCTTCTTTGACCTGCTTTGTGGTTTGACACTTCTCACTGCTGGGCTTGCTCTTTCCTCCTTTAAAGACATTCATGCCAGAGCCATGAAAGCAGGTAATTTACAGGTTTATTACTCAACTCAGGTGCAGGCAAAGTGAGGAGAGTCTCGGGGGAGGGGACTCACCAATGAGAGGACTCACCAGCTTCCATTAAATGATACTCTGGCGGGGCATAGAGTTCTTGGAGCAAAGTTCTTTTCCTTCAGTAGTCACTAAATAGTAACTGATGTTGAAGCGTATTTCTTCCCTTTAAATGGATCTACCCAAGCATTGTCATTTCTCTCCCATTAAATCTGCCTTAGTAGGAGCCACCTATTCAGATATGATCTTTGCTTGCTCGTGTCAGCTGCTGGGATTGGATCAAAATGAAGCAGGATTTGGACTCTTTTTGAGGAGCGTGATTCTCAGTTCTTGGGAGGTTTAGGTCTCTAGCTCTGGTTCTTCAGGCAATCTCTGCATTGCACCAGCCTTGCCCGAAGAAGCTTGTTTTCTCTGCAGTGACTGAGTCCTGCTAGAGTTTTAAACAAGATTCCAGAAGTACACACCCTCCACTGGCTGCTCAGCTCAGTTTCCTTGGGAGCTAAATGTCTCAGATGGGATTGTCTGTGTCTTTCACACACACGTGCAAGCACATGCATGCACGCGTGTGTGTGTGCGCGCGCTCACACACACACAAAAACACACACATCTCTTTGTCCATTAGCTATTTTTTCTTGTTAAATGATATGGAATGAAGTATGACTAATGGACATATTCATAATCCAGCCCAAACGTCCCTTTTATGGTTGCCTTTCCTGCTGCTGCTCCATACACACAGTGTTTCCTAAGTGTTGAATTATTCTGTTTCTTGAACATATGATATACTTTCTCATTTCCAGAAATGATATACATTTCTCACTTCCATCATAAAGTGGGAGAAATAAGAATGAAAGTATTAGAAACATTAGACCCAAGCTGACATTGCTCTAGAATCTGTCTCCCAACCACATTTTTAAACCAATAGGAAAACTGAGTCTGGTTCAGGGTTGCAGGACTTGTTTTAGTTAATGTGAGGATGTGGTGGGATATGACTTTTGACAGGAAGGAGTGAGACGCAGAGAACAGCGTTGACAGGGAAGCCCTACCAGTGAGATGCAGGAGGAGGGGCCAGGTGCTTCTGAGAGTCGTGAGTTCATTCGTTCATTTAGTGTGTATCAGTCTGAATGTCACCAGGTGAGTTAGGCGGTGACAGAACAGAAACGAGTGAGGAATATTAAATAGAGAGCAGCTTCATTGAAGATTGGAAATGTGAACATGCACGGTGCGTTTGGGAAGACAGAGCAGTTCAGAATAGCTGACACATTTGCAGGGCTAGCGGAAATGAGACTGTGATGATCAGGGGGGCCAGCTTGTGGAGGGGTTTGCTTATCATACTTGGTTCTCTATTTGACCAATAATTACTGAAGACCTACTGTTTGCCAGGAGCTATGCCAGCACTGGAGACAGAAGAGTGAGAAAGACAGTGTTCCTGCTCTCCAGGAGCTACAGGCATGGAGGAATGGTGTGGGTTAAGGCTGTAGACTGATGGAAAGTTCAGTCTCATGGCACCCAAGCGGAAGGGGACTGGAGGCAGGGAGTCCAGACAGATAGGAAATAGCTGCCTGAATTCAAGGGAGAAATGATGCAAGCCTGGACTTTGGAGAGTGATGGTTGATGGTAATGGAAAGGCATCATGGGCCAGGGAGAAGGTCAAGGAGGCAGGACCCAGAGAGGGAAGCCTGCCAACAGCCTCTGACTGCATCCATCCTTGTCTGGCCTGAAGATGGTAATAATGTTGTTGCATATTAGCTTTTGTTTCTGCTTCTTATGGGTTCTCAGAGAGAGAGTCTAACTGCCCATCCTTCTTCCCATGGCTTGAAGCATTGCACCTGTATTTCCAGTAAACACAGAATATTGTTAGCCAGGTTCACAGTCAACTAGTTCATCATAATTGATTTATTAAAAATATTCCTATGGAGGAAGTTAGTTATTTTCTTAGTTTCTGCTAGAGCAGTTAGAGATCCCTTTGAGGAATTTCTGTGAATTGCCATATATAGCTGTTGTAAAGAGAATTGCTGAATAAGGCAATATTGCATAATTCTACATATAAATATATAGTTTGAAATATTTAGGGACTATTAGTTTTTGTTGTCGCCATCATCTTTAAACAGCTATAAAGTAAAGGGGACATGGCAGTTGCCATTTTAACAAGGATGTTTTGCCAAATATCCTTTCCCTTTTCTTTCCTTCCTCTTGGCATCTTGTTTAAAGTTGTTTTCTCAGAATATGCAACAAAAGGATTTATTTCCTTGGCAACATATTTAATAACAGACAATTTAGCAGATACTATGGATAACTTGTACATCGCAATTTCTTCTAAGTAAATAAGTGTTGAGAACGTTTTGTTGCATTATAGTTTTCTCCCTGTTTACAGCTCCCAGGTTAGCCTTATAGGTAAACCACACACTGCGGCTCTTCTACCAAACCTCCAGGAGAGCATCTCCTGCTGTTTGCAGGCTTGGAAATGGACGCATGATAGGATAGCTTTATTTTTCCTTTCTGGTTTGCATCGATTATGATCAACAGATACTTAGTGACTGCCTGATGCAACAGAACAAAAAGACAACAGGATGCCTGCAGTGTAGGGACTGTAGGCATTGGCACTGTGTGCATGCTCAGTTGTGTCTGACTCTTTGTGACCCTTTGGATGGTAGCCCTCCAGGCTCCTCTGTCCATGGGATTCTTCCAGGCAAGAATACTGGAGCGGGTTGCTATTTCCTACTCCAGGGGATCTTCCCGATCCAGGGATTGAATCTGCATCTCCTTCGTCTCCTGCATTGGCAGGCAGATTCATTACCACTGAGCCATTGGGAAGGCCCCATAGGAACTGTTACTTTAACTGAAAAGACAAAATGCCACCCTGCCGATGGGGTATAAAAAGGGTTTCCCAGAAACTGTGATGTACCCTGGCACATGTATTCGCTCCCAACATGCTCCATACTGGTCCCAGTATTTTTCATGACCAAGTGCTTCCTACTAATCTTGTGTAGAAAAAGAATGGAGACACTCTACCTCACAATCTTGGAAATAAGATCCAACACCTCCCAGGAGGAAACAAGATCTGAATGCAGTACCATCTAAATTAAAAAAGTGTTAGTTGCTCAGTTATATCTGACTCTGTGTGACCCCGTAAACTGCAGCCCACCAGGCATCTCTGCCCAAGGGATTCTCCAGGCAAGAACACTGGGGTGGGTTGCCATTTCCTTCTCCAGGGGATCTTCCCAACCCAGGGATCGAACCCAGGTCTCCAACATTGCAGGCAGATTCTTTTACCCACTGAACAACCAGGGAAGCCCCCATTTAAATATAGTGGAGGATAAGAGTTTAAGGGTAGCCTAATATATATGCAGTCCCTGCTGACCTGTTTAATAGTAAGCAGTGGAAAATTTTTTTTAAATGACATAACTCACAAACTTGCCGCCTGTCAAGAGTCATAAGCTCATGAGTTTAATTAGGGAAAGTGAATGTTTCCTTATTTGATGATGCTGCTCCTTCTGGTTTACATTCAGAGAAGAGGAGTGACTTCCCCAAGGAACCCCGTCCTCCAACTAATGTCTGACTGGGGCCGCCATGTGCTTTCCTCCCCCAGGACCAGGGTCTAGGTACTTAGGACAGTGAACAGTGCAAGTGGGTCATCAGAGTCGGCATTTTCTGACTCTGAACCTCCTGGGTCCTGTCCTCTTTGGGTGACAAATGTCTGGTCTGAGCCCATTTGGGAGATGTTACAGGCCAGTGACCTTAGACTTGGGCTCTCCCATAAGCATATAATTGTGGTTCCTTATGGTTTCCAATTTCAGTTCTGGATTTTCAGTCTCTCTACACTAGATTTAAGTGCTGAATTTAAGTGTACCTATCAATCAAACTTAATAGTGTTTTGTACAAAAAAAATAAAAACACAGTATGATATTAGTCTAGAATCAAGACAAATGAAAGCAACAACTATAATTTAAAACAAAAACCTTTTCTCAAGCAGAACTGAAGTCAGAAATATGTAGGGTTTTATAAACTAAGCCCTCCAGATACCACTGGAGGTATCTGGCTCTTTGCAGCCCTATGGAGCAGCCTGCCAGGCTCCTCTGTCCATGGGATTCTCCAGGCAAGAATACTGAAGTGGGTTGCCATTTCCTTCTCCAGGGGATTCCCAGCCCAGGGATTGATCCCTGGTCTTCTGCATTGCAGGCAGATTCTTTACCATCTGAGCCACCATGGAAGCCCATTCAGACACCACACATTTGGGTTTTATCATTTAAAAAGTGGTGTGAGTACTTTCTGGGCTTCCCAGGTGGCGCTAGCAGGTTAAGGACCTGCCTGCCAATGCAGGAAACATAAGAGACGCAGGTTTGATACCTGGGTCAGGAAGATCCCCTGGAGGAGAGCATGGCAACCCACTCCAGTCTTCTTGCCTGGGAAATCTCATGGATAGAGGAGCCTGGAGGGCTACAGTCCATAGTGTCAGAAAGAGTTGGACATGCCTGAAGTGACTTAGCACACACACACACACACACACACACACAAAACTTTCTAAAGATTCTCTAATACCAGATTCTCCATAGCATGAGTCAGGTGGCTTTTTTCTTTTTCTTTTTGACATAGGAGATTGAAAGAGTAGCTCCAGGATCTCGAACCTGTGAGAACATTTGATCTAGGGTAGGAATGGTAACTTTAGTCTCCAAAACGGTCAGGCAGAAAATGTGCATGAGCGAAGCCCACAGCTGCCAGACATTGTGACAAACTGCTTGAGGAGATCTTTGAGTTTATGGCATCCCTGGTCCAGACATTTCAGATATATTCCTTAGTTTAGGAATTTAGGCCTTAATCTAGGCCTAAAAATGATTAATTAAGAAACCTGTTAAATTGATTTGCACAATCTCCTGGAACTTGCATTTCTCCAAAGGTACCTGGCTAATCCTTTCAAGTATCTGCTGTATTTGTTTCTGTGCGTAACTAATTACTTGGTAAGGACTTTTCAGTTCATTAGATTATAGTATATAGTCTATATTAGACTATAGTATATAGTCATGTAATGTTCTTAAACTTCATCAGCAAGTGAAAAATAATAAAGGGAAAAAAATGAGATTACAAAGAACTTAAAAACTATCATAGGAATACAGGATTCTAAATGTTGACACCAGAGAATCAGATATGGCTGAGAAACAGCAGCTTCTGTCATGAAGCCTCATGCTTATTGGAACCAAAGTCATTACAACTGATAGCAAGAGAGACCCATCAAAAAGGCCTAGGCTGAAGGTTGCTATGGAGATGATGCAGAAAATGATTCAGAATATTGCCCAGACATTTATTTGATTGAGGATTGATAAATCCCATGCAACATGTGTCAGCCTATTATACCATGCATTGTATATCAGGAGTTCCTAGTAACTCTCCCTAGGCTGTGCCCATCATGTGCAACCCACTTATGAAAGTGGAAATTTCCAAATGGCACTCCATGTCACAGAGTTGCACACACAGAGTGGGTGGTTTTCGGATTTGAGTATGCGTGTGAATCATTAAGTGTGCTAATTACAAAAGTCAGTTTTATTTTGAATCAGAGGATATTGTTGTTGTTCAGTAGCTAAGTCATGTCCAACTCTTAGGGACCCAATGAACTGCAGCAAGCCAGGCTTCCCTGTTCTTCACTGTCTGCCGACCACATTTTGAGATACAATGCTTTAAAATGAAGGAAAGGAAAGAATTACAGAGGTTTTGACTTGTTTTCTTGATAAGTGGTCTTGTTCACATTCTTTGGAAGCCATTTCTGCAGTTATAGAATGTAAGAATTCCTTACAGAAAGAAAAACATGTTTCATCATTGTCCAGAGCTCTTTTTTCATATATTCATGATGACTCCACAGTTTATACTCCTGACCCAGAACTTTTTCACACTTCAAATGTGTACACACAGCTGTCTGGTGGACACCTCCACTTGAATGTCTAGTATTCATCTCATATAGCCCCTAAAATCCTCCTTCCCAGCCTGGTCCACACACAGCTTTCCCTATTTCAGTTAATGGAAACACCATTCTTCCAGCCGCCCAGACTGAAAACCTGGAGTCATCCCAGAAGTCATTTTCTATTTTCCATTTCCCATATCCAACTGGCTCACCCTTACCCCCCACCAAATGTATAAAGAATCCGGTCATTTTCCCCATCCTTTGCTATATCCTGGTCCAAGGTTCTAACTATTTCTTCCCTAATTATTGCAGTTCTCCTTTCTGGTCTCCTTGTTTTCATTCTTGGTCCCTTATAATCTGTTCTCAACAGTCAGAGTGTTATCCTAAAATAAAAACCAAATCTTGTCCTTTTTCTGTCCTGCCCCATGTCACTCAAAATGGCAGTCAGAAGACTGAGATTGACCCACAGGATTCGAGATCTCTTTGACTTCTTCTTGCTCCGCTCTCCTACCTGCTCACACTCTTCTGGGCTCATTCGCCATACTCATGCTATTTTTTGAAGCCACTTGACCTTCACACTGGTTGTTCCCTTATTATACTAGTTGCCTGAACTGCTCTTCCCTGGTATATCTGAATGGCTTTCTTCCTCACAACCTTTAAGCCTTTGCTCAAATGGTACCTTCTCAAAGGGCCAACTCTTACCCCTTTCTTTATTTAAAACTTTTGCCCCATTTCCCTACAGCCAATCTTGTCACCATGGGACCCCACCCTCCTTTGCTCTGCACTGGCTTTCCACAGCACCTCTTCCCTAGTAACATACTGGCTTAATTTTCTTTTTTTTTCATATTGGTTGTTTGATTGACTTAATGTTAGTTGTTTACTTTTCTTTCTCCCACACTAGAATGTAAATGCCCAGGGAAGTGATTTTTATCCGTTTTATTTACTGAGATGTCCTGGGTGTTTAGAAAGGTGCTTGGCACATATGAGGTGCTCAATATTTGCTGAGTGAACTCAATGGAATAGTTATGGAGCACTGTTCTAAGTTCTAGGAACATAGATGTGAATCGATAGGACAGCTCTGACCTCTTGGAGCTGACATTCTCAGAGGAAACCAGCTGTAAGATAGCAGAACATTTTGTGTGGAGGACAGCAAGAAGGGGCTGATAAAACAGCTACAGCAGTCAGAGGCAGAGGAGAACACTTAGTAGTGACTCTGAGCAACAGACTGAAGGGATCTGAAGGGTGTAGTGTGCAGGACAGCTAAAGCTTCAAGAAAGCAGCATGAAGAAGAACGAATATGCAGGGGATGGGGAGAGGAATAGACAGAAAATGCTTATGTAAACAGCATGTAACAGAGTCTCCAGATAACGATGGCTGACCACACAGTGGTTTCTTCCCCCACATAAAAGAGCAGGAGGGAGCCAGATTGTATGGGAGCTTCAGGACCTGTCAACGACCCCACATCCTGTCTCCATCCTCAGCACATGCCTTCTATCCCCAAAGTCACTTCCAGGAAGGAGGCAAAGGGAAGGGCAAAAGTGTGTGTCTTCTGCCTGAGGAATCTTCTAGGGAATAACACAGTACTTCTCACAGGCTAGAATTTAGTTACCTGGCCATATCTAGCTGGCTATAAAGAAGTCTAATGAAACTGATACTTTAACTTGGGGCATCGCCATCATAAACAGCTATGCCATAGGAATACATCGATAAAGTACAATTTATTAGAAAGGGATCCAAAATTAAAACATAGAACATAAAAAAGCCGGGCCAAGACCTTGACTTAATCGTGTCTGGAAGTTAAAGTGGTAGTTAAAGTTATACTGTCTGCATAATTTGATGTTATTAGTTCTTTATATTTGTATGTTGAAGGGTGATTAGCAGGGAGGGAGATTCCATATTATAAATATTATGTTCTTATAAGAGAGAGTTAGAGTTTCATATTGGGAAGATGCTTTGGTAGCTATCTGATGAATGCTTCTGACTTGGAACATTGGCTACTTTAAAGTCAGTTGGTAAAGAATCTACCTGCAATGCAGGAGACCCCAGTTTGATTTCTGAATCGGGAAGATCCGCTGGAGAAGGGATAGGCTACCTACTCCAGTATTCTTGGGCTTCCCTATGGTTCAGCTGCTAAAGAATCCACCTGCAATGCGGGAGACCTGGGTTCAATCCCTGGGTTGAGAAGATCCCCTGGAGAAGGGAAAGGCTCCCCACTCCAGTATTCTGGCCTAGAGAATTCCATGGACTGGGGTCACAAACAGTCAGAGATGACTGAGCAGCTTTCACTTTTACTTTGAATAAAAGGAGGATAGGAAATGGGTGTCTTTTTTCAGACCGCATTTAGGAAATCTTTGTAAAGATGATCAGAAGTCATTTGTTCTGAAATTTGTTTTAATATTAGTTTTTTTTAAAGGAATACATATACATGATAAAAAAAGGAATAAATGTGTAGTGAAAAGTAAGTCATTTCCTACCCCAGGGCATTAGGTCCCAAACCCTTCGGACTTTCAACTCATCTCGCCTGGAACAGCTGCTCTCACCAGTTTTTTATATAAGAAGGAGTCACAGAAAAGTGGTGAACCATATGAAAACAAATGTTTGCTTCTTACTGTTATCAGTGAAAACTTTGATTTGTAGGCATTAAAAGGAAGAGCTCGCTCACATGATACTGCTTCTAGGAACCTTCTTCTTAATTAAGGCAGGCAGATGCTGTCACTGCCTTACAAACTCCTTTATGTCTTTTTATAACTATCACTATTTTTTTATTTTGGCAAAATATAGCATTTGCCATTTTAAATATTTTCAACTGGACAGCTCAGTGGCATTAAGTACATTCACGTTGTATAATTACCATCACTACTGCCCACTTCCAGAACTTTCTCTTCATCCCCAACAGAAACTCTGTACCCATTGAACTCTACCTCCATTCCTTCTCTCTCCAGTCCCTGGTAACTATCACTCTACTTTCTGCCTCTATGAATTTGCCTATTCTAGGTGCCTCATGTCAGTGGGATCATATATGTCCTTTTGTATCTGACTTCACTGTAATGTCTTCAAGGTTCATCCATATTGCATCATGTATCAGAATTAACTTCCTTATTAAGGCTGAATAATATTCCACTGTATGAATATACCACATTTTGTTTATCCCATTCATCCGTTGATGAACATTTGTGTTGTTTCTGCCTTTAACCATTGTGAATAATGTTGCTGTGAACCTTGGTGTACAACTGTCTGTTTGAGTTTATGCTCTTACTTCTTTTGTGTCTTTCATGTTTGTTTGTTTTTTTAATATAACATTCTGTGATTTATTGTAGTTGATCCATAGATGCACAGATACTTGAAAGTCTACATTGTATTCTAATCCCTTGAGAGTAGGACTCATGATTTTTTTTTCCCTCACAAACTCCCTCTCTGTCATTCAACAATTACCTATTGGATACCTGCTGAGTACCAGGCACTCTGCTAGACTTTGAGGACACCGAGCACAATGGCGTGATCTCTATCCTCTGGCAGCACAGGTCTAATGAGAGACCTTTTTTTCTCTCATTGCATCTGGAACAATGCCTTGCATGTTGTCAACATTCAACAAATATTTGTTGACTGGGTTGACTTAGTGACTCTGTGTGTCTAGTATTTCCTGAAAGTGTCCTATAGGTGGCTGGATGGCAGTAAACATATTTGGAGCAAGCATAAGCTCTGTGAGATTAGGAACAAGCCTTTCTTGTTCACTATTGTATTTTTAGCAAATGGTGTCTACTACACAGTATGGACTTGATAGTTTCACGAATGCTGATGACATAATTTGTTGTCATGAACTCTGCCAATTTCTAATGAACTCTGCCCAACTAGGGGGGATGGAAAACTGGAGGCATTTAGAAAAGCTGGAAAAGTAATGACCAAGTCAGAAATAGAACCTGGGTCTCATGCATTATGCTCTCAATCACACTAGTATTTAAAATTAGAACCAATGTCCCACCTTTCTGCGAAAGATGTGAACTTTAATTAAGTGCAATCACACACAATATGGAGAAGTTTTAAGGCCTTTTAATTTCCTAAAAATGATAATGAATCAGATTCTAAAATAAGCTTGTTAAATGCTATTCTTAAATACAGAAGATAGTACCATAGGATGATGAATCGCTGTTTCTGCTGTGTGGGGTGAGGTGTTACCGGGCTGCCTGCTTGGGAAGGCCCCACCAAGCTGTGTCTAACTTTATGTATTATTTCTCCACTCGTTCAGCTCAACCCCACTTGGGGTTTAGAAATGATGTTCAGTTCTTGGCTGCCAATGAATTATTTAGGCCTTTGGGATCTTTTTGAGCAACCTGGTTTGAAAACATTTAATCCTATATTATATGAGTTAAATTTCAAATCACTTTGTTTCATTAGGAATTCTGGCTAAATTTTTCATGAGGGAGAAGGTTGAGGCCTTTAATTATTAAAAAGCTTTTGGATTATTTGTGGATCTTAAAGCCAAGCTATTCTAAAAATGTTATATATTTCTATTTCAAAATGGCCTCTAATATTTAAATGTATTAATTCATTTTAAAACCTAAGAAAAGCACAGATTGGAAACCCAAGGACAGCGTAGACTATATTCACAACCAGCTTCTGCTGATCATACCCTGAAACTATCACTGGCCCACTGATGGCACAGGAAGTAAGTAGATGGCCTTAAACCACAAGGCAAACCATTGTGTGTGTGAACATATAGAGGGTTTGACATTTTAAGAAGAGTGAATTGAACAACTTGAAAAGAACAGAAGCTACATTGCTGGCCCCAAGTTAAGGATGTGGGGGACTTTGCTGACAGTCCAGTGGTTAATAATTTACCTTCCAATGCAGGAGGTGTGGGTTTGATCCCTGGCCAGGGAAGGTAATGGCAACCCACTCCAGTTTCTTGCCTGGAGAATCCCATGGACAGAGGAGCCTGGTGGGCTACAGTCTGTGGGGTTGCAAAGAGTCAGACACGACTGAACACACACATGCACGCAAGCATGCAGGGAGCTGAGAATCCCACATGCTTCAGGGCCAAAAAAACTAAAACATGAAACAGAAGCAATATTGTAACAAATTCAATAAAGGCTTTAAAAATGGTCCATATTAAAAAAAATCTTTAAAAAAAGGATGTGTATACAACACCCTATGAAGTAGGCATTTTCCTTTATCTTTACAGAGAAGAAAACTGAGATCCCCCAGAGAAAGTAATTTTTCTAAGATTATGCAGCGAGAAAAGGCAGAAACCAGAATTCAAAATGCGGTGTGGTCTGACTTTAAAACCACTCTTGTATTCTGCATCTCCAAAATAAGGTATGCCCTTTCCCCAAGACTGGACAGCTCTGTGAAAGTCCACATGTGGTCTGAAGACCAGATCTCTAGGATCAATTAACAAGCCAGCTGGAGCCCAAGCTACTCCTATGCCTTCAAAGAAGTCAGGCAGAAATAATGACTAGGTATGGATCCTCATTATCTGAATTTCCTTCACGTCATGAAAATTGCTTTAGAGAATATTTCAGCTCCCAAACCCACAAAAATCATGCCACTATTAGAAGAGAGAAGTGTGTCAAACTTCTGTTTTCTGGGCTCCACATATTCTTATGCAGTTGTTATCAAGCTGTTACTTTAATACCACAGTCAATCACATATAATGTTACAGCCAAACACACCTGACATTTTCATTAAAATAAATACCACATTTGCATAATCACTGTCGATAGAGAGATACACACATGGAACCAGGTGGGAAATGAATGAGGTTTGTTCAGGCAGCAGCCACGCTCCTCATGCACACATGTTCCAGGAACTTCCCTGGGACTCCCCAGCCTCCTCTTGCCTTCCTACCCTCTCTCGCCTTCCTACCCTCACTTCTTTTTGAAGGAGAGACTAGACTAGCACCATTAACTGGAAAATTGTAGAGAAGGATGGAGGGTGAAATCTGATGAAAACTGAAGATGACAGTGGGAGAAAGTAACATTATGGGGAAAAAAGAGTATTTCAGAGGAGGGTGTTATACTACTGAGGACAAAGGAGGACCTTTGGGCAGGGTCACCCCTGATATGATGACCTGATGGTTTCGTGTCTTTGAGGAAGGGGACCATCCACAGTGGACTAGGCTTGAAGGTCCAGGGCCTGCAGTGTGACTGATGCCAGGTGATATTCTTTGATCTGAGCTTACACAGTTTCACAATATCGTCAGCGACCTCTAGTTACCAAAGTCTGTGTTGAGCCCTCCCTCCAAGCAAATACTTTCCCTCTTGGCTCCTCTAAGACTACACTCTGGCTTCCCTTCAATTATGTTTCTCCTTTCCAGTCTCTTTCACAGCTCCTGCTTCTACACTCTGGGGTTAAATTGTTGGGGTTTCTGAGATCTTGGATAGGCCTTTTTCTTTCCTAACTATACTTGCTCTGTACCATGGTTTCAATTGCTTTCTATACACCAGTGACTTTCAAATTTGTATCTCCAGCTCAGGTCTTTTCTCTAACCTCCAGACCTCTCTACTGTCTTGACATCCCCATTTGGATATTTTAAGCACCTCTAACTCGATTTGTCCAAATTGAACTCATAAACATTGAACAGTTTCTCTTAGACTGGTGCTCTTCCAGTGTTTTCTATTCCAGCCCATGGCATCACCAGCCATGCAACTAGCTGGTTGCACGTTGATTTTGTTGATTCTAAAGTATCAACTTCTAAAGAATCATTCTTTACAAGTGCTTCTCTCTACCCTCCATCACAAAATCCTGTTAATTTTGCCTCTTGAGTAGCTCTCAAATCCACCCCCTTACTTCCATCTTTATTGCCATCACTCTAGTCTAAACACTTATCTATCACCTAGGCTACTAGAGCTGTTTAATGCCTGGTTTCCATGCCTCTGCTCTGATCTCCAACCTAAATTCCATAGCACTTGCTTAACCCCATAACCCCAAGCAAGGGGGTTAACTTCCATAACCCCCTTGCTTAAATACTTTAATGAATTATATCCTTTACTGCTCTTAAAGTAAATGTCAAAATCTTTGAGGAGACCTACAAGGCATGACCTGGCCATTGCCTACCTGACCAAACCTCAGCCTGCTTTCTATGTTACTTCTCCTGTGTTTCAGCTACACTGACTGAAGCCACATGCTCTCCTATGTAGTGCAATCCTCATATATACAGATGAGGCAACAGACTAAGGGATATTAAGTGGTTTGCTTGAAGTCAAGCAGACTCTTGTCTTCCAGGTCAGTGCTCCTTCCACCATGCAGCCCACCCTGCTTTAGTTCGTGAGTGTCATCCTATTGTAATGTGACCAAGAGAGGCCAGCAGAGAAGGAAACAGTGTGAATAAGCAGTGTGACTGCTTATTCAACTCGAGTGAAACCATTAATTTTACTTAATTAAGTTCTTTCAAAAAATCCGGAGTCTGGTAGAGCCAATAATAGTGTCTTTCTCTGGTTAAAAAGTCTTTAGAACATATTCAGTCCATGAAATTGTATTTGAAAAATGCTTGTGTATTATCCTTGGCTAATGATAGGAAGATAATTAGGAATAAAGATGAAAGATCATTTGTCAAATGTGTCTATTAGCCAAAAAATCTTTCAGATAGTGTTTCCTGAAGCCTTTTGAGTCTCTACATGGTTGATGAACAAAGTGGGTGAGAGCCATGAATCATCAGAGCCTCCTGTGTGAGTGTTTCCTTGCGTAGCAGCCTGGATGTGTTCAAGTCCCGAGTTATCTGATGTTCCTTTGTTAAACTGCTTTGGAGTGTACTTTGTCACCCTATTATTGATGGAAGGCCAAAGTGACAGTGCTCAATTATGAGCTTTGGGAGCTGTTAGGGAGAGTGCTTATTTCATGGATTAATTCCCTTCACTGCCTCAAAGACCTGAGTTAATGCTTTCACTGAGTTGGGGAGATATGGGCAGTCTATAACAATGATCTTGAAGTGGGCAGTGATGGAGTGAGCATTGTCAGAGATGTAATGGATGTCATAGTGTCAATAACTGTGCTCCGTTCGATGAATCCATGGCTAGGCATTGAAGAGAAAAGCATTTTCAGCCCCTTTATCTTCAAAGACTTTTGAAAGTTCTAGAATTTTAAAAACAAGCATTAGAAATGACCCCTCCAAAGTACTTTTCGAGTTTACTAAAGATTACCATGGCAACTGAATTACTGCATGACTAAAGAAAGTGTGTCTAGTGACGTTTTTCAGCCTATGTATGAGTTCTCTGTTTACTAGAGAGGAAATGCCAGGGGTTGAGACGATCATGGTCTTTGTTAAGGAAGAGAATGAACTTTTGGAGGAAGAGGTGTGTACTCTTACTGATATGAAGAGAGTGTGTCAAAAGCCTGCACATTCGTCTTCACATAAGTGCCTGATGACTTTTAAAGGATAAAATTGTTCAATGGGACACTATTGCTCCTTGCAGAAGAGTCAGAAAGGCAGAGTTTTAACTATAGGAATGACTTTGGGATGATCTGGTGGAAGCCTCTTTTCTACCTGCATTTTTGTGTTCACCTATGCACTGAATTTCATATGCTCCTGAGTGATTTTTTTTTCCCCCATGATCTGAAAGTACAAGCAGGAACCAAGGTCAAGCCTTATTACACATTTTCAGAGGATACTATGCAATTGCCACTCTAGGATTTCACTTTAAGTTTTATAGACTAAGTTTTTTCTTTTATCATTTATGAGTGTCTTCTTAGAAAACTCCTTGTTTCTTTGTAATGCACTACAAGCACTTATCACTAAAACACACTAACCTTTGGTGAAGAAAATAGCAACAAAGCTTTTGAAATGGAAGTTTTTGTTTTATTTTGAAAATTGTGTTTATTGCAAATACAGTTGTGTATTCTTTCAACCTGGGTTCATTTATTTATACATCCAGTTGATTTTTCTTTCTTATTTCTGGGTTTGAAATTACCACACTGTTCAGTGCTTGGAAGTATAGATTCTTCTGGTTTGAAGGTACTTTAAAAGTAATCTAATAGTAAAGGATAAATGTTTTTGAGACTGTCTTATCAACTTGGTGCACCATAAACATGACTCAGGGCTTCCTGGTGGCTCAGTGGTGAAGAATCTGCCTGCAGTGCAGGAGATACAGGAGACATGAGTTCGATCTCTGGATTGGGAAGATCCCCTTGAGGAGGGCATGACAATCCACTCCAGTATTCTTGCTTGGGAAATCTCATGGGCAGAGGAGCCTGGTGGGCTACAGTCCATGGGGTTGCAGAGAGTCAGATGTGACTAAGAGGCTAAGCACAGCACAGCACATGGTATAGTGTCGTTTACGCTGAGCAGTTCTGACACATGTGTGATATAAGCAGGGGCAGAAATAATCACTAAGATGAGGCTACAGAATGACTTGCAGGTTTCCTTCTGTCACTCTACCTGGGAAGACAGTAAAGAGTTAAGGGTAAGGGCTGTGGAGTCAGATTATTTGGCACAAGTGAGCTAGAGTCTTTGGACGGTGTGCAGGGTAGTTAGAGAGATGGACCCTGTGGGCAGGAGAGGGAGGAAGGCAGGGGTGGAGGGAGGAGAACTCACTGTAGGTCCAGCAAAGCCCTGTCCCACCCCATGGGGTGAGCTGGGTCTAACTGCCCTGCACGTGTACGACCTGCCCCAGCTGCCCTCAGAGAGCCCCAAAGGTCAGACCTTTCTACCTCGGCGGTGACCAGCCATTGGATTTGGGCTGCCCTGGGGAGCGTGCGCTCTTGGCAAGGTCCTCTATACAGCTGAGGGGTCTCTGAAGGAGCTAACAGCTGGAGGCTGTCACAGGCAGGAGGCTGGACAGCGCTCCCACAAGATGAGACAAGTCCTTCCTTGAAGGTGGACCCGGGTGGCACAGCTCTGTGTCTATCCCACCAGGCTCCCCTTTAGAAGCTCTGAAACCTTGGATGGGCTTCCTGGGTGGCACTAGTGGTAAAAGAATCCACCTGCCAACGAAGGAGACACAGCAGATGCTGGTTAGATCCCTGGGTCCAAAAGATCCCCTGGAGTAAAAAATGGCAACCCACTCCAATATTCTCGCCTGGAAAATCCCATGGACAGAGGAGCCTGGTGAGTTACAGTCCATAGGGTTGCAAAGAATTGGACACAACTGAAGCGACTTGGCACACACACACAGGCACAACCTTGGCCATGTTGCTTAGCCTCAAGTGGGGATTTGGTGTCCTTATTTGTGCAATGTGTACGCATGCTCAGCTGCTCCAGTTGTGTCCAACTCTTTGGGACCCCATGTACTCTAGCCTACCAGGCTCCTCTGTCCATGGGATTCTCTGGGCGAGAAAACTAGAGTGCTTTGCCATTTTCTCCTCCAGGGCATCTTCCCCATCCAGGGATTGAACCCACAACTCCTGTGTCTCCTGCAGTGGCCAGAGGATTCTTTACCACTGAGCCACTGAGGAAGACCCCTCTTATTCGTAAACAGGGATAACAGTACCTACCTCATAACGTTTTGTGTGTGTGTGTGTGTGTGAGATTTACAACTGTGTCTGGCATGTAGAAAGCAATAAGAAATGTCAGCTAGTTTTCTCTTTAGGTAATCTTCCCCTCCCCCCATAGTAGCCCACTTCATGGAGGAAAGGTTAGCATTCTCAGACTTTGCCAGATAGAGTTCACACTCTGGGGAGGTCATGACAGACCCCTTTTCTTTTTTTTTAAAAGGAAATCATAATTAAGGTACTTCGTGTTCTCCCCTTGTCACTTGCTATTGTGTGATCTATACTGCTAGCAGAGTGTGCTAATGATCTCTGAGTAATGGAATATTAACAACTCCTAATAAGCTGAACATTATAGGCATAGAGCTATTTAGAAGTGATTTATAAGTTATAGTCTGTTCTTAATGCATGTGCATTCCCATCGTAAAATAATATTTTAAGGATTGATAATTAAGGAACTAGGTCTTTAACCCTCTGCTGCTGCTGCTGCTAAGTCGCTTCAGTCGTGTCCGACTCTGTGTGACCCCATAGATGGCAGCCCACTAGGCTCCCCCGTCCCTGGGATTCTCCAGGCAAGAACACTGGAGTGGGTTGCCATTTCCTTTCCCACTTTAACCCTCTAATGATTCATAAATGCTCATCTCCACTGTTTTGTAAGAGTTTCAATGGAAGTTTAAGCCCAGTTGGAGTTTTTCGGTTTCTATAGCTTTGAATTTTTAAAGTTTTCTTTGAAAACCATTGAATATATCAAATAAAGCCCTTTAAATCGCATTCATGACTGAATTTGAAAGGATTGTGCTCTCATCTGAGAAGTGGCAAATTACCAATGATGATGATGTTATTGAATCATCAGCTAAGGAGAACTATTGAAGAAAATGGCTGGGGGATGAGGAGCTGGGGAAAGGAGACTCTGCTAGAAATTACTTACTAAATCAGTTACTTCTTTCCATCTATTTCTTCACTGAAAAAATATTAATGTAGCGCCCACTGGTCCCTAGGCAGGACACTCGGTACTAGAATGAATAAAACACGAATCCTTCTTTTGAGGAGCTTATGGTCTATTAGGGGTTGTGTTTGCAGTGGGGAGTGTGTTGGGGCAATAGACACAATATTATAGCTACTGTCATGAAGATACAAGGTGACACTGAGGTGGAGCCTGCATTTAGGGAGTGGCCTTGGGAATGGAAAGGAAGGAGGCGATGTCAGAGAGACGGCAGATGAAGACCGATGAAGTACTTGCCCATCAGTCTGCTGAGGGAGTGAGAGGGCACACCAACTAAAGTTAGGGTTTCAAGCCTGGGCAGTGGGGGAGAATGGGACTCTCCTTAGGAAAAATAGGATATTTTGGGAAGATGATATATTTGTTTTCAGACACTTGTTTTAAGTATACTGAAACACCCATGTGGAAGCACTTCTCAGGCAGTTATGCAGGCTTGTAAGGGAATTCATCAATTAGAAAAGAAAATGAGGCTATGTGGTTGCACTGGTAAAGATGAAAACAAAGTGTATATTCAGTCAGTTTGAGATCAAATGTGCACTATGTATCCCCAAGTAAAATTTTCATAACTGTATCATTTTTTACTTTGAATTTTGTTCAGTTGGGATGGCTAAAGCGAGCCACATAATTACATGCTTGAAGTTTCAGTTGCTAGTGTGTCTGTAACGGATTTGCTTAATTTTTCTCTTTCAATGAGTGGCTAAGCTCAAAAGTATGAGCTCTTTTAAAAATGATACAATATCTCTTGCTTGTCAACAGTCAACTAATAGAGAACCACATACAGTAAAGAATGAACGACTGCTCCCCGCCAAGCCCTAGCCTGTCCAATTTTCTAGAGCAGATGACAGCTAGTGTTTAACGTCAATTGTTCCGATCTTTTAAATGCAAATATAAATATGCATCTGCATATTTAATATAAATGAATTCATATCAAATGTACTGCCTTGCATCCTACTTCTGTGCACAGAATAATATTCTGTGGACCTTTTACTTTGTTGAAACACCTTATCCTTGTTACTCACTGAATGATACATACCTTTGCATGGGTGAATTATAATTCACTTAACCATTCCTCTATGGATACACACTTACTTCACTGTTTTTCAAATTACAAAGTTTGCCCTGCAAATATCCTTTAGTATATGTGTGTGTGTGCGTGCTAAGTCGCTTTAGTCATGTCTGACTCTTTGTGACGCTATGGACTGTAGCCTGCCAGGCTCCTCTGTCCATGGGATTCTCCAGGCAAGACTACTTGAGTGGGTTGCCAGGCCCTCCTTCAGGGCATCTTCCTGACCTAGTGACTGAATCTGCGTCTCTTGTGTCTTCTGCACTGGCAGGCAGATTCTTTACCACTAGTGCCACCTGAGAAGCATCTCCTATATTTACACATTTGTTCTAATAAGTGTCCTAGAAATGGAATCACTAGGTCAAACGGAGTCTGCATTTTAAATTTTTAAACATTTGACAAATTGTATCCAAAGAGGCTGTACCAATTCATACCCCATTAAAGACTTTCCCCCAAATAACTACAGCTGATTCTTACTGAGTTCTTCCTGTGTGCAAAGAAATTTGTGTACATTATTTAACTTAATCCTTAAAAGAGTCCTTCGAGGCAGATGCCATTCTTATCTTTGTTTTGAGGGATAGGGAACTGAGACTCAGAGAGATTAAATACAATACTCAAAGTCACATAGGTAGTAAGCTGTAGAGCCAGTATTCGAAACCAGTTTGATATTGGAACTCATACCCTTAAGCTCCATCCCCAAAAGACCACACAGTTGTGGACTGCAGGAGCCTCGAGTGTTGTGCTTGATCCTCAAATTTGGTTCTGATCTTGGATGCTTGAAAGAAAGAGAAATAGCCACATAGAACTACACTTAAAGGCTGCCGTTGAGTCAGACTGTCATCTCCCTGTGCCCGTAGCTCTCCAGTCATCTTGTCTCACATTCTGCTTCAGAGAAGCCATGCCACTTTATGGAAGCACATCCCTAACAACCCAAGCTCTTGAGAGGCAGCTGCTCAGACCACATGGGTCACAGTGCCTTCAGCAGTTGTCCTCTGCATATGCTGATGGTGGCGCAGTTTGTGTTCATTATTCTGATGTGACAGGTCTGGGCAAGAGCGACAGAGGACAGGAACGTGGCTGAGACCCTGTGGCTCTCCTTGTACATATTTAAAAGCCATTTCAATAGATTTCTTTTTATCTCCTAATTTCCTATCGATGACAGCTCTGAAAGTACTTGTCTCATTTTTCAAATCAAAGCTTCCTAAAGCAAAATGGCCTGGAGACTGAACAGCTCTTGAAGCTCTATTAATCATAAGGAGAGGGTGTGGTGGGGAGGGGAGCTCAATAAATTGTTCAGGGAGTGGAAAAGTACTTAAGACTCAAGTCCATCTCTCCTTTCAGGCAACCTCTTCACACTGCTTCTTTTGAGGCTGGTTTCTTATGAAGAGTCTTTTTGTTTCTTTCTTCAGAAATGATTTCATAAGTACTTTCTTTCAACACACACCTATCGCTTTCTCTCTAAGACCTTGCTGGCCAGGCACCTGGACCCTGGGCCATCTGATGTGCCTGCCCTCAGAAGATGTGACTCTGAAAAGGCATCTTGAAGTCCGGAGCCATGGTCTACACTGGGGCCATCATCTCCCTTAGCTTTAGGAACTGGGGTGATGTGGGTTGGAATCCCGCCTCAGCTTTTGTTACCTCTATGATGTTGGGCAGGAGAGACTTAAGTTCTCTCAGTGTTGCTCATCTGTAAAGCTTCAGTGTGCCTGCTGGGATAATAATGCCTGTCTCCCAGGACTGTCTTCAGGATGAGTGATAGTTCTCTCTGTTTGTCACTGGCCAATCACTCAGCAGCTCTGTCCTTCCCCTACTGTGGTGGCTGTGGAATTTCACAGAGCAGTGACTGGGGTGATCATATGGCTGTGTCGTATAGCCTTTGCAGGAGCTGGGGCTCTGAGGCTCCTTTCCAGGGCTGTATACAGAAGACAAAGAAAATACAACTTACTCATTCCAAAGCTGGGGGTGGGGTGCTGATAGAGATGATGTGGGTAGGGTCTCTATACCCTCCGCAGCCCACCTTGGTGCCCCCACTGTTTATCTATTTAAGCTCCTAAAACTTGGGCAAGTTACTTAATCTCTCTCTCAAATTAGTTTACTTGTGAAAAGAAGGTAATTACAGTTTCTCCTGCATATATTTGCTGCAAGGATGATTGAGAACTTCATATCACCATTTTTCCATTTAGGTACCTTTCACAATCTCACCTACTTTATCTTCCTTGTTTAGTCATTAGTGTTCATAAGTGTCCACCTTCTCCAATCTAAGCTCCACAAAGCCAGAGATTTTGTCTGTCTTGTCACTGCTCTGTTGCCTAGCACATAGCAGATATGAAATATGTATTTTGTTGAGTGAATGAAATGGAATGCATAGAACAGTGCCCATAGTAAGCACCCCATAAACATGAGTCCCTCCGATAAATTATTAGCTACTATCTGTAAATTGAGGAAAATAAAACATCTACCTCATCCAATAGGATAAAAGATCATGTGAATGGTGTACCTGGCACAGGACACAGTAGGCCCTCAATAAATGATGACTGGATTATGCATGAGTGATTGTCAGTCATTGTAGCAAAAGTATCTTGTGAAAAGAGCACTTATAATAGTTATGTTCACTCCAACTCTGAGTTCATCGATTTTTAAGAAAATATTGTTTCATAATTTATCTCTAGGAGGCTAGAAAAAAAATGGCCAATGTTTGTTTCCTCTAGGGAGGGGAGCTGGGTATCTGGGGAACAGGGGTATAAGCTTTCACTATATACTGTCCAGACTTTTGAATTTTAAAATGTATTGATATAATACCTATTTTAAACAATAATAGTGGCTCAATGGTAAAGAATCTGCCTGCCAGTGCAGGAGACACAGAAGACACGGGTTCAATCACTGGGTCAGGAAGATCCCATGGAGAAGGAAATGACAACCCACTCTAATATTCTTGCCTGGGAAATCCCGTGGATAGAGGAGCCTGGTGGGCTATACAGTTCACTGGGTCACATAGAGTTGGACATGATTGAATGACAGCACACACACACACACACACAATAAAAATTAAAAAACTATGTATAGTGACTTGAGAAATGGTGGTGGGCACCTTGACTAGACTCTCAATGTGTGTAGAGGAGCTTTCTCAAAGGAATGGTGGCTCCTGCAGGTGGGAGATGGTGGCTGGGACCTGAGCAACTGACTTGGGGGGATGTATATGCCCTGAGTAGACAAGGACACAAGACGAGGTGAATAGACAGAGCAAATGCCTTGAGTAACACTATGATGTTGACTGTGCTAGTCTCCTCCTTCCCCCTGAAAAATTGCCCAGAACTTGGATATGTCTGTGAGCCCAAGATATTTATCTAAAAAGTTTATTCATTCATTCATTTTCTTTTTAAATACAAAGATAGCATAAGTTCACTGTAGAAAATTTATAAAATGCAGAATTGGAAAAAGTATTTGTAATCAAGTTATAAAAATGTTCTATGATTTTTTTTAATGTGGCTACTGAAAGATATGAAGATTAGGGTAGAGAATTGTGGTCACTGAACAGACTCATTCATTCATTTGTTCATCCATTCATTCATGCATGTGTAATACAGTGTTTCTCCATCCTAACTAGTCCGGGTCCATTGTTTGAGATCTTATTTACTGAGGGACATTGAGCCCCCCCACCCAACACCTAGATTGTCACTAGACTTTGTGATCCTGAGGCCCATTCATGATTGGTTTCTTCTTTGTCTTGTATCTTCAATCATTTTCTCTCCACTGGATTATTTCCATCAGCATTCAAATGTGTTCAAACCTCTCTTAGCTACTCATCATCCTTCTAAACCTGCTGTCCCGACATTTTCCACTTCCAACTAAATGGAAATGTAGTTGCTCATGTCAGACAGAAGAAGTCACTCTTACTTCCTCTTTCTGTCTCCTTCTACATTTAATACAGCAACAAGTCCCATGGTCTTTATCTCCAAAACTTAGCCCTGGTAACAAAACACTATCATTATTTGCCCTAGGTATGGGAATAGCTTCTGAACTTGGTCTTCCTACAATCCATTCTCCACACAGCAGGCAGTGAGACCTCTGCCAAATCCAAATACAACATCTCTTTCCTTTGCATAAAGCTCAGTGTGTTCTTCACAATTAGATTACTCCATTCCTTATCGTGACCCAAAAGACCTCTTATAGGCTAACTCTGTCCACATCCCTGCCCCATCTATGTTCCCTCTTTAGCCACTCTGGCTCTTTCTTGTCCCTTGAACACTCATATTTCTTTTGCTGCAAAGGAAGCTTCACAAGGGCAGGATCTATGACTGTCTTCATTATTATTAACTCCTAAGTGTCCATTCCACCTCCATGAGCACAGCAGGAACTCCATACAAGTAGATGAATTTTGAACAAGTAGATGAATTTACAAATTAGTGAGGATGATGAAAGCAAGAGCAGCAACTTCTAAAATGTAAAGCCAAATGTGGCAAAGGTTTCATAAGAGACTTGAATTAAGTAGTCTGGAAGGTTGTACAGAGGTTACTTATTCTGATTGAGGAGGCAAATGAGGACTTATGGATGAAGACATATTTGAGCTGGACATCAAGATTACATAGACTCTTTGGGCTAGAGAAAAGCTGTAGGGTCTGAAGAAGATGAGAAGTAGTAACCCTGTTGAATTGGGACAGAAGCTATGTGTAATGGACGTATACAAGTTAGGACTGGAAAGGTAATTCTGGATGTGATCATGGGAGATCCATCAGTTCAGTTCAGTTCAGTCGCTCAGTAGTGTCTGACTCTTTGCGACCCCATGAATCGCAGCACACCAGGCCTCCCTGTCCATCACAAACTCCCAGAGTTCACTCAGACTCATGTCCATCGAGTTAGTGATGCCATCCAGCCATCTCATCCTCTGTCATCCCCTTCTCCTCCTGCCCCCAATCCCTCCCAGCATCAGAGTCTTTTCCAATGAGTCAACTCTTCACATGAGGTGGCCAAAGTACTGGAGTTTCAGCTTCAGCATCATTCCCTCCAAAGAAATCCCAGGGCTGATCTCCTTCAGAATGGACTGGTTGGATCTCCTTGCAGTCCAAGGGACTCTCAAGAGTCTTCTCCAAAACCACAGTTCAAAAGCACCAATTCTTCGGCGCTCAGCCTTCTTCACAGTCCAACTCTCACATCCATACATGACCACAGGAAAAACCATAGCCTTGACTAGATGGACCTTTGTTGGCAAAGTAATGTCTCTGCTTTCCAATGTGCTATCTAGGTTGGTCATAACTTTCCTTTCAAGGAGTAAGCGTCTTTTAATTTCATGGCTGCAATCACCATCTGCAGTGATTTTGGAGCCCCAAAAAATAAAGTCTGACACTGTTTCCACTGTTTCCCCATATATTTCCCATAAAGTGATGGGACCAGATGCCATGATCTTCATTTTCTGAGTGCTGAGCTTTAAGCCAACATTTTCACTCTCCACTTTCACTTTCATCAAGAGACTTTTGAGTTCCTCTTCACTTTCTGCCATAAGGGTGGTGTCATCTGCATATCTGAGGTTATTGATATTTCTCCCAGCAGTCTTGATTCCAGCTTGTGTTTCTTGCAGTCCAGCGTTTCTCATGATGTACTCTGCATATAAGTTAAATAAGCAGGGTGACAATATACAGCCTTGACATACTCCTTTTCCTATTTGGAACCAGTCTGTTGTTCCATGTCCACTTCTAACTGTTGCTTCCTGACCTGCATACAGATTTCTCAAGAGGCAGATCAGGTGGTCTGGTATGCCCATCTCTTTCAGAATTTTCCACAGTTTATTGTGATCCACACAGTCAAAGGCTTTGGCATAGTCAATAAAGCAGAAATAGATATTTTTCTGGAACTCTCTTGCTTTTTCCATGATCCAGCAGATGTTGGCAGTTTAATCTCTGGTTTCTCTGCCTTTTCTAAAACCAGCTTGAACATCAGGAAGTTCACAGTTCACATATTGCTGAAGCCTGGCTTGGAGAATTTTGAGCATTACTTTACTAGCGTGTGAGATGAGTGCAATTGTGCGGTAGTTTGAGCATTCTTTGGCATTGCCTTTCTTTTGGATTGGAATGAAAACTGACCTTTTCCAGTCCTGTGGCCACTGCTGAGTTTTCCAAATTTGCTGGCATATGGAGTGTAGCACTTTCACAGCATCATCTTTCAGGATTTGGAATAGCTCAACTGGAATTCCATCACCTCCACTAGCTTTGTTCGTAGTGATGCTTTCTAAGGCCCACTTGACTTCACATTCTAGGATGTCTGGCTCTAGGTCAGTGATCATACCATCGTGATTATCTGGGTCGTGAAGATCTTTTTTGTACAGTTATTCTGTGTATTCTTGCCACCTCTTCTTAATATCTTCTGCTTCTGTTAGGTCCATACCATTTCTGTCCTTTATCGAGCCCATCTTTGCATGAAATGTTCCCTTGGTATCTCTAATTTTCTTGAAGAGATCTCTAGTCTTTCCCATTCTGTTGTTTTCCTCTATTTCTTTGCATTGATGCCTGAGGAAGGCTTTCTTATCTCTTCTTGCTATTCTTTGGAACTCTGCATTCAGATGCTTATATTTTTTCCTTTTCTCCTGTGCTTTTCACTTCTCTTCTTTTCACAGCTATTTGTAAGGCCTCCCCAGACAGCCATTTTGCTTTTTTGCATTTCTTTTCCATGGGATGGTCTTGATCCCTGTCTCCTGTACAATGTCACGAACCTCAGACCATAGTTCATCAGGCACTCTATCTATCAGACCTAGGCCCTTAAATCTATTTCTCACTTCCACTGTATAATCATAAGGGATTTGATTTAGGTCATACCTGAATGGTTTAGTGATTTTCGCTACTTTCTTCAATTTAAGTCTGAATTTGGTAATAAGGAGTTCATGATCTGAGCCACAGTCAGCCCCCAGTCTTGTTTTTGTTGACTGTTTAGAGCTTCTCCATCTTTGGCTGCAAAGAACATAATCAATCTGATTTCAGTGTTGACCATCTGGTGATGTCCATGTGTAGAGTCTTCTCTTGTTTTGTTGAAAGAGGGTGTTTGCTATGACCAGTGCATTTTCTTGGCAAAACTCTATTAGTCTTTGCCCTACTTCATTCCGTATTCCAAGGCCAAATTTGCCTGTTACTCCAGGTATTTCTTGACTTCCTACTTTTGCATTCCAGTAACCCCTATAATGAAAAGGATATCTTTTTCGGGTGTTAGTTCTAAAAGGTCTTGTAGGTCTTCATAGAACTGTTCAACTTTAGCTTCATCAGCGTTACTGGTTGGGGCATAGACTTGGATTACCGTGATATTGAATGGTTTGTCTTGGAAACGAACAGAGATCATTCTGTTGTTTTTGAGATTACATCCAAGTACTGCATTTCGGACTCTTCTGTTGACCATGATGGCTACTCCATTTCTTCTGAGGGATTCCTGCCCGCAGTAGTAGATATAATGGTCATCTGAGTTAAACTCACCCATTCTAGTCCATTTCAGCTCGCTGATTCCTAGAATGTCGACATTCACTCTTGCCATCTCTTGTTTGACCACTTCCAATTTGCCTTGATTCATGGACCTGACATTCCAGGTTCCTATGCAATATTGCTCTTTAAAGCATCGGACCTTGCTTCTATCACCAGTCACATCCACAGCTGGGTATTGTTTTTGCTTTGGCTCCATCCCTTCATTCTTTCTGGAGTTATTTCTCCACTGATCTCCAGTAGCATATTGGGCACCTACTGACCTGGGGAGTTCCTTTTTCAGTATCCTATCATTTTGCCTTTTCATACTGTTCATGGGGTTCTCAAGGCAAGAATACTGAAGTGGTTTGCCATTCCCTTCTCCAGTGGACCACATTCTGTCAGATCTCTCCACCATGTACCAGGTTAAAGTGTTTAGAGAGTTCATCTGACTAAGGAAATACCCTCTTACCCTCTAGGGAAAAAAATGATCATAACCACAGGAAGATAAATTGTTCCATGATCTTAGGTGGTCCACAGTGGAAATAAATGAAAAAAGAAAGAACAGGGGCTTCCCTGGAAGTCCAGTGGTTAAGACTTTGCCTTCTAATACAGGGGGTGCAGGTTCAATTTCTGGTTGGGGAGCTAGGATGCTACATGGCTTGTGGCCAAAGAACCAATACATAAAACAGAAGCAATAACAAAATCAATGAAGACTTTTTTTTTTTAAGTAGAAACAAATGTCAGAATTATCCTAAAAAACTCATCAATAGAAATTGCTGTCAGGAAGGAGCTGAATATATGAGGAAACAATGCAGATTTGAGCTTATGTGACTCAGAGAATGGTGGTACCGTTAATAGAAATAGAAAATCATGAAAAGAGGATGTTTTTTGAGGAAGAAGATGATGAATTTGGTTTGTAACCTGTTGAGTTTAAGGTACCAATCTAATATACTTTGTGTTGGAATTTGGGGCTAGAGTCAGGATTTGAGCTGTAGTTTTCATTCATTCATTAATTTGTCCCAGAAATATTTATTGAGCATCTAGTATGTGCTGGGTGCTGTATCAGTCACTGGGAATACAAAGATGAAAAGTATAAGCCGCATTCCTGTGAGGGTCCTTTTGCTGTACCCAGATTTTGGACCCAGGAACCACAGGAAGACACTCCTCTCTTGATACATAATTTTAAATGATCAAGATCAACAATGTGACTGTTATAATGTGCATGAATGTTTATATATTTTTAGCTCTTCTATGATTATAGGCTTGGATTAGAAGGAGTTTCATCACACAAACATAACTACTTATAATTTATAACCCAAGGTTCAAGGAAATCTGCCGTGATTATCAGAAGAAACAATTTGAAGATCTGTATGTATGTATGACTTTGATGCATAATTAGCTCATTTTATCTACATATCTAATGCAGTGAAATGGCACTGAAAGAGGAGCCAAAAATACCAACTCCAATGTCCTGGAATTTGGAAGGCTTCTATTTCTCAGTGGGACTCATCAAAGGGTATAAATTCTGTGGAGAGTCTTAGTAAGGGTTTCAATCTAGAGCCGTTTTCAAAAAGAAAACAATACCACCTACACTCAGGCCTGGAAGAAGCAGGGATGACTATTTTATCCGATCTGTATTATTTTTCCGATGGGAGAGGGTGGGGTTATGAAGGCAAGGTGAGGAAAAATGTGAAGAGAACTCATGAGGTAGAAATTCAGGGCAAATGGGGAGAAGAGTCTTGAGAAAAGGGGATATGAGTTTAACTGAAAGCCTGAACTTTCACTTCTTCATTATCCTCTTTTTATTTGCACAGTATCATGCAAGTTTGAATGATAGTTGTCTTTCCCACTTTAGAGAAGGAAAAAAAACTCAGAAAAGTTAAATGATGTAAGTTACAGGACTAAAAGCTAGAAAAACTGGGGCATTCCCCATGGTTTTGTCTAGGATTCTTTGCACTGTACTGAACTGTCCGGAGATGCTGTGTGCTCTGGTGCTCTGTCCTACACTATGCCTTTGCTCAGGCTTGCAGCTGAGCTCAACTGTCCTTCCTTCTCTTTCCAAGGTTTAAACCCTACTTATCCTCACATGCTACCTTCTTTATGAAACTTTCTCAGATCATAACAGTTAGTACTCAATAGCTTTTCCTTTACCTCTCTTATGATGGCTCTCTTTCTCTGTGGATTGCATCATATTCTCTCCCGGCATTATAATATTTATTTACATGAATGTTTTATCTCTACTGGTAGACAGTTAAACTCCTTCAGGATAAGCCCTGGATCTGAACCATTTTTATTTTCTCACAATACTTAGCACAATGCTTTGTAGGCATTTAATAAATATATACTTCATGAGTGAGTGAATGATTTAGTGAGTCTTCAGATCCCCTGATCCCTACCAGTTAGATAACCCCCTTGCTTCTTCAATTCAGGGTAGGACTGAGGGCACCTGAGTGTTGTGGAGGGGGATAACCAGATGCAAAAAAGAGGACAAGGTTTGCTTTACTTTTTGCAGATAAATGATAGGAAGATGTAGAAGTAGTGAATGGATAGGCTTAGAACTGAGATGCAATCTGTATGATTGTCTGAAGGTCTTAGGAAAAAACTTCCAATTGCTTAGCTCATGTGAATTGAAGTAATTAGCACTGTATGTATTTATATTATTTGGCACAAAGAGAACAAGAATATATTGTCAAGTGTGTTACAGGGAGTTCAAGAAAAACGAAGAATAAACTGAGATTGTGGCCTTTCTTAGACATTTTCACTTTGGACAGACACCACAATGGCCTAATGTCTGAATTATCTATTTTGGAGTCATATGATTCTGTCCACTGCTAGACTTCCCAGTGGGCTTGGAACAACACCAATTAATTCAGTGGCTCCCTGACTCACTGAAACTACAGTGAGTAGTTGTAATTTCCCAAAAACTACACTGAAAAAGTTTGGCATAGCTATGAGCAAGAACTGGAGATTAGGATGAGGAAGCAAATGGAACTGCTGCCGTATCCCTGGATGAAATCACCCCTGTGCCAAAAAAGTACTAATTACTCTCTCAGAGGGAGGAGACCAGGAAAGTAACTCAACCTTAATCTCTTCCTTGACTGCCTCAAAGAGGAATAAAAGACTATTCAGCTAATTTAAAGGACGAGAATGGTGGTGACCATTCTTTAAAGAATCCGTATGTATGTTGAGCAATACTTATTCTGGCATTCTCTTTCACTGACAGTTTCCTAAACAACTAGTAATTTCCTAAAGAGCTAGTTAGTTTCCTTCTTTCAATAAATGCAAAATGTAGAAATCAGGAAATTCAGATGAAGGTGCTTTGACACTGTTTTGGTTTGCCAACCAAGCAAAGAAAAACATCTACAGGGAGAAAATATCAGACTGACCTCAGACTTGTTCACAGCAATATTAAATGCCAGTGGAAAAGTGCAGTGGTTTGTACAGAGTTCCAAGTTAAGAATTGTATACCCAGCCAAATTATTTTCCCAGATAAGAATAACAGAAAGACTTTTCCATTATGCACAGTCTCAGGGTATTAATGAGCTCTGCTTGGGAAAAAAAAAATTTGATGATGAAATATGGACAAGTAAATGATATATCACAATTATAAAGAATTAGGAACAGGAAAGCCAGGATATGTATTGACTCAGTTCAGTTCAGTGGCTCAGTCGTGTCTGACTCTTTGCAACCCCATGAATTGCAGCACGCCAGGCCTCCCTGTCCATCACCAACTCCCAGAGTTCACTGAGACTCAGGTCCATCGAGTCAGTGATGCCATCCAGCCATCTCATTCTCTGTCATCCCCTTCTCCTCCTGCCCCCAATCCCTCCCAGCATCAGAGTCTTTTCCAATGAGTCAACTCTTCGCATGAGGTGGCCAAAGTACTGGAGTTTCAGCTTTAGCATCATTCCTTCCAAAGAAATCCCAGGGCTGATCTCCTTCAGAATGGACTGGTTGGATCTCCTTGCAGTCCAAGGGACTCTCAAGAGTCTTCTCCAACACCACACTTCAAAAGCACCAATTCTTCGGCGCTCAGCCTTCTTCACAGTCCAACTCTTACACCCATACATGACCACAGGAAAAACCATAGCCTTGACTAGATGGACCTTTGTTGGCAAAGTAATGTCTCTGCTTTTCAATATGCTATCTGGGTTGGTCATAACTTTTCTTCCAAGGAGTAAGCATCTTTTAATTTCATGGCTGCAGTTACCATCTGCAGTGATTTTGGAGCCCCCCAAAATAAAGTCTGACACTGTTCCACTGTTTCCCCATCTATTTGCCATGAAATGATAGGACCAGATGCCATGATCTTCGTTTTCTGAATGTTGAGCTTTAAGCCAACTTTTTCACTCTGCACTTTCACTTTCATCAAGAGGCTTTTGAGTTCCTCTTCATTTTCTGCCATAAGGGTGGTGTCATCTGCATATCTGAGGTTATTGATATTTCTCCCGGCAATCTTGACTCCAGCTTGTGCTTCTTCCAGTCCAGCGTTTCTCATGATGTACTCTGCATATAAGTTAAATAAGCAGGGTGACAATATACAGCCTTGACGTACTCCTTTTCCTATTTGGAACCAGTCTGTTGTTCCATGTCCAGTTCTAATTTAAAGTATTTAAATAACCTACTAAGGCTTTAAAAAATAGTCCTTTTGAAGTGAAATGAAAGTAGTAATTATAATTTGACTTTCAAAAGGAGATTAGGTAGTGCTTATAACTATTTAATCAAGGGATAGATAAGATCAATCACTTAGTGAATTAAGATAGCCTGAGGACTCCCACCTGTATGATAACAGATTCGTAGCAGTTGTTAAATACATGGATAAGTAAGAAAAGGATGGTCACATATTACATCTTGTTATTTCAATTACTGATTTCCTGTTAAAATAATCCTAGTTCTATTTTAACTTTATGTACTAGTTTTTTGAATTTTGAATATTTTGAAAGAAAAAATACTGAGAGCCAAAAGAATGAGAAACAGAGGGTAATAAAAGTTTCTACTTGGCCATATTTCCTAGAGTGATTTTGAACCTATCTTTAGGACTGAGGCTGATTCTTAGAAGTTATCACTGTGACCAGGTATGTTTTCACACAGCCACTTTTCTCAATCGCTTTTTCCCCCATGGTGTGACACATGCCCCAGTGAGGTTTACATGCAGGGCACACACCCACGTGTATGTTGTCCAGGGTTGTGCACAATTTCTAACTGGGAGCTGTAAATCTACAGCTGTAACTCTCCACTTCAAGAAGGCCTCTTGAAAAGAAGTGCATCAGGGTGCTTTCAGCTGCAAGTAACACTCAAGATTGCTTGCATAATAGGGGGATTTATTCTTTCACAAAACTAAATCCAGAGTTAGAGTGGATCCAGAATTGATTAGTTCAACAAGTCAAAGACATCAAGACCAGGCTTTCCATCTTTCCACTCTGCCATCTTCAGAGTGTTTACTTTCATTTTCAGGTTTATCTCCTCATGGCCACAAGGTGACTGTAGCAGCTCCAAGCTCTATGTTTTCACATAGCTATGCCTACAGTGTAAGAAAAGACAGGGCATCCCTTTCTGGTGTCTCTTTTTGAGAGTGAAGGAGAATCTGCTGGAAACTTCCTGACAAGACTTATTCTTGTGTCTCCTTGTCCTAAATTCTGTCATGGGTCAATTTCTAAACAAATGTTTGTTGCAAGGGAAATGACAAGAGAGGCTCTGAAGCTAGAGTTCTGTTAGCAGGCAGGAAGGGACAGGCAACCAACAGTGTCTATCAGAGTGAAAGTGGCATTATAGGAGTAATTTTCAATTAGCTATAACATCTATATAAACACTTGAGAAGTGTTCTTTGCACCACAATAGTAGTTGTTACAGGCAAGATCCACTGATGAATGCTAAAATTAGTGGGTGAAGCTTTAAGGAAAAACAGGGTATTTGCATAGCTTGCAAGTATTTCCCCAAAGATATTTATTTACATGTATGAATTGCATTAATGTTTTTAACATATATTCACAAATTCTGCCAGGAGGTGGAGCTTAATTCTTCTCCTTCTGATTGTGAGTTTGATTTAGCACCTTACTTTTAAGAAACAGGGTATAGAAAGGAAAAACAGTAATGTTACAGTGAAGAAACCTGACAGATACTTCCTTTCCCAAATAGTCAGGGTTAGGCAAGATGGTATCCTGGATTGGATCCTGGAGGAAAACAAAAACAAAAACAGAGAAGAACATTAGTGGAAAAATCCATGAAATCCAAATAAAGTCTGTAGTTTAGTTAATAGAATCATACCAATGTTAATTTCTTCATTTTGTAAATATAATTTGATTATGCAGGATATTAATATTAGGGGAAACTGAGTGAGTGAGGGTATACAGGAACTCTATGTGCTATCTTTGTAACTCTTCTATAAATCTAAAGTATGTCAAGATAAAAAGTATTAAGACAATCTGGTTTTCAGAAGAAGTGAGTCAGTCAGTCATGTCTGACTCTCTGAGATCCCATGGACTAATACAGTCCATGGAATTCTCTAGGCCAGAATACTGGAGTGGGTAGCCTTTCCCTTCTCCAGGGGATCTTTCTAACCCAAGGATCAAATCCAGGTCTCCTGCATTACAGGCGGATTCTTTACCAGCTGAGCCACAAGGGAAGTCCAAGAATACTGGAATGGGTGGCCTATCCCTTTTCCAGCAGATCTTTCTGACCCAGGAATCGAACTAGGATCTCCTGCATTGCAGGTGGATTCTTTACCAACTGAGCTATCAGGGAAGCTGCTATCAGAAGAAAGATTTCTTTATTACCAGGATTAATTGCTTTGGACGTATCTTGTAATAAATGATGGCACCCCAACGTTTCATGATACTTCATTTGGTTAAGAGCAACTGTTCCTTTCATTCATTCAACACATATATTAAAAGGCACCTACTATGTGCTAGGCATGATGCCAAACAGGAGTACCAATACTGAACTGAAAAGATACTGCCCTTGCTCTCCTACAGTTCATATGCCTTTGACCCAAACTGGAAAGCAATGTTTGTTTTTTTTTTTTATTTTCTCTCCAACACAATAGAGATTTGCAGAAAATCTCCAACTTTTGGAAAGAGTTTTTTTTGAAGTATAGTTGATTTACAATATTATATTAGTTTGAAGTGTCCAGCATAGTGATTCAGGATTTTTATAGATTATACTCCATCTAAAGTTATTATAAAATATTGGCTATATTCCCTGTGCTGCACAATATATCCTTGTAGCTCATTTATTTTATACATAATAGCTTGTATCTCTTAATCCCCAGCCCTATTTTGCCCCTCCCCCCACCAGTAACCACTAATTTGTTTTTTATATCTGTTTGTTTTGTTTTGTTATATTCAGAGAATCTTTAACTTTGAGAATTTTTAATGAGTCATATTCTTTATGCAAACTTGTTCTGTTAAAAACTTGCCACTAGTTTTATGAAATGTGGGAAATGTATGTTATTCATTTTTTAAAAATTATTTTTGGCTGTGCTGGGTCTTCGTTGCTGTGCAGGCTTTTCTCTAGTTGCAAGAGGAGGGGCTGCTCTCCAGTTGCGGCGCAGGAGCTTCTTACTGTGGTGGCTTCTCTTGTGGCATATGGGCTCAGCAGTTGCAGCTCCCAGGCTCTAGAGCACAAGCTTAGCAGCTGTGGCACACGGGTTTAGTTGCTCTGCAGCATGTGGGGTCTTCCTGGATCAGGGATCAAACCCGTGTCTCCTGCATTGGCAGGTGGATTCTTTACCACTGAGTCACCAGGGAAGCCTTATGCTATTCATTTTTTAATACTAGTAAGTAAAAGAAGACCATTTTTTAAAAGGAGATATGGGATAGGAGTTTTTTGTATGCTGGAAAATAACGTTTTACTCCTTTGTCCAAGACTAAACATGAATCATTTCAGCTAAAATATTTGTTAGATTTACCAGTAACTGAACACAGGATTGGGAGAGACTTTGATGAAAAGCCTTATATTGTTTGTCTTATTGCATTGGCAAATCTGAATGTAACATATGTGAGATGAGTTCTTGAAAGGTGAATGCAGGATTTAATAAGGAGGGAATAGAAAAAGACAAAATATCAGAATGCAAAAATAATTACAAAACAGGCCAATTTAAAAGGAACTGTGGAATTCACAGCCTTCCTATAGTACTTTGCCTAATGCTTGCTGAATTTTTCTTGCAATTACCTGAATAAAGGATGATCTTAAGATAAAACATAGAGGACAGTGTAGCTTTCTCAAGGCAATGTTGCAGTTATATCAGGATACTTGTAGGAGGTTTTAACAAGGCTGTCTGATGAATTTTAATTCAAAATTTATTTTAAAGTATTATGTTAATTCTTCATAAACAACAACCAGAATAATATAAAGCAATTTTCAGGTTTCATTTCTGGTTCTGGATATTTAAGAAAAATGTGAGTTACATGCACAGAAAAGAAAAATCACTGAAGACTTGTTTGTTTCCAAAAAAAATTAATTGTGGTCAAGATTCATCTTATAGGCTTCAGAACATGTTTTATGAGGCCAAATGAAATAGGAGAGTTTAATTTCTATTAATCTCCTAAGGAACATTGCTTCCATCAGTGAGATCTGTGATTTTTTGTGTGTCTCCTTTGATTCTTCTCATCATTGCATTCCCCTCCCCACAAGGTGAATGTTTACACCTTTTACTTGTTCATGTCTCTTCTTCCTTCTCTTGGTAACATCATCCCAATGTTTTTTATGGAGATGGTATTTATTTTTTTTACTGAAAGTGAAATGCACAGATCTTAAGTGCATAATTCATTGTTTTGACAAATAGTTATACTATAAAACTGTCACCTCAGTCAGAATAAAAAATATTTCCATCACCCCAGAAAGTTCCTTCATGCTCCCAGCAAGTCAACTCTCAACCCACATGTGACTAAGCAAGTGGTCTGGCTGCTTGCCTCACAGTGGAAAGATCAAATACTGAGGCAACAGCCTTCTGCAGGAAGAAAAGACTTTATTTCTGGGTGGCCAAGCAAGGAGACAGGAGGCAATGCTCAGATCTGTCTCCCTCATTGATTGGCTACCGAGCAGGGTATTAATCTTGGAAGAGCGGAGCAAGATGAGGAGGGGGCTTTGAGAACAATTGGTGGAAAAGTGTAAATTTCCATGTAAGTTTGAAAAGTGCTCTGCACAGGCAGGCATGACTGCTCTTCATGCCTCTTCATAGGTCACATGTGCAAATTTGGGGTCGGGGGAGGGAATTCCTTCTGTAACACATGGTGGATTTTCAGTTTATGAAGTCTCAGGTTCACTAGCAGACATCCTTGTCCCTTAAAGTGCCCTAGTCTCATTTGTGTTATGCTTAGTCACGGTGCTGTTAGCAAGTTGCTTCTATAGCTGTGGGTTTCCCTGGTGTTCTTCAAAACAGGCCTGGTATTGTTGGTGTATCCTTTTCTTTCTACCTTATGGACCTTGTACAGTACAGGGTACAGTTTTACGTGTACAGTGTTGTGTTTTCCATCACCATTGATTGCTTTGCCTGTGTTTGAACATTATACATACGGAATCATGCAGTACTTAGTTCACTGTATCTGGCTTCTTTTGCTCAACATGTTTTTGGGACTCGTTCAGTTGCTATATGTATCAGTTGTGTTATGCAACTGAACTAGGGTCTGTTCCCCACCTTGCAGCAAAACCAATCTGCTGACACCAGGTTGCGGTGATGGCTTTCAAGGAAGGGGTTTTAAAGGCAACATTTAAGGGGGAGGGCTGCAAGAGGTATGATTTTCTTCTGATTGGTTGGTGGAGAGGTAACAGGGCGATGTTTGGGAATCTTAATCATCAACCTTCTGGTTCCAGCCAGTCTGGGGTCTATGTGCTTGTGGTCAGCATGTGATCACCATCCTCTACCTGGGCAGGGGTCTTAGTTTCTGCATAAAACTCAAAAATGTGCATCAGAATGTTATATATATTCCTTAAGGAGGAACTAAGATTCTATCTTATGGCTGAATTATTGTTTTGACTTGTTTTCCTTTGCTTCTGCACTCCCTCACTTCCTTAATTAGTAACTGCATGAGTCTGTTCTTTGGAACTCAGGGAAGGCCTAGGAGACCAAAGCCTTTTTCTACAAATAAGAAACAGGGGACACAGAGGGGCTTTTGTATCCAGGAGGTCCCTACAGTGTCCTGCAGTTTCAATCCCCACTTTTCTCTGATACCCTCAATCCTTAGGGAAATAGAGGAGGCACAAGTGTCTACTTTTCTATTGATGGGCATTTGTATTGTTTCCAATGTATTACCTGTTATGAATAACATTGCTATAAAAATTCTTGTACTAGTCTTTTTTGTAGATGTATTTTCAAATCTTTTGCATGAATACCTAGGAGTGAAATTACTAAGTTTAGAGTAGGTGTATGTTTAACTCTATAAGAAGCTGACAAATAATTTTCTAAAATGTTTGTATCATTTTACAATTTTACCAGATATATATGCTTTTCCAATGTTCATATTCTTGTTAATATTTTCCACTGTCATTGAAATTTTAGCCATTCTAGTGGATATGAAATGGTAACCTATCGTAAATTGTTCATATTCTCTGGCCATTTAGCCTATTGAGCTGATTTCCTTTATCTTATTGATTTGCAGGAGTTATTATATATTCTGTATATTAATCACTCGTCAGCTTAAGAAACTTAAAATCAGATCAGATCAGTCGCTCAGTCGTGTCCAACTCTTTGCGACCCCATGAATAACAGCACGCCAGGCCTCCCTGTCCATCACCAACTCCCGGAGTTCACTCAGACTCAGGTCCATCGAGTCAGTGATGCCATCCAGCCATCTCATCCTCTGTCGTCCCCTTCTCCTCCTGCCCCCAATCCCTCCCAGCATCAGAGTCTTTTCCAATGAGTCAACTCTTCGCATGAGGTGGCCAAAGTACTGGAGTTTCAGCTTTAGCATCATTCCTTCCAAAGAAATCCCAGGGCTTATCTTCTTCAGAATGGACTGGTTGGATCTCCTTGCAGTCCAAGGGACTCTCAAGAGTCTTCTCCAACACTACAATTCAAAAGCATCAATTCTTCGGCGCTCAGCCTTCTTCACAGTCCAACTCTCACATCCATACATGACCACAGGAAAAACCATAGCCTTGACTAGATGGACCTTTGTTGGCAAAGTAATGTCTCTTCTTTTGAATATGCTATCTAGGTTGGTTGTAACTTTCCTTCCAAGGAGTAAGCGTCTTTTAATTTCATGGCTGCAGTCACCATCTGCAGTGATTTTGGAGCCCAAAAAAATAAAGTCTGACACTGTTTCCACTGTTTCCCCATCTATTTCCCATGAAGTGATGGGACCGGATGCCATGATCTTCGTTTTCTGAATGTTGAGCTTTAAGCCAACTTTTTCACTCTGCACTTTCATCAAGAGGTTTTTGAGTTCCTCTTCACTTTCTGCCATAAGGGTGGTGTCATCTGCATATCTGAGGTTATTGATATTTCTCCTGGCAATCTTGATTCCAGCTTGTGTTTCTTCCAGTCCAGCATTTCTCATGATATACTCTGCATATAAGTTAAATAAGCAGGGTGACAATATACAGCCTTGACGTACTCCTTTTCCTATTTGGAACCAGTCTGTTGTTCCATGTCCAATTCTAGCTGTTGCTTCCTGACCTGCATACAGATTTCTCAAGAGGCAGATCAGGTGGTCTGGTATTCCCATCTCTTTCAGAATTTTCCACAGTTTATTGTGATCCACACAGTCAAAGGCTTTGCCATAGTCAATAAAGCAGAAATAGATGTTTTTCTGGAACTCTCTTGCTTTTTCCATGATCCAGCAGATGTTGGCAATTTAATCTCTGGTTCCTCTGCCTTTTCTAAAACCAGCTTGAACATCAGGAAGTTCACAGTTCACATATTGCTGAAGCCTGGCTTGGAGAATTTTGAGCATTACTTTACTAGCGTGTGAGATGAATGCAATTGTGTGGTAGTTTGAGCGCTCTTTGGCATTGCCTTTCTTTTGGATTGGAATGAAAACTGACCTTTTCCAGTCCTGTGGCCACTGCTGAGTTTTCCAAATTTGCTGGCATATGGAGTGCAGCACTTTCACAGCATCATCTTTCAGGATTTGGAATAGCTCAACTGGAATTCCATCACCTCCACTAGCTTTGTTCGTAGTGATGCTTTCTAAGGCCCACTTGACTTCACATTCCAGGATGTCTGGCTCTAGGTCAGTGATCACACCATCGTGATTATCTGGGTCATGAAGATCTTTTTTGTACAGTTATTCTGTGTTTTCTCGCCACCTCTTCTTAATATCTTCTGCTTCTGTTAGGTTCATACCATTTCTGTCCTTTATCGAGCCCATCTTTGCATGAAATGTTCCTTTGGTATCTCTAATTTTCTTGAAGAGATCTCTAGTCTTTCCCATTCTGTTGTTTTCCTCTATTTCTTTGCATTGATTGCTGAAGAAGGCTTTCTTATCTCTTCTTGCTATTCTTTGGAACTCTGCATTCAGATGTTTATATCTTTCCTTTTCTCTTTTGCTTTTCACTTCTCTTCTTTTCACAACTATTTGTAAGGCCTCCCCAGACAGCCATTTTGCTTTTTTGCATTTCTTTTCCATGGGAATGGTCTTGATCCCTGTCTCCTGTACAATGTCACAAACTTCATTCCATAGTTCATCAGGCACTCTATTTATCAGATCTAGGCCCTTAAATCTGTTTCTCACTTCCACTGTATAATCATAAGGGATTTGATTTAGGTCATACCTGAATGGTCTAGTGATTTTCCCTACTTTCTTCAATTTAAGTCTGAATTTGGCAATAAGGAGTTCATGGTCTGAGCCACAGTCAGCTAATTTATCAACTTTATCCATGTTGTCCTCTGTTGAAAAATAATAATTAATTTTGAGGCAATAAAATATATCATTTATTTTGCTAGATCACAAAGATATTTTCTTCTATTAACTTTATGTTTTATCTTTCATATTTAGGTCTGTAATCCATCTGGAGTCTATCTTTGAATTAGGGTATTAGGTAGAAAATTTCCTAATTTCTCCACATAATCAGCTATTTTCCTAAATGAGGAACTAAGTAATACGTCCTTTCTCAATGATTTGTGACACTACTTTTATTGTATGTCGGATTTCTGACTCTGAGTTTCCTATTCCATTCCATTGATTTTATATCTTTTTCTTATACCAGAACTAGCACATATTTATTACTTCGTAGTATGTCTTTATGTAGTATTTATTGCTTCGTAGTATGTCTTTCTGTTTGGTAACCTCCCCTATGTATCCCTCAGATTTTAGGCTGACTTAGCAATTTTGGACTTTTGAATATACATATAAACTTAGAATAAGTTTAAGTTCTTAAAAAAATTCCAACTGGAATTTGCTTTGGGATTTCATCGTTGCTGCTGTTGTTCAGTCACTAAGTCATGAGCAACTCTCTGCGACCTCCCTACAGCACACCAGGCTTCCTTGTCCTTCACTGTCTCTCAGAGATTGCTCAGACTCATATCCATTGAGTTGGTGATGCCATCCAACCATCTCATCCTCTGTTGCCCCCTTTACCTCCTGCCCTGAATCTTTCTTAGTATTAGGGTCTTTTCCAATGGGTTGGCTCTTCACATCAGGTGTCCAAAGTATTGGAGCTTCAGCTTCAGTAAAAGTCCTGTTTGTATATTCACTTTGCTATTAATTATATCTTTATAATATTAAGTTGTCATTTTCAAGTGTAGTGAAGTGACTTTCCATTTATGCGGTGAATCTTCTATTTTCTTTATTGGAGTTTTAAGGTATTCTCCACAGTGTTTTTTTAATATCCCTGTTAAATGAATTGCCAGATATTTTATAATTTTGTTGCTCTGCTTATTTTTTTTTATTACATTTCTACTTAACTATTGCTGGTGTGAGAAATACTGCTGATTTTTATTGATGATTTTGTATTTGTTAATTTTGCTCTACTTTCCAATTCTTAAACACTCACTGTCTGTTTTTAATATACTTGTATTTTCTAGTTTGATGATCATATCATCTGTAAATAATACTTTTATTTCTTCTCAGCCTATCCTTATATCTGCTATTTCTTTTTCTTTAGTTTTAGAGTTAACTATAACCTCTAAAACTATGCTAAACCATATTGGAACTCTGCTTTTATTCCTTACCTAAAGAGGAATATGCGTACTTTTGTCCCATTAAGTATATACTTGCCCTAGAGTTTTGGTATAACCTCTACCAAGTTAAGAAAGCTCTATTTGATTTCTAAGTGTTACTAAGAATTTTAAATAATCAAAAGTGCTAAACTTTTTCATCTTAGCTTTAAAAAAAATTGTGATAAAATACACATAACATAAAATTTAGACCCTCCCACAGAACTGGCCTCCCAAAGATGTGTCACTTTGGCATATAGATTATTTTGAACTAAAGGCAATGGAGATCCTGAGGGCTTGAGAAAAATTACTCCTTTAATATAATTAGCACAGGTAAGAAAATGTGAAATTGTCTTTTAGAGGAGATACCCATGGATTTGGGGCTTCCTAGGTGGCACTCGTGGTAAATAACCTGCCTGTCAATGAAGGAGATGTAAGAGACTCCAGTTCAATCCCTGGGTCAGGAAGATCCCCTGGAGGAGGGCATGGCAACCTACTCAAGTATTCTTGCCTGGAGAATCCCATGGACAGAGGAGCCTGGTGGGCTACAGACCATGGCATTACAAAGAGCTGGACATGACTAAAGGAACTTAGCATGCATGCATGCATAGCTTTACTGGTAAAATGATCTTGTGTAAAACGAAACTCTGTACACGGAATGAAATAAACAGAAGGATGAGTTTATTGCCAGACTTTTGACCTGAAAGCCAGGCCACTAAAGGCAGTGAGAGCAGTGAGGTCTTGGCTGCTCATAGGCTGAGGGGTTTTTGTGTGAATAAATATGAAAGTTGGTGGACCTTTTCCACTGACTGGTTGCCTAGTGGTCTTTTTTTTTCTCATTTGCTCAGGGTAGGTAAGTCAGATGACAAGGAAGTCCAGAGACAGCATGAACAGAATTGGCATTTGGGGACTGGCTGCCGTCCTCTGCTGTTTTCTGAGAAAAGATGTAAATTCCTGTAAGTTTTCTGAGAAGAGTTGTAAGTTCCTGTAAGATTAAGTTTTCTGCATTGATCATCTCCATTTTGCTCCTGACATAAGTGACTTCATTTTAGTTTGGAAATTCAGTATGATATCTATGGTGGTTTAGTTGCTAAGTCGTGTTCGACTCCTGAGACCCAGTGGACTGTGGTACGCCAGACTCCTATGTCCATGGGATTTTTCAGGCAAGAATATTGGAGGTTACCATTTTCTTCTCCAATAGTGATATCTATGATTTATGTTTAATAATTCTGGTTAATCAATATTTGTCATCCCTGCTAGATTATAAGCTTCACAAAGGAGGAGAATCTCTGTTTTATTTTCTACTGTATCCCTGACCCATAATAGATGCTCAGTAGATATTTTTTGACTGATTGAGTGAGTAAATGAATATGTAGGAATCACACAGAGAAAAGAGCGGCTAGAAGAGCAGTCAGATCACTCAGGGACAATAACCAGCAGTCCCCTACATGAGTGCTGGTGGGGGTAAAGGGTTGTAGAGGCTGAAATAAACCCTGCCCATTTCAGAACTTTTGAATAGAACTAATCCTATGAAATGCTTAGAATTTCAATAGATATTTTAATGCATGTACAAAACTAATTCTGTAAAACATATTCCTGATTTTCTATGGATTTCAGTAAAGAAGTTCTAGTATAGATGTTTTAACAAAAGGTGATTAGATCTTTTCTCTTCTTTTCTGTTAGAAGTGCAAATACATTTTCAAATTCATTTTTGCTGCAACTTCCCAAAAGAGACTCCAGGCTTGCCAAATTCAAATATTGTTAGAGCTCAAACAATTCCAAAATTCAAAGAAAGGCAAGTTTTTAATCACCTCTGGGATGTTCACCTTCAATAAAGATTTTCAGGGCTAAGAAAAAAGCAGCCCAAATATAGCTCTAAGATGTTGAGCTTTCTGCTTTTATAACTCCACTGGTTATAAAATTGTTGCTGCTTTTGTCAAGCCCTGTTGCAGTCTGACCCTTCTCAGTGGGAACTTGGTGATTAATAATACCCTTAATTGCTTTTCCTCCTGACCTCACAGCTGGTAGGGGAAGTGATGGATATCACAAAGAAACGGTGAGCTCAGTTTAAGAACAGAAAGGAAGCCGGGGATATAATACTTGGGGGCTATGCTTCCTTCCTGCACCCTGGGAGGTCTGGGAGCCTCCACCTTGTTAAGGACAGCAGCTCTGCCCAGGTGCACTGAGCCATTTTGGGTAACTCTGTGATTGCTGTTCTAGCTCAAGAAGGACAGGGAAGCTTCCTAGAGCTCCAAGCTTTGGTCTCACTCCTCCATATGGGTCTGTGGGTATGCTCAGTCACTCAGTTGTGTCCGACTCTTTGGGACCCCACAAGGGTCTAGGGTATTGAATTAATGAGCCAAGGAACAGGGTTTCCTTCCTCACATTCTTTGCTGCTAATTAGTTGATGCAAAAGCTCAGGGACTCAAAATGCCTCCTTTAAATCACAGAGAACCATGGCTTTTCTTGAGCAGTGAATCATTGGCAAGTGTTCAATGGGAGCTAGATGGTAGCGATGATGTCCTGACTCATCCTGTGATGAATCTAATCAAATGAGGAAGCCCCAGGAGGGAGAGGTGATAATGAGTGGTAGGTGTGATTTTGATTTACAAACTGATTTATATATCATTTGAGATAATTCAGTAACTTTCCAAAGGGACCCATAGTCTTCCTCATCTGGTTTAGAAGCTTTAGCAGCAAGTTTTGCCAATGACATTTTAAATTAAGGTCTTTTTAGTTTGTGTAGGGGAATTGCTTTGGCTGGGATGGTGGAATGGGGAGTGGGGAAGAAGGGAGACAACTTGGCATAAAGAACTTAGTTTTATAGCCTCACCCTAAACACCCTAAAAGCAGATGGGCAGGAGGAAATACCAGGGCAAGAAGGGAAACCTAGGCAGGACCAAACAAAACATTCACTGGAGCAGCAAGGACAGCCTCAGGCAGGGATGAGCAGGCTCAGGTGTCCACATTCCCTTGGTATTTCTTTCACTTACACCCAAAATGACTCTTCTCTGGTCTCAGAGGGGGCCTTCTTCAGAGGAGAAGAAATTAGTGTTTAAATAGCCTCCTGAGTTGGAAAAGACTCTGATGCTGGGAGGGATTGGGGGTAGGAGGAGAAGGGGACTGAACTGAGATCTACCTAGTGAAAGTGCAAAGTAGAATGTAACCGTTCAGAGGTGAGTGTGTGTGTGCTCATCCGTGTCTGACTCTTTGGACCCCATGGACTGTAGTTCTCCAGGATCCTCTGTCCATGGGATTCTCCAGGCAAGAATACTGGAGTGGGTTGCCATGCACTCCTCTAGGGGATCTTACTGACCCAGAAATCGAACCCACATCTCCTGCAAGTCTCCTGCATTGCAGGCAGATTCTTTACCACTGCGCCACTTGAGAAGCCCCCAAGAGGTGAGGTCAGTCAGCAACTTAACTCGGGTCACTGGGAAGCCATTGAAAAGCAGAATAACCCAGCAAGGAAAAGTGCTAGAAGAAACTTGAGGGGCAGGGATATACGGATGTTATCAGTCTTAGGCCTATGCCTGGATTAACATCTCCTTTCGTGGTGTACCAGACTACTTCCTTCTTTGCACAATGCCCCAATTGTATAGGTCCAGGCAGAATAACTATTCTGAAAAGTACTTCTCATGTTCCTTCTAAAATAGTATTAAAAGCTATATTCAGTTTAGTTCAGTCGCTCAGTCGTGTCGGACTCTTTGCGACCCTGTGGACTGCAGCACACCAGGCTTCCCTGTCTATCACCAACTCCTGGAGCCTACTTAAACTCATGTCCATCGCCTCGGTGATGCCATGCAACCAATTTTCAAAAAACGTGTTTTGAAAATTTTCAAAAACACCTCACAACACCCAACCCAAGTGTTTAAGTAAGATCAGTTAAGCCTGTTCCATACTGTGCTATTAAAAATTTACCAAGAAACCTTTGACCCTTTAAGAATATTGGCTCCTTTAAATCATTAACAGCCAGTCAATACTTGCCTATTTCTTGGTAAGGGAACCAGTACTTAACATGTGGGATTTATTATGGCTTCTGTTTCATATGATGGCTTGATTTAAAGACAGTATGTTTTAGTGATGAAGAACATGGACCTCAGAGAAGACCGGATGTAAATTCTCCACTATTAGCTCCACTATTTCCCAGCTGTGTGATCTTGGGAAAATTAGTTAACCTCTCTGTTCCTTGCTTTACTCATCTGTAAGATGGGGGTAGTTATAGCACTGTGGTACAAGAGATTAAACAAATATTTGGTGGGAGAAGACTCTTGAGAGTCCCTTGGACTGCAAGGAGATCCAACCAGTCCATTCTGAAGGAGATCAGCCCTGGGATTTCTTTGGAAGGAATGATGCTAAAGCTGAAACTCCGGTACTTTGGCCACCTCACGAGAAGAGTTGACTCATTGGAAAAGACTCTGATGCTGGGAGGGATTGGGGGCAGGAGGAGAAGGGGATGACAGAGGATGACATGGATGGATGGCATCACTGACTCGATGGACATGAGTCTGAGTGAACTCTGGAAGTTGGTGATGGACAGGGAGGCCTGGCATGCTGCAATTCATGGGGTTGCAAAGAGTCGGACATGACTGAGCGAATGAACTGAACTGAACTGAACTGAGAACAGTACCTGGCACATGGCTAGGCCCCAGTAAGGGTTAAATACTGTTACTTGAGTTGTTTAGGATAATTTTACTGCTCTTGGAAACAGACATGATCCAACTTGAATTTGGCTGAACTTGGATTATTAAAAATTGTTGTCTCCCAGCTTGGTTGACATAGGTTGTATCTATTTTCCATATTAGAAGTTAAAATAATTATACACTGTTGTGTCGTTCAGTCACTAAGTCGCATCTGACTCTTTTCGACCCCATAGACTGCAGCATGCCAGGCTCCTCTGTCCTCCACAATCTCCCAGAGTTTGCCCAAATTCAAATTCGTGTCCTTTGAGTCAGTGATACTATCTAACCATCTCATCCTCTGCCGCCTGCTTCTCCTTTTGCCTTCACTGTCTCCCAGCATCAGGGACTTTTCCAGTGAGTCTGCTTTTTGCATCAGGTTGCCAAAATACTGGAGCATCAGCTTCAGCATCAGTCCCGCCAGTGAATATTCAAAGTTGATTTCCTTTAGGATTGACTAGTTTGATCTTCTTGCAGTCCAAGGGACTCTCATACATTAATTCATTGAAAAAAAAAAAACTTATTACATTTTAATATAATTAGCAATTTTTTTAATGAGACCCAACTATACTTTACAAATCAAAAATCATTTGTGAGAAGGTCGTCTTGTTTTACATTTTTGCTGATTGCTTTTATGTTTGGCTTAATAGAAGACAGTTGAATTTTTCATATCTGCTTCTGCCTTCAATCTGTTGTAATATCACACTTTGGAATGGCTGCCCTGGGGTAATTTCAAATCATGTGTGCAAAATGGTTTAGAAATGGTAAAGCACCATAAAAATGCTAGGTGTTTGCTCTCCCTGTCTATACAGAAATGCTAAAACAGGAAGTAACAGGAAATTCCTGCTTTGAGGCTCATCACACCTCTTTGACTTAAACATCCCAGAGTTCAGCCTGCCCAGAAATGAGGTATTTGTTACTTCATACAGAGTTTCAGAGATAGCATTCTCACAGAAACTTACATGAAAATGTCCATATTTCACCAGATACCAAAGAAATCTCACTCTATGCAAGCCAGGCTGTGGTTTTGAGATTCCTGTTAGACACAGTTTTGAAAACTGCATATGACTCTGTCATGCTTAGTCACTCAGCTGTGTCCGACTCTTTGTGACCCCATGGACTGTAGCCTGCCTGGCTCCTCTGTCCATGGGATTCTCCAGGCAAGAATACAGGAGTGGGTTTCCATTTCCTTCTCCAGGGGATCTTCCTGATCCGGGATCAAACCTGGGTCTCCTGCACTGCAATCAGATTCTTTACCATCTGAGCCACCAAGGAAGTCCGCATATGACTCTATACTACATTAAAAAAGTTTTTATGTACGTTTCTTTAAACCTAACCTGTGTGCTTTTGAGAGGTAGGAATGCTGAGGCTGAGCAAAGATGAATAAAAAAGTTGCTTGCCAAATATCACACCGTTCTGACAAGACTGGTAACCCAGACCAGGTTTTCTGATTCTAAATTCAGTAGGTTTTTTCCTTCCATTACAGTGTTTCTGGATGTTTTATCTCATGCCTACGGGGCTCTAAAGAAGAGGCAAGTAGGAAAGGTGTGTCTGATTTGGGAGTGGACATGTCTTTCCTACTTCCCTCTGTCGGCTTAAAAAAATGCACAATGTGAGAGTTTCCAGTTAAGTTTTATTTGGGGCAAAATGAGGACTACAGCCCAGGAGACAGCACCTCAGAAAGCTCTGAGGAACTGCTCCAAAGAGGAAGGGGGGAAGGACATTATAAACGTGATTTTGGTGAAGAGAGAGTACATGCAATCAAGCACATATTTTTTCAGAAGGTTTCTGCTAGTCTCATGAAGCTTTCTGCTACTCACAAAAAACATTGTCACCATGAAGGATTTTAATGCTTTTCTAGATTTGAGGAGATAAAGGAGTTGGGCTCATAAAATTGGCTCCTGAAAATATCTAACTATCTGAAGACTTGTCCTGCCAGCTTTTCCCTGAGCACAGAGTGCCTGTTTTCTGCTCCTCACCTTGAACTCCTTTCAGAGGTTGTTGAAAGTCAGCAGCCTCAGCAGCACACAATCTGATCCTTGTAGAGGTAGATGGCAAGTGCCCATGGCAAGCGCCAATTTGTTGTTGACACCTATTAATATAGTATGGAGTCATATGCAATTTTCCCAACTGAATCTTATAGTAACTGCTAAAGGAGTAAAGACATTATAAATATTTTTAAATAAAATAAAAAATATGGAGAGAAGGAGTGAAAGCATGCAGACATCCAAAGCCATGTGATCATCAGTGACAGCTGATATGGAATGACATCTCCCCCAGTTATGACTTGAAATCATACTCCAAAACAAACCAACTCCAGCAGTTCGTTCACTGATTGGCAGTCCACACTAGCCACTGACCAGTTTCCAAGGGACCCAGACTTCCTAGTGGAAAGCGGCTTGTGTTCTAAGGGAGGACAATGTCTGGGAAGGGGCACATGAGCACTGATGACTTTTGGGTCAGGATCCAAAAACTGCATTGCTGCAATTTGCAATGCCATTTGACACGAATAGATGGCAGCAGATGCAGAGGACAGGATAGGTTTGAAGGGGCTGCCATGGGGGGCCCTCTGCAGATGTGAGCTTTGTGTCTGACAGACTTTGGGATTGCTTCTGACAGTGAGAGGAACAACTGGCCTTTGTCTAAACTCTTGTCACACTAAATCTGAAAGCAAATGGTGACACATTTGTGATAGCTCAGTTCATTTACCTTGGAAAACACAGATGTCCATAATTAGCCCCAATTATTCAACATGTGGCTTCTCTTCTGTCCTCCTTCCTACTCTGGCTTTTGACAGCTTCTGTATCAAGTAGCTCATGTATAAAGTGAACTATATCCATCTTGTGTGTGTGTATGCTAAACTGCTTCAGTTGTATCCAACTCTGTGTAACCCTATTTCCACCTTACTACTCACTAATAGCCCTGGAGAAAGGTTTGTAGGCCAGAGAACTACACTCATTGGCCTGAACAAAGGGACTGGACTAGCCTTGTGTTATGGGTTGACTTGTGTTCCCCTTCAAAAGATATTTTTGAGTCCTAACCCTCAGCACTTCAAAATGTGATTCTATGTGGAAATAGGATCTTTAGAGAGGTAATCAAATTACATTGAGGTTATTAGTGTGGGCTGTTATTCAATATGACTTGGTCCTTAAAGAAGGGCACAGAAATAGACATACATAGAGGGAATACCGTGCAAGGCTACCATATATAAGTCAGGTAGAGAGGCCTGGATCGGCTCTTCCTCATAGTCCTCAAGAGGAACCAAGCCTGCCAAAGCCTTGATCTTGAACCTTTAGCTTCCAGAACTTTGAGACAATGCATTTCTGTTGTGCCAGTTACTGGGTTTGTGGTACTTTGTTATGACTGCCCTAGGAAACTAATAAGGCTCACGTGTTGGCTAAAGAATCCACCTGCCAATGCAGGAGATGCAGGTTCAATCTCTGGGTTGGAAAGGTGCCTTGGGGAAGGAAATGGCAACCCACTCCAGTATTCTTGCCTAGAAAATCCCATGGACAAGGGATCTGCGGGGCTACAGTCCATGGGGTTACAAAAGAGTCAGACATGACTTAGCATATTGATCCTATTCATATTGATCTATTTAGATGAATCCAAATCTGAGGAAATGGAACAGACTGCCCTAGGTCAGGTAATCTTTTCAGTGTTTCGTATAGCAACACTTTGGCCTTTGCCAGTGTTGGATAATATACAAGAATACACAGATTGATGGGCTTCTCTGGTGGCTCAGCGGTAAAGAATTTGCCTGCCATGCAGGAGATAGTGCAAGAGATGCAGGTTCTAGCCCTAATCAGGAAGGTGTCCTGGAGGAGGGCATGGCAATATTCTTACCCGGAGAATGCCATGGACAGAGGAGCCTGGCGGGCTACAGTCCATAGGGTCGCAAAGAGTCAGACACGACTGAAGCAACTTAGCATGCACACACGCACACAGATCGACAGTCCTGTCTCTTCAACTAGACCACACGCCCCTCAGGGACAAAAGCTGTATTTTACTCACTTTGAATTCACAGACCATAAGGGTGTCTGGCTCAGAAGAGTCAATAAAGACATAGGAAATAAAATAGTTAATAAATCTTAGCCCTACTGCCTAAATAGACAATATATTTTAAGAATTCAGTCTGCTTTCATCTCTTCCTGAAAGCTGTCCCCATCTTTTCTATCCCTTGGGATTTCTTCTTTCCTTCAACAAATATTTATTAAGAACCTACTTTGCCTATGTCCCAGGATACAGTAGTAAATTTTAACATGTAAACAAAACCCCCAACAATCTTTGCCCTCACAAAGTTATATTCTAGTGTGAGAGGTAATGAAAAAGCACAACAATAAGTAAATATAATTCCAGACAATAAGTGCTATGTAGGAAATAAGGTGCTGGGTTATCAAATAGGAGTTGCTAGTTCTTTCCAAATTTAAACAAAGATTCCTCTTACATGACTACTCTGAAAAGGGGTTCTAAAGACCTTAAGGCTCTTTACTTGAGTAGCAGAAACGATGACCAGTACATCCAGTGTTCATCAGAAGAAGGTAGGTGAATTTCTTCCTCCCTGTAGTATTTTCACAAATACTTGTGAGTAGCAATCATGGGTCCTAGGCTGAGATATGGAAATAAGACAAGCAAGGTCCTTGCTCAGAGTCTAGTGTAGAAGGAGATATGAAAACAGATATAAAATAGATAAAGAATGACACCGTTTCAGATGTCCAGCCTGGGGGAAAGTAACCCTGTGCTGGGTCTGCTGTGTAGGCAAGGTGTTTGCCTGCTATGACCTGGAGTGCTTATTTTCTAGTTACAATTAGAATTATCTGGGGGAACTTTTTTTTCTTTTTCTTTTTTTTTTAAATTTTAGTTTATTTTTGAACTTTACAATATTGCATTGGTTTTGCCAAATATCGAATTGAATCCGCCACAGGTATACATGTGTTCCCCATCCTGAACCCTCCTCCCTCCTCCCTCCCCATACCCTCCCTCTGGGTCATCCCAGTGCACCAGCCCCAAGCATCCTGTATCGTGCATCGAACCTGGACTGGCGACTCATTCCATATATGATATTATACGTATTTCAATGCCATTCTCCCAAATTATCCCACCCTCTCCCTCTCCCACAGAGTCCAGAAGACTGTTCTATACATCAGTGTCTCTTTTGCTGTCTTGTATACAGGGTTATTGTTATCATCTTTCTAAATTCCGTATATATGCGTTAGTATACTGTATTGGTGTTTTTCTTTCTGGCTTACTTTACTCTGTATAATAGGCTCCAGTTTCATCCATCTCATTAGAACTGATTCAAATGTATTCTTTTTAATGGTTGAGTAATACTCCATTGTGTATATGTACCACAGCTTTCTTATCCATTCATCTGTTGATGGACATCTAGGTTGCTTACATGTCCTGGCTATTATAAACAGTGCTGGGATGAACACTGGGGTACACGTGTCTCTTTCAATTCTGGTTTCCTCAGTGTGTATACCCAGCAGTGGGATTGCTGGATCATAAGGCAGTTCTATTTCCAGTTTTTTAAGGAATCTCCACACTGTTCTCCATAGTGGCTGTAGTAGTTTGCATTCCCACCAACAGTGTAAGAGGGTTCTCTTTTCTCCACACCCTCTCCAGCATTTATTGCTTGTAGACTGGGGGAACTTTTACATAAGGCCAATGCCTGGTCTCAGTCCCAAAGATTCTGATTCTGTATGTGTGGGGTGAGGGCTGAACACCAATATTGTTTTCAAAGTTTTTACTGGAATTAAAATTTACTTGCATGTTCAACCCCTACTTTGGTCATATCTGGTCCCTATCGTTCTTCTGTTGTTGTGTTTTTGTTTATTGGCTATGTCTTGTTGTTGTTGTGCTGTCATTTTTCATTGTTCTGTTTTTGTTTGTTATGTCTTTTTTTTGCAAATTAATACTCTGAGAATGTCTTTATTTTTTACCCTGTTTCTCTAACTTTTAATTGGCTATCATGACTCAAAGCTACCATCACTTTCTTCAGGAAGTTTCCCATGGTCTTTCCTGGCAGAATTGTGAATCCTTCCCTGTATTTCCATAGCACCTTTTATAATTCTCAGTGATTAGTGTCCAGCTGACTTAGTTTGGATCTTGGGAAGAATACCAAGACTGAGCTATTCCACCCAGACTGATCTGATGGGGGAGGAGAAATTGGGTGCTGATATTAGAAGGGGGACTAGACACTGAGTCTCAAAACAGCAAATATTCTTGTCAATATTGTATAAATTTTATCGTTCCTGAAAGCATTTAAAGTGGCTGTCTTTCTATTATACCTGAGTTTCTTAAGAGCAAATACTACCTGATATTAATCTTTTAATACTTAGCTCCAAGTTAAATTCCTGTGTCAGTGTTTAAGAGAATGGTTCCTCAGTTTTACAGATATGGGCTTATTCTAAAGTCTGTTCTGAATAGCATTTGTCCTTTCTTTCTTTTTTAAGGGAAAACAATCAGAGAACATTTATTACACTGAAGGGTGTACATCTACTATTGCATTTGGCCTTTCTAAAGTGCTTTTACTTTATTTTATCAGGCCCCCTGAGCTTTTGCACAATGGCTTTTCAAACTATCATCCTCCAGAAAACATTTTTGAGAATCTCTGAATTAGCTGCTTTCCATTTGGCCTCCTGAGAAAGGGATGCTGGAACGTAAGGGTCAATGAGGGAGGGAGACAAGCCGTGTGGCTGGGATCCAAACCCACCAGCCCCAGTGGACAGATGCCCTCTATCCCTGCCAGAATGCAGATGGGTAACAAGGAGGAAAGGAGGAACTCCCGGACTCCAGGTGAGAGGAGCCCAACTCACGTTTGAATTGATTGGGTTGACAGACTCCCATGCAGGTAGAAAATGCTGCTTTACTTCTGCCCTATCTGCTGAACTTTCTCTCAGGATCTCTTTTATCTTATATTTAAAAATTGAAGGGAGAAAAAGAGCTGACAGTCAAAGAAGTTTACATTTAAGTGCTAGTTTATAAGCAGTTTTCCGGAGTCTTAGGTCATTTCAAAGTTGCTATTTAATGGGTCTTACAGCGACTCCCCAGAGACAGGAAGCATTCCATCAAGCTCACCCCTCCTTTAGGGGCAGACTTGGGTTTGGTTTTATGAACAGTAATTATTTTTTCATAAGGTGCACTTTGCTTCCACACAGGATGGCATGATTCATAAAATAAAGTGTTTATGCTTTAATTCTTTCCAGGAATAAACCCTATTTCCTGCAACTATGAGTCCTACCAGAAACAAGCTGGTCCTCTTACAACTGTTGTGATCTTGTGTAGCCACATTAAGTGCCTCCGAATGCTCTAGAATGGGAGAATAAAGCAAAGAAGGAGAAGGAGAGCAGAGATGGCAGGGTAGCACCTGTTGGGGTTTCCCAAAGAGGATGTCTCCAGCACCCAGATATCCACTAGGGCTCTGGGGAGGCAAACAGAGCTGCCAGCCGAACTTTTTACTGGATTGATCATCCCTATAGCAGTTTGCTCTGATGATCAAATCCTTCTCAGCGCTGAAAGATGAAGGGCCTATCTCAGAGCAACTCTTTTGTCCCCCACCCATCTCCCTCATAGGTTTTAACTTATTTGGATAACTGGATAACTTAATTAATTCACTAGAAATAATGCTTCCCTGATGGTTCAGATGGTAAAGAATCCATCTGTAATGCGGGAGACCTGGGTTTGATCCCTGGGTTCGATCCCTGGGTTGGGAAAATCCCCTGGAGGAGGGCATGGCAATCCCTATGGACAGAGAAGCCTGGCGGGCTACAGTCCATGGGGTTGCAAAGAGTTGGACACGACTGAGCAACTAAGCACATGGTAGCAGTAATGAGTGCTGCAGTGACCTTCCTGACACCCAACCTTTCCCCTTCTCTCCTCTGTAGTAGCAGAGTCTTTGTTTCCTTTGGAGTAAGGGGTACAGGTGACAAGAACCTGCTTATCTACATCTCTCCCATCTGGAACCTCACAGCTGGCTTACAGGAAAGAGTCCAAACTCTTTGGCATGGGATACATCTAGGCAGTATAATCAGAGTGATATTTTGGGACTAATAATTTGGCAGCAGAAAGTAAAAGCAAGGAGTAAATTAGTTGCCAATTAGAACAGTTTGGCAGGATATGGGCCACACCCAGGAAGACATTGTGCCAGAACAATTATTTAGAGAGAATTTGGCCAAAGAATATAGTACACTGAAAGCCTTTTAGGAGCCAAGCCTTGTGCTAAGTGTTTTACATATGTTATCTCATTTGTGACAAAAGTAATTCCCTAAGAGCACCCATGCTTTTCTGCTGTGGCACTTTTCACAGCCAGTAACTATATAGTTGGGATTCTGTGGCAGCTCAGACAATAAAGAATCTGCCTGCAATAGTTAGTTGTTTGACGTTTGGATCTACTCTCTAAGTTTCCAACTATGTGCCTGGCAGGTAGTAGATGCTTGAAAAGTTTGTTGAATGAACACATGACTGTGTCTTAGTTAAAACGTGTGGAATGTAGATTTGTGAGAAGAAACCTCATGGAAATTGTAGGAAGCCCTGAATAATTAGTGTTCAGGAAGGGGCTATGCAGGGCAGTTCTGGGGACAGCTCAACATTCACTTGAGAATTGGCCATTAGTATTACAGCTGCTAATCCTTCTGCAGTATGGCTCTCAGATTAAATTCTTGAGGGCTAGATTCTGATTAGCCCAGTTTGGGTCAGGTGTCCATCAATGACCCAATCAGTTATGACCAAAAGGGCAGAGTCACACAGTGGGAACTGTCTGCAGGGTGTGCCTTACAGAGATTTGTGTTGGATGTTTCCTTCAGGCTTGAGTTACAGTACTGTTGGGCTATGAGTTCAACATTAATGAATCAAAGTCTATATTAAATAAGGTGTCTTTGAACAGAAATACACATAAAATGAGGTTATGCACTGACTGATTGACAAAAACGTTGTGACTAGCAGGGAACATTTATGTCCTCTAGGAACAATGGTTCAACATTTGCTAACTCAGTGTCTGTGGCAAGTGTATAGAATATAACTACTGCAACAAATGGAGTCAACTGTAGTTGGAAATGTATATTTCTACCAGCAATGTGTAAGAGTTTCCAATGAGCTACATTCTTGAAAATATTTATTAAATTTTAAATGTTTTTTAAACAGATGAAAAAATTTTGCCCATCTGGTAGTGTGTAGTAATACATATGGTGATATTTTTTTCCAGTCCGTGACTTGCCTCTTCATATTTTTAAAAAATTAAAGTATAGTTGATGTACAACATCATGTTAGTTTCAGCTGTATGGCAAAGTGATTCAGTTTTACTTAGTTTTACTCAGTTTTATATATATATATACATTCTTTTTCGGATTCTTTTCCCTTGTAAGCTATTACAAAATATTGAATATAGTTCCCTGTGCTATGCAGTAGTGTATTCATTAATCCTCAATTCCCAATACCTGTTCATTTTTATCAACTACGTATGTGATTCTCTTTCTCCTCTTCCCCTCCCCCTCCTTCTTTTTTAAGAAGGTCTTGGTTCTCCTACGTCCTTTGCATTTTCATATATGTTTTAGAACACACTTGTCAATTTCCACTAAAAATTCTTATGGAATCATAATTGCCATTGTATTGAATCTATAGTTCAATTTGGAGAAAATTGTCATCTTAACAATTTTGATACCTCATTTTTAAACAATGAAAGAACCCTGTGGAGTTTGGTGTGAGTGACAACAATAAAAAATAAACATTTCAGTCACTGTGATGTTTTTCCACTGAAAACTAGCTCACATCTATTCTCTTCCTCAGGTAGGAAATGTTCCCATGGTAAATGTCCAAACAATATAGAGCCTCTCTTTACCCTCCTATTTGTTCTGAAAAGAACTTCCTTTTTCTTCACTGAGTACATTGTTTACCCAATCAGAAAAACAAAAGAGAAAAGACAAACAGGAAAATAATTAAAAGAACAATTGCTGCAGTTTTGGTATGAATATTATGGGTTAAGATTGAGAAAGTAATTTTTCTCTTAAATAGGTATTTTAGATTTGTCTTACTCATTTAGTAATATCAACTTCCTCTAATATTCCCTGGCATTCTGAAGGAAGTTTTAAATAAACATTATTTTCTTTTATAAACAAATGTCTTCTCTTATGAGGCTGCTATAAAACAGAATACAGAGGGTATAACAGAGGCTATGCATGAATCACTTGCCATAGGTTTCTATACTTCGAAATAAAGATGCATGTAAGTCACAAGTTCATCTTAAAGATAGTAAGTTCAGCAAATCTGGAAAACTCAGCAGTGGCCACAGGACTGGAAAAGGTCAGTTTTCATTCCAATCCCAAAGAAAGGCAATGCCAAAGAATGCTCAAACTACCACACAATTGCACTCATCTCACATGCTAGTAAAGTAATGCTCAAAATTCTCCAAGCCAGGCTTCAGCAATATGTGAACTGTGAACTTCCTGATGTTCAAGCTGGTTTTAGAAAAGGCAGAGAAACCAGAGATCAAATTGCCAACATCTGCTGGATCATGGAAAAAGCAAGAGAGTTCCAGAATAGCATCTATTTCTGCTTTATTGACTATGGCAAAGCCTTTGACTGTGTGGATCACAATAAACTGTGGAAAATTCTGAAAGAGATGGGAATACCAGACCACCTGACCTGCCTCTTGAGAAATTGTATGCAGGTCAGGAAGCAACAGTTAGAACTGGACATGGAACAACAGACTGGTTCCAAATAGGAAAAGGAGTACGTCAAGGCTGTATATTGTCACCCTGCTTATTTAACTTATATGCAGAGTACATCATGAGAAACGCTGGACTGGAAGAAACACAAGCTGGAATCAAGATTGCTGGGAGAAATATCAATAACCTCAGATATGCAGATGACACCACCCTAATGGCAGAAAGTGAAGAGGAACTCAAAAGCCTCTTGATGAATGTGAAAGTGGAGAGTGAAAAAGTTGGCTTAAAGCTCAACATTCAGAAAACGAAGATCATGGCATCTGGTCCCATCACTTCATGGGAAATAAATGGGGAAACAGTGGAAACAGTGTCAGACTTTATTTTTGGGGGCTCCAAAATCACTGCAGATGGTGATTGCAGCCATGAAATTAAAAAACGCTTACTCCTTGGAAGGAAAGTTATGACCAACCTAGATAGCACATTGGAAAGCAGAGACATTACTTTGCCAACAAAGGTCTCTCTAGTCAAGGCTATGGTTTTTCCTGTGGTCATGTATGGATGTGAGAGTTGGACTGTGAAGAAGGCTGAGCGCCGAAGAATTGGTGCTTTTGAACTGTGGTGTTGGAGAAGACTCTTGAGAGTCCCTTGGACTGCAAGGAGATCCAACCAGTCCATTCTGAAGGAGATGAGCCCTGGGATTTCTTTGGAAGGACTGATGCTAAAGCTGAAACTCCAGTACTTTGGCCACCTCATGCGAAGAGTTGACTCATTGGAAAAGACTCTGATGCTGGGAGGGATTGGGGGCAGGAGGAGAAGGGGACGACAGAGGATGAGATGGCTGGATGGCATCACTGACTTGATGAACCTGAGTCTGAGTGAACTCTGGGAGTTGGTGATGGACAGGGAGGTCTGGCGTGCTGCGATTCATGGGGTCGCAAAGAGTCGGACACAACTGAGCAACTGAACTGAACTGAAGTGAACTGAAGTTCTGATTACCTACTAGAATTATACTGATCTATAGTCCCGGAAGTTTTTTGTTTTGTTTGTTTTAAATCTGACCTGGTCAGGAGCCAGTCACAGATCTCTGATAAGTTGACAATGAGCATCTTCCATTTTGAGGTTCCTCTCTCTCCATGCCTCTGGACACTTTATAAAGAGATGAGGCTTTGGACTCATTAGTAGCACTAGTGCTTTAAGTTGTTTTTATAACTAATTAACCAGGGAGTAAATGAAATCCTGCTACGCCAGGTGACAAGGGGCAGGAAAAGCATGTACAGGATATGGTTTCTGCTGTTATAATTCTACAACATACTTGGGCAGACAGAACCCAGATGCCCATAACATTCCATGGAGTATCATAGCACATACGTATTACAGACCCTTAGGGGAGAATTTACATTTTGAAGCATGACAATCTCAATACACACCCAGTAAGAGCACAATACACTAGAAAAGGGAGTCTCTCACTCTTTCTTTGGAGATTGCATTAGCCATTTTCTTTTCGGCTGTTATCTGAAAGTATGTGTTTATGTATTTATTTGCTCTCTTACATTTTTGTCTGTCTACTCTCATGTAAGTTTCATGAGGAGCTCAGGTTCAATATCAGGAGAAAAGCTTATAAATGATAGTTACAAATTGTGGAATCCATGATTTATAAAAGGGATGTTCTCTGTGTTACTGGAGTCAGAAGGATCTTCCCAGAAGAGGTGACATTCACCCTGTGTGAGAAGTCCCAAGGGTGCATTTGCAAGAGTGGGTTGATGCGTCAAAAGGAGTACATATTTAACATTTTGTTAGATATTGCTAAATTGCCACCTTTAGTTTTGATGAGTGAGCAGGCGTTTATCTGGCATATAAAGGTGTAACAAAGGGGTGATATTCCTGGCACAGGGAGGAGCAGGAATAAAGACACAGCATGTGCAAGTGATCATGCAGTTTGGTGGGGTATGTGGTAGGGAGTGGGCAGACTAAAATAATTTAGGGCCAGGTCAAGAATTGGGTGAGCTGAGGCATCAGGGCAAATCTCTCAGAAGTAATCTGAGAGAAGTAATAGGATAAATCTCTCAGAAGTAATAGGATAGAAGGCAAAGGTGAGTAGGGGCATGAATCCGTTTCTGTGGATGGTATCTTTACTGCTGCCTCCCTCTCTCCCTGCCTGCTTTCTTGGTTTTCCGAGTGCCTGCCTTGCCCTCCTGCCCTCACACATTTATTGAACACCAGTTGCATGCCAGGCACTACTGTAGGCACTGCAGAGAGCAAGACAAAGTCCTGCTCTCATAGTATCTGCCTTCTAGTGGGGGAGACATAGAATCAACAAGAGAATGAAGGAAGGGAGGAAGAGAGGTAGGGAGGAAGAGAGGAAGGGAGGAAAGGAATCTGGGAGGCAGGAGTGCTGTGAGGGAAATCATGAAAAGAAGGGTAGTGTGGGGTGACAAAGAGGTGGCCCTGGCGACCTGGAAGGTGGATGCTGCTCACTCACTTCCTGCCCAAGTCCCACCCCCGCCCTGTCTGTCCCAGAAGTCACTGCTCACCCAGGGCACTGGGATTTCCCTCCTTTCTGAACTTGACTTCTGATTTCATGGTATCTATTTCTCATGCTTCTTGTTTTCATTTCCCATCTCCCCTCTTTGACTGTAAGCTCCTTGAGGGCAGGGCTGAGTTGTTTTTACATGTTTGGATCTTACGCTAGAGTCCAGTGCCTTGAAGCACAGAAACTTGATTTAAAAAAAAAAACAAAAAAATCTCCATTGTTGAAAAACTTAGCAAGTTTACATTTTCTGTTTTTTCTTTTTCTCTTGTTTCTGAGGTTGCTTGCATGATACATGGTCACCACTTCTGAAGAATACTTTTGCTCCTGCTGAGTCGTCCTGCCTGCACCTTCCATCCTTGCAGGAACAGCCACGTTGTCCGGCTGGCGATAAATGAAGGGCCTCCCTGGTTGGGCTCCTCAGCTCATAATGAGGATTCCCAGCAGGCCTGGATGGATCCGAAGTAATGTGAGCCTGCTGTCCCACCAATGTCTTTAATAATAAATGACAAAGAAGGCAGAGGGTGTGACATATTCATTTCTTTATTATGAAATGTCCCTGTAAATTTTCAGTGCCCACATTTAAAGTAAAAAAGAAAGCAAATTGAGCTTTGGGGCCTCTGGTTGTATATCATGAAACAGTTTCCGCTTGGAGTGAGAAAATGACTTTTGGGGGTCAGAGAATTTTCTAGAGATTATGAAGGCACTTCATTTGGGGGTTTAATTGCAGACTTTCAGTAAGGGTGATATTAGATTATTCATGACCAGTTGATTTAAATGGGGAATGAATTATGATGAGAAATATGAGTTATAGCCCCCCTGAAGACCTTTGGCTTAAAACTCAACATTCAGAAAACTAAGATCAGGACATCTGGTCCCATCACTTCATGGCATATAGATGGGGAAACAGTGGAAACAGTGAGAGACTTTATCTTTTTGGGCTCCAAAATCACTGCAGATAGTGACTGCAGCCATAAAATTAAAAAGACACTTGCTCCTTGAAGAAAAGTTATAACCAACCTAGACAGCATATTAAAAAGAAGAGACATTACTTTGCCAACAAAGGTCTGTCTAGTGAAAGCTATGGTTTTTCCAGTAGTCATATATGGATGGAGAGTTGGACTATAAAGAAAGCTGAGCACTGAAAAATGGATGCTTTTAAACTGTGGTATTGGAGAAAACTCTTGAGAGTCCCTTGGACTGCAAGATCCAACCAGTCCATCCTAAAGGAGATCAGTCCTGGGTGTTCATTGGAAGGACTGATGCTGAAGCTGAAACTCCAATACTTTGGTCATCTGATGCGAAGAACTGACTCATTTGAAAAGACCCTGATGCTGGGAAAGGTTGAAGGCGGGAGGAGAAGGGGATGACAGAGGATGAGATGGTTGGATGGCATCACCAGCTCAATGGACATGAGTTTGAGTAAATTCCAAGAGTTGGTGATGGACAGGGAGGCCTGGCGTGCTGCAGTCCATGGGGGCTCAAAGAGTCGGACATGACTGAGTGACTGAAGTAAACCGACTGAAGACCTTCAGAAAATTGTAACTATCTGTCTTTGTAGGAGAAGTTACCTTTTTCCAGCTTGTCAGTACAGGCTTTGTGGTAACAGATTCTAGAAACATGGTGTCAGAACTGGAAAGAGCACCAGTGATCCAGTCTCTTCCTCTTGTAAATGTGAAAGTGAGATCAGAGCCATAAAAGGACTTACTGAAGATCCCTCGGCCAGGCAGTGGTTAATGCTTATGGATTAGGTCTTGTGACCTGTTCGCATTTTCCTCTATTATGGAGATGTGATGACAAAGAGCTTGGTGGACTGTCAAGTCTTAAGTGAGCTACTGGCTCCCCATCATCTCCATGGGCTGTCTCTGACTTCCCTAGGCCTTAGCTTACTCGGTGACATTAGTTGATGTCCAGGTTCTCTTCTGTATTTAAAATTTCATTCCTTCATGGCTCTGTGTTTTGCTTAATCACGCAATCGTGTCCAACTCTTTGTGACCCCATGGACTGTAGCCCATCAGGCTCCTCTGTCCATGGGATTCTCCAGGCAAGAATACTGGAGTGGGTAGCCATTCCCTCCTCCAGGGGATCGTCCCAACCCAGGGAGAGATAGAGGTTGAAAGAACCTTGGAATTCATCAAGAAACTCTTAAGTTTTGCCTCCACTGACTCCTTCTTCAGTCTCATCTCTCACCACCTTGTGCCCATCCCATTCCCTGACCTACCAGTTCAACTCCCCAGGTGCCCAGCATCCCACCTCTCAGAGCATCTGTCTGATATGCCCTTGGCTATCCTTGCCCTGTTAGGGCCTGCTTCTTCTTTAAGGCTCTGTTTGATCATTACCTTCTCAGGAAGACTTTCGTTTTTTTTCAATAATTTTATTTATTTATTGGCTGTACGGGGCATTCATTGCTGTGTGAGCTTTTCTCCAGTTGTGGTGAGCAGGGGCTACTTTCTATTTGTGGTACTCAGGCTTCTCTTTGAGGTGGCCTCTCTTGTTGCCGAGCGCTCTAGGGCAAGCTGGCTTCAGTAGTTGTGGTTCCTGAGTTCTAGAGCCTGAGCTCAGGAGTTGTGGTACACAGGCTTAGTTGCTCTGTGCCATGTGGGATCTTCCACAGTCCAGGGATCAAACCCTTGTCTCCTGCACTGGCAGGTGGATTCTTTACCACTGAGCCACCAGGGAAGCCCCAGGAAGGCTTTCTTGATGTCCTCTTGTAGGCTTCCCCAGCACCCAGTGCCTCTTGCTACCACAGCGTTTATCACAACACTGCATGAAAACTGTCTACTTAGATTTCTCTCTCTTTATACACTGCTAACTCCTCAGCTCTGAATACCAGTACCTGTACTGTGTCTGGAAACGTAGGAGAGGCTCAGTAAATGTTTGTTTAATAATATGTATTGATAGATTGCTGATGGGCTTTCTCTAAAATAACAACAGTTTGACACTTAGGTCCACGCCTTGTCTTTGAAGACTTTGACTTCTGGGCATTGGCTGGTGGGAGTAGCCAATTGGTGGCTTGGATGGAGTAATGACGGTGTTAAGATTTATCCCTTGGTGCCACTTTGCTAATGGAGGAGCTCAAGGTGAATGACTTCTGAGCCTTCATCACAGGACAGCATGGATCTTAGTCATTTAGCATCTGGCCAAACCGTGTTTCAAGGAGGGCGCTCCAGAAAGATACATTGCAGACCCCATAGAAGGCATAGCCTCTCCCAGGTTTACAAGGTCTAGTGTACACTGGCAGCCTCTTTAGAGTTCTGGGGAGATGGGTGTGAGGCTTCTCGCTGCAGCTGGAAGATGGAAAGAGGTCAGCCATTCTTTGAAATTCTCAGAAGTTTTTCTCTCTGAGTTTGCTGAGTGGTTTCTAATGTGTGTGAACGCAGGCTGTTGCTAATTGCTGCTGATTGCTGGGAAACTGCTGGTAATAGCAAGTGACTGTCCTGGCAGCAGCCAAGGCCTATCCCGAGATAGCTGGTGTGGGGATAGAATGGTGTAGGCAGTGCTGGGGTGCCTGCACCCAGGAGCCGAGGACACCCAGGCAGCGGGGAGCCAGAGGGAAAAGCTCTTTGGGAGCCCAAGGCCACCAAAATGTGGGAACAGAGGGCATGATTCCAGCAGGAATTGGAACTGTGCTGTGTTAAATTTTACGTTAAATGATGAATGGAAGTTGGTCACTAAGCTTGAGGAAAGTTGCTTCTCAATACCTCAGAATGTCAGGATTCTCAAAGGAGTCCAGGATAAAATAAGAGAAGTAATGCCAAAAGGAAACATGGAAATTTAAGATTTTGATAACATAATCAAAATTAATGGAGAGTATGCCCATGACATGGAACAGAAAGGTAGTCCAGACTATTGAGATCATCTAGTCACTAATGGCCCTCTCCCCTCTCTCCAGCACAGTTATGAGGGGGCTTTTCCCGGCCACTCACTTTCCCTTCTCCAGGGCTGGGGTGGAGATGGGGAGAGAGGCACATGCATTTCTGGAGCTCACCAAATGCCTTGTAGTAGGCTTTAGGGACATAACATGAAACGAGATGGAGTTTAAAGTGTTTTAAACTTTAAATCCTAACCTTTAGTCCTTCCTGCTTTTTCTTTATTCATCTGAAAATTTAATCTAGCTAGTGATCCTGCCTAGTTTGAGTAAACTCTGGGAGATAGCAAAGGATAGGGAAGCCTGGCATGCTGCAGTGCATGGTGTTGCAAAGAGTTGTTCATGACTGAGAGACTAAAAACAAAAGTGACCCTGCCTGGATGCCATTTCCTTTTCTTTGGTTGGGATGGGTGTGTGTGTGTGTGTGTGTGTCCCTGAGGCAGGTGCATGATGTTCCACTAGGAAGGTCAGGGTCCTTTCTGGGTAAATGGGGGTCAAAAGCAGACAGGAAGGGACAGAAGGCTTGGCTCGGGGGGCCTTTAGATCAAGAGGGCTTCTGGGGCCTGGTTGAACTAGTTACTCTTTGCTGGAGTGAAGTCCCATCCAAGACAAGCATATTTGATCGGTGATTGCATCAGTTGGGATTGTAGCAGGAATAGGTGAAATGGTTAGTTGGAGAGAGTTTAATGAGTGGATTTTTTCCAGAGACATGGATAGGACCAAGGAAATCAGTGAAGGATGAAGCACCCAGAGAACAGCAACAGTGGAGAGTGCCTTCTGATGACAATTGGCAGTCGCACAGAGCTGCCACCTGAGGACAATGTACCAGCTGAAGACTGAACATCTGACCACCGTGGTACATCTGTCTCTTCTCACTGGAACATCTACAGGCATTATTAAACCCACTTGACAGATGAGGCATGTTAAGGCCTTTACCCAATACCACACCTCCAGTAAGTGGGGAGACAGACTTGAATGCAGATCTGTCTGAATCTAAATGTCATGTCCTTGTAACCATTATATCTCTCATTCAAGGGCGTAGGAGGTGAAGGCAGGGGTGGCATCATCCTTACCTGTCCCTTTTATTATGAAAGCAAAAACTACTGTGTCGCCCCCAGCAGACTTCTGCTTGTTTCTTACCGGCCAGAACTGTGTTTCATGATCCACTGCATGGCCCCTGTACAGGCCTGCCACCCACTCCTCCAGCTGCAAAGCAGCATCTGGCTTTTCCATCCTGTGTACTGGGAAGTGAAAAGGGAATAGGAGTGAGAATGGTTCTTAGATCTACCAACGAGTGACTGACTTCTTGTTTTCACAGTTTTTTTTTTTTTTTTTTTTTTTGTGACACAGTCTTTCTTTAGATAATCTGACACATTCCACCTGGTTTGGGTCCATCATTGCAAGACTCTTCACTTTCTGGGCATGTAAGGTGACAGCATCTTTCTGATCTATTGTGTATTGCTTGTCCTTTCTCTGCAGAGCTCCAAGTGAGGCAAGATGGGGAAGAATGAGAACTAGAGCTCAGCTACAAGAGTTGTGTGTGCCAGGAGGGAGGTAAGAAAACTGGTCCTGGGTGATGAGTACCACAGAGCAGGAGGTGAACAAAATCCAGATGTCCCAAGAGTGGGCCAGTGGTTTCCCTGGGGAATGTGAAGGGAGCTGCTAATAAGCCCCAGCATCCCAGGAGCCAAGTCTCCCTAGTATCCAGGGTTCCTCCCAGCTTGCATCTGCCCACAAGGATCTCATGTACCACTGTCAGGGATCTGGCTGAGGTCTCAACAGCCTATGTTTACCACTGTCCTGTGGGGAACAGGATACTGTTCCCAATCAGTTCCTATCTTGCTTCTTTGAAACTCAGAATCATTGTGACATGAGCCTTTGGGTGGGGACTTTGAAATCTCGTTTTCTCTAAAGAAGTAGTTTTCAAAAACATTTGACCTTGACCACAGTAAGAAATACATTTCACATTAAAATGCAGTATATATATGTTAATATGCACACATATGTGGAACTGAGATAGGTTTCCATGAAATTTACCCTTACCACATTTGATGAGCTCTAGTGTGGCCCATTCCATTTCACTTAAAATATGTTAATCACAACACAGTAAACTGTTGTATATCCCACGAATGGGTCCTGACCCATAGTAGGAAAAAGTAGTCTTGAAGGATTCAGGCTTGAGTTTTGTTCTTTGGCTGTCAGGGCCTTGTGCCACCTTGGGAGCAAACCTGCCCTCCCTGAGCCGATGAAACCCATTTCCTGACAACTGAATGCTTTAATTTCCTCCTCACAGATGGACCAGAAATGAACTGGCATTTCCTGGGGAATCCAAAGACTTACGATGTAAATAACTTGCATGTATTTCTTCATGTAGTTTTCATCCTATCCATTTGATATTTGAATTCTTCTTTCACAAATGAAATTAAAGAAATTGAATGATTCATCGGTGGTCACGAAGGTAATAACTGGGAAAACGGGCACTTCAACCTGAGACTGCAGCTTCAAGACCAAGTACCTTTCTTCTGTATCAATCAGATTCCTATCCCCAGGGCTCTCCTATATAGCAACTCTGGAGCTTGAATTCCTTTTCCATTTTCCCTCCTGAATCCCAAACCCTCTCTTTGCTATATATATACCGCTGGAATAATTTGAAAGTAAAGATTTTATGTAGCAAACAATGTCCTCTACGTGTGTGGCAATCATCCTTAGCCTCATGAGTATATATAACCTTGTCTTATTCTCATGAGTATTTCTCAGTAACATTTTGATGGGTGCAAGAGCTGACATGGCAGAAGCAGTTGTCTGTTGTGTTGTCTCCAATGACACATGACAATCTTCCTCCTTAATTAGGAACAGGATGTATGCATGATTTATATCTGCAAGCTATGACTCTCCAAGAGGTGAAGTCTCAGTTGTTAGTATTTGAAATATCCTCTATAAACTCTAAAGTTAGTACAACAGAATGTGAATGGCATAATGGCAGATACATCAGCTTTTGCCTGACATAATAAAAAAAATAAAAGTTCTTATTACCCTATAACCTGTTTATGTATGAAATAAATGTGCCAATATATGGCATCTAGAGATATCTAGAATCATAGAATTTGAAAGTTTTAATGATCTCTGTTGAAGTTTGAGGTCAGTGTCTTTGTGCTTGAAGGATATTTTCTAATGGATTGGGGGTGGTAGTGCTAAAAGGAACATGAATCATGCATGAATAAGGAAGAAAATCTCCTAGAATTCTTCTGAGGGAATGGAAGCTTGATTACTTAAAAAATATAATAATTATAAAACAAATGCACATTTATTATAGACAATTTTGAAACAAAAAAAGGTATATGGTAGCAAATAATATGCTTTTAATACCCAGAGTTAACTGTTAAAATTTTAGATATATTTCATTTTAGTCTTTTTAATACCTCTCAAATAAACACAAGGGTTCATATGTTTACACAATTAGGATCAAGTTCATCATACTGAAATGTAGTTCTATATCTCTGCTTTTCTTTAAAAAAATTATATTAATGAAGAACTTTCCCCAATGCTGCTATATATTCTCTGGAAATATATATTTTAAAATCTACTCCTTTCCTGGACATTATGGGGTGTTTTAGGATATTAAAAATATACAGTCCACTATTGCTTTGTTTTTACCTGCAAAATTGTAAAATTTCTACGTGTAGGAAAAGCAGTGCAAGAAGTTAGAAAACATTGAGAATATAAACAGTTCTTGTAAAAACAGTTTTAACATTACCATTGCCTGCTTGCAATCATTTTGCTTATGAAGGCTCATTTTTTTTTCTTGCTTTGTTTCTTGATAGCACAGGTATTTGTTTATTCTGCATATATTTGGCTTTATACCACACACTTCTTCCAAACTCCTCCTTTCTGTCCCTGATTGCAGTGCTGCCCCTGTCCCTTTGATGATTGATGTTAGCTTTTGGTGCTGATCAATTAAATCACTCGTGTCAACTTCAGAAAGAACGCCTTTTATTAATGACATTCTTTGACTAATAGGTTTTTCTTTAAATGTCATGTTTCCATGTTAAGACATTTCATTAAGACCTAAAGTGTTTCAGTAAGTTGCAATAAAGTTTATTTCAAAAAGAAAGGAATTTGAAAGGAAAAAAGCCCAATTTTTTTCCCTACATGACCATTTGCCTCATGGCTCAACAAAGCAAATGTCGCCAGAAGTTGACCTGAGTTTGGTGTTGGGTGGGCAGTGATACTCCTGGTCTGAACCCTAGGATGGCCTGTGGTGGCTGCCCTTTAATTGTTCACCATGACTGGAGCTTTTTTGATCATTTTGTTTATACTCAATATTCCTCATAGAGCTCTAATTTCCTCTCTGTGTTATGTTGCTACTAAACTAATCATTAAAGTGATTTTCCACAAGGCACAAAAACAGAGATCTCCCACGTTACCTGGGAAGTTGTTACAATTGCTGGTCGTGGGCCTTAATTCTGGAGATTCTGACTCAGCAAGTCTAGGATGGGGTCCACGACTGGAGAACCACCCTCCCGCGAGGGGGCTTCGGAGCTTTATCAACTCTTCCCTCTATTCTGCTAGAATAGAAGTTAAAACAACAAAGTCTGAAAACAGCTTTTCAAAAAAATGCTGTGCTTATTCATGCTAATATAAGCTTCAGAAAAGTAATGACTTTCAGAAGCTTACAAGAGGTGACTGTATAACACCAGGTAGTTAACAGCTGCTTCACTTCTGGAAAAACTGTGAGATGTTCTGTCCACTATTTCTGCCTTCCTTCTGTCCTTACTTTGTCCACAATGTCTCAGCAATTGAATCAGCATTCTCTTATGATGTGTTGGGTGATGCCAGTGGATGTTTTCATGAAAAATGAGAAAGGGGGCATAAATACTTAATTAGTTTTACAAGAGCATAAAAATAGTAATGTGCTTCACAATTTTTGGTGTGGAGGGATCATCCTACACTGATATATAAATATGCTATTCCTTCTAAGTGGGTTGTTGGGATAAGTAATGTAAGTTATTTAAAACAATGTGTGCATTATGTTTTTATGTTTCAGATAATTCAGTCTAGACATATAAGTGTGTGTGTATGAATTGTTTGGAATTCATTCCAGTTTGGGCAGTTAACCTAGGCTCCATGCTTGTTTCTAGAATGGTTTGTTGATATACAATGAAACAACACATTTTACAGACAGCCCCTCAACCCTTCCAGCCATCTTGGATCAAAATGGGACTAGACATTTTGTTAATGTTACAAATGAGTTCTCCTTGGTGAAATTAATAGTTTGCTATTTTGTACAATGGTTTTAGAATTTTTTGTTGAAATTACTGGTCTTTAAGATACATGGATTGATCAAAATATTTGAGAGAAACTCTCCAATTCTGCATGAAAGGGTACAAGAAACTAGAAAGCCTACCTCCCTCATGTGTGGAGTTGGTGCCTGAGACTTGAATACAATATGTTCTTATGTTCCCACAGTTTAGAAAATTCTGGTTATTTGAGGTTGACTGAGAGGTGAACTGAATTTTGCCTTTAGATTTTTTTTTTTTTTTTGGTTTGGTTTGGTATTAGTTGCTCAGTCATGTCCAAACCTTTGCGACCCCAGGGACTGTAGCTGGCCAGGCTCCTCTGCCAATGGAATTCTCTAGGCAAGAATACCAGACTGGGTTGCCATTGCCTTCTCCAGGGTATCTTCCCAACCCAGGGATCAAACCTGGGTCTTCCCCACTGCAGACAGATTTATGTTTTTTTTTTTTTTTAATTTTTTTAATGCAAGATGTGGTCAGAGCATTTAAGACAGAGGCTGGACTTCATCTAGCTAAGACAACAGATTGCTTTTGTGCCAAGTGCCAATAAATGCCTGTACTAGTTGTAAAATTTAATCTGAAAACTGCTTTATATATAAGCTGACACAAAATTCAAGCATTTATTAATAATCTGATACAAATGTACTTTCATATAACACTTATAATATCAAGATTTAAATGGAAAATCTTTTGAATTATTAAAAGAACCATTCCACATTACAAAAAAATTTTTTTTATTTGCCTTAAATTGAAGCTCAGTTTTCTGATGAGAGGAATCAGAATAAATACATGTTCAACTTAAATTTTATGATAGCTATTATATATTAAGAGAATTTCAGAAAGACGTCTACTTCTGCTTCATTGACTATGCTAAAGCCTTTGACTGTGTGCATCAAAACAAACTGTGGAAAATTCTTCAAGTGATGGGAATACCAGACCCCCTTACCTGCCTCCTGAAAAATCTGTATGCAGGTCAAGAAGCAACAGTTAGAACCGGACATGGAATAACGGACTAGATCCAAATTGGGAAAGGAGTATTGTCACCCTCGGAGAAGGCAATGGCACCCCACTCCAGTACTCTTGCCTGGAAAATCCATGGACAGAGGAGCCTGGTAGGCTGCAGTCCATGGGGTCGCTGAGAGTCGGACATGACTGAGCAACTCCACTTTTACTTTTCTCTTTCATGCATTGGAGAAGGCAATGGCAACCCACTCCAGTGTTCTTGCCTGAGAATCCCAGGGATGGCGGAGCCTGGTGGGCTGCCGTCTATGGGGTCACACAGAGTCGGACACAACTGAAGCGACTTAGCAGCAGTGTTAGCATTGTCACCCTGCTTATTAACTTATATGCAGAATACATCATGTGAAATGCTGGGCTGGATGAAGCACAAGCTGGAATTAAGATTGCAGGGAGTAATATCAATAACCTCAGATATGCAGATGACACCACCCTTATGGCAGAAAGTGAAGAGGAACTAAACAGCCTCTTGATGAAAGTGAAAGAGGAGAGTGAAAAAGCTGGCTTAAAACTCAACATTCAAAAAACGAAGATCATGGCATCTGGTCCCATCACTTCATGGCAAATAGATGGGGAAACAATGGAAACAGTGACAGATTTTATTTTCTTGGGCTCCAAAATCACTGCAGATGGTGACTGCAGCCATGAAATTAAAAGACGCTTACTCCTTGGAAGAAAAGCTATGACCAACCTAGACAGCATATTGGAAAGCAGAGACATTACTTTGCCAACAAAGGTCCATCTAGTCAAAGCTATGGTTTTTCTAGTAGTTATGTATAGATGTGAGAGTTGGACCATAAACAAAGCTGAGCACCGAAGAACTGATGCTTTTGAATTGTGGTGTTGGAGGAGACTCTTGAGAGTTGCTTGGACTGCAAGGAGATCCAACCAGTCCATCCTAAAGGAAGTCAGTCCTTAATATTCACTGGAAGGACTGATGCTGAAGCTGAAGCTCCAATACTTTGGCCACCTGATACGAAGAACTGACTCATTAGAACAGACCCTGATGCTGGGAAATATTAAAGGCAGAAGGAGAAGGGGATGACAGAGGAAGAGATGGTTGGATAGCATCATATCAATGGATATGAGTTTGAGCAAGCTCTGGGAGTTGGTATGGACAAGGAAGCCTGGAATACTACAGTCCATGGGGTTACAAAGAGCTGGACACAATTGAGCAACTGAACTGAAATGATTGATTATATATTTATCTGATAATAAATGTATTCATCTGACAATATAATGGCTAGCTGATGCTTTGTCTTCTCAAAATGCTTGTGCTGATAGTCTTCCTATTATTTTAAATTCTTCACTAAATAGCTATGGAAAAAACACTTTCACTTCTGAGAAGAAAGAGTAGACATACTTTTCCTCATTTCATCTGCTTAGTACAATCCCATATCCTGGACAATATATATAAAGCAAACACAAGATTTTGAAAGATGAAAAAAAGAAGGCAGACAGCTAGGAACCTCAGAGCCCAGTGAGCAACATAATGGTCAATTTCCTGGGTTTTCTTTTTGTCTCATATATCCCAGACTTGGAACTTAATGAACTGGTAAGCCAGAACCACCACCAAGTTCAGACAAAAAAAAGCCCCAGCATAAATCTGCTCTCTCTAGCCAAATGATCAGGAAAGGGGAAATTTAGGAAGACAGAAAATGTGTAGACAATAACTGCTTTACCCCAGCTAAACACCGCAGAAAACCCATGAGTCACCTTCACCTACTCAAGAAAAAATTCCTACCCTGTCCTCACTGCAGCAAGGAAGTCCCTTGCCTGGAGTGGGTCAGAGGAGACCTAGTGGAGAGTTGGGACTTCCGTCACTGCCCAGTGGCAATGAGACCACCTGCCTGCCCCTCCATAGTGTCAGTAGAAATATAGGTTTTCTATATATAATACAATACCCAGAGAAGTCACCAAAAAAGCTGTAACGTAGAGATACATTCAAAAATAATATAGATTTATTATAACCTACACGAAGATAGGGAAAAGAAAACAGAAATGAAAAACTGAGAGAACAAACAGAAAACAAAATATAAAATGGCAGGCTTAAGTCATAACATTAATAATTATATTAAATGTAAAGGGTTTAAATATATCAATTATCAGATTGACATTGGCCAAGTTTATTTAAAAAAAACATGACTCAACCATATGCTATCGATAAGAAACTCACTTCAAATATAACACTATAGAAAGGTTGAAGGTAAAAAGATATATTACATAAACATTACTCAAAATAAGTCAGGAGTGGCTATATTAATATCATATAAAGTAGGCTTTAGAGCAAAGAAAATGTCAGGAAAAGATATTATATAATGATGAGAGGTCAGTACCTCAAGAAGAGAGAGTAATCCTAAAGATGCATGCATCAAACGATAGAGCTGCAAAATATATGAAGCAAAAACTGATAGAACCAAAAGGAGAAATGGACAAATCCACCATGATGGTTGGAGAGCTTCAATATTCCTCTATTAACACTGATAGAACAACTAAACAGAAAATTAGCAAGGATATAGAACTCAACAACACTATCAGCCAACAAAATTTAATTGACATTTGTAGAAAGCTTCACCCACCCACAGCAGTGTACATAGTCTTTTCAAGTGTTCATGGAACATATACCAAAATAAAACACGTCTTAGGCCATAAAACTTTAAGAGAATAGATGTCATATAGTATGTACTTTCTGGACACATTGGAATTAATCTAGAAATCGCTAACAGAAGGATCACAGCAAAATCTCCATGTACCTGGAAACTAGACAATACATTTCTAGGTAATCTGTGGGTATTGATTGTATGGAGGTAAAAAGAAACTGAACGGAATGAAAATGAATCTTCACTATATCAAAATCTGTGGGACTTAGCTAAAGCACTACTGAAAAGAAAATTTATAGCATTAAAATGCTTTCATTAGAAAAGAGGAAAAATCTCAAATCACTAATCTAAGTTCTTACTTTAAGAACCTAGAAAAAGAACAAAATAAGTGGGAAACAAGCATAAGGGAGGAAATAATCAAGACCAGATATCAATGAAATTAAAAACCAAAGTAGAGAAAATCAGTGGAACAAAAATTGGTTCATCATTTTTTTAATTAAAAATAATTTATTTTATATTGGATTATCATTGATTAATAATATTCTGTTAGTTTCAGGTTACAGCAGAGTGATTCAGTTACACATATACAAGTATCTATTCTTTTTCAAATTCCCACAACCTAAATATTCCCATTTAGGTTATTACAGAATATCAGTTCTTTCAAAAGACCAATAAAATGGACAAATATCCAGCAAGATAAACAAAGAAAAAAAACAAAGAAAATGAAAAATAGCAGGAATGAAACAGGGAATATCACTAAGCACTTTGTGGCTATCAAAAGGGTAATAAGGGAACATTATGACATAAATCGGAGAAGGCAATGGCACCCCACTCCAGTACTCTTACCTGGAAAATCCCATGGACGGAGGAGTCTGGTGGGCTGCAGTCCATGGGGTCGCTAGGAGTCGGACACGACTGAGTGACTTCACTTTCACTTTTCACTTTCATGCATTGGAGAAGGAAATGGCAACCCACTCCAGTGTTCTTGCCTGGAGAATCCCAGGGACTGGGGAGCCTGGTAGGCTGCCGTCTGTGGGGTCGCACAGAGTCAGACACGACTGAATCGACTTAGCAGCAGCAGCATGACATAAATATGACAACTTAAATGAAATGGACCAATTCCTTGAAAAACACAAGCTACTACAACTCACCCAATATGAAATAGACAACTTGAATATTCCTATAACTATTAAGGAATTTTAAATTAATAATTTAAACCCTCCCCAAATTAATCTCCAGGCCCAGAAGTTTTCACTGGAGAATACTAAAAAGTGTTTAAAGAAGAACTAACACCAATCCTATACAATCTCTTCAAAACAGAAAAAAGGAAGCATTTCCAGTCCATTTTATGAAGCCAATATTATCTCGATTCTAAAAACCAGATAAAGACAGTACAAAAAAGAAAAAGAAAATTATAGACCAATATCCACATAAATAGAGACATAAAAGTTTTTGCAAAATATTGGCAAATAGAATTTGGCATTCTCAGTGGTAGAGAATCTGTCTGCCAATGAAGGAGAGATGGATTCAATCCCTAGGTCAGAAAGATCCCCTGGAGAAGGAAATGGCAACCCACTCCTGTATTCTTGCCTGGGAAATCCCATGGACAGAGAAGCCTGGCAGGCTACAGTCCATGGGGTTGCAAAGAGTCGACATCACTTAGTGACTAAACAACAACAAAAATCATGTTCATGGTTTGAAAGACTGAGCATAGTAAAGATGTCAATTCTCTCTGAATGAAATGTTTAATGCCATTCTTAATAAAATACTAGCAAAAATTTTATGGATATAAAGATTACCCCAAAATTTGTAAGGAAAGGCAAGATGAACATCATTATAACTGTGAAATTTTGACAGATTTAAAAATTGCTGTTCAGTTCAGTTGCTCAGTTGTGTCCGACTCTTTGCAACCCCATGGCCTGTAGCACACCAGGTTTCCTGTCCATCACCAACTCATGGAGCTTGCTCAAACTCATGTCCATTGAGTCGATGATGCCATCCAACCATCTCATTCTCTGTCATCCCCTTTTGCCTTCAATCTTTCCCAGCATCAGTTGTTACTATTTTTTCCTAGGACATTGATTTTGAACCCATTTGGGACCCTACTGAGGTTTCCCATGGCTTTCCCTGAATAATGTGGAAAAGTTGATTCTTACTTTCCCATCTGGGCGTCCTGTGCTCTGGCTATGAAGCCAAAAGGAGTGAGCTGTCTAACACGAAAGCACCTGTAATGTGAAGTATTTCTGGAAACTCCACTGAGTTCTCAGCCCCAGATCCAGTAAAGAGAACTGGAGTGAACCTCATTGCTCCGTGTGATTTAGACAAGTGGAGTGTGGTCCAAAGAGAACTACTGTTCCTCTGGGGTGTGTTAGAGAGTCTGGGACCAGAAGGTCTGTTAGGTTCTGCCTGGTTGGCTGACCTTCAAATCCAACAGTGGTTCCAGAGTTTCTTTGTCTCTTATAGTGGATACAGAGTGACTTCTCCTTCATGGAACTGACAGTGTCACCTTCATGGGACAAACATCCTTGGGATTTAACCAGATGTTGGTCCAAACCAAGCCCATAGCATCCAAAGTCCAATATGACACTGTCCTGCCCACTAACAGTGCATTTCTAGCAGGAGAAGGATAGTGATTTTGAGGCAAGGGAAGGTATTTAGTATGTGCTTTCCGAGTGATTGCTTTCCAACCCTGGGGCTTTGGGCTGTTGCTAATTTGTCTGAACGTCCTCACGTCTTAAGCTACAGGAGTAAGAAGTACTATGTGCTGGGCTGGAAAGGTCAACCTTGCCAGAAAGAGATTCTATCCTTGTTATCATCTTGGTTTCATTAATCTCTGCTGTTTCTTTTTCTCTGCAGTTTTTGTTCACTGGGTATTTGGTTTATTAATTCTTTTATTTACTGACATTTGGGAGGTAGAGACAAAAGAGGAAAAGATTTTATACTTTGAATTCCCATTGTTTGAGGTCCATCATGTGATCGCCCCACCCCCCACCTTTGGACTAGAACTCTTTGGATAAGACTAAATTTTAACTTTTTCTTTAGTGGATTATCCTTGATATTTTGTTTTATCATTATTCAAATCCACCATAAGTTTGTATGTATCAGATTGTTTTGTATTACAGGATTCTTCAGGGACGAGTGGAGCTTATACAGCCAATTTTGTTCAGTGTTTACAATGCACACATAAGATAGTCTGTCATTTTCGATGATAAAACTCCTTAGGGTATGGGGTGGCATAGCTGTTCAGAACAAAAAGTTATAGTCAGTGGAAAATTAAACTTCATTTTTGAGTCAATAAAACATCAATGACAAAACCACTAGCAACAACTATTTATAAACTACAGTCCCTTGTAGGATTTCATATTTAAACAACAGTGAAAAGAAAAACAGAAATGAGAACCTGCCCCTCCTGAGAGTACTTTTTTCTCTCTACATTCCCTGGCCGGAAGCCTCAATTTTTCCATTGTAAGTTTTCAGAAGAGCATAGTTTTGCATTTCCTGGACCATCTATCACACAGTGACTCACAGGGCTGGGGTGTGCAGGGCAGGCACATCAGCCTGCTCTAACTGAGAACAAGGTGACATGATGTCATAGAGTCAGCTCCACGGAATGCGTCATCCACACAGTATCACCAGACAGCTCTTGCCTTGATCCTGAATCTCAGAAGATGCTGCAAAACGCTGGAGGGAAAAATCTGTCTTATTGTCTACCGCAGGCATAAATAAAAATCAATTTGATCCTTTGGAGCTACCTCTGCTCCCAGAGGATCCCAATGTTCTCAGCTCCTACCTCTGGAGTATTAGTCACACATCTCTGAAACGTCGTCTCCTCTGTACTAGAAAAGGCAGGCCCCTTAAAGGCAGCTCTCTCTACAACAGGTTTTATTTTGAGTGGGATATTAAATAGTGCTTCTAATTAAAATGACAGGGAAAACTGGAGGGAAGGAAAATGTAATTTTCCACACTGGAATTTAAAAATTTTTTATTTATTTTTGGTTGCACTGGGTCTTCGTTGCTGCTCGAAGGCTTTCTCTAGCTGTACAAGCAGGGGCTATTCTTTGTTGCAGCATGCAGGCTTCTCATTGTGGTGGCTTCTCATTGTGGTGGCTTCTCATTGTGGTGGCTTCTCATTGAGGTGGCTTCTCATTGTGGTGGCTTCTCATTGTGGCGGCTTCTCTCGTTGCAGAGCACCGGCTCTAGAAGCACTGGCTCAGTAGTTGTGGTGCCTGGGCGTAGTTGCCCTGTGGCATGTGGGATCTTCCCTGACCAGGGGTCAAACCTGTGTCCCTTGCATTGGCAGAATTCTGAAGCAGTGGACCACCAAGGAAGTCCTCATGTTGAATTTGACCAAGACATAGTGGTTAATAGTCCTCCTTTTTAAAGGACTATATGATTTAAGGGGAAGAGAACCCTCTTCATTGCAGAAGACACAGTGTCATTCACAGGGACTTGGATTGAATGAAAGGATGCAAGGAAACAAAACAGTTGGAGGAAGGGTTGAAGGTACTTAATAACTAGGAGATAAAATCAACCAGTAGGTTTAAGTGGATGAGAAAGCTATCAGGTCATCATCTGTATGAAAATCTGTGTCTGATGTTTTAGAAATGTTTGTTAGAATTGAATTGGCCGTCAAATGACAAGGTACAATTTCCTCCTGTGTTAGTGGCCAATCTCTTGAAGATGGAGAATGCTTAAAAGACCATCCACTCTGTCTTCTGCATTCACGTTGAATTGTTTAAAAGCATCTCAGAAAGAGTGGAAGCTACCCTACTGTATGGCTAAACTCAAGAATCCTATTTCCATAAAGGTTTTTTCCTGTCTCCCCCCACCCCCCACCCAATTCTGATTCTCTGACAGAGTGTATGATTCTAAACGAGAGAGCACTGGAAACCTGCCAGAACTTCACCTATTTAAAGGATTTTTAGTATCATTATTTCATATTTATTCTGAAGAATCAACACAGCCCTTCTTGGAGGAGATAGCAGAAAGCTGAAGAGCTGACAGCATAGAAAATGGTCACTTAAATCTTTGAGCTGTGTAGCCCACAAACTTGCTAGAAACCAATGACGTTGTAAAGCAACTTTGAATTGGGCTTCCAGGTGGTGCCTGTTAGAAGGGCCTAAGAGCAAGGCATCATGGGCGAGTGGGCGCCATGATGGTCTTGCTGTCGGCTGGGAGGGTGCAAAGTGCCTGCTGCTGTTTTCCTTCTAGTCCCGGAACCAGCTGTCTGGCCCACAGGTAGGCTTCTTGGGAGTGGTTCGGGTCTGTTGTCATCATTCCATTTTGGGTTTACAGGGGTGGTGTTCCACAGGTTGTTGCTTCCTTTGCACTCTGTCTGGGATCCACGGAAGTTGCCCTAGATGGATGGTGGCGTCAGCTTCATTCACTTCTGTGTGCAAACCATTGTGTTAAAGATGACAGGACACGTTAATTTGACCAATTCTTAAATAATTAAAATAGTGAATTTGTTTGTCTAAATAACATATAGTCATAGCAAGTTAAAAACCAAATACCACAATATAATTAATTTTTGGTAACCTTGAACTGACTTCAGTTTCTGCCTAGGCTAACCCCGTTTGTTTCTAAGAAAAGATAGTATCTTAAAAGCATTCATTCAACAAATATGTTTCCTACCCTTTGGTAGGAAGTACTGTGCTAGGCATTGGATTTGCAATAATAAATAAAGTTGCTTCCTTTCCACAGAGAGGTGATAAGTGTGCAGGAATGCAATCTTCTAATGGGTTAAAAACCTCTCCTGGAATTATAGTTTTTTTAGGATATTAAAGGTGCCTGAGGTCTGACTCTAAGTTCCTGAGAGTTTCAAATCTGGAAATATCAAAATTAAAAATGCACCGGGGGAAGGCAGCCTTTCAGTGTACAGCTTCTAGTTCTCAGTAGACAAGTGCTGTTTGATCCTTTGTTTCCCTGTGGTAAAGGAGAAAGGCAGCCTGACTCTGCCACCACCGCGCCCCGCCCCGCCCCGCCCCGCCCCGCCCCGCCCCGCAGAGGGCTTCCAGCAACGTCTAAGTCACTGCAGGTTTTCCTCATCTTCCATCAGATGAACAGCTTCTAACTCACTTCAGCCTTCCCTCATCTTCCCTTAGATGCACAGGTTGGTTTCATATGGTAATTCTCTTACCTGCGTCTTTTGATTCCCTGGAATCTTAATAGTGCGGCGTTTGAGATGGTTTACTTATATCTTCAACTACATATTTATAACAAAATAAGGTCTTTAAAAGTTGTAATGTTCATTAAATTTGGAAAACAGAGGTATGTAGAAAGAAAAAGAAACTGTAATCCGACCACCTAAATGTATCCACCATTTACATTTTGGTGAACTGTCTCCTAGCCTCTATTTTTCTTTGCATTGTGTTATTTTAAAATGTGAAATCATGACATATATTATGCACACCTTTATTCCCTTTGCCTTTTGATTTAGCATTGTATTCTAAGCATTTTCCTTAATACAACATTCCTTCAAGGATTCCTTCAGAATCCTTGTTTAATTATGTCCTAATAGTCCATTGAGAGGAGTTGTTTTATTTTGCTATGTTGTCTCCTGCATAGACTTCTAGCTTTTCATGATTATAAACAATGCTAATAATAAAATGAATATTGCTATGTAGATTATTTTAATGTAAAACTGGGAAGATATTAGTTTAAATCAAAATTAACTCGTCAAAAGCTCTTGAACAGGACATAAAACTGAGCTTTTCAAGCACCCACTGTGAGGCCCTGTCTAGTCCCCCTGCTTTCCTGTTTGAGGAGGGGAGTCTTGCTGCTCCTGTTAGTTTCCTCTTTCTCCCATCAACAGTGGCATTTTCCCCAACCAGCCTTGCCTGAATGGACCCCTCATGTGTAGGGTTTACGAATAACTAGTGTCTTGCGGAGAAGGCAATGGCAACCCACTCCAGTACTCTCTCCTGGAGAATCCCAGGGACGGGGGAGCCTGGTGGGCTGCCGTCTATGGAGTTGCACAGAGTTGGACACGACTGAAGGGACTTAGCAGCAGCAGCAGAATGTCTTGCTGGAAATGGTTCAGTCAGGCCACATGTTGCTGCTTCTGAGTCAAGCACAGACTTTGGCAACCACCTGATAAATTTGCTTCAAGCTTTCTAGAAACAATTTAGGCCAGAAAGATGTCATTTGGTTGGAGTCAGACATGTTATATTTGCTGACAACTCTACATTTTTCAGGAAAATGGACCAGGCCCTCTCCTTAGCAGACATATTGAGGAGTGGAGTGGGAGGAGAGTGGGTGTGGATGTTCCAAGAGATGTGGCTTGGAAGTGAGGGCAGGCCTAGTAATGGCTCATCTGAAGTCAGCTCACAGTGTGGCCACCAGCATAGGTTTAGACATGCTCATGTGCTTGGTTGGATATCTGGGTGAGGATGCAAATTGAAAAGGGAAGGTCATGCAAAGTATTGTTTCCACTTTGGTTGGTATTTCCTAAGATGGACAGTTGCAACATTAATGATTTTATGGGTCAGTTACATGCTTTTGAGCTATACAGTGGCACATAATTCATATGATACAGTGACATGGAAAGTAAGATGTACATGATTTAGAGAATTTTGCCATTTGATTTTGATATGTAAGTTTTGACCTTGAGAGTTTAGCAGCTACCAAGACCAGTGAGCAAGAGGAGACATCACTGCCATCGCATCCTCCTGTGAGCATCCAGGGCTTCTTTGTACCACAGGCTGGGCAGGGCAGGGCAAGAACAGTGTGTGCGTGTGTGTATGTGGGTGTGACTCTGCAGACCTGTGTTCACCTGTCACTGGAGCTGCCCTGGAGGTACCTGAATTTGGTCAAGGGTGAGGGCATATTGCTTGGCCCTGTGTAAACTGTAATATTATCAGTCAGGGCCACCTGGGAGAAATGTCTTCTCTGAACCACCTGCGTGATTCCTCTCACCCAAGAAGCAGTGGGCAGCAATTGGGGACCAGAGTGGCTGATTCTCAAATGCCAACCCATTCCAACCCACCACGTTTTCAGGAATGATGCTAAGGCCCTGGGAAAGCACGCGCAATTACACCCTGCCTGCTAAGATGGGCAGGTGCCCTGCCCGCCTCCGCTGACTCCCCGCCCCAACCTCCCTCCCTCCACCCCTGCCTGCACCTCTGCTGTAGGCAGGGGATCCACTCCCTGCTGACCTGCTTTCTGGTTCTGTAGGAAGAAGCTCTGCCTTTCCTAATCATTTTCCACATGCACAACTGTCAAGTTACATAGGGACCAAGAAATAAAAGGGGTTTGAAGAGAGGCGCAGGCAGCTACATGTGTGTATAATTGCAACTTTCTTTGCAGTACATCTCCCCAGAAGGGTTTACTTGTTTAAACCACACAGAGGTCATGAGAGCCTTACAGGAGGAGACTGGGTCACTCCCAACAGCACCCCCATCATCATTCCTGAGGCATCTTCCTATCCTGGCTCTGTACCGTGGGATAGATGGATGATATTGTTCTGTCTTGCCGCTGATCGAATAGAAAGGATTCGGGGGGTTAGTCACAGTGCAAAGTAAGTTCTTGTCTTAGATGCCAAAAGCTGTAATGTCCACTCAGTTCGATTTTAGTGGGGAACTGAGGCACTCCTCCTCCTAAAGCTGACTCTTCTATTTTAGCTGCTTACATGAGCCAAACGCAGCAGGATTGACTCAAGTCCCCTCTTTGTTTAGCACGTCTACTCTCAACCGTACAGTTACCCTCAACTTGACAGTTTAGTTTTTGCCAGGCCATGCCTGAATTTACCCTGAAATGCTTTTGTGAAAGCCTGAAGGTATTGCTGGATGGAATCAGACCATGGACTGAAGAGGGCCCATGTTAGGAGGGGGAGAACTTGATTTAAAGAAAGAGGTGGAGATGGGTGGATGACTGTGATGTCAAAGAGGACATGGTTTTTTGTTTGTGCTTTTTGGGTTTACAAGGGAGGAGGAGTGGTGTCTAGAAGCAGCAGCGGGGAATGCTCATGAAGAATTCCCATGGTGTATGGGAAGCCAGTGAATGAGCAACCTCCCTGAGATGCCTTCAGAGAAGGTGATATCTGTTCACTCAGTGGGTACGTGTCAAGCATGTCTAGGTGCTGGGAACACGAGGTAGTATGTGCCTCATGACCAAGGGCAAGAAGAGTGAAGCTGTGCTGAGATCAGCACCATCCCAGCCAGCACTCAACCAAGTCCGGGAGGGCCGGTCAGGTGGAGGAGAGCTCCGTGGGGTCTGAGTGTCCAGCCATCCATTTACAGTGGACAGGGGTCCAGGGCAGGAGGGGAGAGCGTTGGAGAGAGGGAGCAGAGAGGGTCAGGTGAGGGGACCCAGGAAGCCCCTCCCTTGTCTCTATTTTCTCTTGTCTACAGACACTTCCTGCTCCCTTTCTCTACACTGGCTTTCTCTACTTCTCAGTCCACTTAGCAGAAAATGCCTGTATTCACAGCCCTTGGGTCTTTGTATCTCCTCTGTTCCAGGGGTCAGCCCAGACTGAAACTGGACACTCTTAGCCCTGACTCCAAATTTCCAGCTTTGGCCCAGACTAGTCACCATAGCCAGGAGGGTGGATCACAGAGTACAAGCATGTCCAGTATGCCTAGCCTGGCAAGGGGACCTGCTAAGAATTAGGTGAACAGCCTGCAAGATGTCTTCCCCTGGCCACTTTCCAAGGGCCTAAGGGTTGGGGAGGATGTTGGGTGTGAGTCTTCCTGTCTGGAGTTTGTGTGGGAGCAAAAGCTGAATTTTGCTCCCTGGCTCCCTGGCACATCACTGCTACTGCCTGAAGCCTCCTTCAGATGACTCCAGAGGAAGAAAAGTGCCAAAATATCCTCAGCCTGATCAGATGAACCTTCACAGTAAAGAGACAGCTTTACATCCCTGCTCTAGTACTGAAAGGAGTCTATGTTGATTTTACTTCTCCTGAGCAGCTCAGCGTTAATTGGCAACATGTTTTTATTCATAAAGAATATGGAGTATATCTTTGATCCATATGACAAATTTAAATCTGAAATGATAAAGTAACACTATTGATCTGATCTCCTCCTCTCCCCAGCACCACCTCTCACCGCAGCAGCTAAGCCTTATAGCTGCACAGTTCTCTTCTTGCAGCATAGGAGTCCCCTTTGTTTTTAGACACGACCTTTGGTCCTCCAGAGGCAATCCATCAGAGCTGGTGCAGCTGCTGGTGTCCCTGGGTTGCTAGGCCTACATCACTCTCCTCATTCCCTGGTGTTGACAGCAAGACCAGCCCTGTTACTGATGATGGCAGCTATGGCCTTTGATGTCTGATGAATGGAGCTTGGGCCCAGGTTTATGGATTATATTTTTAATGGGATACAGTCAAAACTCAAAGAACCCTTAGGTCCTTGGCTTGACACACCCTGCTTGGACAGACCTTGTCAACAAGACAAGAGGAATCTGTTCTTAGAGAAGATGGAAGAAGCCTCCCAGGGGCAGAGAAAATAAATCAAGCTTAATACCTTGTAGTCATTTACTCCATTCATTTGTAAATTCAGGTTTTCAACATGATATCATTGACTTAATGCAAAGTAGTCATCCATCAAATCCCACCCTCAGGGAGCTTTCCATCCACTTGTGAGCCAGCTTCAGTGGGGATTAGAGGCATTAGGAAAGAACTTAGCATATGTACTGACTTGCACCTCTGGGGAGATGAGATATCTCCGGAGAGGCTGGTGAGTAAGCAGAGATGCAAAGATAAACAGGAGACAAGAGAGCAAGGTGTCTGAGAGGCTCTCTGGAAGCTGGAAGCACAGGAGTGGGGGTGGCCTGGGACTGGAACAGGAGCCGTGCTGTACCGAGCACGATGCCCAGACTTCCTCCCAAAGGGAATGGGAGCCGAGGGAACACTCTAAACAGTGGAGAGGGCTGAAGGCTCTTCTCCTCCGTGAGTACTTCCAGTTCCTCCTGCAGGGTCAGCATTAAATAGCACAAGTCCACCTTTGTAAATATTCCCAGAACAGTCTCATTTTATCCATGTGAAGGATTTAGAAGTGAATTAAAATGAAGAAAATACACGTGTTTGATCTTATCTCCAGGCACAGCCAAGGTCCTATCTTAGCTTCCTCTTTTTATTTACTCAGTTCCTGCAAACCCCTGGGACTCCAGCCCTGGACTCCAGTCTAGCAGGGCCTCTGGCCTTGGCACAGTGAATGACTTTGAAAGAAGTCTCTGCTCGCCTGGTGAAGACTGGGTTCCTTGCCTGGGAAGCATACAGGACCCTGTATCATTCCTGCACAGTCTGTAGAAAGTGTGGGGCAGGAACCCAAGGCATCTCTGTCATGTTGAGGCTGTACGCGGATCCTCACGGGGCCCAATCTGCTGGAGGTTTACTGGGGTACAGGGAGGTTATTTTCATCTCTCTGGAGCTGCTTCATTCTGTGCTTCCACTCAGGTGGCCTCCTTGCCTCATCCCACTGTTTGCATCAGCGGGGAGGAAGTAGGGGGTGGGGGGAATGATTGAGGAAGATTCCAGTTATGTCAGTAAGATGAGTGTATGTGCTCTATGCTAGAAGTGAAAGAGTACAAAGTTAAGGTTCACTCAGTTCACGGTTTTATTTCTGACTTTGATTATCTGAAGACCAGAGGATGTTGAAGGTAACTGAGTCAGGAATATGGGTGCCAGAAATGAGATGAGCCAACTGGGGCTGGAATGCCGGATCTGCCATCATTTGAGCATTTGGCAGACAAAGCCTCAGTTTCTTCTCCAATAACGTGGACAAGGTGCCTATTCAGAAGGTGGCTGGGAAAGCCTTGCTTTTCCAGCTTTATTGAGATATAATTGACATATCACACTGTATAAGTTTAAGATGTACAATGTGATGATTTATGCAGTTATATACTGTAAAATGATTACCACAATGAGACTGATTAACCTATCCATCACCTCACATAGTTACAATATGTTTGTGTGAGGTGAGAACACTTAAAATTTTCTCTTAGCAGCTTTCAAGTAGATAATACAGTATTATTAACTGTATTCACCATACTATATATTAGATACCTAGAGCTTATTCATCTTATAACAGGAAGTTTGTGTCCTTGGACTACCATATCCTTAATTCCTCCAACCTCCAGCACCTGGCAATGACCATTCTAATCTCTGTTTCTGTGAGTTTGGCTTTTTTTTTTTTTTTTTTAAAAAGATCCCACATATCAGTGATACTATTTGGTATTTATCTTTCTTTGTTTGACTCATTTCACTTAACATGATGGCCTCAAAGTCCATCCATGTTGTCACAAATGGCAGGATTTCCTTCTTTTTATGGCTGAATAATATTCCATTGTATATGTGTGTGTGTGCAGAGATGTGTATATGTGTGGGTGTATCTTCTTTATCCGTTCATCTGTTGATGGACACCTAGGTTATTTCCATATCTTACCATTTTGAATAATGCTGCAGTGAATATGGTGGGGGAGCAAATACCCCTTCAAGATTGTGATTTTATTTCCTTATGATCTATACCCAGAAGTAGGATTGCTAGATAATATGATAGCTCTATTTTTAATTTTTTGAGGAAACTCCATCCTGTTTTCCAAAGTGGCTGCACTAATTTATGTTCCCACCAGCAGTGCACAAGGGTTTCCTTTCTTCCACATCCTTATCACACTTGTTATCTCTTGTCATTTTGATAATAGCCATTTTAATACATGTGAGTTGGTATCTCACTGTGATTTTGATTTGTATCTCCCTGGTGATTAATGATGTTAAACATCTTTTCATGTACCTGTTAGCCCTTTGCATGGTATCTTTGGGAAAAAGGGATATTCAAGTCCATGGTCATTCTTAATAAGATTTGTTTTTGCTATTGGGTTGTATTAGTTCCTTATATATTTTGAATATTGACTCCTATGTGATACATGGTTTTCAGATACTTTCTCCATTTTGTATGTTGTGTCTTCATTTTGTCAATTATTTCTTTTACTGTGCAGAAGCATTTTAGTTTGATCTAGTCTCACTTGTTTGTTTTTGAGTTTGTTGCTTGTGCTTTTGGTATCACATCCCCCAAATTGTTGCCACAACAGATGTCAAGGAACTTTTCCCATATATTTTATTCTAGGAGTTTTTTAATTTCAGACATTTAAGTCTTTAATTCATTTCAAGTGAGTTTTTGAGAGTGGTGTAAGATAGGGGTCTAGTTTCATTTTTTTACATGTGACTGTACAATTTTCCCAACACCATTTATTGAAAAGACTGTCCTTTCCCTATTCAGTGTTCTTGGTTCCCTTGTCAAACATTAGTTGGCAATATATGTGTGGACTTATTTCTGGGCTCTTAATTCTGTTCCATTGGTCTATATATCTGCTTTTATGACAGTAATATGCTATTTTGATTACTGTAGCTTTGTACTATAGTTTGAAATCAGGAAGTGAAATGTCTCAGCTTTGTTAGTCTTTCTCAAGGTTGCTTTGGTTATTCTGAATGTTTTGTGTTTCCATATGAATTTTAGGATTGTTTTTTCTATTCCTGTAAATAATGCCATTGAAATTTTCATAGGGATTGCATTGTATCTCTAGATGACTTTGGGTAGTATGGACATTTTAACAGTATTCTTCTGATCCACCAACATGGGATATCTTTCCGTTTGTTGTCTTCTTCAATTTCTTTCATCAATATCATTGTTTTCAGTGCGTACATATTTAATTCTCCAGGTTACATTTATTCCCAAGTATTTTATTGTTTTTCATACTATTGTAAATGGGATTGTTTATTTCTTGTTCAGATATTTAGTGTTAATATATAGAAACACAACTAATTTTCATGTGTTACTTTTGTATCCTGGAGTGTTACTGAATTCGTTTATTAGTTTTAACAGTTGTCTTGTAGAGTCTTCGGGTTTTCTATATATACAATTATGTCATCTTCAGAGATAATTTTAGTTCTTTTCCTATGTGCATGCCTTTTCTTTTTCTTGCCTAAGTGCTGCAGCTAAGACTACCCTGAAGGCTTGATGGTACTTAGCAGGTGCTCAATCAGATCAGATCAGATCAGTCGCTCAGTTGTGTCCGACTCTTTGTGACCCCATGAATCGCAGCACACCAGGCCTCCCTGTCCATCACCAACTCCCAGAGTTCACTCAGACTCACGTTCATCGAGTCAGTGATGCCATCCAGCCATCTCATCCTCTGTCGTCGCCTTCTCCTCCTGCCCCCAATCCCTCCCAGCATCAGGGTCTTTTCCAATGAGTCAACTCTTTGCATGAGGTGGCCAAAGTACTGGAGTTTCAGCTTTAGCATCATTCCTTCCAAAGAAATCCCAGGGCTCATCTCCTTCAGAATGGACTGGTTGGATCTCCTTGCAGTTCAAGGGACTCTCAAGAGTCTTCTCCAACACCACAGTTCAAAAGCATCAATTCTTCAGTACTCAGCTTTCTTCACAGTCCAACTCTCACATCCATACATGACCACTGGAAAAACCATAGCCTTGACTAGACGGACCTTTGTTGGCAAAGTAATGTCTCTGCTTTTGAATATGCTATCTAGGTTGGTCATAACTTTCCTTCCAAGGAGTAAGCGTCTTTTAATTTCATGGCTGCAGTCACCATCTGTAGTGATTTTGGAGCCCAGAAAAATAAAGTCTGACACTGTTTCCACTGTTTCCCCATCTATTTCCCATGAAGTGGTGGGACCAGATGCCATGATCTTTGTTTTCTGAATGTTGAGCTTTAAGCCAACTTTTTCACTCTCCTCTTTCACTTTCATTAAGAGGCTTTTTAGTTCCTCTTCACTTTCTGCCATAAGGGTGGTGTCATCTGCATATCTGAGGTTATTGATATTTCTCCCGGCAATCTTGATTCCAGCTTGTGTTTCTTCCAGTCCAGCGTTTCTCATGATGTACTCTGCATATAAGTTAAATAAACAGGGTGACAATATACAGCCTTGACGAACTCCTTTTCCTATTTGGAACCAGTCTGTTGTTCCATGTCCAATTCTAACTGTTGCTTCCTGACCTGCATACAAATTTCTCAAGAGGCAGATCAGGTGGTCTGGTATTCCCATCTCTTTCAGGTGCTCAATAAATGACCACAATTATTATTAATGAAATGATACATAATGGAAAACTAGCCTTTTATTACCAAAATGACCAGTGGAAGAAAGCAAAGGCCATAAGGATGGAGAACTCATACCCTCATGAACATTAAAGAATCTCTGCAGAATGGGAGAAGGGGAGATTCTTCCTCAATGGACACCTTTTCACCTTGCTGCATTGTTCCTCTGCACCTGATTATGCACGTTGCTTTCACCGTGAAGGACCTGAGCACATCAGAAGGAAGTGTATGAAACAAATTGGCATTATGCTGCCCAAGCTCATCAGAAACAAAAGAGTGAATCCACCCCAGCTTTCACTAACTGGGCTCCCTTGCGTGAGCAGCTGCATAGAGACAACAGCCCTGTTTCACAGTTCTTTCAGTTGGGGATAAAAAGGTCAATACAGGCGTGCCAGCTACTGAAGGACAGTCGTGGCTTACTTCCAAAGGAACTTTCAGCATTATTATCATAGCTCAGGTGGAAGTTGAGGAGAAGGCAGTGGCACCCCACTCCAGTACTCTTGCCTGGAAAAATCCCATGGATGGAGGAGCCTGGTAGGCTGCAGTCCATGGGGTCACTACGAGTCAGACACGACTGAACGACTTTACTTTCACTTTTCATTTTCATGGATTGGAGAAGGAAATGGCAACCCACTCCAGTGTTCTTGCCTGGAGAATCCCAGGGACGGGGGAGCCTGGTGGGCTGCCATCTCTGGGGTCGCACAGAGTCGGACATGACTGAAGTGACTTAGTAGCAGGTGGAAGTTGAAGTAAAATGTTAGTCGCTCAGTCATGTCCGACTCTTTGCAACTCCGTGGACTGCAGCCCACCAGGCTCCTCCATCTGGATCTTCTGACCCAGGGATCAACCCTGGGTCTCCTGCATTGCAGGCAGATTAGTTAGTGGTGTTATTTTGAAACTTGCTTTGAGAAGGCTAGGTGCTACAGACAGAAGCAAAGGGCCTGCCACCAAGAAATGCTCCTGACTGCTCCAGCCATAACAGGAGTGTCGGGTGGCAGCTCCAAGTGGCCTTTGACATGCAGGAAGTGCGAACGTGGAGAAGCAGTGACAGCGACAGCCTTGCGACTTCCCATCCACATGCTGGAGAAGTGAGGCTGCTGTCCACCTCAGGGATCTTTGTCTAGAAAAAGAGGTTCACAGGGCTTAGAGGAAGGTCACTGAGGAAAACAACCAGAAAAAAATCTTCCTTCATTTTGGCAACTGTTCATGCACTTAGCTTGAAAGATGACATCCAGGGCAAAGGTTTGGAGCCCTGAAGTTTCACCCCGTGGGTCCCTGTCTTTGCTGAAGTTTCCAGCTGTCGGGACCAGGCTGGTATGAGAGACAAATGGACTACGTCTGCCAGCTCACTTAGTTGTCCTTGAGGCTAGAGTCTGGACAGAGGTCACTCAAGCCTGCTGACCGTGTGTTCCCTTGTAATCCTGTGGTGAAGGCAGGCAGTGGGGCCAGAGGCACAGCTGGCAGAATCCATCACCATCTGCCTTCATTCATCAACAAACGTCTGATGCCTACCATGTGCCCAGCACTGGGCTGAGTAGGATCTGGAGCTCTGGAGATGAAAGTCCTGATTCCTTGATCCACGTGGACAAGTGGACTTGATGATACAGTGTGACAAGGACTTGACAGGACACCAGAGAAACAGAGGAGAAAGGGCACCCAGCCCAGCTGAGCCAGGAGGAGGGAATCAATTTGCTCCAAAAGATACATGGAAGTCCTAACCTCAGAATTTGGTCTTATTTGGACTAGAGTCTTTACGGAGATAATCAGGTTAAAATGAGGTCATTAGGGTGAGGTGGGCCCTAACCCAATATGTGTCCTTATTAAAAGGGGAAGATTTAGACACAAAGGCACACACTCATACAAGGGTAATGCCATGAGAAGACTGGAATTACGCTGCCACGAGCCACATAAACCTGGAGAGAGTCTTGGAAGGGGTCCTCCTATCTCATCTCCAGAGGGGACATAGCCCTGCAGACACCTTACTTCAGACTTCGCCTCCACGATGTGAGACAGTGAATTTCCATTCTCAGCCAACCAGCTTGTAGCACATTGTTGTGGCAGGAACTGGGAAACTAATACAAGGACTGAGGGGTTATACAGGTGGAGAAGAGGGGAAGGGAGCCCCCAGCCCAGGAGAGGAGGTAGGGACACGGGGCCATGTTTGTTGCTACAGTCGGAGGTGCACAAGAACAGGCAGGGTGGGGCTGTTGGGGGAGGACTGCCCTGACCAAGATGTATCTCAGTTTCAGTCCCACTGTTCTGCTGGCTAATGCTGTGTGATGTCAAGAAAGTTTCTTAACCTTTCTGAGCCTCCTTTCTGATCCTCAGTTTCTGCATCATAAAATGGGGCTAATAATGCTTTCCTTATGAGGACTGAACGATCTATGGAAACTCATAGAATATACTCCAAGAGTAAAGCTGTTAACATTACCACCGCCAAGTTGAATGTGTTGATTGACAGTAGGCAAATGTTTATGGAAAGCACCCTATGTGAATATCTATGCTACCTTACTTATCCCCAACACAACCCTGGAAGGAAGGCATTATTACTCTTGTTTTAAGGTAAGGAACTATAGACTTAGAGAATTTAAGGAATTTGCCTAGGATACCCAGCCCCCATCTAGTTGCCTTTAAGAGTTTTTTGGGTTTTTTTTTAAGTGTTTTAAGGAGAACTATAGTAATAGTTCCTTTGGTATCTCTGATTTTTTTGAAGAGATCCCTAGAAACTAAAAAGCCTCTTGATGAAAGTGAAAGTGGAGAGTGAAAACGTTGGCTTAAAGCTCAACATTCAGAAAACAAAGATCATGGCATCCGGTCCCACCACTTCATGGGAAATAGATGGGGAAACAGTGGAAACAGTGTCAGACTTTATTTTTCTGGGCTCCAAAATCACTACAGATGGTGACTGCAGCCATGAAATTAAAAGACGCTTACTCCTTGGAAGGAAAGTTATGACCAACCTAGATAGCATATTCAAAAGCAGAGACATTACTTTGCCAACAAAGGTCCGTCTAGTCAAGGCTATGGTTTTTCCAGTGGTCATGTATGGATGTGAGAGTTGGACTGTGAAGAAGGCTGAGCGCCGAAGAATTGGTGCTTTTGAAGTGTGGTGTTGGAGAAGACTCTTGAGAGTCCCTTGGACTGCAAGGAGATCCAACCAGTCCATTTTGAAGGAGATGAGCCCTGGGATTTCTTTGGAAGGAATGATGCTAAAGCTGAAACTCCAGTACTTTGGCCACCTCATGCAAAGAGTTGACTCATTGGAAAAGACCCTGATGCTGGGTGGGATTGGGGGCAGGAGGAGAAGGGGACGACAGAGGATGAGATGGCTGGATGGCATCACTGACTCGATGGACGTGAGTCTGAGTGAACTCTGGGAGTTGGTGATGGACAGGGAGGCCTGGCGTGCTGTGATTCATGGGGTCGCAAAGAGTCAGACACGACTGAGTGACTGATCTGATCTGATCTGATAGTAATAGTAACTGTAAAAATAATAGATACCCCATACTGGATAGCTTTTTGTGTTAGGCATTGGCCCACTCCAGTATTCTTGCCTGGAAAATTTCACGGACAGAGGAGCCTGGTGGGCTACAGTCCATGGAGTTGCAAAGAGTTGGACACGACTGAGCATTTTACATGAATGATCTGACATTCTTTAAAACAGTCAACAAGAGAGGTATTCTAATTACGTTTATTCTATCAGTGAGAATGCTAAAGCTTAGAGAGTTCCTTTAGCAAGGTGAGGATCCAGAATTCCCCAGACAAGGACAGGAAACTGTTTATTGTTTGATATACAAGTGGGCATTGAATGGCTGCCATCTCCCAGTGCTGTGTGAGACCCTGAGGATTCCATGATGTACAGACAGGGTTGCTGCTGTCCTGAGCCCAGGAATCTTGCAAGAGAGGCAGTCACACACACCAGAATGCAACTTGAATCTTGGTCTATTGTCTCTAACTTGGATTCTTTCTCCTACATGAGACTGAGGAGGAGCTACAGGTTACCTCCCAGCCTGCTAGGCCAGTCTTAGGCTGTTCTTATTTTTGTAAAAGCCAGATGGAATTTCATCAGTGCAATGGCCTCGTTTTCTGGACTGGAGTTGTTTATTTTTGTTTTAGCTATAGAACTCTGCCTTGAAACAGAATCTTACGTAGGAGCCCAACTTTGAAACAGAACAAAGCTGGCACTTTCTGGTTGAAGGTGGGGGGTGTGTATTCCCTCTCATCTCTGATGCTGCTGGGGCGTGGGGGGTGCCTGTTCAGACTGAGGGGAGCCTGCTTTGAAGGTGCTACTGAAGATCATACATGAGGCTTAGGAGTGGAGAACAAGCATTCAGGCATTTTCATTCAAGGAAGTGATCCAATTTGGGGAAATTTTTGTTCTTTTGATTGATTCTCTCTCCCTTGGGTTTCATCTCTTTTACATTATTAATGAAGGAGTCTTTGGGCCTAGAAAAAGAAAACAACAGTCTCAAAGGCCCTTGCTGAATCACCTAACTTCGGAGAAAACAAAACAGAACTTTAGGTCCCGCCCTGATGCTCCAGGCCAGTTGTATCTATCTGGGACTTATCATCCCCTGCCCAGAAACCTTCCATCCCCTACACCTGCCCAGAAGACTTATCATCCCCTGCACAACTACAAATGCAATCTCAACTAAAGAATACCCAAAACATCCTGCCTGATTAACATTTCTCTTATCGCTTCCACAAACCTCCCTATAAATATGGACCCTCCCTGATCCCTCTCAGCCTGGTCCTTAGGCTGACTGTCGCCCCTCCTTGCCTGAATAAAGGTAACCTACTTCCGTTGAGGTCATCTCTCCTTTTCTGCCTTGGCTGAAACTATACCTTACAATTATTGCTTACTAGCATCTTTACCTGGAGAAGGCAATGGCACCCCAATCCAGTACTCTTGCCTGGAAAATCCCATGGACGGAGGAGCCTGGTAGGCTGCAGTCCATGGGGTCGCTACGAGTCGGACACGACTGAGCGACTTCACTTTCCCTTTTCACTTTCATGCATTGGAGAAGGAAATGGCAACCCACTCCAGTGTTCTTGCCTGGAGAATCCCAGGGACGGAGGAGCCAGGTGGGCTACTGTCTATGGGGTTGCACAGAGTCGGACATGACTGAAGTGACTTAGCAGCAGCAGCAGCATCTTTACATGAAGGTTGACAGGGAAGGTCAATATTGTTAGTTAACAGCTGAAAAAAGGCTTATTTGGGAGGAGGCTGGAAATGGGAATAAGACATGGGGATTTTCCATTGACTGGGTTTATCTGAGCTCTGCCAGTGCATTGACCACAGAGAACCTGGGGCTGTTGCAAAGTTGAGGGCATTTTTTCCCCCATTCAGTCATTTGCTGTTGTTGTATTTTTTCCTCCTGTTTTTAATTTTAAATCCCCTCACCCTAAGATGTGGGGCTTCCCAGGTGGCTCAGCAGTAAAGAATCCACCTACCAATGAAGGAGATGTGGGTTTGATCCCTGGGTTGAGAAGATCCCCTGGAGAAGGAAATGGCAGCCCACTCCAATATTCTTGCCTGGGACACAGGAGCTGGCAAGCTGTAGTCCACGGAGTCGCAGAGTCGGACACGACTTAGTGACTAAACAACAACACCCTAAGGTGCAGCCAACTGGAAATCACAAAGGTAATGGAGAAAGAATTTATTCTTTGCCTTATTCTGTAGACATGAGCCGTTGTCCATGTGGTTATGTGTATATAGGCACATAAGTCTAGATACACACAAATACAGGCATGTGTATGTGCATGCATAGGAGACAAAAAGCTTTTCCCTCTGTGCTCTTAGGTTCAGTGTTTGGAGGCCTGTGAATTAAACTGACAAAAGATAAATAAGCAAGAGAAAAAACAGCTTTTTATTCATGTGAGTATATAGGTAGGAGTACACAGAAAATTGTGACTCAAGGGGCTAGTTAGAATTTGGGGTAAATAGAATTTATTTACCATCTTAATTGGGTAAGGTAAGAGGGAGAAGGGCACTTATAGAAACATAAATGACTTCTTAATAGGAAAGGGCAGGGAGCAGAGGGCATTAAGAAAAAAAAACATTTTGGGAAAGATAAATGGACCCTTAGGAGGATAGGAGATATGAGAGGGTTGTTCTGTTTTTGTTTTTGATGATGAATCTATTTGGTTGTGGTGGTAAGAGTCAGTCTTCCTTGGTTACCTCTGGAGAGAGTATTTATAGATTCTTTTGAGTTCTTTCAGGAAGCTCTGCTTTTAGGCAGATCAAAGGGTTCAGGAATTCAAGTGCCTTCAGATAAAAATGATTTTTATGCCACAGTGGTCTGTTCTGGGCCCTTTCATGGACTATATGCCCCCATGCTTCATGCTCATGTCCTGTTAGGTGTAGAGATGACAGGAGAGGGCAGCTGCGAACAATAGTGTTATTTCTAGGTTTCTTGATTGGGGATTTAGGCCCCCTCTGAGCAATGGTCATCCATTTCTGCAGTGTGGGATTCATGTGTTTCCAGGGGCCTGGGAGAGCTGGAAAGTCCACACTTCTCACATTTGTGTGTATCACCTTCTGTTCATCCCATGAAGACTTTTTCATTACTTGCCAGATGTTGGGTTCTAGCAGCTGGGAATATAAAGATGAAAAAAATTTTTTTTCACTTTTAAGGAGCTCATAGCCTACTGGGGAGATAGTTATGAAGCTCATAATTAAATATTGTGGATAAATACTAGGATAAAGAAAGACCTGTGATGCTTTTAGGAGTAAGGGAGAGAAGTCTCAACCCAGCCCAGGATGGGGAGGGCAGTGAGAGATGGCTTCACAGGGGAGGTAGCTTCTCAACAGAGTTTGGAAGGCTGGGAGGGCAATCCCCAGAGCTCCAGGGACACTGCAGGCAGAGGGAATGTGTGCACTGGCATAGGGGGCACACAACCCCGTGGTGTGTTTGGGGATTGTTGGTGATGCCATGATTAGAGTGTAGGCTGGGTACCGGGGTTAGATGTTAAGGGGAATGCAGATGATGAACCTGGAAGGCTCTCTAGGGCAGGCTGGGAAGTGCCCCAGAGCACCTAATGAGACAGTGGAGAGTAGGTGGGAGGCAGGGGTACTGTGGACAGGGAGCCCAACAGCAGAAGTGGAATTAGAGTCATGAGAACAGATTAAGATGAACAGGCATACCTGCAGAGGCACTTTCACTATCCACCTGACTGGGCCAAGGGGAGGCTGAAAGCTCAAGGGCCAGCAGTGGCAGGTTGGAGGAAGCTGATGTGCCCTGGAGTATCTTCTTCCATAATTGTGACAGTTCATGTGTAGCCAGGAAGGAATTATATGTGCGTATTTCCCAGTGGCTACTGCTAAGCCAAAGGGAAAAGGACATTTGCATTTTTTAAAGAATTGATTGAGATTCTAAAGCTACCCTGGAAGGTTAAGAGTAAAAATGCACAGCTTGAAAGACTTGGCTTTTTGGCATCAAGAGTGCTGACCAGATTGACTCTAACCGAGACACAGTTTTTAATTAAGTGTTTATAATGAGACATTTATAGCCACTCAAGAGGCCGTTTTAGTCCTTTGGGAAGAAGAGTTGATGGAGGAGACGTCTGTGATTCTAGTAGAAATTAATATATAAACAGACCTCAATGTGCGTTTGGAAAGAAGCAAATAGGAGGGAAGCACTTTGTGAGGTGAAACTCGTCACACAAATTAAAACTGAATACAGTGGGGGAAACTTAGGAAAAATGCATAGATGAGTGTTTTTCACTCCAAAGCATTTGCTACTGGAAAACCAGCATTAATACTGATGAGGAAATTAGACAACACTCTGAAGTTAATTAATTTATATTGATTTTGATTTAACAGGCATCATGTTAAGTCAATACCAGATGTTTCCTTAAAGCAATACAACTGGATGTGAACTGCACTGAAATAGATGAATTCTTATTTCATATGGAATCGTTAAGCTCAATCAGTGGCTTGATACTGAGTCCATATGACAGACCAGGCCAGCAAGACAGGGATTTGGCTAAAACTAGACTCAGTGATGGACTTCCCTGGTAGCTCAGCTGGTAAAGAATCTGCCTGCAATGAAGGAGACCCTGGTACTATTCCTGGGTCAGAAAGATCCCCTGGAGAAGGGATAGGCTACCCACTCCAGTATTCTTGCCTGGAGAATTCTATGGACAGAGGAGCCTGGCAGGCTACAGTCCATGGAGTCACAAAGAGTTGGACACAACTGAGTAGCTCAGCACAGCACAGACTCAGTGATGTTTTTAGTAGCAGGGATGAACTATTATATGGTAGCTGAATTTCCTCTTCCTTGCTTCCTGTCTGTATGAACACTCCATGACTGCTGGGACTTCTAGTTGTGTCTCTCTGAGAGGAGGACTTGGTGTCTAATACTTGTGCCTTCTTTTGTATTGGGCATTTATATCTAACTGTTTAGGAATCCATGGAGTAATTTAGTGTTGACTCCATTCTTTCCAACTAAAGTTTGTTTGTCTTTATGGAGACTGGACTAACATTCCTACAATAGGAATTTTACTTCATAATTTTAGAGTTTTTACTAACACTATAAAACTGAGCTCACATATTTATGTTGCCCTCCATGATTTCCCTGGGCTTTCCTGGTGGTTTAGAGAATCTGCCTGCAATGCAAGAGACCTGGGTTCAATCCCTGGGTCAGGAAGATCCTCTGGAGAAGGGAGAGGCTACCCACTCCAGTATTCTTGCCTGGAGAATCCCATGGACAGAGGAGCCTGGTGGTCTGCAATCCATGGGGTTGCAAAGAGATACACACACACACACACACGCAACATAATTTCCCAAAACGTAGAGTCTCCCTTTCTCTAAGTCCCCTCATAGTTCTTCACATATCCCTGATATACAGCAGTAACTGTATTGCCTTGTAATTATTTATCTGTCTCTCTCATTAGCCTGTTTTCTTGAGGGGCTGGGCCTTCCTCATCTTTGCATTCCCAGAACTGTACTTAGTACCCCCATATGCCCTTTGATGAATATATGAAGAGATGAAAGTCAAAGCTTAACAGGCAAAAATATTCCCACCTTTCCATTTGTGTTGTAAATGTGTTCCTTCGCTTTCTGATGATCCCCGTGTGAGTGTGTGCAGGCCCACCTCTACCCTTGAAGTTATTTCCTAAATTTCTTGGAAGAAAGGGATCTCTGTAGAAAAGAGTGACCGTTTCTTATAGGTGGGGACAGGGAATAGGCCCAAATTTGCTATCTCACTGAAATAGAAGAAGAAGTATTTATTCAAAATTCAGTTTGCTGCTCTTTTCATTGTTATAGAGTGTCATGTGATATTTATGTTTACTTTAAAATGAACTGCACTGAAGAATATCCTCTAGAGTTAGGACACACGTTGCATTTGGAGTCCAAGTGACCAGGTAGCTTATAAAGGTAGAACTCCACTGATGAATCTATGTCCTGTTTTTTCTTGTGTTTACTGCCAAGATAGCAATGATCTGAGGAAGGTGCTGGGTGAATTATTCAGGCAGTTTAACATGAGAATACTTTTCCTGCTCAAATGGTGTCTTTTTACTTTTGTCTCTATTCCTTGAAGAATTGAGAATGTTATTTTCTTAAAGATTTCAGATGCAAAAACTTTGTTTTCTAGCTTAAACTCTCTCTACTTCCTCAGAAGGAGAGCTTGGTCTTTCCTTATGGAAATTTTATATTAAGTCATTTCTTTTCCCAGATTTAAAGAACAGATGAGAGAAAGAGTTTAGGAAAGTCAAATTAGCCATATTTTTTCCCAGCTAGAACAATTGGGTAATTTGCATCCTGTGTTTCCTTATAGCATTCATTGACTATGTAGCAGTACTGGTAAGATAAAGAACTAAACTCTACATTATTTGAAATATCAAAGGAAGTAACCACACTCATGGCAGACAAATTTGGTTACTAATGCAAAATGTAATTATTTATTACACTGGTAGCATGCCTGTAACATTGTTAAGTACACATTAAAAATAAAGCACACACACAAAAAAACAGATATAAATAGATCACAATAGTGTCATATTGTTTAATAATCCTATATCTTGCCTTTCCACCTTCTCATTATAATTTGTGATTTTTCTTTTTTCACCTCTACCTAGATGGCATATTCTTTGAGAGAGCAACTTACTTTTCTAATTGGAGGATAATTGCTTTACAATGTTATGTTGATTTCTGCCATACATCAACATGAATCAGCCATAGGTATACATATGTCCTCTCTCTTGAACCTCCCTCCCATCCCCTACACCATCCCACCCCTCTAGATTGTGACAGAGCACCAGGGTGAGCTCCCTGTGTCATACAGAAAATTCCCACTGGCTATTTACTTTACATGTGGTAATGTGTATGTTTCAATGCTGTTCTCTCCACTCATGCCACCCTATCCTTCCCCTGTTGTGTCTGCAAGTCTTTTCTCTATGTCTGCGTCTCTATTGCTGCCCTGCAAATAGGATCATTAGTGCTATTTTTCTAGATTCTATAAATGTGTTAATATATGATATTTTTCTATTTTTGACTTCACTGTGTATGGCAGGCTCTAGGTTCATCCATCTCACTGAACTGACTCAGATTTATTCCTTTTGATGGTTGAGTAATATTTCATTGTACATATGTACCATAACTTCTTTATCTGCTCATCTGTTGATGGATATCTAGGTTGCTTCCATGTCCTAGCTGTTGTAAATAGTGCTGCAATGAACATTGGGGTACATGTGTCTTTTAGAATTGTGGTTTTCTCAAGGTATATGCCCAGTAGTGGGATTGCTGGGTCATATGGTAGTTTTATCTTTTTTTTTTTTTCTTTAAAGAAATCTCCACACTGTTCTCCATAGTGGCTGTGTCACTTTGCATTCCCACCAACAGTGCAAGATGGTTCCCTTTTCCACATCCTCTCCAGCATTTATTATTTGTATATTTATTGATGATGACCATTCTGACCAGTGTGATGTGATACCTCATTGTAGATTTGATTTGCAGATCTCTAATAATAAGTGATGTTGAGCATTTTTTCATTTGTTTATTAGCCATCTGTATGTCTTCTTTGGAGAAATGTCTGTTTAGGTCTTTTGCCCATTTTTCAGTTGAGTTGTTTTTCTTATATTGAACTGCATGAGCTGCTTGTATATTTGGAGATTAATCCTTAGTCAATTGCTTCATTTGCAAATATCTTCTCCCATTCTGAGGATTGTCTTTTTCATCTTGTTTATGGTTTCCTTTGCTCTGCAAAACCTTACAAGTTTTAACTAGGTCCCATTTGTTTACTTTTGTTTTTATCCATCACTCTAGGAGGCAGGTCATAGAGGATCGCTGTGATGTATGTCAAAGTGTTCTGCCTTTGTTTTCCTCTAAGAGTTTTATAGTTTCTGGTCTTACATTTAGGTCTTTGATCCATTTTGAGTTTATTTTCATATTTGGTGTTAGGAAGTGTTCTAATTTCATTCTTTTACATGTAGCTGTCTAGTTTTCCCAGCACCGCTAATCAAAGAGACTGTCTTTTCTCCACTGTATATTCTTGCCTCCTTTGTCAAAGATAAGGAGTCCATAGTTGCGTGGATTTGTCTCTGGTCCTTCTCTTTTGTGCCATTGGTCTATATTTCTGTCCTTGTGCCAGTAACATACAGCCTTGGTGTCTGAAGTCAGGAAGGTTGATTCCTCCAGGTCCATTTTTCTTTCTCAAGATTGCTTTGGCTATTTGGGTTTTTGTGTGTTTCTATACAAATTATGAAATTTTTTGTTCTAGTTCTGTGAAAAATGTCATTGGTAACTTAATAGTAATTGCACTGAATATTGCTTTCGGTAGTATAGTCATTTTCATAATGTTGATTCTTCCAATGCAAGAACATAGTATTTCCAACCCAAGAGCCATCTGTCTATCTCATCTTTGCTTTCTTTCATCTTATAGTTTTCTGTATACAGGTCTTTTGTCTCCCTAGGTTGCTTTCATTTTGCTAATTTTTATATTTTATCTTTCACTTAATTCATAATGCAATCATATTAGCTCAAATAAATAAATGTTCTTTATTATTTATTAAAAATGAGAAGCTAGAATGTGGCATAGCATTTATTATAAAGTGAAAGTGTTAGTTGGTCAGTAATGTCTGATTTTATGCGACCCCTTGAATTGTAGCCCGACAGGCTCCCTTGTCCATGGGATTGTCCAGGCAAGAATACTGGAGTGGGTTGCAATTTCCTTCTCCAGGGGATCTTCCTGACTCAGGGATCAAACCTGGGTCTCCTGCATTGCAGGCAGATTCTTTACCATCTAAACCACCAGGGGTTGCTTTTTTTTTTTTTTTTACTATAAGCTCTTCTCTAATTAATATTTAGTGACTTTTATTGAAGTTGTTTAGTGACTGTCATGTCCAACTCTTTGAAACCCCGTGGAGTGTAGCACACCAGGCTCCTCTGTCCCCTGTTATCTCCTGGAGTTTGTTCAAATTTATATCTATTGAGTCAGTGATTCTGTCTAACCAGCTTATCCTCTGAAGCCCCTTTCTCCTCTTGCCTTCAATTTTTCTCAGCATCAGGGTCTTTTCCAATGAGTTGGCTCTTCATACATATCAGGTGGCCAGGTGGCTTCAGCAGCAGTCCTTCCAATGAATATTCAGGGTTGATTTCCTTTAGGGTTGATCTCCTTGCAGTCCACAGGATTCTTGAGAGTCTTCTCCAGCACCACAATTCGAAAGCATCAGTTCTTCAGCACTCAGTCTTCTTTATGGTCCAACTTTCACATCTGTACATGACTACTAGAAAAACAATAGCTTTGACTACATGTACGTTTGTTGGCAAAGTGATATCTCTGCTTTTTAATATGCTATCCAGATTTGTCATAGCTCTCCTTCCAAGGAGCAAGCATCTTTTAATTCCATGACTGCAGTCACTGTCCATAGTGATTTTGGACGTTAAGAAACTAAAATCTGTCACTGCTTCTACTTTTTCCTCTTCTATTTGCCATGAAGTGATGGGACCAGATGCCGTGATCTTAGTTTTTGAATGTTGAATTTCAAGCCAAATTTTTCACTCTCCTCTTCTTTCACCTTCATCAAGAGACTCGTTAGTTCCTCTTCACTTTCTGCCATTAGAGTGGTATCATCTGCATTTCTGAGGTTGTTGATATTTCTCCCAGCAGTCTTGATTCCAGCTTGAGATTCATCCAGGCTGGCATTTCACATTATATACTCTGCATATAAGTTAAATAAGCAGGATGACAGTATACAGCCTTTACATACTCCTTTCCCAATTTGGAACCAGTTGTTGTTCCATGTCTGGTTCTAACTACTGCTTCTTGACCTGCATACAGGTTTCTTAGGAGATAGGTAAAGTGGTCTGGTATTCCCATCTTTTTAAGAATTCTCCACTGTTTGTTGTAATCCATGCATTCAAAGGCTTTAGCATAGTCAATGAAGCAGAAGTAGATATTTTTCTGGAGTTCCCTTGTTTTTTCTATGATGCAGTGAATGTTGGCAATTTGATCTCCGTTTCCTCTGCCTTTTCTAAGTCTAACTAGAACATCTGGAAGTTCTCAGTTCACGTACTGTTGAAGCCTGTCTTGAAGGATTTTGAGATTACCTTCCTAGCATGTGAAATGAGTGCAGTCGTGTGGTAGTTTGAACATTCTTTGGTATTGCACTTCTTTGGGATTGGAATGAAAACTGACCTTTTCCAGTCCTGTGGCCACTGATGAGTTTTCCCAATTTGCTGGCATATTGAGTGCAGCACTTTAACAGCATCATCTTTTAGGGTTTGAAATAGCTCAACTGGAATTCCATCACCTCCACTAGCTTTGTTTGTAGTGATGCTTCCTAAGGCCCACCTGACTTCACACTCAAGGATGTCTGGCTCTAGGTGGGTGACCACACCATCGTGGTTATCTGGGTCATTAAGATCATTCTTATATAGTTCTACTGTGTATTCTTGCCACCTCTTCTTAATATCTTCGTTTCTATTAGGTCCTTCCTGTTTCTGTCCTTTATTGTGCCCATCTTGCATAAGATGTTACCTTGATATCTCCACTTTTCTTGAAGGGATGTCTAGTCTTATTCTATTGTTTTCCTCTATTTCTTTGCATTGTTCATTTAAGAAGGCCTTCTTATCTCTCCTTGCTAGTCTCTGGAACTCTGAATTCAGTTGGCAATATCTTTTCCTTTCTCCCTTGCCTTTTGCTTCTATCTTTCTGTAAGCTATTTGTAAAGCCTCCTCAGACATTTTGCCTTCTTGCATTTCTTTTTCTTGGTTATTGCCTCCATTGTATGGTTTTGATCACTGTCTCCATACAATGTTATGAACCTCTGTATTGTGTGATACAAACTACCATTTAAGACAGTTCTTGTATAAAGATTACTTTGTATTTCTCAAATTAAGGTAGTTTATATTCTTATAAAAGTAATTACTGTGAAATAAAAACTTGGATAGGATTTAAACATTAATTCCTTGTTTGCCCCCATAAATCACACTTTCATCACATTCTTTCTGACTTGAGAATTTACAATCAGGGTAGAACTCAATTTTGAAGGGTGTAAAGCTTACATAGTTTTGATATTTCTCATTAAGTAAAAGAATACAAAATCTAAAAACACAAAATTAGGTACAGAATTAATTATACCAAGAGATCACAGCTAAGTACAGATTTTATAAGAGCTGTTGAGAACAAATATCACAGAATCAATTGCCTGACACATTGATACAGAAATTTCCCCCTTCATTCGTGGCTGTAAATTCTTCACCATCTCTTCTGTGATGACAGTTTTGCAGTATTTTTTATAGGGAGAATTGAAAGACAATTCACTCTTCTCTTTATAATGGTTGATTATAACATGTCATTATTACTGATAGTTTAGAAAAGTTTTTTAAGCTTCACAGTTGAGTGCCATATCATGTAGATTTTTAGAACTGTTGACAAACCTGGGGAGCCTTTATCAGTTTTCTTTCTATGAGCTGTCAGATGTGCTTGCTCTTTGCAGTACATCTTTCTGCTCTGCACCATAAATGTAGGGGTTTCACATCCTGTTTTAAGGAAGCTGGACATGAGTGAGATGGGGGAACTATTTAGACCATGGACGTGGTATTGATGATTGTGAATACAGCACTACCATTTACTGGGTATTCTCAACTCTTGGTCATTAAATGTTCAGGTAGAGATTAGGCTACTCAAGTGCTCCCAAGTCAGGTTTTAAAAATTTAAATAAAAATTTAATCTTAGAATAGCTTGATTTACAGTTTCAAGCCCCTTTCCACATGTGTTGTCTCATTTAGTTCTCTTAATTTTGTGGGATGGGCATTTTGAGATTTAAAGGGATATGAGGATCTTACCTAAAGTGACAGAACACGACTGTTACGGGCTCCACACTAAAGACAAAACATCTGTGCAAACAGCTTTTATACATTACTAGGGGGCAGTAGCAATAGTTATAAGGTCATTGTGTAATTATCTTAAAATCCCTTTTCTTTTTATCAGTCCATTATATTTGGGTCAAATTCTCTTTATGAGTTGAGCAAGTTTTCTTGGTGATTCATTTCTCTGTCAGGACTTTAAAGTGTTTACTAAAGTCATCGCAGGACAGTTAACCCCAGTTTTCCTAGAAAGACTGTCTTTGGACACAGCATGGCACTGAGGGGCTATGTGGACCTCTTAAAAATCTGTTCCAGTAAGTGACCACTAAAGATAAGGTGGTACCTTTGCAACTGACTATGAAGTTGATCATCTATAACTTTCTCTTGATAGATCTACCATAACTAGTTAGTGAAGGCAAATCAGTTAAAAAAGAGGGAAGTAGATTATTAGAGTGAATCATCACATACAGAGAATGGCGAATGTCTGTTCTGTTACCTAAACTGGTGTTAAATGCTGATGTAATAAACAGTGAGAGTGAAGAAAAGTTGCTGCTAAGTCACTTCAGTCATGTCCGACTCTGTGCGACCCCTCGAACTGCAGCCCACCAGGCTCCTCTGTCCATGGGATTCTCCAGGCAAATATACTGGCTGCTGCTGCTAAGTCGCTTCAGTCATGTCCGACTCTGTGCAACCCCATAGACGGCAGCCCACCAGGCTCCCCCATCCCTGGGATTCTCCAGGCAAGAACACTGGAGTGGGTTGCCATTTCCTTCTCCAATGCATGAAAGTGAAAAGTGAAAGTGAAGTCGCTCAGTTGTGTCCACTCTTAGTAACCCCATGGACTGCAGCCCACCAGGCTCCTCCATCCCTGGGATTTTCCAGGCAAGAGTTAGCAGAACCATTTGTTCCAGCTTTAAAAAAAGCATCATAAAAAAATCACTGTATTAAGATATCTTTGCCATCAGCAATACAACACATTGGAATGAGCAAAGGCTTTGGGTTAATATAGAACTTGATTCAGATGCTCACTTATTGCAGCTCACCATTGCAACTCAATGCAGTCATTGCAACAATGCGAGAGTGACAGATTTTATTTTCTTGGGCTCCAAAATCACTGCAGATGGTGACTGAAGCCATGAAATTAAAATATCCTTGCTCCTTGAAAGGAAAACTATGACCAACCTAGACAGCATATTAAAAAGCAGAGACATTACTTTGCTGACAAAGGTTTGTCTAGTCAAAGCTATGGTTTTTCCAGTAGTCACGTATGGATGTGAGAGTTGGACCATAAAGAAAGCTGAGCACTGAAGAATTGATGCTTTTGAACTGTGGTGCTGGAGAAGACTCTTGAGAGTCCCTTGGACTGCAGGGAGATCCAACCAGTCCATCCTAAAGGAAATCAGTTCTGAATATTCATTGGAAAGACTGATGCTGACGCCCCAATACTTGTGGCCACCTGATGTGAAGAACTGACTCACTGGGAAAGACCCTGATGCTGGGAAAGATTGAAGGCAGGAGCAGTGGGGGATGACAGAGGATGAGATGGTTGGATGGCATCACTGACTCAATGGACATGAGTTTGAGCAAGTTCTGGGAGTTGGTGATGGACAGGGAAGCCTGGCGTGCATCCATGGGGTCACAAAGAGTCGGACACGACTGAGCAACTGAACTGAACTGATTGCAGCTCACTTATGATATTGGGTGAAGTATTACAACTGTTAGAAACCTTTGTGTCTCATCAGTGAAGTAGCCAATTGTTGCAAATGTTTAGAATTGAGGGTTGTTATTGTGGAGAATGTGTGCAAATTGCCTGGTACATCACATTCATGTGACAAAATTTGCTGTTATAATTCACATAAAGTTGGAAGACTTCTTTCTTTCTTGTCTGAAAGCAATCTATTGCTTTTTCTGATAAAATAAGAGGTCTGTTGAGCAAGAAGGCAAGGATATAACAAAAGCTGTGTGGAGCAGGTTTTTGCCTAAAACATAGTGTGATGGTTAATTTCATATATCAACTCAGCTAGGCCACAGTAACTGGATACTTTGTCAAACACCAGTCAGGCTGTCGCTATGAGAGTATTTTTTTTTAGATGAGCTTTTCATTCAGATCACATGGACCACATCCTTGTCTAACTCAGTGAAACTATGAGCCATGCCATGTAGGGCCACCCAAGACGGACGGATCATGGTAGAGAGTTCTGACCAAATGTTGTCCACTGGAGAAGGGAATGGCAAGCCACTTCTGTATTCTTGCCTTGAGAACCCCGTGAACAGTATAAAAAGGCAAAAACATAGGACACTGAAAGATGAACTCTCCAGGTCAGTAGGTGCCCAGTATGCTTCTGGAGATCAGTGGAGAAATAACTCCAGAAAGAATGAAGAGATGGAGCCAAGGCAAAAACAACACCCAGTTGTGGATGTGACTGGTGACGGAAGTAAATTCCGATGCTGTAAAGAACAATGTTGCATAGGAACCTGAAATGTTAGGTCCAAGAATCAAGGCAAATTGAAATAGGAGATGGCAAGATTGAACATAAACGTTTTAGGAATCAATGAACTAAAATGGACTGGAATGGGTGAATTTAACTCAGATGACCATTATATCTACTACTATGGGCAAGAATCCCTTAGAAGAAATGAAGTAGCCCTGATAGTCAGCAAAACAGTCCAAAATACAGTACTTGGATGCAGTCTCAAAAACAACAGAATGATCTGTTTGTTTCCAAGGCAAACCATTCAATATCACAGTAATCCAAGTCTATGCCCCAGCCAGTAATGCTGAAGAAGCTGTTGAACAGTTCTATGAAGACCTATAAGACCTTCTAGAACTAATAGCCAAAAAAGATGTCCTTTTCATTATAGGGGACTGGAATGCAAAAGTAGGAAGTCAGGAGATAACTGGAGTAACAGGCAAATTTGGCCTTGGAGTAAAAAACGAAGCAGGGCAAAGGCTGACAGAGCTTTGTCAAGAGAATGCTCTGGTCATAGCAAACACCCTGTTTCAGAAATAGAAGACTCTACACATGGACATCACCAGATGGTCAATACCGAAATCAGATGGATTACATCTTTGTAGCCAAAGATGGAGAAGCTGTATACAGTCAGCAAAAATAAGACTGGAAGCTGACTGTGGCACAGACCATGAACTCTTATTGCAAAATTCAGACTTAAATTGAAGAAAGTAGGGAAAACCACTAGACCGTTCAGGTGTGACCTAAACCAAATCCGTTGTGATTATAGAGTAGAGGTGACAAATAGATTCAAGGGATACGATCTGATAGAGTACCTGAAGAATTATGGACAGAGGTTTGTGACATTGTACAGGAGGCAGTGGTCAAGACCATCCCCAAGAAAAAGAAATACAAAAAGGCAAAATGGTTGTCTGAGGAGGCCTTACAAATGGCTAAGAAAAGAGGAGAAGCAAACAGCAAGGAGGAAAGGAAAGATCTACTTATTTGAATGCAGAGTTCCAAAGAATACCAAGGATAGATAGAAGGCCTTCCTCAGTGATCAGTGCAAAGAAATAGAGGAAAACAATAGAATGAGAAAGACGAGAGATCTCTTCAAGAAAATTAGAGATACCAAGGGAACATTTCATGCAAAGATGGGCACAGTAAAGGACAGAGATGGTATGGACCTAACAGAAGCAGAAGATTTTAAGAAGAAGTGGCAAGAATACACAGAAGGACTATACAAAAAAGATCTTCATGACCCAGATAATCATGAGGGTGTGATCACTCACCTAGAGCCAGACATCCTGGAATGCAAAGTCAAGTGGACCTTAGGAAGCATCACTATGAACAAAGCTAGTGGAGGTGATGGAATTCCAGTTGAGCTATTTCAAATCCTAAAAGATGATGCTGTGAAAGTGCTGCACTCAATATGCCAGCAAATTGGGAAAACTCAGCAGTGGCCACAGGCCTGGAAAAGGTCAGTTTTCATTCCAATCCCAAAGAAAGGCGATGCCAAAGAATGTTCAAATTGCCACACAATTGCACTCATCTCACACACTAGCAAAGTAATGCTCAAAATTGTCCAAGCCAGGCTTTAACAGTACATGAATCGTGAACTTCAGATGTGCAAGCTGGTTTTAGAAAAGGCAGAGGAACCAGAGATCAAATTGCTAACATCTGTTGGATCCAAAAAAGCAAGAGAGTTCCAGAAAAACATCTACATCTGTTTTATTGACTATGCCAAAACCTTTGGCTATATGGATCACAACAAACTGTGGAAAAGTCTTTAAGGAGATGGGAATACCAGACCACCTGACCTGCCTCCTGAGAAACCTGTATGCAGGTCAGGAAGCAACAGTTAGAACTGGACATGGAACAACAGACTGGTTCCAAATCAGGAAAGGAGTATGTCAAGGCTGTATATTGTCACCTTGCTTATTTACTTATATGCAGAGTACATCATGTGAAATGCCAGGCTGGATGAACACAAGCTGGAATCAAGATTGCCAGGAATAATATCAATAACCTCAGATATGCAGATGATACCACCCTTATGGCAGAAAGCAAAGAACTATAGAGCCTCCTGATGAAAGTGAAAAGTGAAAGAGCAGAGTGAAAAAATTGACTTAAAACTCAACATTCAGAAAACTCAGATCATGGCATCTGGTCCCATCACTTCATGGCAAATAGATGGGGAAACAGTGGAAACAGTGAGAGACTTTATTTTTTGGGGCTCCAAAATCACTGCAGATGGTGACTGCAGCCACGAAATTAAAAGTGCTTGCTCCTTGGAAGAAAATCTATGACCTACCTAGACAGCATATTAAAAAGCAGAGATATTACTTTGCCAACAAAGGTCCATCTAGTCAAAGCTATGGTTTTTCCAGTAGTCATGTATGGATGTGAGAGTTGGACTGTGAAGAAAGCTGAGCACCGAAGAATTGATGCTTTTGAACTGTGGTGTTGGAGAAGACTCTTGAGAGTCCCTTGGACTGCAAGGAGATTTAACCAGTCCATCCTGAAGGAAGTCAGTCCTGAATATGCATTGGAAGGACTGATGGTGAAGCTCCTGTACTTTTATCTAATACTTGACGTAAAGAACTGACTCACTGGAAAAGACTCTGATGCTGGGAAAGATTGAAGGCATGAGGAGTAGGGGACGACAGAGGATAAGGTGGTTGGATGGCATCACCGACTCAATGGACATGAGTTTGAGCAAGTTACCTGAATTGCTGATGGACAGGGAAACCTGGCATGCTGCAGTCCATGGAGTCTCAAAGAGTCAGACACAACTGAGCAACTGAACTGACTGACTTTCATTCATATCGGTAGACTTTGTAAAGCAGATTACCCTATAATGTGGGTGGGCCTCATCAGCTCAGTCGAAAGCCTTCAGAGAAAAGGACTGAGGTCCCCAGAGGATGCAGAAATTCTGTGTTCAGAGTGATGCTGGTCAAGCTGCAATGTCAGCTCTTCCCTGGGTCTAGAGTATACCAACCTCCACTGTAGATTTGGGGCTTAACTGGCTTCCAAAATTGCATTAAGCAATTCCTTAAAATAAATCTTTATTTCTCTCATTCTTTTTCATTTATTGTCTCTACCCCTACCCCTGGTCTCTCTCTATCTTTTATTGGTTCTGTTTGTCTCTAGAATCCTACTAATATGCTCAGATGAAATATTGACTTGATTTGTAGTAACCTTATGGGTGACAAGTTCACGTGGAACCCTGCCTCTCTCTGGCTTATTTCTCTTCTCCTTTTAGCTTCCTTTTGATTTTCAGGTGACAGACACCTATACAGCTTTGCTCAGTAATTGTTTTCTATGTTATAGATGATCAAAAAAGTCAGCAAATAACAAGTGTTGGGTAATTTATAACCGTTTACAGTGTGTATTTGTACACATCATTTAGTACATACACTAGCTCCGTGGAATAATTAAAAGCATCCCCGTCTTAGAGATAAAACAATAACAATGAAAACAATACTGAGTGTTTATCAAGTCCTTCTGGGCTAAGCATGTCACAGAAATAATCTCATGTACACCTCACAGCAAAAAAAACTACCCCTAATTTACAGATGAGCACCCTGGCTAGAACTTGAACTCTCATCAACTGATTCAGAAGGAGCCTTTTTACTCCCATGGAAAGATGAGAACATTCCTTATCCCCAGACAGACAAGACACCCTCAGAGCCCATTTGTGGCATAGGTCTCTGTGCTACTGCCATATTTCTGGAACTTAGTTAAGTCTGGTATTCAATTAGGACAGAGATCAAATGACTCAAGGCAGCGAAACCAGCCCCTTGCGTCTCTAGAGCTAAAGATTCTCATTTACAGCTATTAATATTGAAAGGGATGAGACATATCTTTATATCAGTCATCAATTTTCCCTTGTCTTCATGGTGCAATGTCAGGATGATTCTGGGAACAAGTTCATGGCACCTTAGGAAGTAAGAGGAAGCAGAGGATTACAGGACTTAGGTGCTGTTGGGGCACTTCGCTTCTTACCCTTCTCCCTTTTTGGATAGATGAGGAAGCTGAGTGAAGTCACTTGCTCAGGGTGCAAGTGAGCAGCTACGATTTGATGTGCATGCAAAATCACCTGAAATCTTGTTAAAGTGCAGGTTCTCATTCTGTTAAACTGGGATGGGCCTGATGCTTCTGATCCAGGGGCTGTGCCATGAGTCAGAAAGGAGAGGGAAGCATTATGACAAAGAGGAGAAGTGGAAGGAAGGAATGGGGTCTTACCAGGTCCCATAAATAGGTGGCGGTGAGACAGGTTGGTCTCTACAGTGTTCGTTATTACTCAGATGCTCTTTCATAGCCACTGCTTTATGGACGATGACATGATTTCACATGGTACCATAGGGGTTAAGAATTTTAGCAGGCTAGAACAGTGGACTAGTTCTTAATATGCTTAAAGTTAAGGGGAATAAATACAGTCCAAAAAACACATGCCAATACAGGATAGGGGAGATACAATTTAATAGCTGCCTGTGTGGAAAAAACCTAGAGGCTTTAGTTGCTTATAAGTCTGTTGACTTAATAACGTGGTGTGTGCTTTCATCAACAGGAGTATGGTCTGCAGGGAAAGGGAGGTGATGGGTTCCTGCCACATTGCACGCATGGTAACACGTCTAGAGGATTGCTCAGCTTAGTGGACATCACATCGAGAGGGGTATGAGAATCCTGAGTGCATCTGAGTGAGCATGTCTGGTGAAGCATCTGTGGACGATGCAGTTGAGGAATAGTTGAAGAATCGGGGTTTGTAACCTGGATATTAAAATAATGTAAGGCCTGACTCAAGTAATATTTCAGTGGTCATCATGTGTGTGCTAATATCTGGCTTGTCCTGTGTGAACCACAATCAGTAAAAGTTGAAACTAGAGACAGATTCTTCATATTCTAAGGCACTTGTGACTGAGTAAGGGAACACAGCTTGAAGTTGAATTCCAAGTAAATCACTTACCACTCTGCCTCAGGCTCCCTAGAAATATGGGAACAAAATCTTCCTCCCTGGTGGTAATGAATCAGTGATAATGACTCATGACACAATGAGATAATATGTGAAAAACCATGGCCACGTATGGCAAAGAGTGCTGACTCAATCACTTTTAAAAAATGAACTACCTCAGGAAGTAGTGAGTTCTCTGTTGCTGGAGGTATGCAAACCAAGGACAATGAGCCTCTTGGCAATTTGGGATGAGAACATTGCACAGAGGTTTGCTGCGGACAGGAGATTGAAGTACAATGAACATGATTTATAGGACCCTTCCAATTTTAAGAGTCCATGCAGGTTGGCATCACTTTTCCTGGTTATTAAAAATGCAGGTGGAAAAATTGCTTTATTCAGTTGTAATATTGATATTAAATACTATTCACCTCACAACCCAAGATAGGGAGGCAGAAATGGACTTTATTTTGAGCATTTCATTTCCTACTCCCAAACTGAATCATTTTCTTTTGAGTTCTAAAATGGTACTGTTTCATTTTATGAGGCTATCTAGGGCATACATACCATACAGAAGAGTTTCCTATGTAGTATGATTTGAGGAGAGCAAGTTCAGTTCAGTTCAGTCGCTCAGTCGTGTCTGACTCTTTGCAACCCCATGAATCACAGCACGCCAGGCCTCCCTGTCCATCACCAACTCCCGGAGTTCACTCAGACTCACGTCCATTGAGTCGGCGATGCCATCCAGCCATCTCACCCTCTGTCATCCCCTTCTCCTCCTGCCCCCAATCCCTCCCAGCATCAGTCTTTTCCAATGAGTCAACTCTTCGCATGAGGTGGCCAAAGTACTGGAGTTTCAGCTTTAGCATCATTCCTTCCAAAGAAATCCCAGGGCTGATCTCCTTCAGAATGGACTGGTTGGATCTCCTTGCAGTCCAAGGAACTCTCAAGAGTCTTCTCCAACACCACACTTCAAAAGCATCAATTCTTTGGCGCTCAGCCTTCTTCACAGTCCAACTCTCACATCCATACATGGCCACAGGAAAAACCATAGCCTTGACTAGACCTTTGTTGGCAAAGTAATGTCTCTGCTTTTGAATATGCTATCTAGGTTGGTCATAACTTTCCTTCCAAGGAGTAAGCGTCTTTTAATTTCATGGCTGCAGTCATCACCATCTACAGTGATTTTGGAGCCCAAGAAAATAAAGTCTCTCACTGTTTCCCCATCTATTTGCCGTGAAGTGATGGGACCAGATGCCATGATCTTCGTTTTCTGAATGTTGAGCTTTAAGCCAACTTTTTCACTCTCCACTTTCACTTTCATCAAGAGGCTTTTGAGTTCCTCTTCACTTTCTGCCATAAGGGTGGTGTCATCTGCATATCTGAGGTTGTTGATATTTCTCCTGGCAATCTTGATTCCAGCTTGTGCTTCTTCCAGCCCAGCGTTTCTCATGATGTACTCTGCATATAAGTTAAATAAGCAGGGTGACAATATACAGCCTTGACATACTCCTTTTCCTATTTGGAACCAGTCTGTTGTTCCATGTCCAGTTCTAACTGTTGCTTCCTGACCTGCATATAGGTTTCTCAAGAGGCAGGTCAGGTGGTTTGGTATTCCCATCTCTTTCAGAATTTTCCACAGTTTATTGTGATCCACATAGTCAAAGGCTTTGGCATAGTCAATAAAGCAGAAATAGATGTTTTTCTGGAACTCTCTTGCTTTTTCCATGATCCAGCAGATGTTGGCCATTTGATCTCTGGTTCCTCCGCCTTTTCTAAAACCAGCTTGAACATCTGGAAGTTCACGGTTCACGTATTGCTGAAGCCTGGCTTGGAGAATTTTGAGCATTACTTTACTAGCGTGTGAGATGAGTGCAATTGTGCGGTAGTTTGAGCATTCTTTGGCATTGCCTTTCTTTGGGATTGGAATGAAAACTGACCTTTTCCAGTCCTGTGGCCACTGCTGAGTTTTCCAAATGTGCTGGCACATTGAGTGCAGCACTTTCACAGCATCATCTTTCAGGATTTGAAATAGATCACCTGGAATTCCCTCACCTCCACTAGCTTTGTTGGTAGTGATGCTTTCTAAGGCCTACTTGATTTCACAGTCCAGGATGTCTGGCTCTAGGTGAGTAATTACACCATCGTGATTATCTGGGTCGTGAAGATCTTTTTTGTGCAGTTCTTCTGTGTATTCCTGCCATCTCTTCTTAATATCTTCTGTTTCTGTTAGGTCCATACCATTTCTGTCCTTTATTGAGCCCATCTTTGCATGAAATATTCCCTTGGTATCTCTAATTTTCTTGAAGAGATCTCTAGTCTTTCCCATTCTGTAGTTTTCCTGTTTCTTTGCATTGATCGCTGAGGAAGGCTTTCTTATCTCTTCTGCAAAGGGAGATTTAATTACACCAAATTACTTTTCCATCGGTCCTGCTATTATGCTGTGTGTTGTATATAGTAACTAAGTTGTGTCTGACTCTTTGTGGCCCCATAGACTGTAGCCCACCAGTATCCTCTGTCCAAGGGATTTCCCAGGCAAGAATACTGGAGTGGGTTGCCATTTCCTTCTCCAGGGGATCTTCCACACCCAGGGATCAATCCTGCATTGCAAGTGGATTCTTTACCACTGAGCCACCAGGGAAGCCCATATTGGTCGTGCTGTGTATCTTAAAATTATTCTGTCATTCCTTTGTGCAGAGCTATCAAAAGGTGAATGTTATTTAAGGCTTAATGCCTTAAGCCATTATCAGTCATTAACATCATGGTCAGACACAGTTTGTTCCTTAGTGTGTTACTGTGCACTTGTGAAAGTGAACTGTTCAGTCATGCTGGAGAGAGCCGTGTCACCTGGCAGCCCCAGCTGCTTGCTCGCTCGAACCCCCACCGTATTAGCAGCAGGCCAAGAAATGTGGGCCACTCCCAGCCACTGGCCGATCAGAGTGAGGGTAGTAGTGCAGGTCTGTCCTTGAGAGATGGCAGGTCCTCTCCAACCAGGAGTCCTGAGTCAGCCCAGCTGACCTTACCCAGTCCCAGATTTTACCTGCCCAGTCCCCTCCCTTCCCCTCTCATTCTCAAGTACAGACCTGCTCTGTGGTCTAAGGCCCTTCCTGCCTTCTGCTTCTCCCCTTCACCTTCACAGGCATTTCTCTCTACAGTTCTCCTGCATATCCAGCCTTAGAGGACCCAAACCAGCGCAAGTGATAAACCAGAGCAGTCTGAGAAAGTGGGGTGTCAGATGGGGTTGTGAAATAGGCTTGAAGTCAGAGAGGGCTGAGAAATATCCTGAAACTCACAAACATTCTGAGTGATGTTTAGGGCATGGGTGATCCCCGGCACAGGGTGGGGCCCAAGCGCTAACCTTCAGCAGTTTAGGTGACTTGGGCAAACCCCCAGTGAGGGAGACCCCCTTGTGGAAGCAGTGGCTCAGCATTTGAAAATTAGGGGCGAAACAGTTGTCTATGGAGGCAGTGGAGTCAACTGGTTACTATTTAGTTGTTCCAGTGCCCTGCTGAGAAGGCCGTGGGAACCCTTCTGTGAGAAACCAGGGCCTCTGACGAGCAGTTAAAGGCTAACCTGAGAGCCAGAGGCTGTCTTTGAAAGCTTACAAAGAGACCTGGCTGAGCAGCATCTTTAGAGAGAATTGCAGAGTTCAGAGATTTTGAATGCTCTGCTGAGCCAGGTCTGTCAGACCAAGGTCAGGGCCCTGGTTGAGGAAACCTGGACCCAGAAACATGGCAGGAAGATGTCTGGGTGGATGTCTCTGAAGACTTCCCTGAATCCACCAAGTCTCCCTAGTACAAGCCAGCACTTGCCCAGTGCTGGGAGATGCTATGGGTCTCATCTCCACAAGAAACAGGAGCTGTCCCCCTTACCCCTACTTGGCTGCCAGGTATAATGAGCTGTCTTCTTCCCGCCTCGCTTCTTGCTTGAAGTCTTCCTGACTTGGTCCAGGTCACACGCACATGCTCTTTTGCTTCAATGCCATTAGAACTTGCATGTCTGCTCTCACCGGGCTCTGGCATCTTGCCTTGTGTTCTGCTCTGGGCGCGTAACTTACCTCACTTGAGGAGAAATGTAAGGCAGTCGAGGTGGTGGGTAGAGCATGAGATGAGGGACCAGGATGACTGGGGTCCATTATTCACTAGCTATGTGAGCAAATGACTTCGTTCTTCTAAGCCCCATTTCCCTTACCTGTAAAATGGAAATGTACAATTTACCTCATATATTATGAATAGTTAGAGGTAAATATGCAGAGCACCTGATACATAGGAAAAAATATTTTGTCATGTATTATCTTTTTTTCCTCTTGGTGTCTGTCAGAGAATCTAGCAGGAAGGACACAAAATTTTCTTCATAAATATTTGACATAAAATTGAATTGTGTTTTTGTGATCATCTTTTAAGATAAAGGCTGTGATGAAACTGGTGCTTCTTGTACTTTCCTGGGTGTGTGCATCCCTTGGAAAATCTGATTTGATGGATCTGAAGAGTGAATTTTAACATGTCCTCAGGGCATACTGATATTCATACCACTTGGGAAAATTGCTGTAATCTCAGAGGATGCTGTAAACCCTTAACTATTATGTCAGGGTATCTGTTTCATAAAAATAAAGGACTTATTACACTATCCTCTTAATAATTGATTCATATTGCTGTGCAACTGATTTGGGCCAAGTGACCAGCATTGACAGGTGGGTGTATGTGGAGAAGTAACAGCACCATTTAGCTACCATTGGGGCAGAGCCATCAGCTGCATGAGTGGGTGCTCAGTTTCCAAGTGGGCTCCAGATATATTTTCTTAATTGAATAAAATCCAAGATTTCAATTCATTTCAAAGCTGCATAATGTGGTAATTAGAAGCCTAGTTACTTCTAATGCCCTGAAGAGAGACTCAGGATTGTCTCAGAAGTCCTGCGGCCTGAGCAGATAATTACAAGCACTTCTTGGTGATAATTGCGAACCTGAGAGCTCCACGGAGAGAATGCCCGTGAAACCCAGGGCTTCGAAAAGCTAGAGCCCTGCTCTAACTCAGGCATTGTTATCAATAAAGAGATTTTCGCCTTTTATGAAGCTGAAATGGTCAAAAAGAGGTTCTTTCACATGTCATTTGTTTCATTCATCAGTCCACAATGAAATGGTTTTAATGAGGCATGGGCTGGGCTGAGACAGAGATGAAAATAGAGCAAAGGCCAACGGGGAAGAGAAAAGAACATTCTTCCATTGTGGAAGTCTTGAAGGAGATTTCCTAATGGGAGGATTTGCAGTTTTAATAGCACACTTGAAATTTAAACTCAATCTATTTCCAGGCAACAAAGGAAGTATCTTTAGAGATAATCAATATATCTTTTAAAAAAATTAATTTATTTATTTTAATTGTAGGCAAATTACTTTACAATATTGTAGTGGGTTTTGTCATACATTGACATGAATCAGCCATGGGTGTGCCTGTGTTCCCCATCCTGAACCCCCCTCCCACTTCCTTCCCCATCCCATCCCTCAGGGTCATCCAGGTACACTGGCCCTGAGCACCCTGTCTCGTGGATTGAACCTGGACTGATGATCTATTTCACGTATGGTAATATACATGTTTCAATGCTATTCTCTCAAATCATCCCACCCTCACCTTCTCCCACAGAGTCCAAAAATCTCTTCTTTACATCTGTGTCTCTTTTGCTGTCTCGCGTATAGGGTCCTCATTACCATCCTTCTAAATTCCATATATATGCATTAATATACTGTATTGTGTTTTCCTTTCTGACTTACTTCACTCTGTATAACAGGATCCAGTTTCATCCACCCCATTAGAACTGATTCAAATGCATTCTTTTTAATAGATGAATAATATTCCATTGTGTATATGTACCACAGCTTTCTTATCCATTTGTCTGCCAATGGACATCTAGGTTGCTCCCATCTTCTAGCTATTATAAACAGCATTTGGATAGATTCAAAACTAGTGGGAGAAGGTGAAGGTGGGATGATTTGAGAGAATAGCATTAAAACATGTATATTACCATATGTGAAATAGATGGTCAGTCCAGGTCAGTCCATGAGACAGGGTGCTCAGGGCCTTAGGAAGCATCACTATGAACAAAGCTAGTGGAGGTGAGGGAATTCCAGGTGATCTATTTCAAATCCTGAAAGATGATGCTGTGAAAGTGCTGCACTCAATGTGCCAGCACATTTGGAAAACTCAGCAGTGGCCACAGGACTGGAAAAGGTCAGTTTTCATTCCAATCCCAAAGAAAGGCAATGCCAAAGAATGCTCAAACTACCGCACAATTGCACTCATCTCACACGCTAGTAAAGTAATGCTCAAAATTCTCCAAGCCAGGCTTCAGCAATACGTGAACCGTGAACTTCCAGATGTTCAAGCTGGTTTTAGAAAAGGCGGAGGAACCAGAGATCAAATGGCCAACATCTGCTGGATCATGGAAAAAGCAAGAGAGTTCCAGAAAAACATCTATTTCTGCTTTATTGACTATGCCAAAGCCTTTGACTATGTGGATCACAATAAACTGTGGAAGATTCTGAAAGAGATGGGCATACCAGACCACCTGACCTGCTTCTTGAGAAACCTATATGCAGGTCAGGAAGCAACAGTTAGAACTGGACATGGAACAACAGACTGGTTCCAAATAGGAAAAGGAGTATGTCAAGGCTGTATATTGTCACCCTGCTTATTTAACTTATATGCAGAGTACATCATGAGAAACGCTGGGCTGGAAGAAGCACAAGCTGGAATCAAGATTGCCGGGAGAAATATCAATAACCTCAAATATGCAGATGACACCATGCTTATGGCAGAAAGTGAAGAGGAACTCAAAAGCCTCTTGATGAAAGTGAAAGTGGAGAGTGAAAAAGTTGGCTTAAAGCTCAACATTCAGAAAACGAAGATCGTGGAATCTGGTCCCATCAATTCATGGCAAATAGATGGGGAAACAGTGGCTGACTTTATTTTTCTGGGCTCCAAAATCACTGCAGATGGTGATTGCAGCCATGAAATTAAAAGACGCTTACTCCTTGGAAGGAAAGTTATGACCAAGCTAGACAGCATATTGAAAAGCAGAGACATTACTTTGCCAACAAAGGTCCATCTAGTCAAGGCTATGGTTTTTCCAGTGGTCATGTACGGATGTGAGAGTTGGACTGTGAAGAAAGCTGAGCACCGAAGAATTGATGCTTTTGAACTGTGGTGTTGGAGAAGACTCTTGAGAGTCCCTGGGACTGCAAGGAGATCCAACCATTCTATCCTAAAGGTGGTCAGTCCTGGGTGTTCATTGGAAGGACTGATGTTGAAAGTACTCCAGTACTTTGGCCACCTGATGCGAAGAGCTGAGTCATTGGAAAAGACCCTGATGCTGGGAAAGATTGAGGGCAGGAGAAGGGGACGACAGAGGATGAGATGGTTGGATGGCTTCATTGACTCAATGGACATGGGTTTGGGTGGACTCTGGGAGTTGGTGATGTTCAGGGAGGCCTGGCGTGCTGCAGTTCATGGGGTCGTAAAGAGTTGGACACGACTGAGCCACTGAACTAAACTGAGAAAACTAGTTGACAGTAACACCTGGAATATTTCCCAGGGTGTAACCCAAGCAAAGTAAGTCCAGACAAGCAAGTAGTGCTTTATCTGCTCACATCTCAAAGTTAAGTCCAGAAATCCAAGGGATTGGTTTTTGAACCTTCTTGGAATAGGAGCTGAAAGAGAAGCCCACAGAACAGGGATGTACGTATGCGAGTTGCACATATTACGTCATAGCAGACACTATTTGACATCACTCTTTACCAAAAATCTGCCTTCATTTCAGTCTTAAAGTAATCTATATTGTCTCCAATTGACATTATATTATACTTCCTGAGGAAACATAGGGCCTCTCGCAACCACTGAATAAATGTTGGAGTACAAACCCCCCCAGAACTGTTCACTGTCTTACTTTATAGAAGGTAATTTGAAATATTGATGATATTTATGTCACACTCTTCAGATAATTGTACATGTGAGATTTGTTATTAATGTGGTGTTTTGTTCATGGTGAGAAAAATCACACAAGTGTGAATGGAGGTGGTCTGCAAGTTGAGCTATTACATCAGGGGCCTCAGGCGGGGAGCAAGTTCTAGGATGTGTCACATTTCCAGAGTGGTATGTGTGGTTAAGACTCTCAGGTGCTGAGATCACCTAACCACCTACCCAGACTGCCATATATCATGGTGTGTTCATGAAATAAAAGAATTAGATTTTTCTGTGTGTGTGTTTTTTAAAGATTTGAAAATAAGGGTAACCCAGTGTTGCTGATAGAAGGAAAGAGAAAGTTGAGGTTGAAGACAGTTCTAGTTCTTAACTAGAAAACAGAAGTTTGGGGTAAATCAAGCAGTGAAATGTGAAATTCAGCAGTGACCCGGTTCTATGAATATAAGCAATTCACCATATATTTTCCACAAAAAGAAGAAAAAAGTACTTTGTGAAACAGTTTCAGCTGGTGTCTCAGCTAGTACAAAAATTGCTCATCAAGTGAGAGATAAAATTTTAGTGGAAATTGAAAAGACAATTTGTGGTATAATGATATGCACAAGAAGTCTGTGTCTGTAGAGAAAAGTGATTTGGGTGAAATCTAGAAGTTTCCATAATTAAGATCTTGGGGACTTGAGAAAAACTAAATAGTTATTTTTCAAATGGATTAGGTATCTGAAGAATTTTGACATCCTTCTATCTATCTAGTATATCATGCATGTATCCATCCAGTCATTCTTTTTTAAAGAAAAAAAAGTTCTGTGTGTCAGGCATTGTGCTAGGAGGATGGTTATAGACTTTAAGGGATGTATAATCCTAAAGGCAGAGGTCTAAGACATCACCATGGAAGAACACTTACAGTGGATTGGGGACCCATCTGGTACAGGATTAGAGAGACGTAACCCTTATGGTTCACCTTTTCTTACTCATTTTCCACTCACCCTACTTTTCTACATCAAGCAGTTTGACTGGGGGGCAAGTCCATTCAATCTTACCAGTCCCTTGACTTTTTTTTTTATTCCCAAGTGGTTTTGAAAGAATCCTTGATTAATTGGCCCTACAAAGTATACCTCATAGAGAGTCTTGCCAACACAATATACAATACCTATACAGGAATGAAAGCAGGTCTCCCCTTTGTTTTCCATGACTTCCCATGGTTTATGGTGACTTGAGAACAAGTATTAAGGGCACTTCCTTGTTGCTGAGTGTGCTTCCACAGGGAGAGAACCACCCCAGGTGCTGACTGCCACGGTGATTTCTGGAGGAGGACCCAGCCTAGGAGCTGGCTCTGGCTTTCTCTCGTTCACTGTCTCAGTGGTTTCACATTATCCTGCTCTTCTGTTTCCTTTTCTGCATGAACACAATATTAGCAAACCCATTGTGTCTTGTTTGTTAAAGGGCCTTTCCTGTATTAACCCATTTTTTGGTAACAACTCCCCTAGGAGGAAGATGCTATTATTATCATCTCCATTTTACAAATGAGGGAAGTGGGTCCAGGGAGATTGGGTAATTGTTCTAAATTGCCTGTATCCCAGATTCAAACCCACAAGGTCTGGCTCTGAAGATGCTAACCATCCTACCTCTGACACCATATCCCTCATCTGTCATGTCCTTGCTTGCTGTTGTCTGTGATAGGAGACTCAGAGGTCTTCCTCCTAGTGGATTTCTATTGACTGTCCTTCTCTATCTCGTTCAATTAATTCATACACAGAAAGGGCAAAAATCAGTAAGCATTTTAGAGAACATCTAGTGGGAACTGGGAAAATTCTAAAGCCATTTCCAAGTGTGATCTGGTTGTGGTACTGGATTTATGTTGGGTGGACACAATAAAAGTAATTAAGTTAATAAAAGGTCCTCAAAAGCAGACACTAAGTGTTCTTTCAGAAATATGACTCCCTCACTCTGCAACCTGTAGGGAATGAGTTGAATTGCGTCTCGTGAGCAGAAGCAAAGAATGCTTTGACTTTTAGGGACTCAGTCTCCCCATTCCTCACAGACAGATAGTGGGAGGATGTGATGGAGGGTCTGTGGAAATCCTGGACTTGTGCCAGACCCCTTCTCCCCTGACCAAACATCCCCAAATGCCTTTCACTCTCTCCCTTTAAAGCAGTAATAAAATATATCAGAAATAAAAATCAAAGTTCTTATCTTAGTTCACAAAATGGATGAGCCAACACTGTGTAACCTTGGCCTTTTCTTTTCTTTGTGAAACATTTTTTGAAACTATTTTAAGTTGCTGAAGAAACATTCCACTTGATGCAAAGGTTAAAACAGTCATGACTGGACTGAGGGGACAAAATCCAGTAAATTGAGCTCAGGTTCCAGGGCCTTCATTGTACCTATTTCTGCCAGGTTCCCGAACCAGGGCAGCATCCTCACCCTTCAAGTGGCTGGATGACAGTCAGGGCAGATGACAGTCAGGGCCACCCATGACAGGCATCCTCCCGGGTCTGGACATTGTCTCTCTGCCCATCTACCCAGGTGACCACTGTGAGGGAGTGTGGGGGCCAGGCTGCCCTGAGCATCGGGAGAGTAGAAGGCCTTGCCCCTGAAGGTATTATTTCTGTCTGTCCCTCCTTTCCCCTTTCCTCTGGAACCTCAAAGGGCTCATTTGATTGCAGGGGGTAGGGGAGAATGCAGTCCCAAAGGAGATTCATCTAGATGGGCTTGTGAGCATTTCTGTCCCAGCTGTGCTGGGTCTGATCTAATCACATGCCCAAGGCCACTGAGAGTATACGATGCACAGCTCAGATCTGTAGAACCAGGTCACAGCTGAATCTCATATTCCCAAGCTTGCTTTCCCCCAGACTTCTGTCTTCTAGTGAAGAACTTTAACTTCCTTTGATCCCAGGGTTCTTTCTATCAGTCAGAAAAATCCATTGTTTCCTTTTTCTTATTTGCTTTCTTTTCTCTTATTTCCCTAATTACAACAATTTCTTTTGAAGTAATTCAGCTTTGGGCTGATCTTAAAAAAAAAAAAAAAAAGATCTATTTGCATGTCTGTATCTTCCATTAGACTGTGCTTTCCCTAGCTAACATAGCGACACATTGCGGAACCCAAGAAATATCCATTAAGTAAGCAAATGAACATTCAAGTCACTGTGCCCTGGAAGCCAGCTAGGTCACGCCCATTTCTCCAGTGACTGTAGTAACCTGGATTCTTGGTGCCGTCTCCCTAAGTGTCCCAAGTCTCTACAGTATGGACTTAGGGCATGTTGCCTGTGCCCTCAGTTGTCAAAATGGCTCTAATGACAGGACTACTTCACTGGACTGTTGGAGGATTAAATGAGATAATCTGTGGAATTTTACAGCATTGCCCAGCTTACAGTACCTGTTGTTTCTAACTGAGTGCCCCTGCTTCCTGTGGGAAGCAGGGGACGGGCACTCTGCTGCTTAGCACACTTGGAGAGCAGAAATGACTGGTCTGTCCTTTGTGCAGAGTATACTGAGGCCTCGGGTTGCCGTCTCTGAAACCCCAATGGCTCCTGCTCTACTGACTATTAGCATGTGACAAAATACTCCAAACTTCAAAGCATAAAATGACAACCACTTATTTACGGCTGCATTTTCTATGGGGGAGAAATTCAGAGTGCAGTGGGATGGCGTATCTGTTCTATGAGCCTGGGGCCCCAGCCGAAGACTTGATCGGCTGGTGGACCGCATCACCAAAGGCTTTGCCACTCACATGTTTGGCACCCTAGCTGTGTGTGTGTGTTTCTGAGGGCTGCTGTAACAAGGTGCTACAAATGGGGTGGCTCAAAACAACAGAAATGTAATCTCTCACATCTCTGGAGTCTAGAAATCTGAAATCAAGGTGTTGACAGGGCCGTGTTCCCTCCAAAGCCTCCAGGGGTGGAGCCTTCTTTGTATTTTCCAGCTTCTGGAAGCTGCCAGGTGTTTGCTGGCCTGTGGCAGCATAGTGCCAGTCTCAGCCTCTGTCTTCACACGGCCATCTTCCTTGTGTGTTCGTCTTTGCATGGTGTTCTCATCTCTGATGAGGACATGCTAAGGGCCCTCCTACTCTGATATGAAAGTGGAAGAGTCACTCAGTCATGTCCACTCTTTGCGACCCCTGTAGCCCACCAGGCTCTTCTGTCCATGGGATTTCTCAGACGAGAATACTGCAGTGGGTTGCCATTCTCTTCTTCAGGGGATCTTCCTGACCCAGGGATTGAACCTGGGTCTCCTGCATCACAGGCAGATTCTTTACCGTCTGAGCCACTCTAATATGACCTCATCCTAACTCATTACATCTGCAATGACTCTTTTTTTTTCAAATAAGGTCACATTCTGAGGTATATTTGAGGTTAGATTTCAACATATCTTCATATCTTTTGGGGAGACATAATTAAACCCCAGAGCAACTGGGATGACTCAAAGCCTGGGCTCACTGGCACTGTTGACTAAAGCACCTACTATGTGGACCCTCCACTTGGCTCAGGCGTCTCATGGCATGGTGGCTAGATTCTGAAAGTGGACATTCCAAGAGAACCAGGTGGGGACCACATGGCCACTTATGACCCAGCCCTGAGGTTACATAGCATCATTTGTGTTGTGCTCAATTGTCAAACCAGTCACAATCCACCCAGATTCTACCTCTTGCTGGGATGATGGCAAAGAATTTGGGGTGGGGGGTGTTTTGCCCCACCCCCTCCAGCACACACATAGCCTGGGAGTAGTTTTTCTGAACTTGCTCATTTTGATTTCCATTTTGAATTACAGAGCACAGGGTCTCCTTTGAGGAAAAAGAAACACTATTTTCCCCTACATCCCCATAAAACATTGTTACTGTTGTTTTGAAGATGGGCCACTAGGCTGAACTAGTGGAGCTATATATGTTTTAATTTAAAAATCACTGAAGTATTTTAAAGAAGAAAAACCAGGCTGGGAAAAAGGATCTTTGAAAAAAATTTTTTATATGAGCTGAAAATAGACAACATGACTGAGGTGATTACAAGCCGTTGTCAGGAGGAGGAAGAGGCTGTCAGGGGAGAATGCCAGGATCCCACAGAAACCAAGACCATGGCGTAAGTTGAGCTGTTGCTGCTTGATTTTCGAGAACAAACTGCCAAAATATTATGGAGAGATGATGTGACTGTCAAACCATCCTATTTTTTTTTTTCCTAATGGATTCCTAAATACACACAGCAGATACTTTCTTACTGAGATTTCTAGAATGGAGCCTGGAAAAATGTATAAATACATGACCACCTACTGTGCTGCCAGACATTACTAAAAAATATGACTTGCTATGTATGTTTACCATAAAAAAGGAACAAGATGTTTAGAGAAGTACTATTTGAAATAGCCTCCAACTTGTTGTTCATTGTTGAGTCACTCAGTCATGTCCAACTCTTTGTGACCCCATGGACTGCAACACACCAACCTTTCCTGTCCTTCACCATCTCCCGGAGTTGGCTCAAACTCATGTGCATTGAGTCGGTGATGCTATCCAACCATCATTTTCTCTGTCGCCCCCTTCTCCTCCAACTGAAAACCACCAAAATGCCCAGCAGCAGAATGGATCCAGGGTGGTGTATTCACAGTGGGTGCTCTTCTGTATAGTGGTGAGAATAGCGGCTGCTGTGCACAGCAGTGCAGATGTGGCTCCCAAACAGAGGTGAGGGAACTGACACAGATATAAAAAAAGAACATACTGTGTGATTTCAGCTGTATAAAGTACACACCCAGCAAAACTAACCTATGCCAGGAATTGACAGGAAGGATGAGGGGGAGAGCTTCTGGTGATGATTTTTATTTCTTGATCTGGGGGCTGATTCCGTGGTGGTTCAGTTGTGAGGTTCTGGGCTTCTCATATGTGCACTTTTCTGGATGTATATTTTGCTGCAGTAAAAAAAAATTAAAAATGAAGCACTTAACACAAATAGTTACCAGGCTATGACAGAAGAATATTATTTTTTTTAATTTAAAATTTCTATTTTATTGTGAAAAGAAATATAAGATCTACCCTTGATAAATTTTTAAGTATACAATGCAGTATTTTTCACTGAGGTATAGTTAAAGTATTTTAGTTTCAGGAGTACATCATAGTGGTTCAGTATTTTTACTGAATATAATTCAGCAATATAATTTTTCAGATTATATTCCATTAAAAGTTATTACAAGATAATGGCTGTATTTCCCTGTGCTGTATAATATATCCTTACTACTTATCTATTTTGTACGTAGTAGTTTGTATCTCCTGGCCCCATACCCCTCTCTTGTCCCTCCCTTCTTCTCTCTCCCCACTGGTAACCACTAGTTTGTTTTCTGTATCCATCAGTCTGTTTCTCTTTTTTTGCTGTATGCATTCATTTGCTTTGTTTTTTAGATCTGTATATAAGTGATGTCATATAGTGTTCGTCTTTCTGTGTCTGACTGACTTCACTCAGCATAGTATTTTGTAGGCCCACCCACATTGCTGCAAATGGCAATATTTTATTCTTTTTATGGCTGAGTAATATTCCCTTTGTGTGTGTGTATTTGTATATATACCACATCTTCTTTATTTATTTGTCTGTTGATGGACACTTAGATTGCTTCCATAAGTTGGCTATGGTAAATACTGCTGCTGTGAGCATTGGGATTGGATGTATCTTTTCAAATTAATGTTTTTGTTTTTTCTGGATATATACCCAGGAGGGAAATTGCTAGATCATATGTTGTAATATTGTAGTATTAGTATAGTTGTAGTATTCGTTTTTTAAGGCTTCTCTCCTACTGTTTTCCACAGTGGGAGCACCAATTTACATTCCCATCAATAGTGTACAAGTGTTCCCTTTTATCCACATCCCCATGAGTATTTGTTATTTGTAGATTTTTTGATGATAGCTCTTCTGACAGGTGTAAGGTAATAACTCACTGTTTTGTTTTACATTTTTCTAATAATTAGTGATGTTGAGCATCTTTTCATGTGCCAGTTAGCCATATATATGTCTTCTTTGAGAAAATGTCTATTCAGGTCTTCTGTATGGCAACCCACTCCAGTACTCTTGCCTGGAAAATCCCATGGGCGCAGAAGCCTGGTGGGCTGCAGTCCATGGGGTCGCACACAGTTGGACACGACTGAAGTGACTTAGCAGCAGCAGCAGCCCATTTTTTGGTAAGATTGTTTTTTTGATTTTGAATTGTATGAGCTGTTTGAGTATTTTAGATATTATAACCCCTCATTAGTTGCATCATTTTCAGACATTTTCTCCCATTCCGTAGGTTTCCTTTTTCTACCCTCTGTCTTCCCCCGCTGTCCACACATCTCTTCTCTATGTCTGTGTCTGTATTCCTGCCCTGCAAATAGGTTCATTTTTCAAGATTCCGTATATATGTGATAATATATGACACTTGTTTTCCTCTTTCTGACTTACTTCACTCTGTAAAACAGGCTCTAGGTTCATCTACCTCAGTTCAACTGACTCAAATTCATTCCTTTTTATGGCTGACTAGTATTTCATTATATATATGTACCACGACTTCCTTATCCATTTGTTTGTTGATGGACATCTAGGTTGCTTCCATGTCCTGGCTACTGTAAATAGCACTGCAGTGAATATTGGGGTACATAAGTCTGGTGACATGTTTTAACTCATCAGTATATTTTTATTAACAGTAAAACAGGTACTGTCACTTAAATATCCAAAAATGTTGTTTGACTCTGGTTCTCATGTAAAGGGACAATCAAGGAATATAGGGTCCTTTGGAGGCTGGAAATCACTTACCTGGCCCTTTGAAGAGATCCAAGACTGCAGAAAGTGAAGAGGAACTAAAAAGCCTCTTGATGAAAGTGAAAGAGCAGAGTGAAAAAGTTGGCTTAAAGCTCAACATTCAGAAAATGAAGATCATGGCATCTGGTCCCATCACTTCATGGCAAATAGATGGGGAAACAATGGAAACAGTGTCAGACTTTATTTTTGGGGCTCCAAAATCACTGCAGATGGTGATTGCAGCCATGAAATTAAAAGACGCTTACTCCTTGGAAGGAAAGTTATGACCAACCTAGATAGCATATTCAAAAGCAGAGACATTACTTTGCCAACAAAGGTCCATCTAGTCAAGGCTATGGTTTTTCCTGTGGTCATGTATGGATGTGAGAGTTGGACTGTGAAGAAAGCTGAGCACCAAAGAATTGATGCTTTTGAACTGTGGTGTTGGAGAAGACTCTTGAGAGTCCCTTGGACTGCAAGGAGATCCAACCAGTCCATTCTGAAGGAGATCAGCCCTGGGATTTCTTTGGAAGGAATGATGCTAAGGCTGAAACTCCAGTACTTTGGCCACCTCATGCATAGAGTTGACTCATTGGAAAAGACTCTGATGCTGGGAGGGATTGGGGGCAGGAGGAGAAGGGGACGACAGAGGATGAGATGGCTGGATGGCATCACCGACTCAATGGACGTGAGTCTGAGTGAACTCCGGGAGTTGGTGATGGACAGGGAGGCCTGGCGTGCTGCGATTCATGGAGTCGCAAAGAGTTGGACACGACTGAGTGACTGAACTGAACTGAAGACCGCAGAACAAGGGACCCATTGCTATGGAGGAAAGGGAGTTAAGGAGGATGCCAAAAACGCCCAGATGAAATACAGGCTTTGCTGAAGGCCCCATTTACTTCCTTGCCTTTCAGATCCAGGGCTCTCTCTGACCAGATCCCAGGTTTCATTCTCCCTTCTTTACTTCATTTCCATTACTGTGTCCTGTGTCTCCAGGATGTTCACATGGAATTCTGTGAAAACTGTCTTTTGTGTGTCTTTCTTGCTTTACATCCTCTATTGGGACTGACGGCCACCTGTCCAGGGTTCTTGGTCTTTTCACGACAAATGACCCTCAGCAGGTTTCTCTGAGGCCTGTTTACTTACAGGCTTCCGAGTCTTTGTGGGGATGCAGACCAGACTCTCCTGCTCTGCAACACACCAGTCATACTGATACATTGAAATGCTCTTGGTACCTGGTGTGTTTCCCATGTGGTGGCAGGGAAGAACAGGGTTCTTTGGTTATTTTGTGAAACTGGAGCCAGCGCCCTTGGAGAAGATTCTGTCACTTGTGCTGATTCAAAAAGAGAGTTGCCTAATGAAGGGGGAAAACAGTTATGGACCAAGGCTTGAGCTGGGCAGTTCCAAGATGCAGCCTTAGAAAATGTCCCCCAAGGGCACCGTGTGTACATCACCAATCAGGAAAGTTTCCTCTTCCCCTGTCTTGGTGAGGTGAACAGACATTCGATTTCAGCTGCTGGGGCCTCTGCTCTACTCCATTCCTCAGCTGTGTTTGCTCCTCTGCTCTCAGAGCATTTGCACTTGGTATAAACTGTGAGGCACGGTCTGAGCAGACATACTGGTTACTAATAAGGAAACTGGCACTGACAGCTTTTTAGTCTCTGATGAGAGAAAAGAGATGTCTTCACATCAGAACAGTTTAACTCTCAGTGTAGCATATCCATTGGTTGAAATTTAAAGAGAAAGAGAGAAATTTAATTGTCAGGCTGCGGTGCACAGTGTCAGAGTTACTTAGAGGATGAGAAATAGGTCTTTTCAACAGCTTAAAGGCCACAGTGCTCATCTTTTTTTTTTTTTTTTTTTTTTTGGGAAGCCCAGACAGAATTCAGAAACCCCAGCCTATAACTCATAGTTCCATCAAACACTCAGCAGAGAAACAAGAAGTATTTGATTGTAATATTAGCATGGACTGTTCCCTACAAGTCATTTGATTCTGTTAGCTCAGCTTATTCCTGTCAGGATAATAGATAATATCAGATATATTTAGAATTAGAAGGGTCCAGAGAGAAAACCCAGGCCTATGTTCTCATTTTAAAAAAATTTTTAAATTTTAAATTAAAAACAAACCAACATAGTCCCAAAGAAATTAAGCAGCTTGTCTGAAGCATTCCGTCAGTGACGGAGCTGAGACTGTAGTTCACTCCTTCAGCCCCCAGCCTGCAAGGACCCTGTTCACTGAACCACTCTGCAGCCCCACTTCCTATAGAAACCTTTCAAAGTCTGAATGGCTTCTTGCCAGAGAGGTACCTGTCTCTAGGATAAGCTCCATCTGGGAAACAATCAGAAAACCAATGAATCAAATCCCTTTTGCCCCAGGCCTTCCTTTCTTCACAAACATGTGACTGTTATTTTCAGCCTCCACTGTGGGACTGAGATCAAACACCAAGGACCTCTAAGGGGTAGTGTGCTGAGCCTTTCCTGGTTTAAGGGTCCCTTGTGGGATATTGGGAGAAGGCAATGGCACCCCACTCCAGTACTCTTGCCTGGAAAATCCCAGGGACAGAGGAGCCTGGTAGGCAGCAGTCCATGGGGTCGCTAAGTCAGACACAACTGAGCAGCTTCACTTTCAGTTTTCACTTTCATGCATTGGAGAAGGAAATGGCAACCCACTCCAGTGTTCTTGCCTGGAGAATCCCAGGGACGGGGGAGCATGGTGGGCTGTCGTTTATGGGGTTGCACAGAGTCGGACATGACTGAAGCGACTTAGCAGCAGCAGCAGTGGGATATTAGCAAGATCTGTTGATGGGAGCTGTTATGATTTGAACCCAGGCATTCAGTTCTTTGTGGGACTCCCAATGCCATCCCAAATCTGGATCATGGTTCCCAAATACCCAGAAGAGTAAAAATGTATCCCTTAAGTCCTTCTGATGTTGGAAGACCTTGTACAGGGGCAGAGCTTCCCGAAGCTTTTCCTAGGGTTTAAATGTCTAGAACATTTTGGGTGTTAGGAGACTAGTGTTCACGTAGATAAACTGCCTTCCCCATGGCAGGATTTATTCTTAGAACACATTCATAGTGAGTCCCAGAGAAAATTCTGCTATCTTATGTTCTTGCCAGGCAAGGTTTGCAGCAATAGTGGTGGAGATGAAGGAAGTCACGGGCAACACTGTGCCACACTCAACATTGCAGATCACAGCACAATTAAATGAACCGACAGTTCCGAGTTTCTGAGCCTGTCTCCTTGACTAGTGCAACTGTCAGAACTAGTGGGGCCATCCCCAGGCATCCTAGGGATGCTTTAGAAAGATGTGAGATTTCAGACACTGGGCTCTTCCCTTTGCTTAGCCACATTCCCATTGTCTGTCTCCTGTTGGTATTCAACAAGTATTTCTTACACACTTGTTGAAGACTCTTGAAACAAGACTGATGAGTAAGCGTTTATTAAAATGGAAACAGTGGGAGACTTTATTTTCTTGGGCTCCAAAACTCACTGCAGATGGTGACTGCAGCCATGAAATTAAGACACTTGCTTCTTGGAAGAAAAGTTATGACCAACCTAGACAGCATACTAAAAAGCAGAGACATTACTTTGCCAACAAAGGTTCGTCTAGGCAAAGCTGTGGTTTTTCCAGTAGTCATGTATGGATGTGAGAGTTGGACCATAAAGAAAGCTGAGCATGGAAGAATTGATGCCTTTGAACTGTGGTGCTGTAGAAAACTCTTGAGAATCCCTTGGACTGCAAGAAGATTCAACCAGTCAATCCTGAAGGAAATCAGTCCTGAATATTCTTTGGAAGGACTGATGTTGAAGCTCCAGTACTTGTGGCCACCTGATGTGAAGAAATGACTCACTGGAAAAGACCCTGATGCTGGGAAGGATTGAAGGCAGGAGGAGAAGGGGCCGACAGAGGATGAGATGTTGGATGGCATCACTGACTCAATGGACGTGAATTTGAGCAAGTTCTGAGAGTTGGTGATGGACAGGGAAACCTGGCTTGCTGTAGTCCATGGGATCATAAATAATCAGACATGACTGAGCAACTGCACTGAACTGAAACCCCTTCTCTGTGTCAAGCACTTGTGCGTACACTGTCTCAGCTGCACTCAAAATACTGTTTTGTGTTAGGTTCTCTTATACATCCTGAAACTGTGGTCTAGAGAGCTTAGGTGAAATATAGAGACATACTCTGGAGTTGGAATGCTAGAGCTCAATTCCTGACTCTCCTGTTCAATACCTGCCTGATTCACCAAGATTATTACACTCCAGGGCTTCACTTTTCTTATCAGAATAGTGGTAATTATAGGACTCATCTAAAGGTTTCTACAAAAACAAAAATAGTATTTATATAAAGTGCTTAATATAGTATCTGGCTTATAAAAGACATTCAATAAATTTATTTTATTACTTATCACTATCAGTAAAAAAAAAAAAAAATAGACACAGAGCTGCATTTCAGTTCTCGGGCTTCTGATTTGGGTTCTGGGTAGTTTCTACTATATCTTCCCATTCCAGTAATGTGCCCTCAGCCACTGAAATTATTGACAGGAAAAATGTGTGGTTATTTTCCTCAAAAGAACTCATCCAAGTCAAAATGTTTGGTTCAGTCAGTATTCTAACTTAACTATACTGAGCATGTAAATGATAGTGACTTGATATAATGGGTGATAACTGTAGTGCCACGGATAGTTTACCTTGAAGTGTATCTATCACACTTCTTTTTAATAACAGATTTATTTCATTGTTTGGTCCAAATTGATTTTGAAAGTATCTTTTTTTTTTCCTGGGCTCATTTCAATTTAAAGGAAGTCATCTAGATAGCATATCAGAGTCAGCCTGGGACCACTGAGGGTCATAACCCTTCGGACCCAAATGCAGGCAACAGCAAGGAAGCACAACAGCAGTGGCAGAAACTGCCAGTGGGAAAAGGAGAAAGCACACGCCAGCCACCCTGCAGAAGCAATTAAGCTCCTTACGAGTTACCCAGTCCCAAATCTGGGAACCAGCACAGCTAAGAGGATAAGCTTTGGAATCTGAGAAAGCTGGTTCAAAACCAGGCTCTGCCTGTCATGTGCAAGCTGTATATTGGGAAATGAGTGAAACCTAAGCTACATCTCAGTTTCCTTCTCTGAAAAATGGTGTGTGTGTGTGGTGGGGGGGTGGATACAATGGAGTGTAATACCTCCCTCATTGGATCATTGGGAGGCATAAATGCCCCTTAGCACAAAGTGGGGCATGTGGAAAGTGTACTGTGAGTGCCAGCTATTGTTACTAAATATGATGCATGATGATAAGCAAATAACATAGCTTTATGCTGTTTCACTCAGTAAAGTAAATTTTTTTCAGGCAAGTGAAGGACTTCCCTGGATTAAATATCTGACAAGAGCTTAGATAGGTTGACCTTTATAATAGTTCATTCCATGCCTGAGGGTCTCAATTTTATAAGTCCTTTTGGGGAGCTGAGTGAGTACTAATTCTAAGCAAGATGCAAGGTCATATTATTTTCAATTAGGTGGAATATTAATGAATAGATAAATAAAGTATAACTGAGAAAGAAACCCATAGATTGAACACTTGCACTCATCTTCAGTCCTGTGCAAATCCTCATAGTAAAGCCTTTAAAATACATGAACCTATATATAAGAACAAGAGAAAGGGAAAGGTGATGAGAGATGGGGAAAAAATGGCAATTATAAAACAAATAGAAGGGCAGTAACATGCTTAGTGGATTAGGGACAGTTGAAAACCTCATGTCTATGGAGGGGAGAAGCCAACAAGAAGGAAGAGAAAAGGAAGCAAATTTTGAAATGGAATTTTGGGAAGGCTTAGAACAGGAAACCCCTTGAACCACTGAAAGCAGGAGCATTGAGCAGGGGTGAAAACAGCAGGCTTGCTTTAGATTTTTTCAAAAGGAGAACTGGGACCCAAGGTCTCCCCCTTGCCACTCGGCCAGGCAGCTACCCGAGTTCCACCTCTCTCCCAGCTTCTCCACAATCACATCTGCTAAAAATTTTTTTGATCTTGCAACAGCCTTAAGTTCACTTTACCCCAGAGAATAGATATAGAACCTTCTCTTCATTCTCCAGTGCTTATTAACACAAAACGAGGTAGTGGCATTCAACAAATGTTCCTACAGAGAAAGAAAAATCTAAAATAAGATAGTATCGGTCTTCCTAGATTCTACTGTCATGGCCCTGTGAGCACGGAAGACAGTCCCCTGCTGTTTCTCCAGCTCCTCTGGCCCTAGCCTCCTGCCACTGGAACAAGACCTGTTCTTCCCCATGCTTGGATCTCCTTTATATCTTGTCTTCCTGTAGTCAAAGTAAGGGAAAACATGTCGACAGCGGAATGAGAGTTGCTTAGTTGTGTCCGACTCTTTGCGACCCCATGGACTACAAAGTCCATGGAATTCTCCAGGCCAGAATACTGGAGTAGGTGGCCTTTCCCTTCTCCAGGGGATCTTCCCAACCCAGGCCTCGAACCCAGGTCTCCTGCATTGCAGATGAATTCTTTACCAGCTGAGCCACAAGGGAAGCCCAATAGATGCTGTCATAGTCAACAATATCACTGATGCATCTCTGCCTAATCTGAAGATAGCTTTTGTCATTGTTAGAATAATGAACATCCTCCACGGGAAGTTATCTGCGATTGAAATACTCCTGCTGTTCAGGGCTTCTGCAAGACCAGTGAGTAGGTGCTTCTCTCTAAGCAGGACTAAAGACTCACCAGAATGAATCAAGAACAAATGGAAGACGATCTACCTCCAAGAATATATTCTAAATTCTACCCAAAAAGCAGGTGGGGCTCACAACTCTTTAAGAGACGATGTTTTTTTCAGCTCCAGATATATCAAGATTGAGACACATTTCCAAGCACCAAGAGACTGCTGGGCTCTCTCTCTGAAATATCCTTTGGTTTCGCATTACATTTCCTTTCTGATTTCCCTCAGTACTATTTGCTGCTCCCTTACAGGTGTTCTCATATGTTTACACAGACAGCAGTGTGCAGTGTGATTTATTGCCCTGTCACAGCTTGCTGTTATTACTTGTTACTGGGATTGTCTATCCTGGTAAGCTGTGAGCTACTTGAGGGCAAAGAGTATTTTATTCATCTTTACATTCCTAGTACATAGTAGGTGCTTGATAAATGTTGCTGCTGAATTGAATTGGCTGCAGTGAAAAAACAAGTTCCTCCTCGGTCAGCATTTGTTTTCCAGGATCCTTTCCAATACACTTCCAACTCAAACACGTGATTTAAGAGATAGGCAGAAAGCGAACTGAACTGAATGTTTTGCAAAAACACCTTGTCTTTAAAGGTGGGGAAAAAAAATCAGCCACCTTCCCAAGATAGCTATTCTGTCCCACATCTTGAAGCAGTGAAATGACGAGTGCTGTGATCAGAGAGGGCTCTCAGGAAATACATAAAAACTCAACGCTAGTAATGAAGGCACAAGCTAGGAGGGAAGTGACGAAGGATATCATTATCATCCTGATATTTTTAGAAGTTCTCTGGTGACAGGTCAGATTTGTGAGATTCGGAAAATGGTAAAAATAATCTTGTTATTCCACAAAGGAGGCTCTATATGTATCAGGCTGGTTTTTGAGCACTGTTGGACAGTGTTAAGGAAATATTTTCAAGTGTTCGTGAAATGATAGTCTTAGGGTTCTTTATAAAAGATTTATCTTGGAGGGGGCTGTTGAGAGATTTTAGTGATGTTGGCATAATTAAAAAGACAGAAGTGGATAAAGGTTTCTATTTTCAAAATTTTTAAGAGAACGGTCCACATGGTAGAATTTCATGAGATGCACAGAAAACAGTGAAAGTTGCTTCTGAAGTTATTAAGTGGAGAGTCCTCCTGACCCCTGCCCCCAAGGTGACCATGCCACTTACATTTTAAGACACCTCCTTTTTTCCTTACATTGAGACTGCAGCATTCTGGAGATTCCTTTTGCAGTTTCCATTTGCAGCTCTTCCTGAGTTGTCCCATAACCATATACCTACAAGGGCTCAGGTCTCCAGCTTTCAGTAGAAATTACCCTTTGTTTGTTTGGAATGTTTGGCTGCTTTAAATACTCAGCCATCTGACTCTCTAATTGTTTAGGATTAGTCATAAGTTAAGTAGGACAGAGAAAATGTTATAAATAGATTTATTGCATATCCATTCAAGAAATTTAGGCTAAGTTTACATATCCCAACCACTGAAAGACAGAGCCTATGTGTTTATTTTAAACATATTATTTTTGTTTGGAGTATATGAGTCTAATGTGACCATTCTTTAAGACTTATAATGTAAGTGGTTCTTTTCCTCATACTTATCTCCCTGCCTCCTTGTTTCTTGTATTAAATCTTGAATTCGAGCCTTTGAATGTATTCCCTTTATGAATTTTTTATTTATTTATTTTTGGACAAATTGATTTTATCATAAACTAGTTAGGGAAAAAAAATTTTTAAGGCATTGAATATACACAATCACATGTTAGATAGATGATAGATACATAGATATGTAAACAAATTCTGAAGACTATCCAATTTTAAAATAAAAAAGATCCAACTAATTTTAATATTTTTCTCATTACTGTATTCCCTTCTCAAGATTCACCTTCTTCGGGACTATAGAAAGTGTTACCATAATATTGGTATCTCCTAAGGTCTGTTTTCCAAATTTTACATTTTGTTTCTTTAAAAGAAATATGAACCAGTGCTAGCTTGCTTTTAAATTATCTTTCACATGAGTATTTTCTTCTTGTTTTGTATCACATCTTTGAAAAAAAAATTATCACTATTTAACTTCCTCATCAATTTACTTGGTACCTAAGTGTATCTTTTCCTGTGTTTTATCCGTATACTGAAGGAGTAGACCTATTTTCTATTGATGGAGTAATGTATCCAATGCTTATAACAATATGAATTTTTTAAATGTTTCTAAAAACTAAAAATGTAAGTCCACATGTCAAGGTAGCTTTATACACTTGTTTCCTTGGACTGAAGAGGTGATCACTATCAACACCAAGTATGTTTTGCTAAATAATGTAATTTTGGTAAATTTTTGGTAAATCAGGTCTCACTATAGCCCAAGAAAACCCGAGTACAAAACTGAGATAATATTAAAATATAATATTAAGAAATATGTAGCGGCCAAAAGAAAAATATTCTAATATTACTGCAGTAAGCACAGTTGACAGTTGGACTTTTAAGGGGCTAAGGTCTTTCCTCGTGAGCCCCAGGACAGCTCTGGCACCGTGCGAGGACAGCCTTCAGGTGTTGCTGCTTTGGGAGGATTTGAGGAGTTCTGAGTTACTTGCTTCAAAGTGACGAGCACATCAGTATACCTGCCACGGAGCCCACATGTTCTCCATCTGTCAAGCACTTAGATGTAGGCACTGAAGGCCTCCTGGAGAATGCAGACATGCTATTGGGAGGGAAAGTACAGGAGTACATAGCATCTGGTATTATTAGTTATCCAGTTCACTGGCCCATCTCCTAAGTGAAGCTCAGAGACAAAGGGGAAGGGAAGGGGCAACTTGTTTTGGCCCAAGGGGGTGGACCCTGTGAAGCCCATCTCTGGGAAGCCAGGATTGGGAGAGGAGAAAGGAGCAAAGGGAAGAGGAGGGATCAGAGGGACCATAATGAGTTTACAAAGTTGCTGTGAGGTTGCAGTTTCCAATTTGGCAGAGCCACTTAGATTGTCAAATTCTCAGTGGAAATTTACACCAGCTCTCTCCAGTTTCCCGTGGTGTTTCTGTAGGTCAAGGACTCTGTTGCTGTTAACCTGAAATGTACCCTCTTTGGTAGTTCGGCAGCCTTGTGGCACTGAGCAGGAGTCTGAGACAGGTAACGTGAGTGGCCCAGCACTCCCTGGGAAGACAGGTACTGGGAAGTTCTCTCTGGCAAGCATGAGAAGCATCCCAGCCAGCATCTTCCTGGGGTCCTCCCCTCCCGAGAGCCACTTGTCCTGGAAGCAGTCTCCTCACTGCAACATCAGAAGGAAGTGCAGGAGTACCTCATCATGACTGGGACTTGCAAAAGATGTCAGGAAAATGCTGCAGTTGGGGGTCCAAAGGATCATAGCCTGTGCCCTGTGAATGCAGTATACTACGTTGGTGCCAGTCACTCAAGAAAGTGTTCGTTGCTCAGTTGTCTGACTGTTCACAACCCCATGGACTGTAGGCCTTCAGTCTCCTCTGTCTGTGGAATTCTCCAGGCAAGAATACTGGCGTGGATTGCCATTCCCTTCTCCAGGGGATGTTCTCGACCCAGGGATTGAATCCATGTCTCCTGCATTGTGGGAAGATTACTGTCTGAGCCAGTCACTTAGGATGGATGTTTCCAGGTCCTTTAATGAGCCCTTGAAGCCTTAGTGAAGTGTGCTCATGGATCACCTATGTTCATGAGCCCAAGTAGAGAATGAGCTTCCCCCATCAGATTCCCGAAGGAGCTAACTGCAGGGCAGTGCATTTATATAAACATCTCACTGGGGGATTGGCTCTTGGACAGAGAATTTTTCTTAGTCTTCTCTTTCTGCACAAGAAGTATAATACAGTGGGAAAGACAAGAATTTTGAGTAATGAGGCCATGTATCCAACAGCAGTCTACCAATTTAAAGCTCATGCCATTCAGGACAATTAATTTTGTCTCATTGCATCTCATCTCTAAAATGCAGATGGTTTTAATAATTGCTTCCTAGAGCTGTTGAGAAGATAAAGTCAGGAGTGGAAAATTTGACCTTTATCAAAACAGCGTTTATGAGATTCCCAGTGGCGTGGACTGGCTCCTGATCAGATAGTCAGCCTTTCTGAAGGGAAAAATCCCAGGGCTCTTCCTGAGTGGACTAAGCTTTGAGAGCTTGTTCCCTTGGATTTTAGATATGAAAAGAACCTTAGAAATCATCTTGTTCAGTCATCAAAACATTTAAAATTTACTTTTTATCAATGAAATGCCTGCCTTTAGTTTTAAAATAAAATATTTATAATGAAAAACAAATTTCCTACCCCTACAGCACCTCTGATCCATTCTCTAAAAAGTATTGTCTTGATGAATTCAATTCTAGACATTATCTTGCATCTGCTGCTCTGATGTATGAGTATTTAGTTCATTATACCTACCATGTCCTTCCCCATCCTCCCAATATAGTCTTATTACTTCTTTGTTTTAGTTTCTTCATGGGATAACTTTGTAACTTCAAAAATATACTCCTTCATTTCCAAGTTTATCATAAGGCCATAATCCTTGACTTTACACTTGGAAAGATGAGGCCACTGGCACCTGTCCCTCCCCCTTCACTGCTTTGAGCTTCCCAGTTTCTATCATTTGAATTTTTATGTCTGTGTTACTAAAGTCGATGACATTTCCATTCTGTTTTATGATCATAATTGTCTCATGCCTTATTTATAGGTTGTTTATAAAAGCTTAAAATCAATAAGTCCTTCACCTAAGTGTGGTTAAGTAACAGTGATTGACTATAGAGCCAGGAGGAAAACCGTGATCGCGTCACCTTTCTTATACGGCATTTTGTTTTTCCAGGAGTTTCTCCCTTTTCTCCAGGAACGCTCTATTCTCTCCTGAGCCACACTGATTGATTTCTAGATTTGTGCTCATGTTTGTTATTCTGAGACTTGTCTTTGCTTTTCTGGATCGAATCTCCTGTTTCCTGGATCCCAGGACTTCTGTTTTTGTTTGTTTTAACGTACTTAATAGGCTAAAGTCAACCCTCAGATAATTTCCTCAAAACTGCTCCTAGATATGGGAGGTCTCAGACAAGTCATTTTGGGGGGACCTCTTTCTGCATAAATAATCGAATTTTTAAAGTTTTACAAAGACCATGTGGAGTACAGTGTTTTGTTGGATGTAATTTAGAATGTTAGGTAGAGGTGAGATATTTACATATTTGATGTTTAGTCAGTGTATGCTCAGGTTCTTCTTTGTCTCTGTATTCTTTATTGCCAAATGCACTATTCCTAGCTACCTTCCACTATAAGCAAAAACTAGCAAGACTTATTAGTCACAGTGCCAAGCTCTCAAGAACCTATTTGCATTGAAACAATATAGATCTAAAGTCGATGCTGTAATAAGTAATGCTGTAATCATTACTTATGAGTGGCATCCATCATGCCACTCATGAATATTGCTGTATTTTATTGATGACCACAAGTTTCAAGTCTTACCCAGAGTATGCAGGAAAATGTGAATAATAATTTGTTTCCTGGTTATGCTGAATTTACCACTTGGAATTTTATAACATAAATATAGAACAATATGTCTTCCAACTCTTCTCTTGAATTCCTTCTGCAGTAATCACTGCATTCCTAGAAAGTGATTATTTTAATGTTAACTGCACCCTGCCTTCTATTCTCTGCCATCAAAGGAGAGGACTATAGGAGAAATGAGGAGTGGCCTCACTGGGTAGAGGAATGTTTGTCCCTCATCTGGAAGGCTTCAGCTGACTGGAAGAACATGACGTCCTCACATCAGTGGAGGCAGGAGAGAACATCACTGGGGTCACACCGAATAAAGAATGCCTGTTGTCACTCTCGGTTGCCCTTGGGTGCTAAATTCAGAGGCAGAACCGCAAAACAAAGCCAGGCAAGTGCTGAGACATGGGACCCCCATGCAGCTCAGGCTGAAGGTCCTTGGTCCTGACCCTCTAGCTTGTCCTGTGTGTGATGTTGGAGAGTCACTTAAAATCATCATCAGTGCCATTCTCACATGGCCCAATCTGACGTGGTTCTGTGAAAGAAACAGAACACTAGGTAGCAGGCTCAATCCACTTGCCAGGATGCCCTCCTGGAACCAAGGTCCGCCCAGAGCCTCAAGAAACCCCACGGCATGAGTCCTTAGGGCATCTTGGTGAACTCATGTGCAGGGTAGATGGTCGGAGAGCACAGGGGGTGGGGATCAAAAGGAACTGGGGCCCACGTGGACCCTGGTCCAAGCTAGGATGCCCCACCAAGGGGCTCTGCTGGCTCTCGGTGACCCCAGGCACTAGAGGAGGCCGTAGGAAATTTCAAAGAAGATACCCTGGAGGCCAGAACCCATGCAGAACCAGGCCTGAGCTTGGTTTGTCCTGTGCAGCACTGCTACATCCCAGACTCTGGAGGGGACCTAGAGCTTCAGAGAGGGCGCTCTCAAGGACCAGGGCTCTCCAGGCGGTACTGCTTGCAGGTGTGAAATGTAGTGTTTTCTGTTTATGCGTTTCTAGAAGTGGCTTTTTGCTCCCTCATCCTTATTTGTTGGATTGAATATGACATTCAAGGTTGACATCCATTTCCACACAGAATTCTGAAGGCCTTTGCTCTACTGTCTTCAGATCCATTGTAGCCGACGATGAGGTCTCCTGCTGGTCGGACTTGTATTTTAGAGGTACCTTTAAAATTTCTCTTTCCTTCTGAATCATCTGATTATCTTCTCTTTATTACTGATGTACTAGGCTCTCGTAACACTGGGTCTAGAGGCATCTGTGTATGCACGTACATGACTTAGGGACCTCCTTGCCTTGGGTGCTTGATTGGCATTTTAACTTGTATCCTGATGTCCTTTGACTCTTGGAAAAGCCTCTGTGATATTTCTTTGATTTCTTCCTCTTGGTTTTCTCTTTGTGTCAGTCTGTAGATTAGATGTGAGGCCTCATGGATTCATCCTCTATATATCTTTCCTTCTCTCTCTCTCTCTTTTTTTTTTTTAAATCTCTTTGTTCTGCTATCTGGTTGTTTATTAGACTTCATGATCTATTTGAATTACAGAGTCATATTTTTATTTTATAATAGCTCGTCTTTGTTAGCTGTTTGTATTTTGTTGACACAATGACATTTTTACTCTTTTTAGTAATATTAAGAGAACTTTTAAAAGTTAAATTGTGTTTCCAAACTATGTCTGTTCCTTTCAGAGTTGTGTGTTCTGCTTGTTTGTCTTGGTCTCTCTCTCTCGTGTTGTAGAGTTTCCTCAGAAGCTCAGTGCTCTTTGGCTGCTCCATCATGTATAAGAACCAGTCGATAAGCTGACCCTGAGCTCTGTATGTGGCAGGGAGGAGCAGGTAAAAGGAAAGGAGGTAGTGCTTGCAGGCTGGCAGTTCCTCTTCATGTCATCTGAGGAAGTAGGCAACAGTCCTAGGGACCTATAGTTGGCAGATTGAAGGTCTTTTCCCTATGGGCATTCCATTTCTTTGGAAAAGAATCTTCTCATTACTTGTGTATTGGGTATATTAGTTTTCCAGGGCTGCCATAACAAAATACCACAGACCGTGAGGCTTAAACAACAGAAATCTACTTTCTGACAGTTTAGGAGGCTGGAAATTCCAGATCAGAGTGTGGGCAGGTTTGGTTTCTCCCGTTTCTCTCTCTTGGCTAGCACATGACCATCTTCTCGCAGTATCCTCTCATGGCTTTTCCTCTATGCGTGTGTATCCCTGCTGTCCCTTGTTCTTCTTATAAGGGCAATAGTCCTATTGGATTAGGGCCCACCCTAATGGTCTCACCTTAAGTTTTGCCTCTTTTAGGGTCCTATCTCTAAATACAGTCACATACTAGATTAGAACTTCAGTATATGAACTTTGGGAGGACACAGTGCAGTCCATAGATGGATGTCTGTCAGTCTGCCAGTAAGGAGAGCATTTGGAAGTCTGATGTTAACTCTTGAGTGTAGAGAAGAGTCTCTTAACTTTGGCAGTTTTGACATTGGGGCTTCACTATTTTTTGTGTGATACCTGTATGGGACATCAAAGGTTTAATAGACAGATGGGTGTATGTCTTTCTTTCTTTGCTCTAGACTGTGGCTTCCTCTACTTATTTGATTAGTCACCACTCCAACCTCTTTTCTCCATCCCCTGGAAGTTTGTTGATGTCCTGTCTCCACAATGGGTTTTCATGCTTAAAGTGTCTAGTCTTTTTCCTTCTTTAATATTTTAGGAACTGTTAGGACAGAATGTAGATGTGCATGGAGGGTCAGTGTATTATATTTAAGTAAAGACTCTCCACCACACCTCCCAGATTATAAATGAGAAAGTCAAGACTCTGAGGGAAGAACTAATTTGCAGACAGCTGCATCTACTAATTGTAAAAAGACAGGATTGGAACCCTGTTCACTCCCAGCCCAGTGTAATTTCCATTAACTCAACTCTGTTGTTTCAGCATACTTTATTAGTAAACATACTACCATTCTTCTCAGAGAGCTCTTTCTTTAAAGGAGTAGGTCCTCAACAAATCATTTGATTTTTAAAAAATAATAAACGGTAGTAACAGCAAAAGTGTTGGTAGGAACCCTTTACTCCAGACTTTTGAATTTCTCTTAAAAGAAATTAAACTCCAGTATCAGTAAATAAGTGTTTAAAACTGGAAGGGTTGATAGTAGGTGGTTGTTATGCTCCATCCTCTGTTAAATGATTACAGATAAAACATCAGTGTCACTCATTCATTCATTCTGTTAGTTATTTCCCGAAACTCTCTGGCTGAGAATAAGCCTTGTGGTTGTGTGTGTGTGATTCGAGTGCCTTGCTTGTGTCTGTGTGTTGTGAGGGTGTGTGATGTCTGTGCATTTCCATGTGGTGCATGTATGTGTGCACTTGCATTGGGCACACTAAATTTGGGTTTGTTCAGAAAGGAAGAAGCAGAATTGTATGGGACTAGTCTAGGGAGAGCACACGCTCATTCGGTGATGTGGGTTTTCATCCCCTGCATCCATAAAACTGTCTGAGGTCTCTTCTAACACCTTGACAGGTGGTGATTTGACCCCCGTCCCCCATCACCCCAGTGGGGCTGACAGTCCTGGCAGCCTGCTGCCTGCAGGGCTTCTGCTGCCCGTCAAAGTCAGCTCTGATGAGGCTTTCAAAACACCCACAGGTGTCAGGTGCGTGTGAGCTGCATGGCTGGGCCCAGACCCTCTAATCCCGCTCCCAGGAGGGGCTGAGAACTCGGCCCCATGGAACCACGACCTTGACCAGCTAAAGACAGTGAACCCTGGGCTGTGGAGCAGAAAGACTGCTGAGGACTGTGAGTCTTCAGGGGTCCAAGGAAGAGACAGATGATTGGAGACCGATCTGCAGGGGAGAGTGCAGCCTGGGAGGACAGCGGGCAGAGTTCAGTCATTCTTTTGTCACTGTGTGGGCTAAGTTGCTTCATTTTTTTCAAACATAACTTCTGTCATAGAAGGGACTCCTCCATACCCTTTCTCAGTATCCTGCTAGGGCCCAGCAGATAGTGGCTGAATCCTGGTTGATTGATGGGAGGGTTATGTTTTGTTTCAGTAGTGCTTGCTTGGGGATTTCATCCATTCGTGTATTTAACACATATTTATCAAGTGGCTATTTTGTGTCAAGCATTGTTTTCACTTTAGGTTATTATGACAGTGAACAAAACTGTGTTCGCCACAGTGTCTCTTGTGGAGAGACAACAATAAACCCAATAATTACGGTAGATGGAATGCGAGTGCTCAGGAGGACAGGCAGAAAGGGAATTTCAAGTGTGTGAGGAGAGCAGGTGAAAAGTTTAGACAGATAGGGTGGTTAGAGAAGGCCTGCGTGAGGATCCAGGCGGACACCAGAAAGATTCTGCGCACTATGAGATGAGGGCACCTTCTGTTGGGATCACTTAGTAGTAGACTCAGCACATCACTTACAAAGCGGGTATTTTGGTTTGTCTGGTTTTGGCACAACATCTTTCTTCACCTCTCAGAGAAGTTCACGTTCTTTGGCTTCTCTCTCGGCCAGTCCCCTCACTCCCCACTTCTCCCCCACTCCAGTTCTATGTCGAGAGCCACCTCCCATCTCCTCAGATGCTTTGAGTCACCAGCATGGGCGCTCACCTTTCTGCAAGCTTGCTTTAGGGCCCAGTAGTTAAACAGCCATCCTGAACATTGCATCTACTTCTTCCTACCACTTTATCCTCTTTTCTCTTTTACTGCAAAATGTTTTGGAAAACTGGTCCTGATTTACTGTCTTGATTTCTGCTTCTCAACCCATGCTAGATGGCTTTCCTGTAAACACTAACTTACCCTTGGGAGGATTTCTGTGCAAATTATAATTCTGATTGCTTAGCCTCAAACCACCTCTGTAGATGCTGCTTTGGGAACCTCGGGCCAGGAGTCGGCCAACTCTTTCTTCTCTGTAATCTGAGTCTTGCTGAGAGGGAACAGTAGAGGGAGACCAGCAGATGCGGGGACAGGAAGGGCTTGCTCTTCCCTGCTGCTTGCTGTTTTAGTTAGTACCTCCACAGCAGCAACCCCACAGGCCAGACGTGGCAGTTGGGTCCAGTGTCCTGCTTCTGCCAGCACCCCAGAGCCCCCTCTTGACTTCGTCCTCAGAGGTCCCAGCTCCTGCTCTTCTGGGTCCACCCTCCAGGTTCTAAGGCACCAGCCAAATGGGACCCTTCCCCTGAGTCCAGCTCCCTGAGATCCCTCTGAGCTGCAGAGGGGGCAGCACCCAGCTCTGGGGGCGCCGCTTCTCCAAGGCTCAGGATCCCAGTGACTCCCATATTTGCCCTTGGTTCCCTGGTGCTCAGGGAGGTCATTGCTCCTGTAGTTAACAGTCTCTGTGTTTTCTCCATGTTCCCTTTCGCCTTTTCAGCTCTAACTCCTGTTAACCTGATTCTTTATATTACATTTTCTCTGTTGAAATAACTAGTGTGGTTTCTCTTCTGCTAACTAGACCCTGACTGACACAGCCACCAAAAGGCTGTCAAACCGATTGGATTTCTCTCAGTCCTTACACCGTGGCACTCCTGTGCAGCGTTTTGCTTTTCTGACTTCCTCTCCTTTGAGAGCTCAGCTCCACCCCTCATCTGGCCTCGTGGTACCTTTTTTTTCTGGATGCTCCTTCTTGCTCTTGAACTAGCTCTTGTCAGCCTCCCCTGTGATCTCCAGCTGCCCCTTATCCTGGTTTTCTCGGGTGCCTCGTCTTGTCCTGCTCTCCCTGGGCCATTCCAAGCCACAGTTTCTACCTCTTACTGAAGATTCCAGTTCTCCAGCCTTGCCCATTCTCCCCGTAGGCTCATATCCCACGTGCATATTCCTACCTGAACATCCCCTGGCTCTTCAATATCAATATTTCCCAAGTTAATCTTGCCATCCTCTCATCCCAGACTATCCTGCTGAGTTTACCATCTGCCTCATCGCCCAGAACAAAATGATGAGATTCATTTGGACTTCCCCCTCTGTCCCACACCCCGCCTTTTCTCACATTTAATGTCTCTCCAGGCCACGGCTTCCACCTCGAACCCCTGTCATAGTTGACAGTGAGAACAAATCCTACGCACTTCCTGTTTCAGAGCCATGCTGAGGACTTTGCATACAACTCAATTAATCCTCACAGTATAACTCTATGAGGTGAGTTCTACTAGTAGCCCCATTTCACAGATGAAGAAACTGAGGCATGAAAAGTTACATGACCTACCCAGTGACACAACTAGGAAGTCATAGGGCTGGGATTTGAATTGGAGAAGACTTTCTGACAGGCTGTCTGACAGCTTCTGAGGCGCTGTGGACAGATCCAAGCTTGCCAGCATTGATTATAGGATTTCTCACTGGTGTCTTCTCCAGCGCTGGGCCTAGCACACAGCAGGCACCCAAAGCATTCATTATCATAATCGTTTTACATGATATCCATCAGGTCCAGGTAGCCTGAATGTATTCTCTGAAATACACATCTTTCCTTGTCATCTCCCTGTTAAAATCTCACCGACTCTCCATTAGCCCAGGATCTCATGTCCAGTTGAGAGTCCTTTGGAGCTCGCCCTTATCGACTGGCCTCTCTCACGTTGCCTTGGGGCTCTTTCCTCTCTGCACACTTTCGCTCAGTACAGGAAACCACTTGTCATTCCTGGAATACTGAATCATCCTTCCAGCTCTGCTTCTTTTCTCTGAGGCTGTCTTGTCTGCAGTGACCATCCTTCCTCTGCTTGTTGGCCATTCCTGTTCTTCCTTCCAGTCTCATTTCAGGTATTGCCTGCTCTGGGGAGCTCTTCTTGAACCCTCCCTGCCCCCTTCCCCCATCAGAGTGGACTCCCTTCTTCGTATGCACAGAGCACTCACCGTACATGTCATTGTTACTAACATGTCTTCCTTGGTGGGCAGTGAATATCTCAAGGGCAGCAGGGGTTTTCATTGTTCATTCTTATCTCTAGCACCAACCACAGGGGTGGGACATAGTAGACGCTCAGGAAATATTCTAGGGACTAGTGAGAACTGTTCTCAGTCCTCTCTGGCCAGTTGAGTTCAGTGGTTAGAAACCTGAATGGGGGCCTCACTCGGAGCACACGTGTATCAGCTGCAGGACACAACCCCAGGGTAGTCACAGAGTAAGAAGTCTGCGTTAGGCTGAGGTTGGCAGGGTGGTCTTGACTGCCCAGCAGACCCCAGGATAATATTGGAAAACTCTGACCAAGAAGTGTGACCTGCTCTTGGCTCTGAGAATCCTACCACATGGTGGGGAAAGAAGAAGCAAGACTCGCAGCAAAGGCAGCGTGCTAATCAGCTGCCGTGTCTTGTCTCATGTTGTGAGAAAAAAGAATCATGCAAATGTTGTATAATTGTTTGTCTTCATTATGGGAGCTTGTTCCTTACTTCATTATGCACAGAATTTGCAAGTTGATTTCTGCCTTCCTCCCACTTCAAAAAGCTGATTTGAAATTTCAGTAAAGGTACATATCAATTAGCAGGATGATATAGCAAATATTAATTTAGAAATTGATGTGAAGCATAAACATCAACCTGTAACTTCCATTACAGAATGAGAAACTACACAAATGTTTTCAAGGCCCACAGACATGGAGAGGTTGGAACCTATTTTGAGGACCTGGGTAAGCACATTTAGTGTGTGCATGGGTGCTCAGTCATATCTGACTCTTTGTGACCCCATGGACTGTAGCCTGCCAGGCTTCTGTATCCATGGGATTTCCCAGGTGAGAATACTGGAGTGGGTTGCCATTTATTAGTAGATTGTCTGAATTGCTCTGGGGATGGCAGCAAAGGATGGACAAAAGGGAATATTTGGCATAGTTTATAAAGAAGAGGTGTGAGGATTAAAATTAAGGAGAAAAACCAAAGCAAACAGCAGAATGACTGTGTTTAATGCCTTGGGTAAGTTTCCAAGGCTGTTCGCACTGAGCTTAGGCATTTTGGGGAGTGTTCTCGTTTGTGTGATATGTACCTTAACAGTGTGATATTCCTCAGTCACATCTGGCGCTTAGTGCTGAGGAAGGAGACAGCTAAGGAACAGGGCGTAAATATGGTGCTTCAGAAGCATGTGTCGACACCCCACCCCTTCCCAGAGCTCCTGGGCGTCCTAAGCGAGAGGAATGGGATAGAGAGGAGGAGCTCTTCAGGATCCCAGGATCCCTCCACATATCAGCTGGGGGACATCAGCCAAGTTACCAAGTTCTGAGCTTCCGCTTCTGCATCTATGGAATGTGGTAATAACATCTCCTTCCCCGTAGGGTTCCAGTGAGGATTAGAGATGAAGAGGGCAATGCTTCTAGAAGTGTAAACAAGAGAAACCATGGTTAGGGATGGAGGTCCCTGTGGCACTGTGCTGTCAGGAGCCACCCCCCGGGATTAGACAGGGAAGTAGGACAGGAGGGAAACAGCAACCCTAGAGAGAAACCCAGACAACCCAGCTTCAGGTGTTTGCTGAAGAGCCTCCTCATTCCTTATCTCCACAGAAAAAGCCCTATGAAAAGTTCAAGTGCCCAGGGAGATGGCTTTTAAGAAAGCACTGAAAGATCCAAATAGATTTGTGCATTTTCTAAATTTAGACCAGTGGAGAGACATACTGTTTGTGTTTGAAAGGTGTAAACATTAAGAAAAGGTAAAAGGCAACTGAAAGGCTTCTCAAGTATCTGTGGAACAGGCTGGTCTGACGCTGGCCATGCCTGTGCTGGTGCCACTCCCACCCTCTCTCCCATCTGGGAAAAGGGGGAACCCTCCAGGGCTTGATCAGGGAGAGAGGTAAGATGAAGAAAAGATTTTTAAATGTATTATGAGTGACTATTTGCTATTGCCTGATCTTAGAGCAGAGACTACAAATGGAATGATAGTAAGGTTCCCCAGAAGCAATTAGGGTGTAGAGAGAAGAGAAAGTGAATCCTCCGTCATTGTGCCTTGTTATCCAGATCTCATCTGGAGACCCTGACAGGTCCATAGCCACTTGTGGGGTAATGGAGGCTCCCACCAGGAAGAGAGGGACTTACTGATCTTGGAATGGAAAAGAGAAGTATATATGTCCTTGTATTTTTATATTAGTTATCAATGGTTGTTTTTAACCCCTTTTTAAGATGCAGAGTCCCCCTGTTAAATCAGTAAATGATTAGGTTAAGAATAGTAGTTTCAACATGGAAATAATCCTTAAGAGTCCTCAGCCAAGGAATATTGCTATTCCTAAGTAAAAAATGTACCTTTGTTTGAAAAGACTGAGAGGAACCTGAAATGCATATTGCAAAGTGAAAGAAAGGGTTTCTTTTTGAAAGGGTTTCAGTTTGAAAAGGGTACATGTTGTATGATTCCAGCTTTATGTCGTTCTGGAATAGGCAAAACTATAGGGACAGGGGATTTTTAGGACAGTGAAATGATTCTGTGTGATGTAGTCCTGTGGACATGTGCCATTGTGCATTGGTCAAAATTCACAGAATGTACGATACAAAGTGAGCCCAAAGTAGACTGTGGACTTCAGTTACAAATAGTGTATCAATATTGGTTCATCAGTTGTAACATATGTTCCACATAGGACTTGTGAACACAGAGGAGGAGGAGAGGGTGGGTAAACTCCGGGAGTTGGTGATGGACAGGGAGGCCTGGTGTGCTGTGGTCCATGGGGTCACAAAGTCAGACACAACTGAGCAACTGAACTGAACAGGAGGAGAGTTGAGGGGAGAAAGAGTATACGGGAATTCCTTGTACTTTCTGCTCAATTTTTCTATAAACCTGAAACTGCTCTTAGGAAATGAAGTCTATTAATCAAAAATTTTTTTAGATCAGCTGGACATCAAAAAGCCTCCAGTATTAGAAGAAGAAAAACTTGGTGATTACACTTATTTTATTTTGTTAATAGATCTGTGTCAAGCCTAATAAATACCGGACATAGTTCTAGGTCCTGAGGAGCTGAGACTGGATGGAAGCACCTTCTTCAACTGAAATAGCAGCCAGGTCATTAGCCTAGCAACAGATGTGCAGCGTTCATTGAATGCTTCTTATATTCTATCTCATTTCATTCCACAACCCTAAGAGGAGAAAATAGAGAAACTGGCATTTTAGAATGATTTGACAGATACGTTTGGAAATTTTAAATACAGGTCCAAGATCACCCAGCTTGGAAGTAATAGAGTAAAAGCTGTATTGAGGTAATGTGACAGCTACCATGCTCAGAAATCTAGTGTATCTCCTTAGGAAGGGAGAGTCAGGTGAATGCTTTATTCTATTTGCAAGGCTTATTTCTTAGTGAAATCTTCATATAAAGACACTAGAATGAATAACTTTATAAAAAGGAATCAGATATAGTATTCTGCCTCAAAAGTCTGCATAACTTTTTATAAAAGAAATCAGATTATATAATTTTACTTCTCTTTGAAAATTAAAAAAAAATTCCTTCATTGCAATTATTGTTGTTGCTGGGAAGATAAAAGTACATTAGCACAAGGCAGAACTTCACAGCTATTAAGAATTAAAGTACAAAGAAAACAAGTTGGAAAATGAAATGGAGCTCAAGTATGTATCTATATTTAACTGTATATGAATAGGAACATTAAACTTCACTGCAGCTTGAGGCTGTTAAATCTTTTCCATTATCTTGAGAATGCTGTTGTTCAGATCATTTCCAAATTTTATGCAAAAGAGAACAGTGAATGTGGCAAATCAGACAGATCCTTTCTTTCCCACACATAGGTTTCATACAACCCTCCTTTCAAGGGCTCATTGACTTAGAGTTATGAGACCACCCTGAACTGAGGTAGCCTTTCTCTCTTTTTTAAAATGTTTATTTTAAACATTGTGACGGGTCTGTGATGGGTCTCAGTTGCAGCACACGGGATTTTCATTGCAGCATTTGGGATCTTAAGTTGCAGTGTGTGAGATCTCGTTCCCTGACCAGGGTTTGAACCTAGGCCCCCTGCATTGGGATTGTGGCATCTTAGCCACTGGACCACTGGGGAAGTCTCAGCCTTTCTCTTAGGTAGGATATACATAGTCAGTCTCTGAGAACCAACACACACGCTGTGTGAGCAGTGTACTAGAAGTTATAAAGAAGTGGGAAGTGAGCTCACAATAAGCTGCAAGACAGATTAACAAGCACACACACACACACGAAAAATTAACTGTAGATTTCATATTGAAAGCTAACATCACGTTTCCCACAGATGGTTGACAAAAGCCTTGGGAGAGGGATAGAGCCTGTAGCAAGGTTCACAAAGGGTCTGAAACCAGAGCCAGTAACATCTTTGAGATCCACAGCTCCTGAGTACTGGCTGCCTGTCTCTGTCTACCCCTGCAGCTCTTGTTGCCTACTGCCCCTTGAGTAATCAAATTTCCTTTTGGAAGAAACTTGACATCTCCAACTGCAATTTGTCTAGGAAACTTCTGCCTTTTCACACCTGAAGAAGGTCGTCCTTTGCAAGGTGGGCTCACAGATTTCCCTGGGCTAAATTACTGTAGAGACCAACTCCTTCCCCTGACCAGGAAGTGTGCGAACAGTCTGTTTCATGAGTAGCAAGGGAGGGCTCAGCAGCTCCTTTCTATAAAGTGACCCCTCCCCTGGCAGGTGATCCTCAGAAATACTGGAAATAGACTTGTGTCCATACCCTGAAACACTCTCTTCAAGGGTGAAATGTGTCATTTGAAATTATCCCCCTGGAAGAAGTAAAATATTAGCAGCTTTAATCATGGAAATTTAAAGAATTTCTTTCTTTAAAGAAAGAAAGTGTAGCTGAACTCATAAAATGTCTTCGCTTATTGCTTCTCCCAACTTGTCTCACAATGAATGAACATGCTCTGTGGTCAAATACACCTGGCAGAGGCTGAAGACTTGGGGATTTACACTTCAGAATAAAGTTTTTTAAACACTAGAAAATTTTGCAGTAAAAAATATGTTTAACTTTTATTTAACCTGTAAATAGGGGCTTCCTGGTGGTCCAGTGGCTAGACTCCAAGCTCCCAACGCAGGGGGCCCGGGTTCCATCCCTGGTCAGTTCCCACAGGACAGAACTAAGATTTCACATGCCACAGCTAAAATCCCAGTGACACAACTGAGACCGGGCACAGCCAAGTCAATGAAAACAAATGTTAAAAAAACCCACAAAACGTTAAACAGCCCCTCATTTTTCTCCCATTGTAACACTGGTAACATTCCTAGGAGGGTTCTTTGGCAAAAATTTCCTTGGAGTCAAGAAATGTTCATGAATATAAATACCTAATTAGGATGCTGAGTTGATGGATTTCTTTCTTATGACCAACTATTGTAAGATGATTAGTTCCTGCAAATTGCCCTTCATGACAGAAAGTTCACACACATCCTCTCACTGCCCTCCATCCATTATCGGAAGCCTAAAACAGAGAATCTGATGTATTACGATGTAAATAGAAAGGTCAGTCATGTCTATCAAGACAAGGGCTTGTTAGAGAAGCAGAAACCTGTCTCCTTTCCAGTGCTCTGAGTCATCTCCCCAGGGTCAGTTAATACCTAACTTCTGGAAAAATAAAGGGACAGGCAACAAACATTGGGAATGGTAACATTCCGTTTTCTGAGGGGAGGAGGTAAGGCACCCGGGGACAATTTCTGGCTGCTGAGAGATCTGTTGACTTATGGGAAAATGAAAGGAAGCCTTACCATCACCAGCCTTGGGATGGGAGTGTGGTTGCCCGTGGTTAGTATCCTGGGCTCCTGGAACGATCCACAGGAGACCCTGCCACTGTCCTGTACAGCTCCCGCCACCACTGGCGTGTGATGCTCATTCTGTAGGGGCCCAGTGGTAATGACCCAAAGACCATAACTCATTTGCCCACTTCCTTGCCCCTCCAGTTTACTCTCCACACTGCATTTCGAGAGGTCTTCTGAAATGCACTCATGTTTAACACCCCCGCCCAGACACTGCCCTGAGACTTCATTTAAGTGGTAGCATAAACCCCAGATGAAGAGAACAGGGTAAAGACTGTAAGCAGGTGGGAGGGATTAATGATCTTCTGAAATGAGGAGAGCAGGAAAGATGAAGTGGTGTCTGAAGAAGCATGGAAGAGGAAGTGGCTGCAAAAGGTCGGCTGAGGAAGGGGAGCCGAGGATATGGAGTGGTTGCTGAGGAAACAGGGGTGGGAAGATTTCTCTGGCCAGTTAACTTTTAAGTTTCTAAGAGGAGGAGGAAGAATTGTTGTTAGGCAGAAATTCACAATTAGGAACAGAGTCTTAATCCAATTACATAAAATGTATGCACTCAGAGAAAAGTCTCAAAACAAAATATTAATGGAGACTATATATTCTGGAATGTGAGGGATTTTGTATTCTACTTTACACTTTTCCAGTTTTTTAAGTCTTCTGTAAGGAGGATGAATGGCTTTGATCATCAGAAGAGATTAATAAAAGTTACAGTTACTGGTGAAGCAGTTAGATACTTGTGCTGTTTGAGGTCCTTTCCCTAGTGCTACCTATGGAAGGTACAATGACCAAACTACCTATCCACCTATTGGCATTTTTAAAGGCTGTCATTGGAGATGGTAGATTCATTTCAGCAAATGTTTCAGTTAACAAATCTGGAGACTGTCTTCATTTGCTATGAACTTTGCTAATAGAAGCATGTGTTGGGATCTCCTCAAAGTCAGGGAGATGCAGATGGCAGAAATATGCCCAGCAGGTATCTATTATTCCTAATATTTCATTACTCATTGAACTGCTGTGCCATGCCTTTTAAAATTTAACTATACCCTTCCAATATGTTCTTATTGAAAAATATGGTTGTAAGGATGAAGTAATCCCTATTTCGTGCCCATGTTTCTTGGCTTGTTTTTAGGCTCTGAAAGCATTTAAATTCGTTCTCCAGTGACTCCTTTGAAGAATTTATTCCTGCATGTAACATTAAATTTGTCAGTGGTAATTTTTACAGACTTGGCTATTTAGTTTTCTGTATATGTAAGTCCTCTTGCAGTATGTTATTTCTGCAATCACACATTTGTGTCATTAATTTGAGAACTACATAAGCTCTATACTTTCTCAAAAGATCTCTTTTTTCCAAGGTAAACTAAGGTGGAAAAATCAATGCATCTTAAGTTGGCAGTGTATTTGAAAACCTCATGTTACAGTGATTAGATTCAGCTAACGGTACACTGCAGCGCGTGCACAGAGGTTGGGGCCCGGGCATCAACATGCTCAGGGCATCTTTGTGCTGTCTTGCCTTAGGTGATTTATTAATATACGGAAAGTCTGAGAAAAGGTAACTCAGGATTAGTGTGTGAACATATTGCTTCACTTAGATTCATCTTCTCATTTTAATTTATTCTTGCGTCTCTACTGGAAAAGGAAGTTCAAAGGGTATTGTGATATTATGGAGATAATACAGGTGGGTAGTCAAGGGAATGGAGTTCTGATTCTGACTTTTATCACGAGCTGAGTGACTTCACGTAAGTCACTTAACCTTTCTGGCTCTTGTTAAAACCAAATGATTCCTTCCAGTCATTTCTGATGTGAATGCTCAGTGATTTGGTGAGATCTAACTTTTGGTTAAATTGTGGTGAGTAGGGATTACTCTGTACAACTCCTCCACTGAGATCTAGGCCTTCTATTCCTCACCCCTAGTGAGAGCCACTGTTCCCAACCAACTATCTGCTCAAGGAAAATCTCACAGCAAGGATTCAACAGTGTTGAGGGAGCTATACTAAAACAGCATCCTCCATATGGCCAAAGAGGAGAGAGATCTCAAAAGGTTTGGGGCCAGTCAAAGCCTGGAATAAGCTGGGTCTTCAATGGGGCTTCCCTGGTGGCTCTGATGGTAAAGAATCCACCTGCAGTGCAGGAGACATGGGTTCAATCCCTGGGTTGGGAAGATCCCCTGGAGAAGGAAATGGTAATCTACTCCGGTATTCTTACCTGGGAAATCCCCTGGCGGGCTTCAGTCCATGGGGTCACAAAGAACCAAACGTAACTGAGCAGCCAACACTTTCACTCTCTCTGGAGGAACCTCCCAGGTCTTCCCAGCTAAACCTGTTGTCTTTCCCTTTCCTAGTTCTACTTCTGTATTCGTTTACCTCAACTTCCCCTTCCAAACCTATTTTCACCTCCAGATTGATACCCAAGCTGAAATATGTCAGTGGGGACAGAGAATGATTATTTTCTTACCAACATAAAACACAGTTTTCTTCTAAAAGCTCAACTAGTTTTTATGATTATGATCTTCTGTAACAACTCACATCTTCCCCTGAAGACATATTTCTTTCTCTGTTCTCTTATGTCAAAAGTCCATTCGGTAGTACAGTGATCCAACTATGCACTGACTTCTCTGGAAACAGCCAGAATTTTTATTTTTACCTTCCTTTTATTTCTTGGAGCAATTGTGAATTAGTATAGACTCAAAAATGGGAGTTGAAATATGCATTGTATCATTTGTCAGGTTAGCTACAAAGGAATAAGCAGAGGTAACCAGAAATGAGGAACAGGAAATTTCTGATAAACAACTTTGATGGTTATCTAGAAGCTGAATTGAATCATAGACACTAGAGTTTGGAATTGCATTTTGAATTGCAGAATATATTGGGCTTCCCAGGTGGTTCAGTGGTAAAGAACCTGCCTGCCAATGCAAGAGATATAAGGGATGCAGATTCAATCCCTGGGTTGGGACGATCACCCAGAGAAGGAAATGGCAACCCCCTCCAGTATTCTTACCCGGAAAATCCCATGGACAGAGGAACCTGGCAGGCTACAGTCCACAAGGTTACCAAAGAGTCAGACACAACTTAGCAACTAAACAACAAACAAAATTTGCACAATTACAGGTTAACAACCTCCCACCTATATGATATCAGTTTATTTTGAAATATTAGTGTGGTTTTATAGGCATTCAATTCTGTGTTAGTCCCAGAGAGCATTTATGTATTTATCAGGTTCCCATGCAGCATATTTGAATTTAGAAAAAGAAATAATTAAAACAACAACCTGGGTACTCCTGATATGGGCACTGTCATGGATGTTAATAGTATTTGGAAGTAAAATGAATGAGGTTATCATTTTTACAGGCTCAACATTCATCAGTGAAAACATGTAACTGATAAATTCAGCCCTATAATCAAGCAGTTTAAGTCTTTCCCAGTATAGAATGGGAAGTTAGAATGGATGCTTCTGTCATTGGGCTTGCATTAAGGAGACTAGATAAAGATTGTTTACCTCAGTTACCTCTTACTGGCCCTTTCTCTAATTTAGGAACAGAAAAGTCCACAGTTAATTTCAGATTCTGAGAGAAGAGAACAAGGAGGAACAGTGAGATTCTGGGAAACCTTAAAATCTTTGCTGCACCCCTCGCTGATTCTGGTTTGTGCCTCTTCCTCATGGGAGTAGCTCTTGCATCATTTAAAAAACTTGAGCAGTGTTTCAAGAGACTTCTTGATCTTACCTCTGCAGACTCATAATTTCTTTATCTGTTCTTGGGAGGATAAAGCATCTAGAGCTTTAAAAGCTGGATGTCCCTGCAATCCCATCTCCTTGTTCTTCATTCTTTTCCAGGCAGAAAGTTAATGGGACATTTTGTCTCTAGCAGAGGGATATTTTCAGATGCTGAGGAGTTGCCTGACACAGCAGGTCAGAGGAGTTAGGTGGGAGAATGGAGGGAAATGTCCAGAGTTACCCCCTATCACAGGACTGTGTGTTGATAGACTTCCCTTCCCCTTCTCTCCCCTCCCATTCACTCTCTTTTCTGACCTTCCCTTTGGCCTTTCCTAGTAAGAGGCCAGTATGTTTTCACACTTGGGAAATCTCATTCAAGAATTTTTGTCAATGGACAAGTCATAAGAAGCCCTTCCATTTTAGGGCTCGTTGACGTCATCAAGGAGGCGATAAATATCTGTTGATATAATTGGATGTGAGATTCAGTGTTGAGATAGCAAAAATTCTGCCCCTCGTTCCCGGGCAGGGCCCTATGATTTATGCAGGAGCAGAGGCAGCGCGCAATCCAGCTGTCAAGAGAGCGTCAGCTTATTAGGCAAATGCTGCGTGGTTTCTGAAGAGGGTCGACACTATAAAATCCCCTTCCAGGCTCTGGTGTGGAGAAACTCAGAGCCCACGTCCGTGGAGAGACAGAAGAGGAAGAGAAGAGGAAAAGAACAGAGTGGGAAGAGAAAGGAGAAGGGAAGAGAACCGCTGAAAAAAAAGCCCCACAGACTTTCTCTGCAGAGAAGCGCTGCGCCCCGCTCACCTGCAGAAGCACCTCGGAAGGTAGGGAGCGCCTAGACGGAACTGCGCCTCCAACTTTGCACTGCCTGAGCTGCCAGGGTGTGCGCCGCGCTGCCGGCTGTTCCTAGGCGTGTGTGTATGTGTGTGTGTGTGTTTGTGTGTGAACGCGTGCGCGCGGGCGCGCGTTTGTGCGCGCCCGTGCCACAAGATTCCAATAGATAGTAGCTGAGATGCTACTAAAAGCAAACTTAGACGGCTGCTCAGCGTTACCTGAACTGGCCGTTAATCCTCGCTGTGTAAACGAGCCCCATCCATCCCGACCACCACCGAGAGAACCGAGGGCAGGGATGGGAAAAGAGGAAGGAGAGGCAGCAGTTCTGTTTGGAGGAAAATGCTGAAACATCCGGAAAGGGTGGTGGTGGGGTCGCGGGGAGGGGGGAATGTTTAGAGCCCTTGAGACCACGAATTTGCAGGTCTTCTTTAGAGCCCGGGGAATTGATCTGGGGGAATCGTTAGACAGGGGACTCGGGGACCCTCCCTAAGTGAGTCTTGTAAGGAGAGTCGCTCCAGCCTGGAGCGGGACTGAGCCTTGTTGCTGCGCCCTGCCCTTCCAAGCTGCTCCCCTTGGTCTCACTCCATCTCTGGAAGTCCTAATTCGGGCGCTTCAGCACTACGGACAGCGCCCCACCCGCGCCGGGAGCTGGGTCTGTGGGTGTCGTCCTGCGGGAAGACTCCCAGTGGAGCTCAACTCTGATAACTCTCTCTTTTTTTCTCTCTCATTCCGCCCCCTGCCCACCTCTGTACCGCAATTAGCGCCCGCTAAAATGCGACTGCCGCTGCTCGTGTCCGTGGGCGTCCTGCTGGTGGCTCTGCTGCCCTCCCCGCCATGCAGGGCCCTCCTCAGCCGGGGGCCCATCCCGGGTGCCCGGCAGGCATCACAGCACCCCAGCCCTGAGTTTCTTCCAGCCGCCGCCGCAGCCCCAGGAACCCCAGGCTCTGCCCACCCTACTCCGTGTTGGGGAGGAATACTTCCTCCGCCTGGGTAACCTCGATGAGACCCGGGCTGCTCCGCTCTCTCCCGCCGCCTCGCCTCTCGCCAGCAGAAGCAGCAGTCGCCTTTCTCCGGACAAGGTGGCCGCCAACTTTTTCCGAGCGCTGCTGCAGCCCCGGCGCCCATTCGACAGCCCAGCGGGTCCCGCGGAACGCGGCACGGAGAACGCCCTCGGCAGCCGCCAGGAGGCGCCAGCCGCCAGGAAGAGGCGATCCCAGGAACCTCCCATCTCCCTGGATCTCACCTTCCACCTCCTCCGAGAAGTCTTGGAAATGACCAAGGCCGATCAGTTAGCACAGCAAGCTCATAACAACAGGAAACTGTTGGACATTGCTGGGAAATGAAACGGTGCGTTTGGCTAAAAAGATTCTGTATTTAGCACAAAAGTGAATTTAAAAATCTAAAAATTGAAAAATAAAAATACAATATTCTATACCATAGCATTGCTCTGATACCATGTTTATTTTTATATAGATTGAGATGTAGAGGATGTACAGCAAGAGCGCCCAGACTCCTTAATTAGCATGCACACAGTGTATTCACATGCAGTAACAGCGACAATATGTAATTTGCGTCCTATACTTCTAGTTTCTACTTCCAGGTGTCTTTAAACAGTGTTTTATAGAGAGTATAGACCCAGGGGAAAATGTTTTGAAGTAGTAGACATAAGTCACCATACTGATTTTACTGTGTTTTGAGCCAAAAAGAATATCATTCTCTAGGTGGGTGAGACAAAAATATGTAAGCTCTTTGAACCAACTTTTCCTTGTAAACGTTTCAGTAATAAAACATATTTCCAATCCTTGATCAATTTGGCTCTGTAAGGGAATGCTGAATATTTATATTTCTAATAAAAGCTGCAAAGGTAATCACGACTTTATTTTTCCTCTCCAATGCTCACAGGGGAAAACGGAGCTCCTTACTTCCTCCAAATTGACATCAACACAAGAATAAACAAAACTGGCATTTTTATTTTCTGCTAAAACCATAAACATATGTCAATGGCTCACACAAATCCTGCAACTACCTTGGACTCATCTCTGCACCTCAGATTACCCCTCTGAGGTTGAGTTCAAGAATTTAGTAAGTTGTTTGCAGTTCTGAGGCTTGGTAATTCTATAAATGAAATATTGATTCATAACAGAAATAACATTCAACCCTGATTAACTATAGAAAGTATTAGTCACTCATGACGGAGAAGGCAATGGCACCCCACTCCAGTACTCTTGCCTGGAAAATCCCATGGATGGAGGAGCCTGGTAGGCTGTAGTCCATGGGGTCGCTAAGAGTCGAACACGACTGAGCGACTTCCCTTTCACTTTTCACTTTCATGCATTGGAGAAGGAAATGGCAACCCACTCCAGTGTTCTTGCCTGGAGAATCCCAGGGACAGGGGAGCCTGGTGGGCTTCTGTCTATGGGGTCGCATAGAGTCAGACACGACTGAAGCGACTTAGCAGTAGCAGTAGCAGCAGTCACTCATGAAAGTGTTAGTCGCTCAGTTGTGTCCGACTCTTTGCAATCCCATGGATGGTAGCCTGCTAGGCTCCTCTGTCCACAGACTCCTCCAGGCAAGAATACTGGAGTGGGTTGCCATTCCCTTCTCCAGGGGTTCTTCCCAACCCAGGGATCAAACTCGGGTCTCCTGAGTTGCAGGCAGATTCTTTACCACAGGGAAACCCCCTGATTTGTCATAAGATGTGACATAATTGGGGAGGACAGGAAAGGAAGAAAGGAAAAAGAGGTTAATGGTTGTGGTAAGGCTTCCCTCCAGTTAAAGGGCCAAAATGCTGTGTTGTTTTTTTTCTATGAGAAAGGTTTACTTTACCAAACTATTATTTTGGTACCATTATTTTTTTTCTAAGCTATTTTCCATTGCTGTCTTCTAATAGAAACAATAACCTCTCCACTTAAAACAACTAAATGTAGTTGCTACAAAGTGCCCCTTGGGAACATTTTTCTTATAAAGCACATTTTGACTTTAATAACTTTACAAACACCTCATTTATGTCTATGCCAACACTAATCTCTTTAATTCTTAGGAATATAAACTATCTCTATGCACTTCTAAAACCAAACAGTACCCCTAATACAGTTTATAATGCACTTGCCTTTGGTAGTTTAATTATAACTTTAAAAATTCAATTGAGTGTTTAATATTTCAAAATCAATTTGGATGTATGAAGATGCTTATTCCCTTGAGACCCTTTAGATTCACTTGACTAATGGATTAATACAATGATATGAACACAATAAATCACTGTAAGACTAACTTGTTAAAAACAGCATTTATTTAAGAGTTCATACAGAGTGAAGTTAAAACTTAACTTTACAAAACTTATGTTTTGAATGAGGTGTTATGGGGGGACAACACATGATTTAAATACATATATATGTACATGTATAATGTGTATTGTGTGTGTGTGTATATATATATTTAAATACATGCAGTTGCTCTATAGTTCAGATTGGTGCCTCAGTGGATACATGAGACAGTAGACAGTTCCTGTTGAAAAGTCTTTTTCAGGTAAAGTATGTGATATCTGCATATTTGAAACTAAGATTAGAAAAATGTCACAAGAAATGTCCTTGGCCTTTGCCTTCTGGACTAGGAAAGTGTCACCAGAGACAAAGAACATTTCTGGATATCCATCCAGCGACATCTGTTGTGGAAAAGAGAAAAGCTTTGTGAAGCATCTCATATCTTTGGTCAATGATTTACCTTTTGTCCATATATTGATAAATCGGTCACTTCTGAATTAACACTGAATTTCACTGACCACCTGCACTGTTAAAGAGGTAAGAGAATAAGAGCTACTATGACATCAGAACAATAGCCAGTGCCTATTAGAGACGAGTGTAGTGCCCACTTTTTTCAACACTTGCCACTTGTTACTGATGTACACACACACATACCACACCTACACACCCTTCATAACATTTCCCACACAATAAAAAATTTGCGTAAGATAAAGTTCCTTTTTTCCCCAGTGCTTTTCTGCAACTTTCTTCTCAGAGCATTGTTCTCCCTCAATGTGTTAGCTAAGTCATCTGGAATTAAAGGGTATTTTTGGTAGAAATGCCATTCAGAGGTCCCTTTATATGATTCTAGTTTCATCTGGGTCCCTGCTGCCTGTGAATATCTCAGCCAGGCAGGCAGAGGCGCAGCAGTTGGAATGAGTGTCATTCGCTGAGGGAGTTCAACCAGGAAAAGGAGAAGACATGGCGAGCTGGCTCAGAATCAGCTCCATTCCCGCTCCCTGAGGCAGCAGCCTGTCTCTGGAGGGGAGGGTTCTCAAATCCAGCCTGCAACAGAAGAGAACCTGCGTCAGAGGCAAAAGAGGCCAGTCCTTTCCAAGTTGGTCCAGTCCCTCTTCTACCGAGGAGAAAAGGTAATAATAATTATATAGGACATAATTATTATTAGGGATGGAGAGCAAGCTCAGGTTATCTTGGCTGTGGCCAAGAGCCATGAAAGGATTTCACACGCAGGGATAAAAGTACGCATGCAGTGGAGGAAAGTTCTAGGGAAAGAGTATAGGCTATTCTACTTTTTTTTAAGTCGACCTGTATATCATTTACTGAGATGAAAATCACATTAAAACTAACAGGAGTTTGGATTTAGAAAAGTCTAAGATAAAATCCTAAATGACTTTGCTACATCACATGACATAATCTCTCCACTGCTAAATTAAGAATTTCTAAAAGCATGTGAAAAATATATAAGCAAATTTTGCAAAACTGTAGGTTTTGAGAAAGGATTCATTTCTCTAGGCAATAAAATCTAGTAACATAAACATTTCTAGTGAGGTATCTTTTATAGATACCAGACAAATCATAGGTTATGATTTTGAATCTAATCTCAAAAGTGAAATGTATTTATGATGCTTTGAGTTTAAAAAATAAAAGTTTAGTAGAATCAGGGACACTCATAAAGAAGTCTTGCTGAAATGCAATGTGTTGTAAAAACACAAACTCCTTACGTGGAAGGTATGACACACACAGTTCTTCCTAGGAGAAACACCGAACATAGACTAACATATTCTGATGACGTCACTGGTAAAGTTATCCTGTGAGATTAGAAGGCTGCTGATACCAAAGCAATGAAGTAGGCACATGCATTCAACCCAGACGCCCAGGGTGATTTTTTGAAGCTGCTATATGATTGGATAACAACCGGCACAGGCAAAGCAGGACTTCAGTGAGTGTGTAGTTTTGTTGCCACTCAAAACAGTTTCAAGTGAAAAATGAGCACTTGTCCTACACTTTACCCGATTTTGCCCTAATTATGTATTTGGGGGTAATGTTTCAAGTTCAGTAAAATTATCCCAAGTCCTTATGGCCTTAGGATTACCCTTCCCCCTGCCATGTTACTCCCTGATAAAAAGTTAAGAGGGGCCAAGGAATCATATTAGCCATGGAATCATATTATTTTTATTAGAATAAAACTGAAGCAGGTAGTTTTCTATAAAGGAATAGCTGAGACATCAAGTGTGACTGGGCTTCTTTTTAAAAAGGCTGTTATTAGATTCTGTTGGTAACAGGCTAGCTACCTGAATGTCCTTGAAGTTAAGGTGGAATAAACATCATCTTGACAGAGGTCCATCTAGTCAAAGCTATGGTTTTTCCAGTAGTCATATATGGATGTCAGAGTTGGACTATAAAGAACGCTGAGCACCGAAGAATTGCTGCTTTTGAACTGTGGACTGCAAGGAGATCCAACCAGTCAATCCTAAAGGAAATCAGTCCTGAATATTCACTGGAAGGACTGATACGGAAGCTGAAACTCCAATACTTTGGCCACCTGATGTGAAGAACTGACTCATTGGAGAAGACCCTGATGCTGGGAAAGATTGAGGGCAGGAGGAGGAGGGGACAACAGAGGATGAGATGGTTGGATGGCATCGCTGATGCGATGGACATGAGTTTGAGTAAACTCCAGGAGTTGGTGATGGACAGGGAGGCCCGGTGTGCTGCAGTCCATGGGGTCGAAAAGAGTCAGACACAACTGAGCCACTGAACTGACAGAGCCTGTTTATGCACACCAAACTCTTCTCATCCCCATCAGAGTCACCTTACTCTCATGAATCCTAACAAAAAACCCAAGTGATCTGAGCACATCATTGATATGTAAAGAAAGCACTTTTCCTAGCCATTTTGTATGCGCAAACAGTGAATTCTACATAGATGAACAGACCATCAGGCTTCACTGTGTAGCCTCTTTTTTTGAAGACAACTTCTAATCTAGAGGAAACTTCTGTGACAGTTTTCCTGAAATATCTAAAGGGTGAAACTAGTTGCGTAAGGTATAGTCTGTGTGGGATAGAATCTTTGTGACACTGCTGGAGGTGTGCAAGCTATTTCAATGGCTTTTGGAATTTGTATTTCTGTGCTTTTTTATATTCAAGATTAAAATCTGTGTGTTAGTCGTGTCCAACTCTGCAATCCCATGGACTTTAGTCCACCAGGCTCCTCTGTCCATGGAATTTCCCAGGCAAGAATACTGGAGTGGGTTGCCATGTCCTTCTCCCGGGGATCTTCCTGACCCATGGATTGAACCAGGCAGGTTCACACCTGATCTGAACTCAGGCCTCCTGCATTGCAGGCAGATTCTTTATCATTTGAGCTACCTGGGAAGCCCAATGGAAAACCTATCTTCCATTTAAAATGTTTTGGCAGTTAATAGCCTACAGCCTTCAAAACTTAGTATCAAATAGTTTGGGTTTTCTGCTTTAACACCCTCACATTTCAGTCAGGTATTAGATTTTTCCTTCTAACAATATGGACAAATGCTATCTTTCAGAGAAGAAAGGCTGGTGCCAGAGTGGGGGCCAAGAGCAGAGATTATTCTGAGTATCTGTAGGTGACTACACTGTCTCCTTGGTCTTATTTATGTGAACTTGAGGATCTCTAACCATCTCAGCAAGGAAGTTTTATGCAAAGAGGCTGAGTCTGGTTTCGAATCCCAGAATAACAATTCATTAGCAGTATGACTCAGGCAAGACACTTAACCTCTCTGAGCCTTTTTTCTTCTCTTCTGTAAAACAGAGATGACACCCTATAACCTGCCTGCAAATGCAGGAGACATAAGAGACATGGGTTCAATCCCTGGGTCAGGAAATCTCCTAGAGGAGGGCATGGCAACCCACTCCAGTATTCTTGCTTGGAGAATCCCCATGGACAGAGGAGCCTGGCAGGCCACGGTCCATACATCACAAAGAGTTGGACATGACTGAAGTGACTTAGCACTCATGCACCCTATCCCACAAGGCTGTCATAAGGACTGAATAAATAATGTACCTAAAGCACTTGCCGGAGAAGGCAATGGCACCCCACTCCAGTACTCTTGCCTGGAAAATCCCATGGACGGAGGAGCCTGGTAGGCTGCAGTCCATGGGGTCGCTAAGAGTTGGACTCGCTAAGAGCGACTTCACTTTCACTTTTCACTTTCATGCATTGGAGAAGGAAATGGCAACCCACTCCAGTGTTCTTGCCTGGAGAATCCCAGGGACGGGCGAGCCTGGTGGGCTGCCGTCTACAAGGTCACACAGAGTCGGACACGACTGAAGTGACTTAGCAGCAGCACTTGTATGTGACTTACTTATATTAAGTGCTTCATAAATGTCCATTTCCTTCCTTCCTTCCTTTCTTCTTTTTCATATTAGTGAAGAGGCTCCTCTGCCAGGCAGAATCACCTGGGGACTATTTGTGAGGAATGATATACAACAGCCAGGACCCTCAGTAAAGAAAGACAGTTGTATTGGGGATGTTCATCTTTTCAGAACTGGACATCATGTATGTTTCAATTCTTTTAGCATGTTGTAATCATGACTATCCATCACCCAGTCCAGTGTATCTCCATGTGGCCCGACTTTAAATATGCCTCTCTCATAAAGGAAGAATGAGTTAAAATTTTAGAAATCTTTCTATAAGCACAGTCTATTCAATCAGAGGTTCTTCCCGGGTGACGCCAGTGGTAAAAGAACCTGTGTGCCAATGCAGGAGATGGAAGAGACACAGGTTTGATCCCTGTGTTGGGAAGATCTCCTGGAGGAGGGCACCGCAACCCACTCCAATATTCTTGCCTGGAAAATCCCATGGACAGAAGGGCCTGGCAGGCTACAGTCCATGGAGTCACAGAGAGTTGGACATGACTGAGCACACATGCACGCATTCAATCATAAGCAGACATTTTCCCTACAGCCTTCCCCAAGAGAACTTTATATATGCATTCCTTTCAATAGTTTTCCAAATGCTGGCTCTCCTTCATCACAGGAAGTGCTATTTCTTAGGAATACTGATGTCCCATGAATCTGAACAAAGGACAGAGAATGATAAGCACTGATCTTCTCTACCTGCTTTTGAGTTTGTCCGAGTTGGAGTTTGGTCCAAGGGGCATGACCAAGGGAAGAAAGGATTGTTCATCCCGTATTATTTCTAAATTTCACACATTTTCCTCAGGTAACAAATGAACAAACCTACAACCATCATTTAACACTGCTCTGTCAGCACAGGGCTTCAGATAAGTTAAGAAGTGTGAGTTTTAGTAATAAAACCAGGAGATAGAATAGGGAGGCAGACTTTGCCATCTCAACTGTGAGACCAGTTCAGTCAAGATCCATAGAAGACCAGCAGAAGGGGGTGACACACCTTTGCTCAAAGGAAAGACTATTTTTGTCAGATGAACTTGACCAGAAATTCTGGGTATTCATGAAGCAGACTCAGTCAGAAACATAAAACCTTTTATTTGCCTTTGATTTCGTTGCTGCTGCTACCAAATGTCCTTTAAAAGGGAATGAATGCAATGTCAGATTATGGTACTAGAGTGTCTTTTCCCTGCACAGAAGGGGAGGGTCATGAGAGGCTCTTTTACTCAGGGCTGAGTGATGTGTGGGCAGCATCCTTCTCATGTTATCATCTAGCGCCATTTCTTGCTGATGGAGATTGAGGAGCATGCATTCTGCCAGAGGCTTGTGGCCAGTCTGTTCCCGAGTGCAGAACAGTTCCAGGCTATGGCCAGTGTTGGCTTGGCCTGAACTGTGCATGGTACTTTGACAAAGACTTTAATTAGTTGCAGACATCAAGAGTCAGGGGCAAGAACATGGAGAAAAAGAATCTCTCGTCACTGTTGGTGGGAATGTAAAATGGTGTAACAGAGCATCGCAGTTCCTCAAAATTTGAACATGGAATTGCTATACAATCCAGCAATTCCATGTTTGGGTATATACCCCAAAGATCTGAAGGCAAGAACTCACACAGATATTTGTACACTTATGTTTACAGTGGCACTATCAGAACATCTAAGAGGAAGCAACTTGAGTGTCCATCAATGGGTAAATAAACAAAATGTGGCATATACACAGAATGGGATAGTGTTGTTGTTGTTCAGTCTCTCAGTCGTGTCTGACTCTTTGCAACCCCACAGACTGCAGCATGCCAGGCTTCCCTGTCCTTCATCATCTTCTGGAGCTTGCTCAAACTCATGTCCATTGAGTCAGTGATGCTATCCAACCATCTCATCCTCTGTCACCTCCTTCTCCTCCTGCCCTCAATCTTTCCCAGAATCAGGGTCTTTTCCAACGAGTTGGTTCTTTGCATCAGGTGACCAAAGTATTGGCGCTTCAGCATCAGGCCTTCCAATGAATATTCAGGGTTGATTTCCTTTAGGATTGACTGTTTTGATCTCCTTGCAGTCCAAGGGACTCTCAAGAGTCTTCTCCAACACTACTCAATCTTAAAGGAAATTCTGACACCTGCTGCAACAGGGGTGAACCTTGAGGATGTTATGCTAAGTAAAATAAGCAAGTCACTAAAAGATACAGTACCATCCCACTATCTAGAGTCAACAAATTCATACAAACAGAAAGTAGAATGGTGCTTGCCAAGGGCTGCACCAATGGAAAGAGGTTGTTTAATGTGTAGAGTTTCAGTTGCAAGTGAAAAAGTTCTGGAGATTGGTTGCCTAATAGTGGGAGTTTACTTAGTGATACTGGGCTTCCCAGGTGGTTCAGTGGTAAAGAATCTGTCTGCCAATGCAGGAGATGCAGATTCGATGCCTGGGTTGGGAAGATCCCCAGGAGAAGCCAATGGCAATCCATCCAGTATTCTTGCCTGAGAAATCCCATGGACAGAGGAGCCTGGTGAGCTACAGTCCATGGGGTCACAGAAAAGACAGACATGACTTAGTGACTGAGCATGAGTGCCTTTACCTACAGGCAGCTTGGCCCACTTGATTGAACAAAACCAGACAGATGCTTTCCTGATATTTACGCTGGCATAAGTCAGGGTAGCCATGTTAATAAGAGGAATTACTTTTTGCTGGCCTAAAATAAAAGAGTGAGCTGTGCCAGGTCACATAACGAGCGACCAGTGCCCTCAGGCTGCCTCTCAGCTTCCCAGGGCCTCTGTAAGGTACCAGCCTTGGCCCTTCTCCAAATGGCCAGCTTCTGTAGCACCCACGATTCTGATCCGTTACCTTGTACCTGTCCCGGGCTCCATTTCCTCAGGCATATCCAAGTGATACTAACTGATCAGATGAATTGCAACCAAGAGATTAATGGATGCTGACAGCTTCAGGTCCAGTCCTGCCATTTACCACTTTACCTAGAAATTGTCCTGCCTAACCCTGCGGGCTGGCTGCTATATGTATGTCAGTCACATGCCTGGCTAGGAAGGGGAGGGGGCTGGCAGTGAGGAAACTGTGTCTAGACCCCACCCTTGGACCATCCCCTCCACTCAGCCGCTTCGAATGGCAATCACAGATTCTACCTGACGAAAGGGTCTGGTTACCACTGCATGTTAAAAGCCAGTCTTTCTGGGCCAATCCAAAGGAAGCTTTGGCCTTCTACAGTGAAAGCCACTTGCCTTAAAACAATGAGGGTGGGAAGGGTAAGGCTTGACTGGAGGCTGCTGGGTGGGTGACCACTAGGGTCTGTCCTGCACCTGCTGGGCTGAGTCAGAGAGTCAGTGCCAGATGCTGGAAACAGGTGTAAGGGGGAATGCTGAGGGCAGGGTCAGAATGTTTATTCAGAAAGACTAAACCCAAGCACTGGCTGCTCCCTACTCAGCATTCCTGAACCTCGGGCCTCAGATAGCTTAAGCATCATGGATTCCAGGACAGCCAAGAGCCTGGGCCAGTCATCAAGGCCTGGGCAGTGCTTGGGGCCTGGTCTGTGACTCACAGCCAAGAGCCTGAGCCCCGGAAACTCAGTTGGGCAGGTCTATCCTGGGCATTTCCATCACAGGGATACAGTCTGTACTGCTCAGTGGCAGAGCAACTGAGGTATGTCAGGACTGCAGCACAGAGTTGTGAAAATACAGCACATTCTCAGTGGATGCTTGAGGAAGGGTGAAGAAGACACCCTCCCCTCCAACACAAGGAGCCGTGGAAAGAAAACATTCACTAAAGGGCATTTTCCCCCGTAGGAGAATTTACAGCTGTGAGCACTGAGGGATGGAAGGGAGGGATGGAGCTGATCTGGGGGCTTCACCGCCTGTAGCTGCCTCCCTCTTGCTCAGTTAGGGAAGATCAGAAACCAGGCCTACGAAACAAGAAGAAATTAAATTCACTCCTTTTTCTTAACCTGGAAGAAGACATCTGGTGTACTGACTTTGTAGGGCCTCTAGGAATAGAAGGAGTTGGGCTGGGGAGCAGGAAGGAGAAGTGAAAATGTCGATGTCACAGTTTTGCAGACATTATCAGCAGCCTTCTTCTCAGGCATGGACCCGCCATTATGTGTCCAGCAGAGTGTGGGTGCATGTTCTCAGCCTTTCTGAAAGGAGAGCTTTATTACAAAGGATGCTAATTAGATTATCAATTCCTCACTGATAGGACTTCTTTGCCTTGTGTGAGGGAAACAATAGGTTTTCCTCAAGAGCAGAGCCATGGGAGGTCGATGGTATTGTTATGCCCAGTTCATGGAGGAGAAAACAGGATGGTTGAGGAACTGGCTCAGAGTAACTCTAAAGTGCTGAGATCAGAACCCCAAAGGGAAAAGAGGCAGCCAGAGCTGCTGAGCATGTGAGACAGGCTGACTCCACCCCCACAAGTCAGAGACAGGGTGGGGGGTGGGGTCAGCAAATGAAGGACTGGTGTTTTCTCGCAGGGGGTGGAAGCCTAGAACTGACCTCTCTGTGCCAATGTGTCACCAGGGGTGAGTCAATGCAGAGAACCCTCGGTCACACTGTTATATCTTCAATCATATCAACCCTGATAAAGTGGGGATTCACCCACTTTCCCTAGATGTGGGTGTGACCTCCATTCTATCGCAGGCACACACTCCGTGGTGGTGGACAAGGGGTCACTGGGCACCAGGCTCCCAGCTGCTCCATAATTTGGAACAAGTCACTCATCCTCTGTGATCCTCTACTTAAAAATGAGGAAGTTTTATAATAACTAAATCACTTTGCTGTACAGCAGACATTAACACCACTGTAAATCACTTCAATAAAACTAATTTTATGAAAAAAAATAATAACAATATCAAATTTTAAAAATGAGGAAGTTAAAAAATTCCTTCTGTGCGGGGTTGTCGTGAGGTTTAAATGAGAGAATCTCTGTGAAAGACCTTGCACAGGATAGAGCAAGGTGCACCTTAGTTACAGCCTTTGCCACACAGCACTGGTTTTTCAGATGAACAGTGGTGGATTTGTTCTTTGCTTTGTGAGTTCTAGTGGGGAAAAGGCATTTCATGGAAATCACTGAGATGCATAAATAAAGGGAGAAAAATCCACAGGGTGTACAGCACTAATAAGGGCCTTAGGTTAAATCAGAATGACAAACATTAAAAAAACTGCAGAAGTAAAACTCAAGTAGCTTTGTCATGACAACTCCCGCAGAAAGCTCTCCCCGGTGCCTATGTTACTGTTTTCATGGAATTGTAGGACTGCAGGCACATGTTGCCAGGGGAAGTGAATTCATTACACTGCTGCTGCTGCTGCTAAGTCGCTTCAGTCGTGTCCGACTCTGTGCAACCCCATAGACGGCAGCCCACCAGGCTCCCCTGTCCCTGGGATTCTCCAGGCAAGAACACTGGAGTGGGTTGCCATTTCCTTCTCCAATGCATGAAAGTGAAGAGTGAAATTGAAGTCGCTCAGTCGTGTCCAACTCGTAGCGACCCCATGGACTGCAGCCCACCAGGCTCCTCCGTCCATGGGATTTTCCAGGCAAGAGTACTGGAGTGGGGTGCTATTGCCTTCTTCATTCATTACACTGCTCACACATAATTTACATTACATTTCCCTCTTTAAAACAGATACATCCATTTCAGCTTCCTATTAAAGTGACTTTTAGGAAGGAAGCTATTTGATCTTGAGAAATATAGCCTACAGTTTTATTACAGATTTTTTCTTTTCTCTTCTAGTGTTAGTGGCTCAGTCATGTCTCACTCTTTGCGACCCCATGGACTGTAGCCCACCAGACTACTGTGTTCATGAGATCCTCCAGGCAAGAATACTGGAGTCAGTAGCCATTCCCTTCTCCAGGAGATCTTCCCGACTCAAGGACTGATCCCAGGTCTCCCGAGTTGGAGACAGATTCTTTACTGTCTAAGTCACCAGGGAAGCCCCTTCTAGAAAAGCCCCCAAACTGACACTTACTAGGATATCACTTTCCCAGCAGGGGGGGAAAAAAAGAGAAAACTGCAGTTGCAGGATACAAATGAAAAAGCAATAATAAATAGTCTCATTAAAAACTTACTTCTTTAAATAAAATCCTTCCTCTCTCCAAAATTTTTTCTATGTAAAAATGCTTGCATTTCATTATCAGAACTTCTTATAATTTCCAGGACTATTAAGTCCTGGATAATATTATGCAGTAAATGTAGGCCTGAGTGCTGATCATTTTTTCCTCTATTTGTACCAAGTGAAATTCCAGCATAGTCAGGGTGCCTGGCTTAAAAGTAATTTGATTCATAAGCTTGAATCTCCTAATTTGTATAACACAAGCAGTGCTCTCAGTAGAGATTTCTGTTTGAAAATAATTTGACACCCTGAATCCCTCAATTAAATTTAGAGAACATAGTTAAATTTTCATTCATTTCAGTTTGTTTTGGAAAATTAAATAGATCATTTCAAAGAACATAGGACCTGTAGTGAAACTCATGGGAAATCATATTCTTGGTCTACTGGTTTATTTTTTTTAAACATTCTCTGATACCTTGTGAAATTAATCTCACGAAGGATAGAAGCTTTTGCCTCAGGCATCGCTCACCACCGAGTCCCTAGTGGCAGGTGGACTTGATATTTACCCTTAAAATTGGACTGAATGATTTGGTCTCAAAGGTTATTTGCATGAAAATTATTTTATCTTTTTGCATGTGATATGTTGTGGGGACCCAGGGCTCCACATACCTGCTTTTCTTTGGAACACTGGCTACTGTTCATCCCAGTTTAAGAAAATATGGATATTTTCAAGGAGATTAAATCTTAGGTAGGGAAATTTGATAAGATCTCAGGTCTGGGGACACATGTATTGGTTTTTGAGAGTCTAGGAAATAAACCCTGGGCTTCAAGAAGAGAAGAGAATCTTGGCTAGTACCATGTATCTTTCTTTCCCCCCTTCCTTTCTTCCTTCTTTACTTTCTTTCTTTCTTCTTTCCTTCCTTCTTCTAAGAAATGTTTTTTATTTTTCCCTGGAGGAGCACCTTTATAATCTCAAAGGACAACATTTATGGAACGTGGGCTGGGAACTAAGATGGCCACGGGCTGGTTTTCCTTGGAGACACTTCCTGCACTGGACTTGCCCTCCACACACTGCTTCTGCTGTTTTAGGGTAGAGAATCCAAAGGTGTGGGTCACCCACATTGTCCCCGATGCTCTGTCTCTGAAATCATGATATATTCTATTGGAAGCATCTGGCAATCCTCAGGACAGGAGGAAGGACCATCTGCACCTTCTTGTCAGTCTTTGGGTGGGGAACCTTGTCAGCCAAGAGGATAAGCCCAGGGTTGGAAGGCCCTGGCCCAAGCTGGGGGGGCCTCTGCAGTCCTGTGGAAACTGGTGTAGACAGCACAAGGAGTGAACTGGGACAGAAGCATGTCATTAAAATGTACAGACATCTTAGCTCATAAAGCAATTTACATCTACACTAAAAATAGGGCCCCAAAGACCTTAATCATCAGATTGTAAAGTTGAGCCTAGTCACTTAAAAGCAGCAGGCGCCTCGGCTGTCAAGACCTTGCTCTGCTAGGCCTTGGTGGCTGTGGGAGGAAGGGGAGACAGGTGTGCTGGATTTAGGCTGTGAGTCTTCCCGTGGCCAGCTGTTTGGAACAGGTGAAGCTTTGTCCTCCTCCAGGCTACCCCCATCTGCCCTCTAACTTTTCTACCCTACCTTAAAGAACAGTATATGTGAACCCATTCAAGCAGGCAGACACAGAGAGTTATTTTTTTAACACTTTCCTTGGGATAAACTCTTCGAGAAAATATAACAATGCTAATTTAGGTACCTAAACAGAGTTTCAAAACACATAAGGCAAAACTGACAGAACCGCAAAGATAAATAGACAAATCCACAATTATAGTCAGATCTCTCAAAATTCCTCTTTTAGCAGTTGATAACAGAGAAGGCAATGGCACTCCACTCCAGTACTCTTGCCTGGAAAATCCCATGGACGGAGGAGCCTGGTAGGCTGCAGTCCATGGGGTCGCAAAGAGTCGGACACGACTGAGTGACTTCACTTTCACTTTTTCCTTTCATGCATTGGAGAAGGAAATGGCAACCCACTCCAGTGTTCTTGCCTGGAGAATCCCAGGGACGGGGGAGCCTGGTGGGCTGCCGTCTATGGGGTTGCACAGAGTCGGACACGACTGAAGCAACTCAGCAGCAGCAGCAATTGATAAAACAAGTACACAGGAAATCAATGAGGATATAATGAACCTGAACAACACTCACTGACCTGATGGACATTCATAGAACATTCCACCAGCAACAACAGAAAATACCCGGTTTTCAACTGCACATGGAACATTCACCAAGTTAGCTTAGTACATTTTAAAGATCTGGAAGCATATAGACAATATTCTCTCTCCACAATGAAATCAAACCAAAAATCAAACAGAAAGAAATCTGGAAAATCGTAATTACGGCTGATTCATGTCGTATGGCAGAAACAAGGCAACACTGTAAAGCAATTATCCTCCAATTAAAAAAGAAATCTGGAAAACCTCCATACAATGGAATACTACTCGGGAATATAAAGAAATGAGCTACTGATACATGTAACCAAATGGATGACTCAAGAACGATATGCCAAGTGAGAAAACCAGTCACAAAAGCCTATATATTGGATGTTTTCAGCTATATGATCTTCTAGAACTGGTGAAACTATAACGACCAGCAAAATAGCAGCTGGGATGCCAGAAGGAGATTACCCGCAAAGGTACATGAGGATAGAGATACTCTATAGCTTCACTGTGGCCTGTAGCCACATAATGCTACATACCTGTCAAAACCTACTGAACCTTACAATCAAAATAGGTAAATTTTTAAAAATCACACTATTTTTCATCTCTTCATTCATCTAATCTTCTATGACTACATTTACTGTGTACATTCTAAGTCCTTTGTTCTACTGGGCAATGAGGTCTAAGCACCAGTAGGTAGACTTCAGACCTGGATTTTATGGGGTTTATGGAATCTGAAAGGGTAATCACAGCTGTGTAAACATTCAGCCAAATTGGTGTCCAGGAGATGTGGAGATAGTCTGGGAATTAGGGATTTGTGTAATAGCTTCAAGGCAAGAAATACATTTGGGGAAATGCAGTGGGCTATGTGAATCTATTATTACAGTTGCCAGAATGATTTGTCAGGCCTAAATTCATAACCCTCCCAATGAAAACATCCTGAAACAATTTACAAGATTCTTAGTACCAGATTTTTCGCTCTCTGATGTTGTGCAAATAGATGAATCCTTTCATCAAGTAGTTGTTTCATTTTCTTCATGAGAAAACTGAGGCTCAAAGAAATTAAGTGCCCAGAGTTGCGACTGAACTGAAGTTCTTTCTCTTGATTTCACAGATCTTTCCTGAGCCCCAGGCCATAGCACAGTTTCTACCCAACTTGCTCGTCTATTTTCAGACTTGAGGAATGCGAGGTGGAAAGTGGATATTCTAATCTTGCAACTACAAATAGCTATGATATGGTAAAAGCTTTCAGGGTCCCTGACAACTACAGCTTCGTGCTCTGGTGAAATATGTGAGCTGTGGTTCTATACAGAGGCAGAAATGGCAGAGATTTTAATGTCAAAAACCCCATCTTCACAGCGGCTGGCTCTCTGAATGCATGTGTATGTGTGTGGTGGCAGCGGGGCTGGGGTCCTCTGACCTTGAGGCAGCTGCCAGGGTCCAGCTCAAGTGTCAGCCAGAGCAGCTGCCAAGTTAATCTACCAAGCAGGGAGACATTTCTCTGGACATCCCTGTTCCCATCAAGTGGTTTGGACAAATTTCTCCAACCACAGTCACTAAGCCTCACTGGGAAGGGCGAAGGGGAATGTGGAGGGGCTTTCATTGCTGCTGCTCCTGCTTCTGGGAAAATCGTTGCCACACATTCCCAATATAAAACCCAGTTGTCCTGGTGGGTGTGGGGGTGGAACCTGTGCTAACCCTCAGGTGTAGTTAGCATATAAGCAGTGTAGGAAGAGGAGGACAATGGAGGAAGCAGAGAGGACCAGGAAATCTCCCTGGAGATGAGGCTCACAGGAGCTGCTTTTCAAGCACAGCTGCCTGATCACAGTGCACTCCCCACTTATTATTGCCCTGTCTTCTGAGGTTGACTGGGGCATGGTGCAGTTTCTTAAAAAAATATTTAAAAATTAACACAGGAAGTAGATCAGATATAACTGCCACCAAACTCTTTGTGTTGACTGAGTGTACAACAGGCAGGGTCTAAAAGGGTGGGAACTTTAAGGGTTGATTTTGCAGCTGAAGACCAGCTAATGTATAGGACCTTTGCACAGTGGGACACAGCCCTGAATTCAAACCTTGCTGAGCAGTTAGTTTTCTTGGAGAACCAAGGTGGAGAAGGCAACAGTGTGCCTCTGATCTAACAAAGAGCAGAATCCCGGGTCACCACCAATGCAGAGAGCCAGCGTCTGGTTTTTGCCATCACCAGTTTCTAACACATAATCTTCCCATGTCATTAGGTGAAGAGAGAATGTACATGCTACGGCATCAGAAATCACAGACAGCAAGAACAGGGTAGTTTTCACTGTGTGAATGGCCCCGAGGCAAGCATCAGGAAACATCTTCCTTCTTAAATGGATTATGGTTCTGCTGATGGGGCTCAAGTGAGTTTACAGATTAGCAAGTGAGCCTGAGATGCTTCTGTCATTCTAAGGCCACCTCATTTCCCAGGATGGGTTAAGAGAGGTAAGACCACCAGTGAATCAAGGAGAACCTGCGTGTCACATCCTAAATGTTCACGGAAAGACTAACCAAGTGTGAAATTCTACAAGCTAACCTTGCATTGCATGCCTGGTCACTCAGTCATATCTGACTCTTTGTGACCCCATGGACTGCAGCCTGCCAGGCTCCTCTGTCCAAGCAATTTTCCAGGCAAGAATACTGGAGCGCGTTGCCATTTCCTACTCCAGGGGAACTTCCCGACCCAGGGATCGAACCTGGGTCTCCTGCATTGCAGGCAGATTCTTTACCCTCTGAGCCACCAAGGAAGCCTCGTTTATCCCACAATATAATTAAATAAGAGCTGTAACCACCTTATATAGAGCCTGTTTAAATATACCAATTTATATACCTTTATCTAAATTCCGCCAACTTCTATACCTTTAAGTTTAGTTTCAATAAGGAAATTGCATTAGACAAATATCTAGTGAGTTGAGTTCTGAGGCAGTGAAGGTGAATCAGGCCTGCAAAACCTTCAGAGGGATGGGGAATCTGATGCTGTGGTGAGGTCTCTATTAATCTGTCCATACCTCCTTTCAGGCAGGGATCAAAGAGTGGTCCTCCATCATAAACAGGTGTCCTTCTCTAAGTGAAAGGCTCTTTCTCAAACACCAAGAACTACCCAAGGTTCTTGGCAGTAGTGAAAGTCAATTCACCATACCCTCCACCCACAACCCCACCCCCCTGCCTCACCCTCACGACCGGCATGTGAATGACAGCATCCATGACAGGGGCTCCAATGGACAGCAGACAAGAAGCATGACTTCCCCCGCAGCCTCAGAGAAGCGTTACAAGGACATATGGCAACAAAATCCCAAACCTGAACTCTCAGAATATAAACTTAACTCTTCAGACAATTATTCAGATCCACAATTATTCAGGACATTCCAATTATGCACGGACTATTCTCTCCCTCCTCATTTGCCCCACTGAGCCCATCGCTGATAACTTCCTCCCCCTGTTGTTCATCACAAATGACAGGAGGAGGAGTTATGCCCTTGAGCTGACCAAGACACTCAGAACATTCTAGAATACACAGGTTATGGCTGACTATTAGACACTGGGGTAGGTGCCACTCACACCCAGTTATAGACATAGCAGGGACCCATGGGGAGCCTACTGCCATTGCTGAGTAGACAGCTAATGAGGCAGAAAGGAGCTATGAGGGGAACTTCCAAGAGAGTCAGTGTCAACCCGGAAAAGTCAGCGAGCCAGAAATAGCTGAGCCCTTTCGGCTCTAGTCACCCTGGATCACTTCTGAGCCACAGGCACAGGGAGCTGGGTCTCAGGTCCAGCAGCGTCATTTACTCAAAAGTATGTGGGGTTTAAATCTTTAAATATGATTCATGAAGCTGATAATATTCAAAAGGTTACGAAAGGAGTAAGATGATTAGTCCCTAAACCCCTTAACAGTCATCAAGAAAAGGCTTGACTATGAGACAACATACCAAAAATAATATACTGTTGGCTTTATGACTTTTCTTTGGTTCTAATTTGTTATAGCCAGTAGATTGAACATTGGCCCTCTGGCTCCTTATTCATTCAGATCTCACTTGGCCAAAATGCCCCCTATGTGACTGCGCCTGGGCTCCCCTCTCTTAGGAGAGACACTGTGGACTCTGAGGGTGCAGAGAGAACCAGAAGTCACCTGGTCCACCTGCCCACCAAAGCAGTTACCTGCCCACCTGGGCACCTCTCTGGTGAGGCAGATGATAGGCTGCTACTGAACTGATGGAAACCTGCATAGTCCTGTATGAGGCCTTAGCTGGTCATCCATCTAAGAGCAGACTACTCATAGCATTCTGGACACCTTTGGAAAATGGCCTCCTCAAATGGCTATTCTGCCTGGAGAATCCCATGGACAGAGGAGCCTGGTGGGCTACAGTCCATGGGGTCGCAAAGAGTCGGACAGGACTGAGTGACTAACACTTTCAGTGGCTATTATGGAGGGTCCACTCCCACTGGATTACTGAATAATTGCCCAATGAGTCTCGTTCTGAGTCAGGATCCCCTTCCATGCAGGATTAGATGACGGAGTGATTCTCTTCAGGAAGGGGCTGTGAGGCCACGAGTAGTGCTTGGAAACTTGGGTCTTTTTAGATTGGCAGAGCCTCAGAATTGGGGGAGAAATTCATCTCTGGGCCTACAGAAGAGAAACATTATTGAAGAGCTACATGAGATGTTAGTCAAGGGAAAAGAAAAGATTTCCTACCCATTAAAGTAAAAATCAAGCATTGAATCTGACGCCAGATGTAGTGAAGTATAAGAAAAGCCAAAAGTGCTAGGCAGATTCCTAACTCCTGTGAGAAAACAAGAAGAAAGCTTCACTGATATTATCACAAATAATATTTTCATCTTCATTCAGATGGATTTTTCATTTTCATTTCGATTGTGCTCCTATCTTGGGTTATTGTATTACTGTCTTTCTGCCTGACTCAATGTCCACTAAGTATGTAAGGAATCCCATAAACTTTCTAGAAATAAACTTTCCATCCGTCTTTTAGAAAACTTTCTACTCCACTTTTTTTACAACCTAAAATAACCCTCAAAGATTTCCTCACACAAACATATCTTTTTTGTCATTTTTCATTCGTGAAAATAAATACATGGCACGAAAGCAGTCCATCTTTGAATTTTCCAAAAATCATTTCCATTTATTACCTCATGGAAATCGAGGTTCACTTGAGCAGATAGTTAAAACAGTAAGAATTTTATGATTTTTGAAAAAATGCTGTTTGTTGTTGAAATCACCTGATAACCCAGGAGCACGGAACTCGAGCATATTTTTTCCGCCAGCCCCTGTCTGGGCAACACCCACACGTCATTTAAGAATACTCATGGGTATGGAGTAACCATGAACATTCTTCTTTGTGAAGAAATTGTAGAAGATTTCTTCTATGGAATCTTTGAGCCATGCAAACATCTAGCCCAGTGTTAGGAAGAACTTCAAACTTGTATTTTGATAAGAAAAAAAAAAAAAAGTATTAAATGACCCCTTAAAAAATTCCAAAGGAGGGAAGTCTGTGCTTTTCTGCTCCCAGCAGCACATGCGTAGGAAGCACTGGTTTAATAAAGCCAACACTATCTTTGTCCAGCCTTTACCAGCACGCTCCCAAAACCAAAACCCAAGAATCAGAGGTTATTTTCCAGAGCCGACATAGAACTTGACTCAAACGTGCCTGCTAGGTGTTGGGAACGACACAGAAGCAAGTGATTAGTCTTTGGAAGCTCAGAGAGGACGCAGAAAAGGCCCAACAAGGGCCAGTGGCCAGTGCAGAGGAGGACCAGGGATGCCAGGCAGTCACTGCAGACAAGCAGCTTTCACCTGCATGCCTAGGGGCCAGGCCCGCTTGCACTCCCGCCCCTGGGCAACCAGGTGTGAAGTCTCCACGCATGGGCAGAGTAAAGTCAAATTGGTGTCTCTTTCACTTCATGTCAGGCTTAGAAAAAAAAGCCAACTTGGGACAGATGAGTCGTTCCCCTTATCCCCCAGGCCCCAGGTTCTGTCCGCCCCTTCAGAAGCCCTTCCTCCTTGCTGTCATCCCAGCAGGACCAGGCGGCGCAGGGAGCATTCAGACCCCAGAGCATTCATTGACACTAACCTGAGAAGTAGCTGCAGGTGAGCTAGCATCCTTACCACTCACTGCTGCCCTCTCCCTGGCTGCGGCTTCCGCCCCTTCAGCCTTCCGCGCATGAACATCCTTGGAACCTGAAGGCCCTACGCGCGCGAGACTTCCGCTCCCTGGGGCGGAAGGTGGGTTGGCGGTGGATTTCCGGGTCTGGCCTTTATACCAACTAGGGTAAAGCAAGGGCTCCGCAGTGTCCGTTGCTGCTGGGACTGGAGTTTCAGACTCTGTGGTCTGCTGGGAGCCAGTGGGCACCACCTCCCCCTTCACAGGATGGATAAATTCAAAAGCAAAAAAAGAGAAAAGCAGTGGATTTTAGTTCCCTTCAGGTTTGCAAAGGAATAGCTCTCTGTGTGTGGGCCCGATCTAGTGCGTGTTTCAGCTCAGCCCACCCTCCACAAGGGCTCAGGCCAAGGAATGCAGCCAGCATTCTTGTCTCAGCGTCTATTTGTGCCCCCTCGTCTTTCCTGGGCTTGTCTCACTAGACTGTGGCCTTGGTCAGGTAGATAGCAGAAGCCTAAAAACAACGTTTGCTTATAAAGTAGCAGATAATGGAAGAAAGGGCAAACTATTGACCAGAATTAATTTTGTATATTATACGTGGGTCCCCCAAAACCTCTTTTCTCAACCCCCAAATTGAAATCTAATTGATCAAACCCAACTGTCATTTAATTATCATACCCATTTCGATTTCAGTGCAATTGGTACACCCAGAATTTCAAGATTCCAGGAATTATAGTCTTTTAGCTTAGTTTCCTATGGAGACAGAGCATAAGATATAATTCCATCTCCTGAGTTCCCTCTTTGCAGTTTTGTTTCTATTGATAATTCCAATCCACATTGAAACCAGGACTTTTTTTTTTTTTTTTTGATAAGTCTTCATTGCCCACAAACTCAAGGGGTTGGGACTGTCAAAGGTGTCGTGAAGTCAATACAGACGCTTGAGAACCAAACAGTGACATCTTAGAAAACATAAAGTCAGCCACAGGACAACCACAGACAGTGTCTGGGATGAGCTAATTTCCTAAGAAATTTTTAAAAACAATTCTATCAACACATTATCTCATCAAATAACAGAGACATAGGAAATCTCAGCTTCCTTTATTTGCCCATTGACCAAAAGCTATAGTTCTGTTTCAGGGTAAGCAACAGGGACATAAACTAGCATGGTTTCTCTATTTAGTTTCATATTACCTACAGAAAATTCAAAATTCTGAAAATATAACCATTTTATCTCTCAGCCTATACCCTGTATCTATACTAAGTCAATGCCGTGCTCTCAGCTCTCTATGAATTCACATGTTAACACACACATACACAATTGCCATAGATTGCCTCAGATTTGAGGGTGGGAAAATTATGTGAAACTGAGTCTTGCCAACCGGTTATAACCACAAAGACCCTGCTGAGTGCCCTAGAAGACTTTCTCCCTGACACTGTGACGGCCCTAAAATCTCATGTCCTCCATATACAAACGCCTGGCGTGGCGTTTCCTTTACTTGAGGTAGAATAAATGGTTTGAGCTGCTCAGCAAGGAGGCACACCTGCGTGTCCTGCAAGAGGGAACTCATAACTGAGTTACCTGTGTCACCGGGGCTTCCATAGCAGGTAGCAGGGCTGGAGGGGGGTCCGGAGAGGGAACTGGGGGTGCCTCAGGGGCAGCCTGGAGCTCCAAGGTCGGTGGAGAGGGCTCCAAGCCTTTCTCTGGACTTTGATCTCCCCCTGATGACTCAGTCTGGACGTCTTCCGCCTCTTCCACTTCTACTCCCTCTTCTTCACCTTCTCCTTCTCCCTCTTCTCCCTCTTCTTCTTCGTCTTCATCCTCTGATAAGGTAATGCGTTTTCATATTGTTATAATTACCATTGCGGCCATGAAAAACATGACTGGCCAATATTTGTAGCTCAGATTAAGGTCAGGGCTACGGAAATCCTCTCCATCAGACACTCGACAACAGCAGGGGGCTTGCACTTCCAGTTAAATGTGGACATGATGCTGTGCAAGTGGTCCCAGTCATCACCACCCTGCTTGCTCCCCTCCCCAGTACAAAGTGTGGTCCTCTTGACCACCGTGCACCATCCGCCTCACCCCCAGAGCCTGTTCCCATATCCATCATGCTCTGTCACATCTGCCAGTTCCTGGAGGGCTGGGACTGTCACTTACTTTTTTCTGTCAAATTAAATGGAAAAGCAAATCTCTTCCTTATGTCAGAAGACACACAAAACCCTGGTCCTATTTAATTTCTCACCTCCTTTGTTCAGTGAAGGATGATTTTTGCCACAGTTAATGCCATGACTCTTGAAACCCACTGATCTGATTTTTTTTTTTTTGGGGGGTTGCTGTCTTCAATGTGGTTTATTTAAAATTAATTTTTATTGGAGTATAGCTGCTTTATAATGTTGTATTAATTTCTGCTGTACAGCAAAGTGAATCAGCCATAAGTATACATCTATCCCCTTTTGTTTGGATTTCCTTCCCATTTAGGTCACCACAGAGTGCTGAGTTGAGCTCCCTGCATACAGTAGGTTCTCAGCTACCTATCTTATACATAGTATCAGTACTATAACCCACTGATTTTAATATTTCCTCAGGCAATATTAATGATAGACAATATTAAGTAATTTTTAAAGAACATCCATCCTGAAGATTTACTTCTAAAGTTATGTCTGTGGACACTGATATAAATCCATGGCATTACAGTGGTCTAGCCAAGGAGCCCTATCATCTAACTGAGCTTCTCTTTTCAACTATCTCATCTGGATCAGTTTCCAAGAATGGGATTTCTGGGCCAGATGAGAAGGATGTGTTTATAACTCATTGAGTACATCTGATCACATAGCCTCAGTTTTATTTCCAGGTGTGACTTAGTCTATGACTCACTCTATGACTCACTCACTTTTCTTGTCCTCTAATATTTAAGTGAAAGTGCTAATGGTACAGTATCTAAATCCAAGTGTCTTCCATGTTTTATTTTTATCTCATCCTTAACCGTACAGCTGATGACACTTTACATCATTATCATAATGGCTAACACATTGTGTACGGTTGAAGTTGAGATATTAGCATCACCATCAATTATTAAATATTTGATGAACCAGAGTTAATGCTCTATAACTGAATGATAACAAGCACTGTGATGGGCAAAGCTAAATAAACAACATCCACAAACTGTTTGATTCTGTCAAGAAATAGAGCTTCATGTTGGATTGTGATCCTTGTGAAGTTGTCAACATCCATTATGGAGATGATCCTGAATCCCCCTTTCCTCCCACCAAAACCTTCTTCCACGGTCACACACCTGCAGTTTTGGGCAAATGGTCACAAGAATAACAAACCTCTGTAAAAATCAATTTCACGTATTATTTTTTCTTCTCTATTGAGGTTGACTGTGAAGTGGTTCATGTTCTCATAATCATGTTCTATTTTCTCCATCTGAAATGCCTTTGATGCTTCAGAAATTCTGCAAAAAGACAAGTTCCCACTTTCTGTTACTGTGTAAAGTTTGATGGCATTGGGTAAAAATGAAAGATAAACTTTTTTTCAAAAAATGAAAATTACTTACTTTTGTAACAGGGTTTTGGCATTCTGTGGAAGCAAACAAAAGACAAGCCTACTTAAATTGTTTTCATCAAAGATGTGTTGAAATTGAATTCTTTCCTTTGCTGTCTCTTAAACATCTCATAGCTTAGTTTTTAAATGCTGTAAATAACTACCGTTTTCTATACCAGATCCCTCTTATATTTAAGCAACTCCATGGTTCCTTAAATATATGCTTATGAAATAGTTTAAACAGATGGAGAGATAAACACATATATTTTAGTTGAGAAGATAGATCTAAGTGAGATGTACAGAAAATATTGAAAATTCAATGACAGTCCTTCAGCACCCACCGTCTTGGTTTGTTTCCTCTGGGGCCAGAGATACTTACCTGCAGAAACACTGCCATTTCTGGCTCATCCATGAACTGTATCCCTGATTCAACCAACTTTGACACATTCTCCAAATGGTCAGAATACTTTTTGATGAGAGCACGGACATGTTCCAACTTTTCCTCTTGAGTTCGGGTGATGACTTGGGTCATTTCATTCTTCCTCTCCTCCAAGATGCCATACAGGTAATCAAACTTCTCACAGAGTTCCTGTTTCTGTTTTCTGCAGCATTCCTGTTGGGTTAGCTAATGTTAGTGTTCAAAGAGTGTCTGGAGAAATTACATGGGCATTTCAGGAGAAAAGAAACTTTACTTATGTAGGATACTTTTTTTCTTTCCCCTCAGGCTATCCTTTCGGTGTATACATACCTACTGTGTTCACGTGTTGAAAATCCCATTTTTATTATACTTGCTGCTTAAGACTCTCCCCAGTCAATCAAATTGGCCAAGTGGATGGATGATTTTGTTTTCCTTTTGATGAGTCATACAGCTTGCAGGATCTGAGTTCCCTGAGCAGGAACTGGACCCCGGGTAGGGCACTGAAAATGCTGAATCCTAACCACTAGACTGCCAGGAAACCCCCTGGATTATTTTTCAATCTTGTGTTTTGTAAGTGGAGAATTTCATAGACATGGTTTTAAATGTGGACAGGACTGAGTTTAAGTGTTGTAGTGGTGGTGGTTTATATAATAGTTTTATATCTTGCTTTGGAATGAGTTTAAGTATGGTAGTGGTGGTGGATTAGTTGCTCAGTCCAACTCTTTGTGACCCCATGGAGTGTAGTCCACCAGGCTTCTCTGTCCATGGGATTCTCCAGGTAAGAAGATTGGCGTGGATTGCCATGCTCTTCTCTGGGGGATCTTCCCAGCCCAGAGATCAAATCCGTGTCTCCTGCATTATAGGCAGATTCTTTACCACTAAGCCACCTGAAAATCCCAGTCAGGTGGGATTCTCTTAGTCAAATAAGTGACTAAGTATTCTCTTAGCCAGATAAAAATTAGATAGCTTATGTCAGCCATCTAACATTGAGTGGTTTAAATGGAACAACTACTTTATTCCTATATCATATTATTTCTGTTAATATCCTGCTCTTTAAAAAAAATTAAATAATTTTATTTATTTATTTTTGGCTGTGCTGGGTCGTCATTGGCGAGCAGGCTTTTCTGTAGTTGTGGCAAGCAGGGGCCACTCTCTGGTTGCCGTGCATGGGTTTCTCATCGTGGTGGCTTCTCTACTTGTGGTCCCGGGCTCTAGGTGCACAGGCTCAGTAGCTGTGGCTCATGGACTTAGTTGCTCCACAGCATGGGGAATCTTCCTGGACCAGGGATCAACCCGTGTCTCCTGCATTGACAAGTGGATTCTTTACCACTGAGACACTGGGGAAGCCCTTTAGTCTGCTTTTAAAAAATGATTTGTGTTATATTGACCCTTAATAAAATTACTGTCATTTTAACAGCAACTATCATTTGCTTGTACTTTACAGTATCCAAAACGCTACCCCATGCACAGCGTGTACTTTTTTATTATTATATGACTATATATGGTGTAAAGTACTCATAATATTGCCTAGCATACAATAGGCACTGTGTCAATGTTTGTGAAATTTAGATTCCATTTTCTTTAATTTGAGTCATTCAGTTGTAGAATTTTGAAGCTATGTGGACGATCAGAAGTGAGTGCATGTGTGCTAAGTCGCTTCAGTTGTGTCCAACCCTATGGACTGCAGGCTGCCAGGCTCCTCTGTCCATGGGGTTCTCCAGGCAAGGATACTGGAGGGAGTTGCCATGCCCTCCTCCAGGGGAATCTTCCTGACCGAGGGACCAAACCCACATCTCACGTCTACCTGCATTAGCAGGTGGGTTCTTTACCACTAGCGCCACCTGGGAAGCCCGGACTCTCAGAAGTAACCTGCTCCAAACCAATCATTTCACTCATGTGGAAACTGAAACCTAGCCGAGTTAAGTCACTTTCTCAAGTCATTTGCCATTTAGCATTGATGCCTCACATATAGCCAAGGTTTCTGAGCTCTTGGGTCTTTGCTACTCCAACCAAATAGCTGTGATTTGCTTTAATTTGAAAAAAATGTATGTGAACCACTTATGAACTAAATATATGCCTCTTCACAAAGCTACCGTGCTGAAAGCTAAAGGTAGGCTTTTACAGGCAAGAAACCTCAAATTGTTTCAGAAGCACATTCATTATAATTCTTTTAACAAGATTCCCTAAGTGCTTACTGGGTATCAAGCATTGTAAGATCAAAACACTTGTCATACTTTCCCAGCGTTCAGGTGGATGGGAGGGAAATTATTGTACTTTCTACTTTCTAAGAGGAAAACCTCACTTGTTTTTTTTTTTCTTTTTCCTCTTGCTGAATGTGCCTTTATATAATTCTATGTAAAACATGTAAGAATTAGACAACTCTGTTTCTGAAATGGGAAAAACACATGCTTATTTTTTGGAATTATGAAAATGGTACTTACAAAGTTTTAGAAATTCACTTAAGATGTTCAGGTTAACCTAATGTCATATTCAAATGAGAAATAGAAACACTCCATGAAGTTGAAATTCTATTTTTCACACATACTCTGAGGTAGAAGAAACACATGAGATATTAGCATGGTCAACCCTCCATCTTTCTGGGCTATGAGACTTTCAAAGTGCCGTGAAAGTCAGTGAACACCAAACACTTCAGTTTATCAACTTGCCCCCTAAGGCAATTAGGGAACAGGTGTATATGCTATGGGAAAAAAAAAAAAAAAACACTCTCAGAGGCCACCTTGCTACTGATAGTGATTGCTCTGATGTCACATCCACTGTGCCTTTGTAAATGTGGACCTGGAACGCTTTCAGCAGAGTCTTTCTAGCAACCTAAAAATGGAATGCAGAACATGTGAACCTCTGCATTATCAAAATGCTGGCAGACAGCACACTGTAAAGGACAGCTGTTACATGCAAAAGCATGACTGCAACCGTGTTTCTCTCTTCTGCTCACGAAATAAAGGTCCCCACCTCAAAGACTTCTCCTTGTTTTTGTCATAGCTTTTCATTTATTTGAGGAAAAAGACGTGTATCTTTAAGCCCAGTTCCAGGCTGAGTACCTCCCTCATTTTTCTGTGTACTAACTGAATCAAGACGTATACTTTCCGAACTTTCAAGATTACTTTTAAAAATATTTTGGACTTCCCTGGTGGCACAGATGGTGAAGAATCTGCCTGCAATGTGGGGCACCCAGGCTCAATCCCTGGGTCAGGAAGATGCCCTAGAGAAAGGAAGGGCTACCCACTCCAGTATTCCTGCCTGAAGAATGCTATTGACAGAGGAGCCTGGCGGAGGAGTCCATGGGGTTGCATAAAGTGACACAACTGGGCAACTGACACTTTCACTTTTTCAAATATGATGCCTGTGGTTCCTATGAGTATAGTGTAGTGTGGTGTGGTGTGTGTGTGCATGCACGCCCACACACATGTGTTTCTGCATGAGTGTGTTTAACAATTGAAGTAACTTCCATCATAAATACACTAGGCGTTGGCCTTCAAGCATTTTCTGATGCAAAGCCTCTGACTGCAACTTGACCTTCCTCCTGGTTCTGCCAGAGACAGTAACATTTATATTTATTTATATAGAAGAACAAATTAAAGATATCTGTAATACCTTAATGAAAGTAAAAATTCATCCCAGGACTTCCTTGGTGGTCCAGTGGTTAAGACTCTGTGCTTCCACTGCTTTTTGCACAGGTTTGATCCCTGGTCTGGGAACTAAGATCTCACATGCAATGTGGGGCAGCCACACACACACACAAAAAAAATCCATCCCGTCTTTAGAGAGAAGTCAGTATGGGTAAAATATACCAAAAAGGGGTGAGGATATAAAGGGAATACTATTTTGCTCACATGGAAATGATAAAATGATAGATAGACTATTTCTAACCAATGCCATAACATCTAGATGAAAAGAAAAAAAAATCAAGTCATTTGGTTCCTTCTTTAGAAGCAAGTAGGTAACCTACAAATTTTATCTTAAAAACATTGTTTAGATGTTGCCTTTATAGACATGTTAAAATTGACAGGCTCTAATTTTTAGCCATTCTTATATTTTAGTGCAAATAAAAAATAAGATGTGTGACTGCAAGGGGGTGCTTTTTCATGGAAAAAAAATCAACAATAGATGATCATATACTAAAGAGTAAGTAGATAGCCTGTCAATCAAAGCAGAATTATTAGGTTTTATCATTAACTTTTCATTCAGTCAGTCAGTTCAGTTCAGCTGCTCCGTTGTGTCTGACTCTTTGTAACCCCATAGACTGCAGCATGCCAGGCCTCCCTGTCCATCACCAACTCCCGGAGTTTACTCAAACTCATGTGCATTGAGTTGGTGATGCCATCCAACCATCTCATCCTCTGTCGTCCCCTTCTCCTCCCGCCTTCAATCCTTCCCAGCATCCGGGTCTTTTCCAGTGAGTCAGTTCTTCGCATCAGCTGGCCAAAGTATTGGACTTTCAGCTTTAGCATCAGTCCTTCCAATGAATATTCAGGACTGATTTCCTTTAGAATGGACTTTGCAGTCCAAGGAACTCTCAAGAGTATTCTCCAACACCACAGTTCAAAAGCATCAATTCTTCAGCACCCAGCTCTCTTTATAGTCCAACTCTCACATCCATACATGACTACTGGAAAATTTACTGAAGATTTACTGAGCCCAGCCCTGCCCATCAGAACAAGACCCAGTTTCCCCCTCAGTCAGTTTCTCCCACCAGGAAGCTTCCATAAGCCTCTTATCCATATTCATCAGAGGGCAGACAGACTGAAACCACAATCACAGAAAACTAACTAATCTGATCACATGAACTACAGCCTTATTGAACACAATGAAACTATGAGCCAAGCCGTGTGCCTTGAGAGTCCCGTGAACAGTATGAAAAGGCAAAAAGATAGGACACTGAAAGATGAACTCCCCAGATTGGTAGGTGCCCAGTATGCTACTGGAGAACAGTGGAGAAATAACTCCAGAAAGAATGAAGAGACAGAGCCAAATCAAAAACAACACCCAGTTGTGGATGTGACTGGTGATGGAAGTAAACTCTGATGCTGTAAAGAGCAATATTGCATAGGAACCTGGAATGCTAGGTCCATGAATCAAGGCAAATTGGAAGTGGTCAAACAGGAGATGGCAAGAGTGAACGTCGACATTCTAGGAATCAGCGAACTAAAATGGACTGGAATGGGTGAATTTAACTCAGATGGCCATTATATCTACTACTGTGGGCAAGAATCCCTTAGAAGCATTGGAGTAGCCATCATAGTCAACAAGAGTCAGAAATGCAGTACTTGGATGTAGTCTCAAAAACGACAGAATGATCTCTGTTCATTTCCAAGGCAAACCATTCAATATCACAGTAATCCAAGTCTATGCCCCAACCAGTAATACTGAAGAAGCTGAAGTTGAAAGGTTCTACGAAGACCTACAAGACCTTCTAGAACTAACACCCAATAAAGATGTCCTTTTCATCATAGGGGACTGGAATGCAAAAGTAGGAAGTCAAGAGATACCTGGAGTAACAGGCAAATTTGGCCTTGGAATACAGAATGAAGCAGGGCAAAGGCTAATAGAGTTTTGCCGTGAGAACACACTGGTCATAGCAAACACCCTTTTCCAACAACACAAGAGAAGACGCTACACATGGACATCACCTGATGGTCAAACACTGAAATCAGATTGATTATATTCTTTGTAGCCAAAAATGGAGAAGCTCTATACACTCAGCAAAAACAAGACTGGGAGCTGACTGTGGCTCAGATCATGAACCCCTTATTGCCAAATTCAGACTTAAATCGAAGAAAGTAGGGAAAACCACTAGACCATTCAAGTATGACCTAAATCAAATCCCTTACAATTATACAGTGGAAGTGAGAAATAGATTAAAGGGATTAGATCTGATAGACAGAGTGCCTAAAGAACTATGGATGGAAGTTTGTGACATTGTACAGGAGGTAGGGATCAAGACCATCCCCAAGAAAAGAAAATGCAAAAAGGCAAAATAGCTGTCTGAAGGGGCCTTATAATTTTTCCATTGGCTCACCTTTTCCCCTGGCATTTATTCCTCTCTGAAAACAATCTTATTTGTTTGTCTTACTGTCTAAACTCCTCCTCTGGAATAAACCCTTCTTGAGAGCAGGAACATTTTTTCTGTTTATCTCATCACTATTTCAAAGCATTGTGTGTCAGAATATGGTATACAATGTACATGTGAGGAACATGGTCTGAACAACTGGATGAATGAAATATGACTTGTATTTAGGAGTCCTCAGCCCTCACAAGTTTCTATTAATACTGTGTTCTCTTCCACAGGCATGTATTTAAGTGGATGCTCAAAATCTCTTCTTCATTCAACACTCAAAAGAAAATAGCAAAAAATAGCTAGGAAAAAAAATAGCTAAGCAATTACAGGGACAACATTTAACTCAGGACAGGTTTGCTTTTTTAATTTGTACAATAAGAGATGGGCTTAGATGATTGCTAAGGTCCCTTCTGACTCTGCAGTTCCAAAGGCTCTACAACTTTAGGTAAATGTGGAGATATTTGGAGTCTTCAGACTGTGAAGTGCCTCTTTATACATAGAACACTTTTTTCCACATGGGGCAAGTTTCAGAATGATCATCAACACCACTGAAATGTGAATTATACATTCTAGCCCAGTGACGTCAGTCCCAGCTTGGGACTGTGCCATGGCCATGACAGAAAAGCCTAAGACCATTGTGTCTACTGCTCTTGCCATGTAAGGCGCATGACTCTGTGACCAAAATAGAGCTGAAGATAAGCTCTGAGCCCTCCACTTGTCACTGAGCAACTGTGACTCGACCTAGCCCATTCATATCTCCACCACATTCCTCAACTTTCTAGACACCTTTGTTCAAAACAGTGGCTCTGGGTCTGGAAGGGTCCACCTAGCCTCATTTGACATACAGTACCTCCAAATTACCTTCATTAAGCCAAACAGGATTTCATTCCTTCTCCCCTCGACACCTGCCCCAAATCAGACAGTAGGTTAATCATGCTCAAGAAAAACTATATTAAAGTAGGATGATTCTCCTGAAGAATTCAAGGCCAACCCCTCATGGGTAAAGCCCAATTCTGGTCATGAGCACATGAGAAGCCCCATAAATGCAGACTATAGGATGATAACCCTGGTCTCTGACAGGCTTCCCTAGAAAAGGGGCAGACAGAAAACCACGACCCCTCGAGGGACATAAACTGGTGTTCAGCCTCTCTCCCACCAGCTCAGCACCTCTGTGAAGTATTAGCAGAAGAACTCTGTTCAATGGCCAGGGGTCTCAGGACACCACATGGTGTTGCCACCCACTTCATGTCGGAAGAATAATTATGCTATAACTTAAGGTGTTCCTGGCATTAGAGGTTTTCTGGGCTAGGCCAGATCATTTAGAAGATCTTTGAGAAACCCTCCAAAGGCTGAGGGTCAGGTGTACCAGCCCTGACTTGAGCCCCTCAAGTCACTGAAACCACAAGACCAGCTCAAGCCCAGCCAAGCAGCTGTTTGACTCACTCTAGTCTGCTGTGGAGAGTTGGCACCTTTCCTGGAAGGGGCCCGGCCTCCCTCTGTCGCCAATATTTCAAGTTATCACAAAGCCGCAAAGCATAGAGCTAATATCTACTTCCATTCATTTTCAGTTTTTCCTACTGCAGGGAGTTGCTTCACCCTGCCATTGTAATTGGTCAAGATCTTGAAGCCTTATTTGAACACCATTTAAAAGATGCTCAAATGATTATTAGCATGATTAGGTGAAGTGTGCTCTTTCCAAGCAGAGTGTGAGAACAATACAAGGTAACATTTTGGAAGCCCCCAGCATGTGCCTCTTATCCCACTTAGTGATCACAGCAACACTGTAAAGAGTTTATTAACCCTCCTGTACCAATGAGGCAGGTGAAGGACTGGAAGCAGAAGTAACTGCCCAAGGTTATATCATTAAGTGGCACAGTTAAAATTCAAACCTCTGAAATATGTTCTTCAAGCATCTGTTAGGCTGCTTTAAAAATTCTGGCCTGCTTATTAAAATGATTGTTATTATATTCATTACTTCATATTTGTAACTGCATGGACATTGTCTCAAAGCTGTTCAGATAAAACCACTGTTTTGTAGGGACTTCTCTGGCAGTCCAGTGGATAAGACTTTGTACTTCCAATGAAGTGGACATGGGTTCAGTCCCTGGTCAGGAAACTAAGATCCCACATGCTTGTGTGGTGCGGCCAAAAAAAGAAAAAAAAAAAATCACTGTTTTGGAAATATAATGGATTTGTTGTCATTGTAAAATCATTGGAGGATTTTATTAAAGGTGGTAGTTTTCAGATACCGGAAAAGCTCAAGATCAAATATTTTTAGCTGTTTCCGCTAGATGGGCATCCACATAGAACAAGATTATTTCTAGCCTGGCTGCCTGAGGAGGGCTAGTGCAAATAGTCTGCTCTCTTGGTTTTCTGGTGACCCTTCCAGTAGTCATGTATGGATGTGACAGTTGGACCATAAAGAAGGCCAAGTGCCGAAGAATTGATGCTTTTGAATTGTGGTTCTGGAGAAGACTCTTGAGAGTCCCTTGGACAGCAAGGAGATCAAACCAGTCAATCCTAAATGAAATCAACTCTGAATATTCATTGGAAGGACTGATGCTGCAGCTGAAGCTCCAATACTATGGCCACCTGATCCAAAGAGCTTACTTATTAAAAAAGACCCTGATGCTGGGAAAGATTGAGGTTAAGAGGAGAAGGGCATGACAGAGGACAAGATGGTTGGATGGCATCATCAAATCAATGGACATGAGTTTCAGCAAACTCTGGTATATGGTGAAGGACAGGGAAGCCTGGTGTGTCCATGGGGTCGAAAGAGTCAGACACAACTGAACATCAAAGAACAACAGGATAGATGCCTTTTGTAAAGACAAGGGGGAAGGAACATTTTCCAGGAATGAGGAACGAAAACCAAGCACATGTTTCTGGAAGCAGAGAGCTCCTGAGGCAGTACAATTCTCCACCCCCCACCAGCAGCCCCCTCCCCTGTCCCAGTCCGTCCCAGAAGAGCTCCAGGTCTGGAGAGGTAAATACAGCTTTAGATCATGCTGGGCTTGTCTAGAACAGCCCAGAAGGCCCTCCAACAACCTGCCATCACGAGCTCTGAGAATGTCTCAGAGCCAGGAGGACTAAAAAGACCATAGTTCCTCCATCTACCTTCAGCTCACAGCAAAAAGGGAACGCCACTCCCCACAATGCAGTTCAGACTGCCCTTCATGACTGCAATCCATCTCAAAGCCACTCCCATGTCCACTCAAGCTCACATCAGTGGCACACGTGATTTGTAAAGCAAGAATCCCGAGTGGGTCTGACTGTAAGCTCAGCATCTCAGGGGCTGGTCCTAGGCCGGGTGCTTGCCCAGCCTAACCCTGCAAGACATTACACGATTAGGGACAAAATTAGACATCACAAGGAACCTGCTCAAAGGGCAGGTGTCGGGCCCCACAGGGAGAGGGCGTGTAATTAGGGAAGGATGGTGCCCACCCCCTCCAGGAGGAAAACCTGCCGTCAAGTCTCTCCCTGCCCTCAGTGTCCTCTGACGCTGTCTGAATAGAGCGAAGACCTTTGAACTTGCTCAAGGGCAGTGTGTCACCCAGGGCTTTTCTTGTTTTTGTTTTCCAGCCTCAACATCCAGACAGAAAGCCCATTCCCCTGATGGAGGTCTCTGATGAAGGTCTGAGTAGAGATGGGTATAGAGATGAACTCACTGCCCACAAGCAACACACTCCTGTTTATAGACTCAAGACTCAGGGTGGTACCATACTAAGTGCTGATTCATGGCCTAATGATAAAGTCGTATTTGGCCTTTTCTGGGAATAAGGAAAAAGAAAAAAAAAAGTTTGTCCATTTTAGAATCTCTTTGAGCTCTTCTCCAAGAGGAAACTTTCCTTCTATAAACCAGTTCCAAATCCATCATGAGTCTTTTCAGGAATATGAGTAAGGAGAAGAGAGGATCCTGATTTCAGTGATGTGTAAATCTAAAATGAGATGATGTCCTGGAGTTATCTAGGAATAGGCCTTTATCTTTTGATAGAATTCACCTTTCAAGCAATAAAATGGTCAGATTAGGGTATTTATCAGGCACTGTCTATATGCCAGGCACTGTGATAAGCACTATGCTTATGCTTATTTAACTTTTCATGGTTAAACTCTATAAAATGGATACTTTGTTCTGTTTTCCCAGGAGAAAACTGAAGGAATGAATGTACATGTGAATGGATCTTAAAGCATAATGTTTAGTTTTAAAAAAATTAAGCAGAATGAGAAGTACAAAAAATACCATTTATAAAATTAAAAGACATGCATACAGCAATACACATTTTGTAAGAATACAGGTGAATGGAACACTGGCTTCACTGGTGGCTCAGCAGTAAAGAATCTGTCTGCCAATGCAGGAGACGCAGGTTCAATACCTGGGTCAGGAAGATTCCCTGGAGCAGGAAATGGCAACCCACTCTAGCATTCTTGCCTGGGAAATCCCGTGGACAGAGAAGCCCAGTGGGCTACAGTCAATGGGGTTGCAAACACTGGATACGACTTAGAGACTGAACACCACCACCATGCAGCTCAAATCTGCACGCGACTTTTCTTAAGTACCAAACAGCATTTCTTAAGACCATTTGGATCCCCACAAAAAATTTTTGCTTTAACAACACTCATTGTCATTACCTGGAAATTGACTTTTTATTTTAAATTTGGCCATGCCATGTGGCAGGTGAAATTTTAGTTCTTGGACAGGGATTGAACTCAGAACCCCTGCATTGGAAGTTCAGAGTCTTAACCACTGGACTACCAGGGAAGCCCCCAAATTGATATTTCTGTAGCTAACCCTTTAAAATGGGGTTTCCCAAGAAATACCACAACATGTAACCACCACATTGATGAATGTGGTAAAATCTGCCTTGTTGCCTCATGGGGTATCTTCTCTTCCTGTGCCAGGAGGTGAATGTTTTAGAGACACATCAGGAAGGAGGTTGGGCTGCCCAGGTGGCTCTAGTGATAAAGAACCCACCTGCAATGCAGGAGACATAAGAGACATGGGTTCAATCCATGGGTCAGGAAGATCCCATGGAAGAGAGCAAGGCAACCACTGCCTAGAAAATCCCATGGACAAAGGAGCCTGGTGAGCTATGGTCATAGGGTTGCAAAGAGTTGAACATGACTGAAGCAACTTAGCACGCACGCATGCAGAAGGGAGGTCATTCTATAAGGAAAGACTGAAATGTTGGACCAGGGATTTCTAGGGTTGTATCTAGGGAACCACAAAACCCCAGGAGCTTAGGCGTGGCTTACCCTCCCTTGAAGCCACTTGACTCACCTCAATCGTTTTACAGGTGCTCTCCAGCTGGCTGATCACCCCCTGGACCCGATCGTTGCTTCCCACTAGGACAGCAATGCCATCACTGAGCTCGGACTATTGGAGAGAAAAGAGGGATTCTAGTCCTCCACTGATTATGGGTTCATCTTAGTACTGTTTTCATGAGTTCTCAATCTAGGGTCCACGGAACCCCCTAATGAGGAACAGTGAGGCTGAGAGGTCTGAGAACCTCCTAATCTTATAAATAAAATCCTGGAAGGATGGGTGTAGAAATGCATTTGTCTGGGAAGAAGGGCTTTCTAGTCCTCCACTGATTATGGGTTCATCTTAGTACTGTTCTCATGAGTTCTCAATCTAGGGTCCACGGAACCCGCTAATGAGGAACAGCGAGGCTGAGAGGTCTGAGAACCTCCTAATCTTATAAATAAAATCCTGGAAGGATGGGTGTAGAAATGCATTTGTCTGGGAAGAAGCTTCACAGTTTTCCTCAAATTCTTAATGAAGACGGTGACCCTGCCAAAAAACATTAAGAACACTGAATTATAGGCCATAGACAGCGAATAGCACATTCAAGCTAAATAATTCTAAGAACTGTTTATAAATTGAATGGAGACCGATATGTGACATCAGGGGTCCAACATGAATTATTTGGACCTTTAATTATTTGAATTATAGTGCAGCTCAGGATCAGTTTTTTGTTTTTGTTTTTTTTAAGATTTACATATTTATTTTTGGCTATGCTGGGTCTTTGTTGCTGCATGCAGGCTTCCTCGAGTTGCCACGAGTGCAGGCTACTCTTTGTTGTGGTGCACAGACTTCTCATTGCAGTGGCTTTTCTTGCTGCAGAGCATGAGAAGTAGTTGTGGCACATGGGCTTAGTAGCTCCACAGCACGTGGGATCTTCCCCAACCAGGGATCGAACCCATGTCCCCTGCACTGGCAGGTGGACTCTTAACCACTGGACCACCAGGAAGCCTTCAGGATTAGTTTTACTAGGGAAATATTTCATTATTCACCAAATACCTGTGATGCACCCTTCTCTGTGCTAGATGCAAACAAATACTAATATACTAGACTCAGTCATTACAGATTTGAAACTAACATTTCACTGTTTTTAGGGGAAAACATTTTTTTAGCTTAAAATTCCTCTCAGGCTCTTTTGACCTGAAGCGATTCCACTATTCATACTTAGGGAATGAATGGGACTCAGGAATCCTACATGCTTGGTCCAACTCTGCCTGTAGCTTCTCTGTGATGTTGGGCAAACCATGTAGTCAGTTTGGACCCTACTTGTCTCACACATAATGTGAGAAGACTGGAGCAGAACAGTGGTTGTAAAACATTTTAAAGCTGCAGAACCCTTTTTCCAAATGGGAGCTAATATATAATCCCAATGGATCAAATAATGCTGCTCTGGCCAAACAGGAGCAGAACTGAAGTCCTGTCAGCCTGCCTCCGTCCATCCCTTGTGATCTCAAGGCTCTGAGGGAAATGGCGTGACCCAGGTACCATTCAGTTCTAATAGGCTGTGACTTTGGGGAGGAGCAGGTAAAAGGAAAAGGCGGGTAAGTCATAAGTGGATAGAACAATAAATAACTGTAGAGCTATTTTGCTAAATCCTGCTTCTTTAGCAGTTAGTACTCACTGGTTGTAACTGGTGTCACCCAAAGGTTTGACTTCCAAATTTGATTCCCGTTCTATATTTGGTCAGTAAAACACTAACTGTGTAATCTGTGATTCTTAGAGGAAGAAGCTGAGATGTGGAGCTGCTCAAATCCTAGATGCTAAGACTCGGCCACAGCTCGCTGAGCCCACAACCCCTCGTTCACTTGCATCAAATGGGTAAGTTCCTTACCTGCCTGTGCGCTGTAGGCTGGCAGGTTAGCGATAAGCTGGGACACCCCATATTTGCTCATAATGAGGGCGTCATGCTGAGGCCCTGGAGTAGGGGGTGCAAGGGTGGCATGTGTCAGACCCAAAGGAGGCCTTCTGGGCTGACCTAGGGGGTCAGTTTAACCCAGGCATGAGGACTAGCCTAAGGAAACATTTAACAAAATGCCAGTCATTGTAACTCCACCATCTAGGAGAGGGGGAGAAGAGGCCTTGAGGAGGGCCAAAGGAATCTTTGGTTGATGAACAAAGAAAAATATTCTGAGACTGGAGTAAGAAGTTATCCTTTTATTTCCTATGGGCTGAACCTCAGTGTTTGAGCAGCTTGAGCTGGGACTGGGCCCCATAATAGTATTCATCTTAAACCTGTAATGGTGGAAAAATAGCGACCTTTCCCCTCCACACCCCTTCCTGACCTCCTGCACCCTTCCCTCTCCCACCTTCCCCACCGTTCTCCCGGGCATGCAGCAGTCCTTCCGGCTCTGCCAACACCCCCCTCTCCCCCGCAGCCTTGGGCCCTATGGTCCTGCCTGTGGGCCTCTCTCCTTCAATCGCACTTGGAAGGCGCTTTGGAGGAGGGACAGGAGGGCGTGTTACCTTCTGCCTCTGGAACACGTGAGTGAGGGGAGCCACCTGGCAGTCCTTGTGCGCCCCGAAGACCTTGCACAGAGAGCAGGTGGGCACTTCGCAGTTGAGACAGTAGATGTTGATGCGCTCGTCTTCATGCTCCTCACACATGGGCTGGTCGGACTTCTTTTCTGGTCTGGGAGGAGGTAAGGTGGATGAATCAGCTCAGGTTGCAGCATAGCTGAGCGTGGTTGGCTGAATCTCCCTCCCCACCCCCAACGCCCATACCCCCAGCAACCCTACACCAGCGACTACCAGGGCCCCTCTCACGTGCTCAGAGCCCTCCAAATACCCTATGGGTTTAGCAGCAGCGTCCTGACTAATTAACCAACTTAACCAGCCTTGGGGTGAGGACAGCCTTGGGGAAACTCGGACTTGTAGCTTTTGCCAGTTTCTGTGGTGTGAGGGCTTCCCCATGGCTGATTTCAAGATTTAAAAACCAGCTAGTGCAACTCCTGCAAGTTGAGCACTGGATTTTTTTTTTTTTTTTGACTGGCGACTCATTTCATATATATTATACATGTTTCAATGACATTCTCCCAAATCATCCCACCCTCTCCCTCTCCCACAGAGTCCAAAAGACTGTTCTATACATCAGTGTCTCTTTTGCTGTCTTGTATACAGGGTTATTGTTACCATCTTTCTAAATTCCATATGTATGCGTTAGTATACTGTATTGGTTTTCTTTGTTGCTTACTTCACTCTGTATAATAGGCTCCAGTTTCATCCACCTCATTAGAACTGATTCAAATGTATTCTTTTTAATGGCTGAGTACTGGATTCTTAGGCGCAGCTTCAGCACCAAATTCACGAGTCTCTCAAAAGACATTTTACAAATCCAGGTAAAGAGGAGGCAGCTGAAAATGAAATCTTAAGTGTGTACTAGCTCTGAGGCCCATCTCCCCACCCTTGTGGCCTCTGGCCCCTGCAGAAGAAATGAGAGGTCTAGGCTGGGGAAGCCCAGATCTCTGATCATTCACCTCCGTGCTGGTTGGAAGTAGTTGTATGTAAGAGGGGAAAGGTCAGCGAGTGCTTTGTTAATTTGTTTGGGTCCCCTCCTACCATTAGCCCAAAAAATTAAATTTATTTAACTTCCTGAGGACTCAGCAGTGGTTAAGAGTAGGTAGTCTGTTCTTAGTGGATGTGAACAATTATACTGAATACTTGAGGCAAAAAGGAAAATGTAAAATGCTGTTCTGGGATGTGGTGGTAAACTGGAAGTGCAAATTTCACAGATAATTCCCAACTTTCAGTTTTCCCAATAGGTCAGCACCAACCAAAACTTTTCAGAGCTGCCAAGGTAATAATGGGGCATTGGATTTGTATGTACTAGTGAGAAAATGACCAAGCTATGAAGAGGCAGAGAAGGGTAGTGACAAGTCATTGGTGCTTAAGGATAAACTGTTGGCTGCAGAATCACCTGGAGGAGCCCAGGTTCATACAGCCGTATGCTCTCCTGACCATCAGGGAGGCTTAGGTGTTACATCAAGATCAAAATTGCGTCATCTATGGTGTTTTAGCGGAGAAGGCGATGGCACCCTACTCCAATACTCTTGCCTGGAAAATCCCATGGTTGGAGGAGCCTGGTAGGCTGCAGTCCGTGGGGTCGCTAAGAGTTGGATACGACTGAGTGACTTCACTTTCACTTTTCACTTTCATGCATTGGAGAAGGAAATGGCAACCCACTTCAGTATTCTTGCCTGGAGAATCCCAGGGACAGAGGAGCCTAGTGGGCTGCTGTCTATGGGGTCACACAGAGTCGGACACGACTGAAGCGACTTAGCAGCAGCAGCAGCAGCAGCATGGTGTTTTAGGCTCCCTCTGGAGACCATGGTGGGGAGTCCAGCCTACTGGAAGTAGAGGTGTAGCCTACTTATACAAAATCTGGAATTTGGATATGACCTATCCAAAGCCTGAGGCTGTTAATAGTTTTCACAAGTGTTTGAAAAATTTAAATACAAGTTCACAAGCTTTCCTCATTTTCCCTAACACATGATTATTTAGAAGCATCTCAGATTTGGGACAGAATTTTTATCTTATTGAAGTATATTTGATTTACAATATTGTGTTAGTTTCAGGTATGTACAGCAGAGTGATTCAGTTTTATATGCATTTTTTCCAGATTATTTTCCATTATAGGTTATTACAAGATGCTGAATATATTCCCTGTGGTTTTCAGTAAATGTTTGTTGCTGATCTATTTTTTGTATCACAGTTTGTATCTGTTCATCTCATACTCCTGATTTATTCCTCTCCCTTTCCCTTCCCCTCTGGTAACCATTAGTTTGTTTTCTATGTCTGGTGTGAATCTCCTTCTGGTTTGTAAAGGTGTGGTTTATATGTAGATTAATTTATATTATTTTTTTAGATACCACATATGTGATAACATAAAATGTCTTGCTCTGTCTGACTTACTTCACTAAGTACAGTATTTTCTTTGTTCATCCATGTTGCTGCAGATGGCAATATTTCATTCTTTTTTATGACTTGAGTACTGTCCCATTATGGGGCTTCCCAGGTGGCTCAGTGGTAAAGAGTTTGCCTGCAATGCAGGAGACGTGTGGGTTAATCCCTTGGTTGGGAAGATACCCTGGAGAAGAGAATGACAACCCATTCCAATATTCTTGTCTGGGAAATCCTATGGACAGAGGAGACTGGCAGGCTATAGTCCATGGGGTCACAAAAGAGTCGGATATGACTTAAGCGACTGAGCACGTATGCACTATCCCATTATATATATTATTGTCTGTTTCCTCCAATGGGATGTGAGCTCCAAAAAGGCAGAGGTCATGGGTTGTCTTCTTTTGCTGGGTTCCCAGTGCCCAAAACAGTGCCTTGCATAGAGTGGGTGCTCAGTAAATATTTGCTGGATGTATGAGTGAGAGGTGGAAGGGAATTTGCCAGTATTCCCCATGCTTTAAAGTAAAACGGCTCCTCTAGAGAAGGCATGTGAACAATGGGGAGAGCTTGGTCACTTGACTCTCCTTACTGACCAAGGAAGAGACCAGACAACATCTTGAAGACTCCATTTCTAAATGACAAAGGTGGGACTTCCCTTGTGGTTCAGTGGCTAAGACTCTGTGCTCCCAATGTAAGGAGCCCAAGTTCAATCCCTGGTCAGGGAACTAGATCGCACGTGCCTCAACTAAGAGCCTCCATGCTGCAACTAAAGATCCTGAGTGCCACAACTCACACTTGGTGCAGCCAAATAAATAAATATCTTAAGACTAGATGACAAAGGCCTCCAGGGGTTAGCTAGAGACTAGGAGTGGTGATTTGGTCTTTGCATCATCAAAGGCCTCACCACCTCTAAAACCTTCCCTTCTGTGTCTCTCCACCTCGGAATAAATGTCAGCGAGAGTCTGGAGCACATTTCCTGGGAGATGGTACTGCTGATGCCCTTCCCCCGAGACATTCCCCAAAAGTGGCCTTTGTCCCATGTGCTGTTCCGAAGTCAGCAGCTCTGACCACAGATAATGTTGTAGAGCTCAGACATTTGCAGTGTGTGCAATATTGTGGAAACAGCCACAGGCTCTTTATGTAGTTGTTGATTGAGATGACTTTTTCATTATGCAATACAGACCAAGGACTGCCTGCAATATTCCTTATTAGGCTTTTCTTGTTCAGAGTGGCTACACAGCCTGAGGGGCATCCCCCACTTACACCTGGGTGTGGAAGGAAAACATTCAGACACCTCACAACACGTAACAGACTTGGGACCAACATGGCGCATAGAATAAAGATATAAAGGCAACTTCATGAGGTGAGCGTGGCCAAGCTCTTAGCTGTGGTTTGGGACTCAGAGCCAAATGCCGGCTGTGGGTCCCCTACTGTTGCATACAAACTGGTCTCTGAGAGTCTGTAGCCTTCTCCCTCTGCTCTCTGGGACTTCTGGGACCATCCTGGAGTTTCCTGAAGGATAGGCATCTGGTGCTGACATTTCAGGCATCACCTTTGGAGTCAAACTGATCTCAAAGCTTAATTAATCCCAGTTCAGTTTCACCATGTGGTGGCTTTGGGGCCTTAGGCAAGTTCCTTCAACTCTTTCAGGCTCAGCCTTTCCTCATATCTGAAAATTGGACTAAGGATCTTCTAATTAAATATGCCAGGATAACATAGGCATTTACTTATGTACATTTCCTGCTGAAATCCCACTACAATGAGAGTAAGGGAATAAAAAGGTAGAAATCAATAAGGACAAAAAAATGAGCAAGGTGACAGCAAAGAAGAAATGGCAGGCAAATGCTGGAAATTGTGAACATCTGACAAAGAGAAGTCACCTGCTTGAACTGCATCTTAGTTCTGCCGATAGCCTTCTTCAGAGAAGCAAGCAGGAAGCAACCTGCCTCAGTTTTACAGGTTTCCTTGTAAAGGCCCTGGGACTGCAGAGTCCTGGCACCCAGAAGGTGAGAGTGTGGGGAGGGCTGAAAGGGGGACTTTTTGCACACTTTAGGGGATTACTTGAGGATGTGCTCCACAAAAACAATAGAGTAAACCAATAAAGGAGATGACAGAGGATCCAGGAAACAAGGGATTCATCCCAGGGGAAAGTAAAAGTATCATAGAAAGTGAAGCCCAACCACGAAAGGGTTTAGCCCTCGTTGTCTTCAGTGAAGTCAGTAAGTAATGTCTAAAACTGAAAAATCCAGGGAGAGGAGCTACTAGCAGTGGACACAGGGCTCTAGGTGATAAACAGCAGAAGTAAAACGGAAAGAATTAAACATGGCTGACTCTGGGAGGTGAGGCTTAGCAGCCAAGAGACCGTAGGGCCAGGAATGCTGCTTTCTTCAGAGGCTTTGTAGTGCTACTGGAATGTTTAAAATTATGCATATGTACAGAAATTGCTTTGAGTTGTCCTTGCTGTTGTTTAGTCGCTGAGTCGTGTCCAACTCTTTTGTAATCCCATGGACTGTAGCCCACCAAGCTTCTCTGTCCACGGGATTCTCCAGGCAAGAATACTGGAGTGGGTTGTCATTTCCTTCTCCAGGGGATCTTCCCGACCCAGAGATCAAACCTATGTCTCCTGTGTAGGAGGCATCTCTGGCATTGCAGGCAGATTCTTTACCATTAAGCCACCAGGATAAAATATTTAAAAATTTTAATAAGGTGATAATAATAATCACTACAACCTTAGGAAGCATCACTATGAACAAAGCTAGAGGAGGTGATAGAATTCCAGCTAAGCTATTTCACATCCTAAAAGATGATGCTGTTAAAGTGCTGCAGTCAATGTGCCAGCAAATTTAGAAAACTCAGCAGTGGCCTCAGGACTGGAAAAGATCACTTTTCATTCCAATCCCAAAGAAAGACAGTGCCAAAGAATATTCCAATGTCAATAAATGTTCAAACTACTGCACAATTGCACTTAATTCACATCCTAGCAAAGTAATGCTCAAAATTCTCCAAGCTAGGCTTCAACAGTATGGGAACCGTGAACTCCCAGATGTTCAAGCTGGATTTAGAAAAGGCAGAGGAATGATAGATCAAATTGCCAACATTTGTAGAATCATCAAAAAAGCAAGAGAATTCCAGAAAAACATCTACTTCTGCTTTATTAACTGTGCTAAAGCCTTTGACTATGTGGATCACAACAAACTGGAAAACTGTTCAAGAGATGGAAATACCAGACCACCTCACCTGCTTTCTGTGAAACCTGTATGCAGATCAACAAGCAACAATTAGAACCAGACATGGAACAATGGACTGGTTCAAAATTGAGAAAGGAGTACATCAAGGCTGTATATTGTCACCCTGCTTATTTAACTTATACTCAGAGTACATCATGTGAAATGCTGGGCTGGAAGAAGCACAAGCTGGAATCAAGATTGCTGGGAGAAATATCAATAACCTCAGATATGCAGATGACACCACCTTTATGGCAGAAAGTGAAGGGGAACTAAACAGCCTCTTGATGAAAGAGGAGAGTGAAAAAGTTAGCTTAAAACTCAACATTCAAAAAACTGAGATCATGGCATCCGGTCCCATCACTTCATGGCAAATGATGGGGAAACAGTGAGAGACTTTATTTTCTTGGGCTCCAAAATCACTACAGATGGTGATGACTACAGCCATGAAATTAAAAGACGCTTGCTCCTTGGAAGAAAAGTTATGACCAACCTAGACAGCATATTAAAAAGCAGAGACATTATTTTGCCAACAAAGGTCTATATAGCCAAAGCTATGATTTTTGCAGTAGTCATGTATGGATATGAGAGTTGGACCATAAAGAATGCTGAGTGCTGAAGAATGGATGCTTTTGAACTGTGGTGTTTGAGAAGACTCTTGAGAATCTCTTGGATAGCAAGGAGATCCAACCAGTCAATCCTAAAGGAAAGCAGTCCTGAATATTCATCAGAAGGAGTGATGCTACCGCTGAAGCTCCAATATTTTGGCCGCCTGATGCGAAGAGCCGACTCATTAGAAAAGACCCTGATGCTGGGAAAGATGGAAAGCAGGGGGAGAAGGGGACAACAGATGATGAGATGGTTGGATGGCATCACTGCCTTAATGGACATGAGTTTGAGCAAACTCTGGGAGATGGTGAAGGACAAGGAAGCCTGGTGTGCAGCAGTCCATGGGGTCACAAAGAGTTGGACAGGACTGAGCCACTGAACAACAACAATAATAATCACAACCTCACAAGACTGTAAAATTAAAGAATTATACATGATTAATGTGTATAGCACCCTGAACAGTGGCTGATACATATTCAACACATATTAGTTTGGCTTATTGTATTTTAAAGTTAATTATCGTATTCATTGGCTTCTCTGGTGGCTCAGATGGTAAAGAATCTGCCTCCAATGCAGGAGACCTGGTTTGATCCCTGGGTTGAGAAGATCCCCCAGAAAAGGGAATGGCAACCCACTCCAGTATTCTTGCCTGGGAAATCCCATGGACAGAGGAGCCTGGCAGGCTACAGTCCACGGGGTCACAAAGACCCAGACAGGACTGAGCCACTAACACTTTCACTTTCATCATGTTCATTATTAATGTTGGTGAAATTAGTTCTTTCTCGCATCACCTCACCTCCACCCCGAACTGTGGCTAGTTTAGCACCCGGCAGAAGGCTCGATAAGAAAGCCAGGTTGGGAATTCCCTGATGGTCCAGCATTGAAGACTCCATGCTTCACTGCAGGGGGCATGAGTTCGATCCCTGGTCAGGGAACTAAGATCCCACATGCTGCATTTCACGGAGGGCCTCCCATCCCCAGAAAAGAAGGCCAGGCTTTGTCGAGATCTACAATTTCTAGCCATTCTGTTGGGAGGTCAGAGTTGACCAGCACCTGCCCTTTCTGCCTCCACCCCAATGTGGGCCAGGGTTTATCTCATAGTGTATATCCAAGTGATTTCAGAGTCTTCTCTTGTACCCTGAGGCTTAGGGTTCTGGGCTGGTAAAGCTGCCAGCCCTCAGGAAACAACTGTGTTTGTATCCAAACATGTGCCCAAGCCCTGAGCACAATTGGTGGTTCTGCTACCAATTAAAAGTGCCCCAAAAGCAAGTCTGAGGTTCAAGAAGCAGTAACAGAAGAATTTGATAATCACAAAAACTAGTCTACTCAGCTCTGAGCTTCGATGTTGGAAATTTGGTTCCTTGTTTTTATACGGTTTGCTCACCTGTACATTATTTGTTGGCAGATGTGCTTCACTGACTTTAAAGTTAAAACCAGCCTATGTCTCGTTTTACTCATGCTACAAATGCTAACATCTCCTCTTCTCTGGATTACGTAACAGTTATGGTTATTATTCCACATCATTCAAGCTCTCACTGTGGCAAATAGCAAAACAGAAAACTGTTGCAATAAGTAGAATGTGTAGGAAGATCTATGGTGTTGCTTGTTCATCTGGCACTTCAGGAGCAACTATTCTGTGCAAGGCACTGTCTCGGACACTGAATCAGATGGTATATAAACAGCCATAATAATCAGCTGGTTATTAATTGGCCAATTAACTTCTTTAAGAGACAGTGTACCTTTTTTAAGAGACAGGTACACCGTCTCTTAAAAAAAAAGTAGATAGATGTGTGTATCTTAAAGTAATGAAATAAAAGGAGATCAGATCTTAATTATAACCGTGGTGCTTTCCTTCTCAAGAGATTTTGGAAGCCAGGGAAATTGCTGACTCAGCCTGTCATCAGCAACTCTTCCTCCCAGTGCCATCTATATCGTGGCGCTATCTAATTTAGTTTTGAATCTTAAGCAGAAATGAATAACCATAGCGATTATAATAATTATATGTTCTATTTATGGAACAGCTTTCCTTCTAAGAGCCCCAGGCTCTTTGAGCCCGGCAGATGTTCCATGAATCTGTGTCTCCTACTAGGAAGCACAGTGAGGTCATTTCTAGATGGTCCCAGTATCGCTATCAAGCGTTGTGGACCAGACTAACTTGTGTACAGTTGAAAAAGGGCCCTTCACACCAGGCCTTCTAGGAATGGACTCCCGCAGTGTTGTCTCTAGGAAAGGAATTCTATAGCCAGTGTGATTCGATGAGTAAAAATGCCCTTTTCAAAAAAAATAAAATGACTGATGCAGATGCTGCATGTCAATAAGCAGGTACATGCCAAGCATATACAATAAGAACAATCTAGAGAATAGGGAAACATAACCTGAGCTCCATTTTTTTTTTCCTCCCGTGTCTCTAAATTCTTAAGTTGCTAAAGCCCGGAATTCTGCCTTGCTTTGCTACTTCCCAGAGTCAATACCATGACTAACTCTGTTAGAGGGTTTTGTTTTTATTATTATCCTCTAGGTAGTTCAAAATGAGACTGTCTGAACTAATAACGGGCTGACTTTGGAAGATGCCATTTCTGTTTCATTTTCTGTAGAGTTTTGTACTCTAGTTTGTTGGCTGTGTAGACTCTGGAGCTGTAAAGGACCTGTGACATGCAGAAACATCTACAAGGGACAGTAGTACAAGGTGTACTCCCCTGGTGGCTCAGATGGTAAAGAATCTACCTACAGTGCAAGAGACCTGGGTTCGATCCCTGGATCAGGAAGATTCCCTGGTGAAGGGAATGGCAACCCACTCCAGCACTCTTGCCTGGAGAATGCCATGGACAGAGGAGCCTGGTGGGCTACAGCCCATGGAGTCACAAAGACTCGGACACGACTGAGCAACTAACACACAGTACAAGGCTGGGGTGGGGGCAGTATTATGCCTCTTTCAATAATACCGTCTGAACTAGATTAGTGTTAATGAGTTACTTCAGTCTTAAATCGATACAAAGGCACGGGCATCAGTTTCCTCCTCTCCTCCCAAGAGGAACTCTCACTCCCACTGGGAAAGACTGACTTGGAAAAACATTTCCCCATAAACCAATTAGCTCATGATTGGTGAATAAGCATTCAGTATCTGCTGCTGCTGCTGCTAAGTCGCTTCAGTCGTGTCCGACTCTGTGCGACCCCATAGACGGCAGCCCACCAGGCTCCCCCATCCCTGGGATTCTCCAGGCAAGAACACTGGAGTGGGTTGCCATTTCCTTCTTCGGTAGAGTGACCCACTAAAACAAACAATAAAAACAAGCGTCGAGCGTGTCTGACACACGATGAACCATACCTGGTGGACTCCTGCTTGTAGATGTCGATGATGTTTTCCACCAGCAGGTTCCTCTGAAGCCCATAGATCCCGTGTCTGTCCAAAACCACTTCGTGTCTACAGGATGGGCAGCGGAACCGGCCCCCGGAGGCCACAGTGGTGCCTCCTCTTGTGGGCAGGTATGGGTTAGAGGCCTGTTCTTGCCAAGCAAGAAAAGAGGGATTGAGTAGTGCCGTAGGTAGCTTTCCTCAGGTTTTCTCTCCCTCTCTGTCACTACAAACAATATCAACTCTCTTGCTAAAGATCACCCCACAGGGCTTTATGAGCAAGTGGTTGGCAGGTGGCCAACATGGTCCAGTGCGGTGGACCATTTTCAGCATAAGTTCTTTTCCACCCAGCATTTTCATAACCAAAAGTTCCAGCTAGAAACTCCAGTAATTCATTTACTGCCCAAGATTTTGAAACAGAATCCATTTTTTAAAACAAATATGATTCTTAGTATTGAAATAAAATTAGATTTGAGAGCAGAAGGCTGACACCAAAGCACAAAGCAAATCACTTTAAAAACTTTTTTTTTTTTTAAACAAATGCAACCTTATAAAGCTTTCTAAAGAAATTCACCTCAAAGTGAAGCACTGGGTTTGGAGAAGAGGGAAACCTTTTCTACCGTCTGCATTCCCAACAAACCTACCTGGAAAATGTCACTGGCACATTTCCTACACAGGTTGTGCTGGCAAGGGAGGATGACCACAGGCTTGGTGAACATCTCTAAGCAAATGGGACAAATGAGTTGCTTCTCCAAGTTATCCATGGTCTGCTGCTCTTTGGAAAAAGACTTGTAATTCAAAGATGCGCTCATCTCCTGGCCGTCCCTGTGTGCTCTGCCAGGGAAAGGCTGCTCCGAACAGCTTCTGCAAGTGATACCTGGAAATAATTCCAAGGATTGGGTGATCAAGTGTCCTTTGCGTTTCTTTCGGCGGAGGACATTGTTTCAGACCCAGATTCACAGTGGCCCTCGAGCTGTTTTTAGCAGCTGAGGGTCACGTGATAGCAGACTGACTTGTCCATATAAGCCAGTGACAGCAGGATAGATTCTGACAGGTGACAGAGAACAGGGGCCAGCATTCCCTCCCCAGGGAGTGAAGGGAGTGGGTGGGAGGGAGTGTTACAAACCCCATTTAGACGGGGTTATAAGAAGAGGTGAAGCCGACAGTTGTCAACAACAAATGCAAATGCCCTCTGTGAGCGCTCAGGAAGGACTTGGTGATGGGCTTCCAGGACTGGGGAGAATGTAGTCCAGGAGTCTCACTGTGAAACCAGTACCCTTTCTGCAGTGAGACTTTAGGAAGCAAGTCACCAAAAGTAGCATGATCACACTGTCTTCGGTGAAAGCAAACAGAACAGGCCTTGAATATCATTATCCTGGCTTCACAAGGGTAAGCGACTAAAAAGACTTGCTTAGTGGTAAATATTTCATTTTTGTTAGGGTTGTGAAATGGGAAAAGTTCCAACTTAAAAGCTGATTTCAAATCTTTTCACCATATAACTATTCACAAAATTCTAAAAGATCTAAACACCAGTTATGATTCAATTTTTTTGTTGTTGTTTTAAGTTGTATAATAAAGCTTTAGGGACTTCCCTGGCAGCTATTGGTTAAGACTTCAACTTCCAATGCAGTGGGTGTGGGTTTGATCCCTGGTCAGGGAGCTAAGATCCTACAGGCCTCATGGCCAGCAAACCAAAACGTAAAACAGAAGCAATATAGTAAAAAATTCAGTAAAGACTAAAAATGGTCCCTATCCAAAAAAAAAAAATCTTTAGAGAAACCCAAAAAACAAAAACACCTAGTATGCTCCTTTCTCTCCCCTTTTCCTATTCCTCTTTAATCACATACCCATCACCCATACACATGCCCCAAAACACAAAGAAACTGACAGTCTTTAAAAATGTAAATTTAGTTTGCTCCCAGAACCAGTAACGAGGTAGTAAGTGGCACATGGGGGAGCAGACTCATTATTTTATTTTATTTTCCATATAATGGGGGATAGATACCAGCACCATTTTCAATGGAAGTGAAGATAGAGTCCTGCTTCCATACCTGGGTTTTGTCTGGTCTGAAGTACCTACACCCTTTTGCACTGGTCTTATTTGCCAAGTTGATTTTTTTTTTAATGATAGTGTCCCTGGTCATTTCTGATCATTCTTGGTTTGCTCTTAACTCATCAATATCAGTTCAGATATTTGCCAGGATTTTGTTAAACAACAGTTTCTCCTATGTGGTTTATTTGAATATTTAAAATCAGATCAAAAATGAAATAAGAAATACATGTCTATTTTTTTATGTAATGAATTTGCTGCTTTATTTCTGTTTGATTTTAAAAATCACATACAATGAATACATTTGTTAACACAGCCCCAGTGTGCACTTAATTACCAGTAAGGAGTAGGTTGTTGTGACTGGTTCTGTGTGCCCTTAGTGCTGTGTGCACCAAAAGCTTATTGAGAATCTAATAAGCTCTATTAGCTAGTAATAAGTTATATGGATTCACAAATGCTTCAGGGATCTTTGGAGAATGTTGTTACTCCTTTTAATTTCTATTTAGCAACTATAGTGAAGAAGGAGATTGGTGACATATTTTTAACTGAGCTAATTCAGTTCACCTAGCCTAGGCAGTTAACTGCGTTTATTATTACATGGGCTGTGGTGTTCTGAGCATAACATAAGAGCTGTTTTCTAAGAAAGATGAAGTTTATACTGTAAAAGTCCTTGCAACTCTAGGAAAAGCACTTTAACAATATACACTCTAGCCAAGCCTATCTCTTTAAGAGGAATTCATTCTTTTGAAAAATCTTCGTTGAGTGTTTATCATGTGTCTTGAAAGACAAACAAGATACCAGTCATTGTCTTCAAGGAGCTCAGTTTAACAACTAATAGAGATAAGATGAATATATACAGAACCACAGTACAAAACAAAATGTGACAAAGAAGTACAGAATTTCAGGGGAGTCAGGAGGGTTTCATGGGTGGGGTGGATCCACTGAGGCACCGGGACACCAGTGGGTGTGTCACTCCATGGGGTGTAGGTGGGGCTTCCAAGCAAAGGCACAGCCAGGGGAGCCGGGAGTGTTCAGAGCCTGCGATGCTTTGGGCTGGAGTGCAAACATGCTGCCAGCGCACTGGCAGCTCATGAATAGTGAGCTGGAGAGTTTTTAACACGTAATAAATTAGGCACCAGGAAGTCGTTGAGAGCGCCTCACAGGGACGGTTCCCCAAGAGAGCTATGCCTTGGTTAGGTTCATCTCACAGTAGTAGCTGGAGTATCTCATGCAGCCAGGTCAGCATGAAGGTAACCCTGCTAAAGACCAGACAGAACATTGTTGCCAGTAGCCTAGGTGAGAGGTCACAACACCGGCACCAGGCGACGGACTGCAGTGGGGAAGGAAGAGGAAATGGACTTTGGTGGCTGCAAGAGTAGAATCCATGGGGGTGACTCAGACGCCGGAGCCAGAGTCACCATGAGGATTCGGAAAGAGGCTGCACAGTGAGTCAGGAGGGCCAGCGCCCACGTCCACCTGGCCTGGTGATCCTAGGAAAGTGATCTCACCCTGGCTGGATTTCAGTTGTTTTATCTTTTTCATAACCCAACTTAGCATCATGTGTAGGAAAAAACACTCTGAAACTGCATGGACTTTGAGAATCCCCAGTTGCATTCTCTGATGGAGAGTTGAGCTCCATTCCCTGCTTTCACTCTCCACCTTCTTGCTCTCTGCCTTTCGTCCTAGAATGGCCCCTGAAAGCTACAGAGGAAAACTAGCAAGAGGCCTGCAGGAATAGGAGCTAAGTTGATGGATAAGAACTGCCTTCCCCTCCTCATCGTCTTTTCTCCACGCCTGGTCCTCCCCACTTAGAGACCAGCCATGCATGGTGTAGGCATGTAAGCAGCGCATGGGACACTCTGCTCCAGGGAGGAGCCAGAAGGTTTCAGTGTCCTCCCATATCATTCAGAGTCTGACAGATGGGGAAAATTCTGGAACTGAATCAGAATTGAAGTCAGCTTCAGGACTCTGGGATTTAGAGTGGGCCCGGGCCTCCACAGAGAGGTGAGAACAAGCTTAATCTCCTGATGGTATCCTGGGCTGTAGAGAGATGGTGCATGGCTTCACCCCTCTCCTACCTCTACCCCATTCCACCCACCCCCCCTACACACACTAGCATAGGGGGTTCAAACCAGTCAGGGGTAATGACACAGGAAGTTGCCATAGTTTGAAGCGCCAATGACCCCCATTCTTAAGTCCTGCCACATTGCAGCAAGGGTTAGACACATTGAGAAGCTGAAGCAGAACCACTATGGGCTCTCAGCTCCTCCAGAAGTTTCCCAAATCCCCCAAATAAATCAAAGGAAGTAAGATGAGTCCCTAAAAACCTGAGTTTACACCCAGCAGTGCACTTGGCACTGAGGGGTGATGACTGAAAGGGAAGACTCTTGACTGCTAGCTACCAGGCCAGATGAACTCAGACTTCAGAATCCAGTCAAATGCAGATCTCAGTGTGTTCTTCATCTTAGGAAGGGAGAAAATAAGATTAAAAAATCTCTTAGTGCTACACCATCCCAACAAATAAAGTATTTGCAGGATACCAATTGCTCCAAAACTTTGGCCACCTGATGCAAAGAGCTGACTCATTGGAAAAGACTCTGACGCTGGGAAAGACTGAGGGCAGGAGGAAAAGGGGACGATGGAGGATGAGATGGTTGGATGGCATCACTGACTCAATGGACATGAGTTTGAGCAAAACTCATGACTCAGCAAAGTGAGTCAACTCTGGGAAATGGTGAAAGACAGGGAAACCTGCACCCTGCAGTCCATGGGGTCGCAGAGAATTTTTAATCTTTTTTTTTAATGTATTTTTGATTGCAGTGGGTCTTTGTGGCGCACAGGCTCTTCATTGCTGCATGTGGGTTTTCTCTAGTGGCAGAGGCTACCCTCTAGTTGAGTGCATGGGCTTCTCTTGTTGTGGCTCATGGGCTTCGTGGCCCCAGGGCATGTGGGATCTTAGTTCCCAAACCAGGGATCAAACCCATGTCCATGTTAGTTTAAACTTATGTTCAAATAACCACATGGGGCTGGAGGTTGTCATACTGGACACCAGCCCTAGAACATGGGATACTAAAATCTCTGGGGAAAATTGAAACATATATGAAGACTTCTCTGGCAGGAACTGAGTCTCCCTTTTTTGGTGGATTTTGTACTTTCTGGTTAGGGTGATATGAAATTCCTCTAACTCAAGAATAGTTAGAAAAACAACATCAACTCTTTTTGTTTTTGCATTTTTTTTTATTGGGATATAATAGTTTTACAATGTTGTATTACTTTCTGCTATACAAGGAAGTGAGTCAGCTCTGTGTATACATATGTCCCCTCCCTCTTGGGACTCCTTCCCGATGCCTACCTCTGTAGGTCATCACAGAGCACTGAGCTGAGCTCCCTGTGCTCTGTAACAGGTTCTCTCTAGCTATCTGTTTTACACATGGTAGTGTATATATGTCAATCTTAATCTCCCAATTTGTCCCACCCTCCCCTTCTGTGTCGGTGGAATGTTAGTTAATACAACCTCTATGAAAAACAGTATGGAGGTTTCTTAAAAAAACTAAAATAGAACTACCATATGACCCAGCAATCCCACTACTGGGCATATACCCTGAGGAAATCATAATGCAAAAAGACACATGTACCCCACTGTTCATTGCAACATCAACTCTTGATTCCAACTTGCAAAATAAGACAGAGCACTCTGGTGTTCTGTGTTAGGTGTTAGTTACCAGAGATTCGGTATCAGGAATGCTACCCTTCCCGAGGATTCCAGAATGCCTTCAGCATTTTATTTACCCTTTCATCTCTTCTTTCATTTCATTCATTCATGAAATGAATTCAGTTCATTCATTTCATGTGTTCTTTTTGTCTCTTTAACATAGATGATTGCAAGTACTTGAAAATGATCTAGGCTTAGCTCAAGGAACTTATTCATCAAACAAAACAGATGGAAGGTGGAGCTACAGGGAAGTAAAAAACAGATGTAGTTTGAAGCAAAGCAGTGAGGTGGGGTGCAGCCCCAGTGGAAAAGAAAACAAGAGCAACTAGATGGCTGATCTTGCTTCCAGCTCCTCCTCTAAGGTAAAGGAAGAAGAATTTTTCCTTCTTTTACCCACTGGAAATAAGAAAGTTGGTGGCTGACTAAATCATTAAAACGGGGAGAGAAACACCAGACAGGGTAGATGTGGATGCAGAGAGTAGGGGATTGCTAAAGAAAAGTTTCATTAAATTGGAACACTAGGTCATAAGTGGACTGAGACTTTCAGGTCCAAGTACAGCACCAGGTAAGTCTCCTGAAAATCACTTTAATCCCATGCCAGAACAAAGGCCAATGCTTAATATTTTGCAAACCAAAAAACTAAGATTGTTAACTCTTCCCTGCAGTATTGAGCTATCCATTCATCCATCTATCTATCCATCCATCCATTCCTCTCTCTCTCTTCTTACACTAAGGACTCAACTCATTACATCTAAAAAATAGTTAACATTTTCTTTCTGTCTATATTGTCAACCTTTTCAATTTAGCTGTTTTTCTGGCAATAGGCAGCTTGGATATGTCATTTAAAATTTTGTAATGAAAAGAAATATTTTATAAAATCTAAAATGAAAAAAAATTAACTCACTTGAAAAGTACTTAACAGAAGTTAACACTATGGCATTTCTTTCATTGACAGTTTGCAAACTTTTGGCTGAAAGTGTTTTTTTCTTCTTGATAATTACTCCTTTTCCAAATCTGTTGTTTATGATTTTACTTCATCATAAATATCTCTGAGGAGATGTTAGAAAACTAACATATTGTACTTTCCTCTGAACATTTCTTGGCATACTTCACCTCCCAGAAAGAAACAGTAACAGTCCCAACAAGTAACAAATACTTTAGCCTGAGGCCTTCCCAGTGGCCACATCTGAAAACCTCACCTTGGCTCCAAGATCACGGACAGTTGGCTCCGCTCTCAGTGCACACAGTCTCGTCTTACCTCCCCTGTACCCTAGCCTGCCAGTTGGTTTCTCTGAATTCACTCTTGCCTTCTGCAGTTTGTTTCTCATGTGTCATTCTCTATTTAAATCCCATTAATGATCATATTCTTGCCTGGAGAATCCCAGGGACGGGGGAGCCTGGTGGGCTGCTGTCTATGGGGTCGCACAGAGTCGGACACGACTGAAGCGACTTAGCAGCAATGATCATATTACCTCTAGGATAAAGACATTAATCCTCACTATGATCCCTAAGGCCTGATATGATTTGGCCCCTACCTACATTTCTGACCTAACTGTCAGTAGAAATAAGATTCAAGTGGCACTTCACTGGTGGTCCAGTGGTTAAGACTTCAAGACTTTCACAGTGGGTGTGGGTTCAATCCCTGATTGGGTAACCAAGATTCTACATGCCGTGTGGCCGAAAAAGAAAAAAAGAAAGATTTGAGTGATAAATATGAACCATTTATATGATTTTAAATTTTAGTAGCCACATTAAAAAACACAAACCAATGAAATTAATTTTATTAATATATTTTATTTAAACCCAAACCATATAAACTATTATCATTTTTACTTATAATCAGTATTTTAAATAATTAATTATCTGTGAATAGAGATAGTTTTACTTCTTCCCTTCCAGTCTGGAGGATTTTATTTCATTTTTCTTGCTATATTGCACTGGCTAGAGACCTCAGAATAGACTTCCTTGTTTTTTTCCTGATCTTAAGAGGAAAGCATTCATATTACTGTTATTTTTAATGTGTTTTTTACTGATGCCCTTTACCAGGTTAGAGAAGTTCTCTTCTCCCTCCCTTCCAAGTTTGCTGACAGTTTGAAAAATCAGGACTGGATGTTGAATTTTGTCAAATGCTTTTTCTACATCTACTGAAATGACCATGTAGTTTTTCTTCTTTAGTATTATGATGAGTTACATTGAATTTTGAATGTTGAACTAGTTTTGTATTCTTGGAAAAAACCCACTTGGTTATGATGTATCTTCCCTTTTATATATTGTTGGATTTAATTGGCTAAAATGTTGAAAAAATTTGCATCTATATTCATGTAGGATATTGGTCTGTAGTTTTCTTGTAATATCTTTGCCTGGTTTGGGGATAGATAATGCTGGCTTCATGGAATAAGTTAGACAAACACCCCCTCTTCTTCAGTTTTCTGGAAGTCTGTGTATCATTAGTATTTCTTCCTTAAATGCTTGATAGAATCACTGCTAAAGGCATCTGGGCCTGGTGTTTTCTTTATGAGAGAAGTAAATGAGTTAACACATGTGAAGTAATTAGAACTGTGCTTGGCTTGTAGGAGGTGCTCAATAAATGCTAGCTGTTATTTTTGTTTAATTCATCATATTTTCAATTAAAATAATAAATGTTTAGTATAGAACTTAGAAAATATTTTTAAATTTTAAGGAAGAAAAAGTCATAGTAATCCTACTAGTCAAAGATCTCTAGTGTTAACATTTTAATGCATTCTTTAGTGCTTTCTGTAGATAATTTATGCATGTTTATATTGCTCTGTACATTCTTTATTCACTTAACATTCGATTATTAACATTTCCTAAGTCAATTCCTAAGCCATAAAATTAAAAGACGCTTACTCCTTGGAAGAAAAGCTATGACCAACCTAGACAGCATATTAAAAAGCAGAGACTTTACTTTGCCAATAAAGGTCCATCTAGTCAAGGCTATGGTTTTTCCAGTAGTCATGTATGGATGTAAGAGTTGGACTAGAAAGAAAGCTGAGCACCAAAGAATTGATGCTTTTGAACTGTGGTGTTGGAGAAGACTCTTGAGAGCCCCTTGAACTACAAGGAGATCAATCCATCGGTCCTAAGGGAGATCAGTCCTGGGTGTTCATTGGAAGAACTGATGCTGGAGCTGAAGCTCCAATACTTTGGTCACCTGATGTGCAGATCTGACTCACTGGAAAAGATCCTGATGCTGGGAAAGACTGGAGGCAGGAGGAGAAGGGGATGACAGAGGATGAGATAGTTGGATGGCATCGCCGACTCAATGGACATGAGTTTGAGTAAGCTCCAGGAGTTGGTGATGGACAGGGAAACCTAGCGTGCTGCAGTCCACGGGGTCACAAAGAGTCAGACATGACTGAGCAACTGAAGTGAAAGTCAATAGACATTCTTAATAAATATAATTTCAAAGGCTGTACTATTACATGGTCATAACTCATTTAACCATAATTAACCATAATTTTGTATTTTTAGAATTGTTTACTTTTCCTGCACCAGAGATCAAGCATTTCTTTACTTCACTTCCATATATATTTAGATAAACACACATAGAAACCTTCAGAATATCCCCTCCAGTCCTTCCCTCTATGGTGTGCAGATAACATACACTGATAACAGTTCATGTTCATTGTGTGATTACTACGTGCCAGGCACTGCAGTAAGGACTTTATAAGTTATATCTTAATTAAGAGTAGTTCCATTATTATTATCCCTGTTTTACCAATGAGGAAACTCAAGCACCAGGATGTCAAGCAACTTGCCCAAGGTCACCCAGCGAGGGATTGACAAAGACAAGAAAGTCTGTCCTGTTTCACAGCCCATGTGATTAACCACTCAGCAGTAGTGCCTCTCAGCTTATACTTTCAGACTTTTTATATGACTTCCATCCTACACCTGATTTGCTGATCCTAAGACTTTGAGTTCTCACCCAGCTCACTTGCCCCAAATGTGTGTTCTCCACCTGGCTTTGCGGTGCATTCCTTCCTATTCCTTATTACCCATTTCTTGCTCTTGTAGTTATTTACAGTTTCACTGCCAGCTCCTCTAGTCAGCCAGCTAAAACCCCTATCATCCCAACCAGAAATTGGGACATATATCTGATAAAAGGATTCTTTTTCCTACTTTGTAAATTTGTTTTCACAAAAATGATAGAGTTTAAGTCAATCATTATACATCCAACTAAGAGACTTTATTGAAAACAATTTAAAATGGAGGCTGCCCTAGAAAATGAAAGATATGCCAATAAAAAATGGCAGGTTGTACCCACTGATAACAAAAATATACAGGTTGTCTAGAATCCTAAAATGGACATAAATAAAAGTACTTTCATTTCTTAATTGTTAACCCTCACAAAAGGTATTATTTCTGCCTTTGTCTAGAAGGTTTATATTTTGTGTTGACAACCGGCAGTATGGTTTGCGCAACTTTTTCATGGCTATCGTATGGGAAATTATGATGAAAAGACTTTATTACCAGGAAAGGCTTTGTGTGTGTTTTGCTAAATTTCTGAATCTTTCAGTGACTGTGTGTATCTGTGTTTGTTTTTGTCACATCTTTGTTTAACCAAACAGGCTACACTCTAGGGCAGCCCAGTTGAGTCCTTCCTGGTGGTGGTCTCTAGTTAATTCTCCAAAGTTACTTCCCAGGTGGGAAATGACGTTAGAATCCTCAAACAAGAAGCCTCTGGGTCCAGGGATTTTCCCACTTCCTTATCTGTCCTCAGGTACCCCTTCCTTTATTGTATCTGTCTTGGATCTGCCAAGAGCCAGGCATCCCACTATATGCAGTTGAGATGGACAAGAACAGTCCTCTCCTCCCAGGCTCAACATAAGTTTAAAGTAGCCAGCGTCCTTTTCCAAGTTCTGGGTTTTGTTTTGTTTTGTTTTTCTGTTTGTTTCTCTGTCGGTTCCCCCTAACGATGGGCAGTTTAGGCTCATATGGGTCCCTTTAAGTGCAGCCATCGATCCGGCAGACGTGACTGCAGTCTGTCGACAATTTTGGAAAGAAAAAGAACCAATTTCGTGAACTATGCAAAGTAAATGGGTCTAAAACTTTAAAAATTTTAAATATACCCCTGCAAGCACCCGTTAGCCCTTGCCTGGGAAGTTTTAGTAGCGGTAACCTCAAGAGCTTGCCTAGCTTCTCACTTGCCCTACGGCTAACTTTCAGCTCTACTTAGATTCGAATGAGAATCTAAAGAAAAACTACCACCCGGAGACCAAGAGAAAAACTGGAGGATGCGGGCATCGATCCCGCTACCTCTCGCATGCTAAGCGAGCGCTCTACCATTTGAGCTAATCCCCCACCGCTGGCCACGGCTGGTTATCTCTTCCTCTAGAGAGAGATCAGAGCTTTTACAAGAGAAGATAAATATTCTTCACCACATTTTTGACCTTTCTTCATAGTTTAAGGCCAAAGCAACAAAATTAAGACCCTCTCCTTCGAGCCGGAATCGAACCAGCGACCTAAGGATGGCCGGCGACATACGTCTACAGTCCTCCGCTCTACCAGCTGAGCTATCGAAGGGAGCGGAAGAACGCCCTCTCAACTTATCCTGGTAACTTTGACTCGGGTTTCTACGCTTCGTGTACTTTCGTTTCCTGGGCACAGGATCCCCCTTGCCGATCTCCCACCTCCTCACGGCCGCCGCCACGAGCACTCGCATCGCCGACCTCGCCTGTGCTCTGAAGCCAAGGTTGGGGGGCTGACCCCGGGGACGCGGCGTGGCTGTTTTGTGACTCAGGGGTTCGGAAACGCCACAGACGCTTTAGAAACGAGCAGAAAACCTTGACCCGGCAGCCGCCCCGCGAAGAGTTGACTCTGCTCCTCTGGGAACTTGGACTTCATGTCCCTGATTCTGGGATTCGCAAAAGATTTCACACCCAGGAGGCTGCCATAGACCAAAGCTGCCGCGAAAGAGCTCTCACCTGTTTTCTGGAACGTAATGGATTATCAGGGAAACCCCTGCGTGGAAAGGATGATAAATCATAGGAGGCTCGACAAAAGTACATTTGTCTCCTTCGAGCCGGAGTCGAACCAGCGACCTAAGGATGTCTCTCGGCTAGAGTATCAACTACAGTCCTCCGCTCTACCAACTGAGCTATCGAAGGGACAGCCGAGATGTGGACCCCGCCCGCTGAGATTCAATACAGAAAAACCGGAGCGCGTTGGCCTAAGAGATCACACTGAGCATGCGCAATGGAGAGAGCCAGACAAGAAGGCGGTCGTTGGCGGAGCTTTGTTTTACGCATGCGCACAAAGACCGGCCGGCTATGGCTCTCTAGACGCCGTCTGACTCCTAACTTGGGGAAAAACTCCCAACTCGTGTGTTAAAACTGAGACACCCCCCTTCCTCTTCATCCCCTGCGTGCCTGCTGCCCTTTTTCTTTACTCCCTTTTCTTAGGGTAGTTACTGTCGGGTGTGGCTTCACTATTATGTAACGTTCATGTCCCCTGAGCCCCTCCCCAAGTGAGGGGCAGTGGTGCAGGGTGGCCCCAGATTCCTATGTTGAAAACCTTATGCCCAGTTGATGGTATTAGGAGGTGGAGCTTATGGGAGGTGATTAAGTCGTGAGGGCTGAGCCCTTATGAATAGAATTAATGTCCTTATAAAAGAGGCCACAGAGACATGCCTCTCTTCCAGTCATGAGAGGATACAATGAGAAAGGTTGGCTACATACGATTATGTCCTTCCTTCGTAGGGTCCCAGTGAAAGATAATAAAGATATGCAAGAAGAAAAACTCACACATGGAAAACAAAGCAGGTGCAATGAGCAATCTTCAGGTTTTAAATAATTTCTGGGATTGTGGAAAGCAAATGAGTCTGAATGGATGCATGTCCCAAGATGGAGAAAAATCACAGTTCAGAATATACACAATCTAGAAGCTTGCAGAAACAGAACCATTCTCCCCACGGGTCTCCCCAAGAGGTTTCAGGCACAGAGGCAGGTGCTCAAAGTTCAGAGGCCCACAAATCCCAGGTTGACAGTGATGCAGCAAGTCAATAAAGCAATCAGACAACTTAGGAAAAACGAAAGAGGTCAGGGGGGTTCTAGGAAGATGATCTTTGATGAAGGAATGGATTATTTCACAGTAAGAACTTGCAGATACGATAAAGGCATGTCACTTTTCTCAAAAAGAAAACCAAAACTAATTAGAAATTTCTAAAAAACAAAGCAAGTACATAGAGCTTTATAAAGAACTCACCATCTAAATATATGGGAAACAAATCTGGGATGATTTTGAGAAACTAATGACCTGTGTTGTGGGCTAACTTGTGTCTCCCCTTCTTATATTGAACCTCTGGCTTTCAAAATGTGGCTTTATTTGAAGATAGGCCCTTTAAAGAGATAATTAAAATGATGTTGTTAGGGTGGGCCCTCATCGAATATGACTAATGTCCTTATAAGGATTTAGGAAGAGAGAGAAACACCAGACATAGACAATCGTGTGAACACATGACAAGAAGCAAGCATCTGCAAGCCCAGGAGAGAGGCCTCTGAAGAAATCAAACCTGCTGACTTCTTGATCTTGATCTTCTAGCCACCACAACTGAGAAAATAAACTGTTGTTCAAGCCAGCCAGCCTGTGATATTTTGTTATGGGAGCCCCAGCGAACCGATACAGAGATAGTGAGGAAAGAGAAACATGCTTTCTTTCCTGTACTGTTTGGTATTGTTTTGTTTGACCACATCCAAATACGTGTGGGGCAGTCAGTCCCATGAGCTCAGTTCAGTCCCTAAGTCATGTCTGACTCTGCATCCCCCAGGGACTGCAGCACCCCAGGCTTCCCTGTCCTTCAGCATTTCCCGGAGTTTGCTCAAATTCATGTCCATTGAGTCGATGATGCCATTCAACCATCTCATCCTCTATCAGCCCCTTCCCATAGTTGTCATCTAGGACAGCATTTAATGAAAATTACTTTTAAATGAAGGAACTGGTGCCCAAAGCTGTGAAATAACTTACCTTCAGTAACAAAGTTGAACAATGGCAGATAAGATCTCAGCTTTCCTGAATCACCAGCCAGGACTCCTTCCTTGGCACTACTTGTCACCAGATGGACACTTGAATTAGAGTGACTGGATGCTGGACTGCTCCCTGGGAGGAAGGAGGTTGAAAGGCAGTTTCTGACGTCAGGCAAGAACAAATGACAACCAGGACGTTCTGGGAGTAACAAAGTGTTCCATTTACTAAAGGGAGCGCTCTTCTTATCTCTCAAACACAATGATCAAGTTTCTAAAATTTGTTAACAGTGATGCTCCATGAAAATCATGCCAAGGTATCCTGAGATCTGAAAAGCCCTTGTTCAACTTGGAAAAATACCTTACACATATCCGCTTGAAAGTACTTTCACATTCTTCCTTTTTAATTAAGGAAACCGTTCTACAGATCACAAGGCCCTACAAAGAAAGGTTAAATAATTTCCTCAGGATGACCCTCCAGACTCGGGAAGCAGAGTTGAATTCGGGTTTACTGAGTCCTCATCCATGGCTTCCTGTAAATATTTACTGTCTCCAAGAAGGTTGTTTGTGAGAAACCACAGAGGTGCTATTTCCAAGGTCAGAAAGGGAACTGTTCCAGGGGAGCTACAGTTGATTCTTGTTATTCGTGGTAGTTAGGGTCTATGAAGACACCACAAACACTGATTTAGTAAATACTGAACCATTGCTCCTGGGGAAATATAGGGCTAAGTTCCTGTGAGCCTCTGTTCACAACATTTTCATCATTAAGTGATCGATACACAACCTTGTTTTATTCATGCTTCTGTTAAGACACCTTATTTAATACGCAACCTTGTTTTATTTATGCTTCTGTTAAGATACCTGCATATTTTTGATGCAGTAACATTGAACTCATGCCCAATAGCACTATTACTCATACCTGGAAGAAGCTTATCTAACGCACATATTTTCTCTATAAGGCACACTATAACCTCTTGTGCTTAGAAACAGGAGACAGCTCTGTGCTTTTAAGAATTTTAAACAATGAGATTCAAATAGAAAGCACACACCAAAAAAAGTGATACTTGTTTACAGTAAGAGGGCTGAAACAAAAAGACTGTTATCTTGTTATTCTCTGCTGGGAGCATGTACCCTGGGCAGCTGGGATCTTTTGCTATTCTGTGTGTCTCTGCAAGTGACCACGAAAGCACTGTGAGTACTGATATGGGGGGTTATAAATGAATAATAGGGAAAGGAATACATCAAGGCTGTATATTGTCACACTGCTTATGTAACTTATATGCAGAGTACATCATGAGAAACACTGGGCTGGATGAAGCACAAGCTGGAATCAAGATTGCCGGGAGAAACATCAATAACCTCAGATATGCAGATGACACCACCCTTATGGCAGAAAGCGAAGAAGAACTAAAGAGCCTCTTGATGAAAGTGAGAGAGGAGAGTGAAAAAGTTGGCTTAAAGCTCAACATTCAGAAAACTAAGATCATGGCATCTGGTCCCATCACTTCATGGCAAATAGATGGGTAAACAGTGGAAACAGTGTCAGACTTTATTTTTTTGTGCTCCAAAATTACTGCAGATGGTGATGACTGCAGCCGTGAAATTAAAGGCGCTTGCTCCTTGAAAGAAAAGTTATGACCAACCTAGACAGCATATTAAAAAGCAGAGACATTACTTTGCCAACAAAGGTCTGTATAGTCAAAGCTATGGTTTATCCAGTAGTCATGTATGGATGTGAGAGTTGGACTATAAAGAAAGCTGATAACTGAAGAATTGATGCTTTTGAACTGTGATGTTGGAGAAGACTCTTGAGAGTCCCTTGGACTGCAAGGAGATCCAGCCAGTCAATCCTAAAGGAAATCAGTCCTGAATATTCATTGGAAGGACTGATGCTGAAACTCAAATACATTGGCCACCTGATGGGAAGTACTGACTCATTGGAAAAGATCCTGATGCTGAAAAAGATTGAAGGCAGGAGGAGAAGGGGACGACAGAGGATGAGATGGTTGGATGGCATCACTAACTTGATGGATATGAGTTTGAATAAACTCTGGGAGTTGGCAATGGACAGGGAGGCCTGGTGTGCTGCAGTCCATGGGGTCGAAAAGAGTCAGACATGACTGAGCGGCTGAACTGAACTGAATGAATAATAACAAGTAGGCAAATTCGCAAACCTGGAATCTGTGATAATGAGAATTGATTGTATTATTAAGCCACACTAAACCCTGAATTATATGCCAGATCACTACATCTAAAGATCTTAATGAGACTAGCCCACAGCTCCCCACCTCCATTAAGGTGGTTAACAGGAGCCACTTGTACTACAGGGAGATGGCAAGACCAACCCAGCCACATCCCAAGGCTCCACAAGCCTTTGCAAACTCGTTTAGTCTTTCACGCTCAGGGAGAGGAGGGCTCTCATCTTGTTCACACAGTGTCTTTCCCAAAGGCATGATTTGAAGGGTGGGAGTCTGGGAGGATGTTGCAGGGAGATTTCCTTTAGAGATTCATATTCCTTTAACAAACATTTATTTAATCTCTACTGCTGCTGCTGCTAAGCCACTTCAGTCGTGTCCGACTCTGTGCGACCCCAGAGACGGCAGCCCACCAGGCTCCCCCGTCCCTGGGATTCTCCAGGCAAGAACACTGGAGTGGGTTGCCATTTCCTTCTCCAATGCATGAAAGTGAAAAGTGAAAGAGAAGTCGTTCAGTCGTGTCCGACTCTTAGCGACCCCATGGACTGCAGCCCACCAGGCTCTTCCATCCATGGGATTTTCCAGGCAAGAGTACTGGAGTGGGGTGCCATTGCCTTCTCCGTTAGTCTCTACTATGTGTTAGGTATTGTATTGCTCTAGTGCTGGAGATGCAGCAGTAAACAAAACAGGCACAAATCCCTGCTCTGATGGAGCACACATTCTGGAGGCAGACAGACAGTATATTGATTATATATAACATGTAGAGTAGGTTCAGCAGTTGTGAGTACCAGAGGGAAAAAACAAAGCACAGGTTGATCCAGTGTGTGGAGCATAAAATGGAAAATTGGCATAGGGCAAAAAGTAAAACAAATTATTACAGAATATATATACTCACACAAGACACACACATATTTATTTTAAATGGTTGCAGGTAAAGTTCCTTTAGAAAAAGTCAGTTTGCTAAGTTGTATGTCCTTTGTACTACGGAGAAATAATAAAGGATTGCTAATTCTTAGGAATTTGAGGATTTTGAGGCTTTGAGGATTTACTTGAGGAAGTCACTGGAATTTCAGTAAGGCTATTCACTAGTCCAGTGGTCCCCACCCTTTTTAGCACCAGGGACTGGTTTCATGGAAGACGATTTTTCCATGGTCTGGGGCGGGAGGTGGGTGTTTCAGGATGATTCAAGTGCATTTCATTTATTGTGTACATTATTTCTATTATTGTTGCATCAGCTTTACCTCAGATCATCAGGCATTAGATCCCAGAGGTTGGGGACCCCTGTTCTGTAGGAATCTTCTTGAACAGCAAAGGGCAGTTGAAGAGAAAGGTAGATAATAAAAGAAGTGACAGGAGAGAATGTTCTTTTGAAAACAAAAGGACTCTGGGAAGGAGGTGGATAGGGAGGTATAGAGGGTTTGTTTTGAAGGACAAATGTAGTAGTAAATAATGTAGTGTGGCATTAAGATCATGGACTCAATGACCAGCCTGCTGTACCCCTCACTAACTGGGTGATCTTGGCCAAGGTACTTAACCTGTTTTAGTTTCTTTGTCTGAAAAATGGGGAATGATAATGCTGATTGTACTTGTCCCATAGGTTGTTGAGAGCATTAAGTTACTATATAAATATAAAATATATAAAGCTAATATAGGACAGTGTCAGGTACTGAGGACAATGTTGTTGTTGTTCAGTTGCTAAGTCATATCTGCCTCTTGAGACTCCATGAACTGTAGCCCATGAGGCTCCTCTGCCCATGGGATTTCCTAGGCAAGAACACTGGAGGGATTTGCCATTTCCTTCTCTACAGGATCTTCCCAACCCAGGGACTGAAGCCACGTCTCCTGCATCAGCAGGCAGGTTCTTTACCACTGAGCCACCAGGGAGCTCAATGACTACTGGTTATTATTGTTAATTTATAATTTTAATTTATGAAAGAATGAACCATCTTTCTTCAAACACACCTGTGATCCTAAAAGCCAGCACAGTCCACCTCCTTTCAAATCCGTTAGTTTGCGGGATGGGATGGGTTAAGAAGAAGTAAGCAATGAAACTAAGAAAAGCAGGACATAAGCAGGGAAGTGAATCATTTTTATTTTCTATTAAGACTTTATCCTCTTATTCAGAATAACATGTACCTTTCAGATTTTGGTATCTAAAAATTAAATTTCCTAGTTTGCTGTGTATCGAGTTAGAAAATAAATTCCTTGCTAAATACATTAAAGAAATTTTGAAGGCACTTTACAGAAAATTATTAGCCATTAATAATAAGTTAATCAATATATGGGCTTCCCTGATGGCTCAGATGGTAAAGAATCTTCCTGCAGTGCAGGAGACCCAGGTTTGATCCCTGGGTTGGGAAGATCCCGTGGAGAAGGAAATGGCAACCCACTTCAGTATTCTTGCCTGGAGATCTCCGAGGACAGAGGAGCCTGGTGGGCCACAATCCATGAGGTCACAAAGAGTTGGAAAGGACTGAGTAACTAGCACTTAATACACAGGCAGTAATTTTCATTGCTTAACGGCTTTCATTTGTTGCTTTTATAAAGCTTCCTAGGTTAGCTTTAAAATATTGTTTTTTTGTGATTATAATTCTGAAAATATCAGTTTAGTAAATGGTTAATGTATATACATGCCCAAATAGATCATTCTAAAGATAATTAAGAAAATGTTGAAATCTCGTTCCCAGAGTGAATATTTGTACTAAAAATTTCCCCCAACAATTCTTCACCAGAAAAGAAAGTATATTATAGATGAAACCTTGAGATTCATCAATCTGGACAGCGTCTCAGGAATGGAGAAATTTGGGTACCAGAGCAGATTACTCAGAAGTAAAAAGAAAAAACCCTCATAGGTAAGATCCATCTTCCTGGACCTGGGAACAAGGATGTGCCTGGGGGCTTTCAGGCATGGGAAAAATTGATAGATTTTTCAGCGATTAGAAAGCTCAGTTGGCAGCCTAGAAATGAGCAGAATGTGTTAACAACTGTCCGGTAACTGCTTATTTGATTCTAGGAATTCAGTTTTGCTTGAGGACAGCCCTGGAATAGCATCAAAATTCCAGAAAGTTGTAACCCTTCATCTGGCACTGAGCATGTTTAGGTCTCCTTTTGGAGAAAGGCTTTTCTCAGAAATGGTCTATGTTATGAGAATTGATCAGTTAGTCAACAAGTATTTAGTAGCCTCTTCATATTTTAGTGCGGTGCAGAATACAGATGTAAAGGCTCACTCTAAGATGTAGTTCTGAAATCACTGCTAATGTGAACCACCTACAATGTGGAAATAACTTTATTTTACAGAAGCTGGTTTTTCATGACTTAATCTAAATTTCTGGGCCTTTGTGGTCTAGAACTGCTCAGGAATAATATGAAGATGACTGTTACTTAGGTTCTCAGGAGGGCTTCAGGGCAGAAGAAGAGGAATTTTGGAGAGGAGGACCTGTGATTGTCAAATAAAGGTCTTTCTTTGCTTTGAGGACTGTTGCCCTGGAAGCGGACATTTGCCTTCTCACCCATGAGAAGGGGTGGCAGGCTGCTGAAATTTAAAAAAATAAATAAATTCTAAAATTGGGTCAGAGGTTTGAGTGCCAAACAGAGAAATCCCATGGACAGAAGGGCTTCCTTTGTGGTTCATCTGGTAAAGAATCTGCCTGCAATGCAATCCCTGGGTTGGGAAGATCCCCTGGAGAAGGGAAAGGCTACCTCCTCCAGTATTCTGACCTGGAGAATTCCATGGACTGTATGACATCCATGGGGGTCACAAAGAGTCGAACATGACTGAGCGACTTTCACTTCACTTCACTTCGGTTCATGGACAGAGAAGCCTGGCGGGCTACAGTCCATGGGGGTCACAAGAGTCGGACACGACTCTGCCACTGAACAACAACAAATTTAAGACAGCAAAAAAGTAAATAGTTGATTCATGAAACCCTCTACTCTTATAGCCTGGAGGCCAGGATTAGGTAGTGAGCCACTAACTGAAGTGGGCAGTTCATTCAACCCTTCATGAACTGGTATCGTTGTTGAGGATCACAGTCAGCAAGTCCCTTCTTTCCTTGATGCTTGTCTGCTAAGATGTTTGTGGATTCATAATAATAGCAGGCAATTCCAGATGGCAACTCCACAAGATGCTTATGTGGCCCCTCCTCAGATGGAGAGTTGGTCCTTGTTCCTGTGTAGCTAAGGGGCATTCTGTAGAACTCATTCCCTCACTCACAGACATCCATGTGCTTACACTTGCCATGCAGCACTGTAACTAAAACTAGCCCTGTGTAGGAAACCTTGGCCGGAACACCTCCAGGAATTTAATTCCACATCTGATTGGGATTCTAATTCATGACCTATTTTCATCAAAACCACTCTTGTACTGGCTCTGTGGGAAAGCTGGGGGTGGAAGTAGAAAGTTTTCTGTGAGAAAGAAAAGTGAGGTTGAGGGGAGAAAGAGAAGATGAGTTTTGTGACTTGTAGTTTACTATTCAACAGCAGGACTGCTGTTTTGCTTAGAGACCTCAGGAAGGAAAAGTAGTGGCTCCAAGTACTCAGAGGTGGGGCTGTTCATCTCATTGTTTCCTTCAAATGGAAAGTTACTCATGTGTTGAGTACAGTTCTGAGCACCTGCTGGTCACTGGGCTATTAGTATTGGGTATTTTCATGGGTCTTGTTGGGAGAGAGTTTATATACAGAAGTCTCATCACATTTGTCTCTGTGTATCAACATATACAAACTCATATAAAACCATCTTAAACTTGTTAAGTACTTAACTTTTTGGAGTTCTTTCAGCTATTTTACTTGGTCCTGCAACAGTTTGGAAGGTAAACAGAGAAGGTATGAAAACAGAGTCATAGAGAGATTAGCCATATCATTCTTATCTCACTTGGTCACAGGGCTAGTTTGTGAGTGCTTAGTTAGAACCAGGTTCTTAAATTTCAAACCGGGGCCCTTTGTACTTAATTATGCTGATTAAAAAAAAAAATTCCAGTAACACACGAGTTAGATTTTTAATTATGTCAGAACTGTCAGAGCTATAACACCAATTCTCACTTACAATGTATATTTAACTTTAATTAACTGTAATGGGGGGGGTAGAATAAGAAACAAAGAAAAAAGGAAATGGCATTTCATGCAATATTATGTAAAAACATAAGATCTTGAAAAATCTAACCTTACATTAAGAACTAGGGAAGACCTGGAAAAAAAAACACTTGCTGCTTACTGTTTTAGAAATAGCATATGGCTTCTACCACCTTATGAATGTAAGAATCAAGTAAATGCAGAGATGACCTGTGAGCATAGATGTTCAACACGGGCAGTATTTCTGATCACTGTCATGGCTGAAAATGGGATAAGTGATATGCCTTTAAATTTAAATTATAGAATTTAGAATTCTGTCCTTTACCTCATGTGTTTCTTTGTCTTAGTGTGGCTGATCTAAGCCTGTTGGACAAAAAATAGTTTAACTTACAATTGTCAGACACATTGTTGGGGGCTGTTTTGTGCCCAAAATGATTTTTTGGGGATCATTTATAACATTTCACAGGGCTGAAGTTCTGTTTTTATTTTTATGCCCATCTAAAAGTACACAGAAAACTTCTTTCTTCCTGGTTTGTTAGTTTTCAGTAAGTGATAATTTGTAATCTTTCAAAACTATACGTTAATATGATTTGTCTTTACCTAATAATTTCTTCCTGCCTCCTGAAATATTTCTGTGGCCATATTGTATATGACAGGAAAAAAATCTCTACACACACAAGAAATTCCTCCTAAATTCTCATGTATGTTTTGCTGATGATATTTAAAGGCAGATGTTAATACTGCATTTAGTTAAATAGATGAAAAGTGGCTTTGGTTTCAGAATACAACTGTAGTCTTGAGGACTGAGGTCTGGCTCACATAAAGGGAAGGCTCAAAAAGCCTGTCCAATGCCACTGTCTTACCTCAGGCAAGGAGCATAAAACAACTCTTCAGGCCTTTATTCATCAAAATGGAATGTGTTTCCATTAGGAATTCTACTCAAAGAGTGACTCTGCATACTGAGAAAATTATGTAGCAGTCATCTTTCCTTAACCTAAAGATAAAATACAAATGTGGAAAAGTTCACAGCATTTCATGTCCCCTCCCCTCCCCCAGCAAGACCACCTGGAGACATGGCTGAACCAAGAGGAGGTACTGTGGACCCCCAGTGGGCTCAATATTAAGAGTCTGTACAATAACTTCGAGGTTCTTCTCTGATTAGCTGTGTTTTCTCATTTGCATTTGTGGGCTGGAGAACAACTGGAAAGTCCATATCTAAAAATAAACAAAGAAAACCAATAAGCACCCTCGTAGCATGTTATGTTTCCTTTAACGGGGGCAAGTGGTAGATATTTTTGTTGAAGTGATGATTGGCAAGCCAATTCAATTCCTAAAATATTGAGGATCCTACCTTTTAAAGGCCTTCAAAAGGGAGGATTTATAGTCTTTATTCTTCACTTAAGTTCTTTCAGTTATAAAATTTTAAAACCAAAGCACTAAAGGCAACTTTCACCCCAAGGCAATTTTCTAAAACCAATAAACTTAAGCTTTAGTTATCATTTTGTGGGTATGAGGACAGGGCTACCACCCATGTCATATAGACTACCTGTTAAGTCTACATGAAAAGTACCTCCTAGAGTTGTGCAGTGGACAATTGCAAATATGGCCCTGGTTGGGAGAGAGGTCAAAACCCAGAGCTTGCTTAGGTGAGGAGTCTTATAGAAGTTGTCCACAAAAGTAAAAGTGAAGTGTTACTTGCTCAGTTGTGTCTGACTCTGCGACCTCATGGACTGTAGCTCACCAGGCTTCTCTGTCCATGGGAATTTCAGGCAAGAATACAGGAGTGGGTTGCCATTTCCTACTCCAGGGGATCTTTCCAACCCAGGGATAAAATCTAGGTCTCTTGCATTGGCAAGTGGATTCTTTACTTTCTGGGCCAACAGAGAAGCCACAAGTCCACAAAAAGCTAGTACCCTGGATGATTATGTGGTGTCTAAAGCACCATACTCCTAAATCTACAAGGAAATGTGCTGGTCTTGAGTTTTTGTGAAGCAGGGAAGAGCCTTTTTAAAAATGTTTATTGGCAAGTCAGTGAGCAGACAATTTGGCAGGCCAAATTTATAATACCTATGTGTTCCAAGAAACTTCAGGCTGAAAATTTAGTTTAAAATGGTCCAGTGCAAAAGCACTGAGCAGAAGTGGATGACCCCAACCTTCAACCCAAGCCTTAAAGAATCCCCAGCAAATTGCAAGAAATAAACTCATAGTTAAAACAGGTAGGAGAGATAAGGAGAAAGAGGAGAGAGACTGAGAGAAGGGGGTGAGAGTGAGTGGAAGTTAAAAATAGAAACAGTGAAGACTGGGTAAGAGCCAGTAGAAACAACAAAAGGCTTAATCAGACCCCGAAAGGCTTCAAATCCTGCACTGACACTTCAAACTCATACAGTGTTGTATGTCAAGTAAACATCTCAATAAGATTGAGATTTAAAAAGGAAAATGATCAAACACGATTTAAAATAAGAGTTACCTCTGAAGAGGGAACAGCAAGCAAAGAACTTAAAGGTAATGGCAATAATCAGGTCGTAATATTTGCTTGTATATGCTGGATAAGTAGAAACAATAACAGATAAAATAAGTGAATTACCCCCCAAATCTCTACCAGTAACTAACAGAGTTGGGGCTTGAAATGGAACTGTGTAATTCAAAGCCCTTTCCTGTCTTAGCCACTAACAGTGTACTGTTCTCGAGATAGCTGGCATAAAGGCTGATGATCAACTTTCCTGTTTCCCCACACTTGTGAATATTGATGCTTTGTGGTATCCTCTGCTCCTTGCCTCATGAGTGAATTTGCAGGAAACAAAGAACCTTCTCCTTTTCTGAAGAAAGGGTGTTTAGCTTCTTTCTGTAGTCAACTCTTGGTATACCCCTCTCCTCTACTACAGATATTTTTTAATTGAAGTGAGATTCACATAACATAAAACAAACCATTTTAATGTGAACAAGTTAGTACATTCATAATACACTAAATATATAATTCACTGCTTCTATCTAGTTGCAAAACAGTTCCCAAAGGAAGCCCAGTACATATTAGGCAGTTGTTACCTGTTCCTCCTCCCCTCCTCTCCCCCACCCCCCAACCCAGGCCCTGGCAACCACCAATATGCTTTCTGCCTCCATGAGTTTACCAGTCTGGATATTTCATGTAGATGGGGTTATACTGTATTTGTCCTTTTGCGTCTGGCTTCTTTCACTTAGCATAATGTTTCCAGGTTCTTTCACCCTATAGTATTTTTCAGTACTTCATTCCTTTTTAAGGTTGAATAATATTTCACCTCCAGGTTCGATCCCTGGTTTGGGACGATCCCCTGGAAAAGGGAATGACTACCCACTCCAGTATTCTTGCCTGGAGAATTCCATGGACAAAGGAGCCTGGTGGTGTTCAAAGAGTACAGTTCATGGGGTCATAAAGAGTCGGACATGACTGAGCGACTGATACCATCTTTTTGCTTTTCTTCCCCAGAACCTTCTGGGTTTTCTCTCAACTCCCTCTCCCCTCTTCCTAGTTAAATCCTACGGCTCTTGCTCTTGTCTAGCAAACTTTCCGGGATTCCAGCTGTTTTCTGCTTTTCACATTTTGCTTTGATGGTATGAGCCCTTGTCTGGATGTAGCCCAGTTTGGGGTTATTTGCAAATATGATCTCTGCATAACTTCTACTTCATTCTATTTCTTGATAAAAACTATGCAATAGAACAGCCTAATAAGACTATCCCCGTCTTGCCCAGCATCTACAGCTCCATTTACCCTCTTGTCCATAGGATAAAGAGAGATTGTGCTGTGCCAGTTATCAAGATTCCTCCCTTCTGGGACTTCCCTGGTGATCCAGTAGCTAAGAATCCACCTTCCATTGCAGGGGATGCGGGAAACTAGGATCCCACATGCCTGGCGGCAACTAAGCCTGTGTGCTGCAACTAGAAGACCCACAGCCAAATAAATAAAATTTTAAAATAAAATACTTAAAAAAAAAAAAAAAAGGATTCCTCTCTTCTAGGATTCTCCATCCCCATAATCTCCTACCCCTTAACTTCTCCTCCTCAAAGTTTTCAGCTTTAAGTGTCTCTCCCTCTGGGAAGCGGTCCTTACCTGCTTCCGGGTCAGGCCCCCTAGTGTTCACTGTCACAGCCCCCGTGCTTCTCCTCTGGCACACTTACTGTACCTCTAAGTTAACTAGCTTGTTGTGTGATTATTTCTTTACTATTTGTCTTCCCATCTCCTCTGCTAGACGGTCAGGTCTAAGACCACAGGGACGGCATCTTTGCTCTAGCCCCTAGCAAAAAGTGCTCAATAATTGTTTGTGGTTGAAAGACTATCTTGATAAACCTGTCGAGTAAATTTGTTCACTGAACCTTAGCAGGCAAACTTTGAAAAAGCCTTGGGTCCACTTTGAACTGCTTCTAGGGCAGTATTCTGAGCTGACTCACTCGTCCTGCTCCCCAGGCCTGGGCCTCGGTGATGCTTACTTGATATTTTCATATAGAAAGTGAGGGGGGTTCAGGATGGGGAACACACGTACACCCATGGCAGATTCATGTTGATGTGTGGCAGAACCAATGCAATATTGTAAAGTAAAAAAAAAAATTAAAAATTAAAAAAAAAATGGCATAGTGTCAAAAATGACAACATAAAAAAAAAAAAAAAAGGAAAGTGGAACTGTCAGCTATTCAGTTGTATCCTACTCTTTGCAACCCTGTGGACAATAGTCAGCCAGGCTCCTCTGTTCATGGGATTCTCCAGGCAAGAACTGGAGTGGGTAGCTATTCCCTCTCCAGGGGATCTTCCTGACCCAGAGATGGAACCTGGGTCTTCCTCATTGCAGGCACAGTCTTTATCAGCAAAGGGCTTTGGACTAGTTACCACAGTTATTTTCCATAAATTATTTTTAGAAATCAGACCCTTTGGATTGGGGGATGGTTAGGAAGGGGATTGAGTGGGATTGGTGAAAAGAGGAAGGATGAATTTAATCTCTTCCTTGGTGCCCTTTCACTGGCCAGTAAAGTGCGATGAATGCTGAATAGTAATAAATGTCTCAATATCTTGGCTGAGGGTGAGTCTAATTACAAGCCATATGGCCTCTTCAGCTCAGTGACTGTGAATTTATTTGGGCTTCATCCAGGTGACTGGCAGGAGCAGCTAAGCAGTCAACAGATTTTTCTCTGCACTGACTCTCACGTTTTTAGATCCAAGGTCAGCACACTATAACATCTTCTCCCTTAAATACTGTATTCCCTTGCCTTCAAAGAAAAATAGGGAAATTATGACTCCACAAGGAAATTTTAGGGTTTTAATTCGTCGTTTGAGGACCAGTGCTTGGGAAAAAAAAAAAAACAACGGAATTTATCTTTTGTATTTTCGGTTCTCTTTGCCAGGGTATTCAGTGAAGCTAGGTTTCCATTTATGCTCCTGTTTCTATACCTCCTTCCTCTTTTCTTTCCTTCCTTCCTTCCTATCTCTGTCTGTCTGTCTCTCTCTCTCTCTCTCTCTCACACACACACACATACACACAGGCCTAGGGAAAGGTGTTCTGTCTCAGGTAGTAGAATTTTGACTTCATTGTATCCTTCATCTAACAGAAGAGTATAGGGTCTAGATGAGCTTGTTTTACATATAGTGCTCGAAATTTCACAAAGTAGAACTTCTGATTTGTGATATTCATTACCTTTATCTTTCAAGCTTTAAATTTTCCAAGACAAAAGGGAGGGATGGGCAACCTGCCAAGATACTGTCTTCTCTTTGCTCCTAGTTGATTAATAAGAATAATAGAATTCCCCTGTGTTCCTAGAAACCCACTGGGATTTTATTTTTATTTTGAGAAAGAGATGGGCATAAGTCTACAAGTTCTAAAGTTTGCAGAGACTATTGAAGATGCCACTGTTTTGAACTTCCTTCCTTTATTTCTTAAGGGTAGAAGTTGGGTTACACCTTTTTGCATGGATGAAACAGACCCAATAACCCAAGTAAATCTGCAAATGCCACCCTGTACCACGACTCTTGACCAGAAACTGTGGGGTATGTTTTTGTGGTTTGTAGCAATTCTGTGTATAATTACTGCTAGCCATACTCGTGTAGAAGTGGCCTTAGAGATAACTTCTGTAACTCAACATCCCGATTTAATTGCTTAAGAGACTTGAAGATCCACACCAGACATGGTGTCACACTCTATGAATGTGTCCAGTGTGCTCTGATCCTGGAAGCACCGGGTGATGGAGGGGCAACAGGGTTTCAAATGTGTATTCAAACTTGGTCTGTAGAAAAATTCTTCCAAATTTTACATCTTATGTATGAAATAAGTTGGATAGGAGTTTTCTTAAATTTGATAACATCCCTAAAAAGTTAGACAACTTTATCAATAATGAGATGTAAAATTGAAATTTTTCTAATCTACCAATAATAAAAAACAAATTTTGAACAGACATGCTAGAGGAAAGACAATTATTTTTCTATTGCCCCTACAGTAAATGATGTTAATGAAATTGCTATTAAAGAAAGAGGCAATGAAAGAAGATGTACCCAGAAAGTATGGCAGGGAGTACTATAAAGATGTGCCAGGCAGTTAATTAAACTATTGCTATTTTTCAAAATTTGTGACATTTAAGATGTTTATGAGTTTTTAAGCCTTGCAATTTTTTGTAATTTCTTTTTTTCATGATAGATATTCGCTTTCAGATATAATTTTGTATTTGTAATTTTATGTTTTTTTTTTTTTCTCCAAAAGGACTGTACAGATTGTGTTATGTTTCTGGCCCTCAAAAACCTAGAATAATTGTGCATTAAAATACTTCAGAATAGGATAGAGCTTTTCCTTTTGGTTAAGGCTTATAGTAACACAGTCAAATGGGTTCATGATTTACTTAGTCTGTAATCTGACCTTTGCAATGGAACTGGTAGCTCTGGAGTGTCAGAACTGAGGACAGTGAATGGCACATAAGTTCATCACCAACAACTCTGTAGGAAGGAAACGTGGGTGGCATTTGGCACTGAGTATGTGTTTCTGTTCCAGAAAGGAAATCTTCTACAGAGAAGGTCTGCTGAAATGACTGGGTGGAGCTTTTGTCTAATTTAAAAAGGAAAGACTCTGTGGCTCTTCAGAGAAGAGTGAAACACTGGATTTGTGACATCTAGATTTAATTCACCCAGTTTTGGTTTCCACGCTGTAAGGAGAGATAAGGACGACGCACGGGCTGACAGTGACGGTGCTCTCCTGTGTCACTGCTCCTTTCTGTTCTCTGCCTGTGATGGACTGGGTTGATGGATATTATAGGAGATCCCAGTGACCCCTGACATGACCTAATGTCAGTTTTCAGAACTTTTCAGTCACTCAGCTGTGTCCGAATCTTTGCAACCCCATGGACTGTAGCACGCCAGGCCTTCCTGACCATCACCAGCTCCCAGAGCTTACTCAAACTCATGTCCATTGAGTCGGTGATGCCATCCAACCATCTCATCCTCTGTCGTCCCCTTCTGTCTTCAGTTTTTTGCAGCATCAGGGTCTTTTCCAATGAGTCAGTTATTCACATCAGGTGGCCAAAGTATTGGAGTTTCAGCTTCAACATCAGTCCTTCCAATGAATATTCAGGACTAATTTCCTTTAGGATGGACTGGTTGGATCTCCTTGCAGTCCAAGGGACTCTCAAGAGTCTTTTCCATCACCACAGTTCAAAAGTATCAATTCTTCAGTGCTCAGCTTTCTTTATGGTCCAACTCTCACATCCACACACGACTATTGGAAAAACCATAGCTTTGACTATATGGACATTTGTTGGCAAAGTAATGTCTCTGCTTTTTAATATGCTGTCTAGATTGGTCATAGCTTTTCTTCCAAGGAGCAAGCATCTTTTAATTTCATGGCTGCAGTCACCATCTGCAGTGATTTTGGAGCCCAAAAAATGAAGTCTCTCACTGTTTCCATTGTTTCCCCACCTATTTGCCATAAAGTGATGGGACCAGATGCCATGATCTTAGTTTTCTGAATGTTGAGTTTTAAGTCAACTTTGTCACTCTGGTCTTTCACTTTCATCAAGAGGCTATTTAGTTCCTCTTTGCTTGCCATTAGGGTGGTGTCATCTGCATATCTGAGGTTATTGATATTTCTCCTGGCTTTCTTGATTCTAGCTTGTGCTTCTTCCAGCCCAGCATTTCACATGATCTACCCTGCATATAAGTTAAATAAGCAGCATGACAATATACAGCCTTGATGTACTCCTTTCCTGATTTGGAACCAGTCTGTTGTTCGGTGTCCAGTTCTAACTGTTGCTTCTAGACCTGTATACAGGTTTCTCAGGAGGCAGGTCAGGTGGTCTGGTATTCCCATCTCTTTCAGAATTTTCCACAGTTTGTTGTGATTCACACAGTCAAAGGCTTTGGCATAATCAATAAAACAGAAGTAGATGTTTTTCTGGAATTCTCTTGCTTTTTCAATGATCTAACACATATTGGCAATTTGATCTCTGGTTCCTCTGCCTTTTCTAAATCCAGCTTGAACATCTGGAAGTTCACGGTTCACGTATTGCTGAAACCTGGCTTGGAGAATTTTGAGCATTACTTTGCTAGCATGTGAGATGAGTACAATTGTGTGGTAGTTTGAGCATTCTTTGGCAGTGCCTTTCTTTGGGATTGGAATGAAAACTGACCTTTTCCAGTCCTGTGGCCACTGCTGAGTTTTCCAAATTTGCTGGCATATTGAGTGCAACACTTTCACAGCATCATCTTTCAGGATTTGCAATAGCTCAACTGGAATTCCATTACCTCTACTAGCTTTGTTCGTAGTGATACTTCCTAAGGCCCACTTGACTTCACACTCAAGGATGTCTGACTCTAGAAGAGTGATCACACCATTGTAGTTATCTGGGTCATGAAGATCTTTTTTGTACAGTTCTTCTGTGTATTCTTGCCACCTCTTCTTAATATCTTCTGCTTCTGTTAGGTCCATACCATTTCTGTCCTTTATTGTGCCAATCTTTGCCTGAAACGTTCCTTTGGTATCTCTAATTTTCTTGAAGAAGACTCTAGTCCTTCTCATTCTATTGTTTTCCCCTATTTCTTTGCACTGATCACTGAAGAAGGCTTTCTTATCTCTCCTTGTTATTTTTTGGAACTCTGTGTTCAGATAGATATATCTTTCCTTTTCTCCTTTGCCTTTAGCTTCTCTTCTCAGCTATTTGTAAGGCCTCCTCAGACAACCATTTTGACTTTTTGCATTTCTTTTTCTTGGGGCTGATCTTGACCACTGCCTCCAGTAGAATGTCATGAACCTCTGTCCACAGTTCTTCAGGCATTCTGTCTGTCAGATCTAATCCCTTGAATCTATTTCTTACATCCACATTATAATCGTAAGGGATTTGATTTAGGTCATACCTGAATGGTCCAGTGGTTTTCCCTACTTTCTTCAATTTAAGTCTGAATTTTGCAATAAGGAGTTCATGATCTGAGCCACAGTCAGCTCCCAGTCTTATTTTTGCTGGCTGTATAGAACTTCTCAATCTTTGGCTACAAAGAATATAATCAATCTGATTTCAGTATTGACCATCTGGTAATGTCCATGTGTAGAGTCTTCTTTTGTTCTTGTTGTAAGAGGGTGTTTGCTATGCCCAAAGTATTCTCTTGACAAAACTCTGTTAGCCTTTGCCCCAATTCGTTTTGTACTCCAAGGCCAAATTTGTCTGTTACTCCAGGTATCTCTTGACTTCCTACTTTTGCATTCCAGTCCCCTATGATGAAAAGGACATCTCTTTTGGGTGTTAGTTCTAGAAGGTCTTGTAGACCTTCTAGAACCGTTCAACTTCAGCTTCTTCAGCATTAGTATATGGGGCATAGACTTGCATTACTCTGATAGTGAATGGTTTGCCTTGGAAATGAACAGAGATCATTCTGTCATTTTTGATACTGCATCCAAGTACTGCATTTCAGACTCTTTTGTTGACTATGATGGCTACTCCATTTCTTCTAAGGGATTCTTTCCCACAGTAGTAGGTATAATGGTCATCTGAGTTAAATTCACCCATTCCAGTCCATTTTAGTTCCCTGATTCCTAGAATGTCGATGTTCACTCTTGCCATCTCCTGTTTGACCACTTCCAATTTGCCTTGATTCATGGACCTGACATTCCAGGTTCCTATGCAACATTGTTCTTTACAGCATCAAAATTTACTTCCATCACTGGTCACATACACAACTGGGTGTTTTTGCTTTGGCTCCGTCTCTTCTTTCTTTCCGGAGTTATTTCTCCACTGTTCTCCAGTAGCATATTGGGCACCTACTGACCTGGGGGCTTCATCATTCAGTGTCCTATCTTTTTGCCTTTTCATACTGTTCATTGGGTTCTCAAGGCAAGGATATGGAAGTGGTTTGCCATTCCCTTCTCCAGTGGACCACATTTTGTCAGAACTCTCCACCATGACCCATCCATCTTGGGTGGCCCTACATGGCATGGCTTATAGTTTCTTTGAGTTAGGCAAGGCTGTGGTCCATTTGATCAGTTTGGTTAGTTTTCTATGATTATGGTTTTCATTCTGTTGGCCCTCTGATGGATAAGAGGCTTATGGAAACTTCCTCATGGGAGAGACTGACTGTGGGATAAACTGGGTCTTGTTCTGATGGGTGGGGTCATGCTCAGTAATTCTTTAATCCAATTTTCTGTTGATGGGCAGGGCTGAATGTCAATTTGAAAGTGAAAGTGAAGTCACTCAGTCGTGTCCGACTCTTTGGGACCCTGTGGACTGTAGCCCACCAGGCTCCTCTGTCCATGGGATTCTCCAGGCAAGGATACTGCAGTGGGTTGCCATCTCCCTCCAAAGAGAAGATGCGAAAAACACACTGGTCTCATCATCTTTACCCATGGAGGATCTTAGTTCCCTAACCAGGGATCAAACCTGTGTCCCATGGACTGGGGGCATGGAGTCTTAACCACTGGACTGGCAAGGAAGTGCACTGGGCCCATCATTCTTAAGCAAGTTATGCCAAAGTCCCTGGCTCTTTCCTGAAGAAGAGTTTACACATATATATTTCTGTTTCACCTACTCACAAGTAATATAGTTTGCTTGCTCTTTTTTGGTATGTATGCCCCATTAAATATGTGTCCTTTGTATCCCAAATTAAGCAAAAGAAAGTTGTGATTGTATTTGACCATGGGCCTACAATTTGGCTGCAGGGGCAGTAATAAAAAATGGTAGGAGCAAACCCCATCTGCCACATTGGCCACCTGCTGGTCCCCATAGGAAGGAGTCACAGCTGGCATAGACATCCCTTCTGATATCCCAACCCTGAAATGGTCTGAGACCAAGCCAGGTTCACATGACTCCTTTAAGCTGGAGTCGTCGCTCTGTCGCTCAATCACTCAGTCGTGTCCGACTCTTTGCAACCCCATAGACTGTAGCCTCCCACGCTCCTCCGTCCTTGGGATTTTCCAGGGAAGAGTACTGGAGTGGGTTGCCATTTCAGGGTGGGTAATAATTGGATATTACTTAGCATCATATTTGATAGGGAATTAAAAGTACCTCGAAACCTTTAAACAGTCTCTGCTCTGTCTCATGTCATGGAATTTATGCTTCATTGTCATCAAAAGAATCAGTCCACAGAAGTGCATCCTGCATCACTGTCTGAGTACTTGCTCAGTTGCTTCAGTCATGTTTGATTCTTTGCAACCCCATGGACCGTAGCCCACCAGGCTCTTCCGTCCATGGAATTCTCCAGGCAAGAATACTGGAGTGGGTTGCCATGCCCTTATCCAGGGATCACTGCCTGAATTATCAAGTAATTCTTTTATTTCCAGGCTTCTCTGTGACTTAGTGATAAAGCCTATTATCTAGAATAATGATCCATTCTGCAGGGGAAAATGACAGTGGCATTATGGCTGCAAGACAGAGAGGACAATGGCAGGTTTGCCTCCAGTTTGTTTAAACAAAGGCATTTCCCAGGGAGTATGGAGTATTCCTGATGTTGTGAATTCTATGAGATTTTACCTTTCTTTACATTTTTTTGTTCAGTGAGTGAACAAGGAATATCCCATGGCCATGCGTACACACTGATAAACACATGGAGGTAGTTTAGCAAACAGTCCCATTTGTAGGATGACATTCTTTATGCTGGCATGGTTCGAAGCTAGCTCTGAATGTGTGGCTATGAAGGAAGCCGAATTTCCAGGGAAGGCTACCGCCCACCAGTTTTACCCAAATGCATTTTCAAAGTAATCAAAAAGAAGAAAAGTCAAGGGTTGCTGACTTCTCTTGATGTTCGTTCCCTTCTATTTGAATAGAGATCCTAACATAAGAGAAGCGAAAAGCAAAGGAGAAAAGGAAAGATATAAACATCTGAATACAGAGTTCCAAAGAATAGCAAGAAGAGATAAGAAAGCCTTCATCAGCGATCAATGCAAAGAAATAGAGGAAAACAACAGAATGGGAAAGACTAGAGATCTCTTCAAGAAAATCAGAGATACCAAAGGAATATTTCATGCAAAGATGGGCTCAATAAAGGACAAAAATGGTATGGACCTAACAGAAGCAGAAGATGTTAAGAAGAGGTGGCAAGGATACACAGAAGAACTGTACAAAAAAGATCTTCACGACCCAGATAATCACGATGGTGTGATTGCTGACCTAGAGCCAGACATCCTGGAATGTGAAGTCAAGTGGGCCTTAGAAAGCATCACTACGAACAAAGCTAGTGGAGGTGATGGAATTCCAGTTGAGCTATTCCAAATCTTGAAAGATGATGCTGTGAAAGTGCTGCACTCAATATGCCAGCAAATTTGGAAAACTCAGCAGTGGCCACAGGACTGGAAAAGGTCAGTTTTCATTCCAATCCCAAAGAAAGGCACTGCCAAAGAATGTTCAAACTACTGCACAATTGCACTCATCTCACACGCTAGTAAAGTAATGCTCAAGATTCTCCAAGCCAGGCTTCAGCAATATGTGAACCGTGAACTTCCAGATGTTCAAGCTGGTTTTAGAAAAGGCAGAGGAACCAGAGATCAAATTGCCAACATCCACTGGATCATCGAAAAAGCAAGAGAGTTCCAGAAAAGCATCAATTTCTGCTTTATTGACTATGCTAAAGCCTTTGACTGTGTGGATCATAATAAACTGTGGAAGATTCTGAAAGAGATGGGAATACCAGACCACATGATCTGCTTCTTGAGAAATTTGTATGCAGGTCAGGAAGCAACAGTTAGAACTGGACATGGAACAACAGACTGGTTCCAAATAGGAAAAGGAGTTTGTCAAGGGTGTATATTGTCACCCTGTTTATTTAACTTATATGCAGAGTACATCATGAGAAACACTGGACTGGAAGAAACACAAGCTAGAATCAAGATTGCCGGGAGAAATATCAATAACCTCAGATATGCAGATGACACCACCCTTATGGCAGAAAGTGAAGAGGAACTCTTGATGAAAGTGAAAGTGGAGAGTGAAAAAGTTGACTTAAAGCTCAACATTCAGAAAACGAAGATCATGGCATCCGGTCCCATCTCTTCATGGGAAATAGATGGGGAAACAGTGGAAACAGTGTCAGACTTTATTTTTCTGGGCTCCAGAATCACTACAGATGGTGACTGCAGCCATGAAATTAAAAGACGCTTACTCCTTGGAAGGAAAGTTACAACCAACCTAGATAGCATATTCAAAAGCAGAGACATTACTTTGCCAACTAAGGTTCGTCTAGTCAAGGCTATGGTTTTTCCTGTGGTCATGTATGGATGTGAGAGTTGGACTGTGAAGAAGGCTGAGTGCTGAAGAATTGACACTTTTGAACTGTGGTGTTGGAGAAGACTCTTGAGAGTCCCTTGGACTGCAAGGAGATCCAACCAGTCCATTCTGAAGGAGATCAGCCCTGGGATTTCTTTGGAAGGAATGATGCTAAAGCTGAAACTCCAGTTCTTTGGCCACCTCATGCGAAGAGTTGACTCATTGGAAAAGACTCTGATGCTGGGAGGGATTGGGGGCAGGAGGAGAAGGGGACGACAGAGGATGAGATGGCTGGATGGCATTACTGACTCGATGGACGTGAGTCTCAGTGAACTCCGGGAATTGATGATGGACAGGGAGGCCTGGCGTGCTGCGATTCATGGGGTCACAAAGAGTCGGACACGACTGAGTGACTGATCTGATCTGATCTGAACATAATAGGGCTTCCCTGATGGCTCAGCAGTAAAGAATCTGCCTGTGACACAGGAGATATGGGTTTGACCCCTGGGTCAGGAAGATACCTTGGAGGAGGGCATGGCAACCTGCTCCAGTGTTCCTGCTTGGAGAATCCCATGGACAGAGGAGCCTGGTGGCCTATAGTCCAAGCCAGACACAACTGAGCACAGCATGAACCTAAACTAACAGAGTGAAGTGCTTTTCCTGGGATAAATATCTACTTTAGCGGTCCTACCCCTGGGATTCCCACCCAACCTCCCTGGATCCATGGTTCACTCTCTCATAATGTGACTATGAACCTTTGCTCTGTGATCAGCATATCTCATGGCTTCTTTCAGTGTCCGTTTTTGCTTTTTTTCTGTGACTGGTAAAGATAAATTCCTCTTATCTTCCTTAAAACAAGTACCAAAGGAAAAAGTCTGTGGGATTCTTCCCCCGGTTTGGTTGTTGCATCTCTCTCACTTTGGCAATAACCATCACCATGGGACTTGGTGCTTGGCCAGGCACATGAAGGGACACCCACTACTCTATTCTCATCTCACTCCACCTTTTGCTATGTCTGTCTTGATCTGCTCCTCAAGATCCTCTGGAGACACGTAGAAGTCCTCTTCTGGCATCGATGACTTAGTCCAGCAGTGTCCACAGCAGCAGTTGCAACAACAGCACAGACAGCAGCAAAAATAGCAGCCGGTCAAGAGGCCAATGATGACAAACAGAGTCTAGAGGAAAGAGAGGCAAAGCAAAACAGGGGTGAGGGATACAGGGGTGTAGGAGATCCCAGAAATCAAGTGTTCTGCCCATGTACCTCCAAAGACCTGGAGGCATCACAGTTTTCATCCCACAAACTACATAGTCACCCTCATTCCTTATTCCATGGAGGACTATCTTTTCTGTTTCCTTGGAAACAAATTTCTCATAAAGTTTTGCCTAACGAGCCAGGAACAAGTGACTTGCAGTCAAAGTCATGAGGTATGACATTTTCTTCTTTATTCTTAAGTCACAGCGATCATTATTAAGAGCAGAGCAAACAAAACAAACCAGAAAACATACCCTCTACAGGTCAGACAAGCTGACCACGGGCACTGAGCCACTCTCACCAAAGAAGAGCCATGGATAGCCAGCCCTGCCACCACCTTATTCTCTCGGTCACCAAGTCCTGCAGTCTCTCTCCTCGGGACCTTTGTCTTGCGCCACCCCACCCTCCCCCACCCCTATCATCTGTATCCTGAGTGGTTGGGCTTTAGAACGGAGCCCCTTATCCTGAAAGGCTACCCACTCAAGTATTCTGGCCTGGAGGATTCCATGGGGTTGCAAAAAGTCGGAAACAACTGAGCGACTTTCTCTTTCCCTTTCCCTTATCTGCTCTGGACACTTCAGTAGCCTCAAAACTGACCTACCTGTGGCCACTCTTGCCTCTAACCCAGCCTACACATCACTGCTGGAGTTTTCTGATGTGCGTGTTCTCGTGAACCCATGCAGCAACTCTTCTTGCCTTTTAGAAGAAGCTGGAGCTCCTTATTAGTGGTCGTCTGGCCTCTCCCAGTGCCTCCCCTGCACCAGCATGGCTCCCCTCCTGCCGTATTTGCCATAGCTCTGCTCTCCCTGTGGACTCATCTGCCTGGACATCCCCTGCCCCACTCCCTAGTCATCTTAACAGATACCCACTCCGTGTGTAAGTTTATCTCAGCGATTCTCTCTGTCATCTTTCCGGAAAGCCCACCTCCCCCAGAACAATTCCCCCTGGAGAAGGGCACAGCAAACCAGTCCAGAATTCTTGCCTGGAGAATCCCATGGACAGAGGAGCCTGGTGGGCTACATCCATGGGGTCTCAAAGAGTCGGACATGACCAAAGTGAATTAGCACTCATGCACCAGAACAATTACTCCCTCCTTTGTGCCCCAACCATATTCCATACAAATGTCCACCATAGTCTTATTTTGTTGACAAGACAAAACTTTTCAATTATTCTGAAAAGTTTAAGACAGTGATCAGTTTATAATTCTGTCTCAGACCATGAGCCTCTTGAAGGCTAGAACTATATATTAGTCATCTTTCAATCCCTCCTCTACTTCAGGGTTTAGTATTTGGCGTGTGGTAGACAAGAAATACCTACTGAATGAATGAATGTATTTATTGATTAGTAGATAAACAAATGATTTTTTTCCTCCTAGTGCACAACACCAGGATTTCCCCACGAGCATATAAAAAGTTTCCTCACTAAATTCACCATAGTTAAAGATTAAAAGATTATACTCTCCTAATCTAATCTGGAGTGAAAACAAGGCAATGTTTGTTAACTGAGCAAAATAAGTTTATGATTTTATTAAAAATATGTTATTTGAAAGTGGAAGTGATTTTATACACCCTCACACCTACAGTTTTTTTGCTGTGGATTCTCTGCATTTTCATAGAGTTGTAAATCTCTTAAATTAGTCTGAAAAGTACAAAAAAGCTTCCTCCTCACCAACAGCCTCTAAGACCCTCCTGTGCAGTGTTCTGGCTCTGTTTCCCCAACATGCTACTCCTTTCTTTACCTACTGTTGTCCTTTTTTGCTTTTCCTATTCCATTCCCAAATTTTTTCTCCTCTCTGAAAATTTCCTTTAATACATGTTTTGTTCTTTAGTTATTCCAGCTGGATTGCTTGCCTATTTCAGAAATAACCTTGCCTTATCCTCACAGAGCTTAGTGTAGTATAAGATACAAGTAGGTGTTCATTGTTTTTAAAATACACATTTTCAAATTGGTACACTAATTCATACATGTAGTGCATACTTAAAACATGATCATCATGTGCTGGGGCACTCTGATTGATACTGTGCAATGAGGCTTTGGCACAAGCAGAAGGGAAGGTAGATTTTTTTGTAGTCTTATTTTTAAAGAACCACATCAGGAATTATTTTATGTATATCTCTTACACTGTTCTTCCCAAGTGGTGCTAGTAGTAAAGAACCTGCCTGCCAAGGCAGGAGACATAAGTGATAGGTGTTCAGTCCCTGGGTTGGGGAGATACCCTGGAGGAGGAAATGGTAACCCATTCTAGTATTCTTGCCTGGAGAATCCCATGGACAGAGGGGCCTGGCGGGCTTCAGTCTATGAGGTTGCAAAGGGTTGGACAAGACTGAAGCAACTTAGCACACATATTTCTTATACTACTTACAGCTTCTGCTTAACTCTATGAATTTTGATCAATTTTGTCAACTTCCTGGACAAGGGAATTGATTCTACTTTTTATCCATGTAGGCTCCAATATGCAATCAGGTACTAGTGTGTAATTACCTAGAACTCTGGACATACCTTCCCATGGACATTATGTCATATCTGAAGGTTAGGTTCCCAGGTAAGCCCACAAAAACCTGTATTTTACTTAAACATTCAATCTATCATCATAAGTGACATTGACAATATTTACATTCTCATTCCAAGTCCCACATCCTCTGGGCAGAAATTTGTCTCCCTCCCAAGTCCTCAACAGTAAAGAAAGGGGGTTTCAGTGGGAACCCCACTTATCCACAAGAAAAGGAATTCTGAGGACTGTAGAAGGCGAAGGAGGCTTTAGTCTGCAGACTTGCTCTCCCCATGAAAGTGAAAATGTTAGTCATTCAGTCATGTCTGACTCTTTGCGATCCCATGGACTGTAGCCTGTCAGGCCCCTCTGTCCATGGGATTCTCCAGCCAAGGACACTGGAGTGGGTTGCTATGCCCTTCTCCAGTGGATCTTCCTGACCCAGAGATCAAACCCAGGTATCTTGCATTGCAGGCAGATTCTTTACTGTCTGAACCACCAGGGATATCCTCTCTCATCCTGCATATGTACAACCACTCAATTTAGCAAGATTTATTTTTGTGGAAGAAGGTGGCAATCAGAATACTACTGAACATGACTCCTGACTCTGGAGATCTGCAGTTTCTTAAATTATTTGTTACAACGCATGTGAATTGAGTTGTAACGTGTCATGTTACATGGGAGTTCATGTGATTTCATAAGATGTATGAACCGTAAACTTACTACATGCACATGAAGTGTCCAAAAAGAGATGCCAATGGACTATATGTATGATTCAAATGTAAATATACTGTAATCAGAAGGTAAGGATATGAATAGTCGTGTGTGTGTGTGCTCAGTTGTGTCTGACTCTTTATGGCCCCATGGACTGTAGCCCACAAGGCTCCTCTGTCCATGGGATTCTCCAGGCAAGAATACTGGGGTAGTGGGTTGCCACTTCCTACTCCAGAGGGTCTTCCTGACCCAGGGATCAAACCCAGGTCTCCCTGGCTCCTGCACTGGCAGGCAGATTCTTTACCACTAGCGCCACTTGGGAAGCCTGAATACTAGTAAACAAATACGAAATTATCATCAAACATGCCTATATGAGGAATTCCTAGGAAATCACACTACTGTCAAAAGTCAATTCTGATTGCACTAAGTCCTAGCAATGCTGCCTTTCTCTTGACTAGCTATCCTTTTTCTCCCTCTCTCTCCCTCTCTGTCTCTCTAACTCAGTGTCCTCCACCACTTAATTCTCACCTTTCCCCTTCATTTCCTTCTCCGGTACCTCACATCAGGCTTCACATGAACCTATGACATAATTTCCATGCATTCTCCCTAGCATTGTGTTCACTGATGTAGCCTGTGCTATAGATAGGAAAGTACATAGCTAAATTTGTCCCATAATAATTTTTAAACAGTTGTCACACTAATTAATTATTTTTGGTTTTCAGCAATGAGTCAGTTCTTAATTAGTCATTATGGGAGTAGGGAGGGCAGTCAGAATTAACCTGAAGCTTCAAATTCAAACATAATTAATGTCTAGAAGTATTTTAAGTCATGCTGTATTTTATAATCATTTGGTAAGCTAAAGCAAAAATGATCCTTAAATATCATAACAGCTTTCAGTCCAAGTGATAGCTCTTTTATTAATAAGAGTTTAGTAATAGGAGTTGGTGATGGACAGGGAGGCCTGGTGTGCTGCGATTCATGGGGTCACAAAGAGTCGGACGCGACTGAGCGAATGAACTGAACTGAACTGAACTGACCTGAAGGTTAGGCTTTCTTTAAGATGGAGTCAGAGTGAATAATATCATGACCTTTCAGGAAATTTTTTTCAAGGGAAACAAAAAATCCGATTCACCTTTGCCCACCAGCTTGACAGCATGAAGTAGGTATTAACGTTTTCATCTCCAAATTGCTCGGCCACATAGAGTCCCAGTGATCCGTATTTGTCATAAATGTTTCTTTTTGACATGTCAGTAAGAATTGTGTGGGCGTTGTTGATTTCCTTAAACTTTTCAGCAGCCCCTGGATCATCTGGATTCTTGTCTGGATGGTGTTTTAAGGCCAATTTTCTTTTAAAATTAAAAAGAAGTGAGGAAAAGTGTTATTCAACAGGAATTACAATGACATTCTAGAAGGGCATTATTCATTGTTCATCTTTTATATATGTAAATACCCGACATGATAAGTTTCACAATAATATTGATTTAACTAAGCAAGGTTTCTTTTAAAATTAAAAAGAAGTGAGGAAAAGTGTTATTCAACAGGAATTACAATGACGGTCTAGAAAGGCATTATTCATTTGTCCATCTTTTACACATGTAAATACGACATGATAAATTTCACAATAATATTGATTTAAGCAACGTTTTGTTGTCAACTCGTGTTTCTAACGTATAGGCTCAATAGTACTGTTTTCCCCCTCACATCCTCAAAGGAATTCTCTATAGCTGCACAGTTGTTGAGTCGGAGAGATTTTGCTGTTGGTAAATATGTGACGTTTATTTTTGCCCAGAAGCTCACGTGTAGTCCACCTCAATGTGCAGAGGCCTTTAAGAGTTCCAGCAATAGGACCCCTTTACACCACAATTTCGTTTAGAACCGCAAGACTTTTCCAGAATTAACAAAACGTCACACCACATATTCTAAAAGTTAAACTCAGCTGTCAAAAAAGAGATCTTACTCTGCTCAATGTCATGTGGCAGGCTCCACAGGAGGGGAGTTTGGGGGAGGATGGATACATGAAGGGCTGATTCCCTTCACTGTTCGCCTGAAACTATCCACAGCATTGTTAATCGGCTATATATACCTCAATACAAAATAAAAAGTTTTTTTAAAAAAAGATCTCTCATTTATACACCCTTGAATAAATTTCATGACCTATTCACAATTTTTTCACAAATCCTAACTCCCTTTTGTTTTTATGGGCAAACACTGTGACTTACCTTGTATTCAAATGTGTATTTGACCTCTTTTCAAAGAGGTCTTCCCACTTGAAATAATCTGTAGACGTTTTCTTGTGAGTCCAAGGCCTTCTCTCCTCTGTGGATCACAAGGCAGTTCCAGAAGGGTATGAATATATGTTGTGTTGCTGTGTGTGTGTGTTGTGCAGAGGGGGGTGGTTTGTGAGTATTCTTTATTCTTCAGTTATAATGAAGTATTAAAAGTGTAAAATGGATGTAAGAACTGAGCTATGATGATCAGGCTCTGGCTAGGGACTCTTTCCCCCCTCCCTCCACAGACAGATTTAAATTGATAAAACCTTGTTCAATATTGAGTCTGTAGTGTTTTTTCCTCTACAAAATCAATTAATTGTATGACTCTCTATGGAAATTCCATGTGACTTACTCTGCCTATTGTACCCATAATATTTAATAGGTATATGTAGGAATGCACTTTAAGCTTTTGTTTATTTTATCAGTGTAGATTGAATTGTTTCACTTCAATGCATTAATAAAAGGCATAAGTAGAGCAAAAAAAAAAAAAAAAATAAAGTGTATCTTAGAAACCAATCTATACAATAAACTAAAAAAAAAAAAACCACCTATTTTAGGAATTAAAGCATTGCTGGTTAGGAAGTAGGTGAATGAATAAGCAATTTAGCATCAGGATGCTTAAAAAGCACCAAAATGTTTAAAAACATAAATCATGGTGTATAATAAATTCTAACTCTGAACTCAGAATAAACAAGAAGAATAAAACAATGATGTGTGCATTCGTGCTAAGTCACTTCAGTCATGTTTGACTCTTTGTGACCCTATAGTTCATTTTAAATTTGTTTAACCAAACACATTTCATCCTTATTTTTTGAGAGATGTTTGGGGTATCTGTAAATGCTTACTGGAGACATTTTTTTATGTGCAGAATTTATGATAAAATCTTCTGCTAATAGCACAAAAATGCCAATTTTGTCATTTAAAAAAATGTATAATGTTTGCTACATGCCAGCATTATTGTAAGCATGTTATAAATATTAATTCATTAATCTTCACCACCACCAATTATAGTAATCCCATTTTATAGTGAGGAAATTTAGCCACTGAGGTGAGAGGCTAAGTAACTTGCCCAACATCATGTTTTTGTTGTTTAGTCCCTAAGTCCTGTCCAACTATTTTGCATCCTCTTGAGCTGTGCACGGGACTTCTCAGGCAAGAACACTGGAGTAGGTTGCCATTTCCTTCAGCAGGCGATCTTCCTGACCCAGGGATTGAACCTGCAGCTCCTGCATTGCAGGCAGGTTCTTTACTCCTGAGCCACCAGGGAAGCCCAGCATCATACAGCTAATAATTAGAGCCAGGCTTTGAACACAGGCAGTCTAACCCCGAGCACTGTGCTGCCTCCCACATATTCTTAAATTGAAAAAGTAAGACACAGAAAATGTTAATAAGACATTGCAAGGACTTTGGCATTTGGTCTGGGTGATATGGGAAGCCCCAGAGTGTTTTGAGAAGAAAAGTGGTTATGATCCGAATTTAAGTTTAGAAGAACCACTCAAGTCTTGGAGAGGACAAGTGCAAAAGCAGGAGACTCTTTCAGGGGAAGTTCATGGTGGTTTGGACCAGTCTGGTAGTGGATTAGTCAGAAGTGGTCAGACCCTGGATACCCCTTGGGGGCTAGCTGATGGATTGGGTGTGGGATGTGAAAGAAAAGAACAATCAAGGATAGCATCGAAGTTTCAGCTCAGGTAACTGGCAGTTTGGAGTTACTATTTAAAAAGTTGGCAAGAGATTTTTTTTTCAGTAGTAGGAAATGGTTTGCTAGGATTTAGAGTTCTATTTGAACACCTTTGAGATGCCTGTTAGACTTCCAAGTGTAATGGAGTAGAGATATATGAGCCTGAAGTTCAAATGAGAATTACTCTGGGGGATGTACATTTGGGAGTTCTCAGCAAGTAGATGGTATTTAGAGCCATGAAACTGGAAAAGATTCCCAAGAGAGTTGGATCCAAGATAAGTCCAAGGACTGAGTTTTGGGAAGGAAGAAACACAAAAGAGAAGAGGAAAGAAAGACCAATGATACAGAAGGGAAAATTTGGAGAATATGGGATCTTGGGATCCAAGGGAACAAAGTATTTCAAGGAAGAGAGTGCTCACTTGTGTCAAGTACCATTGACAGGTCATGTGCAATGACGACTGTGATTGCTGGATTTAGTGATATAGAGATCTTTGGTGATCTTGACATGTGCACACACATATACACATTATACATGTACACATGCACATATGTGCATATGCACACAGACTGTTGTAAATATGCCTTTTATAGGGAAAATATAGCAGAAAAATAAGTAAAGAGAATAATGGAAGGTTATAACCACACTTAACTGGGATTATAGGTAATTTTTTTGTTATTAAAAAATTATACATACTACTCATGTAGTTTCTTTCCCTAAGCATTTTTAAGCTCCAGCTAAAAAATTTTATGCTCTTTTAATAGTTAAGAGTTTAGAGTTTGCTCTCTTAATTAAATGACCCACTGCCAAATTAGAACAGGAGGAAGGAAGAAAGAAGTCCTCAAACTTCAATAATACAACAATCATTATCAAAAAGCCTCAAGTGGATTCTTGAAGCACATTCATTTTAATGGCTCAGTATTCCTGGAATTCTCACTCCGTGCCCTGGAACACAATTGCAGCATTTCCCCCTACCAGTTCCAGAGATCATGTTCAGGACAACCAAATGCAAAGGGCTAAAAGAAAAAAGAAAAAAACCTGGAAAATGTCTCTTTATATACACTTCTTATTTCTAGGGTTCAGTTGTAGATGGATGGCCCACTGCCCAAGACTTAGCCAGTGGAGCCTATCATTTTAAGCTGCTTGGATCTTTGTCAGCTTACAAGGGCAGAAGCACACAACCATTTATCACATTCTTCTAACAATGAAGTTGGCAAATTCAGAGGCTGGAGCACTTCCATCTGTAACAAATCCAGTTCCTTGTCATCAGCAGCATTTTGACTCCTCTTGGCAGATGCTCTTGGCTCCGAGGAATCCTCAGAAAGCATGGCTAACAGAGGCAGCTACCAAAGTCACACAACTGCTCACACAATTGCCAAAGTCACACAGTCAAGTTAATCGATCAATGACTCACCTCCTTGTCCATACATCAGGAAAACACATATGGAATTTAGGGTAAAAAGAGGGATGCTTGAAGTACATTTAAATATGAAGTGAAGTGATGTAAAAGTCACTCAGTCGTGTGGACTCTTTGCTACCCCATGAACTATACAGTCCACGGAATTCTCCAGGCCAGAATACTGGAGTGGGTAGGCATTCCCTTCTCCAGGGGATCTTCCCAACCCAGATATCAAACCCAGGTCTTCCGCATTTTAGGCAGATTCTTTACCAGTTGAGTCACCAGGGAAGCCAACATTGCCTATTCATCTTAAAGATCTTTCTTGTAATTTCTCATTTTATACTTAAAGCTGATAATAATGTTCAATCAGAATGTGTACCTTTAATTCCAAATCTTTCTATACTCTTATCACTGTTAATCTGAGATGGCTATAACTAATATTACTGATTACTGATATATATATATAACTAATACTGATATATATATGTGTGTGTGTGTATATATACACATACATATATAACTGTGGTGTTGGAGAAAACTGATGAGACACCCTTGAACTGCAAGGGTATCAAACCAGTCAATCCTAAAGGAAATCAACCCTGAATATTCATTGGAAGGACTGATGCTGAAGCTGACACTCCAATACTTTGGCCACCTGATGTGAAGAGCTGACTCACTGGAAAAGACCGTGATGCTGGGAAAGATTGAAGGGCAGGAGGAGAAGGGACAACAGAGGATGAGATGGTTGGATGACATCACAGACTCAATGGACATGAGTTTGAGCAAACTCTGGGAGGTAAAGGACAGGGAAGCCTGGTGTGCTGCAGTCCATGTGGTCACAAAGAACTGGACATGACTTAGCGACTGAGTAATAACTAATATTAGAAATAGCATCAATACCTGTACTTTCCACTTCAAAATCCAATAACAGCTTTCAACTGAAAAGCATAATGAATTCAGTGAGTGGCAGATAAGATCAATATGGATTTATAGTTTTACTTACCAAAGGCTCCTAAAATCTACCTATTTTGAGGCAGTGGAATAATTCCAAGAATTGTAGTGCCCAATTCTCTCCCTTATACCATATACTACTCTGGTGAGATCTACTTACTACTCTCTACCAGTCTGGTTTTTTTTAATTTATTGGCATGTAGGTGATTTATAAAGTTGTATTAGTTTCAGATGTACAGCAAAGTGATTCAGTTATATCTAAACATATATTCATTATTTTTTAGATTCTTTTCTCATATAGGTTATCACAGAATACTGAGTAGAGTTCTCTGTACTATAAAGTAGGTCCTTCCTGGTTATCTGTCTTATACATAGTAGTGAAGTGAAGTGAAGTCGCTCAGTCATGTCCAACTCTTTGTGACCCCATGGACTGTAGCCTACCACGCTCCTCCGTCCATGGGATTTTCCAGGCAAGAGTACTGGAATGGGTTGCCATTTCCTTCCCCAGGGGATCTTCCCGACCCAGGGATCGAACCCAGGTCTCCCACATTGTAGGCAGATGCTTTACCATCTGAGCCACCAGGGAAGTCAGTACTATCTATAGGAATATGTATATGTTAATACCAAACTCCTGACTTATGCTTCTCCACTCTGTTTCCCCTTTGGTAACCATAAGTTTGTTTTCAAACAAAGTCAGTCAGTCAGTAAATCTGTTTCTATTTTGTAAATAAGTTCATTTGTATCATTTTAAAATTAGATTCCACATATCAGATCAGATCACATCAGTTGCTCAGTCATGTCTGACTCTTTACGACCCCATGAATCGCAGCACGCCAGGCCTCCCTGTCCATCACCAACTCCCGGAGTTCACTCAGACTCATGTCCATCGAGTCAGTGATGCCATCCAGCCATCTCATCCTCTGTCGTCCCCTTCTCCTCCTGCCCCCAATCCCTCCCAGCATCAGAGTCTTTTCCAGTGAGTCAACTCTTCGCATGAGGTGGCCAAAGAACTGGAGTTTCAGCTTTAGCATCATTCCTTCCAAAGAAATCCCAGGGCTGATCTCCTTCAGAATGGACTGGTTGGATCTCCTTGCAGTCCAAGGGACTCTCAAGAGTCTTCTCCAACACCACAGTTCAAAAGCGTCAATTCTTCGGCGCTCAGCCTTCTTCACAGTCCAACTCTCACATCCATACATGACCACAGGAAAAACCATAGCCTTGACTAGATGAACCTTTGTTGGCAAAGTAATGTCTCTGCTTTTGAATATGCTATCTAGGTTGGTCATAACTTTCCTTCCAAGGAGTAAGCGTCTTTTAATTTCATGGCTGCAGTCACCATCTGCAGTGATTTTGGAGCCCACATATAAGTGATATCAAATATTTGTCTGTCTGACTTCACTTAGTATGGTTTCAACTGAAGATGATGTAGCACCAGCTACAAATGACATCATTTCATTTTTTATGGCTGAATAGTATTTCATTTTATATATGCACCACATCTTCATTACCCACTTGTCTGTTGTTGGACACTGAGGTTGCTTCCATGCCTTGGTTATTGTAAATAGTGCTGTGGTGAGCGTTGGAGTGCATGTATCTTCTCAAATGACCATTTTCTCTGGATATATGCCCAGGAGTGGGATTGCAGGATCATATGGTGACTAGTTTTAGTTTTTTAATGAACCTTCATACTGTTCTCTGTAGTGGCTGAACCAATTTACCTTCCCACCAACAGAGTAGAAGGCTTCCCTTTTCTCCACAGCCTCTAAAGCATTTATTATCTGTAGACTTTTTGATGATGGCCTTTCTGACCTATGTGAGGGGATACCTGATTGTAGTTTTGATTTACATTTTTCTGATAATTAGTAATGTTCAGCATCTTTTCATGTGCGTTTTGGCCACCTGTATGTCCAGAAATTCTTAACTTTAATTAGTTGAATTAATCAGTCTTTTCCTGAATTAGGGAATATATTGTCCTATAAACTCTTCAACTCTAAACTTTTTATAGATTGGACTTCCACATAGAATTCATTGATGCATTTATAGTTGATTTTCAAATAGTAGAAAGGAAGCATACAATTTCATTTTAAAAATCTAGATATGCAATTGCCCTAGCATCATTTATTAAAAAATATAAATTCCTTTTCCTATATTTTAGGATCTCTATTCTGCTACATTAGTATATTTGGCTATTTCTGAGCTAACAACAGTCTTAGGTATGGTGTTTTTAAAATATGTCTTGATATATTTAAGAACAAATTCTTCCATATTGCTGTTTTTCAGGAGTTCTGTGGCTATGCTGGTCCTTCTATATTTCCACAAAAATTTTAGAATTGGCTTGTCAGTTTACACACACACACACACACACACACACACTTACTCTGTTGGGATTTTTATTACAATTACGTTTGACTCTGCAGAGTAATTTAGGAGTTGATATTTATATGGTATGTCTACTTATTTGGAACTTAAACTTTATCATTTTACCATTTAAGCTCTGCATATATTTTATTAGCTTTATTTCTAGGAACTTAATTTTTTGTGTATTTTTTTTTTTTGGTTGTTTTTTTGTTGGAAGTTTTACTTTCATTTTTGGTTTGAAGAGTTTGTTAACAAAAGAAACCACTCTTTACACACACATAAACAATTTCAATTTTTTATAGAAGATTAGTTGACAATTTCAATACACAGTCTATTCTATTAAAAGAAATAGAAAAAAAAAAAGTAGCAGTGTTTATGGTCTTCCCTGGTGGCTTAGTAGCAAAAAATCTGCCTGCCAATCATGAGATGTGGCTTCAGTCCCTAGGTTGAGAAGATCCCCTGGAGGAAGAAATAGCAACCCACTCCAGTATTCTTGCTTGGGAAATTCCTTGAACAGAGGGGCCTGGTGGGCCATACTCCATGAGGTCATGAAAGAGTAGGACACAACTTAGCAACTCAACAACAACAGAGTATACTTTACCAAATTAGACTGACCTCCACCCAGACTTCCATCATTGACAGCAATCTGGAATCCCACCTGGGAAGTGGTCCTGGGCAGTACATCCCCACAGGTAAGATTCAAATTGCAGTTTTGTGGGGTCCTGCTTATAATCCCAGGCCACAAACTGATATCATTGTCAGTTTGCATACAAAAATGCAGCTCTGGTTTTTATGACTTTTACAATGCTGTTTGTTTCACACTGTGAGTCACAGGATTTCGTTAGACCCTGAGGGAGGGTAGGGGGTGGTGTGGAGGGGTGACCAGACCCTCAGGAGCTCAGGAATTCCAAGAATTCCTTTCTTATCTAAAGTGCCACCAGACTTGCTGTGCTTGCAGACAAGGAATCTGAGCTGTGTCCAGGCAGGTCAGAAGCAGGTCAAAACCCTCTTCTGCTTCTGAAGCCCTAACAAGACTTCCTCCATTTTAATTTCCCTAACAGTGGGCCTCAGGATTGTTTAGTTTGAACAGCATAGGAATAAGGCAAAATCACACGAGTGGTTTTCTTAACCCTACAAGTCAGACCACAAATCCAAATAGTCAAACAAAAATAATCAAAGAAACAAGGGATTAAACAAGTAGGCAATAATTTTTTGAGCATAGGGGATTTAGTAAAGAAAAAGTCCCACCATGAATGATTAGTATGTTTTTGTACATCAATTCCTATATCTATTAACTTTTTGGCAGCAATAGTAATAACAGCAGAATGTTCTATCAAGGTATGATTACATTTATCTATGAAATTTTGTAGCACTTTGGTTCCTTGCAAAATCTTACATAAAGGTTTTCAGGGGAAGCTAATATTAGGAACAGACAAAGTAGGAAATAACATTTGGGTCCATAATACCTGAGTTCTCATGAGGGGATAGTAATAGGTGGTCCCCGTCCAATATAAATGATCAACATGTACCAGGCATCCAGAAAAAAGGGGTTCCTAATTGATATGTAGAAACAGTTTCTACACCATTGGTTACAATACAGAAAATTGAGCATCCATTAAAAAAAAAAAAAAAAACATAGGATTTAGGGAAGACAGTCCTTTCAAAATAGTTAATGGAGGTCCCCAATAAGCAGGATTCCCAAATGAGAAGTTGGTCCACAGAGCAGGACCTCAGTAGCCTCATCACAATCCGTCAGTCACTGGGTATGGTTATCAAAGTCCAAATATTTCCCAGTGAGACGAGGCAACCAATATTCTTCTCCAAATACAATAGGTAACGCATGAAACCAGCCCTTGATACTTGTGTTCACTACACTATAAGGTGAGCTTTCCTTGGTGCCCGGTGTCACTGCACTTTGTAATGCCATTGGGGATAAGAGCCCAGTGGTTGTTAAGAATCCATGCTGTAAATAATGTTTTCCATTATGCATTAATAGACATTAAAATTCCTTGGGCCTTATCCTTTTGAGCCAGGTACTATAATAACTGGATAGAACAAACTGTCTAATCAAATATGTCAGTTAAGGATTAAGTTCGGTGTAGTTGAAATATCACTGAGCCTTTAAACAACTGTAAAATGTCTGTCATGTATTAAGCTAAGTTCCTGTCCTGTGAAAGTCACTCAGTCATGTCTGACTCTTTGCAACCCCATGGACTGTAGCCTGCCAGGCTCCCCTGTCCATGGAATTCTCCAGGCAAGAATACTGGAGTGGGTTGCCATTCCCTTCTCCAGGGGATCTTCCTGACCCAGGGATCAAATCCAGGTCTCCCCCATTCTTTACCATCTGAGCCACTGAAATACTGCCAAGCCTTTAAACAACAGCAAAAAAAGCAAAATGGCTGTCTGAGGAGGGCTTACAAACAGCTGTGAAAAGAAGAGAAGCCAAAAGCAAAGGAGAAAACGAAAGATATACCCATCTGAATGCAGAGTTCCAAAGAATAGCAAGGAGAGATAAGAAAGCTTTCCTCAGTGATCAGTGCAAAGAAATAGAGGAAAACAATAGAATGGGAAAGACTAGAGATCTCTTCAAGAAAATTAGAGATACCAAAAGAACATTTCAAGCAAAGATGGGCTCAATAAAGGACAGAAATGGTATGGACCTAACAGAAGCAGAAGATATTAAGAAGAGGTGGCAAGAATACACAGAAGAACTGTACAGAAAAGATCTTCATGACCCAGATAATCATGATGGTGTGATCACTCACCTAGAGCCAGACATCCTGGAATGCAAAGTCAAGTGGGCCTTAGGAAGCATCACTACGAACAAAGCTAGTGGAGGTGATGGAATTCCAGTTGAGCTATTTCAAATCCTAAAAGATGATGCTGTGAAAGTGCTGCACTCAATATGCCAGCAAATTTGGAAAATTCATCAGTGGACACAGGACTGGAAAAGGTCAGTTTTCATTCCAATCCCTAAGAAAGACAACGCCAAAGAATGTTCAAACTACTGCACAATTGCACTCATCTCACATACTACCAAAGTAATGCTCAAAATTCTCCAAGCCAGGCTTCAATAATATGTGAACCGTGAACTTCCAGATGTTGCAGCTGGATTTAGAAAAGGCAGAGGAACCAGAGGTCAAATTGCCAGCATCCACTGGATCATTGAAAAAGCAAGAGAGTTCCAGAAAAACATCTATTTCTGCTTTATTGACTATGCCAAAGCCTTTGACTGTGTGGGTCACGATAAACTGTGGAAAATTCTGAAAGAGATGGGAGTACCAGACCACCTGACCTGCCTCTTGAGAAACCTGTATACAGGTGAGGAAGCAACAGTTAGAAATGGACATGGAACAACAAACTGGTTCCAAATAGGAAAAGGAGTACATCAAGGGTGTATATTGTCACCCTGCTTATTTAACTTATATGCAGAGTACATCATGAGAAACGCTGGGCTGGAAGAAGCACAAGCTGGAATCAAGATTGCTGGGAGAAAGATCAATAACCTCAGATATGCAGATGACACCACCCTGATGGCAGAAAGTGAAGAAGAGCTAAAGAGCCTCTTGATGAAAGTGAAAGAGGAGAGTGAAAAAGTTGGCTTAAAGTTCAACATTCAGAAAAAAAGATCATGGCATCTGGTCCCATTACTTCATAGCAAATAGATGGACAAACAGTGGAAACAGTGTCAGACTTTATTATTTTGGGCTCCAAAATCACTGCAGATGGTGACTGCAGCCATGAAATTAAAAGATGCTTACTTCGTGGAAGGGAAGTTATGACCAACCTAGACAGCATATTAAAAAGCAGAGACATTACTTTGCCAACAAATGTCCATCTAGTCAAGGCTATGGTTTTCCAGTAGTCATGTATGGATGTGAGAGTTGGACTATAAAGAAAGCTGAGTGCCCAAGAATTGATGCTTTTGAACTGTGGTGTTGGAGAAGACTCTTGAGAGTCCCTTGGACTGCAAGGAGATCCAACCAGTCCATTTTAAGGGAAATCAGTCCTGAATATTCATTGGAAGGACTGATGTTGAAGCTGAAACTCCAGTACTTTTGCCACCTGATGTGAAGAACTGACTTATTTGAAAAGATGGGAAGATTGAAGACAGGAGAAGGGGATAACAGAGGATGAGATGGTTGGATAACTCAATGGACATGAGTCTGAGTGAACTCTGGGAGTTGGTGATGGATAGGGAGGCCTGACGTGCTGCAGTCCATGGGGTTGCAAAGAGTCGGACATGACTAAGTGACTGAACTGAACTAAACAACTGTAAAAGGTCCTTGTTGTGTGTTAAGCTAAGTTCATAAAGTTTTAATGTTGTAGGGATTCACTTAGCATTAGTGGTCAAGGCTTGAACTATATCTTTACTAGTGCTATGTAATCTAGCAGACAGATAAATTTTGTCCATAAAAAGTCAAAGTTAAGAGAGGACAGGACTTGTTTGTTGGGCAGATGATATTATCCTGAGTTTGGTCACGTTTCTCCAGCTGAAGATTCTTCAGTAGATTTCTTCATATTTCTCTTTTAACTGTAGCATATCCTTGAATGTTGAGGCTTGAATGACAATCCACACTACAGTCAGGCTTCCAAGAAGAGTCTGTATGTTGCTTTTTCTCCCAAATGGCCACATTTTTGGTGTGCCCACAAAGTCAAACCCTGTAAATTGCTTGAGTTCGGATCAATGTCCACTGCTTGGATTTCCGTTTACTCATTTGTAATAGTTACAGCATTGTTTCATAGAATCTGGGACACTGTGAGAATCTCCATGAAAGACTGAAACATCAGTAGTGTGAACAGTTTCTGAAATGTTCTTTGGCGTGAACTTGTCAGTTATGCTTCCCTGGTGGCTCAGACAGTAAAGAATCTGCCTGCAATGCAGGAGACCTGGGTTCGGTCCCTGGATCAGGAAGATCCCTTGGAGAAAGGAATGGCAGTCCTCTCCAGTGTTCTTGTCTGGAGAATTCCATGGACAGAGGAGCCTGGAGGGCTATAGTCCATAGGGTCACAAAGAATCGGACAGGACTGAGTGACTTTCACTTTCTTTACCCATAGGGGAAGTCAAGTGGTCAATCCATTGGCTACCAACCAAGAATCTGTATTAATATGGCATGCTGTTAAATGTTCTTATTTTAGAGCCTGATATACTGTGTGTAAATCAGCGAATTGACTTGTTCAGTTGCTGAATCCTTTCTGACTCTTTGTGACCCAGGGACTGCAGCATGCCAGGCTTCCCTGTCCTTCACTATCTCCCGGAGTTTGCTCAAACTCCTGTCCATTGAGTTGATGATGCAAATTGACTGTTCTTGGTATAATTCTTTTCTGCCTCTGGAAATTTCCTATTCCAGAAACTAAGGTCACTTTTTTGTAGTTTTCACCATAAGCTCCAATTAGCATACAGTTCAGTGATATATATATGTAATTTTGTTTCTCCTACTTGTAGCTTATAGGGTGTTTAATCTCTATCCTAAAATAGATTACTGAGATAAGTTTTAGAATAATTCACTTCAACTTTTCAGCAATAAAACATAATAGCAAGAAACTATCACTATCTGGGAAATGGGTCTTGGTCAATATGGATTTCAATTAACAAAACTAGAATTTAATACTCATCAACACATAAAAGTTTTTTTTGTGAGGGCATTAACCTTGCAGCCAGAGAAGGCTTTATTCCTTCAAATAAGAAATGAGGTTTGTCAGGGAGCCTAGAAAAGCCAACTGGCTACCTCAGATTTACCATTGCCCTGAGTTTTTTATTTACATCTATTGTTTGTGTGGGTATTGCTCAGTCATTCACTTGTGTCAGACTCTTTACAAACCCATGGACTGTAGCCTGCCAGGCTTCTCTGTCCTTGGAATTTCCCAGGCAAGTATAGTGGAGTGGGCTGCCATTTCCTTCTCTAGGGCATCTTCCTGACCCAGAGATCAAACCCGTTTCTCTTGTTTCTCCTGCACTGGCAGGTGGGTTCTTTATCACTGCACTACTCCAGTGTTCTTGCCTGGAGAATCCCAGGGACAGGGGAGCTTGGTGGGCTGCCGTCTATGGGGTCGCACAGAGTCGGACACGACTGAAGTGACTTACCTTACCTTACCTATTGTTTACCCATTTTAAATTCCTTGATTTTCGGGTTGACTGTTTGGGGGTTGATTACTACCTTGTCCTAAGTGATCTCTGGTGGCCTTGACTTGTAGTGGCTGGAAGCAGGGCTTTGGTCCAGGCCAGAGATTGAGGTCAGGTCATGGTGGTGAGAGCACCGAATCCTAACTACTAGTCCAGTGGTCAGTGAGAAGGCCCTGGCTTCTTGGCTTTGCAGAAAAGAATTTCCATAAAGAAGGGAAAGTAGTGAAACAAGCAAAGTGTTAGGAGAAAAAGAGTAACGTACATGTGAATAGGCACATGGGCAGGCTCAGAGAGAAAGTTGCTGAGTCGCTTGTATGGTTTTGATAATAAAATATTTTTCTTAATTTATTACAGATGTAAAAGATTTTTATATACTGATTTTTTCCTACAAACTTTTTAAGCTCATTTATTAATTTTAAGAAATAATAGGGGTTTTTGTATTTTCTACATATACAATCATATAATTAGAAAATAATGATTTTTTTTCACTTCAATTCTTATATCATTTACATTTTTCCTTATCTTATTTTCCTGTATAATTTCCTGTATAATTCAGTATAAATTCCAGTATAATATCAAGTAAGAGTGACTAAAGCAGGGGTTCTTTCCTTCTTTAACTAATTCACTAAGAATGAATGAATATTGAATTTTAATCAAATCTTTCTTCTGCATCTGTTGAGAAGATACGTGTTTTCTTTTTCAATCTATTAATATAACTGATTTCTTAGTGTTAAATGAAACTGATGTTCCTGGGATAAACTTAATCATGTGTTATTTTATTTATTGCTGAACTCAGTTTTCTAATATGTGCATTTAATTCTGTCACTTTCCCTCTACTGCTTTAACTACATTCCACAAGTTTTAATATGAAGTATTAACTTCTGTATCTTTTCTACTTTCAATTGTCATATAATTTTACCCATGAATTATTTTAAATTATGCCTCCAAATTTTCAAACATAGGGGAATTTTCCAGCTATCTTTTTATTTTTGCTTTCCAACTTGATTTCCCTGCAGTGGGAGAACATATTCTATATGATTTAAATCCTTCAAAATTTGAGATTTGCTTTATGTCTCATTACATGTTCAATTTTTATGTGTTTCATGTGTACTTTAAAGAATATGTATTCTGTACTTGTTCGGTGCTTTTTTCATATAAAGACAATACATTTTCTTTCTAATTCTTTTTGTTCTAATCTTCTGTATTCTTTGCCATTTTATTCTACAAGCAAGGTATAGTGAAATCTCCCACTATTTCTGTAGGTTTGCAAATTTTTCCTTATAGTTCACTTTTTGCTTTATATAGTCTAGGCCATGTTCTTTAGAAGCATACAGATTCACAACTGTTATATATTCCTGGTGAACTGAACTTTTATCATTATGAAATATACATCTTTTCTCCCTAGTAATACTTTTTATCTTTGATATTATTAAGCTATACCAGCTTTCTTTGGGTATGTTTATACGTGGAATATACTTCTCTCTTATTTTCAGGTTTCAAATTGGAATACTAATAAAATGTTGTTTTTTAGGTTCTACTTTCAGATGTCTGGAGGATCTTACAAAACTGGGATCATCTTGATCCAACATTAGGCTTGAGGCTTTCTCAGTCACCCCAATGGCTCAAAGTGCAGTTACAGTCCATATAAGGGTGGTGTTGCCATTGTCTGTTTCTGTGTAATAAGCTACAGTAAAATTTAGTAGCTTAAACCAGTATTTTATTTTTCTGCCTATAATGTTGTCAATTGGGTTGGACTGTGTGAGAACAGTTTTTTCTTTGCTCTTTTTGGCTTTGACTGGAACTGAAGGATCTGCTTCCAGGATGGCTTCCCTGACCTGCTGATAAGTTGGTGCTTCCGTGGTGGAAGCTCAGTGAGGGCTGTTGGCTGGGAACTCTGCTCCCCTCCATGTGGCTTCTCCACATGGCTGGGTAAGATGCCTCACAGCAAGATAATGTCATGGTAGTAGTCATACTTCTCAAATGTTGTCAAAAGTAGAAGTTGCTAGGCCTTGTTGTGATTTAGGTAATCCTCACTTCCATTACTTTCTATTAGTTAAATCAGGTCAGAAAGCCAGCCCAAATTCAAGAACACTACTCAAGGATAGAATGCCAAGGGGATATGGTTTACGGAGGACTACCAGAGTAATTGTCAACCACAGATGGTTTCCTTCCATTTTGCCGTTTCCCCTGGGCTGCAGCACTTTGGCGTCTAAATAGAACTGCAGGATTTCCATTCATGTAGGGCCAGTGTCCAGGTTTGTTCTCCCTTCTCTGAAGATTAAGTCCCGCTCAGCCTCTCAGCTTCTCTTCTCCTATATTGTGACCTAGTCGTCAGCAGTATTCCCTTCTTTCAACTGTATGTTAGCTCCACAAAGAGCTTTTGACCACTGTTATATGAATGAGTCTCTGTGTAATAATTTATTGTTTATTTCTTTGCTGTAGACTGACACCCATTAGCTCAAAAGCCTGTCAGTGCCATACTCAAATTTCTACACAATCAGTTATTTTTTTATTAACTTTTTTGGCCATACTGCGAGACTTGTGGGATCTTAGTTGCCTGACCAGGGATTGAAGCCAGGGCTTCGGTGGTGAGAGCACAGAGTCCTAATCACTGTACCGCCAAGGAATTCCCTCAGTTAATTTTAAAATAACCCCAACAAGTAGGTTGTTAGCCATTTAGAGCCTATATGCTTTACATATCTGCAAGATTCACCCCACGTCTGCCAGTCATTGGTAAGAGAGTTTTGTGGTTGTGAGACTTCAAACTGGTGTGGCCCTTGGAACTCTCTGACTCAGAAACTCCCCACTCTGGTCCTGAGTGACATCACTTAGATACGTAACCCCCTTTCCAACCTTCTTCTCGCCTGGGTGTTCCCTTGGCCTCCTGCCTTTCGGCGGTAACCTCCATGCCATACACCTCTGGATGGTCTCATGCTGTCAGAGACTTCCCCTCTCGTGCAGCCCTGCTCAGGCACCACCCAGTGAAACCTGTTGTGTTACTAGCTCTCATGATTGTATTTTTCCCCTTGATCAGCCCCCGAGTCTCTCAAACCGCCAGTTTTCCTCCTCACAAGGCACTTTAGTATAATAAGCTGCTGAGAGAAAGCTGAAACAAGAGTGTAAGTGGGACTCAAGGAAGCTGGAGCCACTGGGCCAGGATTGGTGTGTAGAGTCAAGGAAGTGAAATGAAGTGAAAGCCGCTCAGTCATGTCTGACTCTTTGCGATCCCATGGACTATACAGGCCATGGAATTCTCCAGGCCGGAATACTGGAGTGGGTAGCCTTGCCCTTCTCCAGGGGATCTTCCCAGCCCAGGAATCGAACCCAGGTCTCCCGCATTGCAGACGGATTGTTTACCAGCTGAGCCTCAAGAGTCAAGGAACAGAATAGCAAAGAATGATGCCAGTACCACCCCTACTGTGTAATTGTTTCCGAAACACCGGCTGCCATATGATTCAAGTGTATGATTCAAGTACTTTGACTACCCAGGCAGGCTTCACCCAGGGCCCTCTGAAGGCCACATTACACAGTGCTACGATTTCCTCACATTTACAGACGGAGTATCTGAGCAGCTCACCCCAGCAATGGTTCATGTTTTCTCCAGTTTTCTGGGATCTACAGTCACATTCACGATTCAAGACAAGTTGCATGAGATAAGACTGGTTATCTCATTGTGATGATCTATTTTCTCATTGTGATTATCTGCTAGTGATAATCTGTTTGAGAGAATCAGTCTTTTCTCTCGTAACAGAATCACATTGAGAGTCCAGTGCTGACCCCTAGTGGCGGTTGAGACAGCGATCCCGTACTTAAAATGATCCTTTGCGGGATTTTTACTTGACTCCGTGAGGCATTATGCTTGTCATTTCTCATTGTGAGACTTAAAAGTTTTTAAAGTTCAAATGCCAATTGATAGAGTCTTGTTTTAGATAGTTTTCTGATCATTACAATTCTTTTCTATGACTAATTTTAAGAGCAGCTCTTTACCCTCCTTAATAAAATAGAATAGACCGTAATATTTGTGCAAACACAGTAGATAAAATGTGGCCAATATTAGAAGTATTTATCTATACCAATCATAAAAATACTACTTTAGGGACTTGAAGTTCAGACACCAGTGGGCCTCTGACAGCCTTCAGTGGGCCACCAGGATTGTGTGCTATATTTAATCCTTTTCCTCCATAGCCCACCATCTCACCTAGGACTTGAGAGCTGCATATAATACAGGATGTATCTGTATCTGGCTCAGATACAGAAGATTTCAGGGCCTTGGGCTGCCATCTATGGGGTCGCACAGAGTTGGACACGACTTAGTGGAAGTGACTTAGCAGCAGCAGCAAGAGGCTTTCCAGGTGCTCAGTGGTAAAGAATCTGCTTGCCAGTGTGGACACAGAAGACTCGGGTTTGATCCCTGGGTCGGGAAGATCCCCTCGAGAAGGAAATGGCAACCCACTCCAGTATTCTTGCCTGGAGAATTCCATGGACAGAGGAGCCTGGCAGGCTACAGTCCACGGGGTCACAAAGAGTTAGACTCAACTAAGCGATTAACACTTATTCTTTTAGACTGTCCATTTCACTGAGTCAGTTTCCTTGACTAGACAAACTCAACCTCATGCAGGGTCATACTCTTGTAGTGCTACTCAAATCATTTACATACAATTTCTTAAAAGCTCTGATTTCCTGACATACCTCCAGGAAGATATGACACTCTAGCCATCCACTGCTTCCATTCCTATTTCTGGGAGACCAGTATTGCTGGAGAGGATTGCAAAAACATGCAAACCAGGGACAGTAAAGGTACAGGGCTTCCCACCTCACTGGCCTTTCATGCTGCTTGCCAGTCCTGTTGCTTGACCTCAGTAAGTTCCCTTTCAAGTCTCCCATGGCAGGTGTTCAAGTTTTGCCACTTCTTGATTCCTCTTCCTCATTCCCACACCCCTCTCCACAAGAAACCTCATTTCCTACTTCAAAGGGATTAAGAGGTCATTAGAAAGAAACTCCTTCACACACTTTTATTTCTATACTTATGCATAATTGCACTCATCTTTCCCTCCTCCTTTTATTTAGAGAAAAGAAGACCCTCTCCTTTTTAAAATTAAAATTTCCAGTGTATTCTAGAATCTGTTTAACTGTGCACCTTCCTAAATCCTGGTCCATCAGTCATCAATCCCTACCCCCAACTCCAGTATCTTCAATAATGTCTCCATTAGCTCCTGCTCAGCAAGCAAACACACTCATCATTTTTTATAAAAGGAAACTATTTTTTTTTGTCCTTACCTCCCCTTCAAACTATTGGACTGTTAATTATCTCCTCTTTCTCTTCCCCTTGTGTACACATGCTAAGTTGTTGCAGTCGTGTCTGACTTTTTGCAACTCTATGGACTATAGCCTGCCAGGCTCCTCTGTCCATGGAATTTTCCAAGCAAGAATACTGGAATGGATTGCCATTTCCCTCTCCAGGGGATCTTCCTGACCCAGAGATCTAACCCAGGTTTCCTGCATTGCAAATGGATTCTTTACCACTGAGCCATTGGGAAGCCCCTTTTCTCCTCTGCCTACCCGTTAAATCAGTGGTTTTCAACATCTGGTATTAACAGTCATCTGTGAAGGGGTTTTCTTTTTAAAAACTCACATGTCATGTCATAGATCTTTCTTTCTTTTTCTTTGTCTAGAGGTTTTTTTTTAACCTTGCAAAACTGAAATTCTGTATGTATTAAACAACTTCCCAATACCTCCTCCCTGGAAACCACAATTCTGTGTTGTTTCTGTGAACTTGACTGCTTTAGACAGAAATTTGTTTTTGTTTTGTTTAACATATAGATGAATTACTAGCTTCAAAGCTATCTAACACTTTCTCAACAGCTTTGTTGGAATGCTATCATGCTACTAATTATTTGATGCTTTTTCCCCCTATGGTAAATAGTTAAGCGCATCGTACAACATTAATGGCAAAGCATTATACACATACAACATAAAGTTATGGCAATTTGATCTCTATTAAAACATTTAAGCCTGTTCTTTTCGTTTTTTTATTTTGTATTTTTCTTCAGGACTTATTTCATTTTATAACTGGAAGTTTGTAACTTTGGACCATCTCAACCCACTTCACCCAGCCCCAGCGTCCACTCTTACAACCACCAGTCTGCTGTCTGTATCTATGAGTTTGGGGGGTTTTTTAGATTCTACGTTTAAGTGAGATCACACATTTTTTTGTCTTTGAGTTTTTCACTTAGCATAATGCCCTCGAGGTCTATTCATGTTGTCAGAAACGGCAAGCTTTCTCTCTTTTTCATGCCTGAATAATATTCTCTTGAATATATACCACATTTTCTTTATCCATTTATCCATTGAAGGACACTTGGGTTGTTTCCATGTCTTGACTACTATAAATAGTGCTGCAGTTAACATGGGTACAGATATCCTTTCAAGTTAGTGTTTTTGCTTTCTTTAGATAAATATTGAGAAGTAGAATTGCTGGATCAGATGGTAGTTCTATTTTTAATTTTTTTTAAGAACCACTATACTGTTTTCCCTAGTGGCTACACCAAATTTTATTTCCACTGCATAAGAATTCCCTTTTCTCCACGTCCTCGCCAACAGTTGTTATTTCTTATCTTTTTGAAAACAGTCCTCCTAACAGGTGTGAGGTGGTATTTCCTTATGGTTTTGATTTGCATTTCCGTGATGACCGGTGATGTTGAGCACCCTTTCATGTGCCTGTTGGCCATCTGCACTTCCTCCTTGCAACAAAGTCTATTCAGTTCTTCTGCCCACTTTTCAATCAGGTTGTTTATTTCTTTGATGTTGAGTTGTATGATATATGCAGTTGTTTTTTAAATCAGGTGGGAAAAAATAGGAATTGCAAACAGATTAATTTGTTTTCTATATTTACCTATGAAGTTACTTTTATTGGTGTCCACTAAGTCTTCATGTGGATTCAAGTTACTGACTAGTGTATTTGCATTTCAGCCTGAAGGACTCCTTTTAGGATTTCTTATAGGGGAAGTCTACTAATGACACAGTTATTTATTTATCTAGAAACATCTTGATTTCTCTTTCATTTTTGAGGGATTATTTTGGTAAATATAGAATTATTGGTTGACATATATATTTTTTCAGCCTTTGAATATATTGGTCTACTGCCTTCTGGCCTCATAGTTTATAGTGAGAAATCAGTTGTTGATCTCATTGAGGACTGTTTATAAATGATTCATTTTTCTCTCATTGCTTTCAACATACTATTTGGCTTTGAATAGTGGTTTATGAGGTATCTCAGTGAGGATTTTCTTGAGTTTATCTAATTAGAAATTATGGAATTTCTTGGATATGTAGATTAATTTTTTTTTAATTTGGAAATTTTTAGCCATTATTTCTTCAAATATTCTTCTTTCCCCTTTCTCTTTCTTCTCTTCTCTGGGACTCATATGTATATGTTGGTGTGCATGATGGTATATGTGGAGAAATTGATCTATCTTCAACTTCATTGGTTCTTTCTTCTGCCTGCTCATATCTACTATTAAATTCTCTAGTGAATTTTTCATTTTAGTTATTGTAATTTTCAGCTAACTCTGGAATTTCTATTTTTGTTCATTTATATAATTTTTGTTATTAATATTCAGTATGTGATGAGATACCATTTTCATCTTTCCTTTAGTTCTTCAGATAAGATTTTCTTTATCCTTTGACATATTAGCTTATTTAAAGTCTTTGTCTAACATGTCCAAATTTGGAGCTTTCTCGGGGACAGGTGCTATTGATTATTTTTCACCCTGCATATGGGCCTTATTATCTTGCTTTTTGTTTTTGCATGGCTCATAATATTTTGTTTTGAAAACTGGACATTTTGAATAGTATAATCTGGCAACTGTACATATCAGATTCTGTTCTTTCTCTATGGTTTTCCGTTGTTAACTTGTGGTAGTTATTGTTTAGTAACATTTCCAACCTAGTTTTATCAAGTCTGTATTCTTAGTCATGTATGGCCACTGAAGTCTCTATTCCATTAGCTTGATGATCAGATAAGGATTAAACCAATTTTCTTACACATTTGGAACCAAAGATCACTCAGTCTTTGCAGATGGGCTCTGTGTGTGTCTCTTAGGACACACCTTAAGCACTCAGCTAGGCAGTTTACAACTGTGCCTTATAACAGCCTTCACTTCCTGCTTGCACATCTCTTCAAGGTCAGCCAGAAGTGAGACCCTAGGGCTTTCTTGGGTCTTTTCTGAGCATATGCAGAGCCCTGAGCATGAGAGTAGCTTATAGATTCCCAGAAATATGTCAGAGCTTTCCAAAGCCCTTTTTCCCCAAAGCATCTCATTCCTCAGCCTTTCCTCCCAAGTTTCTTTAGTGAGTCTACTGTTACCCCAACTGTTAGCCTTACTTCAGGCAGCAATGACTACAAATTTGCCCATAAATGTTTTCAACAAATCCCCCCCCCCCACTCCTTTTCATGGCAACTTTAGCACTGGATGAGTTTTGATTTAGGTGAGATGAAACAAACCTCTTAAATAGGTCTTCCTGAAAGCCACCAGACAGATCATCCACTGACAGTTATTTGCAAATGAAGTCCTTCCTGCTTCTTGTAGTACCAGGACTACCATGAATGCAGGCAGTTTATTTTCAAGGTTACAACTGAGCACAGGAGCAAGTTGTGGGACTAGGATAATTTAAAATGCCATGAAATTCACTGTTCTTCCCATGATTCAACTTAGTTAAAAATAAGTACACCCCAGTTGCCACAAGCTTTTGTACACTTTCCAGATTCTGAAAAGGTTGATTCTAATAGTTTTGATAGTTGAAAAATCTTTCAGATTTTTAGTTGTTTTTATGGTGAAGCAGACTTTAGGAGTCCCTTATTCAACTATTTCCAGTGATATCATCACTTATCAATAGTTTTAATACATATACGAATTTCAGTAAAATGCATTTTTAAAGTTTATAGAAAACATTTCTTTGAAAGTATACTTTTATACTTTACGCTTCTGTTTCAAGAATACTGATAGACAAAGCAGATTTAAGGAACATTTTGGCACCTAAAAGATGTAGCAACGTCCAATGAGGAAAACAATGTTAGTTTTGTACCATCATACTCTTGCTTTTGTAGCTCAGTCGGTAAAAGAATCTGCCTGCAATGCAGGAGACCTGGGTTCGATTCCTGGGTCAGGAAGATCCCCTGGAGAAGGAAATGGCAATCCACTCCAGTATCCTTGCCTGGAAAATCCCATAGACAGAGGAGCCTGGCAGGCTACAGTCCACGGGGTTGCAAGAGTCGGACATGACTTAGCGACTAAACCACCAAACCACCACTCTTGCTTTCACATTTACATCTACATAATTTCTTTCACGGAGAAGGCAATGGCACCTTACTCCAGTACTCTTGCCTGGAAAATCCCATGGACGGAGGAGCCTGGTGGGCTGCAGTCCATGGGGTCGCTGAGTTGGACATGACTGAGCGACTTCACTTTCACTTTTCACTTTCATGCATTGGAGAAGGAAATGGCAACCCACTCCAGTGTTCTTGCCTGGAGAATCCCAGGGACGGGGGAGCCTGGTGGGCTGCCGTCTATGGGATCACACAGAGTCGGACACGACTGAAGTTACTTAGCAGTAATTTCTTTCAATTGCTATATTGTGTTTTTTGGCTTGAGGACCATTGCTCAAGCCGCCAGGAAAACAAGCATTGCTTTGTCATACTGATTTACTCATTTATACTTTTCATGCCTGTATTTATTTGTACTTAGTCACTCAATCATGTCGTACGCTTTATGGCCCCATGGACCATAGCCTGCCATGCTCCTCTGTCCATGGAATTTTCCAGAAGAATACTGACGTGGATTACCACTTCCTATTCCAGGGCATCTTCCCCACCTGGGGATAGAACCAGCATCTCCTGCATTGCAGGCGGCTTCTTTTACTGCTGACCAACAGGGAAGCCAGTGTAAATTGTTCTAAAATTGGTGTAATTTGTCCTAAAATTAAGTCTGCATTAAGTTTCTTGTGGAAGACTTCTCTAATCCTTGGTCCACATCAGCCTTGTTATATACTCTCATGGAACTATCCTTTTTTCCTTTAGATCTCCTTATCTTATCAGTAATTACACACTCATTTTTGTCACCATTTGATTAATTCTTGTCTCCTCCATTAGGTTACATGAGATCAGTGACTATGGTTTGCTTAGAATTGTACCCCCAGAACCTACCATAATGCCTGGAACAGAAATGAATAATGGCATGAAGCATTCACTTTCATTAAATGATTGATATGAATTCTATGCTCAAATTAATCTATTCCCCTGCACCACAATTTCCCTTGTTTTGCTTGTTGTTTAATATGTATCTTTTAAACCTTACTAAATCTAACTCTTTATAAGTTAACCTCTTTAAATGGCACAAAATTTGTATTTACAGATATGTATCAATTAGAGAAAGCAATGGCATTAGAGAAAAAGACATTAGAGAAAGAAATGGCAACCCACCCCAGTATTCTTGCCTGGAAATCCCATGGACACAAGAGTCAGACACAACTTAGTGACTAAACCACTACCACCATCAGTAGACATAGATACAGAAATCAGTTCAGTTCAGTCACTCAGTCATGTCCAACTCTTTGAGACCCCATGGACTGCAGCACGACAGGCTTCCCTGTCCATCACCAACTCCCGGAGTTCATTTCCATTGAGTTGGTGATGCCATCCAACCATCTCATCCTCTATTGTGCCCTTCTCCTCCCACCTTCATCTTTCCCAGCATCAGGGTCTTTTCCAATGAGTCAGTTCTTCACAGCAGGTGGTCAAAGTGTTAAAGCTTCAGCATCAGTCCTTCCAATGAATATACAGGACTGATTTCCTTTAGGGCTAGCTGGTTTGAGCTCCTTGCTGTCCAAGGGACTCTCAAGAGTCTTCTCCAACACTACAGTTCAACAGCATCAGTTCTTTGGTGCTCAGCTTTCTTTATGGTCCAACTCTCACATCCATACTTGACTACTGGATTACTACCATATGGACTACTACTATAGCTTTGATTATACAGACCTTTGTCAGTGAAGTAATGTCTCTGCTTTTTAATATTCTATAGGTTGATTATAGCTTTTCTTCCAGGGAGCAAGCGTCTTTTAATTTCATGGCTGCGGTCATCATCTGCAGTGATTTTGGAGACCAAGAAAATAAAGTCTCTCACTGTTTCCATTGTTTCCCCATCTATTTGCCATGAAGTGATGGGACCAGATACCATGATCTTAGTTTTTTTGTTTGTTTGTTTGTTTTACTTTGATTTTATTTTATTTTTAAACTTTACATAATTGTATTAGTTTTGCCAAATATCAAAATGAATCCACCGCAGGTATACATGTGTTCCCCATCCTGAACCCTCCTCCCTCCCCATACCATCCCTCTGGGTCGTCCCAGTGCACTAGCCCCAAGCATCCAGTATCATGATCTTAGTTTTTTGAATGTTGAATTTTAAGCCAACTTTTTCACTCTCCTCTTTCACTTTCATCAGGAGGTTCTTTAGTTCCTCTTTGCTTTCTACCATAAGGGTGGTGTCATCTGCATATCTGCGGTTATTGATATTTCTCCCTGCAATCTTGATTCTAGCTTGTACTTCATCCAACCCAGCATTTCACATGGTGTACTCTGCATACAAGTGAAATAAGCAAGGTGACAATATATAGCCTTAACATATTCCTTTCCCTATTTGGAACCAGTCTGTTGTTCCATATTCAGTTCTAACTGTTGCTTCTTGACCTGCATACAGATTTCTCAGGAGGCAGGTCAGGTGGTCTGGTATTCCCATCTCTTTCAGAATTTTCCACAGTTTGTTTGGATCCATACAATCAAAGGTGTTAGTGTAGTCAATGAAGCAGAAATAGGTGTTTCTCTGGAACTCTTTTGCTTTTTCTATGATCCAATAGATGATGGAAATTTGATCTCTGGTTCCTCTGCCTTTTCTAAATCCAGTTTAAACACTTGGAAGTTCTCATTTCCAGTACTTTTGAAGGCTGGCTTGGAGAATTTTGAGCATTACTTTACTAGCATGTGAGATGAGTGCAATTGTGCAGTAGTTTGAGCATTCTTTGGCATTGCCTTTCTTTGGGATTGGAATGAAAACTGACCTTTTCCAGTCCTGAGGCCACTGCTGAGTTTTCCAAATTTGCTGGCATATTGAGTGCAACACTTTCACAGCATCATCTTTTAGGATCTGAAATAGCTCAGCTGGTATTCCATCATGGTGAGAGATGAATATACATATCTAGATATAGAAATAGATATGTATATTCATCTCTCACAGTGTAATATAATAAGTATTCAAAAGTAAACAGGTATTGAGTGAATGAGTGAGTGGGGAAAAAAATCATTGATCATAATGATTCTAGAGCCCAAGAATAATCAAAATAGATGCTGCATGAAGAATGAAGAGAATCAAGTTAGTTCAACTTGATCAAGTTATATCAAGTTCAACTAAGAGGAAGAACCAAGAGGATCTGCTACAGGAGAAGGGAAGTTCTTACTGACCTGGAGGATCACTCTGGCATAGCCTCATCTACTCTTCTTTTCAGTGGAAGGTTTTAGAATTCAGGAAGCAAATTAGTGCTTGATAGAGATTAATTTCAATTTATTTTGTGAGCTTGAATCATCACTTTGCCTTGTAAATATTTACAATTCTTCTATTAGCTATGCACTCCCCTGACATTTAAACTTTATTCATAAGCACCTCTATTATGACCTGTAATTGCTGATAAAGATGGGTAAAAGCACCACATATTGGGGTTACCACAGATCTCTATGGAAATGACAATCTTTCCTGCCTCTTGTGAAACACCATTTGCCTCACTTCGGTCTTGGCTGAGGCAACTCACCTCTTCAGAGGTGGAAGACAATTTCCAGAAAGTTCCAGGTGAAGTTGAATGAAACAGAAGAATCAACTGAGTCCGTGCTACCTTGGGAACCAAGATTTTGGTACCTTGTCTACAAGGAGAAATTAAGCTCATCCATGGACAAAGAGACCCAGGTGCTAACGTACAAATGATTCATTCTGATTCTGTGGTTCTCTGAGGACTTAAGAAAGAGCTCAGTCTTTGATTTCTCCTCTAGTTGGCCAACCATGTGTTAGGCTCTTGTGCATAAACACCATGGAGACCAAGCAGCCTTCTTTTCGACCATCTTAAGTTTGTTTTTACCTAACTTCACATGAGTGAAGTTAGTACACATGTAGTAACTTCACATCAGTGTACACATCAGTGTAAATAAAAACTACCGTTTAAGTTACAGATGAGATTGTGACTACTCAAGACTTAGATTCTCTAAATTGCACAGCTGGCTCTATTTTCTAGTTTTCCATTCACTATTGTCTGTCTCCTCCTTCACCAGCTTCCTAACTCAAAAATGTTGTTGGTTCAGAGGTGCTGCTTAAATTAGGCAAGAGGGAAAAGCATGTCTGTTTAAAGCTGCAGCAAATATGAGAAAGATGGGTGAATACTTAACCATTCCGGGTGTATCCAAACTTTAAAAGATTAACTCAAGTAAGTCTTCTTCAGACAGCTTGAAAAAGGGGGAGTAAAGACTTTTAGGAAGTGGGAGAATGGGGGGAAATCTTCCTTCATCTTATGAAACCCTGTTGGGATCAAGTGACATGACCCAGTTATGGGAAAATTGGATTAAATAAGGCTTAGACTTCAAACTCCTGGGAATTATGGTGGCTGAGATGGTAAAGAATCTACCTGCAATGATCTGAGTTTGATCCCTGGGTTGGGAAGATCCCCTGGAGAAGGAAATGGCAACCCACTCCAGTATTCTTGCCTGGAGAATCCGATGGACAGAGGAGCTACAGTCCATAGGGTCGCAAAGAGTCAGACATGACTGAGTGACTAACACTTTTTTTCACTTTTTCAGACTTCAGACTCTTAAGAGTTATTACACTCCATGATACCAAAAGCAGATTTATTTCATAAGGAAGGCCCTGGATAAGACTCATGGCACAAACCTGAAACTACCACAACATTGTTAATTGGCTATACCCCCAATATAAAATAAAAAGTTCAACGTTTGAAAAAAAAAAGACTCATAGCATAATCTCATTCCATGATGTGGCACTTTTTACATGGTACAGAAACTCACCTTATGCTAGATAAATGGTTTTTGAACAGTAGCACCAAATAGCAGGATAATTTCAGACTTTTAAGGATAATGAGAGTATCTGTCCATTCATAATAGTACCTGGTACATTAATTGTGGTTTTCCACAAAGGGCTCCATGCACTTTGAAAAAATGATCTCTTCACAAAGTCTCAGTGAGGCAAGAGCTTTTGGTACATTGTGGCTTGACGCAGTAGAAACCTTCCTCTTGTCATACTCCTTGATGTCCTTTGAGAAAGCTGGGGGCTCCAATTTATCAGGTGACTAATGAAACATGACTGTACTCATAATGCAGGAAAAACAATGATATGGGGAAAAGAGACGGTTTATTCACAGAAAAGTTCTAGGACAAAGATTTCTAAATAGACCTAGAAAGGGACTGAGAGAGATCTGTGAGGCTTCTGTCTATGATACTCTCTTAAAAATAAAGAGCTAAAGATATTGATAATTTCCCATCCAACTCTGTACCCCCTCTCTTTGAGAACATTACCACTTCTCCTTCCCATAGAGTTGGATCCCACAGTCCTTGCTAAGTGGTAATGGGGATTTGTGATTTCAGATCTCTAGTCTGAGCCAGGCATGCGTGGGTGAGCATCTGATCTAGCTGAGCCCATTAGCTACTTGCTCAGGAATTGAGAATTGGGACCTAGCAAAGCTGAAAAGTGGATAAGAACCAAAACAGTTCTCCTCTTCCCACCTCTGTCTACCTTTATGGGACTATGGAAAACATTCTGTTTCCTTCTCTGAGAAGCTCTAAGTTGGTTTAAAAAGGAAGCCTTGATGGAAAACAACCTAAATATCCATTGACAGAGAAAGGATTCATTCACCGTTTGGCTATACAGCACTGTGAAAACAATGAAACTGCCTTATGAACTGATCATTTCTTAGAATGATCTCCAAGATATATTAGAAAAGAATGCAACACACAAGATAGGAATGATAGTACATCACCATTTGTATAACAAGAAAGGGAAAATTTAACATACTTAGACCATTTACATTTAATTACTAATACGTAAGTCCGTCATTTTACCAGTTGATTTCTGCTTGTTTCCTCTATTTCTCATTTCCCCATTTCCCTTTTCTTGTCTTCCTGGGCATTATTTGAACATTTTTAAGGATTCCATCTTGATTTACTTGTAGTACTTTTTGGAGTCTATTAATTTGTCCACTCTTTTTAGTGGTTGGGTATATATTTATCACAGTCTACTGATAGCAGTGTTTTACCAATTTGAGTGATGTGCAGAAGCTTTACTCCCATTTAGATCCCATTATCCTCTCCACTGTAAATGTCATTGTCTTGAATATCAAATGGTGCTAAAAGATTTTTATGGGTTTTTCAGGTAGCTCAGATGGTAAAGAATCTGGCTGCAATTCAGGAGACCTGGGTTTGATCCCTGGGTTGGGAAGATCTCCTGTAGGAGGGCATGGCAACCCGCTCCAGTATTCTTGCCTGGAGAATCACATGTAGAGAGGAGCCTGGCAAACTATAGTCCATGGGGTCGCAAAGAGTTGGACACAACTGAATGACTAAGCACACATAATTTTTATACCAATCATAATACATAATTTTAAAAACTTATGAGAAGGTAGTCAATTGTATTTACCCATATTTCTGTAGTCCCTGGGGTTGCAAACAGTCGGACTGAGCAACTGAACAACAACAGTATTTCTGTGTCCTTCATGTTCTTTCTTCCTTTCAGATCCAAGATTCCTTCTTTTATCATTTTTTTTTCTTTTGAAGAACACCCTTTAGCCATTCTTTGAGTAGATCTGCTAGTGATTAATTGTTTTAGTTTTCCTTAATCTGAGAATGACTTCAATTCCTGAAGTATATAATGGGAAAGACTAGAGATCTCTTCAAGAAAATTAGAGATACCAAGGGAACATTTCATGCAAAAATGGGCACAATAAAGGACAGAAATGATATGGACCTAACAGAAGCAGAAGATCTCAAAGGAGGTGGCAAGAATACACAGAAATAGCCAAAAAATATTTTCATAACCCAGATAATCACAATGGTATGATCACTCACCTAGAGCCAGACAGCTTGGAATGTAAAGTCAAGTGGGCCTTAGGAAGCATCACCACAAACAAAGCCAGTGGAGGTGATGGAATTCCAGTTGAGCTATTTCAAATAGAAGATGATGCTGTGAAAGTGCTGCACTCAATATGCCAGCAAATTTGGAAAACTCAGCAGTGGCCACAGAACTGGAAAAGTTCAATTTTCATTCCAATCCCAAAGAAAGGCAATGCCAAAGAATGCTCAAATTACCACACAGTTGCATTCATCTCATACACTAGTAAAATAATGCTCAAAATTCTCCAAGCCAGTCTTTAACAGCACATGAACCATGAACTTCCAGATGTTCAAGCTGGATTTAGAAAAGGCAGAGGAACCAGAAATCAAATTGCCAACATCCATTGGATCATAGAAAAAGCAAGAGAGTTCCAGAAAAACATCTACTTCTGCTTTACTGATTATGCCAAACAAACTGTGGAAAATTCTTCAAGAGATGGGATAGCCAGACCACCTGACCTGCCTCTTGAGAAATCTGTATGCAGGTCAGGAAGCAATAGTTAGATCTGAACATGGAACAACAGACTGGTTCCAAATAGGAAAAGGAGTACGTCAAGGCTGTATATTGCCACCCTGCTTATTTAACTTATATGCAGAGTACATCATGAGAAATGCTGGGCTGGATGAAGCACAAGCTGGAATCAAGATTCCCAGGAGAAATATCAATAATCTCAGATGTGCAGATGACACTACCCTTATGGCAGAAAGTGAAGAAGAACTAAAGACCCTCTTGATGAAAGTGAAAGAGGAGAGTGAAAAGGTTGGCCTAAAAGTCAACATTCAGAAAACTAAGATCATGGCATCTGGTCCCATCACTTCATGGGAAATCAATGGGAAAACAGTGGAAACAGTGTCGGACTTTATTTTCTTGGGCTCCAAAATCACTGCAGATGGTGATGACTGCAGCCATGAAATTAAAAGACACTTACTCCCTGGAAGAAAATCTATGACCAACCTAGACAGCATATTAAAAAGCAGAGACATTACTTTGCCAACAAAGGTCCGTCTAGTCAAGGCTATGGTTTTTCCTGTGGTCATGTATGGATGTGAGAGTTGGACTGTAAAGAATGCTGAGCACTGAAGAATTGATGCTTTTGAACTGTGGTGTTGGAGAAGACTCTTGAGAGTCCCTTGGACTGCAAGGAGATCCAACCAGCCCATCCTAAAGGAAATCAGTCCTGAATATTCATTGGAAGGATTGATGCTGAAGCTGAGACTCCAGTGCTTTGGCCACCTGATTCAAAGATCTGATTCACCAAAAAAAAAAAAAACAAAGATCTGATTCATTTGAAAAGACCCTGATGCTGGGAAAGATTGAAGGAGGGAGGAGAAGGGGACGACAGAGGATAAGATGGCTGGATGGCATCACTGACTCGATGGACATGAGTTTGAGTAAACTCTGGGAGTTGCTGATGGACAGGGAAGCCTTGAGAACTGCAGTCCATGGGGTCGCAAAGAGTTGGACACGACTGAGCGACTGAACTGACTGACTGAATGATAGTTTCACCAGACATAGAATTCACAGTTCTTTAAGCATTTGAAAACTATCGTATCACTTCTTTCTGGTCATTATTATTTCAGATGAGAAATCTGCTGTCATTTGAATTACTGTTCCCATACAGGTATTATGTCATTTCTCTGTCTGCTTTTAAGATAGTTTCTTTGTCTTTAGTTTTCAAAGGTTTAATTATGATGTATCTTGGCATGAATTTGTTTAGATTTATTCTACTTGAGATGCACTTAACCTCTTGAATTATAGGTTTGTATAATTTGCCAAATTTGGGGAATTTTCAGTCATTATTTCTTTGAATACTCATTCCGTGCCACTCTTTCTCCTCCCCTTCTAGGACACCAGTGCTGTAAAAGTTGGGTCTTTTGTTAATGGCCTCACAGTTTCCTGTGACTGTCTGTTTTCAGTTTATTTTCTTTCTGCTGTTCAGATTGCATATATTCTGTTGATCCGTCCTCCATTGATTCTGTTCTCTGTTATCCCACTCTACTACTAAGCTCATCCAGTTAGTTGTATTATTTCTATGGTTTTTCAGTTCTTTAATTTCCATTTGGTTCTTTTTTATTACTTCTATTTCTTTGCTGAAATTTCTTTTTTTTTTTTCACTTGGTTCAAGAGATTTGCAATTGCTTATTGAATCTTTTTTGATGGTTACTCTAGGATGCCTAGATAATTCCAATAACTGGTTCATCTCTGTGTGGGAGTAAGGTGGTTATCTTTTCTCATGCAAGTTGGGATTTCCTTCTTTCCTTGTGTACAATGAGTGATTTTAATCTAGACACTTTGGCTATTATGTTATGAGACTCTGGTTTCTATTTTTTTTTAAGTAAAACACTATAGTTTAAAAAACATTTATTTATTTATTATTTTTGCCTATGCTGGGTCTTTGTTGCTGTCCGGGCTTTTTTTCTAGTTGCCGTGTGCGGGCTTCTCAGTGCTGTGGCTTCTCTTGTGGAGCACCAGCTCTGCTGTAGTTGCCATGCACTGACTCAGCAGCTGTGGCTCATGGTCGTGCCCTGTGGCATGTGGGATCTTCCCACCCCAGGGATCAAACCAGAGTCCCCTGCACTGCAAGGCAGATTCTTAACCATGGGACCACCAGGGAAGCCCCTCTGGGTCCTATTTAAATGTTTTACTTGAACAGTCAGTCACTTTGTTAGAGTTTAGCTTGCAGGTCCTAGCCTACTTTTGTGGTCAGTGGTTCCAATGACAATCTAATTTTCAGACCCTAATGGTGTTGTTTTGGTCAGCTTGGTCTGTCTCCTGCCTCTGGGGACCCTACTGGTGCTCGTTGGTTCTAGATGAAGAAGTGAAAGGAGCCTCCCCAGTCTGGGTGCCTTGGTGCCTCTAGGTGGGGAAAGAGAATCTCCCGGGGCAGGGACAAAAACACTTCCTGGGCTGGGTGTTTGTTGTGGCAGAATCCCTCGTTGTTAATTTCCCCTGTAAAGTGGGGTCTCTGGTGAGAGAGGGGAGTCTCAGGCTGGGGAAAGCCCTCTGTCTGGCTGTTGTTAGGGAGACATTCACTGGGTCCCCTGGCCGTTTCTGTGGGGATTGCCTCGAGCTGCTGGCAGGGCTCCCGTTCAGTCTGGAGGATGTGTAGGACCACCTGGCTGCCTTGCATTGCTACAGTGGGTGTCGGGAAAGGCCAGGCCTGGCTTACCTTCCCTTAGATGTGGAGTCGTCAGAGGCCTTGTCACAGTGTTGTTCCTTTGCTCCTGTGGTCCCTAACTAATTTGCCTTTTCTTCTTCCTTCTACCTTTCGAAGGTTCTCTTTTTTTGTCTGAGTTATTTCCAAAGCTTTTTGTCATGTTTCGCGTGAGGAACTGGGAGAGACAGGCCTATAACCATCTTGCCTAGACCAGAAGGTCTCTATATATGCTTATATAGGCATAAGATCTCTCTGTAGAAGGGTACACAAGGAATTGTTTTCCTGGGGAGGGAACCTGGGGGCTATGAGGTAGGAAGGAGACTTTTTTCTTGCATACCTGTTTATGTGTTCTTCCCTGATGGCTCAGACAGTAAAGCATCTGCCTGCAATGTAGGGGACCTAGGTTTGATCCCTGGGTCAGGGAGATCCTCTGGAGAAGGGCATGGAAACCCACTCCTGTATTCTTGCCTAGAGAATTCTACGGACAGAGGAGCCTGATGGGCTACAGTTCATGGAGTCACAAAGAGTCTGACACGACTGAGCAACTAACACTTTCATTTTATGTGATCTCATGTTAATCAGGTGAATATATTATGTATTCAAAAACAAAATAAAATTTCTAGCTCAACCTTATTCAAGAGCACAACCAAGGATTACAACAGCGGTCAAGCGGCGTATAGATTCAACAGTTGGTAATTTTATTAAACTTCAGTGCCTTTTAATTTCACTGTATTGTCACTGCTTTGATCCAGATCCCTGAATATAAGAATAATATTCTCAGTGGATTTTTCAGCCTGCTCATACATTTTGAATAACTAGCAGAATACAAATGTGTAATTTAGTTAGAAGGAGAGACTTTTGGCAGCATACTAGTATCCTAATCAGCTGAAAAAATAATATTTGTATGACATTAAAACAAAATTAATAGGAAGACACTGATTACATGAAGAGACTTTAGGTTGTAATGATTAAACTTGCAAACTACTCAGCATAATTAGTGCCTTAATTAGGATATGACCTGAAATTTCAGTTTACAAAATAAAGGCAATTAAAAGTCACATTTGTAAAGTGGGCTCTAGAACTTACAGTTAGACATCACTTTTTTTCTCATTTTAGGAAGCATCTTTGTAGGTATTATGCTTATTGTGCATTTGCTTTGATTCCTAGTCTCACCCCCAGCACAATGTCTCAGCCCAGAGCCTTAAAGGTCAAGTTTAATGACCTTTCACCAAGGACATCTACGCACAGGAAGCCGAACAGCTTCTAGCCACACTCCAGGGTAACACTAGGGTGCAATGAAACAGCAAAGACTTTTCTAGCACATTAAGTTAAGTAAACTAGAAGTTTGATATTGACTTTGATCGAAATATACCATTTCACAGAACTATTTGGGTCCAAATGGCAGTTTTCACAGCTGTCATTTATTTTTCAACATGTGCTTCTTGAAGGCATTTCAGGGCCCAGAGCTTACCACATGGTGAAGGTTCTAATCCAAAGTCAAAGAATTTTCCATCAGTAGATAAAAATGGAGAAGTCAATAAATTTTGGTGGGCTAGTGATTTAGGAAAAAAATAATTTGGAATCCTACCTTCATTTCTCATGTCAAAATAAACTCCAAATGGATCAAAGATTGAATATAAAAGCAAAATTATAAATGTACTATAAGAAGATAATGGTTAAATATTTTTATAATATTACAATCAAGAGAGGCTTTTTAATCACAACAGATTAAGCAAAAGCCATAAAGGAAATGACTAACAAATTTGCCTACTTAAAGATTTTAAACTTCCATACAAAAAAAAAAAAAAGTTTTCCTAATTCAAGACCAAATCAAGAAGTAACTGATTAAAATCTGAAACTTTCATTTGTCTTTTGATTCATTTTTCTTCTAAAGGCACAGTTTTATTTTTCAGTAAGTTAGGAAATAATTGGAAATATGCATTACCATTTATGTACAAGGATATTAACTATAGGGTAAAGTAAAAGAATTTACATGTTGAAAAATAGCTCGTGGGACTTCTCCAGTGGTCCAGTGGCTGTCTGCACTCCCAGTGCAGGGAGCCCAGGTTCGATCCCTGGTCAGGGAACTAGATCCCACATGCCACAACTAAGACCCATTGCAGCCAAACAAGTAAGTTAAAATGTTTTTTTAATGGCTTACCTTAAATTAATTAAGTTACAGAATAGCCTAGGTTACAGGCATTAAAAATCACAATATTAAATGGCACCTGTATTCACGATAGATCCTCTTTAAAAAGAAAGCTAATTAGTTGGTGGGAATATCAATTGGTATAGCCACTGTGAAAAACAGTATGGAGATTTCTTAGAAAACTAAAAATAGAACCGCCATATGACCCTGTAATTTCACTCCTAGGTATATATCCGAAAAAAAGCAAAATCTCTGATTCAAAAAGATACTTGCGCCCGGTATAGGGGTGGGAGAGTGGGAGGTGCAAACCACTGAATGTAAGTTAGGCTCAAGGATGTGTTGTACAACACAGGGAATAGCACCAATATTAGTAAGTGTAAATGGAAAGTAACCTTTAAAAACTGTATAAAAATAAAAAATTAAATAAAACAGAGAAAAAAATTATGTTTTCCTAAAATATAAAAGGCACGGATCTGGAAAAAAATTGAAGAATGCAAAAATACAGTAAACTAGTGACTATAACACAAAAGAAGCAGACTCACAGATATAGAGAACAAACTGGTGGTTATCAGAGGCTGAGATGGGGACAATGTAGGGGTTGTATTATCTAGATATTTTTTTAAAGACTGGAAGAAAAATTTCAGTGATTGTCAGTAGAGGTAAAATTATGGATAAATGTTATTATCTTCATTTTTAGTAATTTCCAAATTTTGCAAAATAATTATACTTAATCCTTTTTAAAATTCCTTGACGCTTTTAAGAAAAAGTTATTTCAGTTTTTCCCAAAAAGAGCTAAGTTGGAACTAGATCAGATATGAAAGATCAAAATGGAAGACTTGAAAAGCATAGCACAATACAGCAATTGCAAGAAACCCCCCTTTATTTTTTAAAACCCTCTGCCATATTTGGTGGTGCTATCATGTCAGTTAACCACAATTCCTGGTCATTTGCAGTGTCTGTCTGTCTGTCTGTCTCTCTAACAACATAGGCCTAGAACCCAAGACTACCTTTCCAGCATAAAAGGTATGCTGGAAAGGTATTCTTTCATAAAACCAGCGTCATGCTTTCTGTTCCCAGCTGCTCAGCTGTAGAATAGGGAATGGAACAAGAGTTCCAAAGCTCTGATTAGCAGGCCTCAGCAGGAAGCTTATGTCTCTGAGCCTCACCAATTACAACATAGCTATCACTAGTAGTACAAGGAATGCCATCATTGAACTTCCTCTGTACCTGTAGGTCTTCTTAATTTCTTCATTTGATGCTCCCTTATGCAGACCAAGAATTTCATACAGAGCTTTTCCAGATGTTGACATTGTCCGCTGTCGTTGGTTAGGTATGTTACATGCCATTTTCTCAAACTGCAAAACCAAAGAGGGAGATGGCTGTGAAGGTTATGCATGCCAGATCTCTGAAGGGAAGATAGTTTGTTTCTGAGTGTTTGTAAAATGTTGACCTGAAGTACATCTTTGTGTCAGCTGCAAAAGGAGGGGAGAAAAGGATTAGGAAAGCCAACACTAGAGCTCCAGGTCAGGGTCCTAAGAGCTACACGCAGTCATGCAAATGGAATATGGCTTTGTCCACATGGCTAAATAGAAGCAAGATGTTATCTAAATAGCCAGCTAACTTATAGTTGTTAAAAACCGATCCTCTCAGGTCAGGCATATGTAGATTTTTTTCTGTCAGGATTTTTTTGGTTAGCATTTGTCCTTTTTAAAATATCTTTTCCAAATGTAGCCAACAACGGAAATAATCATCTATTTTACTTTGACTCTATTGGCATAGCCATGGTTAGAGTATGAGTTCTTATAGACAAACAAAAAACTAAAACCCAACATTTTGTAAGTATCAAAAACAAAATAGAACACAACGTTCCTAGTCTCATCTGAGAGCCTGGTTAGACCATCTCTGCAGCTATGGGGTACTGAGTCCCCCCACAGTGCTCATGAGCTCTATATCCAAGATAGCTCCTCTCGCTGTGGTCTGTACAGAAAGGGTTGTGTTGCCCCATGTCCCATGAGCTGCCTTTTGCTGTTTTCTGGCTGTGGGGGGAAGCACGGAGAAGCAAACACACTGGGGCATTCCTGCATCCATCATGTAGTCTTGCCAAGCCTAATGTCTTCACTCGGAATACAAGGATAATAAAGCCCACATCATAAGAGTATCTTAAGGATTTAGAAATAATGCAGATAATGTACTGAGGACATATTGACTTTAAAGAACTATTTCTATTAGCGGAGGCACAGTGTATAATTCAGAGTGTGCATGGCATTCTGCCTATAGGTCTGAATATAGGCCTTGCCATGACCAGCTACATGACTATCCCTATCTATAAATTGGAGACCAAAAAAGTACTTAAATTCATAGAGCTGTCATAAGAATTAAATGAGTTAATATATTTAAAAGATACCAATGTTCATAGCAACATTATTCATAAAAGTCAGATAAATGAAAATGTGGTATATATATACAAAGCAATATTATTCAATTATAAAAAGAAATAAAATTCTGACATATGCTATAATAAAATGAACCTTGAAAACATTAAATGAAATAAGCCAGTCACAAAAGGACAAACATTGTATATGATTCCTCTTATATGAGTACCTAGAACAGGCGATGGTGATGGTTAAATATCACAGAGATTTTACTTCGTGTCATTGAATTGTGCACTTTAAAACAAAATAGTAAACTTTGTTATATTTCATCACAAAAACAAAACAAGATAAAAAACAAAACTACTTAGATTGCAAGCTCCTCTGACCAGAAGTTCCTTGAAAATTATCATCTGTCTTCCAGCTTCGGGCTTTGCGCATCAAGTGCTGTAAGAGTGAATAAATGTGGATGAATGAACGTGCCAGGGCTCAGGAGATGGTGTCAGGGCTGGGGAGACTCTCATGTTCCACACAAGGAGCCCCTGTGACAAGAGTGAAGCTGCAGACCCAAACGGCATATCCCAGGGACGGGTGGGCTTGGTTGAAGCCAACCTTCAAGCTCTGCTCCCACCAGACTAGACTGAACCAACACAGATAAGACCAGAGCCTTCTGGATGTGCCTGGTGGGTTCCAGTGGTCTTAGAGGCCCTTGAGATTCCAGTATGGCACAGCGAGCACTTGTGGTCCTAAGTAATTCAATTAAGAACAGAGTGAAGAACTTTGAAATGTTTTTGTGAGCATCTAGCTCCTTGAGAGGAGAAAAGGAAGCTGGTGCTGAAGAAAGTCAGACCTCAGTCAAAAATCCTGTAGACCCCAAGGCACTGCGGCACGAACTGACTTAACAGGGACAACACCCCGAGGACAAAGTCTCGTCTGGCGGCGTGACTATGTTGTCTCCTTTCGGTTAGCTGGCCATGCAAGTCGCGCTTCCAGAGGCCAGAGAGGCCCTGGTCCCTAGTGTCTGGTACACACCAGGACAAGAGGAGGAATTCTAATTCTGCCTGCCACTAAACAAAGTCTGGGCTTCCCAGGTGGCACCGGTGGTAAAGAATCCACCCACCACTGCAGGAGAGGCAGGTTTGATCCCCGGGTCAGGAAGATTCCCTGGAGGAGGAAATGACAACCCACTGCAGTATTCTTGTCTAGAGAATTCTGTGGACAGAGGAGCCTGGCAGGCTACAGTCCAAGGGTTCTCAAAGAATCAGACATGACTGAGCACACCCACACAAACAAAATCTAGCAGATATTCAAACTGACTGGCAGCCACGCAGTAAATCATAGCACATATTCTAGTTACTGCTCCACCTTACCTTTCTCACCTTCCATCACAATTTCCCTAGCAGATAAATAATTCAGGACTGGGGGCTGGGTCATTCATCCCTGTGTTCCAGGTCTGCAGTTCAGCCCTCTCTTGGAACCACAGCCCAGCTGAGTATTCACAATTGAAGGAAAAATTGCCTGACACCTTCCCTACTTCCTTTCCTGTCCCCTCTTTCCTGCTGCCACCTCACATATAAACTCAGGACACTGAAACTCTGCCCTACACTTCACCTAAGGGCTCCCAGAAATGAAGACAACTGGCAGACTACTTGCCATGAATGAATGGGATTTGGAAAGTACAGATTTCTGTGTGACTTGGTGGGCAAGGAATAAACCACAGTAATTATACTTGTCTCTGAGATTGTAAGGTCTCACTGGGTAGCAAGATCCCTAAGTCACTAAGACTATGATTCAAATCCTAAGACCATAGAATATGGAGTTATAGGTGATCTAAGCCAACTTGGATGACCTTAGATGGTCATCTAATACAAGAGATGCAAGTTTGATCTCTGTGTCAGGAAGATCCCCTGGGAGGAGGAAATAGCAACCCACTCCAGTATTCTTGCCTGGAGAATCCCCATGGACAGAGCAGTCTGGTGGGCTACAGTCCATAGGGTCACAGAGTCGGACATGACTGAGCGACTAAGCACAGCACAGGACAGGCCAACTTAACAAAGGCCTGCTGGGGCCTTCTGACCAGAGATCATTGTAGTCGACTAGACCAGGAGTAGGTACCTTACCCAAACCAAGTCAGAGTCCTTCCCTAGGTTTCTTTATTTTTTTGGATGTAGAACAATCTCTCATGGTAAAAACCTGTCAAATGTAAATTTTTGGTATTGTTGGCTGGCCTGAAAGGAGAGAGATTGAAACAGACCTGCAGAGGACGAGCAGTGGCAAGAGACGGAGATAGAACCTAGATGGGGTTCGGGTACACTTGCAACTCCTTGTCTCCCACAGTTTGTCAATTAATTCTTCCTTGGATTGAGCCAGCGAAATTCCTCCGTATACACAAATTTATATACATTGTTTTCTTTTGAGTATATTTTCGCTAGATACTGGTCAACCAACATTGCTTAGTGTCATGTACCTCAATATTTCCTTTTAGACAACATCTAAGAAAAAATAGTCGGTCAATAGTTTGGTCAGAGTTGTTAGTAGTTGGTTTATTCTACAAACGGAAATATAAAGGAACACAAAGACTGCAAGTTTGCTTTTTTGTGTGTCAAGCAACAACCTGTTATTTTTCTGTGCCCTTGGTGAGCTAGAAACCAGACTCTTCATATATTATTAATGTAGATAACATTTAGTGTCAAATTCAATAGAGCCATACATTGAAACCCTTGTTTCAATTTGTGAAAATAAAGACATTATGCTAAGAACCTACTAACTACAGGACAATAGTCCAAATATCTGCTAAAAACTCTCCTTAAACTTAAATAATAGAGCTATACCCTTGTTTAATGCCTTATATAAAATATAATTTTTATGAGTTCTTTCTCTTAGTCTTTTGAATGCTCATATTCCTATGCAAAATTCAAGTCTTTATTCATAGTCTCTCATCTATACTATCCAATGAAGAAAAAATTGTTATGCAAAGTTATTAAGTAATTGAATTTTGATCATGATAGGTACATGATGCTTAGTCTTCTGAACTTAAATTACTTTCTAGCTGCATTTGTGTTAGTCACTCAGTCGTGTCTGACTCTTCGCAACCCCAGGGACTATAGGCCACCAGGCTCTTCTGTCCATGGAATTCTCCAGGCAAGAATACTGGAGTGGGTTGCCATTCCCTTCTCCAGGGTATCTTCCCACCCAGGGGGTTGAACCTGGGTCTCCTGCATTGCAGCCAGATTCTTTACCATCTGAGTCACCTAGCTGCATTACAATCCATGAATATCATAATTTCTTAAAGCACTGACCACTGAACAGTCACTACCAAACCACATTCACCTGTCTCTTGATAAAGATACAATTGAAAGAAGGCTCAGTGCTCCAGTAGTGACAAACATCCAATTCAAAATAAGCACATATTTTAAAGGTACTAACTCGAGGAGTCCTACAAATGCTGTGCTAAAATTTTCATGTTGACATGAAATGTTTCCTTCAGAATAAAAGAAGTTTCACCTCTATCTATTATGTGAATTCTGAAAATGGAAAAAAAGAAATCAGACTCTTCCTTTCTTGGCAGGGCCCCTTCACTGCTGAGAAAGTAAAATATGAGCAGAGGAGATTAGATCATTAAACAGTAAAAACACTTTTGATGGCTGTGATTGGAGAAACCAACACGTTTTCCCATTTTTTACTACATCTGTAAACTCTCTATAGAAATCTATTTACTGGAGCAAGATCTTATTCAGAGAGCATTGTATCTTAAAGCTAAACACACATCCAAAATGCTAAGCCTATATTTTAAAGTATTAACTCTCCCTAGTGTGATTACAATTTGTTATTGAAAAATAATTACCTCTTGACTGTACTGGTACTTATATAAACAGCATCCTGAAGTCAAGACAACTTGGAATGTCACAAATAATCCCCAGTACCTGTTCGTATAACTCCGATCCTGTGTTTTCAAACAGGAACAACTTGCTGTTTTCAACTGCTCTGGAAATAGGTGTGCAAAGAGATAAAGAAAGGCAGCAACAAAAGGAACTATTTCATACCTGTTCCACTCTTTCAGAGTAAATGGCTGCCTCTTTCCATTGTTTCCACACGAGCTTAAGCGAATCAATGGCGTCGAGTTACTTTTGATTTGCTACTCTATCAGCCAATAGATTATCCCTCTGGAAAACACAACAGAGAGAGAATAAAACATGCATGAACTTGAAGGTTGCCATTACAAGGCATATCCAGTGATACCAAAATACATGCTGTATCTGTGTATCTAATCGGATCATTGGTCAGCTGGTGCTGGGCTCAACCAAATGCTGGTATGAAACTTCCTCCAGGTTTCCACCAGAACTTTCAATCAAGAAAATGGGCTATCCCCTGACATGCAAACTGGGTTCTTTTAATTTTTTTTATTGAGATATAGTTGACATATTTAATTCATTTTGGGTGTACAATGTAATGAATCAATATTTGTATATATGAGATCACCAAGTCTAATTAACATCCATCACCATACATAGTTACAAATTTTTTTTCTTGTGATGAAAACTTTTAAAATCTTCTCTCTTAGCAACTTTCAATAGGCAATACAGTATTATTAACTATAGTCACAATGCTGTACATCTTTATCACTCATGTTTATTTTGTAGCTAGAATTTTGTACCTTTTGACCACCTTCAACTGTCACCACCGCTACATTACCCATCCCCCCACCGCCCCCACTTTGCTTAAGGCAGCCACCAACCTGATCTCTATATCTGTGAGCTCAGGTTATTTTCAAGTTCCACATGTAAGTGAGATTACATGGTATTTGTCTCAGTTATTTCACATAGCATGATACCCTCAAGATCCATCCATTGTCACAAATGGCAGGATTTCCTTTTTTTATGATTAAGTGCTATCTACCATATTTTCTTTATCCACTGATACACACTTAGGTTGTCTGCATATCTTGGCTATTGTAAATAATGCCGCTATGAACATGGAGGTGCAGGTGTCTTTTTGAGTTAATGCTTTTATTTTCTTCAGATAAATACCCAGAAGTGAAACTGCTCAATCACGTGGTAGTTTTTTAAATTTTTTGAGGTACTGTTTCCCGTAGGCGCTGCACCAGTTTGCATTCTTATCAACAGTGCACCAAGGGCTCCCTTTTCTCCACATTTTCATCAGCATTCGTTACAGACATTTTGATGATAGCCAGTTTGACAGGTGTGAGGTGACAGCTTACCGTGGTTGTGACTCGCATTTCCCTGATGATTAGTTATGTTGCACACCTTTTCATGTACCACCTGTGTGCCTTCTTTGAAAAAATACCTGTTCAGATCTTCTACCCACTTTTAATTGGATTGCTTGCTTGCTGTTTTGCTGTTGATTTGTATGAATTCTTTATATATTCTAGATATTAACCCATTGTCAAATATATGATTTGCAAATACTTTCTCCCATTTGGTAGGTTGCTTTTTCATTTTGTTGATGGTGTCCTTTGCTGCGTAGAACGTTTTTAGCTTGATGTATTCTCACTTGCTTGTTTTTGTTTCAGTCTTTGCTTTTGATATCAAATCCAAAATATTGTCACCCACACCAATGTCAAAAGGTACTTCCAAACCTACATTTTCTTCTAAGAGTTTGGTTGTTTCAGGTCTTACATTCAGCTTTTTAATCTATTTTGAGTTGATTTTTTGCATATGGTGTAATATAGTGATCCAGTTTCATTCTTTTGCATGTGGCTGTCCAGTTTTCCCAACACCATTTATTGAAGAAACTGTCCTTTCCCCAGTGTATATTCTTAGCTCCTTTGTCATAGATTAATTGACCATATGAGCCTGGCTTTATTTCTGGGCTCTGTATTCTGTCCCACTTATCTGTATGTCTGTTTTTATGCCAATACCATACTATTTTGATTACTATAGCATTATAATATAGTTTGAAATCAGGGAGTGTGATACCTCCAGCTTGGTGGTTCTTTCTGAAGGTTGCTTTGGATATTCAGGGTCAAGTTGAGTTCTTTTAAATTTTATTTTCCTTTGGTCTAAGGCTAATACTAATCAATTGCTTTAAAATTGCTGGAAGGACCATATAACGTTAGTAAGGGGAAAACTACAATTTTTCACTACATTAATTCAACAATTTTCATATCTGAACATTTTGCTCTAATCTTAGTTAATAGGCATTGAGGTGACTGAAGTGGTTTTAAGAATTAGAGACTTCTTGTTAAAACTCTTATGTAACATAAAAAGATCACATGAGAGAATAGTTCCCTGTGATTTTGAGTAAGGTCATAAAGATTGAAAAAGGGTTAAATGAGACAGGTGTTACTCTTAAATTTTGCAAAATGGGATCTTGCTCCTGAAGTTGACAGTAGAGTTTAAGTTTGCTTATTAGCATGACACACAACAAATTCTAGTGCTATTTTGTGCAAATAGTTCAGAGCGCTCTCGCTTCTAGATAGCATTGTTAATTTTTTTTTCAGATACAATGGTTATTTCTCATAGATCCTGATTTCCAGCCAGAGTTTAGGAAGCAGCCCATCATCATGCAAAGAAATGGGGTAAGGATGTGGGGGAGGGGCGGTGTGGAACTAAAGACATTTAGAAATAAATACCGAAGTTCCAGCATCACTTCAGCTTAAGAACAATGTCCTTAAAAAAAAAATGAAGTGTAGTTAATTTACAGTATTGCATTAGTTTCAAGTGTATAGCATAGTGATTCTGCTATATATGTGTGTGTGGATATTGAGATATATATGTATATATATGTGGGAAGCCCATATAGATATACATATGTACGTATGTATCCTTCTTCAGATTCTTTTCCATTATAGGTTATTAGAAGATACTGAGTATAATTCCCTGTGTTATAATGTAGGTTCTTGTTGTCTACTTTTTATATAGTAGTATATACACATTAATCCCAAACTCCCAATTTATCTCTCTCTCACACACCCCACTATTCTCTGTGGGTAATTATACATTTGTTTTCTATAGGAGTCTATTTCTGTTTCATAAGTGAGTTTGTATCACTTTTTTAGATTACACATTTAAATGATGTCATATGATATTTGTCTTTTGCTGTCTGACTTACTTCACTTAATATGATAATCTCTAAATCCATCTATGTTGCTGCAAATGATATTACTTCATTCCTTTTTTATGGCTGAGATATTCATATGTATATATATGATATGTCACATCTTTATCTATTCATCTGTCAGTGGACATTTAGGTTGCTTCCATGTCTTGGCTGTTGTAAATAGTGCTGCTATGAACTTTGGGGTGCTTGTATCTTTTTCAGTTAGAATTTTCTCTGGATATATGCCCAGGAGTGGGATTACAGGATCATATGGTAACTCTATTTTTATTTTTTTAAGGAACCTCCTTACTGTTCTCCATAGTGGCTGCACCAATTTACATTCCCACCAACATTGTAGAAAGGTTCCCTTTTCTCCACACCCTCTCCAGCATTTATTATTTGGAGACTTTTTAATGATGGCCATTCTGACTGCTTTGAGGTGATACTTCATTGTAGCTTTAATTTGGATTTCTCTAGTAATTAGCAATATTGAACATCTTTTCAGACTCCTGTTATCATCTGAATGTCTTCTTTGGAGAAATGTCTATTTAGGTCTTCTGCCCATTTTTTGATTGGGTTGTTTGTTTTTTGACATTAAGCTGTATGAGCTTTTTGTATATTTTGGAAATTAAGCCCTTGTCAGCAGCATTGTTTGTAAATATTTTCTCCCAGTCTATAGATTGCCTTTTTTCTTTTGCTTATGGTTTCCTTTGCTGTCCAGAAACTTTTAAGTTTAATTACAAGGACAAAAGCTCTAAGTTTATAATTTTTTAAGTATTGCAAAACTCTTAGGTGAAGTAGAACTGTACTGTTTTTCAGAGAGAAAACATAGTTTCTTATTCATCTAGTCATTCACCATTTGGTTACCTACTAGATCCCATCATTGCTTAAATGCTAGAAATACCCTGGTAAACAAAAATACAGACTCTGGGTTTGTGGTTTACAGAGTTGCAACCTACTAACAGAGATAGATATTATTCAAATGATTGCTCAAATAAATATAAGAATTTGGAGACGTGTTACAAGACCATGTAAATGTTAAGACCATACAAAGGAAGATCAGGAAAAGCTTCCCTGAACTAAAATAGCCAAGCAGATATCTGAAAAGAACCAAATGACTGGGTTTGTGTACTTCTCAAGTATACTTGAGAAGCAAGTATACTCTAGGCAGGAGGAAGAGCATATTCAATGGGCCTAGGCACGTAAATTGAAGAAGTAAAACATTCATCCTGAGGTGCGCTCTAACACATAGAACGTCCGCACATGCCTATATATGTATGGCTTCTGATATATAATCTGAAGATATAGCAGGAAATTCTGCTTAAACAAGTGAGGCTTTCTAGAAATGGTGACGTTTAAATGATGTTTGTTAAAGGACATAACTCATGGGAAGAACATCAATAACTCCTTGATGCAAAATGCACTAAATGTACTGTAAAAGCAGTATAATCATTGAAGTTTGAAGAGGAGAATTTAGAAAATATTCCAAGATGAAGCAATGTGGCCTTTCTGTAAGTTAAAAAATTGGAGAGAAAAGTCTATGTGTGTGTGTTTGTATTGGGGGATGGGACACTACATACTAATTTTCCCTGTGTATTCTATTTATGGGCTTCCGAGGAGGCGCTAGTGCAGGAGACGAAAGAGATGTGGGTTCAATCCCTGGGTGGGGAAGATCCCCTGGAGGAGGGCATGGCAACCCACTCCAGAATTCTTGCCTGGAGAATCCCATGGACAGAGGAGCCTGGCAGTATACAGTCCATGGGGTCACAAAGAGTGGGCCACAACTGAAGCAACTTAGCCCTCGTAGATGCACATTCTGTTTATGGGGTCTTCAGTATTCCCTTAGGAGCTCCTGGAGGCCTTTTATATACCTCTCTCAATTGCCACATAGGGTTAGGGCTATTATAATAAATGGCTAGTATCAATACATCAGCACAGAATCTGCAACAGGTACTAGATGAATTTTAATATTCAAACAAAACAACCTAAGAATCATAAATATTAGGGTACATAGTGTTTAATGTAAGCTACGTACATCAGCAGATGCAAACATGACTCTTTTTGAACATGTGATGTACAAGGGCATGTAGTTCCAACAAATAGTGTTAGTTGCTCAGTCATGTCTGACTCTTTGTGACTCCATAGACTGTAGCCCGCCAGCTCCTCTGTCCATGGAATTCTCCAGGCAAGAATACTGGAGTGGGTTGCCATTTCCTTCTCCAGGAGATCTTCCCTACCCAGGGATCAAACCCAGGTCTCCTGCATTGCAGGCGGATTCTTTACCATCTGAGCCACCAGGGAAGGCCTAATCTAAAAAAAATCTGAAGAACCCAATGCAATGAACAAAGGCATTATATTATTGCTATCTCTGTTACTATTATTACCCCACTACATTGTTGTTGTTATTATTGCTATTATATGGAATTCAGGTCACTTTTCAAAGGGAAGAGTTATCTGGGTAAAATTCATTCTGTTAAGTGAATTTAGAAAGGGAAAAGATACAATATTCCTTTGACTGTGTAAAATTAAGAGGTTATTGGCTACCAGTCCAGCAGCGCCTCAAACAAAATTACAGAACAATTCTGGCATTTCGGTAAAACCAAATGTTCATGTTTCAGAATGCAAATTGGTTAATTCCTATTACATTTCATAATTTTTCAAAGTTAAAAAATGTCCCTTTTAAAAAGAGGTTACAAAGAGGATGGAAATTTTAAAGTGCCTAAATCTATAAATATGAAGAAAGCATAGAATCATAGAAGGCTAAGGGGGATGGTAGCCACAAATCAAAAACCTACAACAGATATACAATTAAAGAGAAAGGAAAACAAGCACATCACCAAAAAAAAATTATTAAACCACAAGGAAAGAAACTAAATGAAAAAAATAACAGAGAACTACAAAAACAACCAGAAAGAAATATCAAAATGGCAATAAGTACACACCTAGCTATAACAATTCTGAATGTCAATGGACTAGATGTTTTAATAAGATAATACAGGGTGGCTATTTAGAAAAAAAGAAAAAGCCAGGATCTGTCTTATCAGAGACTCACTTCAGAAATAAAAACACACAGAGATTGAAAATGAGAGGATGGGAAAAGATATTTCAATATTTAATAAATGGATATTTAAACAATGGAAATGGCAAGAAACTGGGGATAGCAATACTCATAGCATAAAGAAACAGACTTTAAAACAAAGTCTAACAAAAGATAAAGAAGAGCATTATATAATGATAAAGGGATCAATATAAGAAAAGAATATAGCACTTATCAATACATATGTACCTAATATAGAAACACCTTAATGTATAAAGCAAATATTAATAGACATAAAGGGAGAAACTAACAAAACCACAATAGTAATAGAGGACTTTAACACCCCATTTGCATCAATGGACAGATTATCCAGACAGAAAATCAATAAGGAAATGGTCTTAAATGATATTAGACTAACTAGATTTAATAGATATCTACAAGGCATTCCATCTAAAAACAGAATATACATTTTTTTCAAGTACATGTGGAACATTCTCTATGATTGGTCACATACTAGGCCACCAAATAAGTCTCAACAAATATTAAAGGATAGAAATTATAAGAAGCATTTTTTCTGATAACAGTAGTATGAAACTTGAAATCAATTGCAGAAAGAAAACCAGGGGGAAAATGGAGACTAAACAACATGCTACCATAAAAACAATGAGTCAATGAAGAAATTACAGAGGAAATAAATCAGAAAATACCTCCAGACAAATGAAAATGGAAGCACAACTTCCCAAACCTATGGAATGCAGCAAAATGCAGTTCTAAGAAGGAAGTTTATAGTGATAGTCCTTGCCTATCTCAAGGACAAGAAACATTTCAAATAAACAACCTAACTTAATATCTAAAGGAATTAGAAAAAGAAAAACAAAGTCAGCAGAAGGAAGGAAATAATAAAGATCAGAGAGAAAATAAAGTAGATACCAAAATAAAAGAAAGTATCTGTGAAACCAAGAGTAGTCTTTTTTAAAAGACAAATAAAACTGATAAACTTTTAGCCAGGCTTATAAAAAAGAAACAGGACCCGAATAAACAAAATAAGAAATGATAGAGGAAAACATAACAACCAATAATATAACAAGGATACAAAATATCATAGAACACTATGAACAGTGAGTCCAATACATTGGATAACCTAGAAGAAATGGGCAAATTTCTAGAAACATACAACTCTCTAAGACTGAATCAGAAAGAAATAGACAATCTGAACAGACTGATCACTGGTAGTGAAATTGAATTTATAATTTAAAAACTCCCAGGAAACAAAAGTCCAGGACCAGACAGCTTCACGGGGGAATTTTACAAAACATATAAAGAAGAGCTAATACCTGTCCTGCTCAAATTATTCTAAAGAAATAAAAAAGAAGAGAAGAAAGCACTCCCAAATTCATTCTACTATTACCCTGATCCCAAAACCAGACAAAGACACTACAAAAAAGGAAATTAAAGCCAGTATCTCTGATGAATATAGATGCAAAAATCCTCAACAAAATATTAATAAGTTGAATTCAACAGTATGTTAAAAGAATCATACTTATACACCATGATCAAGTGGGATTTATTCCAGGGATACAAGGATGGTCCAGTATTTGCAGATCAAACAGTGTGATACACCACATTAAGACCTGGCTAATAGAAATTACATAATCATCTCAATAGATGCAGAAAAAGCATTTGACAAAATTCAACATCCATTCATGATAAAAATTCTCATCAAAGTTGTGGGTATAGACGAAGATATCCAGTTCCATCACTTTATGGCAAATAGATGAGGAAACAATGGAAACAGACACAGATTTTATTTTCTTGGCTCCAAAATCACTGCAGATGGTGACTGCAGTCATGAAATTAAAAGACATTTGCTCCTTGGAAGAAAGGCTATGACCAACCTAGACAGCGTATTAAAAAGCAGAGGCATCACTTTGCCAGCAAAAGTCCGTATAGTCAAAGCTATGGTTTTTCCTGTAGTCAGGTAAGGATGTGAGCGTTGGACTATAAAGAAGGCTGAGCACCAAAGAATTGATGCTTTCAAATTGTAGTGCTGAATAAGACTCTTGAGAGTCCCTTGGAAAACATGGAGATTAAACCAGTCAATCCTAAAGTAAATCAACCCTGAATACTCATTGGAAGGACTGATGCTGAAGCTGAAGCTCCAATACTTTGGCCACCTGATGGAAAGAGCTGATTCACTGGAAAAGACTCTGATGCCAGGAAAGATTGAGGACAAGAGGAGAAGGGGGTGGCAGAGGATGAGATAGTTAGATAGCATCACTGACTCAATGACTTTGAGCAAACTCCAGGAGATAATGAAGGACAGCAAAGCCTGGCATGCTGCAGTTCATGGGGTCCAAAGAGTTGGACGTGACTTAGTGACTGAACAACAAAACTTCAAACAGAATAAAGAGCATTTACATAAAAAAGACCAATAATGCAATTAGCATCATACTCACTGTGGACATTTGACAGCCTTTCCTCTAGAGTCAGGAACAAGACAAGGATGCCTACTATCACCATTTCTATTTAACATAGTATTGGAAATGCTAGCCACAGCAATCAGACAAGGAAAAGAAAGTTAAGGCATCCAGATTGGAAGAGGACTATATCTGTGACTATTTGCAGATTCTATGGTACTATTTCTAGAAAACCCTAAAGTCTCCAACAACAACAAAAAAACTGTTGAAACTAAATAACTTTGTAAATTTACAGGATACAAGATTGATATATAGAAATCTATTCCTTTTTGAAATAGTAATAATGAACTATCAGAAAGACAAATTAAAAAAAAATCCGTTTTAAAATCACATCATAAAGACTAAAATATGTAAGAATAAACTTAACCAAGGAGATGAAAGATCTATATTCTGAAAACTGTAAAATATTAATGAAGGAAATTGAAGATGATACAAAGAAAATAGAAAGATATTCCATGTTCTTGGATTGGAAGAATTAATATTGTTAAAATGGGCATACCGCCTAAAGCAATCTACAGATGAAATGTACTCTCTATCAAAATACCATGACATTTTTCACAGAAGTTGAACAAGTAATTCTAAGATTTACATGAAACTACAAATGACACTGAATTGCCAAAGCAATCTTTAGAAAAAAGGGCACAGCTGGAGGTATCAAGCTCCCTTTCTTCAGGCTATACTCTGAAACTACAGTAAGCAAAACAGCATGGTACTGGCACAAAAACAGATATATTGATCAATGGGACAGAATAGAGAGCCCAGAAATAAACCCACAAGCTTATGGTCATTTAATCTACAACAAAGGAGGCAAGAATATACAATGGAGAAAAGACAGTCTCTTCAGTAAGTGGTGCTGGAAAAACTGTACAACTACATGTAAAAGAATGAAATTAGAACATTCTCTAACACCGTACACAAAAATAAACTCAAAATGGACTAAAGACCTAAATGTAAGACCAAATACTAGAAAACTCCTAAAGAAAAACATAGGCAGAACATTTTTTGACATAAATAGCAGCAATATCTTTTTGGATCTGCCTCTTAAGGCAAAACAAACAGAAGCAAAAAATAAACAAATGGAACATAATTAAACTTAAAAAAGTTTGCACAGCAAAGGAAACCATTGACAAATGAAAAGACCACCTATGGAATGGGAGAAAATATTTCTAAATGGTGTGACTGACAAGAAGTTAATATCCAAAATATATATATTCAGCTTATACAACTGAACATCAAAAGACAAACACTTGATGAAAACTATGGGCAGAAGAACTGAATAGATGTTTTTCCAAAGAAGATATACAGATGACCTACAGACTTGAAAAAATACTCAATATCCCTAATCATCAGAGAAATGAAAATTGAAACCACGATGAGATGTCACCTCACACATGTCTAAATGGCTGTCGACAAATAACATTTTGTTAAGGACGTGGAGAAAAGGGAACCCTCCTGCATGGTTGGTGGGAATGAAAATTGGTGCAGTCCCTATGAAAAATAGTACAGAGTTTGCTAAAAAAAAATAAGAAGAATAGAACTACCATCACTTTAACTGAGTTCAGTTCAGTCACTCAGTAGTGTCTGACTCTTTGCAACCCCATAAACTGCAGCATGCCAGGCTTCCCTGTCCATCAAAAACTCTGGGAACTTACTCAAACTCATGTCCACTGAGTTAGTGATGTTATCCAACCATCTCAATCTCTGTTGTCCCCTTCTCCTCCTGCCCTCAATCTTTCCCAGCATCAGGGTCTTTTCAAATGAGTCAGTTCTTTGCATCAGGTGGCCAAAATATTGGAGTTTCAGCTTCAGCATCAGTCTTTCCAATGAATATTCAGGACTGATTTCCTTTAGAATGGACTGGTTGGATCTCCTTGCAGTCCAAGGGACTCTCAAGAATCTTCTCCAACACCACAATTCAAAAGCATCAATTCTTGGGCACTCAGCTTTCTTTATAGTCCAACTCTCACATCCATACATGACTACTGGAAAAACCAAAGCTTTGACTAGATGGACCTTTGCTGGCAAAGTAATGTCTGTTTTTTAATATGCTGTTTAGGTTGGTCATAAATTTTCTTCCAAGGAGCAAGTGTCTTTTAATTTCATGGCTGCAGTCACCATCTGCAGTGATTTTGGACCCCAAGAAAATAAAGTCTCCAACTGTTTCCAGTGTTTCTCCATCTACTTGCCATGAAGTGATGGGACCAGATACCATGATATTAGTTTTTTGAATGTTGAGTTTTAAGCCAACTTTTTCACTCACCTCTTTCATTTTCATCAAGAGGTTCTTTAGTTCCTCTTCACTTTCTGCCATAAGGGTGGTGTCATCTACATATCTGAGGTTATTGATATTTCTCCTGGCAATCTTGATTCCAGCTTGTGCTTCATCCAGCTCAGCGTTTCTCACGATGTATTCTGCATATAAGTTAAATAAGCAGGGTGACAATATACAGCCTTGACATACTCCTTTCTCTATTTAGAACCAGTCTGTTGTTCCATGTTCAGTTCTAACTGTTGCTTCTTGACCTGCATACAGATTTCTCATGAGGCAGGTCAGGTGGTCTGGTATTCCCATCTCTTTAAGAATTTTTCACAGTTTGTTGTGATCCACACAGTCAAAGGCTTTGGCACAGTCAATAAAGCAGAAGTAGATGTTTTTTCTGGAACTTTCTTGCTTTTTTCCGATGATCCAGTGGATGTTGGCAATTTGACCTCTGGTTCCTCTGCCTTTTCTAAATCTGGTTTGAACATCTGGAGTTTATAGTTCACATACTGTTGAAGCCTGGCTTGGAGAATTTTGAGCATCACTTTGCTAGCGTGTGAGATGAGTGCAATTGTGCAGTAGTTTGAACATTCTTTGGCATTGCCTTTCTTTGGGATTGGAATGAAAACTGACCTTTTCCAGTCCTGTGGCCACTGCTGAGTTTTCCAAATTTGCTGGCATATTGAGTGCAGCACTTTCACAGCATCATCTTTTAGGATTTGGAATAGCTTAACTGAAATTCCATCACCTCCACTAGCTTTGTTCATAGTGATGCTTCCTAAGGCCCACTTGACTTCATATTCCAGGATGACTGGCTCTAGGTGAGTGATCACATCATCGTGGTTATGTGGGTCATGAAGGTCTTTTTTGTATAGTTCTTCTGTGTATTCTTGCCATCTCTTCTTAATATATAAGAAGAGCCACAGCCTTGGCTATTCTAAGGCTTAATATCTAAGAATATAGATACCTAAGAAGGTATCTTAATATCTTAAGGCTTCTTAATATCTAAGAAGGACCACAGCCTTGTCTAACAATGAAACTATGAGCCATGCCAGGTAGAGCCACCAAAGATGGACCATGGTGTAGAGTTCTGACGAAACGTGGTCCACCGAAGAAGGGAATGACACACCGCTTCAGTATTCTTGCTTTGAGAACCCCATGAACAGTATGAGAAGAACTACCATATGACCTAGCAATTCCACTGCTAGGCAAAGAAAACAAGAACACTAATTCCAAGAAATACGTTCTCCCCAGTGTTCATAGTAGCATTATTTATAATAGCCAAGATACGGAAGCAATCTATGTGGCCATCAACAGATAAATGGATAAAGATGTAGTGTGTGTATACACACACACACACACACACACACACACACACAATGGAATATTACTCAGCTGTAAAAAGAATAAAATTCTGCCATTTGCAACAATGTGGGCAAACCTAGAGAGTGTTATGCTTAGTGAAATAAGCCAGATAAAGACAATTACTCTGTGTGATCATTTGTATGTGGAATCTAAAAAATGAAACAAATGAATATAACAATAGAGGGATAGACTCACAGATAGAGAGGACAAATTAGTGGTTACCAGGTGGGGGGGAGAAGGGGAGGGGCAAGATGGGGTATGGGATTCAGACATGCATACTACTATGTAGAAAATAAATAAGCAACAAGGATATATTGTACAGTACAGGGAAATATATATGTTATTTGTAATAACATTTAAATGGAATATAGTCTATAAAAATACTTAATCATCTAAATTAATATAATGTTGTAAATCAACTGTACTTCAGTTTTAAAAAGAACCATAGAAGACCCAAAGAGGGAAGAACTAGAGAGGAACTCTTTCTAGAATCATTGGTAAAGGTTTTAAGCATTCTGATGTCTAGGTGCCACCCCTGGTGTCCCAAAGCAAAAATCTCTTGGATTTAACCCAACACAAAATCTTGCACAGTGGACCCAGCTCAGGCACTTTTAAGGGCTCCAGATGGTTCTGTAGAGCTGCCTGCCTTAAGAGCCAGTGCTGACTGGTCCCCAGATTCACTGGCCTGACAACTTTAGTGAAGTAACATGAGAAGCACTTGTTGACCAAGCAGCTGTCTGGAGGAATTTTCCTTGGCCTGGGTTTCCTAAGAAAACACTTAGGTGAAATAATGGCATCTGTGTGATTCAACAGGAAATAAAATTTGGCTTCTCATAGTTTAAATCAAGAAAAAGTATCCAAAAACATTCCTGTAGACTCTGGGCAAGTCACTTTAAGCCACTTTTCTTCTCTGCAAACAGTCATAAAATATGAACTTTTTATCTCTTAGACCTTTTATCAAATGTCTAGTATAGATGTGCCAAGAATGACACTTTCATAAACACAAATCTAATGATTATTTTCTAGGGTTGGGGTTTGAGCAATTGTTAAGACAATCATTGCTCTCTCTCTGCCCCCTAAAATTGAAACAGAATATGCTGAAAGTGCTTTATTAATTTGCATGTGTAATCCTGGTAGATTTCACCCCAAATCTCTAATTCATCAGTAAGCAGAATGAGCTATGCGATGCATATAGTGCAAGACATTGTTCTGGGGGTTGTGGTAATGATGGTCCTGGTGATGCTGTTAACTTACATGTTAATTAGATTTTTTGTTGGAACCCTACAAAAGTATGAGGAGGGTATACTCCTATCCTTATTTTACAGAGGAGCAATATAAGATTGGAGAGGCTGATGAACTGCCCAAATTCACTAGCTAGTAAGCTGTGGACCCGGGCTTTGATGTCACACCCCAGGCTCTAACTCACCAGAGAGCTTTGCTTCAGGAGTTCATGGCCTATTAATATATTCCCTTGCTTATCAATCTGTGAATGAGCCAGATGGTGTATGTTTTAAAGTCCATGAAAAAAAAAAATTGAGTAATGGCTTTAAACAAGGAAGTATCAATAAGCCCGTTCCTTAGTGAGGTTCAATATGTAGTTCAATGTCAAGGACAGTATCTGTTTGGTTAAATAAAGCTCTGAATCTGAGACCTGTATTACTGAAAAAATATTGATCATGTCTTGTCCCCTGCTAGGAAACATAACATGGATTTCACAGATGTGAAATTTAAGCACCTTGTCGCTTACTTACAGTAAGCACTTGCTGTGATAAACCAAGGAGACGTCAAGTCCAACAGAAGTGTTTATTTGACAGAATGTCTCTAAGCAGAACGTTGATCCTTGATGTTGCCTGTAGTTGTTCCCCATTCACATTAGCTCAAGATGTCTCTTTTGTTAATTAGCTAAAAGAGATAGAGGACAAAAACGAAGATAAAAACCTTTACTCAAGGCAAAATTTCCTTCAATATGGTTTCCAGTATAGTGATTATTCTGCACATTGTCATATAAATGTGGCCAGACTACAAAACCAACAGAGTACACAGCTACCAGAATAGTAGTCATTTCTTTCTTTTTTTTTTTTTTTTGCATTTAAGTAGTAGTTTAATAGCACTGGCCTATAGATATGTATCTTTAACTCTAATAAACCCACTAATTGCTCAGTCGTGTCCAACCCTTTGCAGCCCCATGGACTGTAGCCCGCCAGGCTTCTCTGTCCATGGGCTTCTCCAGGTAAGAATACTGGAGTGAATTGCCATTTCCTCCTCCAGGGATCATTCCATCTCAGGGATCCACTCCTCGTCTCTTGCATCTCCTGCGTTGGCAGGTGGATTCCTTACCACTAGCGCCATAAGGTCCACTTTCAAATGAAGCCTCACCCAGCATGGATGACAGACATGTATTTGAAAGAGAAAGAAATACTAAAGCATTCCTTCTAGAGATTAATAACTGCCTTATATCATACTTGGTAATTTCCTAAGGTTTTTCACATGTCAGATACATTATCTGACACTCAGTGTCTGTTTTAAGGAAGAGCTGACTGACTACTTGTGGTCATGTCACTTTCCCCAAGGATGAACATCAATCCTGAGGGGCAGGAAGCTGGAACTAGGGCCCCACCTAAGTACTCTACTTCCAAATCTGTCCTTATATATCCTTGTTAATTTAAAAGGCTCAATTGAAAAACAGAATCATAAATAGCCGAGAATCCTCTCTAATTAGTGCACGTGGTCAAGCAGCTCCTGCGAAAACCCCAGGCCTGGCAGCAGGGCAGTCGTCTGAACTTGCACCAGTTTCTAGTGTCCACAGCAGATTTTCCAGGGGAACATTTCAACTTACTCATCGTTGGGATAATGGCAATGACTTTGTGCCCTCTGTTGTAGGTACAGGGCTTCCCAGGTGGCACCAATGGTAAAGAATGCCAATGCAGGAGACGTAAGAGACACAGGTTCAATCCCTGGGTCAGGAAAATCCCCTGGAGGAGGGCATGGCAACCTACTCCAGTATTCTTGCCTGGAGAATCCCATGGACAGAGAAGCCTGGCGGGCCACGGTCCATGGGGTCACACAGAGTCCGACACGACTGAAATGACTTTGGAGCAGCAGCAGCATTGTAAATACACATTTCCCCCTCAGTTTTCTAAAGGTTTGTCTTTCAGATGAACAGCTAGAGACCACTAACTTGTAATCAATTCATTGGCACAGCTTTTTGGTCTGCACGACCTTCTTCTGTCTTATGGAGTAAGTGGTACTTTACAACTGACAACATGTCATTGCTAAGCACAGTTTTGCTGTCTGCTGAATGCCTTTGGAAGGTGCACAGACTGAATAGCTAGAGCTGAGATGCCTCTCCCAGTAGGTGCAAGTAGACAGGTCCCTTTCTTTTTCTTCTTTTTATATTTATTTGACTTCAATGGGTCTTAGTTGCGGCACACAAACTCGTAGTTGAGGCATGTGGGATCTAGTTCCCTAACCAGGGATCAAACCCCGACCCCCTGCATTGCAAGCTCAGAGTGTTAGCCACTGGACCACCAGTAGACAGTCTCCTTTCTGAGTGAGTTATGTAGTCAGGGGCACACACACACACATCTATGACTTCTAAGCCTGCAGGATTAGATAGGCTCTGATGCTGTCTCCCTCCTGTCTACCTAGGTGGGCACTTGTGCAGCTTGGGCTCTCCTCAAAGGCTCAAAGATCCAAAGCTGAGCCCTGTCACCCCTTCCAGGGCCCTCACCACCCCTGTCAAGCCTCCCCTGGGCATTCCCAACTGCTCTACTCCTGCTTCTCCCAGACTCTTCCATGAGTCCTGCACCACTGTCCAGAGTGCTCCAGAAGCCATGAACATTCTGTCAGAATGTCCTCACAGCCAGAGACCATTGGTGAGAGCTGATCCAGAGCCACACACACAGAGACTGGTCAGCTGGCCACCACCAAAGCCCCACCAGCTGTCAGGGCAACAACCAATAAAGTGAAACTAGTGAGGGCGTTAGTCACTCAGTCATGTCCAACTCTGTGTGACCCTGTGGACTGTGTAGACTGCCAGGCTGCTCTGTCCATGGGATTTCCCAGGCAAGAATACTGGGATGGGTAGCCATTCCCTTTCTCCAAGGGATCTTCCCAACCCAGGGGTCTCCCACGTTTCAGGCAGATTCTTTACTGTCTGAGCCTCCAGGGGAGCCACAGGACCCCTGCAGTCCTTCAGCTCTCCTTGCGGGGTCTTCTCTCTCGGGCTTCTCCATTCTATCAGGGCCAGACACTAAGTATAGAACTCAGGAAACCAGTTAAATGACTAGCCCTGGAAGTAACAAGCTGGGTCCCCACTCGAAGTAGCTCTTACCTGGGACACAATCCACACCCTCCCAAAGAGCTGAGCACAGATAATCTCAGCATGGGGTGGGAGGGTCAGTGACAAGGGCTTCCCCACAAAGGAAGCTGTGACCCTGCCCAGCACCCTCTGGTGGGTGTCCCAGGGCCAGGTGTCAGGACTTGGACATCCAGAAAGTGGTCTCAAAAGCCTTTGCTGTATCTTTCTTAGAGACAGAGCGAAACAGTCAAAAGAACAATTTTCAACATTTGATTTCACGTTAGGAAAATGAAGCCGAGCAGCTCTTCCCTGTGACTGTATCGCCCTCTGGTGTTCAAAATGTAATGAACTGTAGACAGGAATTGCAGCTGCTAAACAGTCCTCACCCCAAATCACCCATTCTGTTTTATATCCCTGGACTTCTCAGGTAGCACAATGGTAAAGAATCTGCTTGCCAATGCAGGAGACACAGGAGACCGGGGTTCAATCCTTGGATGGGCGAGATCCCTGGAGTTGGGAATGACAATTCACTCCAGAATTCTTGCCTGGAAAATTCTATGGACAGAGGAGTCTGGCATGCTACAGTGGGGTCACGAAGAGTTGGACATGACTGAACACACGCACAGACAGATAACTCATCGCTGACGCAGCTCCGTCAGCTACCTGAGATTCTGAGAATCACCAAGAAAAACACTCATGGAAATATCAGGGTGGGGCAAGACATGGCTAGAGGGGACACCGCCCTTTTGGTGCATTCTTCTGAAGCTGAAGTTTTGCAATAGTGTCAAGTAGCTAGGCAGTTGGGGGGTTTAAAACATAACCTTATAAAAATCTGTTCTGGAATTTGTCTGAAGGGGGAAACTTAGGGGCAGTTGCTGCAATTCAGAGGTCTCACACCCATTGACTGGGCCAGAGCAGAAGACCCAAGAGCTCCAGGCAGCAAATCTATAACCAGCACATCAGTGCCTGCTGGCTGCTGCTGGGGGAGGCAGAGGCCAGGAGCCATTCCTGCTCTCGCTCGCTTGCTCGCTCACTCACTCTTTCTCTGGCACATTACAGAGGTCCCGAAACCCCAGATCTTAGGTGTTCCTCAACCAGCAAGGTGGGGTAAGTTTTTTAAAGGCAGGAGCACACTGCAGTCTGAAATGGCTGCACTGGCCTCACCCTCAGCTACCTTGAATTTACAGCTTCACGTTACCAGTTAGAAGAGGAGACAACTCATCTACACTTAAAAGCACACTCCAGGGTATATGCCCCGTAGTGGGATTGCTGGGTCATATGCTAGTTTTATTCCTAGTTTTTTAAGGACTCTCCATACTGTTCTCCATAGTGGGTGTATCCATTTGCACTCCACCAATAGTGTAAGAAGGTTCCCTTTTCTGCACACCCTCTCCAGCATTTATTGTCTGTAGACTTTTTCATAGTGGCCATTCTGACTAGTGTGAGGTGATACTTCACTGTGGTTTTGATTTGCATTTCTCTAATAATAAGTGGTGTTGAGCAGTATGTGTTTATTATGCACCTGTATGTTTTCTTTGGAGAAATATCTGTTTAGATCTTCTGCCCACTTTTTGATTGGGTTGTTAATTTTTCTGGTATTGAGCTGCATGAGCTGCTTGTGTTTTGGAAATTAATTATTTGTCAGTTGTTTTTGTTTGCTATTATTTTCTCCCATTCTGAGGGCTGTCTTTTCATCTTGCTTGAAAAAGACACCTGTACCCCATTGTTCACTGCAGCACTATTTACAATAATAGCTAGGACATGGAAGCAACCTAGATGTCCATCGGCAGATGAATATTGTACATATACACAATGGAATGTTACTCAGCCATAGAAAGGAATGCATTTGAGTCAGTTCTAATGAGGTGGATGAACCTAGAGCCTATTATACAGAGTGAAGTAAGTCAGAAAGAGAAAGACAAATGTCATATATTAACATGTATATATGGAATCTGGAAATATGATACTGATGATCCTACATACAGGGCAGCAAAGAAGCCACAGACATAAAAAACAGACTTTTGGATTCAATGGAAGGAGGAGAGGGTGAGATGGTTTGCAAGAATAGTATTGAAACATATACATTACCATATGTAAAATAGATGACCAGTGTGAGTTTGATGTATAAAGCAGGGCACCCAAAGCAGGTGCTGTGTGACAATCTGGAGGGATAGGATATGGAGGGAGGTGGGAGGGGGGTTCAGGATGAGGGGGACACGTGTACTTATGGCCAATTCATACTGACGTACGGCAAAAAACCATCACAATAATGTAAAGCAATTATCCTCCAGTTAAAATAAATAATTTTTTTAAAAAAGCACACTCCACAATCAGAGGCAGCTGACAAGGAGGAGCAGATGACAGTGCAGGACAGGCAGGCTGGGGAGGGGAGAGGGGGGGTTCCCTGGGAGCCAGAGCACAGGAACAAGGACCTTCCCGCCACAGTTCTCACTGGGGAACTCCCACCAGTCTGGTGCCCAGACGGGATGGCATGGCAGGTGTGTCAGTTTCTGGCCATGCTGAACAAGCTAGTACAAAGTGGATGCCTTAGAACAATGGAAGTGTATCATCTCACAGTCCTGGGAGGCTGAAGTCTGCAATCGAGGTGTTGTGGACCAGGTTGGCTCGTTCCGGCGGCTCTGAGGGAACAAAGCTCGTGGCACTCTCCTGGCTTCTGGCGTTGGGCCATCCTTGGCGCGCCTCAGTCTCTGCCTCCATAGCCACAGTGTCCTTCCCGCTCCGTCTTCACATGGTGCTCCTCTCTGTGTGTGTCTGTCTCTGCGGCTCCTCTTACAGACTACAGTCATGTGGGATTAAGGACCTACCCTGCCCATTCCAATATCCTTGCCTGGGAAGTCCATGGACAGAGGAGCCTGAGGGGGCTACGGTCCATGGGGTCACCAAAGAGTCATATGACTGAGCGACTAAACAAAGCTCCTACTCCAGGGTGTCCTCATCGTAACTGACATCTTAATTCCATGGGCAGAACCGTACTTTCAGGAAGGTCATATCCATACACACTGGGATTACGACGTTTCTCCTTTAGTAACACAGTTAAACCCACAACAGGACTGTAAGGCTGGGCAGACTGGAGGTTCTCATTAGGCCTCTTCAGTGGTGTGCTAGAAAATATTCAACAACCAGATTTCCAGGGGAGAAAAAGCTCTAGTGGTCAAGTGTTTGCAAATTTTCTTGGCATAACTATTCCCTCACAGGCCTGCTTCAAGCTACCAACATAACACCAAGCTTGCCAAAATTCCAGAAAATTTAACAATGTGCATCCCTCATCCACTGGTGCAAACCAACTCCCACGTGCTGTTGAGCCTACAATATTTTAAAATGTCAATGGCTAAAAGGAGTTGTCCAAAACAGTTTGTTCTATATGTTTACATGGGCTTCTCTTGTGGCACAGTGGTGAAGTGTCTTCCTGCCAGTACAGGAAATGCAGGTTTGATCTCTGGAGGAGGGCATGGCAACCCACTCCAGTATTCTTGCCTGGAAAATTCCATGGGCAGAGGAGCCTGGAGGGCTACAGTCCAAAGGGTTGCAAAGAGTTTGACATGACTGACCACACACACGTATAGGTTTACCTGTTGAGGCCAGGGTGCCCCTACAACTTTTGATTATCTGTACATAAAGTGACCAATTCTATATACTGCATATCAACTTTTAAATCTGAGCACGCCTTGGGGCCATTCTATTTTCTGGGCCTCCCTAACCCTGAAGCAGCAGCAGCAGCATTCTCCTTCCAACCTCCCAGACACTCTGCCCACCACCTCTGATGTCCTTACCATCCACGAGTGGGTCCCGTTTGCCCCATGGCCGTCCCCAGGCCTATCAACTCACCCACGCTCCTCGGGATCTTGGCACTCGGCTCTCACTCTCTCCACCCCAAGTCCTGTCACTGACCTTTGACCGCGGGGCCTTCAGCTCCCATGTAGGCCTCCCAGCCAGCACACCCTCCCTTGTGACTCCTTGTTCAGATACCTGGATGTTCTCCAGGTCACAAACCTTGAACTCCAGCCTCACCCACTACTGCCTACCTCACCAGCTAACCTCCCTGTGCTCTTGGTACTACCATCTCACTAGTACCCCCCTAGCTCCCCAAATCTGTCAGTTGTTCCTTTCTTCCGCCCTCTCCCTGTTCAGCCTATATACTGTAACTATAATATTCCCTTGTCCATGCTCCCAATTCCTTTCACCACCCCAGCCAACATCCAGTTGTGGATCCATGGCTGAGGCAGATGCCAGAACCACAGACCCATGGTCTCTGTTAGCAGCTGCAACCCTGCCTCATACCCTCTGTGTGTCTTGTGGCCGAGTCCTGGCCGACTCTTTGAGACCCCATGGAAGGCAGCACGCCAGGCCTCCCTCTCCCTCACTATCTCCCAGAGTTTGCCTTTGTGTCCTAGGGGAACCCTAATCCTTTCACCATTCTCCATCACTCTCATCCCAAACTCTTTCTTCACTTCCGTCAAAAGACATTATGTGCCACTCGGGAAAAAAACATAGAGTACTCGATGGTTAAATGTATTTTCACATATGTTCATTTGACCTCCACAGAAGCTGGGTCAGGCAGGCAGGGAAAGGGTTCTTATTCCCATTTCATAAGCCAAGAGACTCCTCTGAGGCTCAGAGGAGTTTCATGTTAACACCGGACAAAGTACTAGCAAAGCCTCGGTTGGTGCACAGGTCTCCCAGGTCCAAGAACCCCGAGTCAGGCAGTGAAGTGGATATTTGTCCAAGGGCATGAGTGAGTCCTTAGCAGCCAGGACGAGCAACCATGTCTCTGCATACCTTCCAGATTCTTTATCCACCTCTAGGGTGTGCTGCCTTCACAACAATGGCTCTATTGCTCTCAAAGCACTTGAAGTCCATTTATCCTTTATGTTTGTGTATGTGTGTTAGTTGCTCGTGCATGCGAGAGTGTGTGCTAAGTCATTTCAGTCATATCCGACTCTTTGTGACCCCATGGACTGTAGCCCATCAGGCTTCTCTGTCCGTGGGATTCTCCAGGCAAGAAAACTGGAGTGGTAGCCATTCCCTTCTCCAGGAGATCTTCCCCACCCAGGGATCAAACCTGCACCTCCTGCATTTCAGGCAGATTCTTTACTGTCTGCGTCACCAGGGCAGCCCCCCTTTTAGGTTTAAAAAATTTTAAAGTAGAATGATCTTGAAAACAATAAGCGATGTTATTTTACTTTTTTTTCTGTGTTGTTCCCACCAAGGACTGTTTCTCTGTGTAAATATCTGACAATGTCCTCAGAGCCTTGCCTGACACAAGCACAGCTGCCCTCGGCTCTTGTCATCAGGTTTGCAGGCTCTGGAAACAAGACCAACAACAAAACAAAGGGAGCCAGACCAGGGATCTAATCTAGAAATGTCATCCCATGCAGCCCAAATGCATGCCTGTTTGGCCTGCCATGGAGAATCCTCTGGGTGGATCCCTGCAAACTAACAGTCAAGCTGAGTTTCTGTGAATACATGATATAAGCCAAAGCCACTTCCGTTGGGAATGGGGTCCATAGTGAGTCATTCACTTCAATTCCAGACAGATGGGAATCTTAGCCCTTTCCAGGCCCTTCCAGTAAAACATGAAGACTAAAGGGAATCTGCTTCTGTTCATAAGAAAGGTCCATCCCATCCCAGCATCTCTAGCAATACTTGCTTTGTTTGTGCTGTTGTTGTTGTTCAGTCACTCAGTCATGTCCAGTTCTTTGCGATCCCATGAACTGCAGCACACCAGGCTTCCCTGTCCATCACAAAAATCCCAGAGCTTGCTCAAACTCATGTCCATTCAGTCGAAGGTGCCATCCAATCATCTCATCCTCTGTCTCCCGCTTCTCCTCCTGCCTTCAATCCTTCCCAGCATCAGGGTCTTTTCCAGTGGGTCTGCTCTTCGAATCAGGTGGCCAAAGTTTTGGAGCTTCAGCATCAGTCCTTCCAATGAATATTCAGGGTTGATTTCCTTTAGGACTGACTGGTTTGATCTCCTTGCAGTCCAAGGGACTCTCAGGAGTCCTCTCCAACACCACAGTTTGAAAGCATCAATTCTTTGGCACTCAGCCTTCTTTATGGTCCAGTTATCATACATCAGTGTACATGCAGGCAGACACGCAAGAGGGGTGCTGACCTCCCTTGTTGTCTGTCGGAGCCTGCATGTCTTTCTGCCCCTCAGCTGCTGCCTTGGAGATAAACTGTTCTTCACTTGCCCCGCAACCCTGCCCCCACACCCTCAGAACTGATATCTCTGGGGAACACTGGCCTGGGGGACAGATGACTCAGCCCGTGACTGTAAACTTGGGTAAGATATAAGAGGAACCTCTGATTCCTCCTCTCTAGGAACCGAGGTTTGCTGTGACCTACCCAACTCAGCTGTACTGTTAGGACTGCCTATGTTGTCCCAACGAAGGGGACTCGCAGGAAGCAGCCCTGAGAGGGGACAGAGGAGTCCCCTTTATATAAGGTTGGTTTAGGGGCTCCAAGTACAGTGTTTCCTGACAGTGCTGGTGGAGGTAGAAAGTAAGGAGCAGCAACTTGTAAGCTGAGGAGCAGACCCAACAAAGGGAAAGCCCAGGCCTGTCCCATGGGTGAATCAGCAGGTGGCACCCCTGTAGAATTTTTGATTCATGTGCATTTTATCCTGGCTTTATGGGCAGATTTTGGGGATGGGTAGAACAGGATGAAGGGCTTCTCATATGGCGCTAGTGGTAAAGAATCCGCCTGCCAATGAAGGAGATATGGGTTCAATCCCTGGGTTGAGAAGATCCCTTGGAGGAGGGCATAGCAACGCACTCCAGCATTCTTGCCTGGAGATCCCATGGACAGAGGAACCTGGTGGGCTACAGTCCATGGGGTTGCAAAGAATTGAACATAACTGAAGCAACTTAGCACACACACCCTGAAATCCAAGTTGGGGAGGAAAAAGGGTCTGGTTACTGTTTACACTATGAAGGGCAATAGAGGATAAAATGCCCACCAAGTCTTTGAAAAGCAAAATAACAGGAAGACCATCAGGAATAATACTTATAGGCATAGATGTCTATTCACCAAGATTCATTGAATACCTATGAGCCCTGGGGACTCTAGCAAACAAATGAAAGAGATCCAGAGCCTGTATCAACTACAGTGTCCTCTAAAAGCTAAGTGCCTGGAGAGTCCTTGGCCAGCCTTATTGAAAGCATCATCTCTGAGAAGAAAAATATCTGCTACTCTGAGCTTAACTTTGATTGGCAGTGGGGCTCTGACATTTTAGAGTTTAGAGATAACCCGCCTTGTGGCACCTGTATAAGTACAGTTCAAAGCACATTTCATAGATTTAGAGAAAAGACTAATCTTTTTGCCCAAGAAATATGATCTGATAAGCCAGGTTGGCCAGTTGACTCCATGATGGAAGAAAATTTAGCTTGTGCTAAATTCGTGTGGCTGCAGAGGGAGTTCTCTTACTTTAGATTTGAAAAGAGGTACGTGGAAGGAGAGAGTGCCCCCAGAGTGGAGCCAGGAAGAGTTTAAAGCAGCCACCGCGTGAGGAGCTGAGGATGGGGTACAAGGAAAAGGACACTTCAAAACCAAGTTTGACTTCGATGTTAATCAACAGGGGGTTTGTGAGGTTACCATAGGAGCATAGCCATAGTAGACATTGAAGAGAATGAAGCTGACATAAAAATGGTATAACAAAACACAGTTTCCCATTTTTTTAAAAAAAGGAAGGCCTATGTTTGGGCTTCTCTGGTGGCTCAGATGCTAAAGAATCTGTCTGCAGTACAGGAGACCTGCAGTACAGAGTTCAATCCCTGGGTCAGAAAGATCCCCTGGAGAAGAGAATGGCAACCCACTCCAATAATCTTGCCTGGAGAATTCCATGGACAGGGAAGCCTGGAGGGCTACAGTCCATGGGTCTCAAAGAGCAATTAACACACACAAGGCTTCTGTAATCTCATTTTTAATAGTAGATCTATGCATCTGTGTATAGACATACGTACACAGAGATGCAGCATGCACATAATACATACTCAGACACATTCGTATATGCACAAAACCTTTCTGGAGAGTATGTAAAACTTGCAAAATCTCCATGGAGGAAAAGGACTGGGGCCTGGGGGGGTGGGGGTGGGAATTGTTTTTCATAGCGTAGCCACTGTTTAATTTTTTTTTTTTTTACAACATGCACATATAACTTTTCAATTAAAACACTATTTTTTTTTTCATTAAACTATGTTTAAGGAAGAATTACCAGCACCAAGAAGGGCCCCCTGCTTTGAGCAGCTGTGCGCTGTCAGCATTTAACACCCCACCTCAATAGCTCTGCCGTCTAGTCTCGTCTGTGGCCAGTCTTCTCCTTTCTGGCCATGCTCCACGCCACTTCCAGTTTTCTCTTTCAGAAACGTAGGTGGGATGGGGTGGGAGGTGGGAGGGAGGTTCTAGAGGAAGGGGGCATATGTATACCTAGAGCTGATTCATATTGATGTATGTCAGAGTCCACCACCATATTGTAAACAAATTATCCTCCAATTAAAAATAAGTTTAAGTTAAAAAAAAAAAAAAAAAGTAGGGTTACCTAAGCCAAGAAATCCTCCTTGCCTCCTGTTTCTTTTGGGATAATATGAAGTCTCCCTGGTGTGAGGCATTATCAGGAAGTGATACCGCAGCTAGGACAGTGTCTGCTGGGCCTTTTCTGGCTGTCTCCCTTCACTTCTCCTCCAAGTAATCCAGGCGTGGTCGATCAACAAGGCCTCATTAGTCCTCCTTTCTAAAGCTCCTGGAAGCCCACTGTCTTCCTCTCTTGCCACTCTCACTAATCTAGACCCAGTTCATCACCTCCTTGGTTTATCCTGCCAACATCCTAATTGAGACGCCTTTCTCCAGTCTCTCTTCGTTCCCATCTTTTCTCTGAACACTACATTCTTTTAGAATGCTAGTAGTATCCTGTCCCTCCCCTGCTTATAACCCTTTAGAGTGGCCCACTGATGTCAAGCTAAAGTCCCAGCTCCTTAGCAAGGCTAGTCTCTGCATCTTTATCCAGAGCCATCTCCTCCCAGCTCCTTCCCCTTGACTCAGACTCGACTTCCACCAACTCCTGTGAACTGGTTAGAAGAGACAGAATGTCTCCTCTGAGTCTTTGACATGCTGTGTGCTCAGTTGCTCAGTCATGTCCAACTCTGTGACCTCATGGACTGTAGCCCTCCAGGCTCCTCTGTCCATGGGATTCTCCAGGCAAGAATGCTGGAGTGGGTTGCTATGCCCTCCTCCAAGGGATCTTCTCAACCCAGGATTGAACCCATATCTCCTTCATTGGCAGACAAGATTCTTTACCACTAGCGCCACCTGGGAATCATCACTGACATGTTAATCCCTGTCTTAAAACATTCTTCTCCCTTCTCCCTGGTGTTCCAACCACACCCAGGTTAATCCTTCAGCATAAAGGGTCATACATAATAAGAATGTCATGAGAAGATCATAAATAATGGGGGAAGAAAGTGGTCACCCCTTTGAGGAGGACTCATGCAGGAGTTTAGCTGTCAGAAGAGACCTGCATAAGAAAGAACACAGTGGCAGGAAAGTTCTGGGCAAGCTGGAGGAAGGGAAGCAAAGGGATCCATCCAGTGCACAGGGCGGGGGAGGACCAGGTGAACAGGTGGCCGAGGAGAGGCGTGGCCCAGGGAGGCTACAGAAAGTGAAGGACCTCTTGAAAGCCAAGATGAGTTTATATATGCATGCTAAGTCACTTTAGCCATGTCCAACTCTGTGTGACCCCATGGACTGTAGCCCGCCAGGCACCTCTGTCCATGGGATTCTCCAGGCAAGAACACTGGAGTGGGTTGCTGTGCCCTCCTCTAGGGGATCTTCCCAAACCAGAGATTGGACATGCCTCCTTTACGTCTCTTGCATTGGTCAGTGGGTTCTTTACCACTTGGCCACTTGGGAACCTCAAGATGAGTTCAGTCCTCATTTTTTTAAACAGTGGGAAACCTGAACTGTTTTAAAACTGGCAAGTGACAAACTCTAGTGTTTGTTTTAGAAAGATGTGACTGGCAGAGTGCAGAGGAATGAAGCTGGGGAGATGACTTACCCTGGGAAACACGATGGGAAACAGCCTGGTCCAGGGCAGCAGCCAGCAGAACCAGCAGGAAGTGATGGATTCCAGAGAGATGTGGAGCCATAACCTCCTGGGCCTGGTGGCCAAGTGCCAGGGAGGACTCACGGTTCTAGCTAGAATAGCTGGGAATGTGCTGAGGTCATGGGCCGAGATGGGAGTCACAAAAGGAGATCAGATTTGGAGGAAGATAATGAATCAGATTTAGAGCATGTTGACTTGGAGTGTAAAGTCAGGAAGCCCAGGTCCATAATTAAAGTCCAACACAACTCTGGTTACGGCAGGTAGGCCCTTTCACAGAGAGCACCTGTCAGGGTGGGTTTCATCCTTCCTGGAGTGTCATGTTTCCATGACTCCAGTTTCCTTGTCCCAAAGCAACCTTGTGAACTGTTTGTATCACATGCAAAGAAGGAGTTGTGAAAGCACAGGAGAGGGTGGAGACGAGGGCTGAGCGGGACAAGACCCACTGTGCTGGGGCCAAAATTCGTGCCAGAAAATTGTCTTCCTCCCCAAGCTTGCATCAGTCACTGTTCTGTTTCTCTTCAAAGTTCTCTCAAGTCCTAACTGTGCTGTAATGAGCAACCTGAACACTGGAGACAACTTTGCGTCTGCCCTGGGCACTCTGAAGTCCTGGGCACTCTGAAGTCCTGGGCACACTGAAGTCCTGGGCACTCTGAAGTCCTGGGCACACTGAAGTCCGTAAAATCACTTCTCACCTGGTTATGCAGTTCTTTCTTTGCTTTTGAACTCTTCACAGGTGTATATCTCATCTCCTCACCTAAATCCTTCATTGTTAAAAGAACCCAATTTATGGCAAACATTGTATTTTGTTATTGCCACTGTGCCTGGTATACTGATACATCGTCCCTTGTCAAAAACTACAGATTTGATTGACACTGAATTCATTTGGGGTAGAAAGAAGAAAGGATAATAACCACCTTGGAAGGACAGGATACAAGAAATTATATGCTGGTAAGAGGAGTAAGATAGTGTCAGTTCCTAGCATACAAAGAACTGATTCTAACATGAAAGGAAAGCTTTCACCTCTGCTGATAGAAATGGCTTTGCATTCTAAACATGCTCGAAAGGAGCAGAAGAATACTGACATTCTAGTTGTCAAGTAAGTGGTCTTCTCAACTGGCTAACAAGTCTGTTTTTCTTGGACCACCTTTTGTTTATAAGCAGTATTGGTAAAATAATAAAATAGTTAACTATACTACATGGTGTGGCTTTCCTGATGGCTCAGCGGATAAAGAATCCTCCTGCAGTGCAGGAGACATAGGAGATGTGGGTTTGATCCCTGCACTAGGAAGATCCCCTGGAGGAGGAAATGGCTATACACTCCAGTACTCTTGCCTGGGAAATCCCATGGCAGGAGCCTGGTGGGTTACAGTCCATGGGTTTGCAAAGAGCTGGACACAATTGAGTGACTCACACACACACACACACACACACACACACACAAGCATTACAATCACCCTTCATCCTACACTGGGGAACTGGAGGAATGGGCCCTACCACTCACAACGTTCAGCAGAGGCACAACCGGATGAAGTGGAATGACTCAAAACTGATTCAGAGTCTTCTCCTGAGAGCAGCCCAAAGCTCGCCTCTGGAGGTTGGCAGAGAAGAGGGCAGAAGGCCCTAGGGTGTCTGCTTCTCACTCCTGCCAAGGGCTCCATTCCCCTTCCTTTTAGAGCACATCTTGCACCTTCTGTGATTCCCCCAAGGGCAAGGTAAACAGCAGGAGAGTTCCTTCTTGGCCCTGGTGGCAGCAGCGCCTGTTGGCTCCGGGTCACATTCCTTTCCAGACTTCACAAACCTTGGGTTACAAAGGGCTTGTTGCACAATTCTTGGGAGAGTGGGTATGGGGGCTGGGCTAAGTTAAAGGGAGGTGTCTGGTATGTGTCAACCATCCAGGTGTGGCTGTTTGCCAAGGCTCCCCAGGTGGTGGCATTGAGACAGGGAGGAGAGGAGGGGGGTACAGAGAGAGGGAGAGAGTCAAATGTCTCAGGATCTCTGGTGAGGCAGATTTCCTTTCTCTTTTTTCTCTCCCACAGCTGTTAATAACACTTGTCAGGATGCATTTCTCAGGTGGAAAGCTTTTCAAAAGTACAGTTGGCATACCTGTGTTTCAGCTTACTGGAGGCATTTGAAAGTTCAGAACCCACAATGGAGAATCTGAAACGAAAGCTCCTCTTATCTCTCCATTTTTCATAGTCAAGCTTTCTCCTGCCATTTTATGCGATAAGATGTATAAAATTACTCAATCTATTACACAACTTTTGAAATGAATATGGAAGCTGAAAGATATTGCCACAGCTTTGTTTCAACCCTATACCATGATGGAATCTTCTTTCCTGTTGGTAATCATTTCATAATTCTCCTTTATTAAAGACAATCTGTCTGAAAAACCAGAAAACTATGGAAGATCCTTATAGGATAAATGCATTTCAGTGAGTTAAAAAACAAGCTAGTGACCTAGAAAATATTAATCAGATCTTTGGAGCTGGTGGCTATACAAATGAGGTCTGTGCTTATATTGAACAATTCTTCATTTCATTTTCTTTCAGATTTGGGGACTTTAGGCTGATGTTAATATACTTGCAATGAATTCCGTTGGAGAAAACTCTGAGTATCTGTATCGGGGTGTGCCTGGACTCAAACTTACAGATTAATTAGCGCTGCAAGACATAGACAACTGTACATAAAATGGACTCTGGACATGCTAAGATTGCTCCTGAATTATCAGTAACTCTAAACAAGATGTTAATTCATGGTTTAAGTCAGGAAAGGCTCATTTAGGAGACAAACTAGGTAATAAAGATAGGTCAGTTACCATGGATGGTGTAAAGCTCCATGCCTGCCAGATTAAGTTTACTCATATATGCATTTCCAGAGTACACACATACATACCACAGAGTATACACATGCACACACATAAGCAAAGTCTTCCCTGGTGGCTCAGACAGTGAAGAATCTGCCTGCAACACAGGAGACACAGGTTCAATCCCTGGGTCAGGAAGATCCCCTAGAGAAGGGAATAGTAAATAGCAACCAATTCTGGTATTCTTGCCAGGAGGATTCCAGTAACAGAGGAGCCTGGCAGACATGACTGAACAACTATTACTACTACACATAAGAAAAGTGATCTACCTAAACTGGAAAAGGCCACAGAAAGTTTGTATATTTATTATAAAGCAAAATGCTCATTAACTGTATAAATTCCTTTTTTTTTTTTTTAATAGACTACTTCTAATCAGGCCTGATGCTGGGAAAGATTGAAGACAGGAGGAGAAGGGGAAAACAGAGGATGAGATGGCTAGGTGGCATCACCGTCTTGATGGACATGTGTTTGAGCAGGCTCCAGGAGTTGGTGATGGACTGGGAAGCCTGGTGTGCTGCGGTGCATGGGGTCACAGTGTTGGACATGACTGAGCAACTGAAATGAACTAAGATGAACTGAATCAGGTCAGAAGGCAGAGTAGGCAATCTGTTTCCCTGGATTCATTTTCATTGTATTCTCAGCCTTTTGAATGAGGTCTCAGGTGCTTTCTGTTGACCTTGGTCAAAGCTTGTTTTGTTTGGAGCTGAAGGCTGGGAGAACTCTGGTGAAGAGTGTCACCTACCTAGAGTACCAGAGTTTACCAATAACTACACTAAGGAAATAAAAGGAGATTTCCTTATCTTAGAATATTCTGACTTAGAAATTAAAATAGTCCAAGTATGAACCAGTAAATTCCTTCAGGATGAATTGGGGCAGGGAGTACTGAAGAGGCCACCAGGCTGAGAGTGAGAAGATTTAAGCCTTAGTCTCAAGATAGCACTAACAAGCTCAATGGCCTAAGTCAAGATATTTAACCTCTCTCTGCTGGTTTCCTTTTCTGGAAATTAGGACGTTGGAATGGATGATCTTTTAGTTACCCCCACCCCCCGCTGCCCCCCACAACTCTAAAAGTCTGTGGTGTGTGACTAACACAAGGGTCAGAGAACATTACAGTCAATAAATGTAAATGTAGACAAGTTAGAATATTCTGTGTTTTGTGGATGTTATTTTAGGTTAAACTTAAACATAGTTTTCAGGGCTTCCCAGATGGCACCAGTGGTAAAGAACTGCCAATTCAAGAGACGTAAGACTTGCAGGTTCGAAACCTGCATTGGGAAGATACCCTGGAGGAGGGCATGGAAACCCAGTCTAGTATTCTCGCCTGGAGAATCCCAAGAACAGAAGCCTGGTGGGCTATGGTCCATAGGGTCACAAAGAGTGGGACATGACTGAAGCAACTTAGCACAGCACAAATGTAGTTTTCGATGACTATAAAATGAATAAAGTCTAAACACTGGACCAATGAGCTTTTACTTTCCAAGGACTTGAGGTGGGGTCATAATCTAATTGTGAAAATCATAGCGGCTTCTCTAGATGGAAGTTGAATATGTGCTAGAGTCAATGTGCAAACACATTTTGTTTTTGACTGAGCCTCTGGATTTATTTACATGCTTTGGATTATTACTGCTTTTATAGAGCAAGTGAATATTAGCTTTCCAGCTGAGATATATTTATTCCCAGGGTGTTGGAGGTCAGAGTGTTAAAATTGTGTGCTGTGGGTAGAGACTGGGTCTCCCCGCCTTGTCTGTTCCTCTTGGGGTCCCTGGCAGGCAACTAATCTACCTGTCAGAACACTGGACTGCTGCTTCCACTTGGGAAAGGAACATGGCAATAAACCTGGATCTCGCAGGCGAATCTCAGTGTGCCTGCCCGAGCAGTCCTGCACTTGGCTCTGGGGTCGTGGTGTGCCGAGGGCAGCCAGTGTGGATGAGTCAGAGACTGGCACCCACCCCACCCTCCGCCCTCCTGGTAAACAGAGCAGCTATTTGCCGTCACTCAGAGCCTCCCAGGGCCTCGAGACTCCAGGAAGAAACAAATAAGTTAGAAGCCAAAACCCCAAGGCAAGGTAAAGAAAACAGAACTGTCTGCCTCCCCAGCGATGATTTCACTAGTGGGAGTTCTTTAGGAGGAGGAGTGGTAGACAGTCTCAACTGAACTGTTTTACTTTCTTCTCAACCAGAAGGCCCTTCTCTTTCACTGTTTCTAGGGGTGACCTTCTGCCTTTTAAGCCTTGAAACTTCAAAAGCAGACCTGAGAATCAATATTGGTTGCTAATCCATAATATTTTTTCCCTCCCTTTTATTTTGTTTGCATCTTTTTTATACAACCTTCTATTAAAATACTTCTTTCAGTTAACTTGGTTTTCATTTAGTTTATTCTTCCCCATAGAATTCCATGGACAGAGGAGCCTGGTGGGCTATAGTCCATGGGGTCACAAAGAGTAGCTTACTCATTTGAGGCTTCCCAGGTGGCACTAACGGAGGAGGCAATGGCACCCCACTCCAGTACTCTTGCTTGGAAAATCCCATGGACGGAGGAGCCTGGTGGGCTGCAGTCCATGGGGTCACTAAGAGTCGGACACGACTGAGCGACTTCACTTTCACCTTTCTCTTTTGTGCATTGGGGAAGGAAATGGCAACCCACTCCGGTGTTCTTGCCTGGAGAATCCCAGGGATAGTGGAGCCTGGCGGGCTGCCTTCTATGGGGTCGCACAGAGTCGGACACGACTGAAGCGACTTAGCAGCAGCAGCAGCAGCAGGTGGCACTAATGGTAAAGAACCTGCCTGACAATGCAGGAGAAATAAGAGACTCAGGTTCGATCCCTGGATTGGGAAAATCCCCTGGAGGAGGGAACGGTAACCCACTTCAGTATTCTTTCCTGGAGAATCCCAAGGACAGAGGAACCTGGAAGGCTACAGTCCATAGGGTCACACAGAGTCGGACATAACTGAAGCAACTCAGCACTCACTCACATCATTCTGGGAAGAAGCTATTAAAAGAAGAATACCTGGATAAAAGAATAGACATCACCAGGCACTAATTGAAGACTGTTTTAGAAAGTAATTTTACACTGACCTGTTGAGGTTCCCTTACCTCTTTTGCACCCTTCAGTGGATGGGGAGAGGACTAGGCACCAACTGTCTTGGAAATGTTCTTGTGGTCTGTCTTCACAGTAGGAAGTCTGGCTGTTTGGAGAAGATGCCACAGCTGTGTTTCTGCTGGGAGCTCCTTTGTCATTTGGTCTGCTCATTTGGATCCTTTACATTGCCCGAAAGCAACTGGTGCATCATCTCTGTGCTTACACTGTTACTCCTAAGCCTGGAGACACACCTATCTTGTAGCCCTGTCCTCTGGATAGCCATTCCCTTCTCCAGGGTATCTTCCTAACCCAGAGGTTGAATCCAGGCCTACTACATTGCAGGCTGATTCTTTACTGTCTGAGCCATCAGGGAAGCCCCTTGTTCCTTTAGACACAGTAAATTTGTTCTGAGTTTAGCAAATGTCAACGTACCTGAACCGGAGTCATGGCTGGCTGATTCCTTCTAGCTCCATCAGGTAGCGTCTCACCTTTAATATATCAGATAACTTCTCCTCCTCAGTAGCCAGGGTTGAGCCTGGGCTGGACATTGTGATGTCACAGAGTGGAATCCTTACTCCTCCCAAAGGCCCATCTGGGACCCTCCAGTGGAGCACTTCCTCTCCTGTCCATGGTAGGAGGTTGGGAAGGTACACCCCCTAATCTCTAAACTGACCCACGGAATGATAGGATCTTAAATGTGGGCAGAGATGTAGGAGACCTCATGACTCAGTTTTGGTCTAACTGCCTGACTTTGAAGCTGGGAAATCAAGGCCCAGGGTGGTTAAGTGTCAGAGATACATCTCAAAGCTGGGTGCTTTCAGGGTTGTCCCCTACCCTTCTGGACATGCCATTTTCACTCTAGGCTGTGCTCTCTGGATCTTGTCAGCATCGCCATTTTCTGATAAGCACCTCATGGGGCTAATTCTTACCCGAATCCACTCACAGAAAGAGACCATTCGAACAATTTGAAATATAGAAAGAACAGAGTCTCAGTGAAAATCATTCGTTTTTCCAACAATGTATAGGCTGCCAGAAATAACAAATTCTCATCCTAGCCTGAACTCAGAAATCCTGAGCTAGCAGACCAATCCTAGATTAACCAGTAATGTGACTTCTGGGTGACCCGACGTTGCCCATGAGATCTGATGATAAGGAGAAAAGCTCAAAAGCCCGGGATTAGTGTTGCTGCAGTGCCAAATCAGGCCCCAGTGTTTGCTGAGGCGGGCACAGGAAGGAATGAGCTATAAAGAGGGAGGCTCTCACTGGAATTTACTTCTTTCCTTTCATACTCTTCACTTTCTCTAGATACTGTCCCCATATGGTATTCAAAAATTACCTGCATTCATTGCACGAAACGACTTGTATCTGTGAAGCTAGAGAATTGTGCTTTCGAAATCTCTCAAGGTGGGACGAGATATTGCACTCTTCTAATACCAACGACTAACGTTTTATATCATGCTTTAGCATTTACAAGCCACCTTCACATACATCATTTCATTTCATCTTCACAGCTCGGTGAGGCAGTGTATTTTTAGTACATTTTTATGGGTGAGAAAATTATAGCTTACAGAGGTTGTGACTTGCACAACATCACAAAGCTAATTACGTGAAAAGGGTAACATTAACTACAAACCAGATCTTCCAACCAAACTTTTCCCCAACATAGGGCTTCCGTGGGGATGGGAGGAATTGTCCTTTGGTCCATGAACACACTTGAGGGCAATTCCATTAAGCAGTCCTTTGAGAAATTAAGAAGAAATTATTCCCATGGATCATAAATACTTCTTTGCTAACCTCCTAAATGTCTTCATAAAAACTTAGAGAAATGATTGAAAAAGAAAGTGAAAGTGTTAGTCACTCAGTTGTATCTGACTCTTGGTGACCCCGTGGACTGTAGCCCACCAGGCTTCTCTGTCCATGGGATTCTCCAGGCAAGAATACTGGAGTGGGTTGCCATCTCCTCCTCTAGAGGATCTTCCTAAACCAGAGATCAAACCTGGGTCTCCCGCATTACAGGCAGATTCTTTACCAGCTAAGCCACCAGGGAAGCCCAAGAGAGTCTGGAGGGCTTGTGAAAACACAGATCACCAGCCCTGCCCTCAAGAACCCCAGTTCTGAGGCCTCAGGACATCGCTTTGAGAATCCCGCCCAGAAACTGGAAGTTCTACAGGAACAGGAAGTTCTACAGTTCTACAGTAGAACAGGAAGTTCTACTATCACAGAACCAGGAAACACAGTTTGGGACCCTGACTCTTTACCTATTAAAGACTCAGCAAAGCATTTGTACATTAAGGAATTTTGTTCTTTCTTTGCCTTTCCATTTTCTTTAATTAGGATTTCTTCCCACAGATAATGTTTATTTTTCCACGAAAATGCTTGTTTTTGTCCACCCCTTCACAATTCTCCAAGGTTAAAAAATATCCCTTTTCCTTTATTTTGTACTTTTTAAATATGAAAATGTTGTAGATGAACATAATATCTGACTTTAAAGATGCCTGCATTAATTTGATTTCGATGACCTAATGAATACCAGTGTTAGCATATAATTACCAGGAGGTAAAACTCCAACATAGGTAAGGGATATTAACACACTGTGTGCTAGAGATTTTAATTAAGCCTTAGTGACCCTGAAGCCGGACTTTTCTTTAAGGGATGTTATGAGAATCAACATGATCTTGAAAAAAATAAATCTAACTCCAGGCCTTTTTCCAAGCCAAACTACTTGTGCTTATTAGAAATGTAAGCATGCCTGGAGAATCAGAAAGATATATGTTGCTAATGTTTACTTCCACGAGACCCACCTCATGTGCTCATAAAAATTGTAAGATTTTCTCAAAACAAAGGTAGTACTGTACACCCCTACATAATTCATTTTTAAGTAGTGCTAATGACATTAGTAAGGGAAAATGTCAGCCAAGCTGCAATAAAACATTTCCAGGCCAATAAAAGTACTGTAGCTGAGTCGAATGCTTTAAAATTACTGGGTTTGAAAGGTTAAAATAATAAATGATCACAGATCCAAGAAATAAAACGCTCAAGTCATTAGCAGAGACATTTTCTACTGTCATAACTAAAGTTGTAGGGACTCCTCAGTGTAGATCCTGTAAGGTGATCCTTTGAGGATCCCCTTTGCTATATGACTCCTCTCTTTTTGAAGAACAGAAAGTTATATACAGGACCAATAACACAGACATCTTAGGAAATTTCTAAAAACTATATTTTGTTTTGTAATGTATTTGTGTAATCCCATTTTGGCATAACAACCTGTTCTTTCAGAAATGCTTTAAGCCAAATATAAAGGCACACTGTGAAGATCTACATCTCCAAAAACTAAGGCTGATATTGATCTAATTTTCTCACCAAGGCACCTTTTCCGAAAATTTTTCCAATTTTTTTTTCAGTTCTACCTGTATACTGCCAGCACATTATTTCCAACACATCTTCCTCCACCCTCCTCACGCGTGTGTGCTCAGTCATGTGACCCCATGAACTGCAGCCCTACCAGGCTCCTCTGTTCATGGGATTTCCCAGGCAAGAATACTGAAGTGGGTTGCCATTTCCTTCTTCACTACTGCTTACACCCGTGGAAGAAGCAGACACAATCATGGCTCAGGAGTTAAGGAATATATCATTTATTGAGCTTTGTGATTAGGTACTTAACATATACTTTCTTCTCACCACTCACTTGTGAGCTGCTGCTGCTAGGCAAGAACACTGGAGCAGGTTGCCATTTCCTTCTCCACACTTGTGAGCTAGATGTGTTGTTATTGCCATTAATTTGTAAGGACATAGTTCAGAGAAGTAAAATTTTCCTTGAACTCCGTGGTAGTGAGTGAAGACGAGACAACCTGAGGAATACCTGACTCCAGAGGTTGTGCTCTCTCGCCCAGACTGAATCATCCTAAAATGAGGTCTATTGCTTACACCTTCTCCTACTTTGGAGAATTATGCTTGGCCTTAAAAGCTGAGCTAGAGTTTCCAAGAGAAGCACAAATAACCAAGAGAAAGTGAAAAGTCTGAACAAAGACCTTTAGTTTCAACAATTTCTGTTAACGAAAACATGAGACCTAGCAAATAATTCTGGAGAAGGCAATGGCACCCCACTCCAGTACCCTTGCCTGGAAAATCCCATGGACGGAGGAGCCTGGTAGGCGGCAGTCCATGGGGTCGCACGGAGTCGGACACGACTGAGCAATTTCACTTTCACTTTTCACTTTCATGCATTGGAGAAGGAAATGGCAACCCACTCCAGTATTCTTGCCTGGAGAATCCCAGGGTTGGGGGAGCCTGGTGGGCTGCCATCTATGGGGTCGCACGGAGTCGGACATGACTGAAGTGACTTAGCAGCAGCAGCAGCAAATAATCCAAAGTTAGTGGTTTCCTACATGTACTTTGTACAAAGAAATTGTTTCTAGGTCAGTTAAAATTTTGAAACTGAAGTGTTTCTAGTGCAATTGAAATTTTGTAAATTATATATTAAATGCATTGTATGTGCGTGCGTCCTAAGTCGCATCCGTCATATCTGGCTCTTTTGCAACGCTATGGGACTGTAGCCCACCAGGCTCCTCTGTCCATGGGATTCTCCAGGCAACAATGGTGGGTTGGGTTGCCATGCCCTCCTCCAGGGGATCTTCCCAACCCAGGGATTGAACCCGAATCTTTTATGTCCCCTTCATTGGCAAGGGAGTTCTTTACCACTAGTGCCACTAGGGAAGCCCATTAAATGCTTTACAAGAACTAATTATTTAGCAAAAACATGAAGCTTTGTTGAAAAAAAGAATATTCACATCCTAGCTTAGTTCCTTTGTAAAGTTGGGATCTCCTCTTCATAATCCATCCACTTCCTCAAGTGTTAATGTCAAACCTATGGTGCATGAAGCACCATGCCAGATGCTACAGGGATGCATTGAATACAGTGTCCTCAGAGAGCTTAGAGCCTAATGGTGCAGGAGTTAAATAGCAAAAACAAAAACAAAAACTCTACTACAGAAAGCAGTGTATAAGTATGGTGAGAGAATTATCACCAAAGTGCCATGACATGTTAAAGCAGAGAGAACTGACATCTAGGTCTGGCAGTCAAGGAAAGCTTCATGAAGTGGAAGACATGAAATGAGTGAAAGGATGGGTACTTTATTCATTCGTTTATTTTATTCCTTTGTTTATTCGTCATTTATTTTTTATTGCGCTGGGTCTTTGTTGCTGCTCGAGGGCTTTCTCTAGCTGCGGTGAGCAGGAGCTACTCTCTATTGCGGTGTTCAGGCTTCTCATGGCAGTGTCTTCTCGTGTTGCAGAGCACAGGCGCTCGGTCATGCAGGTTTTGGTAGTTATGGCATGTGGGCTCAGTAGTTGCGGCACACAGGCTTAGTTGCCCTGTGGCATGTGGGATCTTTTTGGACCAGGGATCAGATCTGTGTCCCCTGCATTGGCAGGTGGATTCTTAACCATTGGACCACCAGGATGAGTAAGATGAGAGTGACGGGTGAGAAGGAATTTCTGGGCACAGCTGAGTTAGAGCTTGTCTTATCAATAATTAATCAAGTGAAAGTCTTAGTGCTACAAAATGCAATTCAGGATATTCATTTATTTGTATCCACCCAAAGTCTTTGAGAGAAAATATGATTAACCCACACATATAACAGGATTGTTAAAAATAAAAATTATGTAGGAATGCCTATGCGTGCATGTGTGCTGAGTCACTTCAGTCATGTCCAGTTCTGTGTGACACTATGGACTGTAGCCTGCCAGGCTCCTCTGTCCATGGGATTCTCCAGGCAAGAATACTGGAGTGGATTGCCATGCCCTTCTCCAGAGGATCTTCCCGACCCAGGGATTGAACCCACATCACTTACATCTCCTGCACTGGCAAGCAGGATCTTTACCACTAGCTCCACCTGGGAAGCCAGCAATGGCTCAGGTCTTGGTAAATCTGCCTCTTCTCCCCTTTCTTTACCACAAATAGTTACCCCAGGTAAAGAAAATCCTAACACCATACAGACTGCTCACACTACAAGTGGTCTGCAACCTCAGTCATGCCCTCAACACAAGGCAGCTCTTCTGTTGTCCATTTCACAGTTATTGTTAACCTTCCCCAATCTCCAGAAGCCCTCTGCCTTACCTATTTCCCTCTCACTCTAGGCAATGAACCTTATCTCCTTTGTAAAGAACTCAGATGTCATTGTGTTATCTCTCCCAACTCAAACCCCACACCTCTCTGAACACACCCATATCTGCACCCTCTCTTCAGTCATTCCTTCCGCTCAGTTGTAAACCCATCCCTCCTCCAGATCAATGCTGATACCTCTGTGCCCGGAGCCCCATTCAGGCTAAAATGATTATTTAGCAAAAATTTGATTATATTCTTTGCAGCCAAAGATGGAGAAGCTCTCTACAGTCAGCAAAAACAAGACCGGGAGCTGACTGTGGCTCAGATCATGAACTCCTTATTGCCAAATTCAGACTTAAATTGAAGAAAGTAGGGAAAACCACTAGACCATTCAGGTATGACCTAAATCAAATTCCTTATGATTATACAGTGGAAATGAGAAATAGATTTAAGGGACTAGAACTGATAAACAGAGTGCCTGATGAACTATGGACTGAGGTTCCTGACACTGTACAGGAGACAGGGATCAAGACCATCCCCATGGAAAAGAAATGCAAAAAAGTAAAATGGCTGTCTGGGGAGGCCTTACAAATAGCTGTGAAAAGAAGAGAAGTGAAAAGCAAAGGAGAAAAGGAAAGATATAAGCATCTGAATGCAGAGTTCCAAAGAACAGCAAGGAGAGATAAGAAAGCCTTCCTCAGCGATCAATGCAAAGAAGTAGAGGAAAACAACAGAATGGGAAAGACTAGAGATCTCTTCAAGAAAATCAGAGATACCAAGGGAAGAGTTCATGCAAAGATGGGCTTGATAAAGGACAGAAATGGTGTGGACCTAACAGAAGCAGAAGATATTAAGATGAGGTGGCAAGAATGCACAGAAGCACTGTACAAAAAAGATCTTCACGACCAAGATAATCACCATGCTGTGATCACTGACCTAGAGCCAGTCATCCTGGAATGTGAAGTCAAGTGGGCCTTAGAAAGCATCACTACAAAAAAAGCTAGTGGAGGTGATGGAATTCCAGTTGAGATATTTCAAATCCTGGAAGATGATGCTGTGAAAGTGCTGCACTCAATATGCCAGCAATTTTGGGAAACTCAGCAGTGGCCACAGGACTGGAAAAGGTCAGTTTTCATTCCAGTCCCAAAGAAAGGCAATGCCAAAGAATGCATTGCACTCATCTCATACACTAGTAAAGTAATGCTCAAAATTCTCCAACCCAGGCTTCAGCAATACGTGAACCGTGAACTTCCAGATGTTCAAGCTGGTTTTAGAAAAGGCAGAGGAATCAGAGATCAAATTGCCAACATCCACTGGATCATGGGAAAAGGAATAGAGTCCAGAAGAACATCTATTTCTGCTTTATTGACTATGCTAAAGCCTTTGACTGTGTGGATCACAATAAAGTGTGGAAAATTCTGAAGAGATGGGAATACCAGACCACCTGACCTGCCTCTTGAGAAACCTGTATGCAGGTCAGGAAGCAACAGTTAAAACTGGACATGGAACAACAGACTGGTTCCAAATAGGAAAAGGAGTCTGTCAAGGCTGTATATTGTCACCCTGCTTATTTAACTTCTATGCAGAGTACATCATGAGAAACGCTGGGCTGGAAGAAGCACAAGCTGGGATCAAGATTGCCGGGAGAAAGATCAATAACCTCAGATATGCAGATGACACCACCCTTATGGCAGAAAGTGAAGAAGAACTAAAAAGCCTCTTGATGAAAGTGAAAGAGGAGAGTGAAAAAGTTGGCTTAAAGCTCAACATTCAGAAAACTAAGATCATGGCATCTGGTCCCATCACTTCATGGCAAATAGATGGGGAAACAGTGGAAACAGTGTCAGACTTTATTTTGGGGGGCTCCAAAATCACTGCAGATGGTGATTGCAGCCACGAAATTAAAAGACACTTACTCCTTGGAAGGAAAGTTATGACCAACCTACATAGCATATTGAAAAGCAGAGACATTACTTTGCCAACAAAGGTCCATCTAGTCAAGGCTATGGTTTTTCCTGTGGTCATGTATGGATGTGAGAGTTGGACTGTGAAGAAAGCTGAGCGCCAAAGAATTGATGCTTTTGAACTGTGGTGTTGGAGAAGACTCTTGAGAGTCCCTTGGACTGCAAGGAGATCCAACCAGTCCATCCTAAAGGAGATCAGTCCTGGGTGTTCACTGGAAGGACTGATGCTAAAGCTGAAACTCCGGTACTTTGGCCACCTCATGTGAAGAGTTGACTCATTGGAAAAGACTCTGATGCTGGGAGGGATTGGGGGCAGGAGGAGAAGGGGGCGTCAGAGGATGAGATGGCTGGATGGCATCACCGACTCGATGGACATGAGTCTGAGTGAACTCTGGGAGTTGGTGATGGACAGGGAGGCCTGGAGTGCTGCAATTCATGGGGTCACAAAGAGTCGCACTGAGTCGGACGACTGAGCAACTGAACTGAACTGAACTGGTATAGCACTCAGGGGCTACTTCAAGGAACTTACTCCTTAAATTACCCCTGTAGCTAATTTCTAACATTGTTATCTCTCTCTGTCTCTGCTGACTCCCCCTTATCAACATAAAAACATCCTCCTCTCTTCTCTCTCTCTATGCTGACTCTCTCTTCCCAGCATAAAAACATTCTTAAGTCTCTTCTATTTATAAAAATACAAACCCTCTCTTAAACTCAGACCCCTTTCCCCAACACAGCTACTTTCAGTTCTCTTTCCTCCTTTGCCAAGCCAAGCTAATGGAAAGAATAATCTGCAGAGTCACCTTTCAGGCCACCACTCCAATGTCCAAAGCAAAACAGAGAGGATGCAAAAGTGCCCAGGCTTGATATCATTTTATACATAACAACTCCCTTCATGCCATCACTCCCAAACTCTCCTAGGACTTCCTTCAAGCTACAGCTGGTAGCCAGGCTACTCATGTCCTGCCTGAAAGACTGTTTATAGTGTTTTCACATGATTTTTCTCATTCTTCTGCCATTGCCAGGACATGTGGTGATGGAGTATGTACAGAGTCAGGAGGAGCTGGACTCCTGGTCGGCCACTGTCTGTGTTTCTGTCTTATCTCAGTGTGGGAATCACAAAGATGTAGGCATTCAGCAGTTTCCCTTCCTCATAAGATCTTAGTATAATCTGCATGTTGCCTTGAAATCCATTGAACTCATGATGTTTTATTTCTAATATGTTATTAATTATCTCTTTGCCTTCCCCTTCACTTTCAGATGGTTTCTCCTCTGAATTTCTGCTCTGATTAATACTCAGATGGGATTTAAAAGTCTGAAGACATTTACCTCTACAGTGACCTAGTCTTTTCTCTGAGTAGTTAAACTTCTTGTTATTGTTTAGTTGCTAAGTCATGTCCGACTCTCTGCAACCCCATGGACTGCAGCACACCAGGCTTCCCTGTCCTTCACTGTCTTCCCAAGTTTGCTCAAACTCATGTCCATTGAGTCGGTGATGCCATTCAACCATCACATTCTCTTGTTGTCCCCTTCTCCTCCTGCCTTCAATCTTTCCCAGCATCGGGGTCCTTTCCAATGAGTTGGCTCATCTCATCAGGTGTCCAAAGTAGTGGAGCTTCAGCATCAGTCCTTCCAATGAACATTTAGGGTCTATTTCCTTTAGGATTGACTAGTTTGATCTCTTTGCTGTCCGAGAGTCCTTTGCTGTCTCTTAAGAGTCCTTTCTGCATCACAATTCGAAAGCATCTGCAGTAGTTAAGCTTCTACCCAAGTTTAATTACTAATTGATCCTAAGAGAACATTGGTAGGAAACACCCAAGGGCTAATAACAGCTTTTTAGGAAAAGAATGAAGAAAGAGATCACCATGTAAATCAGGACACCAATTGGGCATATGTTCCAATTTAAGAGACAAATGTGGAAAGAATAGCTGCTTTTTAGAATACAGAGAATTTTTTTTTTAATTTTAATTTTTTTTAACTGTGTAAGACACTGTGAAGATATATAAAGTGATACAGAGATGGTCACATGTGGTACCTGCCCAAAGAACTCCCCAACTGAGGGGGGAAACAGAAATCACATACAATTCAAATGCAGACCAAGTGTTCCCAGCAGAGTTGTTAAGATCACTATTTTTGGAGTTAAATCCTAAGCTCAAATCTTTGCCCAGTTTCCTCATCTATAAAGTGGAAATAACAGTACTTACTTTGCAGGAGCCTGCAAGGAAGAAATGAGATGGATAGGGAATGTAAGTTTAGCATGGATGAAGCATATTTGAAGTTCCCAAGGATAAGTCAGTGTGATTTGGGCTGTTATTAGCTTTATCGTTATTATGGAAGGATAAACCAGATATTGTATGGATTTAAAGGAAGAAGAGATCACATATGCTTGGGAGATTCAAGAAAGACTTATTTTGTAGGCAGCCTTTTGGAAAAACCTTTGGGGAGCGTGTAATATTTCTTCAGGGCAAGGTGAAGGAGCTGTATCTCTCTGCAGTCCTGGCATAGGACCCAGAGCCTGCCTGTGTAATCACCTTAAGGGTCATGGGTAAAAATGAAACGATATGTGTTAAAATTTACAATACTTGTTTATGACTGTACCTGGTCAATTCATTTATTTAATAAATTCCTATTTATATTTTTGATTTGAAACAGGCAATACTTGTTAAAATTCTATAATATCCATAGTAGTCCAAAAAGCAAGTAAAGGGTATTTTCAATAAGTGCTATTGTAAAATAATTTCAAAAGAGCACACTTGTTATTAATGACAGGCAGTGTATTATGTACCTCTTGCCTTGTCATCCTGTCTACGAAGTACGTGTTGTAAAGGAAGAAAAGTGGGTAATTATATTTCACATGAACATCAAATCGAGTGTTCCTTTCTTGTAGTTTTATAAAGTAGAATTGTGGCAAGATTGTCCCTGGCTAATGCCAGGAAAAAAGAAAAATAAATGTCTGTTTTAAAATGTCTCTTATATAAACAAGTAAAATCTGTTGAAGTGGTTTGTGGTCATTGAACTCAAGTCTGTTCCCATTAAAACAAACTCTATGGATAAGTCTGAATTATTTTATGTTGGTATTTTGTTGTATCAAATATTGCTTAACATGAAATTAAATATATAAAGTTTACATCAGAGCAAAATAAATATCATTATTATTACTAATTTAGGCATTGCTAGCAATTATTCAAATAATTTTGCAATAAGAGTCTTAACTTTTCCTGTATTCATCTTAATGGGTGCAAGTTGATAGCTCAAAAAATGGACAAGTGATTTTTTAAATCTTTTTATATAAATAGAGAAGTTAATTTTTGTCTCTGATGTCTATTTTAATAATTGCCTTCAAGATACTTATTGGAAAAATGCTGTTGAGACTTGATTATTAAGATTTGTGTGTTTTGCATAAAAATTATTTAAGAGGTTTTGAAAGTAAAAAATAGAACAAAAACAAAATTATTTAAGAGGTTCTAATATTCCTTGGCATTCTATACCTCAAGCTCATTCCCAAGGAATTTTTTAATAACAGGACCTTATTTGGGACTATAATTATTGTCTGAGTTTTAATATTATCACTAATCTTAGAACTTTGATGTAAAATTCTGGACATTAGTCATTTGAGAACATTTCTGGTATGTGTTGTGGGTGTGATATTTGGAATACTCTAACCTGATTTTGGAAATAGAGCTGATGATTATCTAGAGGGTCATTCCAACTTTCTCCTCCACCTACTCTCTCGTCTTTGCTGCATGCTGTGCTCAGTCACTCAGTCGTGTCCGACTCTTTTCGACCCCCATGGACTGTATCCTGCTAGGCTCCTCTGTCCATGGAATTCTCCAGGCAAGAATACTGAAGTGGGTTGCCATGCCCTCCTCCAGGGGATCTTCCTGACCCAGGGATCGAACCTGGGTCCTCGCATTGCAGGCAGATTCTTTACCATCTGAGCCACTAGGGAAGCCCCAAGAATACTGGCGTGGGTAGCCATTCCCTCCTCCAGTGGACCTTCCTTACGAGGGATGGAACCCTGGTCTTCTGCATCGCAGGCAGTTTTTTAACCATATGAGCCACCAGGGAAGCCCTGATCAGCTTTTGCTGTGTACAAAAAATTCTCAGTAGTTTGCAATAACGAAATTTTTACATCTTGCCTACAGGTTGGCTGAGCAGCTGTGGCAGTGATGCTCTGAGCTGTGAGTCAGGTTCAGGTATGTTCCCTGGGTGTTCATTCTGGGATACTATGATCCTAGATTATTTGGGGTTCAGGTCAGTTCAGTTCAGTTCAGTTTAGTTGCTCAGTCGTGTCCGACTCTTTGCGATCCCATGAATTGCAGCACACCAGGTCTCCCTGTCCATCACCAGCTCCCGGAGTTCACTCAGACTCACGTCCATCGAGTCAGTGATGCCATCCAGCCATCTCATCCTCTGACGCCCCCTTCTCCTCCTGCCCCCAATCCCTCCCAGCATCAGAGTCTTTTCCAATGAGTCAGCTCTTCGCATGAGGTGGCCAAAGTACTGGAGTTTCAGCTTTAGCATCATTCCTTCCAAAGAACACCCAGGACTGATCTCCTTTAGAATGGACTGGTTGGATCTCCTTGCAGTCCAAGGGACTCTCAAGAGTCTTCTCCAACACCACAGTTCAAAAGCATCAATTCTTCACATATCATAGTGGAACAGAGACAGACAACCAAAATTGATTGCCCATTGCAGAAGAGGAAGCAGTCACCAGTATGTAGCAATTCTAAAATCTCACTGGACATACGTTGCCAAGCTCCCAGCCTGAATGTGGGGATTGTTCCTGGATCAGGCTCCAGCTCTGTTTCCTGGGAATTAATGCTTCTACCCATTGTTTTCAGGACTATTGGCTCCACCTTCTGGGACTAGTTTTCCATCATCCTTTTTGGTCATATCTGAAGAAGTATATATCCTCCCTGGCAGCTGAGCAGCTTCTTCTTCCTACTATTTGCCTGTAGAATGTTGAAGACCCTAAGGTCTTTTTTTAAAAAAATCAAATCTTAACCAAGAATATAAGTGTATGTGTTCTCAGTCATGTTTGACTCTTTGCAGCCCCCATGGACTGTAGCCCTCCAGGCTCCTATGTGCATGAAATTCTCCAGCCAAGAATACTAGAGTGGGTTTCCATGCCCTCCTCCAGGGGATATTCCCAACCCAGGGATTGAACCTGCATCTCTTTCATCTCCTGCATTGGCAGGCGGATTCTTTACCACTGGCACCATCTGGGAAGCCCAACTGAGAATAGTTTTAGATTTACACCAAAGTTGCTGAGCTAGTACAGAGAGTTCCCTTTTACTCAACACCATGTTTCTCCTATGTGGTAACATCTTACATTAGTATGGTCCATTTTCCACAATTAATGAATCTATGTTGATATTTTATTGTTATCCTAAGATATTTTATTATGGCTCAGAAAGTCATAGTATCATTTAAGGGGAAAAAAAAGTCACAGTGTCTTTTAATCCAGGCAAGTCTGCTTTGGCACTTAAATCTCTCTTGAAGCCTATTAAAACTCTGTGAGTGTGTGACTTGAGTCAGCTCCATGGACAGCAGCCACATCCACATCCACATCCACATTCAAGGCTTCTTCTCCCTAGAATTAACCACAGATGGTTTATCAAATTTGTGAAACCTACTCCCTATTTCTTTCCTATGAGCTCTTTTGTTCAGATGAAAGAATTTATTGGGGGCCACCTTAATCCATTCAGAGGTTTTACAGAGAGTATCATGGTGAGTTTTTGTTTTATGTTTGTCATGAGACTGGGTCTTTATTAGCATCTCAACCAGCCTTTGTGACTTTTAACATTTCTCAGTTTTTCCTGTTCTATTGGAAAATGAGAAACAGTTCTGTTTTCAAAGTTGCAAGTTTTGAAATTTATGGAGTCACTCTTCACTCTCTCATTCTTGCTTGCAGGCAGGTCAGTTTCTTCTTAAAACTGACTTAGCAAAAGAAGCAACCAACTCATGCTAGTAACAGTCTATCTTGAAATCTCTTCAGCCCAAAACCATGCATTCATGAGATATACTTTCTGTCTTCAAGTTATCTTGGTTGACAGTTTAATCAAATATTTACTGCCTCATAAGATGGGTCATCATTTTTCCAGTTGCCAACACTTTCTTGCTTCCTGGTTCAGTCCCAAGACCAAAGACACCTATTTTAGGTTTGTTTGGGTTTTTTTTTAATCTGTTATTATTTACTTGTTTATCCCCTATATATCCAGTTTTTATCTCAGTAGCATCACATTTTTAAGGACTAATTTCTGTGTTAGTCAGTTTTTACTGCAATAATGCTGTGTAGTAAATATCCCCCAGAGGTCCGTGATTTCTAAAACAAAGGCCTCTGGCTCATGGGTCTTTGGCTTTGTTGCCCTCAGCCTGCAGATTGTTCAGATCTGCTTCTCTGTCCTTATCTAGGACCCAGGCAGGAGAGGGCTCTTTACATGGCAAAGAGCAGAAATGCAAAAGGCCGAACCAAGCCATACATGCAGAATTTAAGCCTTTGCTCATATTTTATTGAGCAAAATAAGTCACACTGTCAGACCTAATATCAATGGAGGGAGGAGTTGTTTTTGTTCAGTTGCTCGGTCATGTCCGAAGGAAAACATTCTATTTTAATTATTCTGTTTTATGTGTGTTTGCAACCCCGTGGACTGCAGCACGCCAGACTTCCCTGTCCTTCACTATCTCCTGGAGTTTGCTCAAACTCAGGTCCATTGAGTTGATGATGCCATCCAACCATTTCATCCTCTGTCACCCCCCTTCTCCGCCTGTCTTCAATCTTTCCCAGCATCAGGGACTTTTCCAATGAGTCAGCTCTTCGCACCATGTGGCCAAAGTATTGGAGAGGAGAAGTCAAATCCTTACATGCCAATAATACATTTTACCTCACCAGACATAAGTCTGGCCTCCAGAATTCATCATTCAGATGATCCCTAAAATGGAAGGGAGCAGGAAAGGGAGGGGTAAAAATATAGTTAGGAAAATTTTTTGTATATATCAGTTCAGTTCAGTCGCTCAGTAGTGTCCAACTGTTTGCAACCCCTTGGACTGCAGCATGCCAGGGCTGCCTATCCTCCACTGTCTCCTGGAGTTTGCTCAAACTCATGTCCATTGAGTCAGTGATGCCATTCAACCACCTCATCCTCTGTCATCCCTTTCTCCTTTGCCTTCCAGCATCAGGGTCTTTTCCAAAGAGGTAGCTTTTTGCATCAGGTGTCCAAAGTATTGGAGCTTCAGTATCAATCCTTCCAATGAATACTCTGGATTGATTTCCTTCAGGATTGACTGGTTTGATCTCCCATCCCTTCATACCAAAACCAAGGATCCTGGCCCCACTGATGCACTTCAGCACACACACTCCTCCTGGGATGTTGGACAGCAGACCTAGCCACACTTGGAATAGCTACATTTTTCTCAGGGCCTTCCTGTCTTCATCCCCATGGACTGCAGTTCTTTGGGGTCATCATCACCTCTAGCCTGGCTTCCTACAACAACCTTTGAGCCTGGCTCTTTCTCTAGCCTGCCCATCTCCAAACCACTCTCCATTCATAGTAATCCAAAGTAATCTTTCTAGGGTGGACATTTCATCTTGTGGCTCTCTCAGCATAAGTCTCCCAAGGTTTTTACTTTTTGTCTCTAGTAAATAAAACATAGCTTTGCACATGTGCCTGCCCCCACCCCTGCCAGCTGGTCCCAGAATATTGGGCTTCGGTAAAGGGTCAAGTTTCTCTCATCCTCTCAGACTCCCACACTTTGGCTCCTGGATACAAGGGAATGGTGTCCTTTCTGCTGGGTGGGCCTCCTGGGCAGCAAAGGGGGTGCTGAGAGCCTGAGTGCCCCGAAAGCTTTGCCTACTCCCCGCCCAGCCCCCATACAGCACTTCTGACCTCCCCAGAGAGGGAAATGACTACTGACAGAAATGTGATCACGCTGCCAGACACATGGTGTCAGCTCCACAAATTGTGAAACTGAAGTCTGTGGCCCTTTGATTCTGTCCCTGTGGTGTCAGGAAGTGAGTAAAGACAGCTGCTGAGAAGCTGGTGGAGAAGGGGGAAAAGTTAGCCTCTCAGGAAATTGGGGAAAAATTTTCTTCAGGCACCCAGAAACTAGAAGAAAACAGTTCCTGTCTGAGGTGGATGTAGACGGCCTCATGAGGTCAGTTCAGTTCTGTTCAGTCACTTGGACGTGTCCAGCTCTTTGCTGGGGGTCCCATGGACTGCAGCACGCCAGCCTTCCCTGTCCATCACTAACTCCCGGAGTTTGCTCAAACTCATGTCCATTGAGTCCATGATTCCATCCAACCATCTCATCCTCTGTCATCCCCTTCTCCTCCTGCCTTAATCTTTCTCAGCATCAGGGTCTTTTCCTCATGAGATACCTTCTTATGATTCTCCAGCAGCAAGACTAGGAGGTAGGAGCTGTCCTTCAGTATCCTTTCCTGTTCTTGTATAGAGCAGTGAAGAGACCCAGGCATAGTTGCAGAGTAGATAGGCTGTCAGGATCTGTAAAAGTCAAATTTACTCTTTAACAGATCCCTCTTACCCAAACAGAATTACTGTTCTCTTTGGAAATTATTTTAATCAAGTCTTTTTTTTTTTTTATGTTCAAGTCAAAAACACATCAAACTAGCTCATGCAAAGCAGCATGGTTATTAAATAACGATTCTGGGATATCTTATAAAGCTGACAGTCAAGAAAGTGAGTCTTGTGAGTAACCAAAATGAGGAATTGGCTATTACAGTAAAAACTGAAGCCAAATCTAAGCAGTATGTGTTCGTATTGATGTTTTCCTATAATTGTTAATGCCAGTAGTCCAGGAGACCAAATTCTAGACTTGTCAAATACCAGCTATATCCAGCGTCTCTTTCTCCCTGAAACTGACCTTCCCACCACTTTCTATGTGGGAAACCAACGTGTACTTGTCCCCTACACATGGCAGCTGCTGGCAGAACCGGATGAGGATATATGATACAAGAGCAATTTACCCATTGCTGGCCAGAAACCCATGAGATGGGTCACCGCAAAGGTCTCGTCCCAGTAGTATCAATGGTAGTTGTTGTTTAGTTGCTAAGTCAGGTCCGACTCTTTTGAGACCCCATGGACTGCAGCCCACCAGCTTCCTCTGTCCATGGGATTCTCCAGGCAAGAATACTGGAGTGGGTTGCCATTCCCTTCTCCAGGGCATCTTCCCCACCCAGGAATCGAACCTGCATCTCCTGCATTGCAGGCAGATTCTTTACTGTTGAGCCACCAGAGAAACCCCCAATGGTAGTTAGTCAATCCAGTTAATTTAGGTTCCTCTGGATGGCGGAAAATATGGAAAAATTGGCCAGTGAGTGATAAAGGTAAATGGAACCAGTTTACAGAGGGACACAGATACCTTAGCTAAGAGACCATGTTGGCTCAGAGAGGTGGAGAGAGTCACTGGCCTCTAGAAACGTCTTGCCTCATTCTAGTTTACAGGTGCCTGTGTTAGTTTGCTAGGGGTGCTATAAGAAAGCACCACAGACTGAGTGGCTTAAACATCAGATATTTATTTTGTCTCAATTCTGGAGGCTAGAAGTCTCATAGCAAAGTGTTGGCAAGTTTGGCCTCTCCTAGGCTCATAGATGACTGTCTTCTCCCTGTATCTCCACAGAACTCTCCCTCTGTGCATGTCTGTGTTCTAATCTCTTCTTATCATGATACCAGTCAGATTGAATTGGGGCTCATGTAATGACTTCATTTTAACCTACTTACCTCTTTAAAGATCTGTCTCCAAATGCAGTCACATTCTGAGGTATTGGGGTTAGGACTTCAACATATAAATGCGAGGAGACCCAATTCAGTCCATACCAATGCCACCTCCCCTTTTTTGCAGAGTCCTGAATAAGTCTATACAATGAAAAGAACCTAACAAACTGTATCAGCACTCTCTGTTGTAATCAGCAGAAAACCCAATTCAAACAGTTTTTAGGAAAAAGGGCTCAAGCAACTGAGAAGTCAGAAGTGTCACTAACTTTAAGTACCTCTGAATCCAGAACTCAGATAACATCCTTTGATTGGTTAGGATCCTGGCAGGAAATACATGGCTCCATCCATTCAGGTTTTATCCACTGGACAGGGCTGCAGCTTCCTTCTACTCCCGACTCTCTATCTCTGCCACTGTCAATGATTCTGACACCCCATCTCTGACAGAAAGCAAAGTGATCTGGACCCCACAGAAAGTAAAGTTATCAGATGAACCATAGAAACAAAAGAAGATTACACTAAGTTTAACTCTAAAGATTTGAATTCCAATCCCAAAGAAAGGTAATGCCAAACAATGTTCAAACTACCACACAATTGCACTCATCTTACACACTAGCAAAGTAATGCTCAAAATTCTCCAAGCCAGGCTTCAACAGTACGTGAACTATGAAATTCCAGAGGTTCAAGCTGGATTTAGAAAAGGCAGAGGAACCAGAGATCAAATTGCCAACATCCGCTGGATCATGGGAAAAGGAAGGGAATTCCATAAAAACATCTACTTCTGCTTTATTGACTACGCCAAAGCCTTTGACTATGTGGATCACAACAAACTGTGGAAAATTCTTAAAAACATGGGAATACCAGGCCACCTTACCTGCCCCCTGAGAAATTTGTATGCAGGTCAAGAAGCAACAGTTAGAACTGGACATAGAACGACAGACTGGTTCCAACTCAGCAAAGGAGTATGTCAAGGCTGTATATTGTCACCCTGCTTATTTAACATATGCAGAGTACATCATGCGAAATGCTGGGGTGGATGAAGCACAAGCTGGAATCAAGATTGTCAGAAGAAATATCAATAACCTTAGATATGCAGATGACACCACCCTTATGGTAGAAAGCAAAGAGGAACTAAAGAACCTCCTGATGAAAGTGAAAGAGGAGAGTGAAAAAGTTGGCTTAAAACTCAACATTCAAAAAATTAAGATCATGGAATCTGGTCCCATCACTTCATGGCAAATAGGTGGGGAAACAATGGAAACAGTGAGAGACTATTTTCTTGGGCTCCAAAATCACTGAAGATGGTGACTTGCAGCCATGAAATTAAAAGATGCTTGCTCCTTGGAAGAAAAGCTATGACCAACCTAGACAGCACATTCAAAAGCAGAGACATTACTTTGCCAACAAATGTCCATATAGTCAAAGCTATGGTTTTTTTAGTAGTCATGTATGGATGTGAGAGTTGGACTATAAAAAAAAGCTGAGCACTGAAGAATTGATGCTTTTGAACTGTGGTGTTGGAGAAGACTCTTGAGAGTCCCTTGGACTGCAAGGAAATCCAACCAGTCCATCCTAAAGGAAATCAGTCCTGAATATTCATTGGAAGGACTGATGCTGAAACTCCAATGCTTTGGCCACCTGATGGGAAGAACTGACTCACTGGAAAAGACCCTGATGCTGGGAAAGATTGAAGGCAGGAGGAGAAGGGGACGACAGAGGATGAGATGGTTGGATGGCATCACCGACTCGATGGACATGAGTTTAAGTAAGCTCCAGGAGTTGGTGATGGACAGGGAAGCCTGGCATGCTGCAGTCCATGGAGTTACAAAGAGTTGGACATGACTGAGCAACTGAACTGAACTAAACTGAAAGTTTTGAAGACTCTAAAGAAAAATAGCAAAATGACCACAGTTCCGAAGGCTTTGACTCACATTAACAAGAGTGGAATGAAAAGTATTGATTCCTTTTTTGGTACAAAACATTTTTTAAAAAATTGGAAAGATTTGAATCTTTGAAAATGAAATTGAGCAAGAAAAAAAAAGGGTATTTAATCACAAGGTATATTGAAGTAGCAGAGCAAGTAACAATTAACAGTGGGACTTCGTTACCATCTCTAGGCCTACAGGAGTGAAGCAAGTACAGATACTGGAACGTGAAGCCACTAAGCTGTAGGAACACATCCCTTGACAGGGCCATAGCCTTCAGTAGAGATAGCCAACCTGAGAGGATCCTACATAAAGAGACTGGGAAATAACCTAATCTCTGATCTCCTGACTACACTCCCATCTTGAAGCCAGAGGGGAAGAGAGCTGGATGGAGTCCATTTAGTCAGCTGGTGGAGAGAAGGAAAGAGATCTAGGGGCAAGTGGAAGAAAACTAACAGGACTTGGTCTCCTTCTTCATCTCTGTTGGTGTCTTTCTGGACAGGGTCTCAACTCAACACCCTTACAGCTTTCAATCTGTGGGAAGAAAGCTTCTTGCACAAGTTTTCCAGAAGCCCAGAATTTAGTCTTATTAGCCTGCTTGTTGGAGAAGGTGATGGCACCCCACTCCAGTACTCTTGCCTGGAAAATCCCATGGATGGAGGAGCCTGGTAGGCTGAAGTTCATGGGGTCACTAAGAGTCAGACACGAATGAGCGACTTCACTTTGACTTTTCACTATCATGCATTGAAGAAGGAAATGGCAACCCACTCCAGTGTTCTTGCCTGGAGAATCCCAGGGACGGGGGAGTCTAGTGGACTGCCGTCTATGGGGTCGCACAGAGTCAGACACAACTGAAGCGACTTAGCAGCAGCAGCAGCAGCAGCCTGCTTGTATCACCCAATTCATATCTAATTCAATCACTGTGGCCAAAGGACAGCTGAGCAGGTCATGATCACCTGAAAACCCCTAGAGCTGTGAGAGTGGGATCAATCCCATAGAAACACATAGTATCCAATGGGAGAGCATAGTTCCCCAAAGGAAAATTCAGATGTTGTTAACAGAAGAAGGGGGAATACAGTCAGGTGAGAACAGCTGATGAGCGCTACAATACCCGGATGATTCATAGGCCAGCCCTTGGTAAAAATGTAATGACTAATTGTATTGATTGGATGCAGTATGTTTTGAGAACAATTCGTTGCAGATAGTCAGAGGTCAGTAAACATTTGCAAAAATCTGTTGGTCTATAAATGTTCATAACCTATGCGTGCATGCTAAATTGCTCAGTTGTGTCTGACTCTTTGCGACCCCATGGACTGTAGCCCGCCAGGCTCCTCTGTCTGTGGGATTCTCTAGGCAAGAATACTGGAGTTGAGTTGCCATTTCCTCCTCCAGGGGATCTTCTAATCCAGGGATCAAACCTACATCTCTTATGTCTCATGCATTGGCAGGCGGGTTCTTTACCCTGAGTGCCACCTAGGAAGCCCCTCATAACCTATGGACAGAATTACTTTGCAAATGACTAGGGAACATTTCTGAATCCAGAGGATGTTTTTTCCACTTCCAGTCTCTATAGCCATCCTTATATGAATATTCTTGTTTGTAGAAATCTGTATTTACACCCCAAACACTGCCTCTATTCAGTGATCTGAATTATTTTGTAAACACTGTTTATTTCTTTTCATTAGACCACAGTCTTGAGAATTTCTGGCTTGTTTACATACATCATCAAAGTACTTTTTTAAAGACTCATTTAGCAAAAGATCATCATGAAAGAGGCAGTAAACTAAGATTAGTGAATAGTTTAAATTTAACTGTTAATGAAGCTTCTTTGTTTCTGCCCATTAAAGATGACTGTCAGTGTTGCTAAGAGCTATTTATTAAGCTGATAAAAAGTAAATAAAGTCAAGCTGCCTTTATCTGATCTCAAAGGTGAGCTTGTAAAATTAATTCTTCTGATGTTTGCTTGTCATTCAAGCATAACTTTTCTTCTATCCACACCCACTGATTTTCTTGTTCAGCTCCAGTAAACTTTTGGCAGTAGTTCTGTCAATGGCTCTTGGGATAAGAAACCCTGCCAGTAGGGTCTAAGCAACATTTTGCAGGGAGGGAAAGCAGGAATCCAGATTGCTCTGACACTGAAAATCAAAGAATTTTCAAAATATAAGAATCACTATTTTTAGAGTTTTAATGCCACTGAAAGTTTCATATAGGGAAACTTTCCCTTTTATGTCCCTTTATTCTAGACAGCAATGATTTTAGTGATTCAGTCCATAAATATTTATGCAATGGACAAGAGAAGCAAGGACCCCACTTTAATTGAACAATCTCCTGTAGAGGATCCCCAAATACTTTGCCCACCTGATGCAAAGAGTCGACTCATTGGAAAAGACCCTGATGCTGGGAAAGACTGAGGGCAGGAGGAGAAGAGGGCAACAGAGGATGAGATGGTTGGATGGCATCACTGACTTGATGGATATGAGTTTGAGCAAGCTCCAGGAGTTGGTGATGGACAGGGAAGCCTGGCGTGCTGAAGTCCATGGGGTCACAAAAAGTCGGACACAACTTAATGACCGAACGAATACATGGATGATGGGTTTGCCATGGGGTCTACAGATAAATTCGTGCAGGGTGTTGCACCCACTGCCCAATTATTCTTGCACAGGACACACCAGGGAGAGTAGGAGAGAAAGCCTAAAGTTATGAAGCAACCAACTTTCCATCACCTGTACCAACAAAGGCAAACAACAATATGAAGAAGAGCTCCTCAAACTTCACACATTCAATTTTGGAATACATGACACTCAGCAAGAGAGGGAGATTTAACTTCTTATCTCTTTCATAGACATTTCATCTGTCTAAATCCCTGCCTCTTTAAACCTTTCTGACCATTCCAGATCAGAGTGATCTTATCATCCCCTTTCTCTCAAAACCTGTGGTGCTCAGACCTGACTATATACTCTCTCTCACAGTATGTATCTGATTTTTAGGTGTCCCTCTATGCTCCTTCATGGCAAGGGCCAAATTGAATGCTTTTTTACATCCCCTATGGCCTAAATTCTGGGGTAATCACAGGCTAAAATAACAGAAATGCTTTGCTCAGGTTAATATTAAACTAAGTTTGCATTCTCAGTCCATAAACCACTCAGTAATTAGAGGGTCATTTGTACAGAAGCAGCCTTAAATGTAACAGCAATGAAAAAGATCTTGTCTGGTGGCTGGAGGAAGTAGAGCAACCTAATAAAAATCTAATGAATTGAGTCCAACCTAACCCAAAGAACATTAAAGCTGAAACAGTTGGTACAAAAACCTTTCGGTCCACATTTCACAGAAAGGAAACCAGAGTCCTTAGAGGCTGTGGCTTGCTCAAGGTTACCTTGAATTAGTAATAGAAGCCAGACCAGTAACTACAGTTCTAGACCAAGTTATTGGGTGAAGAGTCAAGTTAGGAGTTGGTTAGATTCAACTTTGTGTTTTCCAAGTCATCATAACAGCAACCATTTTTCAAACTCTTTTTATTGTTCCTGAAACTGTATCAGATCCTTCTTAGATAGTAGTAACACATTACTTCATTTAATCTTCACAACCCATCTGAAGGAGACACTGGATCAGCCAGAGTTCCTCCTGAGGAACAAAACCAGAAGGAGACAGATATCAAGAAATATGTTTATTAGAGAAATGCAAATCAAAACAATGAGATATCACCTTACACCTGTCAGAATGGCTATCATCAAAAAGTATACACATAACAAATGTTGGTGAGCATATGGAGAAAAGGGAACCCTAGTACACTGCTGGTGGGCATGTTGATTGATGCAGCCACTGTGGAAAACATTGTGAAGTTTCCTCAAAAAACTAAAACTAGAGCTACCATATGATCCATCAATTCCATTCCTGGGTATATATATCCAAAGAAAATGAAAACACTCATTTGAAAAGACACATGTACCCCAGTGTTCAGAGCAACATTATTTTCAGTAGCCAAAATAAGGAAGCAACTCAAATGACCATGAACAAATGAATGGATAAAGATGCGTGCGCACGCACACACACACACACAATGGAATATTACTCAGCCATAAAAAAGAATGAATTTCTGCCATTTTTACCAATGTGGATTGACCCAAAGAATATTACATTTAGTAAAATAAGTCAGAGAAAGATAAATACAGTATGATATCACTTACATGTAAAATCTAAAAAATAATGCAAATGAATGTACACGCAAAATAGACTCACAGAGAATAAGCTAGTGGTTACCAGTGGAGAGAAAGAAGGGGGCGGGACAAATTAGAGGTATGGGGCTAAGAGATACCAACTGCAGTGTATAAAATAGATAAGCAGTAAGGATATATTGTTTGGCACAGGGAATTATAGCCATTATCTTGTAAAACATTTTAATGGAGTAGAATCTATAAAAATACTGAGCCATTATGCAGTACACCTGAAACTATACTTCAGTTTTGAAAAGAGATTTGTTGCAATTGGTTTACATGATTTGGGGAGCTGACTAGGAGAATCCAAAATCCATAGGGAAGCGTAGCCTGGGGTTTGGGGACAGATCAAAACTGCTGTCCACAAGTAGACTTTCTTCTTCCAGGAAGCCTCAGCCTTACTCTTTTATTTTTTAAATTTTATTTTTATTATTTTTTAACACTAAAAACATTTTGTATTGGAGTATAGCTGATTAACAATGTTGTAATAGTTTCAGGTGAACAGGGAAGGGACTCAGCCATGCATATACACGTATCCATTCTCCCCCAAACTCCCTTCCCATCCAGGCTGCACACAACATTGAGCAGAGTTCCCTGTGCTATACAGTAGGTCTTTGCTGGTTATCCATTTTAAATATAGCAGTGTGTACATGACCATCCCGAAGTCCCTAACTGTCCCTTCCCCCCAGCAACTGTAAGTTCATTTTCTAAGTCTCTGAGTCTCTTTTTGTTCTGTAAATTCATTTGTATCATTTCTTTTTAGATTCCACATATAAGGAATGTCATATGATATTTCTCCTTCTCTGTCTGACTTATTTCTCTCAGTATGACACTCTCTGGGGCCACCCATATTGCTCCAAATGGCATTATTTCACTCTTTTTAATGGCCTCAGCCCTACTTTTAAGACCCTTCAATACCTTCTGGGGGTGTGTCTAATTCACCACCATGACCCTCTCCTGCTCTGACTCCTGTCTGCTGGAAGTTTGGCTCACTTTCTTAGCCAGACAAAAGAGGACACATCGGTTGATTCTGGCTCTTGGCTCTGCTATGTTTTCCCTACCTCAGCTGAATTCAGATCTCTTTGCTAAAAAAAGTATTTCTGCCTTCATGAAATAATTGTAAGAAATGGTCTTGTGTGTGGACACTCTGTGAGCATATTCCCCCAAAGTTACTGTCCTACTGTTTCCTAGAATATTGAAGGTTTTCCACAAGGGCAAGAGGATTGGACCTGCTGGAATTCTTTTGTCTCCCATGACTTGAGTAGGGCAAAAAGCGAGTTGATTACCACTTTCGTGTTTTCATGATAAGAGCAGTCACAATGCCAGGTCCAAAAACCAAGTGGCACCCCTTGATGTTACAGTTGATCTGTCCAAACTTTAAGCCAACCATTTTAGAAGACCTTCATGGCTTTGACATGAATGGCACCAAGTGAAAACATTACTTTTTCCATTGGAAAGTCACAACTGCATGTTTTTTCTATACTACCCACCTGGCATCCTTAAATACATCTCATGATAGCATCTCTGCACCTCATCCAGGGGCAGCTGGAAAAAAAAAATAGACTCTAAATCTTAAAGATCCTAGGCATCTCCATCGTGTGGTCCCACACACTTGAGCCCTTTGTGGTTATCTTGTCTGCATCCCATTCTCACTGTTCAAACCTCTCACTATGTCCCTCTACCCAGCTCCAGCCTCTTCACCTTACTCTCAGCAGGTGCCCGTGCCAACTCCCTTGCAGAGAACTTGAAGGTCATAAGACAGAAACTCCTTCAACATCCTGGCTGATCACCCCCTGCTTTCCCACTAAAACCTTCCTATATCTGACTTTCCTTTCTTCCTTCTCCCACTCTCAGAAGTAGGAGTATCCCTTCTTCTTCTCTTGTTCCAGGTGAATCCCTCCATCTATTCTCACCCACTTCCCTTCTCTATCATTTCCTTTCTGGAATTGTAGACCTTTTTCCATAATATCTTACCCGATAGCCTATAAAGAGGTCCAAGGCTTGCCCATCAGGAAGGAAGAGAGGGAAGGAGAGAGGAAGAGGAAAAAGAAGGAGGAGGGGACAAACTCCTCTAGCTGTTGCTCCACCTCCTGTCCTCAGACAGCTGTCCTCATGTCTCCAGTTTCTCATCTTTCCCTATCTATGAACACACTGCAGTTTGCCTTTTGCCTCCATCAATTTACTAAAGATGCTTTTGCTAAGGTTGCCAGTGACCTCCCAATTGCCAAATCCAATGGATGTTTTCCAATCCGTATCAAACTTGCCAACTCCCTTGCAGAGAACTTGAAGGTCATCAGACAGAAACTCCCTCAACATCCTGGCTGATCACCCCCTGCTTTCCCATGTCCCATGATTATGGGACACCTGGCACTGTCTCCTTAAAAAAAATGCTTTCTAATCTTTAGGACAGCACACAGCCCTGGTTCTCTTCCACCTCCTGAGAGATTCTCACCAGAACCCTTCATTGACTTTCTCCTTCCATCTGCTCCCCAGGCTCTATCCTGACTCTTGTTTTCTTCTCACTTTGTACTCTTCCAACTCTTCCAGCGATGTCCAGGCCTTACCAGGACCTTTAATGACTCCTTCCTCCCAGTGGCAGGATAATTAGAACTTATCTGCAACAATTCCCTACAGCCCAGGGAATTTCTCTAGGCAACACCTTTCACCCACCACTTAGAACTTTCTTCTCTTGTTTGGTTTCCATCCCACTCCCTGGAATAGGATCCCTGTGCTCTGTGCTCATGCAAAGCCTCTCTGAATGCATGACTTATTTAGATGATCAGCCTGGCTTTTAGGTCTACTATAACAAGAACAGAATTATTAATGCATGAATCCTTCCAACCTTTCACCTCCTTCTGTCCTCTAAAAGGATCCTGACTTTGCAAGTTTCATTTCTTCTCCTCCCTCACCCCCCAGAGAAACCTCCTCTGCCTTACCAGACTCATCTTTGGGGAATTGGTGATGTAGAATAAGGAGGAAGTGGGAGGGAGATAGGAACAGGAGATGCAGGAACTGGGGTTGGGGAAGGCTTTTCAGGATGTGTATGAAGGTTGGAGGAGTTTGTGATGAGAGAGAGACATAAATGGAAAAGAGACGGGGATTTTAAGAGGTACTACTGTGGTCTGTGTTCATTCAAAATATTACAGAAATGAAAGTGAATAACTTGAATAGTTTGGATAGTACTTTTGGGTTTGGGCAGATTTTCCTTGATGGCAGTTTTGCTCTAAAGATGGGCTTCAGGGTTTCCCAAGTATACCACTCCTCTCCACAAGCCTCCACACTGAAGCACCGACACCCCCTGGACACCACCCCACAGCTCAGATGTCCTCATTTTCCCTTGACGCCAACCTGGGTGGAAGGAAAGATCCAAGTGCTCATGTGGTCTTACATATGAGGCTCCGGGTTCCAGACCTGAATTCTCAAGTCAGTTCTCTCTTCTGAGCCCCAGACCAATACATTAAACTGTTTATAAAACATTTCATCTAACATTCGCAGAACTCTCACAGTCACCTTGTCCCAAAGTTGCCTCTTTGTCTTTATCATCTCTTCCTCTTAATGTTGCTCCTCTGAAGTCCCTCAGAAAGACATCAACCTCAAGTGAGTCACCTGATACAGAGACGTGGGTGTCATCCTTTCTTTGCTAAGACCTCTCCTCTAGATGGTTACCAGCCCTCTCCTGATTCTTAAATGTATCAACACACCGAGCCACTTGATGCTTCTGAAACTCTTGAAGTTTCTAAGTTTTTCACATTATGCCATGGAGCGTTCTCTTGGGTTTGCCTTCAGCGTCTATTTCCTACCTCCACTCTTCTGTTAAACATTAGATGGTTCTTAAACTTCATCTCTTTTTCAAAGCTCCCCTTGATTGCCCGACATGGATTGATCATTTTTTCCTTTATACTACCTTGAACTTACTGGTATAAAGGCAGATATCACAATGTATTGCAATTATTTTACTTATTCAACTATCTCTGCTCCTAGACAATGACATTCTTGAGGGAAAACACTGTATCTTATTACTGAATCTCTGTCACCCAGCGTGGCATCTGGTTTCTGGTAATAGCTCCATAGATAAACACTTATAATTCCACAAATGAATTAGCAATTATTTTATGAGGTAGTCAGGAATTCAAATTAAAGATAGAAAAGATAGGCTTCATGAAGTTAAATAGTTTGCCCAAAAAGCTGCAAACTGAGGAACAGAGTTTGATCTTGGCCCATTACTACAAAGCCCTTAACTTTTTTTTTTTTAAACAATAATCACGCTATGTCTTAGCTGTGGTCAAAGCCCTTCTTATACTTTAGGAAATTTTCTCTGCTGATAGTGATCATGTTTGTCCCTTTATGGTGACTTTTCTTGAAGGGCATTTTCTTGGAGGTAACCCAGGGACACAAGAAGAACTTCAACCATTCTGTTTTCATTGAACATTTTTAATCTCACTTCTGAAGTTTTCCTCAGAAATTCAATTTTACAGCCATTTCTTCTGCATTTATTTCACAAATTCCAGGTGGTGGTATTGCTGGAAAGTAGGCTGGAGTTGGGATGCCACAGCTCTGCCCGCTGTCACTCACAGAACGATGGCCCTCAGTACCAAGGGCACCTGAAGTAGAGGCAGGTACGAGAGTTCATTTTGAAGACAATTAAAGGATGCAATATTGCTAGTTTTTTGCAGGGGAGCATTTATGTTCAATAAATCCATAGAACCTTCCTATGGATTTCTCAGAAGTCAAGTCAAACAATCACTGATGCCAGTGAATATTCTTCTTTTGGGTTCATTTCTGTAACTGCTGCCTACAGCAATGTAGCACGTGATGTCTGACATACTATCTCAGGGAAGAACAAAGAAGCATTTGGAAGTGCATACTATTTAAAAAAAAACAAACAAACAGTTGGCTCTCTCCAATTGGAGGATATTCTGTTTCATTATGGTTATAGCTTTGTTTGCTCATCCACAGTATCTCTTTTATTTCATCTGATAAGAATGTGAGGGTAATAGATCATTTCGAGTCATTTAAAATACTCTACCACTTTCCTACGTTGTTCAGGGCATCTGAGTTCTTTATAAGTGGAACACAGGAGAGTAGTGGCACCGATCAGAGTCACTGCGGAATTTTAAAATAGGCATCCTCCCTTTCCTCCAAGGCGTCTTCCAAAACTTCCATTGCCATATAGGCATTACTGTTTCCAATACTCAAGGACATGGGTGAAAGTATACACTTTATCAGTGTAAATTTATTGAACTATTGATATTTAGGGGAAAGAGACAGCAGCTCACTTGCAGATGGAGTAATAGGGAGAAACGTAATGGAGATTCTAGTTTGTTCTACTGTCTTTCTCTAAGGACTTTCTCAGCATCCAGCACTGTGCTGCATGTTAGGAAAACAGAGACTGAACTACCAAGCCTGGTCTCCACTCCTAAAACACTTCTGGAGGAGTAGGCAGTCATGGAAGCTGCACACTACTGGTGAGGGCCACGGGGGTACAAGCATGGAAACCCAGGAGTGCACAGAGGGGCACCTGCTGTAGAATGGGGGTGAAGGAAGAATCCCCGGAGGGGGCACCTGGGCTGGATCTTGAGGACAAATAGGAGATGGGCCAAGAAGAATATTAAAGGCAGAGAAGGAGATCTGCCTTTGATAAATGAAAGAGAGATGACAAGGCTCCTTCAGGAAACTGTGAACATTTCAGAATGATGAAGTAGAACTTTGAAGGCTGAGAGTCTGGAGGGCTAGTCCCGTGAAGTCTGTGGTAAGGGGTGGGGAGCAGATCAGGTGGGACAAAGGTATGAGCCCCAAAAGAGGGGGAGGGGTCCATGAGACAGCCTCCACAGCTTCCTGTCCAGCTACAGTTGAGCTGGATGTCCCTGGTGGGCACAGCCTTTTTCTAGAAATGCCCACTTCCTGGAAACAGCCCTGAGTCATTGGCTCAGAGTTCACAGAGCTTGTTCCTCAGAGCTCAGGGATGCTAGGAGGCAGAGAAATGAGCCCCCTCTCACCTCCCCCCATCCCAGGAAACACTTACCAGGAGCCTCTTGCTCCCAAATGGGAACAGGCTTCCTAAGAAGTCATGCACTGCAGGTCTCTGCTCTGTCACCAGCAGTTGAACAGCAGTGTTGTCCCAAGCTGTGGAAGACCAGCTGCCTGCACCGCTGCATGACCACGTACCCACAGGGCAGGGACCGAGTACAGAGTCTCTCCCAGCCCGTTGCTTCTGATAATTGCTTAGGAAACCCTCACAAGCATATTAACTCTTTTGAACTATTGTTTAATGGTGATTGATTGATGCTCAATAAATATTTACAAATAATAATTATAATCAGTCTCTATGGTAAGGGGAAAACAAAAGCAAAGGACAAGAGAAAAAAAATGAAGGTGCAGAAAGAATGTGGAAGAAGTAATCATTCATATTAACCCGTTGTTGTTGTTTAATCGCTGAGTCATCCAACTCTTTGTGACCCCAGGGACTATAGCCCACTAGGCTCCTCTGTTCATGGGATTTTCCCAGCAAGAATTCTGGAGTGAGTTGTCATTTCCATCTCTGAGGGATCTTTCTGACCCAGGGATTGAACTCACAGCTCCTGCATTGGCAGGCAGATTCTTTACCACTGAGCCACCTGGAAAGCCCTATTAACTCATTGAATGCTTACTAAATCACAAGTCATTGTCATAACACTTCCGTATATTATCTCACTTAATATTTACAATGATCTACGATATACATTGATTCTCTCTCCTTAAAAAGTGAAAAGACCAAAGCTCAGAGAAGTTGAGTAACTTTCCTAAGGCCAGGGAAGTGGTTTTCTGACTCCAGAGCAGGGATCTTGTTTGTTAAATCCAGCTTCTTGTGAGAGAGGGACAGGCTTGGGGGTTTCCTGGTAAAGCTGTAGTCACAGTTCAGACTTGAGTAAAAACAGCGGGAGAATCTGCCTGCTGTTTCAGTAACCAAAGAATAAAGTTTAAATCTTGCTTATGTATAGTCCTAACACACAGGATGCATGCATGTGTGCATGCTAAGTCGCTTCAGGTGTGTCCGACTCTTTGCGACCCCATGGACTGTAGCCTGCCAGGCTCCTTTGTCCATGGGATTCTCCAGGCAAGAATATTGGATTGGGTTGCCATGCCCTCCTCCATGGGGATCTTCCTAACCCAGGGATGGAACCCGCATCTCTTATGTCTCCTGCATTGGCAGGTGAGTTCTTTACTACTAGCACCACCTAGGAAGTCCTAAATCTTGCTTGGGAGGCTTAAAAAAAAAAAAAAAAAACAACCCTAAGGATCCAGCCATCACTCAACACTCCACACAATTTTCTTTGGACATTCTGGGTCACCACTGTCCCTCCATGGCCCTTCCCACTCTCTCCCTCAATTTTTCTGATCCTTGTTTATAATCCTTCCATACCTTTTTTTTTTTAACTTCCATATCTATTTTGATGACAAGTACATGTATACATTTCTGGGGACTCTAACTTAGCAGGGAAGCCAGAGTTTAAGATCTGATATCTAAAATGCGGTATAGTGACCAATGCCCACATTTAATGTGTATGTTCCCCCGGCATCATCTTAGAACTTCCCATCAGACACAAGAAAAATTTTTCTCAATAGGATTATCCATAATTGAGTAGTGGATGTCTTTAAAAGCATTAATTTCTAAATGCACTTTGGCTATCAGACTGTCAAAAGCCCTACAAGAGGATCCATTTAAAGATTAAACAGGAGTGTATTTGAAGAGGTCTGCTTTTACTATACCTGTACTTCCATGATTCATTAGGTGTATCTAAGAAACAGAAGTTATGTTTTATTTAGCCTGCAGATAAAATATTACTGAGTAAGCAGTAACAGGGCTTCCCTGGTAGCTCAGGAGTAAAGAATCTGCCTGCTAAGGAAGGAGATGTGGATTCAATCCCTGGGTCAAGAAGATGTCCTGGAGAAGGAAATGGCCAACCATTCCAGTGTTCTTGCCTGGAAGGTCCCATGGACAGAGGAGCCTGGCAGACTATGGTCTATGGGGTTGCAAAAAGTCAGACATGACTGAGTACATACAATAAACAGATAATTAAGTGGAAACACGTTCTCTTTCCATCCATATTAAAATTTTTCTAAGTTTCCTACTTGGGGTAAATAATGCATTATCAACTTATTTTCATTTTCTTGTTCATGTCTATTTTGTGCCAGGCACATGTGGGTGCTGTTAGGCGCTGAACAAGCAGCAGTGAACATCACAGGCACGTTGCTGCTTTGACCAAGCTTACAGTATCGAAGAACCTGCATTCCTGAGATCTTCCTTTTCTTGCTTCAATATGGAAAGGCTTAGGAGCTGGGATTGGGAATTCAGCTAGGAAGAGGGATAGGAGAGGATTGAGGTGGGAGGCAAAGGCCAGATGGTGGAGGCTCAGGAAGGGCTTGTAGACAGACAGTTTCTAGCCTCTGAATGGAGAAAGGAGAAGTCAAGTGAGGAACCTTGGGGGCCCACGGAATTGGTGACCCACAGGCAAAGGGTTTGGGCACCAAGGGGCAGGAGTCTTGGCCAAGCATCTTAGTCAGTTACAGCCAAGCACCCAAAGCAAGAAAGGAGCTGAAACAGGCTGGCTCAGCTGACAGGACTTGAGGTTTGACATGGAGGGTTTTCGGGCGTTTTTGTCAAGGCTGAAGGACAAGGTCTCAGTTTTTCTGTTGTGCCAAGGTCACGGGTTGAAAACATGAAGGCAGGGGTTTGGTGAAGTTGCTGCATGTTGGTGGAGTTGAATTGCCCAGTTTCTGAATGATTATCTGAGCCATCCGCTCCCCAGCATTGGTGTCTTCCGGCCCCAGGGGTCTCCCAACCAGCTGGCATCACAGTTACTGCTCACGACTGTGCCCACTTCTCCAGGCATCTCTGCTTCCCCAGTCCCCGACTGGCTAGGACTCTCACTATAGAAAGTGCCAGCACATAAACAGTGGCATTTTCAGTAAATCTCGGATGTCAGCTTTTTCTTACATGTTTTTTTTTTTTTTCCTGGAAAAAAAATTCAGGAGTTTTAACCTTTAATTTTAATTCATATATAAATAACTAAGGGGCTTCCCAGGTGGCACCAGTTGTAAGGAACCCGCCTGCTGATGCAGGAGACATAAGAGTCGCAGGTTCAATCCTTGGGTCAGGAAGATCCCTTGGAGGAGGGCATGGCCACTCACTCCAGTGTTCTTGCCTGGAGAATCCCCTGGACAGAGGAGCCTGGAGGGCTACAGTCCATAGGGTCACAGAGAGTCAGACACAACTGAAGTGACTTAGCAGGCACACATGCATAAATAGTTAAGATTGTTTGTTGTTATTGTTTATTTTTTGAGATCTTTTTTCTTTGGTAGCCTTTGCCCTATTTATATTTACATGTGCCCTATTTAAATAGGCACACTTACGCTTTCTTCCCTATGTATCTTACATCTTTTACATAAACAGTACATCATATAATCCCATATATGATTATTCATTGGAAGGACTGACGTTAAAGCTGAAACTCCAGTATTTTGGCCACCTGATGCGAAGAGCTGACTCATTTGAAAAGACCCTGATGTTGGGAAAGATTGAAGGCAGGAGAAGAGGACGACACAGGTTGAGATGGTTAGATGGCATCACCGACTCAATGGACATGAGTTTGGGTAAACTCCGGCAGTTGGTGATGGACAGGGAGGCCTGGCATGCTGCAGTTCATGGTGTCACAAAGAATCGGACACAACTGAGCGACTGAACTGAACTGAACTGAAGTATATTATATGACCATCCTTCTCTAGGAAGTGAAAACAGTGTTCAAAATAAAAACCAAGGTAGAATGTGAATGCTGGGTTCTGGGTTTTATATGTGTGTGTGTTAGTCGCTCAGTTGTGTCTGACTCTTTGTGACCCCATGGACTGTACAGCCTGCCAGGCTCCTCTGTTCATGGGATTTTCCAGGCAAGGATACTAGAATGGGTTGCCATTTCCTTCTCTAGGGGATCTTCCGGACCCAGGGATCAAACCCGGATCTCCTGCATTGCAGTCAGAAGCTTTACCATCTGAGCTACTAGGGAAGCCCGGGTTTTATATAACACAAGGTAAAGGAAATCTGGTAGCTGGCATTCATAAAATTAGTTTAGATGTTCAAGTCCTACTGTGTGTGTTTCTTGGTTGCCATAGCAACCCAGTGTACAGATAAACTCTGAAATAATGAAAACCCTGGAAAGAAGGTCAAATGCTCAAAACTATACTCTTATAAGGACTATAGCAATCACCTTGTTACAGCTCCTTCAAAAAATTTTTTGAACAATATTTTTATTTTCTGGGTTGAGCTTTTCTTGTTAATAACTTGTTTTCTTAAAAAAAAAAAAAAAATACTCCTACTCCGAGAAAATTGGTAACCACATTTATTCCTTCTACCTCTGAAAATAGAATCGTCTCAGTCTTAAGGTGAATGACTGGATGCACTGAGATCGCCGTTTGTTCAACTCAAGCTTCAGACAGCATCAACCCTGTAGCAACAGGCGTGATCAGACCAAAATAGGCCCTCGCAAAGGAAGCATCCTGAAATGTCTGTCCTGCTTTTGTCAGTTCCGGTCTCGTCTGTGTTAGTTTAGTTCCTGTCTACCCAGATTAGTTATCTTTCTGTAACAATTTATAGAGAGTCTTTAACTCAGGGACGTGACAGAGGAATCTGTTGGAATGACAGCACCTTTTACACCTAAAGTTTACTAAACAAGTAACTTGAATATAAACGTACAGGTGATTCTGAACACTCTGTGCTGTTGCTGTTTCCTCACTAAGTTGTGTCTGACTCTGCAGCCCCATAGACTGTAGCCCGCCGGGCTCCTCTGTCCATGGGATTTTTCAGGCAAGAATACTGGAGTGGGTTGCCATTCCCTTCTCTGGGGGATCTTCATGACCCAGGGATCTAACCCACATTTCCTGCAATGGCAGGTGGATTCTTTACCTCTGAGTCGCTGGGAAAGCCCTTGAATACACTCTGGTTCTTTCTTACTGAGAAATTGGTAACAGTGCCTAATGTGATTGTGGGAATTGTCTCAGCTACTGGACAGCCCAGATTCTCTTTTCCCAGGTTTTGGAATAAATTTCTGGATATTTCATCCTACTTACCATAGAATGTCCACTTCTTGTTCTGGGGGCTGTTACTGCTAACCTCAAAAAGTTTTCAGGCTTCACTTGCAACGTGTACAGATTATGTATAGAAGTATTTGCCTCTCTCTACTCTGTAAACTCTCCTCTAGGAAACACCATCATGTGTCCTGTGCCAAATATAAATATATATATATATATATATATATATATATATATCCTGGGAAGTATCAGTAGAGGCAGCATTATTTTTTTTTTTATTGTTATCCTGTTCATTTAATTTCTATATAGGGTACATCATGTGAAATGCCAGGCTGGGTGAATCCCAAGCTGGAATCAAGATTCCCGGGAGAAATATCAATGACCTCAGATATGCAGAAGATACTACTTTAATGCCATAAAGTGAAGAGGAAATAAAGAGCTTCTTTTTATTATTATTATTGATACAGTTGTAATTTATTAGTTCAGTAATATTAATATTTTGGAATTTTTCACTTAGCAAAGCTTTTTTTGAGTTTTTTTATTTTTCTTAATTATTTATTTTAATTGGAGAATAATTACTTTATAATATTGTGGTGGTTTTTGCAATACCTCGACACAAATCAGCCATGGGTACACACTTGTGCCCCCATCCTGAACCCCCGTCCCACCTCCCTCCCCACCTCATCCCACTGGGTTGTTCCAGAGCACTGGTTTTGGATGCTCTGCTTCATGCATTGAACTTGCACTGGTCTTGTATTTTACATATGGTAATATATGTTTCAATTTAAGTCTGAATTTGGCAATAAGGAGCTCATGATCTGAGCCACAGTCAGCTCCCGGTCTTGTTTTTGCTGACTCTATAGAGCTGCTCCAACTTTGGCTGCAAAGAATATAATCAATCTGATTTCAGTGTTGACCATCTGGTGATGTCCATGTGTAGAGTCTTCTCTTGTGTTGTTGGAAGGGGGTGTTTCCTATGACCTGTGCATTCTCATGGCAAAACTCTATTAGCCTTTGCCCTGCTTCATTCCGTATTCCAAGGCCAAATTTGCCTGTTACTACAGGTGTTTCTTGACTTCCTACTTTTGCATTCCAGTCCCCTATAATGAAAAGGACATCTTTTTTGGGTGTTACTTCTAAAAGGTCTTGTAGGTCTTCATAGAACCATTCAACTTCAGCTTCTTCAGCTGGTTGAGGCATAGACTTGGATTACTGTGATATTGAATGGTTTGCCTTGAAAACGAACAGAGATCATTCTGTCGTTTTTGAGATTGCATCCAAGTACTGCATTTCAGACTCTTTTGTTGACCGTGATGGCTACTCCATTTCTTCTAAAGGATTCCTGCCCACAGTAGTAGATATAATGGTCATCTGAGTTAAATTCACCCATTCCAGTCCATTTTAGTTTGCTGATTCCTAGAATGTCGACATTCACTCTTGCCATCTCTTGTTTGACCACTTCCAATTTGCCTTGATTCATGGACCTGACATTCCAGGTTCCTATGCAATATTGCTATTTACAGCATTGGACCTTGCTTCTATCACCAGTCACATCCACAGCTGGGTATTGTTTTTGCTTTGGCTCCATCCTTTCATTCTTTCCGGAGTTATTTCTCCACTGATCTCCAGTAGCATATTGGGCACCTACTGACCTGGGGAGTTCCTCTTTCAGTATCCTATCATTTTGCCTTTTCATAGTGTTCATGGGGTTCTCAAGGCAAGAATATGGAAGTGGTTTGCCATTCCCTTCTCCAGTGGACCACATTCTGTCAGTGGAAGAAGCACAAGCTGGAATCAAGATTGCTGGGAGAAATATCAATAACCTCAGATATGCAGATGACACCACCCTTATGGCAGAAACTGAAGAGGAACTAAAAAGCCTCTTGATGAAAGTGAAAGAGGAGAGTGAAAAGGTTGGCTTAAAGCTCAACATTCAGAAAATGAAGATCATGGCATCTAGTCCCATCACTTCATGGGAAATAGATGGGGAAACAGTGGAAACAGTGTCAGACTTTATCTTTTTGGGCTCCAAAAATCACTGCAGATGGTGACTGCAGCCATGAAATTAAAAGACGCTTACTCCTTGGAAGGAAAGTTATGACTAACCTAGATAGCATATTCAAAAGCAGAGACATTACTTTGCCAACAAAGGTCTGTCTAGTCAAGGCTATGGTTTTTCCAGTGGTCATGTATGGATGTGAGAGTTGGACTGTGAAGAAAGCTGAGCGCCGAAGAATTGATGCTTTTGAACTGTGGTGTTGGAGAAGACTCTTGAGAGTCCCTTGGACTGCAAGGAGATCCAACCAGTCCATTCAAAGGAGATCAGCCCTGGGTGTTCTTTGGAAGGAATGATGCTAAAGCTGAAACTCCAGTACTTTGGCCACCTCATGCAAAGAGTTGACTCATTGGAAAAGACTCTTATGCTGGGAGGGATTGGGGGCAGGAGGAGAAGGGGACGCCAGAGGATGAGATGGCTGGATGGCATCAGCGACTCGATGGACGTGAGTTTGAGTGAACTCCAGGAGTTGGTGATGGACAGGGAGGCCTGGCGTGCTGCGATTTATGGGGTCTCAAAGAGTCAGACACGACTGAGTGACTGAACTGAACTGAATATATGTTTCAATGCTATTCTTTCAAATCATCCCTGCCTCACCTTCTCCCACATAGTCCAAAAGTCTGTTCTTTACATCTGTGTCTCTTTTGCTGCCTTGCAAATAAGATCATTGGTACATTCTTTCTAAATTCCATAAATATGCATTAATATACTCTATTGGTGTTTCTCTTTCTGACTTACTTCTCTGTGTATAATAGGCTCCAGTTTCATCCACCTCTTTAGAACTGACTCAAATGCGTTCCTTTTTATAGTTGAGTAATATTCCATTGTGTATATGTACCACAATTCCTTACCCATTCATCTGCCAACGGACATCTAGGTTGCTTCCACATTCTAGCTATTGTAAACAATGCTGCAATGAACATTAGGGTACACGTGTCTCTTTCGATTCTGGTTTCCTCAGTGTGTATCCCCAGCAGTGGGATTGCTGGATCATAAGGCAGTTCTATTTCCAGTTTTTTAAGAAATCTCCGCACTGTTCTCCGGTAGTGGCTGTACCTGTTTGCATCCCACCAATAGGGTAAGAGGGTTCCCTTTTCTCCACACCCTCTCCAGCATTTATTGTTTGTAGACTTTTTGATGGTGGCCCTTCTGACCAGCATGAGATGATACCTCATTGTGGTTTTGATTTGCATTTCTCTGATAATGAGTGATGATGAGCATCTTTTCATGTGTTTATTGGCCGTCTACATGTCTTCTTTGGAGAAATGCCTGTTTATTTCTCTGGCCCACTTTTTGATTGGATTGTTCATTTTCCTGGTATTGAGCTGCATAAGCTGCTTATATATTTTGGAGATTAATTCCTTGTCAGTTTTTTCATTTGCTATTATTTTCTCCCATTCTGAAGTCTGCCTTTTCGCTTTGCTTATAGTTTCCTTCATTGTGCAAAAGCTTTTATGTTTAATTGGGTCCTATTTGTTAATTTTTGTTTTTATTTCCATTACTCTGGGAGGTGGGTCATAGAGGATCTTGCTGTGATTTATGTCAGAGAGTGTTCTGCCTATGTTTACCTCTAAGAGTTTTGTCGTTTCTGGCTTTACGTTTAAATCTTTAATCCATTTGAGTTTATTTTTGTGTGTGGTGTTAAAAAGTGTTCTAGTTTCATTCTTTTACATATGGTTGACCAGTTTTCCCAGCACTGTTTGTTAAAGATATTGTCTTTTCTCCATTGTATATTTTTGCCTCCTTGTTCAAAGTGTCCATAGGTGCTTGGTTTTTCCTCTGGGGTTTCTATTTTGTTTCATTGATCTATAATTCTGTTTTTGGAGGCAGCATTATTCTTAGTGCCCAATATCTTGCAGGCTCCGTGTCACCTGCCTGTTGTATGTTTCCATTGCACATCCTGCTGCCTCTGCCTCAAACTCAACATCTAAACCTGAACTAATCAGGGACTTCCCTTGTGGCCCAGTGGTTAAGACTCCAAGCTTCCAGTGCAGAGGGTGTGGGTTTGATCCCTGGTTGGAGAACTAAGATCCCACATGTTACATCGTTTGGTCAAAAAAATAAAAATTAAAAAAGAAAACAAAAAAAAACTCTTGCACTAATTCTTCCTAGAACCAGCTCTCTTCTTGATTTCCTACTTCTATTACGTATTTTCCCAGTTACTCAGGCTTAAAGCTGTGAAACCATCTTTGATGCTTCATCTCCTTGGCCTCCAGGGTTTAGTCAACAAGCCCTGGGCATCCATAATGTAATCTCTTTCACAGTTGCATTTTTCACCCTACCACTGCTAGCCTTCCAGTTCGTGTCCTGTTACTTCATGGAGGGACCACTGTGATGGTCCTTGCCCTGTCCTTCAGGCTCACCCTCCTGTGCTCTGGCCAGATGACTGGTGATCAGACACTGCTTCAGTCATGGCACTTTTCTACTCACATATTTCCAGTAGGCCCCTGTTGCTAACGGGATAAATTCCAAACTCCTTGATTTGGTGGGTAAGGATCCTGATGCCAAGCTATCTCCCTAATCTCATCTCTTCTCACCTAACCTCAGCTCCAGTGAGATGTCATCCAGTTGCCCTTTCTTCAACATACCCTGTACATCCCACCCCCTCACCAGTGGCCAAGCCATTTCTTTCACTTGGTTGACTAACTCAGTTGTCATTCCTAACTTCCTTTTTTCTCTGATCACTTACCACTCTAGAAGCTGGAAACACTAAATATCGTCTTTCCCAACCTCCCTTGCAACTTAGGTCAGTCATGTGTCACAGTGGAACACTTAGAATGTCATCAGATTATTGTATGCTGTTCTACTTCTGGAAAAATTATAGTAAATAATGTAGGAATGTGGGTTCAATAAAATGTCATGATGGGGGCTTAGAGCCAAAAGAGGAATAGTGTTACAGTTTCTAGTTTACTCAGCTGAATTAAAGATTTCCAGTTAAGAAACATAGCACCAGTTTTTGAGAAATTCAATTTTTTTTCCTCCTTCTCTCTTTCTCTTTCTTTGATTTGATGGAAATAGATGAGGGAGGTGGGATTGTTTGTTTGACATCTGGAAGTAACAGGAAGGTTTAAACCCTCTTCTTTACCTCTTCTGGTTTAAAAAAAAAAAAAAGGTGGTTTTATTTGCTAATGATTTAGAAGCTACATTCTATTTGATTGATTGCTATGGCCCCTCACAGAGGTGCTATTAACTAGCAGTCATAAAACTCCAAGACTTCTTGTTTACTTGAATTTCAGCAGATTCCTTCACAAGGATGTTAAGTTTTTTTGTTTTAGGTTTTTTTTTTTTTTAATGTCCTTAGGGGGTTACAAGTCAAATAGTGTGACCCATAAACTCTTGAACTTAAGTCCAGGAAGTAGTAGCTATAGAAACTGAAAGGGTCATTTAGAAAGGCTACTAACAGTTAAAGACACCTGTGGTTAACACCAAAAAAAGAGAGAAGGAAAGCCTGTCAACCCTCAGTCCACTCCATGAGCAATTTTACTTCTGTTTCTTACCAGTGAAGTGGAACCTGATTTTGAAGTAAAATGTCTGAACAAAAGAGTTACAATGTAGCAACAGCTGTGGAGGTCAGATTAAGTGCTCCCTTTTAACAGGCAGATGATGTTTGATCCCTTCACACATTTGAGCAATTCGGCTTCATAATCAATCCTTTTCTAAAGGTTCTTATGAAAATACCACCCCCTGAACCATTTCAACCCTGGCATTTGTGAAAGATGTCAGTTTCTAAAAGGAAATGCAGTCATATTTGCTTTAAACCCTCATCACATGCTTCACCATGGTAGAATTAGGAGCTAGTGTTTCAGGCACATGCCTTTAAAAGCCAAACTCTAGTCCTAAATATATCCCAATGTATAGAAGAGTGACTATAAGTAACCAATGAAGAACCAAGAGCAGAAAGGAGGTGTCAAAGGAGGCAGAAGGCCCCTGAAAGGGGGAGGGAGGAGGGAGGACACAGTCAGGAGAACTAAAGTCCCCATTCCTTCCACTGCCCCCAGGGTTCTTGCAACAATTCAAAAATGCACAGTATCAGGTTAGGGAGGCTGACGTAGATAAAGCCATCTGATGGAAAGCTGGTCTTGATAAATATTTAAATAGCTCTCTGAATGTGACAGAAGACCAGGGGACCAAAAGCTTCCCTTCTGCAGGTGGGATGGGGGGTGTTCTAACGGAGATGGTGAGATTCAAGCTGGGTCTTGAACGATGAGTAAGACTGTCACAGCTGGAGTTGCAATCCTGTGCCATAGCTCACATGGGAGCAATGACGACTGCATAGGAAAGTCAGACTCAGCTCATACACCAGACTGAGAACTTCACCCTTTTGGTCCACCTGTAAGGCAGTCAGTAAGGTGTCTGCCCTCTGAGCAAGAGGGAGAATGATTTGAGTGAAGGTCAGGGCTTCTGGGTAAAGCCCACCCCTGCCCCTTATCCACAGGTGTTGGCCTGAGCCCCTTTCATGGCGGACAGCATGGAATGCCCCTCCACCTCCTCAGTTTCTCCATCCTCACCTGTGCTTCCATGTCCTTCCTTCTGCTGTTGCTGCTGCTGCTGCTGCGTCGCATCAGTTGTGTCCAACTCTGTGCAACCCCATAGACGGCAGCCCACCAGGCTCCCCCACCCCTGGGATTCTCCAGGCAAGAACACTGGAATGGGTTGCCATTTCCTTCTCCAATGCATGAAAGTGAAAAGTGAAAGTGAAGTTGCTTAGTTGTGTCCTACCCTTCTCGACCCCATGGACTGCCACCTACCAGGCTCCTCCATCCATGGGATTTTCCAGGCAAGAGTACTGGAGTGGGGTGCCATTGCCTTCTCCGATGTCCTTCCTGCAGTGGACACCTATTCTCTTTTTCTACACAGGACCCTTCTTCCCTTTTTCTGGGATTGACACCCTCTGAAGGGGGGCACTTTTTCCTCCCTCCACGCTGAGCACATGGATTGCCAGTCACAGCATCCTGAAGCCCTGGAAACAGCTGTTGTGTTAGGACCAGTCAGCAGGTGTAAGACTGGAACCAGTCCTGAGATTTTTCACACAGAACACAGGCAAAGAGATTTAGTCTCTTTGATGTTGGAGGTATAAAAGTGGAAGCTATTGATGGATGAGACTGATGTAAGAGAATAAAGTTGAAATAGAAAAGCAGAGATGAGAACTCAGAATGGCAGTGCTTAAATCGTAGTAAAGTTTTCCTGAGGTTCAAATAAGCTTGTACAACACTGCTATATTCAAAATGGATAACCAACAAGGACCTACCGTATAGCACAAGCGACTCCACTCTATGTGGCAGCCTGGATGGGAGGGGAGTTTGGGGAAGAATGGATACATGTACATGTATGGCTGAGTCCCTTTGCTGTGCACCTGAAACATCACAACATAGTTAATTGACTCTGCTGCTAAGTCGCTTCAGTCGTGTCTGACTCTGTGCGACCCCATATACGGCAGCCCAACAGGCTCCCCTGTCCCTAGGATTCTCCAGGCAAGAACACTGGAGTGGGTTGCCATTTCCTTCTCCAATGCATGAAAGTGAAAAGTGAAAGTGAAGTCGCTCAGTCGTGTCCAACTCCTAGCGACCCCATGGACTGCAGTCTACCAGACTCCTCAGTCCATGGGATTTTCCAGGCAAGAGTACTGGAGTGGGTTGCCATTGCCTTCTCCATTAATTGACTATCAGTTCAGTTCAGTTCAGTCGCTCAGTCGTGTCTGACTCTTTGAGACCCCATGAATCGCAGCATGCCAGGCCTCCCTGTCCATCACCATCTCCTGGAGTTCACTCAAACCCATGTCCATCGAGTCAGTGATGCCATCCAGCCATCTCATCCTCTGTTGTCCCCTTCTCCTCCTGCCCCCAGTCCCTCCCAGCATCAGAGTCTTTTCCAATGAGTCAACTCTTCACATGAGGTGGCCAAAGTACTGGAGTTTCAGCTTTAGCATCATTCCTTCCAAAGAACACCCAGGACTGATCTCCTTTAGAATGGACTGGTTGGATCTCCTTGCAGTCCAAGGGACTCTCAAGAGTCTTCTCCAACACCACAGTTCAAAAGCATCAATTCTTTGGCTCTCAGCTTTCTTCACAGTCCAACTCTCACATCCATACATGACCACTGGAAAAACCATAGCCTTGACTAGACAGACCTTTGTTGGCAAAGTAATGTCTCTGCTTTTCAATAGGCTATCTAGGTTGGTCATAACTTTCCTTCCAAGGAGTAAGTGTCTTTTAATTTCATGGCTGCAGTCACCATCTGCAGTGATAATTGACTATACCCCAATACAAAATAACAAGTTTAAATTAAAAAAAAAAAAAGTTGGTACATTCTCCTCTGAGACTTCCAGTAAATCTCCTTTTTGTCTCTGATTAGCAGAGGGTCCTGTCACTTGCAATGAGCATCCCAGGGCTGCTGTAACCAAGTACCAGAGATCAAGTGGGTTAAAACAACAGAAACTCATTCTCTCATTCCTGGAGGCTAGAAGTTAAAATCAAAATGTCAGCAGGGCCATGCTGCCTCCAAAGCCTCTAACTGGAGAATCTTGCCTTTCCTCTCCCCAGCTTCTGGTGGCCTAGTATTTGCTGGTCTGTGGTAGTGTAACTCCTGCCTTTGGATTGCTTCATTAGCAGATTTTATGGAGAATTATAGCCAAGGCAAAAAGACCATCTGAGAGCAAGTGAATACCTTTTAGAGGACAAAGTGATGAAATTCCTTTGATAATCCACTCACTATTTATTAGGAACCTAATTTTGTTGTTGTTCAGTTGCTAAGTCGTGTCCAACTCCTTGCAACCCCAGGGGCTGCAGCACGCCAGTGAACCTTATATCACAGGAAATAAAGCATTTTGAGGGTTGGTACCAGTCCTTTCAAATCTTCAGAGAAGCAGAAACTTCAAAAAAGCCTGAATCTGCTTTTTGTTTTCATGAGTCATTCTGTAAGGAAGACAAATTTCAGACCTATCACACACACACACACACACATTTTCTCCATAAGAATGGGTGCTGCTGCTGCTGCTGCTGCCAAGTCGCTTCAGTCGTGTCCGACTCTGTGCGACCCCATAGACGGCAGCCCACCAGGTTCCCCGTCCCTGGGATTCTCCAGGCAAGAGTACTGGAGTGGGGTCTCATTGCCTTCTCCATAAGAATGGGTGGCAAACCAACAAATACACACCCAGCCTGGCATGCGGCCTGCCTTCTGCTTTGTAGACAGTGCCTGGCTAATTTCTCCTAGAGTACAAAATGAAAGAAAGAAAGAAATCACCTCCTTCAATCATTACAGCAAAGCTCTTTGTGATGTGTTTTAATCCACATCTAGAAGGTGTGAATTAAACTAGAAGATATTAACTGTACCCAATAGCTTTCAATTTGTGCCAGCCTGATTCTCCCTTCAGTCTTTCTCAATGGATACATTCTTACCAGCAGAACAGTCTACTGCTCTGCACTTGCCTTGATATAATCTCTAGTGGCCAAGGGGGTAACCATTGCTGGCTTGTTTGTATTTGTCTTAGGGGCTAAGTGGAGGAAACTGGACACAATAATTAATTCAGATTAATTGCCCAGGGGTACGTCAAGAAACCTGAACTTGAATCTCAGGTTGCAAAAACACAATTCAAAGAGAACATGATATTCCTTCTCCCTTGTCATTTTGCTGATAGAATTGTAAAGCTAAGTGGAAGATTATCCCCTAATGTATTACATTCACTCTAAACATCCTCCACTCTTAGAAGCAGCAAAACCAAAAGTAAAATGATACCACCAGTGAATTTCCTTGATTTAGAATACTACCAGTACAAGTCCAGTTTGAACTTTCCAAGTGATCTTTGACAAGCAAAAGCTGAATCCTTCTACAGATTGCCCCTCCATGAAAAACATACTGTACGGTGGGACTGTGGGGTTTTTTCTTTCACAAGCAGTTTTATAATGGAAAAACACTGTGACCTTAACCTTACAAAAAGTTGAAAAACACAGACAGGCTTTATGTTGAGCATCAACAAAAAATACCTAACTACCAGGCTTATTTCCTGGCCAGTGCATTTGATGTGTTTGTGAAGCCTCGTAAAGTGTTAACAGCAGCTGTGACTGTATGGAAAGTCTCCTTGGGCAGGTTGGTACATGACTTCAGCCTTATTTAGAGTTGTCATCAGCTCCTTGTAGGATACTGGCTTTTCACAGTGCTCTGGGATGCAGCTATGCTTTCCAGGGTGCAGTCATCAGCCCCTGCATGATTGTTTCTTGGACTTTTGGTAATGCTTGTTAAATAGTTGCATAAGAAAATTTTCCTCTTGACTGCAGGCCACAAAACATCTCCTCTTCTCTGTTTTTTTTTTTTTTTCAGTAGAAAAGCAATGTGTGTTTTTTTTTAATTTGGAAAAAAAATCTTTGATCATCTGATCACTTCTTACATCCACTGTTAATATCCTTGTTATAACTTCACCACTTATTTGCATACCTTGGTTCTTATGTGACAAAGTTGGGTGATTATACAAAGTATTCAATTTTGTGTTCCACTTCTTTGGGAAAGATTGTATCTACACTTTTGTTCACCTTTAGAATTATTTTAGTAACTTCAAACTTAAAGTGTTGGCCTCATAGCTTACCCAACTGTTTAATTTGCACCCCCAAGTCCAACACAAACATTTCTGATTTTATAAACAACTTTATAATCATCATCTTTGTGCAAAAAGAATAGCAAATTCCAAAAATACAAAGGATCGCAAATTATTAATATTTATAACCCTTGGATCAGCCTTCTAGTTACTTCCCAAAAGAGTTCTGTTATTTTATACAGACACTAATTATATGCAGAGTACCTAGTTAGTTTATCACATACCTTTCTTGCCATCGGATTTGGTGATATTTTTAATGGCTTCTCTAATTTAATTGATGGCTACAACAGTGCCCAGAAAAGTTCCTTTCCCCATAATTTGGGTTCACTATTTGTATTTATTCTCTTATAAACAGTCTTTTTATGCTCTTTCCCACATACCTATCAATGTCTTAATGTTTTTCTTATGGATTTGTCAGAGCTCTTACTATTTAATATTTGGTCTGCTATTTGCTATAAATATTTGTTTTACTTTTAAACTCACACACCCAGATTTTAAGATTTTTACTGTAACCAAACCTGTGTGTTTTCTCTTATTGGCTTGTTGCTTTTAAACTTAGGAATCTCTTCTCCATGCATAAAGGGGACAAATCAACTCCATTTTCTTTCAAATTTTCTGATTAACTCTTTAAGTTATGTGGAATTAGTGTTCACAATGATGTACTGACCTAAACTGTTTTCTCAATAGTTAGCCAATATGCTTATTCATTTGCTGAATATTTATAATGTTGTACGGTATAGAAGTAATTCTTACATTTGAGGGTCAATCTTTTCTGCTTTGGGTTTCTCAGATGGTGCTAGTGGTAAAGAACTTGCCTGCCAATGCAGGAGATGTAAGACACTCTGGGTTGGGAAGATTCCCTGGAAGAGGGCCTGGCAACCCACTCCAGCAAGCCTGGAGAATCCTATGGACAGAGGAACCTGGAGGGCTGTGGTCCACAGGGTCGAAAAGAGTTGGGCATGACTAAAGACACGCGTGCACGCACTGTTATGTTTTACTGAACTATTGGTTTAAGACATAGCTGAAATTATTGTAGTTTAATAATGTACTGACACAACCCGTATGCCTCCAGAGACATTTTCTTTCAGCAGAATGCCTCTTGGACTGTACTACACAAACTTCATGGAGCATACTTTTTGGTACAATATTTTTTTCCCCACTGATTACATAGGAAAATTTGATGTTTTCTCATAAAACTCAATATGAAATTTTAAGCAAAATTATGACTAGAATAAGTCTTGAGTGAAATAAAATTAGTAGATTATCGGAGTCATGTTGATACCATAATGTGTAACCCATTTTGAAGAGCACACTAAGTGACAGCAAAGGGAGTTACATTTGGGGACATTATATTACAAAGCAAAAGTTTGTTACTAACCCTACTGTTTGGTGAGAAAGTGATGCTCTAAACATATATACTAACCTAAGGAATCTGATATACAGGTATTTTACTTTGTTTTGGTTTATGTTAGGGAAATTCGTTGGGTGTTTTATGTTGATATACCAACCATATACTTTTTCCCATTAAAATAGTGGTAAATAGGCTCTCAGTCAGCATTTTTTGGGGGCAGTAAGTCTGATTATCAAGAACAAATTATTGACTTAACTGAGAGGTCCCTGTTCTTTATTATCTTGCAGGGACCAGAACTGCCCTACAATTATTTCTCTTTTCTACAATATTTTTTCTTCTCTTTTTCAACTTTTTAAAAACTAAACTATTGAGAGTAAGTTGTTTACATGATGCCTCCAAATACCTTAGGACATAATTCCTATAAACAACGAATTTCCCATTTAATGCTTCCCCCGAAAAGATCAAAATCAGTAAATTAACACTGATGTGCTGCTACCATCTAAACCATAAGACTCCTCGCAGATTTTGTCCCTTGTCCCAAAATTGCTATTTATAGTAAAAGAATGTAGTTCAGAATCATTTTTTTTGGTCACATCTCTGTGTACATGCGTGCCAAGTCACTTGAGTCGTGTCTGACTCTTTGTGACCCTGTGGACTGTAGCCTGCTGGGCCCCTCTGTCCATGAGATTCTGTAGGCAAGAATACTGGAGTGGGTTGCCATGCCCTCCTCCATGGGCTCTTCTCACCCACAGGTCAAACCTGCACCTCTTATGTCTCCTGCATTGGCAGGAGGGTTCTTTACCACAGCACCATCTGGGAGGCCTCCTGTCTTTCAGTCTCCTTCAAACTGTAATCGTTTCTTGGGGTTTCCTTGTTTTTAATGACCTTGACAGTTTTGAAGAATGTTCATCAATTTGAGTTTGCCTGATTTTTCTTATAAATGGTTTCAGCTTTTGAATTTTGTGCGGGAATGTTACAATGTTTCTACAGTTTCATTGCATTCTGCCACAGAGAAATACTAAAAGTTAGTATACTGATTTCAGCCTCAAGTTTATAAAGAAACAAAAATAAATAACGTAAAACTGTACAGAACTACCAGTACTTCTCCACCTTGTTCTTGACAATAAATCAAATAGAAGGCGAACATACCAGTTAGATATCGCTGTGTAACAAACCACTTCAAAACGTATAACTTAAAGCAACAACTGTTTTTTAGTTCATGATTCTTTACACTGGCAATTTAGGCTAGGTCCAGCTGGGTGGGTTCTTTTGGTCCAGCCTGGACTCAGATGATCTCAGCTGGGCTTGCTCATAAATATACAGTCAACCAGGTGGAGGGTGGTTTAGTTGGGATGACTCAATTCTTCAAGCTCTAAACTTTCCAAAAGAGCAGGAGCACATAAGCCTCTCGAGGCCCAGGCTCAGAACTAAGACATTATCACTTACGTCACCTCTGTCAACAGAAATCATAATGTCAGATAGACTCAAATTTTGTATAACTATTATAACAATTTCGATGAATGGGAAGAGTGAGTGCTTTGGGTTAAATAGTAAATTAAAAATAGAAGTTGTTCTGGTTACCTATGACTGTGTAATAAACTGGCCTAAACTTAGTGACTTAAAGAGTGTTAATTGCTCAGCCATGTCTGACTCTGCAACTCCATGGTAGCCCACCAGGCTCCTCTGTCCACGGGATTTCCCAGGCAATACAAGTGGATAGCCATTCCCTTCTCCAGAGGATCTTCCTGATCCAGGGATCAAACCCAGGTCTCCTTCATCGAAGATGGGTTCTTAATCATCTGAGCCACCAGGGAAGCCCTAGTGACTTAAAGAACCAGTTTATTTTGCTCATAATGTTTATATCAGTTCAGTTCAGTTCAGTCACTCAGTTGTGTCTGACTCTTTGCGACCCCATGAATCGCAGCACACCAGGTCTCCCTGTCTATCACCAACTCCCGGAGTTCACTCACTCACATTCATGTCCATAGAGTCAGTGATGCCATCCAGCCATCTTATCCTCTGTCGTCCCCTTCTCCTCCTGCCCCTAATCCCTCCCAGCATCAGTCTTTTGCAATGAGTCAACTCTTCGCATCAGGTGGCCAAAGTACTGGAGTTTCAGCTTTAGCATCATTCCTTCCAAAAAACACCCAGGACTGATCTCCTTCAGAATGGACTGGTTGGATCTCCTTGCAGTCCAAGGGACTCTCAGGGGTCTTCTCCAACACCACAGTTCAAAAGCATCAATTCTGCAGTGCTCAGCTTTCTTCACAGTCCAACTCTCACATCCATACATGACTACTGGAAAAACTATAGCCTTGACTAGACGGACCTTTGTTGGCAAAGTAATGTCTCTGCTTTTGAATATGCTATCTAGGTTGATCATAACTTTTCTTCCAAGTAGTAAGCGTCTTTTAATTTCATGGCTGCAATCATCATCTGCAGTGAGTTTGGAGCCCCAAAAATAAAGTCTGACACTGTTTCCACTGTTTCCCCATCTATTTCCCATGAAGTGATGGGACCAGATGCCATGATCTTTGTTTTCTGAATGTTGAGTTTTAAGCCAACTTTTTCACTCTCCTCTTTCACTTTCATCAAGAGGCTTTTTAGTTCCTCTTCATGTTTATATAATATATCATAAATTCTGGAAGGGTTTATTTCTGATCCATGAGGTATCTGTGCTTGCTAGAACTGGATGATCTATTTCTAAGGTGACTTTCACTCATATGTGACACAGTAGTTCACTATGGCCTCCCTCTTCCCACACATGATGTCTTATCCACCAGGGCCTCTCCAGCATGGCTGGGCTTCTCACAGCACAGTGGTATGAGAATAGTCATACCTCTCAAGTCGTGGCTGACTTTGAAGAAAGACAGTAAAAGCTGCCAATTTCATATACCTGAAACTAACACAACATTGTAAATCAACTATAATTTAAAAAAAAAAAATCTTTTTATGTTGCCAGTTTCCTAAACCCTGAACTCAGAAACTGGTGCTATTTCATTTTAGCCATATTCAACTGACCAGAACAGTCACAGAATCTAACCAGATTCAAGGGGAGAGACCCAGACTTCCCACTTATCAAACAAAGGAGTGTCAAAGAGTTTGTGGCCGTAGTTTGCTCTGTAGTCACAAATATTATATTCTTCCCATATTGTACCAACCCACTTCCACAGTCACCGGAAGTCTCACCCCATTATGTCATCAGGTTTAGGCTTAAACTGTAAATCTCAGGTCCAGGTGCAGATAAGTTTCCTTAGATTTGGTTCCTCAGGTATATGTCTTCTCAATCCGAAGTCCTCCTCCAAATAAAAAAGTGAGTTACCTGTGTACACACACACAATGCTGGGACAGTCGTGTGTAGACATGCCCTTTCAAAAATGGGGAAGACAAGGGGCACAGAGCAGTCACTATTCCATAATGATATGACATCCAAGTAGACACATGTTGCCAGTGTCTTGATAAAGCTCTATACCTGCAGCTGTGGTATGATTCTCTGTGGTTCTTGGCTTTTGACCTTTGGGTTCTTGGTACTGCCTTCTAAGTCATTCTTCATTTTCCATAAAAAAATAGCCTATGTTTTCTGCTGAATAAGTTTCTCAGCCTGAATCCTTCCTCTGTTAGTTTAGGAGTCCAAAGCCCTCTTTTAATTTGATGTTGTCTCTGACCCTTTTAGCAGAGAAGGCAATGGCAACCCGCTCCAGTACTCTTGCCTGGAAAATCCCATGGACAGAGGAGCCTGGTAGGCTGCAGTCCATGGGGTCGTGAAGAGTCGGACACAACTGAGCGACTTCACTTTCACTTTTCACTTTCATGCATTGGAGAAGGAAATGGCAACCCACTCCAGTGTTCTTGCCTGGAGAATCCCAGGGACAGAGGAGCCTGGTAGGAGGCCGTCTATGGGGTCACGCAGATTCGGACATGACTGAAGTGACTTAGCAGCAGCAGCTGACCCTTTCATTCCAAGATGGTTAATTCCTTTAAAAACATTGTGGGATTCCTGTATATCAAACTATAATCCATTCTCTTAGATCAGAGTCATGACCACAAATCCTTTTGAGCAGGGCTCTTCTCTGCCTTTGGCTTTTTGGAAATCTGCTTAAGGATGTTACAATAGCCTAAAGATTACCAGAATCTCTATTGTCTTATTGAGAAGGGTGATAAGGCACACTCTTCAAAGCTTTTGTCTGATAGGGCCTATCAACTTAAAATGTTTCTGAGATCTTATCAAAGGGACTTATGCTTGCAGCTTTGACTTCATCTTTACCCCGAGTCTTTGTTTTACTGCCCTTTTTAAAATTTTTACCTGGAGGCTATTTCTTGCTTTAAAAGTATTTTCTTAGCTAGATTTGTGTTCTAGATCTATTTTTGAAGCCAGAAAATCTTGGGTTCTATCTATTTCCTCTAAATTCTGCTAAAAATTGAATAATCTATTTAGCTAATTTCTCCCTATCTCTACTTTATTGTATGCAGATATAAGAATTATTTGGCAGTCTGCCTGGAAATCCACTTGTTGAGATCCACTAGTGTATTAGGCACATCTTATATTTTCCAAAACATGTTAGGTGACAATTTCACTAAACCTACCCTAACGGCTCAGATGGTAAAAGCATCTGCTTACAATGCAGGAGACCTGGGTTCGATCCCTGGGTGTGGAAGATCCTCTGGAGAAGGAAATGGCAACCCACTCCAGTACTCTTGCCTGGAAAATTCCATGGATGGAGGAGCCTGGTGGTCTACAGTCCACGGGGCCGCAAAGAGTCGGACCTGACTGAGCCACCTCACTTCACTATGAATACAAAATAGAGGTTTCCCTCTTGCCAAACCTCAATGCTAACCTCCTGTCTTTCTCCATTAACACTCTTTTTCAGTCTCAGCCCACTGTCCAGTTTCAAAATCAATGCCACATATTTTCCATTTTTATAATGAGAGCAACTACATCCGTTCCTGTTTTCGATTACTGCATTACAAACTACCACAAAATTATGTATCCCAAACAGCTATTTTACGTACTCAGAATTTGGCGGTTCAGAATTTGGATGACCTCAACTGGGCAACTTGTGTTTCTGATCCATTTGCTGTCAGCTGGGGTCGCTAAGGTTGAGTGTCCACTCACAAGCCGGCTCATGTATCTCCTCACATGTTTGGCGTTTCAGCACTTCTTGGTCATGCACCATGTGGTGTCTCATTCTCCAGGTCCTCTCCACAGGGCTTCGACTTCTCACAACGTGGTGCTCTCAGGGTGGCCATACTTCTTCCTGGAGGATGGCTTCTATGAATGAGTGTTCCAAACAACAGAAAGCAGAAGCCATCAGTTTCCTAAGGCCTGGGCCCCAAGATGGTCAGAGTGTCATCTTCACCATGTTCTGTCCTTTAAAGCAGTCACAGAGCCCACCTAGGTTCCAGTGGAAGAGACACTTGCAGTGGGAGAAGTGCCAACATCTTTGTGACCATCTTTAACCCACCTTAGAGCTGAATCTTTGCTCTCCTTACTGTAACAGGTCAGGGAATTCTGAACCAGAAGACAGACCAATATGATTGAAGCCCAAGTCTAGCCTCCTTAACTGATGTATTATTATCTTGGTGTCACTTTCTTTCTCTGATTGTCTGTTTCCTCATTTATAAATACAGTAGGATATGAATACTCCATAATTTAAGATTCATGGCTACATTTGTATTAGAATCATCCTGAAGGTTCGTGACATAAAATACTGTGCCATTTGGCTGAGGTATCCATTTAAATTATGTTTATCCAGAGGCTGCTATAACTAGTCAACTTATCAACATCTGCATACAACTCAATAGAGCTTAGTTTTCTCCTTAATGTTATGTCAGTTATTTTCATGGTTTGGTTAAAATTTATTTTCTTAGAGAAAAACATTCAGTAAAAAAAAATGTAGCTCTTAATAAAAGTTTTGAATAAATAAAATAGAAGGGTGTTTAATTCGATTGCGTCTTGCGCTACTGTAACATGAATGAGTATACCATCAAATTCCACCTTCCATTTGTTAATTTAAGATACATAATGCAAGGTCTACTTCTCTGCTATATTTTCAACTTTGGGATTCCCACGGTCTCTCCATATATCTATTGTGAAAAACAGGAGTCTACTACAATGATAATATCTATTTCACAGAGTTGCTAAAATAATAAATGAGATATAATGTGTAGCCTGCCAGGCTCCTCTGTCTATGGAATTCTCCAGGCAAGAATACTGGAGTGGGTAGCCATTCCCTTCTCCAGGGGATCTTCACAACTCAGCGATCAAACCTGGGTCTCCTGTGTGGTAGGCAGATTCTTTGCCATCTGAGCCACCAGGGAAGACCACAAAAGTAATCATTGGCCTAAAACATGCTGTTTCACTAGAACATGGGTTCTTGGAGATAAAGACCTTAGTATATTTCTCTGTAAGTCACTGGTACATAGCTTAGTGCCTGCACGTTTTTCTGACTACATTTGACAGAAATGTAATTCAAATGAGCATAAGCAAAAATGAGAATCTGTTGCTTTACTCTATCAAAGAAAGCATGATAAAACTGAGAACTCTGAGCACAAACTAAAGGGTGGTTGGCAAGGGGCAGGCTGAGCTGTGGGAAGGGCACCCTACTCTCCCCTAAGAGAGTAGGGCATGAAGCATTGCTGCTGCTGTTGCTAAGTTGCTTCAGTCGTGTCCGATTCTGTGCAACCCCATAGACGGCAGCCCACCAGGTTCCCCCATCCCTGGGATTCTCCAGGCAAGAACACTGGAGTGGGTTGCCATTTCCTTCTCCAATGCATGGAAGTGAAAAGTGAAAGGGAAGTTGCTCAGTTGTCCAACTCTTCATGACCCCAGGGACTGCAGCCTACCAGGCTCCTCTGTCCATGGGATTTTCTAGGCAAGAGTACTGGAGTGGGGTGCGATTGACTTCTCTGATGAAGCATTGAGGCTGGAGGAAATGACCAGCTACCCTTCACCGCCAGCTAGGAACAAGCATGTGGCCACTCTCCCACAAGGCTGCCCATGATCACTCATCCATAGAAATGTCAGCCGCCGGCATCCAGGGCCTGCAGGCCACCTACAACCAGGTCCTTGATGAAGTGGGAGTTCCTCCTGAGAACTTGAGGCCATTGTACAACCACCCAGCCGGTCCCACAGTGTTTTTTTCTGGGCTCCAATTACAAAATGAGGATTGGTGTGCGCTGAACCAGCTGGCATGGCCAGACCTGCAGAAAAACTCAGCACAGCTGAAGCTACTCTTCTGGCTACAGGGTTTATTTGGTCAAGATACTCACTTGTAATTATTCCAAAAAACTGGAGTCTGCTTGCTGTTAATTCCTTTGCAGGGACAGCAGGAGCCTCTGAGCTCTCTCATATTTGAAGATATAACCAAGAACTAAAAGCTAAAGCAAACAAATAAGAGTTCCTGATCACCCTAACAATCTTGATGTGGACCATAGCCACCGAGACCTAGTCTGATTTATTATCTGGTTGTTGATAAAGTGATGCTAACCGTGCTAACGTTTATCAGGCATAAACTCTAACTATAATCAGGAGATAGTATTGATACTTGATTCAACAGGAAAATGGAGCAAACTTTTAATAAGACAAAGAAAAAACAAAACTGTGGGAAGAATGGTTCAAAGGAATAGTTGGAAGATTTCCTCAAATCTACCAGGAGCTATATCTTACATTTCTTTCCTCTTTGCAAATTGATTCCATTCATCTTCCAAGTCTTACATGCTGCAGCTTTCAACCTTTCTTTCACCAAACCCAACAATCTTGGATTTTCCTTGTCAATCTTAGATCAGGTGACAATCTCTGTATCAATCAAATACGTTAGTTTTTAAACTTCAGTTGAGTTTTATAATTGGCCCACTCATAAGTCATTTCACTATGATCAGGGGGTCATACAAACACACAGTAAGATTCCAAGGTAGTCACAAGGAAGAGGCAAAAAAAGTTATAAGATAAGAAGAAGCTGCAGAGGTGGTTTCCTCAGCAGACAGTGCCACAGATGTCTAATAATATTGACATTTGATTAAAAAAAATTGCTTACCAAGTGTCTGTTATTTCATAATATAGCCCCCAAATATACTCTAAATGTTATAGCTGTGTCAAGGCCCATTAAGGCCTTAGCCGTGGATGCACAATCAGATAAGACATTATCACAATTACCACATAACTAGTTCTCTCCACTACAGGAACTACTGCATTGGCTTCTAATTTCTTTGTCTTGCTTCTGACTCCATGCTACAAAGTCAGCAAGCCATGGGAAAAGATCAGGCATTTAGCGCTCTTTTCTAATATGCTGGCAGGGAAACGCTGACTAGCTTATACCATCAGAATTTCAGTAACCTATCAAGTAAAAACTAAGTTCTATAAATTATGACCCATTATTGGCATTACTGCCATGCAGATAAGGACTATAAATTGTGGTCAGATTCTGCTATTTCAGCAACAAACTGTTCACCTGCCACTTACTCAAGAAGCATTTCTTAAACCTCTGTTAACCTCTCTGGGAAGGAGCCCCACGCACATTCTCTGTGGTCACTGGCTCTGTCTTTCAGAAATATTTATTAAAGAAGCACTTACTGAGCACCTGCCAAGCTCTGAAGGACAAAAGCTACACATAAATAAATTATTTGAATGCCAAGTGATGAGTTTAATGATGGATATGCAAAGGCTTGGGGTGAGTCAAGTAAGAACACTTAATCATCCTGGAAGACAGCACTGACTTCTTTGAGATGGCACTTGAATCGTCTTAAGTAGTTGGTAGGAGTTAACCAGGCAAAAAGGAAGGAGGGAATTCTAGGAAAGTATGAATAAAGGGAAGCATCATGGTATGAGCAAGAAACTCACACTTTGGTGTTCCTGAAGAATAAACAAAAGGAAGTGAGTGACAAGAAACGAGGCTGCAGAAGACAATAGGGATCACATGGTGAAGAGCCTTGGATACCAGATTAAAGGAGCTTAAATTTAACCTCTTTAGAGGGAGAGACTTCCCCGGTGGCCCAGTGGTTAAGAATCCACTTTGCAATGCAGGGGACTTGGGTTCAAACCCTGGCTGGGGAACTGAGTGAAAGTTGCTCTGTTGTGTCCTACTCTTTGCAACCCTCCAGACCTGAATACTGGAGTGCGTAGCCTTTCCCTTCTAAAGGGATCTTCCCAACCCAGGGATTGAACTCAGGTCTCCTGCATTGCAGGCGGATTCTTTACCAGCTGAGCCACAAGGGAAGCCCAAGAATACTAGACTGGGTATCCTATCCCTTCTCCAGTGGATCTCCCTGACACAGTAATTGAACTGGAATCTCCTGCATTGCAAGTGGATTCTTTATCAGCTGAGCTAACAGGGAAGTCTTAGAGAACTAAGATATCCCATATTCCATGGGGCAACCAAGCCTGGCCCATGGGACTGGCCCATGCACCCCAATGTGAAAGATCTTGCATGCCACAACTAAGAGAGAATGTAGCCAAATAAATGTTATTTTTTAAAAACATCTTTAAAGCCATTGGAGCATCTCAGTGCCGGGCGGGGGGTGGGGATATAGCAGTCATCATTCACGTTTGTGAGGATCAGTCTGGTTGATGTGTGGAGGATGAATATGGCGGCTCCTAATGACGACTGACACCTGGTGTGGTCTGTTTCTCTGCAACTGTTGAGAGCAGCACCTGCAAGGGGTTATAGTCTGGGATATAACCCAGCAACCCACATACTTAAATGTAATCCCAAATTGTATTCCTTAAATAATCCCAAAGAGAATCTAATTTCTTAGCCATAATTTCTCATTCTCTTTATTCTCAGTATCTACCCCCCACCCCCTCAGTTGCTCTAGTATTTTCTATGCCCTAATATTCTGTCTGCACTAAAGCTTGGGAAAGTATGATAAACATTCAGCAGTCATTTAAAACTCTTAAATCCCACTAGATAAATGTATAAGGGCCCCCTACTCAGGAGCAGAGAATATACTTGACTGTCTAACATCCTCCTGGATCACATCTTAAGTGAGTATTGGAGAATATGCCTTCCTTGGAGTCTAGCCTCCTACCCATCAAAAGATGGGGACCTGAGGTTCTTTTTAAGTCTTGAAAGTCACACACTTTTCAAGTTCTGACTCATGGTTTTTTTGGTGGTAAAATTTAAAACTTAGTGGGATATACAGATACATCTTAACTAGTCTGTGCTGCTCAGACTAGTGATCTGATTCATAGCTTTGCCCTGATTCTTCATTTGTATGTTCACCCAGGCATCAGTGAAGGCTGGAACCCACCAGTTTATTAGTCCCACCCTGGCCTAATCTTTGCACATGTTAGCTGCATGCAGATTTCCCAAGAAACTCTGGATGATGAGCTAACATGAAACAGAATTCCTAGGACAGGAGTAAGACATACTTCTAAGAAGCAGTGGCAACCCCACGTAGGTGCAGCGATGCACATCCGTGCTGACCACCAGGGCAAAGCTGCAGGAGGTAGACCCTCTTGGCAGGAAGCGGTCGTAGATGGAGTAGATAACTGGTGAGCCAAAATTTCATGAAACATATAAAGATGCACAACAGCATGCACCAGTTCAGAGCAGTCATGAAACAAAAAGCAGTGTGCATGCATGCATTGCATGTCAGCTGAGGAACTGTAGGGTTGGTGGCTTAGCAGAAAGACAGGCAGGAAGCTGGGGCTGGCAGAGCAAAAAGCAGGCCCAGGTTGTAGACCTGGGCTGCACAGCAGGTCTGCAACCTGATAAGGAGCCAGGGACCTGGACGCTCATATGAGTAAAGACTCGTGACAAAGCTGTGAATCAGACCACTAATCTGAGCAGCACAGTAACCACTGGTCAGGGGAGATGGTAGGGTAGGAACCCATTAGGAAGGGCAGAAAGAAGTAGCCTTAAGCGCTGCAGAGTGGCTTGATGTTGCACAGGAAGGAAGGGGGTAGGGCAAGACCAACAACGTTGAGGTGCGGAACGCCGAAAGGAAACCCAGTGTTGCGCCTAATCCACAGCCACAACCGGGACACTTCCCGTTTGCCTCTTTCTGGAACAGGAATTCATTCCCTGCTCAGTCTGGGAGCTATTGGTGGGAGAAGGCAAGAGGGTGAGTCTGCGGGGAGGAGGGAGTTTCCACAGAGAGATAAGAGAAGATGCTGACCATTTCACCGTAAGGAGAGCAGATAATTACACAATGGACTCTTTGAAGCTCACACACCACACAGAAAGATATGTGATGTCTTTACAGGTGCACGTCAGCTTCATGACCCACTTTCAATGGAACAGACGCTTATCCAGGGTGGTTGTGGTTGGCCCTGAGCCAGTCAAGGTATTTTGTTTCAGCCTTGCATGCGATCCATGCTACACCCTGAAACACTGACTGCCTCAGCACAGCAGAGCAGTCTGGAAGCATGATTCACCCCAAGACCAATAGCAGTACAGCAGACAATCCCTCGAGACTTGGACAGTGAAGTAATCTCCTTTCTGAGCTCAGGCTGTAGTTTGTTAGTTGGTGCAATTGCTTAGCTGGGCAGTGATAGCAGTGTTGTTGGGGGTTTCTTCCTTCCTTCTTTTCTTTTCTGAGCATGAAGATCATTTGTCCACCTGAGAAGCTTGGGGAAGAAACTTATCTCAAAGAGTAGAAGACAGAAGTGTGGGGCCAGGCTTAAGGCCTAGGCTTTCTGAGAAGATGACCAGGACTGGCTCAGTTGTTCAGAGGTCATTAGGTTCCTTAGTGAGAGGGAAGAGGGGCACTCTATCTTTTGCTTACGGAGGAGCCTAAAGAAGGAAGGACTAGGAACTATGAAGAAGACTTGAGGGGAGGGGCTGGGGCCAAGGACCCTTCTCTCCTAATTTCCTACCACAGGCTCCTGAGGACCTCACCTGTTACCATGGTTTTATTTATTTATTTATTTTTATTTTAAATTGCAGTATAGTTGATTAACAATTCCCTTTTTTCCCACACTCTCTCCAGTATTTACTATTGTTAATAGAACTCTTGATGATGGCCATTCTGACTGGTGTGAGGTGATATCTCATTGTAGCTCTGATTTCCATTTCTCTAATAATTAGTGATGCTGACATCTTTTCAAGTGTCTCTTGCCATCTATATTTCTTCTTTTGAGACATATGTTTTTAGGTCTTCTGCCCAGTTTTTGATTGGGTTTTTCATTTGGGGATTTTTGTATTGAACCACAGGTGTGCTAAGTCGCTTCAGTTGTGTTGGACTTTTTGCAGCCCCATGGACTGTAGCCCACCAGGCTCCTCTGTCTGTGGGATTTTTCAGGCAAGAATACTGGAGTGCGTTGCCATTTCCTTCTCCAGGGGATCTTCCTAACCCAGGGATTGAACCCGTGTCTCCTGCATTGCCGGTGGATTCTTTACCCACTGAGCCATTCAGCTGCTTGTAAATTTGGGAGATTAACTCCTTTTTGGTCTCAACATTTGCAAATATTTTCTCCCATTCTGTGGGTTGCCTTTTGTTTTGTTTGTGGTTTGTTTGTTTTGTTTGTTTTTATTTGTTAATTTTTGTTTTTATTTCCGTTACTCTATGAGATGGATCAAAAAAGATATTGCTGTGATTTATGTCAAAGGGTCTTCTCTCTATTTTTTCCTCTAAGACTTTAATATATCTAGTCTTATATTTTTCTTTAATCCATTTTGAGTTTATTTTTGTGTAAGGTATTAAAGAATGTTCTAATTTCATTTTTTTACATGTAGCTGTCCAGTTTTCCCAGCACCATTTATCGATGAGACTATCTTTTCTCCATTATATATTCTTGCCTCCTTTTTTGTAGATTAATTGACCATAGGTGCATAGGTTTATTTCTAGGCTTCGTGTCTTGTTCCATTGATCTATATTTCTATTCTTGTACTAGTACCATACTGTTTTGATAACTGTAGATTTGCAGTATAGTCTAAAGTCAGGGAGCCTGATTCCTCTAGTTCCATTTTACCCCCCTCGAGATTGCTTTGGCATTTGAGATCTTCTATGTCTCCATACAAATTTTAAGATTTTTTTTTTTGTTCTAATTCTGTGGAAAATGCCATTGGTAATTTGATAGGGATTTCATCAAATCTGTAGATTGTCTTGGGTAGTATACTCATTTTGACAATATTGATTCTTCCAGTCCAAGAACATGGTATATCTTTCCATCTGTTTATGTCATCTTTGCTTTCTTTCACCAGCATCTTGTAGTTTTTGGAGTACAAATCTCTTGCTTCCTCAGGTAGGTTATTCCTAGGTATTTTATTATTTTTGATGGAATGGTAAAGCAGAACATTTCTTTAATTTCTCTGTCTGATCTTTTGTTATTAGTGTATAGAAATGAAATATATTTCTATGTATCCCACAGCTTTAAATGCCATCTGTATGTTGATAACTCCCATATCCCTTCCGCCAGATCAAACTTCCCCATCCAGGTTCCAGGTGTGTCTTCTGGCTTCCCACTGGACTTCCCCTTCTGTCTGTCTCACACACAGCTGAAACTTAATTCCAAAACCTGAATGCATTTCTGCTCTTTCTCTCAAGTGCGTTCTCCCCTCAGATTTCCCCATGATGGTGTCATTAAGACTTTCAATCGAGAAATCTAAGTCATACTTGCTTCCCCTTTTGCTCACTTCTCAGATAGAATCCAACAGGAAGTCATGTTGATTCAACCACCAAGAGGATGGAGAAACCCCGCTTTCTCTTGTGTCCTATGATCTATTCTCCATGCACTTTGAAACAAGGATGACTTGGAATTTCAATCATTTCATGTTATTCTCCCATTTCAGTGGCTTCATTATTTCATATAGAATTATATGCAAGCTCTCTACAGCCTTCCCTCCTGCCACTAACCATATCTCACTTCTTGTCTGTTATTCTTCTGCCCCTTGCTCACTATCCATCAGCAACTCTGATTTTCTTTCTGTTTCTTCAACATACCTCCACCAGGGAGTTTACATATGCTGTTCTTTCTGTCTGTAACATTCTCCCTTCCTTCAGCTGCTTACATGATTACTGTCTTCTCATTTTCTTTTTTTACCTAATTCACATCACTTCCTCAGAAAGGCCTTCCCTGAATGGTCACCCTCCCCTATTATTCTGTCTCTGCCTCCTGCGCTTTTCATTCAAAGAACATTTCACAATTTGTGATAATGCTTTATTTTTTAAATTAATTTTTATAGGAATATAGTTGCTTTAGGGGCTTCTCTGGCAGCTCAGATAGTAAAGAATCTGCCTGTGATGCAGGAAACCTGGGTTTGATCCCTGGGTCAGGAAGATCTCCTGGAGAAGGAAATGGCTACTCGCTCTAGTATTCCTGCCTGGGAAATCCCATGGTTGGAGAAGCCTGGCAGGATATAATCCATGGGGTTGCAAAGAGTCAGACACAACTGAGCGACTAACACTTATAGTTGCTTTACAAAATTGTGTTTGTTTCTACTGTACAGCAAAGTGAATCAACTATGCATATACATATACACATATACCATGATCTGAGTTTTCTGGATGTTAAGTTTAAGCCAACTTTTTCACTCTCCTCTTTCACTTTCATCAAGAGGCTCTTTAGTTCCTCTTCACTTTCTGCCATAAGGGTGGTATCATCTGCATATACAAGGTTATTGATATTTCTCCCAGCAATCTTGATTCCAGCTTGTGTTTCGTCCAACCCAGCATTTCGCATGATGTACTCTGCATATAAGTTAAATAAGCAGGGTGACAATATACAGCCTCGATGTACTGTTTCCCAATTTGGAACCAGTCTGTTGTTCCATGTCCAGTTCTAACTGTTGCTTCTTGAGGTGCATGCAGATTTCTCAGGAGGCACGTCAGGTGGTCTGGTATTCCCATCTCTTTAAGAATTTTCCACAGTTTATTGTGATCCACACAGTCAAAGGCTTTGACGTAGTCAATAAAGCAGAAGTAGATGTTTTTCTGGAACTCTCTTGCTTTTTCCATGATCCAGCAGATGTTGGCAATTTGATCTCTGGTTCCTCTGCTTTTTCTAAATCCATCTTGAACATCTGAAACTTCACAGTTCACATACTGTTGAAGCCTGGCTTGGAGAATTTTGAGCATTATTTTGCTAGCGTGTGAGATGAATTAAATTGTGCAGTAGTTTAAACATTCTTTGGCATTGCCTTTTTTTGGATTGGAATGAAAACTGACCTTTTCTGGTCCTGTGGCCACTGCTGAGTTTCCAAAATTTGCTGACATATTGAGTACAGCACTTTCACAGCATCATCTTTTAGGATTTGAAATAGCTCAACTGGAATTCCATCACCTCCACTAGCTTTGTTCGTAGTGATGCTTCCTAAGGTCCACTTGACTTCGCATTCCAGGATGTCTGGCTCTAGGTGAGTGATCACACCATCGTGGTTATCTGGGTTTTGAAGATCTTTTTTGTATAGTTCTCTCTTGCCATCTCTTCTTATCTTCTGTTTCTGTAAGGTCCATCCCATTTCTGTCCTTTATTGTGCCCATCTTTGCATGAAATGTTCCCTTGATATCTCTAATTTTCTTGAAGAGATCTCTAGTCTTTCCCATTCTATTGTTTTCCTCTATTTCTTTGCATTGATCACTGAGGAAGGCTTTATCTCTCCTTGCTATTCTTTGGAACTCTGTATTCAAATGGGTATCTTTCCTCTTCTCCTTTGCTTTAGCTTTCTCTTCTGCTCCAGATGTTTTGGTCATTGTATCATTGTTATCAAATAGAGTCACTGAAGCCCTATACAAATGGACTGCTAATCAGCTAACTCGATTGTAATATAGTGAGATGGGAAAAATTATTATATAACAAATGTACCCTTTCTTATGGATACAGTCCTGGGAAGCCTGTAAAGAAAAAGCAGTACTTCCCCGGGAGGATATAGGTGCTTTGAAGTCTTCTGGGGAAAGAAGAGTCAAAAGAGATCTATTTGCAATTGAGGTGAGGCAGAGGGAGAAGGGAGGGAAAGGAAGAGAAGGGAAATGAACTTGAGCAAAAGTCATGTTTTCTGGAATACGATGAACTAAGCAAGGTGACTCAGTGACCTCATACACCTTCAGGAAATTTTACAAAATCACAAAAGCTCGAGGTGATGGCATTTCTTATGAAAACCAGTAAAGTAGCCAAATTCTGCATCATGGTTTTTGTGGGAAATAAAATAGAGACAAAGGGTTCTAATGCTGGGGCCTGAGTCAGAGGAGATCTGGAGGCCTTAAGTGGGTGAGAGTCCCCAGAAACCCTGGGGACTTCCCCACCCTCTGAAAATGAGAGGCTTTGAAAAAAATTTCCCCCGGAGCACAGGGATAGAGAGTTCTTTAGATAAAATCAGCATGACGGCAACTTTCATGGTCACAGGCTCATAATCTAATATTCTAGGGGTATTAACCCATGACTTATTTACATAAACACTACCTCCATTTATAAGAAAGACAAGTAATGCTTGAGGCAGTATAACTCAATGTTTATGAGCACAGGCTCTGGGGTCAAATGCCTCTGTCTAATTCTTGGTTTCACTTTTTGCCAACTATGTGATCTTGGATACTCTCTGTGCCTCGGTTTCTTCATTTGAAAAGTGGAGGAAATAAAAATACATAGCTGTGAGCAAAGGGTTTAACAAAACCTATTATCCCTCTATGAGACTTAAACATTAGTTGACTATCCAACCGAAGAAAGTAGAAATGTCAACTGTGTTATTAGACATTGTTCTTCATGGTAGCAATGAACCCTGAATGGTAAATTGCATCCGGACTGGGATGAAGTAGAAAAAAATCTATGAATGTCTGATGGGCATTTATGGGCATGCCAAACTCTGGGCTTCCCTGAGTATGGTGACCCTTAAAACTAGGCTTATACTTTTCAGGATCCTTGTAGTTCTGTCTATAAAAATCCTACAGGAGATATGATCCAGGAATCATGCTCCTTGGTATTTACTAAAATGAGCTGAATGCTTAGGCCCACCCAAAAACCTATACATCTTATTCATAACTGCCAAAACTTGGAAACAACCAAATGCTTCAGTAGGTGAATGGGTAGACAGACTGTGGTACATCCATGCTTGGAATGTTACTCCGCAATAAAAAGAAATGAGCTATTAAACCAGGTAAAGACATTGGGGGATGGTCAAAGCATATTGCTAAATGAAAGAAGACTGAAAAGGCTACATATTATCTGATTGCAATTACATGACACTATGGAAAAGGCAAAATGGAGAGAATGAAAATATCGGTGGAAGAAGGAAGGATGAAGAAGTGGAATACATGGGGTTTTAAGATAGTTAAACTACTCTGTATGAGGTTACCATGATGGATGTATGACAGTATGCACTTGTCAAAACCAACGAATGTACTCCCAGAGTGAACCCTGATAATATACTAGGACTTTAGTTAATAACAGTGTGTCTTCATTTATTTATCAAGTGTAACGAATGGACCACACTAATGTCAGATGTTAACAGTAAGGGAAACTATGTACGTATGGGGTTCCTTCGTGGCTCTGCTGGTATAGTCTGCCTGCAATGCAGGAGACCCAGGTTTAGGAGGAAATAGCAACCCATTCCGGTATTCTTGCTTGGGAAATCCCATAGACACATGAGCCTGGCAGGCTACAGTCCAAGGGGTCGTGAGAATTGGACACGACTTAGGGACTAAACCTACCTACCTACCTACCTATGTGTATATGGGACTGAGTATATGTGAACTCTGTACTTTCCTCTCAATTTTTCTGAAACTTACTGCTACTGCTGCTAAGTCACTTCAGTCATGTCCGACTCTGTGCGACCCCATAGATGGCAGCCCACCAGGCTCCCCCGTCCCTGGGATTCTCCAGGCAAGAAAACTGGAGTGGGTTGCCATTTCCTTCTGAAACTTAAAACCGCTCTAAAATACATCTATTAATTAAAAGGGGGGAAAGCCCTGCCAGAGGTATTGGCTGTGGTGAAGAATGAGGCTTCCAAGACAAGCAGATCTTACACTGAACCCACGTGGGACTCTTTCCTCCCCCCAGGTTGTTGAACTGTTTCAAGAACTGCCCTGGAAGAGAAGTGTCTGAAGCGCCCAGCTGGTGAGCTTTGGTTCCTCTCCTGTATACATTGATGGGCCATTGTCACTTCGTGAGTTGGAGAGTTTGGTTGAGGTAAGAAGATCATCTCTTGGGGAGCTCTGCAGTATCTCATAGAATTGCTGTGAGAATTAAATGAGCTAACATCAGCAAAATATTCAGAACAAGGCTTGAGACAGGTAAATGCTATATGATTGTTAGTTATAAATGTTACAAGGAATGAGTGGCTACAGTTTAACATTGTAACCATTACAACCCCCCAAATTATGAGTGATATGTCATCTGCAATGTCAGATCAATACACAGTGTATATATATTGATGAATCCATATATATATATATATATATATATATAATTATATCCACAGTGGCTCAGTGGTAAAGAATCCACCTGCAATGGATTGACCTGCAATGCATGAATCCACATGCATGAGACGTGGGTTTAGTCCCTGGGTTGGGAAGATCCCTGGAGAAGGGAATGGCAACCCACTCCAGTATTCTTGCCTGGAAAATGCTGGGAACAGAGGAGCCTGGTAGGTTATGGTCTATGGCGTTACAAAAGAGTCAGACCTGACTTAGCGACTAAACAACTAAAGAACAACAAGACATATGACTAACTCAGTCCAAACAGAGCCAGTCCTGAGATCTTTGTTGGGATTACTGAGAAATAAGCTCTTTCTCCTCTTAGAAAGAGATAGGAGGTATGCCTGGGCATGGGGTCAGCCTGAGAATGAAGTCAGACCCAAGGGAGAAAGAAAGAGGCTAGCTTTTGACTGGGAGGGTCAAACTACTGAATTTATTCATGTTTGAAGTTTTCTACCCTGAAACCATTCAGTTTTCTAGGTGAATAACTTATATTTTTGCTTTCTTGTCCCTGCAGCTGAAGGCAGACAAATGAATAGTGCTTTCTTTCTCTATAAATCCCACCCTCTTGGGCATTAATATAAAAACCTGGGGTCCCCAAAGTGATGCACTAGCAGGGCTCCCTAGAACCTTGTGATCTCTATAACTTTCCACTACAGTGTTATGGGAAGAGCTCAGATGAGTCACAGGGTAGAGGCATGGATTGAATTCCTGGTCCTGGGGCCAGACCCTCCACACCTCCACACCTGGCGCTTCAGCATATTTGACAGCACATCCTGTCTTGTCTCTTCCCTCTCCCTCCTGACCCGTGTTTCTGTCTGAGTGCTCTGCCAGCAATCTGATGCAACTTCTTGAACTCTTAAAACTGCAGAGGAATTTGAGGGCCATTCAGGCACGCAGTTCTTAAGTAGAGCAGAACAGGTGGAATTTCTGGCACCCTACCAGATTGATTTTGAACTACCAGACTGGTTTGAAACTGGGAAAGAAGTACGTCAAGGCTATATATTGTCACCCTACTTATTTAACTTATATGCAGAGCACATCACGCAAAATGCCGGGCTGGATGAAGCACAGGCTGGAATCAAGGTTGCCAGGAGAATTATCAACAACCTCAGGTATGCAGATGATACCACCCTAATGACAGAAAGCAAAGAGGAACTAAAGAGCCTCTTGATGAAAGTGAAAGAAGATAGTGAAAAAACTGGCTTAAAACTCAACATTCAGAAAACGAAGATCATGGCATCCATCACTTCATGGCAAACAGATGGGGAAACAATGGAAACAGTTGGAGACTTTATTTTGGGGGGCTCCAAAATCTCTGCAGATGGTGACTGCAGCCATGAAATTAAAAGATGCTTGCCCCTTGGAAGAAAAGCTGTGACAAATCTAGACTTGATTGCCACTTGTGCTTCATCCAGCCTGGCATTGCTCATGATGTGCTCTGCATATAAGTAAAATCAGCAGGGTGACAATATACAGCCTTGACATACGCCTTTCCCAGTTTTGAGCCAGTCTGGTAGTTCAAAATAAGTCCGGTAGGGTGCCAGAAATTGTATATGAGGCAGTGATCAAGACCATCCCCAAGAAAAAGAAATGTGAAAAGGCAAAATGGTTGTCTGAGGAGGCCTTACAGATAGCGGAGAAAAGAAGAGAAGCTAAAGGCAAAGGAGAAAAGAAAGATATACCCATTTGAATACAGAGTTCCAAAGAATAGCAAGGAGAGATAAGAAAGCCTTCCTCAGTGATCAATGCAAAGAAATAGAGGAAAACAATAGAATGGGAAAGACTAGAGATCTCTTCAAGAAAATTAGAGATATCAAGGGAACATTTCATGCAAAGATGGGCACAATAAAGGACAGAAATGGGATGGACCTTACAGAAACAGAAGATAAGAAGAGATGGCAAGAGAGAACTATACAAAAAAGATCTTCAAAACCCAGATAACCACGATGGTGTGATCACTCACCTAGAGCCAGACATCCTGGAATGCGAAGTCAAGTGGACCTTAGGAAGCATCACTACGAACAAAGCTAGTGGAGGTGATGGAATTCCAGTTGAGCTATTTCAAGTTCTAAAGATGATGCCGTGAAAGTGCTGCACTCAATATGTCAGCAAATTTGGAAAACTCAGCAGTGGCCACAGGACCAGAAAAGGTCGTTTTCATTCCAATCCCAAAGAAAAGCAATGCCAAAGAATGTTCAAACTACTGCATAGTTTCATTCATCTCACACGCTAGCAAAATAATGCTCAAAATTCTCCAAGCCAGGCTTCAACAGTACATGAACTGTGAAGTTCCAGATGTTCAAGATGGATTTAGAAAAGGCAGAGGAACCAGAGATCAAATTGCCAACATCTGCTGGATCATGGAAAAAGCAAGAGAGATCCAGAAAAACATCTACTTCTGCTTTATTGATTACACCAAAGCCTTTGACTGTGTGGATCTCAATAAACTGTGGAAAATTCTTAAAGAGATGGGAATATCAGACCATCTGACGTGCCTCCTGAGAAATCTGCATGCACCTCAAGAAGCAACAGTTAGAACTGGACATGGAACAACAGACTGGTTCCAAATTGGGAAAGAGTATGTCGAGGCTGTATATTGTCACCCTGCTTATTTAACTTATATGCAGAGTACATCATGCGAAATGCTGGGTTGGACGAAACACAAGCTGGAATCAAGATTGCTGGGAGAAATATCAATAACCTTGTATATGCAGATGATACCACCCTTAAGGCATAAAGTGAAGAAGAACTAAATAGCCTCTTGATGAAAGTGAAAGAGGAGAGTGAAAAAGCTGGCTTAAAACTTAACATTCAGAAAATTCAGATCATGGCATCTGGTCCCATCACTTCATGGCAAATAGGGAAACAATGGAAACAGTGGGAGACTTTATTTTTTGGGTTCCAAAATCGCTGCAGATGAAGACTGCAGCCATGAAATTAAAAGACGCTTGCTCCTTGGAAGAAAAGCTATGACCAACCTAGACAGCATATTAAAAAGCAGAGACATTACTTTGCCAACAAAGGTCCATCTAGTCAAAGCTATGATTTTTCCAGTAGTCATGTATAGATGTGAGAGTTGGATTATAAAGAAAGCTGAGCAGTGAAGAATTGATGCTTTTGATTGATGCTGTGGTGTTGAAGAAGACTCTTGAGAGTCCCTTGGACTGCAAGGAGGTCCAACTAGTTCATCCTAAAGGAAATCAGTCCTGAATATTCATTGGAAAGACTGATGCTGAAGCTGAAACTCCCTTACTTTGGCCACATGATGTGAAGAACTGACTCATTGGAAAAGACCCTGATACTAGGAAAGATTGAAGGTGGGAGGAGAAGGGGATGAGAGAGGATGAGATGGTTGGATAACATCACTGACTCGATGGACATGAGTTTGAATAAGCTCCGGGAGTTGGTGATGGACACGGAAGCCTGGTGTGCTGCTGTCCATGGCGTTGCAAAGAATTGGACACAACTGAGTGAATGAACTGAACTGAATGACCAAAACATCACCAGACATGTGTCTCTAAAGATCATTGTTTAGTCTGTTATGTTCTTATGTTTCTACTTTATTTTCCTTTCAGTATAGCCAACAAAATAGCAGAGACAGCAGAAGCAATTTATTGCTCATTTAGCAGGAATTATACTTTTCTCGTAAATTTCAAGCTTGCCAACCCAGGAGTCATTACTATCCAGTTGCTCTACTCTGTCATCAAATGTCCATTAGTTTTGACTAGAAGGGGCTTTATTTACAATGCCTGTCTTTGTTAGTATTTAGCCAAAGTTGTGGTTGGCAAATTGACAACAGACTTCATCTTTCTTAAACTAATATTTTCAGATTTGCCACGTGATGTAATTTAGGTCAGAGCTATCAGCTTTCTGTGAAATATTGTATTCACTGGGTTTTAGTTCACTTCAGCTCTAAAATGTATTGCGTGCCTACTGTTTACAAGGTACCATGAGAGGTAACAGGGGATATACAAATGTGAGCAGGGATTTGTCATCAGCCTCAAAAAAAAATCAAGTGGAGCAGATAAGACATGAACCTAGTAACTATAGCATAAGGTAGAACCTAACTGCTGTAAGAAAGAAGAAGATGGAAAGATTGTGCTGTGGGATTTTTTTTTAAGTATTAAACATTAGTTCCTTTATTTTTTAATAATGTTGTGCAACCATCACCACAATCTAATTTATTTTATTTTGGTTGCCCTGAGTGGCATGCAGGATCTTAGTTCCCTGACCAGGGATCAAACACTTGCCCCCTGCAGTGGAAACTTAAAGTCTTAACCACTGGAATGCCAGGGAAGTCCCTGCTGTGGGATTTTAAAAGATATGTCATTTCCTGTTGGGAAGATTGAGAAATGACATTTGAGTAGGTCTTTGAAGGCTGAGTAAAATTTTGAGAGATTGGAGTCATGAAAGTGTTAGTCGCTCAGTCATGTCTGACTCTTTGCAACCCCATGAACTGTAGCCTCCCAGGCTCCTCTGTCCATGGGATTTTCCAGGCAAGAATACTCCCCATGGACAGAGGAGCTTGGTGGGCTACAGTCCATGGGATCACGAAGAGTCAGACATGCCTGAAGTGACTTAGCACAGCCATTCCCTTCTCCAGGGGATCTTATTCACTTAGCACAGCCATTCCCTTCTCCAGGGGATCTTCTTCACTCAGGGATGAAACCGGGGTCTCCTGCATTGCAGGCAGATTCTTTACCTTCCGAGTCACCATGGAAGCACTGTGGGGAGGGTACTAAAGACACGAGGCCCACAGAAGCAAGAGTTTGGAAGTAAAAAGGTGAGGGATGGAATCACAAATCAGCAAAGTATTCTTTTTTGGCAGAAGCACAAGATGGGAGAGGATTTGGGGTGACAAAGCTGGAAAGGTAGGGCATATTTGAAGAAGCTGCAAATCTGCCTTAAAATAGTAAAAATAGTTGAGGCTAGAAAACCTTTCAGTCTTGAAATTATAAGCCATTTCAACCTCTCGGGTAGAGACTGGAATTTACCTTTGGGGCCAAACTGCTAAACCAGTTTTTGTAAACATAACTTAAATGGGCCTTTTAATCCTGTAGATATGAAGGCGAGTAAGTACTCACTGTTTTTCTTAAAGAAGGCCAAAATGGGATGAAGTAACCCAAATGCAAATGCTTTGAACAGTCTATTTAGTCATGTAAATTGGGTGTATCTTAAGCTCAATTATGCTCCTACAGGGTTATAATTTTTTTTTCTCAATCTAGATTTAGAATTTCTTGTGTCTGAAAATTGCTGGTTGTTCATGGGAGATGCATCAATGGATTCTCACCCAAGCATTTATTTACGGGAGATCAGGAATGAAAACCCGGCTGTAGTAGGGGTTTCTCAAGGACCATAGTACTCTGCACCACATGATGGAGAAAAAAGGGCTATGAAGGAATTGCATTTGCCTTGTGGTAGTGCTTCCAGGCTGGACTCTTGGTGGCCACACAGTGTTGCATAAAACTGGACAGCCTAATTTTAGTAAACATGGTGTGGGAGGGTGGGGCCTGCCGAGCTAGGTGAGCCTAACTAATGCTTACAAGTGAGGTTCCCAGGGAAGGGGGCGGATCTCCTTAGCACTGCTCATCCTGCGAAGACAGTCCACCTAAATCAGGAAGCGAGGGCATTGAGGACAGTGTTTTTCCCTCTAGGCCTGGCGCATTGCTGAGTCTGGACTTCCTAGCAGGGACATTATGGGGGCGTTTGTGGTGGAGTGAGTTGAGCCTTCCATATGGAGGTGGGAACTACTTTATTTAATGACTCTGGGGTCATGTTTTAGTCTGTGAGCTCTAAGAACAGTAATTTTTCTTTCATTTAAAAAAAAAAATTCATTTATTTATTTATTTGGCTGCTCCAGGTCTTAGTTGCGTCATGAGAGATCTTTAGTTTCGGTATGCAAACTCTCAGCTGAGGCATGTGGGATCTAGTTCCCTGACCAATGATGGAACCCAGGCCCCTGCATTGGGAGCTTGGAGTCTTAGTCACAGGACCATTAAGGAAGTCCCAAGAGTAGTTAGCTTCTCAGTAGCGGTTTGACATTATTTTCTGTATTATGCTTGTGATACAGGATTCCCTGGTGGCTCAGATGGCAAAGACTCTGCCTGTAATGCAGAAGACCTGGGTTTGATCCCTGCATTGGGAAGATCCCCTGGAGAAGGGCGTGGCAACCCATTCCAGTATTCTTGCCAGAGAAATCCCACGGACAGAGGAGCCTGGTGGGCTATAGTCCATGGGGTCACAAAAGAGTCAGATACGAATGAGTGACTAACACATATGCTTGTGATACTCTCAAGCATTGAAAGCAATTCTGTTAAAAAATTATAGCCTGGCCTTAGGTGTGCTGTGAAGAGTTAAGGAGCATCTTCAAGGGTTTCCCTCAGCTTCCCGGGTGGTGCCAATGCAGGAGATGCAGAAGACACAGGTTTGATCCCTGGATCAGGAAAATTCCCCTGGAGTAGGAAATGGTAACCCATTCCAGTATTCTTGCCTGGAAAATTCCATGGACAGAGGAGTTTGGTGAGCTACAGTCTGTGAGGGTCTTGCAAAAGAGTCTGACATGACTATGCACAGCTTACGCACTACCTAGGGTTTAGAGTGAGAGCCTAGGACCTGCAGCATTCTTTCTTGGATGTCTGCAAGGATCTGAGTGGTGGCATCAGCAGGAGACAACCCAGCCTCCTCTTAAAGTTCAAGGGTAGCAGTGGCAGCAGCCACGTGGAGGGCAGTGAAGTCAGCCAGCCAGACGGAAGAACCAGAAGGACTGGCTCCACATCACACATGAGGCAGCGCCCTGGGAAACTCTGAAAAATACCCTGGGAAGATAATGAGAGAACCCAACCAAAGGACATTCCACAGACTATGAGCCTGTGCTCAAGAATGTGAAGTTCATAAAAGACATGGAGAGACTGAGAAGTTGTTCTGGAGTAAAGAAGACAGGAGACTCGACAACCAAATAAAATGCGAGATCCAGGGTTGACCCCTGGATGCAAGGAATAAATACCATTGATGACATTTAATTATTGGTATATTTGGTAAAATTTGAATATGGAATGTGTTTTGGATAATAGTAGTAGGTCTCTGTTGCCAATTTCCTGAGTTTGATTGCTGAGTTGTGGTTATGTAAGAGAATGTTCTTGTCCTTGGGAGGTATTTCGATATTTAGTTGTCTAGGATAAATGACCAGGTATTTAGAAGTCAAAGGTCATGGTGTCTGCAACTTATCTCAAATAGTTTAATTAAAAGATAATAGTACTAATAATGCATATATGTGCATGTGTGTGTATATAGAAAGGGGGTGGAAAAGAGACACTGAAGAGAATTAATTTCATGAGTGAGCACTCAGTATGTAATAATTTATTATCACAAGCATGACTTTATTTCCCCCTTCCATTGCTCAGTCCTGCCCGACTCTTTGCAGCCCCATGGATTATAGCCTGCCAGGCTCCTCTGTCCATGGAGTTCTCCTGGCAAGAATACTGGAGTGGGTAGCCATTCCCTTCTCTAGGTGATCTTCCTGACCCAGGGATCAAATCCTGGCAGATTATTTACTATCTGAGCCACCAGTGACTTTATTTAGGTGTATCAAATAGGACATCTTGGTAAAGTCTGGGACATTTAGGTGACTTTATTTTGTAATCATATCTTAGTAAAGCTTGAGATATACACATTGTATATTTTAAATACTTAATGCTATATTTATAATGCACTTTGATAAGCATGCACACCGTGTAATAATGTATCCCCTTTCTTATAGCACATAGCATTGATTCAGAGCTAGAGCTTTCTAATTGCTTCGTTTTATGTTATGATGGAGAACAGGTGTACTGATGGGCATGGTTGGTTCACTTGCTACTCTGAAAATATTGACTTAACTCATTTTTGCATCCTTAACATCTACTATGTTCCTCATAATAATGGTGGTTAATGAGTGAATTAACAAAATGAATTGAGTAGGTGTATAAATAGCACTTAAAGGAGCAATGAACTTCTACCACTTTATGAGAGACACAACATGGACAAAAAGGGAGATAAAAAATATGGACAAATCTTGATGAGATCCATGGACAGACCTTGTCTAGAAACATCTCTTTCCATTTGTCTGCCATGGTATTCTCTTTAGCCCAGATTCACATCTGACCTTTTTTTTTTTAAAGTTTAATGTGTACAACATTGTATTTCTACTCTGTCTACACTGCAGTGTGCTCACCATCAAAAATTTGTTTCCATTCATCACCATCCAGTTGATCTCCTTTATCCAAGTATCCCATCCACTCCCACCTCATGTCTGACTTTCTTCTGGCTCCTCTATGATTTGGAGATGCTCCAGCCTTATTTCTTCCTAGTTGGCTCTCCTGAATTCAGTGTTGTTTCTGGCATTTGCTAAATTCATCTATTTACTATTTGATGTGTGCAACTCTTGAGTAGGTGAAGATCTTGATTTCTGCCAGCTGGTTTCCTCCCTGGGGACCAATAAGGGAAGGATCACATGCATTGAATGTCAACATATTCCAAATTACTGACCAAAACATAGAATTCCTATCTGGGAAGAGATAGTTATCAAAGCCTACTGTTGCTCAGTCGATAAGTTGTGTCCACCTCTTTACAACCCCCAGGATTACAACATGCAAGAATCCTCTGTCCCCCACTATCTCCGGGAAAAGTATACTGGCTAAGCATGTTTTCTTGTGTGTGTGTGTGTGTGTGTATGTGTGTTATTCATAAAAGCTAAGGAGGCAAAACATTTGTAGATGTTCAGTTCAGTTCAGTTCAGTCACTCAGTTGTGTCCGACTCTTTGAGACCCCATGAATCGCAGCACGCCAGGCCTCCCTGTCCATCACCAACTCCCGGAGTTCACTCAAACTCATGTCCATTGAGTCGGTGATGCCATCCAGCCATCTCATCCTCTGTCATCCCCTTCTCCTCCTGCCCCCAATCCCTCCCAGCATGAGGGTCTTTTCCAATGAGTCAACTCTTCGCATGAGGTGGCCAAAGTTAGTCAAAGCCAAAATAGAATATATTTCTATTTTAAAAATTAACACCATCATTTTTTATTTTTTCCTCCATTTTTAAGATTGTATATACACATAATTCAAAAATTCTTAAAGTATTAGGTAGCGTTTATCAAATTATTCTCCCACTACTCTGAATATCATTAAATTTATATTTTAAAAAGGCTATTTCATGAATAAGTAAAAGAATGAGATTTTAGGCCTAGAAGTATTCAGTGTTCAAAGTTTTAAATGCATCACAGCAATGTATTATGGATTTAAACATGGCCATTCTCGAGTGGTTAAAAACCTGCCTGCCAGTGCAGGGGACACAGGTTTGATCCCTGGTCTGGGACGATCCCCAATGCCATGAATCAGCTAAAGCCATGCACCACAACTACTGAGCCCGTGCGTCTAGAGCCTGTGCTCCTCAACAAGAGAAGCCACGGCAAAGAGAAGCCCACGTACCACAGTGAAGAGCAGCCTCCACTCTCCGCAACCAGAAAGAAGCCCGAGCAGCAATGAAGACCCAGCACGGCCAAAGGTAAATAAATAAATAAAAATTTTAAAAGATAGCTGCCCATTTCACAAAGAATATGGTTAAAGGAAATAGGAGAAGTAATTTGTATTTAGAGACAAAGAATATAGTAAGCATCAGTTCATATCTGGTAACTGGTGAAAAGTTAATGGCCCTGAAAGAAAAGGAAACTACCCTTGTTGCCTTCTGCCTTGTGTTCTCTGCACAGGTAACGATCATCACATTGAAAAAAGTTAAGACAACTCCTCTCTTTAAGCCTTGGATAGACAGGATATTATGAGAAGCCCTAATTGCCAGAAACACAGAGATAATTGTGCCACTGTCTATAATCCCTGTGGGCAAGAAAAGAGTGTCATGTAAGGCAAAAGTCCTTCTAATTTTCAGACATAGTAACACTGTGGGTTACAGAAAGACATTTTTAATGTATTTACCCAACAAAACCTTATTGGGAACCTTCTTGAGTAACAAGTAAACTGGGGGTAAAAAGAGAAATAAGATGTGGTTCCTGGAGAAGGGAGGCCTGTGACAGATGACACAGTAAACATTTGGAAAGTACACTATTGATCTGCACAGGATATCATCAGGCGATCAGAGTTGTGGTGATGAGTATGAGCTTACAAATTAGATGTGCAGTTGATACCAGCTGTCTCATGCAAGTCATGTGGATCTGGAAAAACAAACAACTGGCCCTCACTCTCCATCTGGGAGTAAAGTCTACCTCCTAGGCTTGTAGTAGAAATCGAATGGAATAACATAAATAAAGCCCTTAATACAATGCCAGGCACAGAGTAGGCACTCAATAAAATGGCAATGATTGGGGTTATTATTATATCTAGAAATTATGTATAGGTTCTGTTAATCCAAGATTCAAAAACTGTCAAATAATGTTTTGCCTAAAAAGGAAAGATGTGACCACGAGGAGCTGTATAACATATTCACTAACAAATCCGCTGTAATTCACCTCGTTCCTTTTTTGGCATGGCCCCCACACTCAGTTACTAACAAGGTAAACGTAACACTACTGGGTCTAGCAAGGCACCCAGCACAGTCTCCGTAACACACCAGTAGGCGTTTGGGAAAACTGGCGTAGGCCTGGGGATGGGTCAGCAAAGTGGGTTTGCGTGTGGCTGGTGGTGCTTACCAAAGGTGATGTAAACCTGAAGGGACGTGTACGAGGCCATTAGTCTGTGAACTTTATGAACAAATTAGACAAGAGCTTTAATGGCAGTCTCATAAACTGTAACTTCTCATTAGAAGAGATAAGCATATAATGCTTCATGATGGATTCAACTCCCAAAAGGAGTTCTCTTCACAGACCAGAAAAATAGGCTGAGGCTCCTTGAATTTCTTTTTTTTTTTTCCCTCTGTGTGTAGTCTTTAAAGTAGTTTTGATGACTGTAGACAGCATGGTCTGAAGTTACAGAGAAAACAATAAGGCTTAAGTGCATTACTCTTCACCAAAAGCAAGGGAAATGTTAAAGTACTCATCTTACCATGTATGAGAGATGTATTCCTTCTACAGGCTTCACAGGTGGCACTAAGAACCTGCTTGCCAATGTAGGAGACATAAGAGACTCAGATTTGATCCCTGGGTTAGGAAGATCCCCTGGAGAAGGAAATGGCAGCCCACTCCCATGGACAGAGGATTCCCATGGACAGAGGAGCCTGGAGAGCTACAATCCATGGGGTCACAAAGAGTCAGATACAGCTGAGCATCTGAGCACACAGCACAGGTGTTTCATAGTTCTTTTTCCTTTCTTTTTGGCTGTGCTGGATCTTCATTGCTACGCACAGGCTTTCTCTAGTTGCTGTGAGTGAGGGTTACTCTTCGTTGCAGCGTGTGGGCTTCTCGTTGTGGTGGTTTTTCTTGTCACAGAGCACAGGCTTCAGTAGCTGTGGTGCACAGGCTTAGTTGCCCTGAAGCGTGTGGGATCTTCCTGGACCAGAGATCAAACCTATGTCCCCTGCATTAGAAGGAGAGTTCTTAACCATTGGACCACCAGGGAAGTCTTCATACATTCTGATGAGGCTTCACAGGACACCAGATAGGGCCTCTTGACTTGCCTCCCTTTGAATGGTCTTGCTGCACTATGGTCTGTTTTCCCCATGGCCACCAGGGTGCTCTTCCAAAGCCTGCATCTCATCCTTTCATTGTTTTCCAGTCACTCAGTCATGTCTGATCATTTACAATCCCATGGACTGTAGCATGCCAGGCTTCCCTGTCCTTCCCCATCTCCCAGAGTTTGCTCAAGCTCGTGTCCATTAAGTCAGTGATGCCATCCAACCATCTCATCCTCTGTCGTCCCCTTCTCCTCCTGCCTTCAATCTTTCCCAGCATCAGGGTCTTTTTCAGTGAGTCAGTTCTTCACATCTGGTGGTCAAAGTATTGAAGCTTCATGCCTCTGCATAAAACACAGTAATGGTTTTCCCCATGGTCCCCAGAATAAAGCTCCAGTTTCCCAGAGTGGGGTCTTCCTGACTTCACCCCAGCTTAGCTCACGTGCTGCCAACCCTCCTCCCTGTTGCATCTTCTCCAGCCACGCTACATTTCCAGGGACTCCTGTTCTTTTGCCATCTGGCCTTTGTGCTTCTGTTCTCTCTGCCTGGAGCATGCTTCCTCCTCCCTTCCCCTGGTGCATCCCAACACCCCTTCTCCCTGCTGATGCTCCTCATTCTCAGCATGGACTCTCCCCCTAGGAGGCCTTCCCTGCCCCTCCCAAGTGCTCCCTGTGTGCGCCATGCTTCACCCAACATTGCTTTTCCCTGGGTTGCACTTGTTTGTTTATTTAGGTAGCAAGAAATTTTACTCTTCACTACTCAGGTACAAGAAATGTCACATTGCATGATTACTAAATCAAAACTAAATGTGCTTCTCCTTCTCATCCTCTTGAATCATAAGAATTCAATCTCTGTGCTTTCTCCCTGCCCCACATTCCCAAGATTTCTGAACTCATGCAACATCAGAAAACTAGCTCTCCAGCCACAAGAGGCTGCAGTTAACAGCTGGGTGCTGGTTGTCTGATTAACTCAGGGACCACCCCTCACCCCAGCACTCCTCTCCACCAATGGCAAGAAAAAACAGAGCCCTCACACCTGCTCAAAGCCTCAGCATGCAATGGCCAGTCAGGCTTGATTCCCTGGTAAGGCAGAGTTCACTTCCCCTTATACACCCCACCATAACCAGGAACCCCTCAAACTCCTTTTATTTATATCTAGGGAAAGCTCAGATGGTAAAGAATCTGCCTGGGATGCAGAAGACCCAGGTTCAATCTCTGGGTCGAGAAGATCCCTGGGCTTGGCAACCCACTCTAGTATTCTTGCCTGGGAAATCCCATGGACACAGGAGCCTGGTGGGTTACAGTCCATAGGGTCACAAAGAGTTGGACACGACTGAGCAACAACACTTAGACCTTAAGGAAACCTCCACCCCTGTGACCCCATGCCCATATATACTGTCAAACTCAGGGGCCAGCCTTATACCCGCGTGGGTATGGGTAAAATGTAATTGGGTTTCACGAGCACCATGCAGGACTCTGCATCTAGCTAGAAACAGAAAAAATCTGGATGTGCATTGCTCCACACTCCCCTGGTAGCAAAACAAAAGCAATATAAAAGCCAAAATACCAATTAATTTTTTTAAAAAACCCTCCACCTATTACACGGTTTTTCCTCCCCACTGAGAGAAGAGGGAGAATGCATGGATTCACCATGACATTGTACTTGCTGTGGAGCAGGTGTTTGAACCATTACACTATACTGCTAGACAGGAAACTAGCTTTAGAAAATGGGCACACTTGTTAATAATTCAACAGCCCAGTGTGTTAGTTGCTCAGTCGTGTCCAGCTCTTTGTGACCCCATGGACTGTAGCCCACCAGGCTCCTCCATCCACAGAATTTTCCAGACAAGAATACTGGAGTGGATTGCCATTCCCTTCTCCAGTGGATCTTCCCGACCCAGGGATTGAACCTGGGTCTCGCACTTCACAGGCAGACTCTTTACCATCTGAGCCACCAGAGAAGCCCTAAATAGCCTAGAATAGGAGTAAAAAGCTTAGAATTTGACAAATCTGGATTTGAACACATGCCCCTTATAAGCTTGTGACTTGATATACCTAGAATATTTGATATCCAAGTAGACCATTATTTTTAATGTCCTCTCCGACCATTGACAACAAGAAGAACCAAGAGATATGGGGAATCAAATGTCGACTGTCACTGGAGAAACCCAGGTGTCTATGAAGCCTCTATTGCAAGATGGTGTCTCCTCTTTTCTTTGAACAGGGAAAGTAATCAGGAAGCCCAATTGTGGAGAGCTCAGCTATTTTTATTCTTGGTTTTCTGTTGCCTTCCTTCTACAAGTATATTAGAGAACCATTGGAGAGAGAAAACTATGAAGTGTTGCTTTTTAGAAATGACTATGAAAGCTTTTATCACTGCTATACCCTTAAGAGCCTCAGCTCTATGCTTTTTGAAATTTTAGGGAGAGTGAGCCTATAATTTCAAGATACCTTAAATAGCAAAATTTGAACCACATCTTCCAAGTGCCATTCTTCATAAATCTATTTAGAATCAAGCTTAAAAATCACCACCAGCAAATCATTTTTGTAGCCTATATGGCAACTGAACATTTTCTATTTAATTTTTCATCACTGCTCTATTATAAAACATCAGTTCAGTTCAGTCACTCAGTCGTGTCCAACTCTTTGCGACCCCATGAATCGTAGCACGCCAGGCCTCCCTGTCCATCACCGACTCCTGGAGTTCACTCAGACTCACGTCCATCAAGTCAGTGATGCCATCCAGCCATCTCATCCTCTGTTGTCCCCTTCTCCTCCTGCCCCCAATCCCTCCCAGCATCAGAGTCCTTTCCAGTGAGTCAACTCTTCGCATGAGGTGGCCAAAGTACTGGAGTTTCAGCTTTAGCATCAGTCCTTCCAAAGAAAGACATAGGTTGCAAAAAATAATAAGCTATTTGTACTGTAAGCTAAAAAGAACGAGAATCATAGAATAGATTTGCAGCAATCTCTTCTGAGGATGGCAAGAAAAATAGACATTTCAACTGTGCCTTTAGATTCGCAATCAGGTTGCTGGAAACAAATAGCCCCAGGTCATTCACCTTAAAATCTAAATAAAGAAACAAACAATCAGCCAACCAGAGGTATAGAATTGGTATAGAATTTAAAGACTCAAGAGACAGTTTTCTATAACAGGTTAACCTGGGGTATCCTCTAATGCACATTAATGAAGTCTCCTTTATGTACAGTTGGGAAGGTCCCCTGGAGGAGGAAATGGCAACCCACTCCAGTATTTTTGGCTAGAGAATCCCATGGACAGAGGAGCCTGGCGGGCTACAGTCCATGGGGTCGCAAAAAGTCGGACATGACTGAGTGACTAATGCTAATAATACCTCTATATAACAGAACTTTTTCAGTAATACTCATGTGATAATCAGTAAATGGTCATTATTTCCTTGATTAATTCATTAGTTTCAAAACAGCAGTCTTTAAAAGTACATTTTGAAGCTAAAGATACCCAAAGTCATCCAAATATTTAATGAGTGAACTATTTATACTTACTAAACAAATAATTGTACCTTTCATTGGCACTTGTTTTATTACTTTAGATTTTAAAGAAAAATGAAAACTCCAAACTGTTCACATAGAATGACAGCATTAAAGTGACTCAAGTTTTGTTCTTTGTCTTTACAATCATGTGCTTTCACTGCTTATTTTAAATTTAGTATGTAAACGTAGGAATGGGTAGTACCACAGGGGTTCAAGATACAGATTGCACTCAAAGTAAGCTTGGGATCCCTGGTGGCTCAGATGGTAAAGAATCTGCTTCTAATGCAGACGTGGATTCGGTCTCCTTTCTGGAGAAGGGAAATGGCAACCCATTCCAGTACTCTTGCCTGGAAAATGCCATGGATAGAGGAGTCTAGAAAATGCCATGGAGAGAGGAGCCTGGCAGGTTACAGTCCATGGGGTTGCAAAGAGTCAGACACAACCAAGAAACTAACACTTTCACAAAGCAAGCTCAATTTCAACTCATCACACACTTATTCTCTAAATAAATAGAGGAAGACTCTAATTTGTTCTCAGAATTCACATCCGTGTAGAATCCAGTGTTGCTTTTCTTTTTCTTTTGTAAAGGAAAATTAATTTCTTAACTGTGCCAGTTTAAAAAAAAAAAAAAGAACTGTGCTAGTTTTGAGGCATATACTATATTATTCAAATTCAGTAGTACCTACAACAATTGCTTAATAATTTAAACACACACATGCGTGCATGTGCACACTTGTGCATGCACACACACACATATATCCACATTCATTGGAGAGTATTCATAATAGTTAAAAAGTGAAAGCAACCCAAGTGTGCATTGATGGATGAATGGACAAACAAAATGTGGTACCATATGCTGTGGAATATTATTCAGCTGTTAAAGAGGAAGAAAATTCTGACATATGCTACAACATGGATAAACCCTGAAGACAGTCTGCTAAGTGAAATAAGCCAGTCACAAAAGGACTATGTGGTTCCACTTGTATGTGGTACTTAGACTTGTCAAAGCTCTTTTTTTTTTTTTAAATTTAATTTTATTTTTAAACTTTACAATGCTGTATTGGTTTTGCCACATATCGAAATGAATCTGCCACAGGTATACATGTGGTTCCCATCCTGGTCAAAGCTCTTTTGACAAAAAGTAGAATGGTTGTTGCCAGGGGCTAGAGGGAGAGGTAGATGAGGCATTATTGTTTAATTGGTTCAAATTTTCAGTTTTGCAAAATGAAAAGAGTTCTGGGGATGGGTGTTGGTGATGGTGGCACAATAATATATTTAATGTCACTGAGCTGTACATGTAAAAACAGTTAAGATGGTAAATTTACGTTATATATATTTTACCCACAAATTTTTAAATGCTAAAAAAAAAAGTTAGTCTGACTTTTTTTGGTTAGTTGCTCAGTTGTGTCTGACTCCTTGCAACCCCACGGACTCTAGCCCCCCCAGGTCCCTCTATCCGTGGAATTCTCCAGGCAAGAATACTGGAGTGGGTAGCCATTCCTTTGTCCAGGGAATCTTCCTGGCCCAGGGATCGAACCCAGGTGCCCTGCATTGCAGGCAGATTCTTTACCATCTGAGCCACATTATATTTAAATTATCTGCAGCCAGTGCACCTCCTTATTGCCTAAACTCAGGGCAACCACAACCACATCCACCTCTTAATGTTCTTCTGGACTTTTAGCAAGTTTCTTAATTTCATTGAGTCTCAGTTTGCTTATTAGCAAGATGGGGATAATAATTTCTTCAAGGAGTCATTGAAAGAATGAAATAAACTGCCCTTGGCTCATAGTAAATGCTTAGCAGTGGTAGTGTTGTATTCATATGTAAATGATTTTTAGATGCCAGGGAAGTGATAGAAATAAAGTTGGCACAACTAGAAACTGGCAGCATGATACATGAGCCCTTTTTTAGAAGAGAGTGTGACAAAGTGCAGTGTGCAGTTTTGACCTACCACTCCACTTTGGTGAGTGTGAGCTCCTCTAAGGGCCCAGGCCCATCCCACTGCCACTACTGACCATCCACACCCAAGCAAATATCCTGTCCATCTTTGAAATTAACAGGAGTCAGCCTCACAGATTTAAAGTGTCCCCTTCAGCCAAACAGCACCCAGAGGGTGTACTGGGTACGAGTCTCAGCAACATTATCAGCATCTTCTTGATCTTTTGGCAAAGGCTGGGAAACTGAAAGTGCGCACGGAATGGTATTGACAATGTTTAGCTGTCATTAGGGCTTCCTCTCTCGAGAAGTGAGTTTATGATGATAATCTTTAGAATATTCTTCTGTGTGGCATTTATTCATTCTCAGGGGCAGCTTCTGCTTCTGCAGCAGGCAGGAAGTTGTACTTGTTTCTGCAGAAACAGGATATCATTGACCACATCTGATGTGACAACATAGGGTGGAAACCCATTCCCTTTGCTAAGTGTATGACCAGCTACTGCTACAAGAGTTAAAAGAAAAAAGAAAATAGGAAAGAATACACAAGCCAGTATAATGTACAGAACACATGCCATACAAAATAAGACTACAGTGTCTTTAGTTCTAGAAGCTGTTTCTTTGAAAAAAGAAAGAGCAGCAGCAGCCCAAAACAGTCATTTGCCCCCAGCTACACCAAACTGCTGGAGAAGGCAATGGCACCCCACTCCAGTACTCTTGCCTGGAAAATCCCATGGATGGAGGAGCGTGGTAGGCTGTAGTCCATGGGGTCGCTAAGAGTTGGACACGACTGAGCGACTTCACTTTCACTTTTCACTTTCATGCATTGGAGAAGGAAATTGCAACCCACTCCAGTGTTCTTGCCTGGAGAATCCCAGGGACGGGAGAGCCTGGTAGGCTGCAGTCCATGGGGTCGCTAAGAGTCGGACACGACTTAGGGACTTCCCTTTCACTTTTCACTTTCATGCATTGGAGAAAGAAATGGCAACCCACTTCAGTGTTCTTGCCTGGAGAATCCCAGGATGGGGGAGCCTGGTGGGCTTCCACCTATGGGGTTGCACAGAGTCGGACACGACTGAAGCGACTTAGCAGCAGCAGCAGCACACCGAACTGCAGGGGCTTCCCTGGTGGCTCGGATGGTAAATAGTCTGCCTGCAGTGCAGGAGACCCAGGTTCGATCCCTGGGTCAGGAAGATCCCCTAGAGAAGGGAATGGCAACCCACTCCAGTATTCCTGCCTGGAAAATCCCACAGACAGAGGAGCCTGATGGGCTACAGTCCATGGAGTCACAAAGAGTCAGACATGACTGAGCGACTAACACTTCACACCAAACTAAGACTTAATTGCAACTTCAATCCTTCCCAGAAATGTGACCTTTGCAGGAGTCAGTCTGAAATTTCCTGGTCAACACTGGTGTTGTAATCTGCAGGATAAAGACTGCTGCCATTCCTTTCCTTCAAAAGAAGGCCAGGTCTGAAACAATCCTTTTTTTTCTTATGCTAATACATTCTTGCCCCACTCTCCTTCTGCCTATAAAAACCCTCCATTTTGTATAGTCTCTCAGCAGGCTTACCTCAATTTAGTGCATTTCAGATATGGTGTTTTTTACAAACTGAATGTTTGTGGCAACCTTGTACTGAGAAGTCTGTCAACTGCCATTTTTCCAACAGCATTTGCTCACTTCTTGTCCCTGTGTCACATTTTGGTAATTCTCAAACTATTTCCAACTTTTTCATTATTATTGTATTTGCTATTGCTGCCTCTTGAGAAACCTGTGTGCAGGTCAGGAAGAAACAGTTAGAACTGGACATGGAACAACAGAATGGTTCCAAATAGGAAAAGGAGCCTGTCAAGGCTGTATATTGTCACCCTGCTTATTTAACTTATATGCAAAGTACATCATGAGAAATACTGGGCTGGATGAAGCACAAGCTGGAATCAAGATTGCTGGGAGAAATGTCAATAACCTCAGATATGCAGATGACACCACCCTTATGGCAGAAAGTGAAGAACTAAAGAGCCTCTTGATGAAAGTGAAAAAGGAGAGTGAAAAAGTTGGCTTAAAGCTCAACATTCAGAAAACGAAGATCATGGCATCTGGTCCCATCACTTCATGGCAAATAGATGGGAAAACAGTGGCTGACTTTATTTTTGGGGGCTCCAAAATCACCGCAGATGGTGATTGCAGCCATGAAATTAAAAGACACTTACTCCTTGGAAGGAAAGTTATGACCAACCTAGACAGTATATTCAAAAGCAGAGACATTACTTTGCCAACAAAGGTCCATCTAGTCAAGGCTATGGTTTTTCCAGTGGTCATGTATGGATATGAGAGTTCGACTATAAAGAAAGCTGAGCACTGAAGAATTGATGCTTTTGAACTGTGGTGTTGGAGAAGACTCTTGAGAGTCCCTTGGACTGCAAGGAGATCCAACCAGTCCATTCTGAAGGAGATCAGCCCTGGGTGTTCATTGGGAGGACTGATTTTGAAGCTGAAACTCCAATACTTTGGCTACCTGATGTGAAGAGCTGACTTATTTGAAAAAACCCTGATGCTGCGAAAGATTGAAGGCGGGAGAAGGCAGAGGATGAGATGGTTGGATGGCATCACCGACTAGATGAACATGAGTTTGGGTAAACTCCAGGAGTTGGTAATGGACAGGGGGGCTTGGTGTGCTGCGGTTCATGGGGTCGCAAAGAGTCAGACACAACTGAACTGAATAGGGATGTTATATGTCAGTACTGCAAAAAATTTATGACTCACTGAAGGCTAAGATAGTGGTTAGCATTTTTAGCAATAAAGTATTTTTTAATTAAGGTATTTGTTGTTGTTTAGTCACTAAGTAGTGTCCTACTCTTTGCAACCCCATGGACTGTAGCCTGCCAGGCTCCTCTGTCCATGGGATTTCCCAGGCAAGAATACCAGAATGGGTTGCCATTTCCTTCTTCAGGGGATCTCCCCGACCCAGGGATCAAATCCATGTCTCCTGTGTTGGCAGGGGGATTCTTTAGCACTGAGCCACCTGGGAAGCCCTAATTTAGGTACGGGCATTGTTTTTTTTTGGATATAATGTTATTGCACACTTAGTAGACCACAGTAGGACTTCCCTGGTGGTCCACTGGCTAAGACTCCATGCTCCCAATGCAGGGGGCCCAAGTTCGATCCCTGGTCAGGGAACTAGATCGTGTGGCACAGGTAAAGGCTCACAGCTACAAGTAAGAGTTTGAACACCAAAGGTTCCATGTGCCACAACGAAGACCAAGTGCAGCCAAATAAATAAATAAAAATTGTAAATATTTACATAAAAAAATAGACCACAGTAAAGTGTGAACACTGGGAAACAAAAATTTTATATGCGCTGGGAAACAAACATTCATGATTTACTTTATTTGCTTTGCTGTGGTGGTCTGGAACCACCACTAAATACTTTCCAAGGTATGTCTGTATTTACTAGATGGAATGATGCCTGCCTGATTCATGAATCCCTGAATAAGACCAATTGGATCTTCAAACTTACTCAGTTCAGTTCTGTTTTTTTAACAAAACTTAATAACCTCTTGATTTGGGATTTTTAAATGAACTATGGAAGACAGTTTTCCCCATTTTTACATAATGGACAAGCCACTTCAAAATATAAGTTTTTTTAATCAGTGACAACTACTGATGGGGATTCTGAGATTCCATGGCAGTAATATTACCAGAATATAATAGGAATATAATTTTTTTTCCTAAAGAGTGAATTAAAAATAACTAACCTTATTTTTCAAAAGGAGGTAAAGACAAGTGATAGAAAGAAAATTATCTTCAGAGCCTTATTTGGCACACCATTAACAAGTATCCACAGTGAATCTAGGCAGTCAGTTTTGAATTGAAGGGCATTTTTAAAAGGCTATCGTTTGACTGACAAAATGAGTTTTCAGCACTCCACCACCACCACCACCACCACACATCTTTTCCCCTGAATACTGGTATAGGTGTAGAAAGAGATGTTTTGAAGTGTAACTCAAGTTTATAAGAGACAAAAACCACATAACCTTAATTAGGTACAAGATTCTTAGTAAAAAGGGAAAGAAAGAAAGGAAGAGACAAAAAGAGAGGGGGGAATGGGGAGGGAGGAAGGAAGAAAGGGGGAAAGAGAGAGAAAGAGGAGAAGGGAGGGACGGAAGACAGGAGGAAGGAAGAAGGAAGGAAGGAAGAAGAGAGAAGGAAGGTAGGTGAGAATGTGCATTTTCATCAGTTTCTCCAGGTGGTCTGTAGCACAGTAAAGTGTGAGCAGCGCTGAGTTCCGGGTCTGGCAGGGTCTCAGCCACACTGTCCTCCACAATCGGACCTGGTGCCCCAGCTGGAAGAAGAGGAGACAGCCCCGTCCAGACGTCAGGCTCAGGAGGCAAGGATGTCAACAGAGCTCAGAGATGACACAGGCTTAGGGCCCAGTCTAGGCGCTGTGGCCATGTGGAAGGCCTGCCCAGAGGCACAGGCCCTGGGACTGTGGCTTGTGTCCAAGGATGTGGCTAGAAACCAATCAAATCCTTGCCACCCTGAGGACTCTGTGTCGTTACCAATCACCTCTGGAAGCCCCAGGTAGGTCAGTGGTAAAGAATCCGCCTGCAATGCAGAAGACATGGGTTCAATCCCTGGGTCAGGAAGATCATCCGCCTGCAATGCAGAAGACATGGGTTCAATCCCTGGGTCAGGAAGATCCCCTGGAGAAGGAAATGGCAACCCACTCTAGTATTCTTACCTGGGAAATCCCGTGGACAGAAGAACCTGGTGGGCTACAGTCCATGGGGTCACAAAGAGTTGGACATGACTTAGAGACAGAGCACAAGCAGAAACAAACTCACACAATAGGGTTTTGTGAAGTTACTCTTGAAAGTGTCAGGTGAACTTTTAGAAATGAAAATAAAGCCAGTTGACAAAGGGAGCTTTGCTGAAGTAATAGAGATTTTAGGAAGGAGTGCCTTAGAGGGTTCTAGACTACTTGGGAAGCAGACTGTCATCAAGGAATAGGTGACTCATTATCAAGGACAGATACGTACTGCCTACTTCAAGGGGCGCATCTACCAAAACACCTCAAACTCATGAAAGCCATTAGTGAATGCCTTCTCCCACAGCTCCATGACAGGGAGACACCGTGAAGAACAATCAATAAGCCTTCCCTTCCTCCTGACAAAACAGGTGTGTGCTTAGTTGCTCAGCTGTGTCCAACTCTTTGCGACTCCATGGACTGTAGCCCACCAGGCTCTTCTGTCCATGGGATTCTCCAGGCAAGAACACTGGAATGGGTTGCCATGCCCTCCTCCAGGGGATCATTCTCAATCCAGCATTTCTGACATCCACCAAGATAAATAAACTGAAGTTCTATTAAACAGGGAAGGATGTTGATATAGTCTAAACTCATTTGTTCTACAGAAAATATCAAATTCTCCCTTTTCTGAAGAATCTTGGAGCCTATCACCAAGAGAACACAAGCCCAAAGCCATGTATTCAGGAATTCTCTGAGCAGTGTAACTTCAGCTCCATTGCCAGAATCATCAAACCTGTGGAATGGGGCATCTTTGGTTTGCCTTCATCCAAGGTCAGGTCTCTCTTCATAGTTAGAAAAAGTGGCTTTTGCGTATTATAGAATGTTATGCAAGAGCTAGAATGGCTGGGATCTTAGAGCAAGATCCTTTGCAACAACCAGAGTGCACCACGAGTTCTTGGAACCTGCTGCTCCCTTCATATTTGGCATTAACCAACTCATTGTCCTTGTCTAGACAAGTGCTATGGGCTGCGTAAACACTGAATTGCTACATAAAGCCTCTATTCATCCAGAGTGAAAATGTGTCAACATGTAGCCTCTAAAGTCCAAGAGGGGCCTTTGTTCAGAGAAAGGACTCTTCACAGTTCCTTTAGTTTTAAATTAAGATTTACTTATTAACATTACAAAATTTAAAGCCTAATCCCCTTACATTTTAAGTGCAACTTATGAGTCATGTTCTTTGATTTATAGTTCTGATAAGAATATTTTTATTCATTCTTTTATTATTTGATTAACTCAAACTAAACAAGCTAAATTCCTTTTAATAATCACTCCCATTTACCAGTTCCCCAAGTTCTTTAGTCATTTCCTTAAGTATTTTAACTACATTTTCAAATATCACATATTGACTGTTCTCTTCTAAGACTTCAAATGCCTGACAAGGTAAACTAAATAATCTTTACAAACAAAACAATTCATGAGATAATTTAATACTAATTTAGTGAATCTCAAGTTATCCTAAAAATTTAAGAACGATTCATAAAATTAGCCAAATTATTATGTGTATCAATTTAAAATTATAAGTCTGAAATCAATAACCTGAGTAAATCTGAAAGCACATGGATGATATGTCAGATTCTTTAAGCATTACACTTAAAATAACAAATATAGTAGATTATCCCAATGATTACTTACTCCTGTACTTTACACCAAAGTATTATTTGTGGGCTGGATAAATTTATTATATTTAAATTTAATACTAAAACTCAACATGGTTGGAAGGACACTTGGCTGCACAGAAGTGAAGTTGGAATATCCAGGCAAATTGAGGTGACTGCTGATCGTTAGACCTGAGATGGCTGCTTATCTTATGAATTCCAGGCAGGACACTACTTTGAGGATACTTACTTGCAGAGAGCAGCTTGTTCCCTGGGCTTATTTTACCTTTTTGTTTTTTCAGCTTTATTATTTTACAATTATTTTTAATTTGCATTGTTAAAAAAATTTTTTTTAATTTATTTGGCTGCACCAGGCCTTAGTTGAGGCATGGAGGATCTTTGATTTTCGTTATGGCAAGCAGGATTGTTTTTAGTGTCAGCACTCTTAGTTGCAGCATGTGCGATCTAGTTCCCTGACTAGATCAAACCCAGGCCCCTTGCATTGGAAGCATGGAGTCTTGGTCACCCAACCACCAGGGAAGACCTCTATTTTTATTTGTTATACCTTGATTTTGGTAGATGGAATTCTACAAACCATTTTCCACCCTCCTTTTGTTAAACCTAATTGAATTAAACTGACCCCTTTATCGCATGATTGAATCTGCATTCTTTTAGATCTTTCTCAGACAACAGATTTCCAGCCCTCTTAATGCCGTCTCATGGATCAGGAATTCTCTCAATCCTCTGTCTAGCTCTGTGGCTACAAATCTGAAAGTCATAAAATGGTAAAATGTGACACAAATCATTTGTATACTCCAAACAGAATCTCTGAAAACCTGTAGGCAGGCTATTAGGCTAAGAGAGTTGATCTACACCATTTACTAGCTAAATGAACTTGGGATGTGTCACGGGTTAATGGACAATAACAGATTAATGACCAATAACAATATTATTATGTTGTTAATAATAATAATAATTAATAACAATGTTGCTGCTGCTGCTGCGTCACTTCAGTCGTGTCCGACTCTGTGCGACCCCATAGATGGCAGCCCACCAGGCTCCCCCGTCCCTGGGATTCTCCAGGCAAGAACACTGGAGTGGGTTGCCATTTCCTTCTCCAATACTTGAAAATGAAAAGTGAAAGTGAAGTCGCTCAGTCGTGTCCGACCCTTAGCAACCCCATGGAATGTCCAATAACAATAATGGACAGTAACAGATTAATGACCCAAAAGCCATTCGTATTCTTTCCCCTTGTCTTTTTCAACTACAGAGGCTAAGATATTGCTTTCAGACTCTTTTGAAGATAACTGTGGTCATGAAAACAGTTTTTGTCAATGAAGAGAAAGTGGAATTTACAAGGAAGATATTCTGGGGGAAGTTTTTTGTTGTTGCTGCTATTACTAGCCAGAATGGTACTTTTTTTTTTTTTTTGCCAAAGATGAACCCATATTGACACATCATAATCACTCAAAAATCATAGTTTATTTTAACATTTATTCTTGGTGTTATACATTCTACTAGTTTGGACAAATGTACAATGACTTATATCCATCATTATGATACCATACAGAGCAGTTTCACTGCTCCAAAAATCCTGTATGCTCTGCCTATTTACCTCCCCATCCTTACCCACCCAACCCTGGAAACCACTGATCTTTTTGCTGTCTTCATAGCTTTGCATTCTCTAGAATGTCTCATAGTTGCAGTCATACAGTATGCAGCCTTCTCAGATTGGTTTATTTCACTAGTGATATGCACTTAAGATTCCTTCTCCCTGTCTTCTCATGGCTTGATAGCTCATTTCTTTTTCGCTCTAAGTAATATTCCATTCTCTGGATGTACAAAAGTTTATCCATCCACCTGCTGAAGGATCTCTTGGTTCCAAGCTATGAGTAAAGCTATGAAAAATATCCATGTGCAGGTTTTTGTGTGATATAAGTTTTCAGCTCCTTTGGTTACATACCAAAGTGCACCATTGCTAGATCATATGGTAAGAGCATTTTAGTTTTATAAGAAATCACCAAACTGTCTTCCAAAGTGGCTATACCATTTTGTATTCCCATGAGTGATATATGAGAATTCCTATTACTTCACATCCTCACCAGCATTTGATGTTGTCAGTGTTCTAGATTTTGGCCTTTGTAATAGTTGCATAATTACATATCATTGTTGTTTTGATTTGCACTTCCCTGATGATAATTCATTGTGAGGCATCTTTTCATATGTCTGTTAGCCATTTTTATACCTTCTTTGATAAGGTATCTGTTAAGGTCTTTGGCCCATTTTTTTTCAATTGGGTTATTTGTTTTCTTATTGTTGAGTTTAAAGAGTTAGTGTATTCTGGATAATAGTCTTTTATCCGGAGAAGGCAATGGCACCCCACTCCAGTACTCTTGCCTGGAAAATCTCATGGATGGAGGAGCCTGGTAGGCTGCAGTCCATGGGGTTGCTAAGAGTTGGACACGACTTAGAGACTTCCCTTTCACTTTTCACTTTCATGCATTGGAGAAGGAAATTGCAACCCACTCCAGTGTTCTTGCCTGGAGAATCCCAGGGACGGGGGAGCTTGGTGGGCTGCCGTCTATGGGGTCACACAGAGGCGGACATGACTGAAGTGACTTAGCAGCAGCAGCAGCAGTCCTTTATCAGATGTGTCCTTTGTAAGTATTTTCTCCCAGTCTGTGTCTTATCTTCTCATTCTCCTAACATTTTTTAATGTTAATGAAGTCTAGCTTATCAATTATTTCTTTCATGGATTGTGCCTTTGGTATTCTTTCTTAAAAAGACATCACGTACCTCCAAATTATCTGGGTTTTCTCTTCCATATTATCATCTAGGAGTTTTCTAGTTTTGCATTTTACATTTAGGTCTATGATCCATTTTGAGTTAGTTTTTGCAAAAAATATAAAATTTGTGTTTAGATTCTTTTTTTCTTGTGGGTGTCTACTTCCACCTTTTAAAAAGGTATTAAATTATATAAAATAATAATAGCTGTATTATTGAATTTGTAATATATATAGATATAAAATAATAATAGCACAATAAAGGTGGGAAAGAAGGGCTACAGTTAAATAGGAGTAACATTGCTATATCTCAGTGGAATAGTTAGTGTAAATCTGTAATAGATTATGATAAGATGCATATGATAAGTCCTAGAGCAACTACTAAGAAAATAACTCAAAAAATTGTGAAAAAATTAAATAAATTAAAATCTTACAGTAGAAAATATTCACTTAATGCAAAAGAAAGCAGGAAAGGAAAAATAGAGGGGCAAAAAAGGCTTAAGACATAAAGAAAACAAAAAGTGAAATGGCACACATAAATTCATCCATATCAGTGATAACATTAAATGTGACTGGATTAAATATAATCCAACCTAAAGGCAGAGATTATGAAACTAGGTTTACAAAACCAGATCCAACTTTTTGCTGCCTATAGCACACCTTAGATTCAAATGTGTTGAAAGTGAAAGACTGGAAAAAGATATATCAATGGGTCAAAGAAAATTCATCAGGGAAATAACAAAATTCAATGAGATGAATGAAAAAGAACTATGGAATAACTATGGAATGAAAATTCCTGTAGAGTAACAGGAATTCTTGTATATCACTCATGGGAATACAAAATGGTATGGCCATTTTGGAAGATAGTTTGGTCAATTCAGTTCAGTTGTTCAGTCGTATCTGACTCTTTGCAACCCCATGGACTGCAGCACACCAGGCTTCCCTGTCCATCACCAACTTCTGGAGCTTGCTCCAACTTATGTCCATTGAGTCAGTGATGCCATCCAACCATCTTATCCTCTGTCGTCCCCTTCTCCTCCTGCCTTCAATCTTTCCCAGCATCAGGGCCTTTTCCAATGAGTCAGTTCTTTGCATCAGGTGGCCAAAGTATTGGTGTTCCAGCTTCAGCATCAGTCTTTCCAATGAATATTCAGGACTGACTTCCTTTAGGACTGACTGGTTGGATCTCCTTGCAGTCCAAGGGACTCTCAAGAGTCTTCTCCAACATCACAGTTCAAAAGCATCAATTCTTCAGTGCTCAGCTTTCTTTATAGTTAACATCAGGTTTCTTATAAAACTAAACTGTTCTTATATGATCTAGCAACGGTACTCTTTGGTATCTTGAGTTGTGAAGCATAACTCAAGGGATGCTGCTAAAGAGTGCTTAGAGGGAAATTTACAGCTATAAATTCCTAGATTCAAAATGAAGAAAAATCTCAAGTCATTATCTAAACTTCTACATTAAGACTCTGGAAAAAGAACAAACTAAATGCAAAACAAACTAATTAAAGAATAAAAATTAGAGCAAAAAAATGATGAAATAGGGAATAGAAAAGCAATAGAAGCAAAAGGCTGGTTCTTTGAAAATATCTACAAAATTGACAAATCTTTAGCAAGATAGACCAAGAAAAAAGTAAAGACTCAAATGATTAATACTAGAATCAGAAAAGAAAGGCAGGACAATACTACTAACCATAGAGAGATAAAATGGATTATAAAAAAAATATTATGAATGATTGAACATCAAATAAGATGAAATGGAAAATTTTCTAGAAAAACACAAACTACTAAGACTAACTCATGAAGTAATAGACAACCTGAATAGGCCTTTAACAAGTAAAAGATTAAATCAAAATTGCCCAGAAAGGATCCAGACCCTGACTTCACTGCTGAATTCTATCAGTGAAAAACTGATACCAGTTCTTCATGAACTCTTCCCCAAAATTAATTACCTCTTTTGAACAATTATATTTTTTTTCACTTTAAATGTGATAAATAACGTTATAATAAGCACCCTTATGCTTAAAGGATGAAAAGATCCTTATCATTTCTGATGCTTTTCTCAGGATAAAAATCTGCTGAGGAAATATTTTATAATATTAACAATCTTATCTCTGAGTAGGGAAATTATGGGTAATTTTTATTTTTTCTACTTTTCTCTACTTTCTATACTGTATTATTTTTATAATCAGAAGAAAACTAAAGGATTTCCCTGGTGGTCCCCTGGCTAAGACTCTGAGCTCCCAGTGCAGGGGGCCCCGGTCAGTGACCTAGATCCCACATGCCACAACTGAAAGGTCCTGCGTGCTACAACTAAGACGCAGCGCAGCCAAATAAATAAGTATTGTATTTAAAAAAGAAGAAAATTGAAAGTATAGCCTTTATATTATTTACATTTACATGGACTTGGAAAGAATTAGCTAGTTGAATACAGTCTATATCCCAGAATAAATGATACTAATAAGAAATGTTAAAGTCTTCCACTATTGATGTGAATTAAGAATCTACATTAATGCAGAGAACACTGAAAGATACCAAAGCAGCAAATGAAAAAGGAAGCCATGATGATTAAGTTCCTGCTATGCCCCAGGCTCTGTGCTGAAAAAGAAAGTGAAAGTGAAGTCGCTCAGTCGTGTCCGACTCTTTGCAACCCCGTGTACTGCAGCCCACCGGGTTCCTCTGTCCATGGGATTCTCCAGGTAAGAATACTGGAGTGGGTTGCCATTTTCTTCTCCAGGGGATCTTCCTGACCAGGAATCGAACCCAGGTCTCCCACATTGCAGGCAGACGCTTTAACCTCTGAGCCACCAGGTAGCCCAGGCTCTGTGCTGAGTGTCACAAAACATATGAATGTCTGATAAAAGGACCAACATCTAGCAGGAGCTTTTTACTTCAGCAATTTATAGTTGAAATATAGAAAGAAAAAATAAGAAACAAATAAAAATGTATACAAAACCATCTCAGATGGCACCTGGTTAGATTACATATTGCTTGAGGTCTTGAACAATACCTGATACTTCTTTGTATCTCCCATAGCACTTAGGAGGTGCTCAATCATGTTTATTGATGTTTTATCAAGTGTTTAATAGCACAGAGGCTCAAAGTCTTCTACCAGCATAAAGATTGTAATGCACTGTGATGAAAAGAGACTTTAATATCATAATTCATTGTAACTGTAACATACTTATATAAATATATCCATGACCATTAATTATTTAATGATCCCATTGCATGTCAGTCTCTGGTAATGAAATGAGAAATGGCTCCACATTCCAAGGAATACCAGTGTATAAACACTGCTTCTATAAATGTCTCTAGATTTTTGTTCCATCTTCTGATTGAGATGGACAGTCAGCAGGTTGTTACTCTCCCTAACAATTCTTTCATGTTGCCACTCTTCTTTCACTCGTACTTTGCTGTGTCTAGAATTCTCTCCACTTTGCTCCCTCTTCTTTGTTTCCCTTCTTTGACAGCCAGCTCAACAATCTTTAAATTTTGACCGAAGACTCCCCTCTCTCAAATCCTCCTGCATTCTACCAAAGTATTCATTTCTCTTCTGGGCCTCCAAAGCATTTATTTATTACTTTTGTCCACTTTTCATAAAAAAAAAAAAAATAGCTATAGTACAACTATAATGGAAAGATTCCCTGGAGGAGGGCATGGCAACCTATTCCAGTATTCTTGCCTGGAGAATCCCACAAACAGAGAAGCCTGGCAGGCTGCAGTCCATGGGGCCGTAGAGTCGGACATGACTGAAGTGACTTAGCAAGCACAACTGTGAAGGAGGCATGAGGACTCAGAAGAGAGAGGCTCAAAGATCTTCTTTCAGCACAGTGTAAAGGAAGACACTATGCTTAAATAGTAAACTGAAAACAGCTAAAGATGGAGAGAGGAACTTCTCTGGAAGTCCAGTGGCTAAGACTCCAAGCTCCCAATGCAGGAAGCCCCAGTTTGATCCCTGGACAGGGAACTAGATCCCACGTGCCACAACTAAGAGTTCACATGCTGCAACTAAGCCCCAACACAGCCAAACAAATATATAAAAAAGCAAGTATATAAACAAAAAGAAATTTTAATAAGTCAGATGGGGAGAATGAATTTTCTGCAATTTGGTATAAAGTCCTAATTACTTCCTTCTTAAAGACATTTCCAATGCCACATTCTCACACAGAGAACAAGAAGCAGAAACTCAAATTTCATCTTTGATCTAGGAAACATCTGTAACCCCAAACCACATTATACTAGGAAGGAAATCAGATGGAGGAATGATAAATAACTTAGCAGAACCCAGGGAGCGAAAATCTAAGTGCCTGCAGAGCTGATACTGGTTAGAAGCAAGCCAGTTTGACTCACAGGATATGCCAGTATGGCTCAGAAAGCGGAGACACCAGCCGCCTGAAAGACAAGGATATTAATAAGAAGCATTAAGAAGAAGAAGGTCATTGAGAAGTTTGTAAAAGGAAAAATTGGATGCTCACATCTTCATTCCCACCTGTCTCAGCCTGGGGATCATCCCTCTGGAGAAATTTGAACTAGAAAGGAGACTAACAAAGAGAATGGTCAGGTGAACAAGAGTAAAACCTGGATTATAAGCAAAAGTCTGCATATCAAAGCTTAAGAACCCTACCAGCACCTGCCTCCTGCCCCCACCATTTGCCCATTCTAAACCTGAGCATCCAGGCTTTCACTTTCCCCTAGGGAACTAGTAAAGGACAGGAGCCTGGAGTGCTGCAGCCCATGGGGTCACAACGAGTCAGACCCAACTTAGTGACTGAACAACACCAAAGGGGACTAGAAGATTCTTCCCTGTAGAAACTGACCACACACACCAGAGGAAAATCCTTCAGCTGTTGACATAGGGAGTCCACAATGAGAAAGCATGCTGGCCTTGCCCCTACGCCAGGATTTCTTAAGCACCGTTGACATTTTAGACCAGATAAGTCTTTGTTGGCGGTATGGGCAGGTAACAGGGGAGGCTGCTGTCAAATGTCCCTGGGTAGTCAGGCTGGTGGGCAAGGAGAAAGGCTGGTGGAGAAACTACTGACCAACAGTGAGGCTTATCAGTCTGCAAGCCACTCCCTACACAGAGATCCAAAGCTACTTGCTAGGGTATCTCCAGTTCTTTGAGCATAGCCTCTGACACAAAAGATAGAGACCAAAACAAATCATCTTGTTGATGTTTAGTCACTCAGTAACGTCCAATTCTTTGTGAGCCCACGGACTGTAGCCCACCAAGTTCCTCTGTCCATGGGATTACCCAGGCAAGAGTACTGGAGCAGGCTGCTATGTCCTTCTCCAGGGGATCTTCCCAACCCAGGGATCAAACTCACATCTTCTGCTTGGCAGACGGTTTCTTCACCACCAAGCCATTTGGCCAGGAAAACCCAAAACAAATCATAAACTGTAATTAATATCCCCAGAGAGATAAGAGATGTTTCATATTTAAACAAGAATGATATGTTATATGAATGAACAGCAAATAAGAAAGAATTCCTTTTGTTTGGTTAGTTAGTTTTTTTTTTTTTTGGCTGCTCTGTGTGGCCAGCAGGATCCTAGTTCCCTGACCAGGGACTGAACTCCAAGTCCTAAGCAGTGAAAACATAAAGTCCCAACCACTGGACTGCCAAGGAATTCTCAGAAAGAACTCTTGAAAATACAAATATCATTAAAGAATGTATTTAATTGATTAGAAATGTTAGAAGGAAAAGCTAAACAAATCTCACTAAAAATAAAAGAAGACAAAGATTGAGCATAAAACATAAGAATATTAGTGAACCAGTCATAGAAAACTGGTACCACATCTAACTAATAAGCATTCCAGGAGAAAAAGGAAAACTAAGGGGGGAAGGTTATCAAATAATTTAAGACAATTGTCTAAACCTGAAGGACAAGAATTTCCAGATATTGGTGGCTAAATGCCTAGTAAAGTAGATTTTAAGAAAACACTCATATGAACTTCACTATATTGAATTGTAAGGGAAAAAAAGAAAATCCTAAAACCTTCCAGAGAAAGGAAAAACAGAGACATACAAAAGATTTGGAATCAAAATGACATCAACTTTTCTATAGCAGCATTAAAATAAGAAGACAATGGATCAATGCATTTAAAAATCTTTTAGTAAATGATTTGTATCCCTGAATTTTATATCCAATTAAGTTATCAGTCAAGATATTTAGGATAGGTATGGCACAAAAAGATTAGTCATAGAATTTTAAAAAATTGAGTTGATTATCAACTGGAAAAATAGATAAGGAAAGGTAGTCTTAGTCTCTTTTTCTAATTCAGCATTGAATGATTTTACAGTCAAAGCAGGAAGACATTGAATATATAAGCAAAACAATGCGAAACTAAACTGAAAACCCGTGTTGTACAAAACTCCTGTGTTATACAAAACCAAGAGGATAGAGGGTAGAAAGGAAAAGGGTATAAGAAAGATAGAAATTCTCACCTGCCACACACATACACACACAGAAGTAACAGAGAACTTCCGTCTGTGGTGATACGGTGGTTGTATGCTGAAAAGTTTACCTGGATAAAAGGTAAAACATCTTTTTAAAAGACTTAATCCCAGGTGGCACTAGAGGTAAAGAACCTGCCTGCCAAAACATTAGATACAAGAGATGTGGATTTGATCCCTGGGTTGGGAAGATCCCCTGGAGAAAGTCATGTCAACCCATGCCAGTATTCTTGCCTGGAGAACCCCATGGACAGGGGAGCCTGGTGGGCTACAGTCCATAGAGTTGCAAAGAGTCAGACGTGACTTAAAGTGACTTAACATACACGCAAATGAGCTGATAAAAGAATTCTCAGGCCAAGTTGAGACTTCAAAAGTCTACATCCCCCAGAGCACGGGTGAGCAGTAAATAAATCTTCACTCTCCTTCCCCCACAGACTGCGAGGGGAATCTCACAGGAGAATGGGCATATATCCCTCAGATTTGGGTGGGAAACAGGGCCCCTCAACTAAGTAATTAATGAGAATTAATAATTAGTCTATTTCTAGAGGTGTGAGCAGGGTTTAGGGAAACTAACAAAAGATGGGGAAGAGCCCTGGTGCTAGCAACCTGTAGTCACAGAGGGCAGCGTTGCCAGAATCCAGAGAAAACAGTACTTGAAGAGGGTTGCCAGAGAACACAGCCAGTCAGAGCCCCCACAGGAAGGGGCAGGCAGTGTCTCACTTTCTTGTCACCTTCTGATGCCCTACACGTTTTTCTCTGTACAGTCCTGAGACTTCCACGCTGAGCGTTTAAAAAAAAAAAATTCATTTATTTGGCTGCATCGGATCTTAGGTGCGGCACATGGGACCTTTGTTGCAGTATGCAGGATCTTTGTTTTTGTTGTTCTGACATGTGGGATCTAATTCCCTGTTGTTCAGTCACTAAGTTATGTTTGACTCTTTGCGACCTCATGGACTGCATGCAGCACGCCAGGCTTCCCCGTCCATCACCAGCTCCCGGAGTTTGCTCAAACTCATTGTCCTTTGAGTCGGTGATGTCACCCAACCATCTTGTCTTCTGTTGTCCCCTTCTCCTCCTGCCTTCAATCTTTCCCAGCATCAGGGTCTTTCCAATGAGCTGGCTCTTTGTATCAGGTGGCCAAAATATTGGTGCTTCAGCTTCAGCATCAGTCCTTTCAACGAATATTCAGGGTTGATTTCCTTTAGGATTGACTGTTTTGATCTCCTTGAAGTCCAACAGACTCTCAAGAGCCTTCTCCAATACCACAGTTCATTAGCATCAATTTTTAGTGCTCAGTCTTCTTTAGGGTCCAACTCTCACATTTGTATATGACTACTGGAAAAACCATAGCTTTGACTATGCAGACCTTTGCAAGCCAAGTCAGGTCTCTAGGGATAGAAATGGGCCCCCTGTACTGGGAGCGCAGAGTCCTTGCCTCTGAACCAAAAGGGAAGTCCACGCTGTGGGCATTTTTTTTTTTTTTTTTAAGACCTGTGAGTGAATGCGAAGATGCCGCAAATTCAATCACGCCGAGTCACCTCCAAGACGACACAGGAACCCAACAATGCCAGCCGCGTCTCTCTGTGAGCATTTTTAAGGCATGTTCTGACCTTCAGTGAAGCAGGATTCTTTATTTCTCTGAGTCTGCATCCTGAAACCTTTTCTCTTGTACAGGCATACAGCTCACAGAAAAGGTTCTCAGTGGAGTCTGCTGTCTCCGGGTCCAGAATGAAATTCAATACACCTTTTAACTTCAAACCTTATCATTCCTTTTGGGAAGTTACTACCTGAAACATGCAGCTCTTTTGTAGAGAAGAGATTATTAATACATTGAAATTGAAAAATTGATCAGTTCTGGTTTTCAGATTTGTCCTTTTACCTAGAATTTCTTTGCTTATGGCTGATTCACTTTGCTGTACAGCAGAAATGAACACAACATTGTAAAGCAACTATACTCCAATAAAATTGATTAAAAATAGTAATAGTAAAAAATAAAGGTCATCCTCAAAAAAAAAGTGGTCTAACAATAGACTGTCTACAAGAAACTCACCTCAAAACCTCAAATACAAGTACATAAATAGGTTGGAGGTAAAAGGAGGGGGAAGATGCTTATACCACATAAGCATTATTTAAAAAAAAAAAAAAGCAGTAGTGGCTACTTCAATATCAGGTAGATTTTGGAGAATAAAAAATGCTTGAAGACAAAGAGAGACATTTTATAATGATAAAAGGATCAATCTTCCAGGAAGACATAATCATTCCAAATGTAACAGCACCAAAAGCAGGGCATCAAAATACATAAAACAAAGTTATCCCAGTTGTCCTGTTCCCACCCCAGGAAAGGGGCTGGATGGTGGTCTAGAATAACTTGTGTAATTACAGTGACTTTAGGCCAAAGTCTTATGTGCCTTATCACAGCTGCCATGCAGGGACCAGAAGACAAGTAAAGATACCACTCTCGAGAGAGCTCCAAGGACCAGAGCCAAAGGTACATGTCTAGAGTAGTGGCCACAGGAAGAAAGGCTTTAGAGAAGGAAGTCAAAGACTCAGAGAGCTGGGAACATAGAGCATAGACCTGTAGGCTGACAGATACAAGCAGTTGCATGAGAGATTTCTTGCTATAGCCGAGCAAGTGCCATGCTCAGATTGCATGTTGCATGAAATCCATGGATACTTTTAAAGAGGCTAGGACACCATTAAAGCTTGCATATTATTGAATTATGACCTAAACTTTCCCTGAAATAATAAAAAAGTAATTAACATTGGTTGAGCCCTTACTGTTGGTCAGGCAGTAGTAACATACTTGCATTCTCATAATTTTCCCAGTGGCCCTATTGTATTAGGTTTTTAAAAAATATTTATTTGGATCCACTGGGTCTTAGTAGCAGCACACAGGATCTTCATTCACTGTGGTGTGTGGGCTCAGTATTTGTAGCACATGGGCTTAGTTGCCCCGTGTCATGTGGGATCTTAGTTCCCTGACCAGGAATCAAACCTGAGTCCCTGCATTGCAAGGTGGATTCTTATCTACTGGGCCACTAGGGAAGTCTCCTGTATTAGTTTTTGCTGCTGCAACAAGTTACCACAACCTCAATTGTTTACAAGAACACAACTTTATTATCTTCCAGTTTTGTAGGTCAAAAGTGCAACACTAGAATAAATTTAAGGCCAGGCTGTGTTCCTTCCTGTACACTCTTGGTAGGGTCCATTTTCTTTGCCTTGCCGAGCGTCTAGAGGCCACCCATATTCCTCGGTTTGTAGACCTCTACCTGTCTTCCAAGCTGTCAAAGGCCAACTCACAGTCCTTCTCACATCATATCACTCAGACCTCTTCTGCTTCATCCTTTCACTTACAAGGACACTTGTGATTATATTGCGTTCCCCTGGATAATCCAGAATAATTTCCCAATTTTAAGATCACCTAATTAGCAACTATAGTTCCATCTGCAACTGTAACTCCCCTTTACCGTGTAAGGTAACATCATCATAGGCTCCAAGCCTTAGGATATGGACATCTTCAGAGGCTATTATTCTGCCTACCATACCTATGAGGTGGGTTCTATAATTCACAATTTAACATCTGAAGCAATGATTTCCAAGCAGGGGTGATGTGCAATGTCTGGAGACATTTTTGATTGTCACGATTAGGGGGAACTTCTACTGGTCTCCAGTGGGTAGATATGCCAATCATCTTACAATGCCTGGAATATTCCCCCACAATAAAGAGTTATCAAAATGTCAATGGCCACCACTGTTGAGAAACCCTGGTCGAAAGAAACTGGACTTGGAGAGCATAAGATTCTTCAGTTCAGTTCAGTTCAGTCGCTCAGTCGTGTCCGACTCTTTGCGACCCCATGAATCCCAGCACGCCAGCACAGCTAAGATTCAGGGCCATGATCTAAATCCAGGTCCACTGAGATGGTTAGATAGCATCACTGACACAACAGACATGAATTTGAGCAAACTCTGGGAGATAGTGAAGGATAGAGGAACCTGGCATGCTGCAGTCCATGGGATCACAGAGTCAGACACCACTGAGCAACTGAACAACTAGCACCACCCCTGACTTTGAATCTCAGACACTTTCCCCCTTTGCCACGTGCAGCACTATACTGTCAGTTGTCCTGTGACAAGCAAAGCTGAATGGCCCCTTCATGGATGTATTCATACACAATGATAAGAGGACTTCTTTAGTCTCTCTCTCTTTTTCGATATTTATTTATTGGCTGTGCCTGGACTTAGCTGTGGCATGAGGGATCTTCAGTTGAGGCATTTGTACTCTTAGTTGCAGCATGTGGGATCCAGTTCGACCAGAGACTGAACCCCAGCCCCCTGCACTGGGAGCTCCAAGTCTTAGCCACTGGACCAGAAGGGAAGTCCCTCTTTAACCTCATAACTCTGAACACACAAATGTCCAGCTCAAAGTGACCAGTGCCTTGGTGAACTGGACAATGCAGTCTTGATGGTTAGTTGAAGCAGTGTAGTTGTTCTATGGAAACATTCACTGAATGTAATCCACTCAGGTCTTAGAGTAATAAAACCAATATGAGGCACAACATGCTTTCTCAGTGCTAGAGGCAGGAAAGGAATTGGTCCTGTAAGATGAAATATCACGTCAACCTTTTGCTTCTTTTTACCCATCTCCTCCCTTACCAGAATGTCAGTTGCTGACAACATTCAGAAATGTGTTTCTATGAGGATAGATGGGCTTCCCAGGGGGCATTAATGATAAAGAACCTGCCCACCAATGCAGGAGACAGAAGAGACTCAGGTTTCATCCCTGGGTCAGGAAGATCCTCTGGAGTGGGGCATGGCAACCCACTCCAGTATTCATGCCTGAAGAATCCCCGTGGACAGAGGAGCCTGGCAGGCTATAGTTCGTAGAGTCCCAAAGAGTCGGACACAACTGAAATGGCTTAGCACACATGCATGAGGATGGATGAATACCAGAGTCTGTGTGTTCTAAGTACACAGTAAGTGTATGTAAAGTCCTATCCCAGCATATTTATATAAATATACTAGGTAAGAAAGTAATGTGTGATATTTATCATCCAACATGTGAAAAAAAAATCACGTTAGCATAACATAACAAAAATTAGGTAGTCACAGATTTTCTAAATGATGACATATTTAACTTTTCATTAATCACATCATTAACAATCTGTTGCGTTTGAATTTACCATTGCATAAGCCATGACATCATTAAATATACACTGAAAATAATTATGGCAAGATTATTATTTTCTACAGCCACATGTTCCCTGAAGAATTAATTTGAACCCAATTATGGCATTTCAACTGTACAAATATCAGCATGAATTTAAAAGACTTTAATTAGAGAACACCTTTAGCTTTCGTTGGGTAAACACTTACATTCCAACATCAGTCACAGCAATTTACATAATTACATATCTGTGTACAAGGTTTAGTTGGTCTAAATTATTTAACAATTTCAATCAATTTTGCTGGCTTGTAGAGTTTCAAATGCAGATTATCACAGTACCACCAAATAAGAAAACATCAGCTAAATGTTACTTGACATGTATGTGAAGGAAGTTGCAAATCTTTAAGAAATGGTCGCTCATGATCTAGGCTCCTGAAAAATCAATCACCCTCTGCCTACCCTGAGTTGTACTAATTAGAAAATTAATCCATCTTCTAACTAGCTCCAAGAAGCTAGTCACTCAGCTCCCCAAATCAGGTCCAAGACCAACCCTCAGGTCTTCCAATTCCAAGTTCCTTGGTTTTATATCACATCTTCCTCAGTCCTGTTGACTGTGGGACTTACTCAGTGTCTGGCACGGAGTTAGTTATCTGTTGAAATGAATTCTCAGTCTAATACTCACCACGCAAGTGTCTTATTTTATGTGCAGAGCTGGTGTTCAGCTGAATTCCCAGGCTATCCGATCCTACATCCACAACCCCAGGTCCAGCCAGTAATGCAAGAGCTAAATGGAATTTACTGGACTTCTAGACCCTGCAGGGCTATAGACAATGTCCATTCTGATTGTTAGGTCTCCTTGCCATAACTACTGTTAGAGGCTATGAAAATCACCCTGGTTTATGTTAATAAGTTACTAACTTCTCTCATCTTAAAAGGAGAGTGAAAATAATAATGGTTCTATTCTTAGGATTGTGATGATTATATGAGATTATTTGCATAAGGTACTTACACAGTGCTTGGCATACAATAAACTCTTAAAAATGTTAACTATTAATATTTTGTTAGCAAAAAATTATTTTATTTAAATGACAGAAGCCAGTGCACAGCTATTTAGGATGCTCAAAATGCCCAGATTCAATATTCAAGATTCAAAACATTTAACATGTTAAATGATTTTTTTATATAATAAGAGTAAGAATAATTATAACTGTACAATTACTCTTGGGTAGAGAAGAAATCGGAGAAGGCAATGGCACCCGACTCCAGTACTCTTGCCTGGAAAATCCCATGGATGGAGGAGCCTGGTAGGCTGCAGTCCATGGGGTTGCTGAGGGTCAGACACGACTGAGCGATTTCACTTTTACTTTTCACTTTCATGCATTGGAGAAGGAAATAGCAACCCACTCCAGTGTTCTTGCCTGGAGAATCCCAGGGACGGGGGAGCCTGGTAGGCTGCTGTCTATGGGGTTGCACAGAGTCGAATATGACTGAAGTGACTTAGCAGCAGCAGCAGCAGAGAAGAAATGGCAAACTACTCCAGTACGTTTGCTTGGAGAATCCCATGGACAGAAGAGCCTGGAGGGCTACAGTCCATGGTGTTGCAAAAAGTCAGACATGACTGAGGGACAGAGCGCAAAACCTTTACTAAATAATGTTTACAAAGTGCTTTCTTACACATTATTAAATTAATACCATGAACTAAAAAATAGTGGCTAGACTTAGATATCCTGTGTTAAAGATTATCTTCTCTTAGAAGAGGAGTTATATATGATTTTAATTTGAGGAACACTAAAGAAAGCTTTAGTGAGATTGATAATAAATAATAAATTTATATATGTTAAGTTAACTGTAATACATTTTCTTTTATTTTAATAGCTGAGTCTAACTGGTCAATCTTAGGTTTTATAGAGGGGCTTCCCTGGTGGCTCAAACGATAAAGAATCTGCCTATAATGCGGAGACCCGGGTTCAATCCCTGAGTCGGGAAGATCCCTGGAGGAGGAAATGGCAACCCGCTCCAGTATTCTTGCCTTGAGAATTCCACGGACAGAGGAGCCAGGTAGGCTATAGTCCATGGGGTCACCAAGGGTCAGATATGACTGAAGTAAACACACACACACATCAGTTCAGTGCAGTCCTTCAGTCGTGTCCGACTTTTTGTGACCCCATGGACTGCAGCACGCCAGGCCTCCTATCTATCACCAAGTCCCGGAGTTTACCCAAACTCATGTCCACGAGTCGGTGATGCCATCCAGCCATCTCATCCTCTGTCGTCCCCTTCTTCTCCTGCCCCCAATCCCTCCCAGCATCACAGTCTTTTCCAATGAGTCAACTCTTCGCATCAGGTGGCCAAAGTACTGGAGTTTCAGCTTCAGCATCAGTCCTTCCAATGAACACCCAGGATTGATCTCCTTTAGGATGGACTGGTTGGATCTCCTTGCAGTCCAAGAGACTCTCAAGAGTCTTCTTCCACACCACAGTTCAAAATCGTCAATTCTTTGGCACTCAGCTTAAAGAAGGCTTAATGCACAGTGTATTTCTCCAGTGCAAATGGCACAGTGTCTATATCCCATTACTGTAGTAAAGATAATAGCTTTATTTTTGCCAGCTCCTCCTTTAAAATGCCCTTACTTTTTGAACTGCTGATAACTCATGCTAAAGAGGTTTTCTATCATGCCTATAGCCCCAAAGGACTCTGGGCTTCTTAATACAATGTAAAATAGGACAATGAGAAATAAATACAGAACAGAAGTCATTTAAAAAGAGCAAAAAAGTAAAGAATGCCAGACTTTGAAGAGTTAAATTTGGGCACTGGATTCATTTTACTATCTTGGCAACTATGACAGAAGTTGGAAGCATCTTGTGTAACATGATCTACATTTTCTGACCAAAAAAACCCAAACACATTTGTCTGCAAACACTTCCTGCAGCCCACCAGGCTCCTCTGTCCATGGGATTTCCCAGGCAAAAATACTGGAGCAGGGACCTCCCTGGTGGTCCGGTGATTAAGACTCTGCAAATAAATAAATAAATATTAAAAAAAGAACACTGGACCAGGTTGCTGTTTCCTCCTCCAGGGTATCGTCCCAACCAAGGGATGGAACCTGAGTCTCCTGCGGCTCCTGACAGTGCTCCTTCTTTACCACAGAATCACCTGGGAAGCCCCCATTTAAAACCATAAGATTGACCAAAGTTAGACTCAAGTATTAAAATAAGAGAAAATATATTAGTTAATTTAACATATACAAATTTATTATTTATCATAATCACACTAGAATATAAATTTTAAGTAGAGTACAAATAATGACTGTAATAACACCATGTTTATAAAACTTTACAGTGTACAAAAATATTTTCACAGACATTATTAACATCCATTAATTAAATCAACAAATATTTATTGAAAATTATATTTTAGGTATTTGTGCCTGGAGAGGACAGTATAAAATACAACATGGTTCTTATATTCTCAGAATTCACCATTTAGTGGACGAAGTTAATACATTAGAGAATTTATTAAGAAATAATTAATAAATTCCACTTGTGATAAGTGCCACGATGGGGCTTCCCTAGTAAAGAATTTGCCTGCAGGAGCACCCAGCTCCGATCCCTGGGTCAGGAAGATCCCCTGGAGAAGGGAATGGCTGCCCACACCAGTATTCTTGCTTGGAGAATTCCATGGATAGAGGAGCCTGGCAAGCTGCAGTCCATGGGGTTGCAAGGAGTTGGACACAACTGAGTGACTAACACTTTCACACTTGCAAGTGCCATGGTGGAGTCTCCAGCAGGGAAACCTGACCTGTACTAGGAGGTTGGAGAAAGTTTCCCCGAGGAAGTAACAGGAAGGTTGAGACCTGAAGAATGAATGAGTTGGTGTTAGCAAAGAGGAGCATGAGCTCTAGAAGCCAGGGAAATAGCTGGGTAAGCATGCGAGTTTGGAAGGGGTGCCGTCTGTCTTAGGAAGTGATGAGAGGACAGTAGGGTGGCCGGGCATCCAGGCCCCAGAGACAAGTCACGTAAGGCAAGAACAGACCCGGAGACTAGTGCTAACAACATGCTGAGTTTGGAAGACTACCAGATCCTGAGAATTTGATCACAGGACCTCGTAAATTAATACAAACTGGCGGATAGTGCAGAGCAAAGCCAGGCTCTAATGACAGGTGGGTTCCATGTGGTTTCATTTAGTCACATTAAGGAAAGCTGAATGTCCCATGTCACCCCAGCTGGCTACAGACCACAGCAGCTAACAGCTGTAGAAGAGTTACCTTGGCTCTCTGAGTATCTAAATGACTTCAGAGAGGAGACAGGGTATTGATGGTTAACAGTCAAGCTTTCTCACCTTAATTCCAATTCTGACTCACAGCTTTACGACTGTGGACAAACCTCTAGTTACTCTGAGCTTCTGCTCTTTTGTTTACAGAATGAAGATCATGTTTCCCTCACCTCATTATTGTGAGGATTAATAAAGGAGAGCACTTCACAATGATAAAATAAATGCTCAATGTTTATAGCTTTACGATTCTGACTTATGCCATGTTTTCCTTAGTGAAAGTCTTAAGTAATATTTTATTCTGAAAGGTTTTAGAATGCTTCAAAGGCAGCTTGGTGTAATAGAACACCTGAAGTCAAATGCCAGTCCTGGTGCTTTCTAGCTGGGTGACAATGTGAAGACTGAGCCTCAGTTTTTTCATCTGCTAATTGGGGGCAGTACTTTATACCTCTATTGTTATTTTATGTGTTAAATGATGTAACACTGGTGACTCTGTGTAGTGCCTATTACATAGCACATCTGCAGTTAATGATTGTGCCCTTCTTCTAGCTCCAAGGAGAAAAACAATTTCTGCGCTGCATTTAAGAAGGCAGGATAGACTAGTGCTTCACAGACATCATGCATGCACAGGAAACACTTGGGGAATTTCTAAGATGCAGACTTTTATTTGGTAGATCTAAGGTGATACCCAAGAATAAGCATTTCTATTGATAACAAGCTCCCAGATGATGCCGTCCCAGCTCGTGCATAGCCCACAGTGTAAATGTCAAGAGTCTAGATGATTGTCCTAGTTTACTAACATCATCAAACTGCTATCCCCATCAGAATACGTTAGCTAATACTGGGATGTGTCCTGGTAGGTCTCCATGCTTCCTAAAAAAGAAAGTAACATTTTAGGACTTCCTATTGTTTGATTGTGATGGACAGGGAAGCCTGGCGTGCTGCAGTCCATGGGGTCTCAAAGAATCGGACTCGACTGAGCGACTGAATTGATGATTGTTTGATTTCATTTACATGTCTTGCTCCAGAAGTAAGAAACTTACGCCTACAAAATCTAAGATAAAAATATCGAGCAAGAATCACCCTTTTATTTTTTTAAAAAATGTTTTTTATGTGGACCATTAAGCCTCTTTATCGAATCTGTTACAATATTGCTGCTGTTTTAGGTTCTGGTTTTCTGGTTGTGAGGCATGTGGGATCTTAGCTCCCCTACCAGGTATTGAACCCACACCCTCTGCGTTGGAAGGCCAAGTCCACCAGGGAGTCCCAGAATCATTCTTAATATACAGTTTCCTGGTCACTCATTTGGAAAGTCTCTCAGGAATGCTTCCCAGGTGGTTTCCCAATAGTAAAGAACCCACCTACCAATGCAGCATATGCAGATTTGATCCCTGGGATAGAAAGATCCCCTGGAGAAGGAAATGGCAACTCATGCCAGTATTCTTGCCTGCAGAATTCCATGGACAGAGGAGACTGGTGGGCTACAGCCCAAGAGGTCCCAAAAGAGTCAGGCACAACTTAGCAGCTATTATGGAAGCCAAGAAATTAAATATGGCAGAGAAGGCAACAAAGGACAAAATTCCTCTTCTTTTGTATTTTGGTAAAATATATGTAACCTAAAATTTACCATTTTAATAATTTTAAAGTAGAATTTCCCTGGCATTCAGTATATTCACTTTGCCGTGCAGCCATCATCACTCTTTATCTCCAGAAGTTTTTCATCATCCCAAACAGAAACTGCACTCATGAAATAATAACTCCCCACACTCCCTCTGTCAGCCTGGACAACCACAGTTCTACTTTCTGACTCCATAAATTTGACTATTTGGGGTTCCTCATACAGGTGGAATCATACTATATTTATCTTTTTGTGTCTGGTAGCTCAGCTGGTCGGAGAAGGCAATGGCAACCCACTCCAGTACTCCTGCCTGGAAAATCCCATGGGCAGAGGAGCCTGGTAGGCTGCAGTTCATGGAGTCGAGAAGAGTCAGACACAACTGAGTGACTTCACTTTCACTTTTCACTTTCATGCATTGGAGAAGGAAATGGCAACCTACTCCAGTGTTCTTGCCTGGAGAATCCCAAGGAAGGCGGAGCCTGGTGGGCTGCCGTCTATGGGGTCGCACAGAGTCGGACACGACTGAAGCGACTTAGCAGCAGCAGTTCAGCAGCAATACGGGAGACCTGGGTTGGGAAGATCCCCTGGAGAAGGGAACAGCTACCCACTCCAGTGGCTAGCTGAATTCTCTGGCCTGGAGAATAACATGGACTACAGTCCATGGGGTTGCAAAGAATCGGACACAACTGAGTGACTCACTTTATTTCATTTATCATAAAGTCTTTAAGGTTCATCATGTTGTAGCACGTATCAGAATTTTATTTCTCTTTAAAGCTGAATAGCATCCCATTTGCCTGTATGTATTTGCCACATTTTTGTGTATTCCTTTCACCTACTAATGAACTTTGGGGTTATTTCTACCTTTTGGCTATTGTGTATAATGTTGCTATGAGCACTGATGTACAGGTATCTTTTTGAGTCCAGTTTTCAATTCTGATGGGTATATACTCAGAATGGAATTTCTGGGTCATATAGTAATTCTATGTCTAATTTTCTGAGGAACCACCATACTGTTTTCCACATTGGCTGCACCATTTTCCATCAGGAATGCCTGTCATATCTGAAAAGAAGAAAAATCGTGTTTTTCAATAAGAAATCATTTTTTAAAAGGTGCCATGGGACCATAACTCCCTCCTAAAATGTACCACCTTTTAGAGTGTCTGATAAAATTGGAGCTGATTTTACTGAGCTATTATTTGCTGCATATTTTCCCCAAAACTTTATTTTCTTTTTGTTGCTCCTAATTCTTCAAAGGATATCCTTTTGACAAGGAAGAGAGTGTACTGTAGCAGAAAGAAAAAGGCATTTTCAGTGCTGTATCAGAAAGAACAGAGATTTGGGGCTGTATACTGTGGGTTCTAATCCTGACTCTGCCCTGACTCTGCCCCATCCTGCGTGTGTGATTTTTTAATGTCACACAGCCACTCTACACCAGTTTCCTCAAATGTAAACTAGAACAATAAAAATGCCTCCCCCAGGAAGTAGACGGCTTCCCTGGTGGCTCAGTGGTAAAGAATCTGCCTGCCAATGCAGGAGACACAGATTCCACCCCTAGATAGGGAAGATGCTCTGGAGGAGGAAATGGCAATCCACTCCAGTATTCTTGCATGGGAAATCCCATGGACAGAGGAGCCTGGTGGGCTGAAGTCCATGGGATCACAAAAGAGTCAGACACAACAACTAAACAACAACACTGATAAGGAGGCCAAATGAGATCAGGCATATCTTTGATTTTCATAGAAGAAACTGAACCCGAAGGCAACACCTCCCAACTCACACACCACAGAGTAACCTTCAGTAGAGCAACTCCCCTTCTATTTGTTTTACATATTAGGTTTCCCTGTGAGACTGGCTGGAGGAATTAGCTCTAACAGAAATTGAAAACCATCAAAATATGTGGACCTTGCTTTCTCTCTCATTTTTTTCTTGTTAAGTACTTTTAACTGTTTTTGCTTTCTCCTGACATCTTCATACATGCTCTCCTCTCTCATGGAAAGAAAGTGGAACAAGGCAACTCTTCATTTAACCCCTCCTGCTTCCCCCAGATAATTTGTTGTTTTTCTATTTTCTTTCATTGCCAAATTCTCATAGATACTAATCCTACTTTCTGCTCCTATTTTTCTCCACTGATCTCCTTTTAGTCCCTTATTATATGAATTCTGGCCCGAGGACTCCACTGCAACTACGTACTTAAACTCAGCCTCTCACTAAATTCCATTCCCATTCTCTTAGCAGCTTTTGAAATAGTTTACTCCTCACTTTCTTCCTCGAAACCCCTTTCTTCCTGGTGTTAAGAGAAACAATGAAATTCTGGCGTACCCCCTTCTTCTCTGGCAGCTGCTTCCTGGACATCTCCAGTCCCAAGACAGTGGCGCGTCCCCAAGGAGCAGCTGTCGGCCACCTGCTCCATCCCCCGCCCCAACCGTCCCTCTGAAATCTTGTCCATCTTCATGGCTTCAGCCGTCACGCTATGATGACCCAGTGTGTAACGAGGACCACTCCTCGCTCCAGTTCCCTGGCTTCAGCGACCTGTTGGACATTTCATGTCACATGTCTGGCCACCAGTGATATTAATTGAATCATGAACCTGGTCCTCAAGTGCCTCCCCCTCCAGACTTCCTATTTATCTTATGGCATCAGCAGTCTCACTGCTCTGAGATTTAACATCCCCCTCATGTGTGCATGCATGCTGAGTCACTTCAGTTGTGTCCAACTCTTTTGAGACGCTATGGAACTATAGCCTGCCAGGCTCCTCTGTCCATGGGATTTCCCAGGCAAGAATACTAGAGTGGGTTGTCTTGCCCTCCTCAAGGGGACCTTCCCAACCCAGGGATTGAACCCATGTCTCCTTCATTGTAAGTGAATTCTCTACCTCTGGGCCGCTGGGGAAGCCCCTAACACCCCTCTCATGCTTGATAATTCCTTGTCCTCATCTCTGTTCTCCCATATCTGATCAGCCACAAACTTCCATTGACTCTTATACCTCAGTGCCTTAGAAACGTCTTCCTCCTTCTTCACTCTGTCCACTAACATTCTAGCCTAAAAGTTTACTCCTCGAAGAGGTCCTCGAAGACTTACCTTCAGTGTCTGTCTTCCATCAGCTTCTCCCATGCACCATTTCTCTACTTTTGTTGATCTCCTTTTCCAAACCTTTCATTTCTCCTTTCACCTCTAAAATATAGTCCACGCTCCTTAATCTGACTGTGTGCCTTCTATAATCTGACCTCAACTTACTTTTCCAAACTTATTCTCTGTCTCCCTTAAGTTGTAACTTACTTTAGTAAAATGTATAACCTCACAGAATTCTAAGAAGAGAAAGTGCTATAAGTTCATTTTAAATTTAAAAAGCCTAACTGGTGTATTTGGCTACTGCATAGGAGTCAGGGTCATGCTCAGGTTTGCCTTCTCTGAGTGTGAATAGAGGAGTTTTCTCCACTGGAAGTACAGGCAAGGAGAAAGTTATTTCTGATACTAAGAAGATTGCTAAGCCAGTGCCTATTCCAAGAAAAGGATGGGGGAACGGCTTTACCCCCTTCCCCAATCTGCCCTAATTTTCATACATCTTTCTGTAATGTATATGGACCTAAATGGTCACTTGAAGCCTCCTCAATCTTTTGCAAACATAGTCTCTCGTCTCCTCCCTCACCTCCATAGGGTGCAGATCAGAAGCCCCTGCCTTCTGAGATATCCTGGAGCAATCGCTGAAGGTCTGTATAGAGATGGTTCCTGTGCTGGACATTTGCCTTGGCCAAATGACAACTAAATTAAGTTTATTTTCAGGCTTAAAAATATAATAATTATATTATATTAGAAATAATTATATAATACTAGAAACTAAAAATTGATATCCTTTACCAATAGGACCAGTCCAATATTTTGACTCTCTGATCAATTATTAAGATGAATAAAGGACCCTACTGTGTATACAAAGCCAAAAGAACACTAGTTACAACAACTCACTTTTACTTTCCTGTTGACTGAGATATTTTGTATTCTATGTTGTCCTAAGTAAAAGCTCATTAAGTCTATATGAAAAACTATTTTAAGAGAATGGGAGAAATGGAGTGAATCCAATAAACAGGTAAAGAACTTAATATTGAAATTGATTTGTCAACAAATAAGAAAGAACATGGATGTGTCTTCGTGTTGTGCAAGAGAGAAATTCTGTTATCTAAAGATGTTGTAGAGCAACAAAGTTAAACTTCCACACTTTTCTTTTTTATGACTTTATTGAGATATACTTTGTATATCAGTACCATAAAATTTACCCATTTAAAGTTTATAGCTCAGTGGTTTTTAGTGTAGTCACATAGGTGTGCAACCATTGCCAGAATGTAATTATAAAACATTTCTGTGGGCTGGCAGAAGCCTGATACTCTAGCCCCTGACACCATTAATCTACTTTCTGTCTCTGATATGCCTCTTCTAGACATTTCTTATACATGGAATCATATGTTTTTAAAGTTTTATCCATGTTATAACTCATGTCAGTATCTTATTTCTTTTTATGGTTGAATAATGCTCCATTGTGTGGACATGCTACATTCTATTTATCCAGTTGATGGACATTTAGGTTGCTTCTACTTGGCAATGATTAACAATGCGGCTGAGAACACTCATTTTGGTGTAGACATAGGTTTTCATTTCTCTTATATGTATACCCTTGGAGAATTACCAGGTCATAAACTAACATATATTAAATGCTGTATGATATACATAAATATATATAAAGGATATATTAAAAAACTATACCTAAGATATATTAAATATATTAACTCTATGTTTAATATTTTTAGGAACTGCTGTTTTTCAAAATGGCTGCACTATTTTACATTCCCATCAGCAGTATACTAGGTTTCCAATTTCTCTACATTCTTGCCAACACTTGTTATTGCCTGTCTTTTTTAACAATCCTAGTGAGTTTAATGTAGTATCTCATTGTAGTTTTGAATCATCCTTATTTTTACAAGAGGAAACTGAAGTCTTGAATCTCATACTTTGTTTCCCAGCTAGTCATGGGCAAAATTGGATCTACAGAGCTGTGTTGTCTTGGAGAAAGGTATGAGAAAACACCTAGCTAATTGTTAGTCTTAGTTACTAGAAGGCAGCGACTTAGGAAAAGAAGTATGGAAAGACTATTAACGTTTTTATGTTCATCTATTGTTAAAATGAGCATTTTAGGTATAAGTATTACTTTAATAATTAAAACTATAAGAAAACAAACATAGTCAAAGCTATGGTTTTTCTGTACATCCATAGTCATGAACAGATGTGAAAGTTGGAATGTAAAGAAGGCTGAGTGCTGAAGAATTGATGCTTTTGAATTGTGGCACTGGAGAAGAATCTTGAGAGTCCCTTGGACTGCAAGGAGATCAACCTGCAAGGAGATCCTAAAGAAAATCAACCCTGAATATTCATTGGAAGGACTGATGCTGAAGCTGAAACTCCAATACTTTGGCCACCTGATGCAAAGAACTGACTCACTGGAAAAGACCCTCATGCTGGGAAAGATTGAAGGCAAAGGAGAAGGGAGTGACAGAGGATGGGATGGTTGGGTGGCATCACCAACTCAATGGATATGAGTTTGAGCAAACTCTGGGAGATAGTGAAGGACAGGGAAGCCTGGCATGCTTTCCTTGCAGTCCATGAGGTCTCAGAATTGGACACGACTTAGTGTCTAAACAGCACCAACATAAGAAAACAAAATGAGATAACCCATGACTTCTGATTTCCAGTTCTTCTTTTAATTCTCTGGAGGTTTGAGTTAAAGTCTTTTTGTGCACAATATACATATATAAATCATATGATATTGATATCAGATAATACATTTAATATAAAAACCTACCTAAAATGCTGTCAAGGTCACACTTGGCCAAGTAGAACCTGAGTATTCTGTGGCAAGTGTTAACACAGTGGCTAATGGTTTGCTGGAATATTTGAATAAAAGTGTTACACTGTTAGTATTTTCAGATTATGGAGCATTTGCCTGAAAGAAATTTGTATTTTGTGGGTGATTAAAATGCAGTAGAGAGACAATGGGTCATATTCTCCTCTCAATTCTTGAACACAGTCTAATAAACAGAAAAGACTCATGACTTGATCAGCTCGAGTAAGTGCCAGGTTGTGCTGTTTGGCGGGTTGCCGCCATCCTTCTGGAGGCTGATCTTTCTGACTCAGTACAACAATCTCCAGAAAATCACTCGTACTGGCTTAGCAGTTCACAAACTTCTGTTGAGTCATTCTTCCAACACAAAGAACACGATATGTGTGTTCACTCACTAGGTCATGTCCAATTCTGTAGCCCTGCAGGCTGCTCTGTCCATGGGATTTCCCAGGCAAGAATACTGATTGCCATTTCCTCTCCAAGGGACCTTCCTGATGCAGGGATTAAAGACACATCTCCTGTATTGGCAGGCAGATTCTTTACCACTGAGCAACCAGGGAAGCACACAGCAGTTTTAATTAATTTCAAATACTTAATGGCAATAAAAACAACATGTGGATTAAATATAGCTCCTCAAGTGGATAAAATTTGTGAAAAAAAAATTTAAATGAAGTCTAATGCAACTTCTGTATATCCTCTGGAAACTTTTTTGATATTTTTTATATATCCATGTTGTATTAGGGTATGAAGAAAACATGACAGATGCAATCTGATTCCCATCATTGGATTTTCTAAGTGCTTCGTTGTGCTCCTTCACAGTTTGAGCAAAACTGTCTAGCTGTGTTTTGTTTTTTAAGCAGAGTTCAAGCAAAAGAGAGAGAAGCAGCCAGAGCAGGATTCTAGCAGTGTCTCAACCCAGTTATTATCATTAATCAACTACATCCTACCTGTAAGATTTATACTGGAGAATGAAAACCTGATAGTAAATACTCCAGAAAAAAAATGGATTTAATTCCGGAATGAAAAGATAAAAATTGAAGCAGCGGTGGAAGTAGAAGAGAGTTTCTTCAAGCCTTTCCCGCAACACCTTTACCCTTCATTATGAAGGTCAGTCAATCAGAAACCCAGAGTGAAGAGCACTGTTGAGGGCTCTGGGCAGGTATTTGGGAGATAGGATCAGAAACTCCCAGATCTCAGAAGGATAACAAGGAATGTAAATTCCAGAGGCAAGAATCTACCGCCAACAATGTGCCTTTGCTTGCCCCGGAAATTCAGACCTTTGGAACGAAGAGTAAGGATTAACTAATCATCCTAACAAGAATTTATAGAGGCAGCACCAAGAAAACTGGTTCCAGGACACTGTAATAATCTACGGCTTGACATGTCACTAACTCTAGTTTCACTTTCCAAGGAGCTGAATTTGTACATAAATTGGAGATGAAGAGTAGGCTCCCCTGGACAGAAGCCTGCTTATGAGGGTAGGAAAGACAATTCAATTCAATAATCCATTGAATACCTCAGGTATATGTTTTGGATTTGTGTCAATTTAGAGAAAATTCCTCTAATATAAATGGAAGAATTAAAAAAAAAATTCTGGTGGCAAAAAACCCTCAAAAGTAAGTTTTAAAAATGTTTTAACATTAATATCCCTCCAATGTGCTGTGTTCAGTCGTGTCCGACTCTGGAACTCCATGAACTATAGCCCACCAGGCTCCTCTGTCCTTGAAATTCTCCAGGCTAGAGTACTGGAGTAGGTTGCCGTTTCCTTCTCCAGGGGGTCTTCCTGACCCAGGGATCAAACCCACGTCTCCTGCATTGCAAGAAGATTCTTAACCATCTAAGCCACCAGGGAAACCCCTTCCCATGTGTAATCTCATCTAAACCATCATATTCACTGACAGAAAATATGTTTTTATTTTTTATAAAAGATATATCTTATTCCTTGCCTAGCTTATAGCACCTTGGCTATTTTTACCTTTTCTTACTAAGTTCATTTTTATTTGATTAGCCTATTGTGTCAGATGCCAGGGATCAACTTGACTCAGATCATCTCATTTTATTTAGACGAGGTACAAGTTTTGTACAGATGAAAGCTTACTTAATTGGGGGCCCTTCTTTAAAGAAAAGGATACAAAATTATGACTGTAAAAGTAGGTTAAAAGTTAGAATGATAATAGAAATTACAATAAGTTAAAAACATTCTAATGCTGATGAATACTATAAATAATAAAAACTCAGAAAAATTACATGATATTTTTAATAATTAACTGCATAACATACTATTATTGTACTTTTCTTCTACTTGTTTTGGCTTAATGCTCTTCAGTATCTTCTTTATGCAACAGCTATTTTGTAATAGCATCTTCTGTAAAGAAAATATAAAAGTAATTCAGTCTTTCTTGCAGTAGTTGATCAAAATTTGTTTCACATTTTGAGACTAGGGAATGTCTAGTCTAGAGACTAATGGCTAGGGACTAGAGACTAGGGAATCTTCACAACCTCATACACAGACATACTTGCTGGTTTTGATACTGCTACAAGTTTGTGCCTTAAAATCTAAAGAATCTTGATCAATTCTGTTTCACACAATTCCCATCGCAACAGAAAGACCTGTATGATGTGTTGATAATTGTATGTGCTACCTCATCATATATGTTCCAACTGGAAAGCCATGGTTTTGCCTAGACTTGGAGACAAACTGAATCTTCCACTTGCGGATTTGTACACCTGATGACTGGAAGAATTTCCCATACGCTAGCTTAGGACATTTCAAACATGTTTCTCCACCACTTACTTACACAATCTTGGTCAGAGGTGTGATAGGACCCATTCGTGTTGTATAAACCTTGGCTTTGCAGCTTTACGCCATGGCACCAGGTGGGTCAACATAGTGGGAGTTACAAGCTTTCCTGGAAGCTGTTCCTTCACCAGGACACCTGGCTATAACTTAACTTGTCACAAAAATGACTGCAAACTACGTAAAGATACCCTCTGAGACTTTAACTGTATCACTAACTTGACTTCCGCTTACCAGGATCCTATACTATCCGTAGCTACTCTAACACACCACACAGGGACAAACCTTCATGGGGTAAGTCAAAGGAGCAAGAGAGTCCTGTTAACTGAGAGTAGCTTAAATATCTCTCATTTCACAAATTTTGCAAAAACATGTGGCACATGAATACATTGCTTAATCCTTTCCCAAAGCCTTGGAAAGAGCTACGCGAAGAGAAGACCTGAAACTTCAGCGTCCCCTACTTTAGTCCATCTACTCCTGAGTCCACTTTATCTCACGTATGGAATGCTCACCCTGTGAGCCACACATGGAAAGGCACATCACCACTCAGAAGTAAATCATGATTTAAAGGAAGTTAGTCTGCTTCTCTTGGAGAAGGCAATGGCAACCCACTGCAGTACTCTTGCCTGGAAAATCCCATGGACCGAAGGGCCTAGTGGGCTGCAGTCCATGGGGTCGTTAGGAGTCGGACACGACTGAGGGACTTCACTTTCACTTTCATACATTGGAGAAGGAAATGGCAACCCACTCCAGTGTTCTTGCCTGGAGAATCCCAGGGACGGGGGAGCCTGGTGGGCTGCCGTCTATGGGGTCGCACAGAGTCGGACACAACTGAAGCGACTTAGCAGCAGCAGCAGCAGCAGTCTGCTTCTCTGGAGGAAAAAAATTTCCTTTCTATATCATAGTAAATAAACTTTACAACTAACTGAAGCCATATTCCTCTGAGACTTCAGGGATTTTCAACAGAATTTTCTGGGGACAGTAAAGGGAAATTACCTACTTGAGAGAAGAAAGAACAAATATTAATGGAAACGAAGCCCATGTGCAATCAGGGAGAATCTTCTGAGTGCCAGCTCAGTCATCCTGCCTGCAGCGCTGGCCCAGGGCTGTTATTACAGGTGTGTGACAGGCAAGGCGCCAGGTGGGGCCTGGAAGAAAAGAGGCCCCAACAGGGAAAATGGGAAATATGAAAGATGAACTGTGATATCTCTGGAGTTAATACCTGGGGCAGGTTTACCTGGCGCCCGAAAAGAAATCCAGAGGCAGACTCTGAGGCCATCCCAGCAGGTTGACACCACCAGAAGGAAAACAGGCAACGTTTAGAAAAGTGTTTTAGCTCCCTACAATAAAATTTTCCCCTCCGGATTAGATCAAGACTTATTTGTACCCGAAGGCAGGAGTGATGAGATGACTTCTTAGGGCATTCATCATCAATCTATGACATCATATGAAAGAAGGATGAAAATTTATTCTCAGAGAAAGATGAATGACAGACATGTAGATTTGAAAACTATCCTTTTAATGTTCTCTATAAATCGTATAGGCTATTATTAACCTTTCAGTATAACTTTCCCACTTGAGAAAACAGAAAAGAAGCAGTGAGATGGTTTTAAATGTGCCTTAAAAATACCATAGAAAAATCACCAAAACTTTATCTTCTAATGTATTTTCTTTAGGTTCTTCTCAATTAATTTTTCCATTTCTATTTGAATAGGAATCTAACAGATTTTTTCCAAGTATGCTTAGTAATATATAACATTTGAATTCATAAGAGACAATTAAGCTAGGAAAACCAACACTTCTTTCACAGCAGTCTCTCTAAATTAAAATTACGTCTTTAACGATCCTTAGAACACTAAATTAGAAAAATCATGGAACTTCAACTGTACCTAATACTTTCATTTCCTAGGAGATTTGACCTCCTGGCAAGTTCAAGCTTTTTTCCTTTTTATTTCTCCTTTGTAACTGTAACACTCTTGACAATTTTCTCACGTTCATTGTCCTGATGATGTCACATCTTCCATGGCAACGCTTTGTCAGTCTGTTGTAAATAAGCTACAAAATTCTTGTCTGCCTTTAAAAAAATTTAATATGCTTCCTTAAAATGTCAGATATGATATCTATTTATTCTCCCACAAAATTGAATGAAATATTGGGGGCAGGATACCTTAAAATGTGAGCAGAAGACAAAATTGAGGCCAAACTGGGAAGGTCAGATAACATGCTAGAGATTTCAGTAATCAGCGCTAAGATTATGTAATGACAATGCTCTCTTCTCCGGCCCTTCATACTTGATGTTTATGAACACCGGCTTGGTTAAATGTCAGCCACAGATGCAAACAGCAACAGTGGCTTTTGGAAATGAGCTTTTAAATAATGCCATTATCTTAATAAAGGGGATCGGAAATTGCAGCTACATATATATTTATATGTATAGGTATGTATAGGTATATGTATAGGTAAATATATATTTACCTATCAACAAGACTGGAGAGTAATGTAAAAATGGAAAGAATTGGAATGCTTCAGGGGCGAGAGTGTAATTTTTTTTTTTTGAAGAGAGGAAATTTAATATAATGAATACTGGAGTGGGTTGCCATGCCCTTCTTCTGGAGACCTTCCTGACCCAAGGATCGAACCCATGTTTCTTAACCTTTCCTGCCTTGGCAAGTGAGTTCTTTACCACTAGTGGCACCTGGGCAGCCCCAGTGAATAATTAACTGGGTACAAAGTAGTCAGTCGGGTAACTGGAAGGATAGGGAGAAAACTCTATGGTATGAAGACAGCGAATCGTGAAAGGAGTTACCATCCCTGGTGCGAGAGAGTAATTTTTTTTCAAAAAAGTTTTAAATTTCATTGTTCACTCAGCATCTCCATAACGATGACTAGAATAATGGACACATCAGTTGGTTAGTAAAAAAGAGTCTATAGTCTGGCTCTGCTGGCTGGAACTTCTCAGTGCTGGAGGCCAAAAAGACAGTAAGTGCTATCAAAAGAAAGACTAAATCTGAGAATTTATTTCCATACTTCAGTGTGAAGGAAGCAGTAACAGAAATCATTGTATTAGCATAACATCTCTCAAGATGAAGAGCTAGACATAAGCAGCTGAGTCCTCTCCTTCTGCCTGCTCCAGAGGTTTCTCTTCACTTGTTAGCTCTGAACACTCTCCCCTCCTAGTGACAGTTTTCTGTGGCAGAGGCTGTGCTGTGTGCTGCGCTTAGTCACTCAGTTGTGTCCAACTCTTTGTGACCCTTTTGGACTGTAGCCTGCCAGGCTCCTCTGTCCATGGGATTCTCCAGGCAAGAATACTGGAGTGGGTTGCCATTTTTTCCTCCAGGGGATTGTCCGGACCCAAGGAGCGAAACTGTGACTCCGGTGTCTCATGATAGAGGCCACATGGGCCTTAATTCCAAATTTTAGAGAGTCATCTGCAAACTTAAGGATTTTGTGAGACTTGGTAGATTTACAAGAGAAGATGGACACCTGGTATATATGATTAACTTCTAGGGATAACTCTGTATAGCTTCAGTGTAAATGATGTGCATAAACTTATGTAAATTTCTGAATGGCTTCCCTGGTGGTAAAGAATCCACCTGCCAAGTAGGAGACACAGGTTCCATCCCTGGGGCAGAAAGATTCCCTGGTGAAGGAAATGGCAACCCTCTCCAGTATTCTTGCCTGGGAAATCCCGTGGACAGAGGAGTCTGGCGGGCTACACTCCATAAGGTCGCAAAAGAGTTGGACATGACTTAAGGACTAAATACACAAAACACTTAAGGGTAATTATCAGATGCTCCCCCAAAATACTAAACAGTAAGGAATTTGCTAGAATTAAAAAAATATGAATGTAAGCAAGTTTACAGGGAAAAAAGCTAGTAAATCTTAAATTCACTTTTTATTCAAGTTAAGTCCTAATATTTGTCAATTTATAAAATGCATTTGTTATGGTTATAATGCATTTACACACTGTTTACAATATTATCTTTCCCCTAAATTTTTTTCATGTGTTGAATTGCATGAATCAACCTAATCTGTATACTTTTCCACTTTAGTGATTATATAATCTATTGTATTGTAAGAACATCATGTGTTTATCTTGTTTCTTATTGTTTTCAGTTTTCCACTATAGTTGAAAGTGCTAATATAAACACTTTTGTTTAAATATTGCCCCAACCTTTGAAGTTATTTCCTTGTAGCTTATTCTCCAGTATAGAATTATCAAGTCAAAAAAATATGCTTATTCTCCAGTATAGAATTATCAGGTCAAAAAAATATGAGCAATGATAGGTATTGTAAGTTGTGTTTTCTCTGTGTGCTGGACACTGTTTTAGGTATTTCGGATATTACCAGATTTACCCTAAAGATGACCCTATTAGATAGTTATTATTTTTATTATATTTTACCTACAGGCAGACTGGACTGAAAAAACTTGAGTGACTTACCCATGGTAATAGAGAAAACAAGTGAAAAAATAGAAAAAATAGAGCCAGAATTGAACCAGTTCCACATGGCTCCAAAGACCATGCTTATTCCAAAACACTTAGCAGTTCTCAAATGTTGACCCCTTTCTACAATCTTAAAAAATCTTGAGTATTGTTACTCAAGTTAACTTGACTAATTGTGGTGATTGTTTTGCAATGAACCCAAATTCCCTGACCAAGTTGAATACCTTGAGACTATACCCAAAGGTACTGTGGGTAGGTGGTGTGGGCTTGTGTATACAAGCTTGGAGATCAAACATGGCTGGACATGACCCCTGCCTTGCCTTAGGAAATAAATGCTACTCAGAGATGTGACCTGGTTGGAGTCCAAGATCACCAGATGTGAGGGGCAGATAAAGGGATGTTGTACATGTGAAACTAATATGATGTAACATGTCAATTATATCTCAATTTTTTAAAATTATTGAAGGGGAAAAAAAAGGAAAAAAATTTTCCAAATGGTGGAATATTTCATTACGTAATATTTAAAAAATACATCCATTATGCTTATGTGGATCTCTTTAGGATTAAATGTTATTTTCTTTCATGTCTCATAATGAAACAAGCTGACAATCACCCTTGATTTACACTACAGAACAGGATTAGTTTATATGGTATTGAGAAATTTTAAAAGCTTGAGTTAGGAAACGTAAAGGTTTTACTGCTATGTGGAAACGTAAACATCTTAAATAAAAATAAACAGCTTATGACAAATATTCATGTAAATGCAGGCATGTGTGTGTGTGCTCAGCTGTGTCCCACTCTTTGCAACTCCATGGACTGTAGCCCACCAGGCTCCTCTGTCCATGGTATTTCCTGGGCAAGGATACTGGAGTGGGTTGCCATATCCTACTCCAGGGGGTCTTCCCCATTCGGGGATGGAATCCAAGCAAGTCTTTGGCATCTCCTCCATTAGCAGGCAGAGGGAAGCCCACATATAGACATATATCAGAGATATCGTGGGTTAGGGTTTCAGACCACCTTAGAAATAGAGTGAATATCACAGCAAAGCAAGTCACACAAATTTTTGGCTTCCCAGCACACATAAAAGTTATGTTTAAACTGTAATGTAGTGTGTGAAGTGTGCAATAGCATTATGTCTAAAAAAACAAAGTACATACCCTAATTAGAAACACTTTATTGCGCAAGGATATATTGCATAATGCAGAGAATACAGCCAATATTTTATAACAACTATAACTTTTAAAAATTGCACCTTTAAATATTGCTCACCTGTAACATATAATTGTTGGTGTTGTTTAGTCGCTCAGTCGTGTTCAACTCTTTTGCGACCTCATGGACTGTATGTAGCCTGCCAGGCTCCTCTGTCCCTGGGATTTCCTAGGCAAGAATGCTGGAGTGGGTTGCCATTTCTTTCTCCAGGGGATCTTCCTGCCCAGAGGTCAAACTCACATCTCCTGCACTGCAGGCAGATTCTTTACTGTGAGCTACTAGGGAAACCCCAACTTATATAATATTGCACATCAACTACACTTTAATATATATACTTATTGCTGAAAAATAAAAATACATCCATTAATATCACCATGGATCTCATTTTTAAAATTTTTACAGAGGAATTCCCTGACGATTCAATGGTTAGGACTTGGTGGTCTCATTACTGCGACCCTGGGTTCACTCCCTGGTCAAGGAACTGAGATCCCACAAGTTGTGCAATGTGGCCAAAAAAAAAAAAAAAAAAAAATCTTTCAGGATTAGCTCATGATGGTGGACAAAATTTTTCAAAATTCTAATACTCACTTGAAAGTTTGAAATTTATCATTGACAACAAACACTGTCTGTTGTTTTCCTTGAAGAAAGATGGACACTGGGCATGGCCACCACACAGGGTAGTAGACATTTGTTGCTCTATTTTGTTGCCCAGCATCCGAATCCTCTTATAAATATAGGTATTCTTTCATTTTATGAGTCTTTTGGAGAGGCAATCTTGCCACCTCCTATGAAAGTCAAGGAACAAGTACCCCGTGACCTTGAACCCTGCATATAATCTGGGAATAGCCAAATGTACATGCCAACCTGAGACTTTAGACCTGGAGCAAGTAACTTAAGATGAAGAGGTTGTATTGGCTTGTTAGTTCAGCGGCAGTGGAGTATAGTGATAATAAAGGTGGTGGCATCCATGCCAAATGCTTCTGTCTAGCCTGTAGGTTACCCTGCCCATTTCCAGGCTCCGCTCCATTTTGTACGTCTCCATCTCATCATTTGAAAAATTGTTTTTGTTGTCCTCTTTAAAATAGTCAAATTTGTTTGAAAAGAATCATGACTGATTCAGAAGTCTGAAATCTGACCTTTGCCCTCTGATATAGCAATTGCCTTGTACAGTGAAGATACTGACTATGGGGTACAAGGACACTTCAAGAGAAGAGAATTGCATGAGCAAAGGTGTTGGGGTGGGAAATTCACTCGTTTAATCTTTCAGTGTGTATTTGCTGATTTTCCACTTTAGGTAAGACATCATTCGAGATACTGTGGATACAGTAGTGGACGACATGCGACATTAATAGTTGGTTAGGGAAAGGGAAAGGGGGTGAGAAAAAAGGGTTGAAATGACAATCATATTACAGAAATGAAATTGGCAAGGCTTTGTTACCGACTGGATCTAGACAGTGAGGATAGCGGAGGGTTTTGCACCCAAATGACCAGGAAGACAGTGGTGTCTTTACCATAAGGAGAACAGAGGAAGAAAGTTGGGTGGGGAAGATGACCATTTCCACTGTAGATTTAGTGAGTTTAAGGTTAAAAGGGGCAACTTGATGCAGAAATCTGAGGCAGTCAGAAACAAGGGGCTGAAACTTGAGAGACCCATAGGACGGAAGATGGGAGTAGAGATTTTGGAGTCATGTTCATAGAGGTAAGAGACAGCAAAGCAGTGGAGAAATGGCCATGGTGGAGGGATACTTGTTGTCTGAGTGTGTGAGGATACCGTATAGACTGACAAGAGAAAAGGGTCCAGCAGAGATCTTTGCAGAACATCTGTGTTTAGGAATCCAGAGAGATTACTTATGTACATAAATAAACATCGCATCATGCACAAATGGGAGTGCCTTAAGAGAAGCACCAGAGAAGGCAAAGGCACCCCACTCCAGTACTCTTGCCTGGAAAATCCCATGGATGGAGGAGCCAGGTGGGCTGCAGTCCATGGGATCGCTAAGAGTCAGACACGACTGAGCGACTTCACTTTCATGCATTGGAGAAGGAAACGGTAACCCACTCCAGTGTTCTTGCCTGGAGAATCCCAGGGACGGGGGAGCCTGGTGGGCTGCCGTCTATGGGGTCGCAGAGTCAGACACGACTGAAGTGACTTAGCAGTAGCAGTAAGAGAAGCACGGATGGTCGTACAGGACCTTGTAAGAGAGAGATTGCTTCCAGCTGAGAAGTTCAGGAAAGGCTTCGTTGAAGATGGACATGTAAACTGTATCATCTGATATGTAGGATTCGTACTTGGGGAGCCTTCAAACTTCCAGCCACTGGGTGGGAGGGAATGGGTGCTCAGTTCAGAGGGAATATTGTGAGTGAAGACGTGGAGAAGAAAGGGCAAGGTGCTTGTGGGAAGAGCAGTCTAGAATACTAGAATGAGGTCTCTGAGGGTACCAGTCACTCCAAAGTCCTGTGTCCTGTGAGTTTCACAGGAGCTGGAGCATTCTCTCCTCTCACTGACATTTCTAGTCACTTACTTTCCAGAACAATTGGTATTTTCTTTTCTGATAGCTTTTATTCATGCCTGTGCAAAACATTTTTTATTTCTACTTCTTTGAGAATTTTCATCGTTGCTGCATTTATTATAAGCCTGAAGAGTGTGATTTCATTTAAACGTGATGGATGAGGAGGGGCATCTTAGTTTTATTTGGCAAGTGAAACTCTCCACAGATTAAGGAAAACATTCCTTCCAACTGAGGAAGACTTTCTCAGAGGAAGTCTTTCTTCATGGGGAAGACTTTCATGAGACTGAACTTTGTTTAACTTAAGAGCAACCTGTTTCTTGTGGCTTTGCTCCAGGGTTGTTTTTTTTTTTTTTTTTTTTGACCTTTTGTTGTTTTTACTTTTGTTTTTGTTTTGGAAGGTGTTTTTTTGTTTTTTGGTTTTTTTTTTTTTTTTGGTAAAGTGCTCCTTTGGTTTAAAACTTTTATTAATATTTTGCTTGGCTTTACAAATAATTGGTTCCTTTGTCTTCCCACGTGTATGCGACTGCAGTCTACTTGTGCTGACTTGTGGACTGTGTGTTTCATCATAATTGCCAGTAGGGACATTTTGTTGTCGTTCAGCGGCTCAGTAGCATCCAACTCTTGCAACTATAGCCTGCCAGGCTCCTTCTGTCCAAAGGATTTCCCAGGCAAGGATACTGGAGTGGCTTGCCATTTCCTTCTCCAGAGGATCTTCCCAACCCAGGGGTTGAACCTGCATCTCCTGTATTGTAGGTGGATTCTTTACCATTGAGCTACCAGAGAAGCCCAGTTGGGACATTGCAATTATAGTATTTTGCCTGCTGGCAAATACATTTCATTTTCTAGAGTCAATGACCATTATTTCTAATTATATTCACTTATTCCCAAATGAACAGATGTCTCTTTAAAATTAGCTGAATTTTGAATACTGACTCCTTTTACTCTAAGAATTGTGAAGTTTTACTAATTCTTAGATAATATGAGATTTCTAAATACTATAAGTAGGATAATTATTTTTGTCACATTTTAAAAACTGATACTGCTAACATACATAACATTTTGCTATACCTTATAACAACTTAATTATATAAGTTGCTTACCTAAAAAAATTAATCCTGAGATTTTTCAATAGCAATTTCATTCCTCAACTTTAGAGCTATTTTAGGATTTGAGCTATGAATAAGATGTTCTAAATGGATGTTAACTAGTTGATTCAGAAACTCCGGCTGGTATCTGCTCTCAAGAAGTTCAGGGGAGGAGGGATTCCCTGGTGGTCCAGTTGTTAGAAGTTTGCTGCCATGGGCCCAGGTTTGATCCCTGGTCAAGGAACTAAGACCCCACAAGCTGCATGGCATGGCCAAAAAAAAAAAGTTCAGGGGATGTGAAAGAACCCCATGATTGTATGATATTTAACTTGAAAAGGGGATGGCATTTTTTAGGCTTAGATGGTTATCTATAAATTTGCTTTACATAAATTTGCATAGCAACACCTCCAAAGATGCTCAAAGGCACCACCACCTTTCTTTTGGGCTTTTTAAAAAGCTGTTTAATGCATCTCCTTGCTTCCACTTTTCATTTAGAAACCATCATCTACAGAGCAGCCAGAGAGATCTTTAAAACACATAAATCAGAGAATATCACCTCTCTGATTAAACAAAACAATAGAACATTCCAATGGCTTCCCATCACACTTAGAATAATACCCAAATCCTTAACCAGGCCTACACTGATTTGGTCTCATCTCCCTTCCCTGCTTCCCAATCACTGTGTTCCCTCTACATTGATTGGCCTTATTCATATGCTAGGTGTTTATCCTGGTTCCCTCTATCAAGAAAGCTCTCTGTACTCACTAATCCTTGCCTAGCTTACTTCCTGACTTCATTCAAGGCTCAGTTCAAATATCATCTTTTCAAAGATGCCTTTCATAAGTCTCTTTATACCACTTTCTAATACATTCCCTGTTTTATTTTTATTCACACACTTAAAATTAGCTTGTTATGTTGCGTTATGTATTTATTTGTTACTCTTCTCCATTAGAGTTTTCACTTCATTCAGACAGGACCTTTCTCTATCTTATTTTATCTCTATTGACCAGAGGAGGGCTTAACACAAAGTAGTCACCCAACCACCATTTAGTGAATAAACAAATGAATGAAAAAACTAGAACTGAAAACATTTTCAAGGACCCTTTATCCCACCCCAAATATTATAATTTTGATAAAAGCCCTGAATATTTATTTCCTAAAACTGCCACTCAAAGTCTCACAGACTGGGTGGCTAACAGTAAATTTTAAGTTATGCTGTATACACTGGGTGGCTTAAAACAGGAGAAATTTATTCTCTCACAGTTCTGGAGACCAGAAGTCCAGAGTCAAGGTGTCTGCAGAGCTGGTTCCATCTAGTGCTCTGAGGAAGAATCTGTTTCATGTCTCTGTCCTAGGATGTTCCATGTCATCTACCTAGGAACTCATGGTGACAGCCAGTGACCCTCGGCATCCTTGACTTGTAGAGGCATCTGTTCAGCCTCTGCCTCCATCTTCACACAGCCTTCTCCCTGTACCTGTGTCTTTACATGACTATCTTCTTCTTCTTCTTCTTAATTTTTATATATTTGTCTGTACCAAGTCTTAGATCCAGTATATGAGATCTTCAGTTTGTGGCACGTGGGATTCAGCTCCCCAGCCAGAGGTGGAATCCCGGCCCCTGCATTAGGAGTGCAGAGTTTGAGCCACCGGACCACCAGGGAAGTCCCAACACACGGCCGTTTTCTTATAAAAACAAATGGATTAAGGGCCCATCCTAATTCATTATGACCTCATTTTACTTTTAAATTTAACAGTATCTGTGATGACCTTGGGGCGTCCTGGGTGGTGCAGTGGTAAAAATCTGTCTGCAAGTGCAGGAGACACAGGAAACACAGGTTTGATCCCAGGGTCGGGAAGATCCCTTGGAGGAAGAAATGGCAAGCCATTCCAGTATTCTTGCCTGGAACATTTCATGGACAGAGAAGCCTGGTGGGCTACAGTCCCTGGGGCCACACAGAGATGGACACGACTGAGCACGTATTGACCTCATTTCCCAATAAGATCACATTTTTGAGTTATTGGAGGTCACGATTCAATGTATTTTTTGAGGGAGGGGGCAAGGAGGAGGGAGGAGCTGGAGAAACATTTTAGTTGGAGAAACATTTAGTAATTAATTTTCAATTCCACTTTAAAAGTTTGTGTGCCCAGTCACTCAGTCGTGTCCATCTCTTTTGTGACCCCATGGACTGCAGCCTGCCAGCCTGCAGGAAGAGGCTTGCTGGGATTCTCCAGGCAAGAATACAGGAGCGGGTTGCCATTTCCTATTCCAGGAGATCTTCCCAACCCAGGGATTGTGTCTCCTCTACTGGCAAGCGGATTCTTTACCACTTGAGTCACCTGGGAAGCCCCCAAAGAGTTTGCTGTTCTGAATAATAGTCACTCCATTCAACATTTTACATTATTATTGTATGGGGTGTGAAGGAAAGGGACCTATTCTTTATAACTATTCTCCTTCAGAGATAGCAAGAGAGAATGGTAATATTTTAAAAAACAGAAAGTTAATCTCAGGGAGGCATACTCTTAAATATTTATATTGTAACTAGAGACCAAAATTTGTGCTTCACATTTGCCAGTGCTCCCACGTCCCTTAATTGAACAGATGGGTTTTATACTGTGCCCTTAAAAAAAAACAAAAAATACAAAAACCCCCAGCTAACTTGATTAGTTTTTTTTTTTAATCTCAAATGTGGACATGAACTTAGAAGAATAGGCCTTCTGTGAAACATCTCCTGCTCCAATTCAGGTACACAGAAGTTGAAGAACACAATTGTATTAGTTTCCTTAGGTTGCAATAAACTGTGTGACAAATTACTGTAAACTGGGTGACTTAGAAAAACAGAAACATATTCTTTCGTAGTTTTGGGAGCTTGAAGTTCAAAATCAAGATATTGGCGAAGCCGTGCTCCCTCTGAAGTCTCTGGAAGAAAATTTGTCTAATTCCTCTCTCTTAGCTTTTGGTGGTTGTTGGCAGTCCTCCATGTTTCTTGGCTTGTAGACGTAACACTCCAATCTCCATCTCTGTTTTCACATGTCATTTTTGTCTGTGTTTACGTGGGCCTCCAAATCCTCCTCTTCTTATAAGGACACCGGTTGTCAGGAATCTAAGTCACTTCAGTCGTGTCCGACTCTGTTCGACCCCATAGACAGCAGCCCACCAAGCTCCCCGGTCCCTGGGATTCTCCAGGCAAGAACACTGGAGTGGGTTGCCATTTCCTTCTCCAATGCATGAAAGTGAAAAGTGAAAGTGAAGTCGCTCAGTCGTATCCGACTCTTAGCGACCCCATGGACTGCAGCCTACCAGGCTCCTCTGCCCATGGGATTTTCCAGGCAAGAGTACTGGAGTGGGCTGCCATTGCCTTCTCCGTGTCAGGAATCAGGCCCACTCTAATTCTGTATGACCTTAACTTGATTACATATGCAAAGACTCTATTTCCAAATAAGGTCATGCATGCTAAGTTGCTTCAGTTCAGTTCAGTTCAGTTGCTCAGTCATGTCCGACTCTTTGTGAACCGAGGGACTGCAGCACGCCAGGCTTCCCTGTCCGTCACCAACTCAAACTCGTGTCCATTGAGTTGGTGATGCCATTCAACCATCTCATCCTCTGTTGTCCCCTTCTCCTCCCACCTTCAATCTTTCCCAGCATCGGGGTCTTTTCCAATGAGTCATTTCTTTGCATCGGGTGGCCAAAGAATTAGAGTTTCAGCTTCTGCAACTGTCCTTCCAGTGAATATTCAGGACTGATTTCCTTTAGGATGGACTGGTTGGTTCTCCTTGCAGTCCAAGGGACTCTCAAGAGTCTTCTCCAACACCACAGTTCAAAAGCAATTCTTCAGCGCACAGCTTTCTTTACAATCCAACTCTCACATCCATACAGGACTACTGGAAAACACCACAGCTTTGACTAGACAGACCTTTGTTGGCAAAGTAATGTCTCGGCTTTTTAATATGCTGTCTAGGTTGATCATAACTTTTCAGCCAAGGAGCAAGCATCTTTTTCATTTCATGGCTACAGTCACCATCTGCAGTGATTTTGGAGCCCCCAAAATAAAATTTGTCACTGTTTCCATTGTTTCCCCATCTATTTGCCATGAAGTGATGGGACCAGATGCCATGATCTTAGTTTTCTGAATGTTGAGTTTTAAGTCAACTTTTTCACTCTTCTCTTTCACTTTCATCAAAAGGCTCTTTAGTTCTTCTTTGCTTTCTGCCATAAGGGTGTTGTCATCTGCATATCTGAGGTTATTGATATTTCTCCCAGCAATCTTGATTCCAGCTTGTGCTTCATCCAGCCCAGCATTTCTCATGATGTACTCTGCATATAAGTTAAATAAGCAGGGTGACAGTATACAGCCTTGACGTACTCCTTTTCCTATTTGGAACCAGTCTGTTGTTTTATCGGAGAAGGCAATGGCAACCACTTGAGTATTCTTGCCTGGAAAATCCCATGGACGGAGGAGCCTGGTAGGCTGCAGTCCATCGGGTCGTGAAGAGTCAGACACGACTGAATGACTTTACTTTCACTTTTCACTTTCATGCATTGGAGAAGGAAATGGCAACCCACTCCAGTGTTCTTGCCTGGAGAATCCCAGGGACAGTGGAGCCTGGTAGGTTGCCATCTATGAGGTCACAAAGAGTTGGACACAACTGAAGCAACTTAGCAGCAGCAGCAGCTGTTGTTCTATGTCCAGTTCTAACTGTTGCTTCTTGACCTGCATATAGATTTCTCAAGAGGCAGGTCAGGTGGTCTGGTATTCAGTAAGTTACTTCAGTTGTGTCTAACACTTTGCTACCCCATGGACTGTAGCCTGCCAGGCTCCTCTTTCCACAAGCTTTCTCAGGCAAGAATACAGAGTGGGCTGCCATTTCCTCCTCCAGGGGATCTTCCCGACCCAGGGATCAAACCTGTGTCTCTTACATCTCCCACATTGGCCAGCACGTTCTTTACCACTAGTGCCACCTGGGTAGCCCCAGAAGGCCCTGGCTTGAGTTAGGGCTTCAACATCTCTTTAGGGGAACATAGTTGACTCACTATAATTATTTTAATTTTTAATGAGAAAAATAACACATAGTTTTAGAGTTCAGTGGTTCTACTATATTAGAATAAACCTAGGAGCATATTGTTCCATCTCAGTATTCTACCAGTTTCTGTTCTGCTGAGGCAAGAATGTTTACTGTTTTAAATTGCTCCTTAAATATTAAAATATTGTAAAAAAATTGAAATATTTTAATATTTTAAATTGCTCCTTATAGGCTTCCCTGGTGGCTCAGACTATAAAGAATCTACCTGCAATGTAGGAGACCCGTGTTCCATCTCTGGGTCAGGAAGATCCCCTGGAGAAGGAAATGATTACCCACTCCAGTATTCTTGACTGGAGAATCCGATGGACAGAGAAACCTGGCAGGGTTCATGGGGTCACAAAGAGCCAGACATGACTGAGTGACTGACAAGCACTTACAATATTTAGCTCCCTGTTATTAGCTCACATCTCTAGACAATATAGATATTGTCTATTAATATTCTACTATGAAAGATGAAAATTTATCTTTCTAATACCACCCAAATAAACACAATTCATCCCCTCCTATCCATCAGTATAGTTATAACACCATATTTTTGTTGTCAGTATTCAGGGCCTATATTATTGTGAATATGTAACTATTATTTATAGAGGAGCCATATAGTATATGATGATTAAATCTATATTCTCATACATTTTTTCCCTTGGTGTTAATAATTGTATTTTTCTTTTGCTTAGTGTTCTATGTAGTATTAAAAAATTTATTCCAGAACTCTGCCAGAGCTTCTCTCATTGTGTTCAGCCTCTTCAGGTCATCTCTTAGTTTCACTTTTATCTCAGAGCCCCCATACTCCCGCTCCTACATGGCCTGGTTTCTCTCTCAGCTTTCTCTTTGGGCTTCCCTGGTGGCTCAGATGGCAAAGAATCTGCCTGCAATGTGGGGAGACCCAGGTTTGATCCCTTGGTCAGGGAGATACCCTGGAGAAGGGCTTGACTACCCACTCCAGTATTCTTGCCTGGAGAATCCTGTGGACAGAGGAGCCTGGCGGTCTACAGTCCATGGGGTCACAAAGAGTTGGACACGACTGAGCTACTAACACTTCACTTTCAACACTTTCTCTTTGTTGAGATGGTCCTTTGTATGTGACCTGCTTTTATTTTCATTCCCTGGAAGATTTTAAAATTTTATTTTTGTCCCCATTATACGAAATGACACGATATACCTTGGTGTAGGTCTTTATCTGTTCTTCTAGGCACAAATTTGGCTGCTTCCATCTGGAAATTCAGTTCAGGTAGATTTTCCTGAATTTTTTCTTCCCTGTAATTTCCTCAATCATTTCTTCCTGACCATTTTTATTTTGGATGCTAAATATCCTGGACTGGGACTTCCATATTAATATCTTTTCTTACACTGTCTAGGTCTTTTTTAAAAATGGCATTTATTTGGGCTGTGCTGGGTCTTTGTTGCTGCACTCAGGCTTTCTCTAGTTATGGTGAGTGGGGACTGCTCTCCAGTTGTGCTGCTGAGGGCTTGTCCTTGCTGTGGCTTCCCTTGTTGTGGAGTACAGGCTCCAGGGGCACACGGGCTTTAGTAGTTTTGGCTTGTGGGCTCTAGAATCCGGGTTCATTAGTTGTGACACACAGGCTCAGTTGCCCTATGGCACGTGGGATCCTCCTGGACCAGGGATCGAATCAGTGTCCCTTGCATTGCAAGGCAGATTCTTAATCACTGGACCACCAGGAAGGCCCCATTATCTGAATCTTTAATTTTTTGTTTTACTTTTGGGAACCAGTGAAACTGTGAAGTTGCTCAGTCATGTCCAACTCTTTGCCACCCCATGGACTGTAGTCTACCAGGCTCCTCCATCCATGGAATTTTCCAGGCAAGAGTACTGGAGTGGGTTGCCATTTCCTTCTCCAGGGGATCTTCCTGACTCAGGGATCAAATCCAGGTCTCCCGATTTACAGGCAGACGCTTTACCGTCTGAGCCACCAGGGAAGCTACTTTTGGGAAGATATCTTCAAATTTAGTTTCTAAAACATCCATTAAATATTTAATTTTTCCTATCGTAGTTTTTAATTTTAAAAATTATTCATTTTTCTTTTATATCATATTTTTGTATATGATATCCAGTGATATTATTGGGGTTTTTTTTTGGAAAAAGGAGTCTCTCTATTGTTTGTTTCCTCTTGTTTGTTTTTGCATTTTTCATTTCATTGTCTCTCATTTTATGGGATTTATTTAAATTCTGATTGTGCTTGATTGTTCTTTCATATTTAAGAATGAGACACTGATATGATATTTCTAACTCTACGTACACAGGAAGGACGATTTATCTTAGATTTATGTGCTGACCTACTTATTTGACTGGAAGACTCCAAACTGACCTGTAAAACTTTTGCCTTCGATAGGTTCACTTTTCTTTTTCTTTAAAAAAAAAAATTTTGTTTATTTATTTATTTTGGCTGCAGTGGATCTTAGTTGCAGCACTTGGGATCTTTAGCTGTGGCATGCGAACTCTTAGTTGCAGCATGTGGGATCTAGTTCCCCGACCAGGAGTCAAACCCAGTCCCCCTGCATTGGAACACATATTCTGAATCACTAGACCACCAGGGAAGTCCCAGATAGGTCCAATTTTCTAAAAGAGGAATCTCCCAACCCCTTGCCTCAAAGATATAAACTCAGCTGTCAACAAGTAGGCAGAGTCTCATTTATCCCACCACTTTTCATGTGTCACTCTAACCCCACTCTCAGCTCTGCCTATGAACCCAAGTCCAGAGACTGTTTGGTTCAATTTATCTACAAAGGCTGAGATAGTTGGCTGTTATTATTATTGTATACAGATCATGATATACAGATCATGCTGATGGTTTATAACTACACTTTCCATTTCCTATAGGATTTTTTTAGAAAAATTTGGGTCATAGATTTTATTTTTGTTCATTTATTGGCTGCACATGGGCTTTCTCTACTACAGCTAGTGAGGGCTACTCTCTAGTTGCAGTGCACGGGCTTTTCAGTGCAGTGACTTCTCTTGTTGCAGAGCATGGGCTCTAGGGCTCACAGGCTTCAGTAGTTGCAGTGTGTGGGCTTAGTTGCCCCTTGACATAGGACTTTATTTTTTTAAATTATAAAAGTATGATAACACATTTACAGGAGACTTGCAAAATGCAGGTTGCATATAGTTCCACTATATATTGAAATTATTTTATAAGTAGATAAATTAAGATTTTTAGTTGGAGTCTCAAAATCAGGCTCTCAAAAATTAATAGAATGAATATACAGAGAAACAGAAGGATATAGTAGACCTGAAAAGCACTGTGAACCAATTTGACATAATTAAGATTTATACAATTTTCACACAACAGTAGGATATAATTTCTATTCAAGTTTCCATAGACTGTAAACTAGGAGACACTGGGACATATCCAGGGACATAAAACAAGGAAGGTGCACATAAATATAAGCTTGTGGGCTGATGGCCATCAGTCCCGTTACTACTATTAATACTTTGCCTCCTGTTTCTCAACTTTCATATAAGGCATCATGGGGAGCCCCCTATCTCCTACTGAGTGATAGAAGAAAAGTATTTGACTTGGGATTGACTTACAAGTAGTTCTATATTCTATGGTGCAGAAACGTGGATAGCTACAGCACTATGATCACTCTTTGGGGGTGGTCCTGAAGGTGGTGAAGAGAAATACTCCCAGTGGGAGAACTTGGGGCAGTGTACCTGGTTGTTCTTTTTTTTTCCCCCTGAAGAGAGAGAGCTAGATATACAGATCATGCTGATGGGCAATGTCTGACCAATAGGCTGTATGGTCTGAAATTTAGGAATATAATTAGACAATTGATTACAAGGAGGCCTGGGAAAGGGGGTATGCATATGTGGATGGACTGGATGAGCAGGGTGTGAATATATTTGTGTCTCATGGGCTTCCAAAGAGGAATCTCATCAGAGGATAAGCATAATAATCAGGTGGATGAGATGGTACATTCTGTGTGTCAGTCAGCCTTTTGCTTCATCCAACCCTGTTCCTGCCCAACAGACTCATGAACAACGTGACCTTGGTGGCAGGATGAGGGTTCGATGGGGGTTTAGCAGGATCGATTCCTACTCAACAAGGCCAATCTGGCTACAGCAACTGCTAAGTGCTCCAGTTGCCAACAGCAGAGTGTAAGACTAAGCTTTCATTTCCTGGAGGTATCACTTAGCCATCAAGTACATTGCACTGAGCCATTTCCATTATGGACGAAGCAGTCTTTTTTTTTTTTTTTTTCCTCCCTGAATAGATACTTATTCTGGAAGTGAATTTCCTCCCCTGATGGCAATGCTTCTATCAATACTACCACATATGGACTTAACACAATTATGCTATTCCACACAGTATTACTTCTAACCAAGATAACTCACTTTACAGCAAATAAAGCAATGGGTTCATGCTCATAGAATTTACTGGTCTTAATATGTTACCCTGAAGTAGCTGACTTAATAGGATGATCAAATGGCCTTTCTCTTTATTGTGATAAAAATTTACAATTTTAGCCATTTTAAAATGTACAATGCAGTGGCATTAAGTACAGTTACAATGCTGTGCAACTGTCACCATTGTCTAGCTCCAGAACTTTTTCATTATCCGGAAAGGAAACCCTATACCCATTAGTCAGTCTCCCCGTTCCTCCCTCTCTCCAGCCCCTGGCAAGTACAAATTAGCTTTCTGTCTCCATGGTTTGCCTGTTCTGGATATCTCATATAAATGAAGTCGTACAGTATTTAGCATTTCGTATCTGGTTTCCTTCACTTAGCATGTTTTAAGGTTCGCTGGAATGGCCTTTTGAAGACTCAAAAATGGTTCCGACTGGGTGGCAGCACTTCCTGTGGCTAGGATAATATTCTCCAGGTCTTGGCATATGTTCTAAATCAAAATGTATATCCATGGTCCAGGAATCAAAGAGTGGGACTGGGAGTGGGAAGTTATTTTTAAGAAGTTACGTTTACCCCTAGTGCAAAATTTTGCTTTCCATTCCTGCAACTTTGGGGTCTCCTGGTCCAGAGGTCTTCATTCTCAAGGAAGAATGTTTGCATCAGGATACACCACAAGAGTTCAATTAAACTGGAAATTGAGATTGCCTCTTGGCCATTTGAGGATCCTGGTGCTAGTTAACCAACAGGCGAAGAAACCTCATACTACTGCCTGGGGTGACTGACCCTGACTACTAAGCAGATTTTGAGTTGTTGCTACACAATGGAAAACAGGAGGAATATGGCTGGAATGCAGGAGATTCTTTGGGGTGTCTCTTAGTATTTAGTACTCCAATGCTATGTGTTATGGCAAGGGAAAACTACAACCCAAGAATACTTTTAGATAGAATTAGAACCTCTGGTGGCCAGATCCTTTAGGAATGAAGGTCTGCTGCTACTGCTGCTAAGTCACTTCAGTCGTGTCCGACTCTGTGTGACCCCATAGATGGCAGCCCACCAGGCTCCCCCGTCCTTGGGATTCTCCAGGCAAGAACAATGGAGTGGGTTGCCATTTCCTTCCAATGCACGAAAGGGAAAAGGGAAAGTGAAGTCGCTCAGTCGTGTCGGACTCCTAGCGACCCCATGGACTGCAGCCTACCAGGCTCCTCCGCCCATGGGATTTTCCAGGCAAGAGTACTGGAGTGGGGTGCCATTGCCTTCTCCGAGGAATGAAGGCCAGGAATCATTTTCAGCTGAGATTCTTGCTGAAGGCAAAGGGGATATGAAACAAGTAATGGGAGAAAATAGTTATACATAGTAATTATGATCATGTTGTCAATTGCAGATACAAGGACTTTAAAAGTTCTGAGCTTTTTTCCTAATTTTGATATGAATTTGTGTATTTATTAACCAATTATTTTCTTTTACTCTTCTCTCATTCCCTTCAGTTCAGTTCAGTTGCTTAGTCATGTCCGACTCTTTGCAACCCCATGGACCACAGCATGCCAGGCCTCCCTGTCCATCACCAACTCCCGGAGTTTACCCAAACTAATATCCATTGAGTCGGTGATGCCATTCAACCATCTCATCCTCTGTCGTCCCTTTCTCCTCCTGCCTTCAATCTTTCCCAGCATCAGGGTCTTTTCAAATGAGTCAGCTTTTTGCATCAGGTGGCTGAAATATTGGTTTCAGCTTCAACATCAGTCCTTCCAATGAACACTCAGGACTGATTTCCCTTAGGATGGACTGGTTGGATCTCCTTGCAGTCCAAGGGACTCTCAAGAGTCTTCTCCAACACCACAGTTTAAAAGCATCAATTCTGTGCTCAGCTTTCTTTATAGTCCAACTCTCACATCCATACATGACTACTGGAAAAACCATAGCCTTGACTAGACGGACCTTTGTTGGTAAAGTAATGTCTCTGCTTTTTAATATGCTGTCTAGGTTGGTCATAACTTTTCTTCCAAGGAGTAAGCGTCTATTTCATGGCTGCAGTCACCATCTGCAGTGATTTTGGAGCCCCAAAAAATAAAGTCTGACACTGTTTCCCCATTTATTTGCCATGAAGTGATGGACTGGATGCCATGATCTTAGTTTTCTGAATGTTGAGCTTTAAGCCAACTTTCTCACTCTCCTCTTTCACTTTCATCAAGAGGCTCTTTAGTTCTTCTTCACTTTCTGTCATAAGGGTGGTGTCATCTGCATATCTGAGGTTATTGATATTTCTCCTGGCAGTCTTGGTTCCAGCTTGTGCTTCATCCAGCCCAGCGTTTCTCATAATGTACTCTGCATAAAAATAAGCAGGGTGACCATATACAGCCTTGACATACTCCTTTTCCTATTTGGAACCAGTCTGTTGTTCCATGTCCAGTTCTAACTGTTGCTTCCTGACCTGCATACAGATTTCCCAAGAGGCAAGACAGGTGGTCTGGTATTCCCATCTCTTTCAGAATTTTCCACAGTTTATTGTAATCCACAGTCAAAGGCTTTGGCATAGTCAACAAAGCAGAAATAGATGTTTTTCTGGAACTCTCTTGCTTTTTTGATGATCCAGTGGATGTTGGCAATTTGATATCTGGTTCCTCTGCCTTTTCTAAAACCAACTTGAACATCTGGAAGTTCATTGTTCATGTATTGCTGAAGCCTGGGTTGGAGAATTTTGAGCATTACTTTACTAGTGTGTGAGGTGAGTGCCTTACAGTGTGTTAACAGTAGGTAAACTTGTATCTTAGTATATAAGTTACAGAATAGCCAAGGTATACTGTAACTTGTCAAGAAGAGGAATTAAAATCACTCTAAGGTTCTGTCCTCTTTGAGGGAAGTAGGGAGTTGTTTTGGGTTATATGAAAGTTACATTATATGGACAGAGGCATGATTTTGCTATCATTTTTATTTGAAAATTAAATATGATTAAAAGAGTGTGTATGGATGTCAAGTTGGTGAGTATTTGGAGTGGAATGGTTTTGTACTCAGGAATTAGCTAAGCTGGAACTGGATTTCCCAGAATTCTCTTCCTTTTATAGTTTTGGTTATAGTTGGCCACAGTAGAAATTTGCGAGAGAATTACAAAGTGGAAGTGAAGCAGCAGCCATTACACTTGAAAGATCTGCACAGGGTCCCAGACACCACTGTGATTTGGCACATGACCTGCTAACTCTTCTCCCTGGCAGCAGAGCCTGCAGCTCCTCCGGCTTCTGTGCCTCCTGGACCAGACACAGGTGTGGCCAATCACTCACTCTCTCTCTCCCTTCCCTATTGGTTCTGTTTTTCTGAAGAATACACTCTCCAATAGTCAAGAACACTGAAAACAGCTGAAGTTCTGGTCTCTAAAAAGCACATGGTGTGGTGGCAATGCATGGCTCTGAAATAGTACAGTACCGAGTTAAGTGGCACAAATTGTTTATGGTCTCAAACTTGATTCCCCATCTATAGAACTGGGATCAAGTTTTTACTTATGTGGCTGTTGCATAGGGTTAAGTTAAACATTGTATGTAGACTATCTATCATGGTTCGCAGTGGGTGAATAGGAAATGTCAGCTCCCCTCTCTGAATCATTTGAGTCTTTTCAAATGACTTAATCAAACTTGAGTCTCTTAGATGTTACTAAATATGACAGTTATTTTGGCATATACTGTCTGATATCACACCAATATTGCCTTCTGGGTGTTTAGATGAACACAGAATTAAGATGTTATTGGAGGTAAGTTCTGCCATTTGTCTGTGGAAGATCTTAGGCAAGTTATGTTTCCCTCAGCCTCGTTTCAATTTAGAAACTATTGCCTCATGGGGTTTTCATCAGAAGTAAGCAAGAGAGTACTCAGCTTAATCACAAGCATACAGAGGGTGCTCAATACATGTGTGAGATGTTGTGGGAGTAATTAGGGTTTCAAAGACCTGGGACCCTTTGATGCAGTCCTTACACCTGAACAGAGGGCTCCTCCAGCAATAAATACAAAGAAACAATAAGGGGCTAGAAATAATACAGGTATGCATGCACAGCTGGGGCAAATTATGAACAATAAGCTACAAAAAGACCAAAAACCCAACTGCCACTTCTGAGATGTGGGGAGCAAAAGCAGGGTACTGTGTATTATTTCTGCACACAACATCATCAAAGGGCTGGGTAGACCACCTAGGCCACCTCTCCAGCATGACCTCAGGACCCCTACCCTCACTCCATTTAAGGGACAGGCTCATGCCCCTCCCCCCTCTCCCCCAGGGAGCTAGCAAGGGGATCTGTTGCTAGTTTTCACTCCCTCCTGCAGTAGCATGAGGCCCAATAAAGCCTTACTTGAACTTTCCATCTGGCTCCTATCCAAGAGTCCAAGGACATGGGTTGGTAAAAGTTGCGCTCAAGGGAAGCTTCCACTTAGTGAAGACAAAAAAAATCCATGAAACCATAGTGGAAGTGATGTCTTTTTGAATAGTAGAAAGCGGACAAATTGAAAAATAGCCGCAAAGACGTAGAAAGTATTAAGTGATACACAAGAAACAGATGCCGTGGAAAGATAAAAGGTTTTGCAGACTTCTGTTGATTTATGGAATCACGAGCGTATGATATCTGATCTCATCCGAACGGGTTATGCAGTACATTCAAAGACCTGCCACCTTGCCAGTGGCTGGTCATAGCACGTAAGTGGAAGGGTGGGTCCCCTGAGAGCAGAGCCCAAGCAATTTTGCCATCCGGGGAGAGCTGGTTTAGGCTGATGTCCCAGAGGCTGGAATGCACTTGAAACAAAGAGTTGCAGCTGAAAAGCTTTCACGGTTTGAGGAAAAACATGACAAAATAAACCTGCAGTCTACAACTCGGGTCAAGAGTTTTCCTCCTGCCTTCTAAAAATCGAAGCCAAGAAACAAAAACAAGTTTGGTAAAAGGGCGTGCAGTCTCTTTTCCCCCTTTGTCTTCTCATTTTCATTCTTCTCTTCTCATTTTTTCCAGTGCATACTCTCACTTCTTCTTTCTCAGTCTCGGGTGTTTTCCCTCCAACCCATCGCCCCCTCCTCATGCCCGCTTATCTGGGCTCTGCTCTCCGCCCCTCCACCCGGGACGGCCCCGGGGCCCGCACCTGCCAGGGGAGCGCTCGACCCCGACCCTCCCGGGGTACTGGCAGTGACGTAGAGGGGAGTCCGGTGACCGCGCGGCCCGCCGACGTCACTGCCGCAGCGGTCCCCAACGAGCCCCAAGAATGGGAATTCAAGGAGGGAAACACGGCGGTGACCCCGCAGTCAGGGCTGAGCGCTGCGACTGGGCCGCGTGCTTGGGGTTTCCGAAGCGAAAAGGCCGGAATCGCGCCTCTCGCGTAGGCGGAGCCCACCCCACACCCTCAGCGCGCGCCCCAACGCTAGAGTTTAGCGATAAGGGGGAATATCCCCATACGGTGGGGCCTCGTGCGCACGCGCCTTGGCCAGGGTGGTGGAGTGCTGCAGGACGAGGGTGGGTCGGGGAGGAGGGCAGCGGGAGGGGATGGTGAGTGAGCCCTGAGGTGCGGCCCCGGGGGAGGGCGGCTCAACCCCACCACCGCTAGCCCGGCTCCCTAGGCGCTGCGGCGGCGCGGGGCCTGCGGCGCGGCGTCGTGACGTCACGGTGGCGGCGGCCGTGGTTGGCGCAGGGTCCGCGGCTGCAAAGTGTGAATTACGCCGGGCTCGCGCCGGCGGCGGAGTGAAGTCAGGCTCCGGGGGAGGGGAGGGGAGGGGAGGGGGCAGGACCGCGGCCGGAGCTGGTGCCTGCATCCGAGCCCCGCGCGCGTAGGGTCTCGCTGCTGGCTCCAGCTGTGTGTTCTTGCACCGCTTTGCTCTATTTTTGCTCCGTTCCTGCTCCGCTGCCCTCCCACCCCCCGCCCCGGACCCTCTCCTCTGGGCCGAACAGCCTGGGGACGCCGGGGTTCCCCCTCCGATTTGGCGGGTGCTGCCTTCGCTTGCACCCCGGGAGCCGGGCGCGAGCTGGTCTTCGTTAACTGTCGCCGCGGCCGCCGCAGCGCCTTCCCGCCGGTGTCCACGGCGGAGTGTTGGGGTGGGGGAGGCGTGAGCGCGGCTTCCCGGCCCGGGGTCGGCGCCCGCCCGCCCTGCCCCCGCCTCGGCCCGGCGCCCCCGAGCCGCGGCCCCTTCCCAGCGCAGGGGCCGGCGGCCGCGGCAGGGCGGGCGCCGCGCGGGGGCAGGGCGGGCGTATTCAATGGAAGTATGTTACCAGCTGCCGGTGCTGCCTCTGGACAGGCCGGTCCCCCAGCACGTCCTCAGCCGCCGAGGAGCCATCAGCTTCAGCTCCAGCTCCGCGCTCTTCGGCTGCCCCAATCCCCGGCAGCTCTCCCAGGTAAACGCCGCCGCCGGGGCCCCCACACTTGGGGGCTGCTCTTTTGTTTACCTCCTTCCACCTGGCTTCACCTCCGCGACCCCTACTCCCCAGTCCTCGCCGTTCACCCCCCCCGACCAGCACTACCCGTTGTTTGGGGATGTCTAGGCTGACCCCCCTCGATTCGAGAGGCTTTTCTTTGATCCTCGGGACTCAAACCTCACCCCACCCCCCACCCCGGCCTGCTCGATGCTGGACCCGGGTGGGCTCTGGGAACCTCTTCGTACCCTCCCCAGGCTCGCCCCGCTCTGTGCTCAGCGGCTTAAGGGTCCGGAATGACTTAAGTCGTCTTCCTTTTCTCGACTTCTCAGTCTGGAAGTTGGGCCTCTTTCTTTCTTACTTGTGGTCCTGGGCACACCTGGCCACCCCGCACCCCTACACACCTGTGCTGGGTTTGCGCCTCCCGCGCGCCCCGCGGTGCTGGGATAGTCCTGCAGTTCTCCGAACAATAGGCCGATTCTCGGTTGCTCGTCTCCCTACTTACTCGATTCTGTGGATGGACCCTAAGTGAGGTCGGAGAAACAAGTATTCACAGTGCCTCCTCAAAGCTTCGGTTTCCGGAAGGTTGATAGCCAGGAATCAGTTTTATTTTTAATTTGATAAGATTTTTAAGAGAAAAACTACTGATGGAGCACTCACAGGAAGACTTTGTTTTGAATGGTCCAGTACCAGTTGCTCCTGAGAATTTCGGTTTTTTGGTTTTTTTTCCCCGTAGTGATGCTGTTGGCCCAGCCTCTTATTTCTGGCTGATTTTGATTGCCAGATTTAAAATAGGGAGGACAAAAGAATTTTGTTTACATTTGAACTGATTGCCCTCCATTTCTGCTGCCAGAACGTTACATGTTCATGATCACATTTTAAGTCACATATGTTTGTTTTTCCTGTTGATTAATATTAGCTTCTTTTATGGGAACATATCTCCCCCCCACACACACAAGTATATTGTAAGTAACTTGAACCCGGTCTGTATTTCTTTTTTTTTTACTGGCACCCGATAGAGATTTCTTAGAGTAGATGTGTCCAGTAAATATTTGTCATTTGCTTCTTTGCCTAAATAGTTTGGCGAGAGAGAGCAGAAGCCTATATTTGGGTTTATCTGAATTGTTTTTATTTAAAATCAGACTTCTTTCACAGGACAAAGTGGTATGCTAATGAGGTCAGAGTCAACTTGTAAAGATTACTGTAAGTGACACTTAAAAATAATGTTATGTAGTTATTTTGAAAGTTAGGTCCATGATCTGCCCTTACAGTACTGCTTAAAGCATTTTCAGGTTCCAAATTTTAAAAAATTGATACTAATGGATTAAAAAGGTTTTTAATGGTAGTAACTCTTTTTCCTTTCTCATATCAGTAGCGCATGACTAATACTCATTTCCGGTTCAGTCTAAATGTTATAATGAAGGCAATCAGTTATCACTTGTAAAATTATAAAAGGTGAATAAGGTTAGTTGTGCTCCCCAAGGAGAAAATGAATGATATCGGAGATTCCAAGGGAATTAATACAAGTAAGGCTGATGCCAGGGGTTTTACCTGATGCCTTAATTAATCCTCAGAGACCAATTTTAAGCCCCATTCCTTCTTAATTCATTTCCTACCTTTAGATATAAATGGGTAATGGAATTTTAAAATTGATTGTGGCAGATAAAGCAAATATTGGATAGTCACACTGTAATGCCATGCCATACTTAGTCGCTTAGTCGTCTCTGACTCTTTGGCATCCTTTGGCCAGGCTCCTCTGTTCGTAGGATTCTCCAGGCAACAGTACTGGAGTGGGTTGCCATTTTCCTTCTCCAGGGGATCTTCCCAACCCAGGATCCAACCTTCGTCTCTTGCATTGCACGCAGATTGTTTTACCTTCTGAATCATTTGGGAAGATGACTATACTTACTCTTAAAACTTAAAAAAAAAAAATTGTTTGTACCCCAAAGTGACGTGTACAGAAACTTCTGGTTCTCCTGAATTTTCAACTTAGTGATGGCCAACATTAAAATGACATTAAACTTACCATGGTGCTGAGTGGGTATGTTTATCATTTTCAAATTTTTTAATAATCATTTAATACTAAAACATACATCATAGTGATTTGTTTTGGGCCAATGGGAATTTGTAATAGACTGAAAAAGAGACAAATCTTGGAACCTTAATCAGAGCTTCTAAAGTAAATATTTGGTTAAATCAAAAGCTTCGTTTACCCTTGAATCTTGAGTTTCTAAGTCTAGAGCTACAGGAATTATAAAAAGTTTAGGTGGTTTTGTAGTTTCATTGAAAAGACTTGAGGAAACCTGTTCTTGTTTTTTTCCTCCTTAGGTACTAAGTAGAAGTCATTTTAGAGTACTTCTATTTTTTTTTTTTTTAGAGTACTTCTATTTTAAAATATGTTCACAACTAGCAATCTTTTCATTTTTCCATTTTTACTTTCATATTGGAGCCCAGTTCATAGTAGGGATTTAGTAAATACTGGCTGAATGAGTGAATAGCTAATGAAGTTGTCACTGACTGAGCCTCAGTTGAAAATAGGAAATCAACATAAAGACTTTCATCCAGGTCTAGCAGTAACTCATTTATCCAAAACTTGCTTTGGAGTTTGTAACTGTAGACTTTTTAACAGATTCAGGAAATCAGAAGACTCTGAGCAGCCAAAGGAGATTTGGAGATCCTCTGAGTTCTGACAAACTCCTTTTCCAAGTAACGGCACATTTGCAGGGGGCTTGGAGGCTTCTGGAGTCAGGTGTACACTGAGAGCGGCAAAGGTTGACAACTGATGCACCATAAGCTCAAGACTGCAAGAAACACTCTTCAAAACCAGCATCTTTTAAAAAGTTTGGCATCTTAAGTGTCTACAGCACAATCATGTTTTTGACATTAGTCAAAATAGTATTTAATAGAATCTGTTTTTAAAAGTTTAAAGATTGATACTGTTTAAAACAAACAAAACCTCCAGTTTGTGTTGGTGCTTAAATGGGAAAGCATGAGTTATCTGGAAAGTTCATTTATGTGGAGCACCAGTTCTCCCAAGGATGCCAAGTAAATGAGGCATTAACTTTTTGTTTTAAAACAGGTCATGTACCACTTTCTTGAATGGTTGATAATGAGATTTTTGAATTATTTGAAAAATAAGGATAATAGATTTTTGTGTGTGTGTGGCCATTTTGGGGATTTTTGTTAGCTGAATTTAAACATTTCTCTCGCAGAATACCTTTGTTATTTGGAAAACAAAAATGTGAGACCAGAAATTATCTTGTTCACCACTGTGGCCACAGTGCTTTTCATAGGTAGGTGCTTATTAAGTGTGGAAGTTGAGTTAGTATATTGGTAGCATGCCAAAACAGCACTGCTGCTGCTGCTGCTGCTAAGTCGATTCAGTCGTGTCCGACTCTGCGACCCCATGGACTGCAGCCTACCAGGCTCCTCTGTCCATGGGACTCTCCAGGCAAGAATACTGGAGTGGGGTGCCATTCACGTGGGATTATTTCAATCAGATTTTGTATGCACTGGAAGGAAACGAATCTAATTTGGGTGAGAAATCTGAGGTGTTCAGTTTTTTTAAAATGATCATAAGTCTATGGTATGTATTATTATTGAACAAAATTTGGGGATCTAATGTGCAAACATGTTTTTAGTACTGTAATAAGCTAAATTTGATTTCTGATTTAGCATCTGTATCTTTTTTATAGACTTAATTTTTTTAGAGCAGTTCTATGTTCATGGCACAATTGAGTAGAACATGGAGAGATGTACCCCTCCCCTGTTATCAACATCTCCTACCTGTGAGATATTTTATCATTTGTTACAGTTGTAACATTTGTTACAACTGCTGAACCTACCTCTGCACATCATTATCACCCAGAGGTGCATCCTTTGCCATAGGGTTCATTATTGGTATCTTTTTTTTTTTTTAATACAGAAACTATTCCACAAATATTTACTGAACACCTTCTGTGAATGTGTTAGGTACTGAGAAAATGCAAAGAATTAGTTAAAAAAAAAAATCATTTGTGAGCCTGCCAGCCTAACCAGGTTTTTCTTTTTGAAGCCTTGCCGTCCTTATTCGTAAACATTTTTAACTTGTAGTCATAGTGTACATCTGTCATCCTTAGCAGTGTTGTTAGTATAGGAAAGATGATCAGAGTCCTGTGTGTGCTGGAACAGTTCAGAGCCCCTTGGAAAACAGTTGATTCCTCCTTGAAGAAGCTTACAGAATTTTGGTGAGGAAAATGGTATGGTTATATGTGATATACTTGTCTAGTGGCATTATCAAGGTGTCATGAGACTACAAGAAGGTAAGCTTCACTTGGTAGTTCTTTAGGCTAAGGTTAAGAAGATATTTCTGGGTAAATGGGTGCATGTAAGGGAGGAGGAGAGACATGACACAGCTAAGTAGATGAATAGACTATCAGAAGAAGTTTTTCTGATGATGGCAATGTTTCCTGTATTATCTAATAGTCAACAGTCATATATCAGGGCCTCCCAGCTGGTGCTAATGGTAAAGAATCCACCTGCCAATGCAGGAGTTGTGGGTTTGATCCCTATGTCAGGAATATCCCCTGGAGAAGGAAATGGCAACCCACTCCAGTATTCTTGCCTGGAAAATGCCATGGACAGAGGAGCCTGGTGGACTACAGTCCATGGGATCACAAAGAGTTGGACATGACTGAGCAGCTGAGCACACACACACAGCCATGTATATAGCTGGATGAGCACTTGAAGTGTGGCTCGTTTTGACTGTGGGTTTGAATTTTCAGTTGAGTTCTGTTTAAATAGCTGCATGTGGCTATTGGCTCAGGTATTGGCAGATGTGGTGCGTAGTTGTAGTTGATGGTGGTTAGTGGTGATGCGATGTTGATCTGTCAGTAGCTCATTCTCTGGATGCTAAATGTAAGAGTTCCTTTCCGGCTGTTGCTGTTATCTGCAAAACTTCATTTAATACCTTCATGCAAGTTTGATCAGGTCTTTACAGTGAAATCACTTGATTGGGTCAGGAGGTAGGAAAGCTTTTTGACTTTCTCGAATCTTCACTTTTATGGTTCAAAGATGAATGAGCATATCTCTTTCCAATTGTATAGTATGCAGTCGTGATACTATATGTTAGATAAACATTTAAAATATTTTATAAACACTTAAGTAAATGCTTTATTGCTTCTGTAGATGTGCTGTGGTACACTGTTTTCACTTGCAGTAAACAAGAGTACACTTTCTGATACGTTTTTGTACATTTGCATTTCCTCTTTTGTGACATTTCCTCTGCTTCAGTTCAGTTCAGTCACTCAGTAGTGTCCAACTCTTTGTGACCCCGTAGACTGCAGCACACCAGGCTTCCCTGTCCATCACCAACTCCTGGAGCTTGCTCAAACTCATGTTCATCGAGTCAGTGATGCCATCCAACCATCTCATCCTCTGTCGTCCGCTTCTCCTCCCACCTTCAATCTTTCCCAGCATCAGGGTCTTTTCAAGTAAGTCAGCTCTTCACATCAGGTGGCCAAAGTATAGGAGTTTCAGCTTCAGCATCAGTCCTTCCAATGAACACCCAGGATTGATCTCCTTTAGGATGGACTGGTTGGATCTTCTTGCAGTCCAAGGGACTCTCAAGAGTCTTCTCCAACACCACAGTTCAAAAGCATCAATTCTTCGGTGCTCAGCTTTCTTCACAGTCCAACTCTCACATTCATACATGACTACTGGGAAAACCGTAGCTTTAATTAGATGGACCTTTGTTGGCAAAGTAATGTCTCTGCTTTTGAATATGCTGTCTAGGTTGGTCATAGCTTTTCTTCCAAGGAGGAAGCATCTTTTAATTTCATGGCTGCAGTCACCATCTGCAGTGATTTTGGAGCCCCCAAATATAAAGTCCCTCCTTTGCATATCCTGTGCTTATTTATGGCTGCTGTTATCTACCTAATAGATGGTAAAGGTGCACTGTTTCAAATGATAGCATAGCTGCAAGGCTCTTCACTAGCCTGTGTTCAGAAGCCAGTGGGGAGGATGATGGAGGGGGCGGGGAGGGTCGTGTAGCCAGTGGTGAACCAGGGAGTGATTCTGTTTCTGAGACTTTCTTCCTGCCCACTAGGCACTCCTTTGGTAGGAACCTTGGTTTCATTGTTCTGTTTGCAGAAAGGGTTCATAATTTGATTTAAATTCAGTGCTCCCATGTTTGGGCTTTTACTTCAAAATAAACGTGTGTGTGTGTATTTATACTGCAAATACCTGCTCCCACATAATATTAATGTAAATTTATAGTGTATTTGGACTGTAGTTTTGACTGAAGATTAGGGTGTTGAAATTGTTGGTTTATACGTTGTCATCAGGAGCATGTGTCGTCTGTGGGATGTGAAAGGTTGAGAGGTTTTAGCCCTTTGTCCAGATTTTGTGGCTTTGTTGCATTGCCTAGAGTTCTGTCAGCTGTATATACTGGATACTCAAAAGTTCTTTTTTAAACATGGAAGCCCTGCTAGAGGTAAAATATTAAGCCCTTTACAGGAGTTAGGAAGATCAGGGGGCTCACTTTAGGGGAAAACAGGGAGGGATGTGTGCCATCCATTCTTTTTGAAGCAGTTTGATAAGACTTCTGCTAACTCTTCCTTCCCTCCTTCCCTTCATTCTTTTCAAAAAGGGTTAGAGCAGTTTTAGAGAATTGAATTCTTTTCTGAGAATGGATACAGAGACAAGCTCGGAAGAGGAGACCTAAAGAAAGGGAAATAGACAAAGTTTAGCTTGACTCAATTTTTGTCTAGAATCATTAATAGTTATAGAGACCTTAGGAAATTTTACATGATAAAGATCCCTCACTGCATGCAGATACTCTTAATGAATTTAATTTTTTTTTGTCTGTACTATAGACTGTGTATCACATTTGCTGTGTTTTTGTAAAATCTTTCTAATTTTTTTAGAAATCTCTTGACTCATTATCTTTTTTTCACTCAGTATCTTTAGTCAAAGTTTTCTGGACCTTCTTACATTCCCTTTGACCACTCCAGAAAACTTCAACAATTGATTTTTATTCTTCTAATTAAAAAAAGTCAAAACCTATTTTATTATCACTACACATTGTTCATATTTTATCATTTGAATTGAGAGAAATTGAGTGTTTATTCTCTTCCACATTTAAATGGTCTGTTCTTGCCTGAAATTAAGGTAAATTTTTACGTTGTTGACAAATACACCGTTCAAAAGATTATTCATGAGTGAATGATACTTTTGTATGGTTGCATTCGGGTATAAATGTTCATGTGATCAGGGTATGGGGAAAGGGATAAAAATTATATTTGTAGATGAGCCTTCTAAGCATGCAGGGCTTCATTTTGGCTGCTGGCAGAAAGCCTTCTTAAGGGACCAGTGCCACTGATCTTGTGATGGACACGAATCTCTCCTGCTTCTAATTTTGAATGGGAATTTAGGCTTCTTGCTCCATGCCTCCACCTGCTGGTAGGGATTGGCGCTTCGTTTTCAGAAGATGGCTAGAGGGAGAAGGCAGGGACAAAGGCAGGGAGGGCATAGTTTGGGAAAGAAAAATTGTTAATCAGATGACTAAATTTTGGCCAAACTTACTCTATTTCTCAGAGTTTTGAGTAGACCAAACTTGGGCTCAAGACCATGTAAAGTACTCAGCAAACAGCACTTAATGAAGAGGCAGTAATCTCTCTTTAATATTAATTATAATTATTTGTTTTCACTTATTGAGTACCTCCTATGTGCCAGATACTATAATTGATGTTTTCAATCTTTATAAAAGATTACTTTATGAGATAATAGGCAGTACTCCCATTTTTACTGAATGAGTAAAAACTGAGCTTAGAGACGTTAGATCCCATTTTTACTAAGGAGTACATAAACTGAGTTTAGTACTTGCAGTTGCCTTGCCTGAAGCATCAGGCAAGATGTTGGAGAAGAGCCTTTGACGTTCCAGAGTCTTACTTTCAAACTGGTCTGCCTCATTGGTGAAGGCGAGTGAAATATAGTTAGACTTCTGGGTTTATGGGTTATAGATTTTGTTGACTCACAGAACTGGATAAAGAAAACATTTGATGATTTGAGACAATTATTTGAAATGATAACCTTCACTATGGTCTTCTCATTTCATATCTGGAATATTTTGTCCTAGACGCCATGTTCTAGGGGGACAAGATTTAGCCAAGTCATACTGTGAAGACAGTGACTAGGGTGGTGAGGTGATTTGAAACTGTATTGTTTGATATGTGACGGAGGAAATGGAAGGCATTTAGTCTGGAGAAGAAAAGACTCAGGAAGGGGTGGTAATGGAGGTGGGTAGTGGCTGTTGAGATGTGATGGAGCATTGCTGTCTTCTAGTATTTGAATGATTGCCATGTGAATGAGAAGAAAAGGATTAATTTAGATTTTGCTTTGGTTGTATGTTCTCAATTGCAGTGCCTTTTTCTTTGTGAGGTCAGTTGCTAATATACAGGAGGAGACCCAAGCTTAAAGTTGTCTCTTGTCCAAGGCAACACAGCCAGGTATTGAAAATAAATTCACCTCTGGGTCATTCTGACCCTTAAAGCCCATGCATTCTCTTCTACTTCCTCTTACTATCTGGGGAAAAAAAGATGTTACCTGAGGGTAGATAAGGACCAATAGATAGAAACAATAGAAATAGAAAGGGAGCTCTTATATTTAACCATACTAGTAATAAAAGAAATGCTTGTTAAAAGAATGATATTGACTTTTGTTTTCACATTGACAACTTTTTAAAAAGTAAGTGTATAGCTTGAAGATTGTACTCATGCAAGCTGCTAGTAGGAGTCTAAGTCATTTTAAGTTTTCTGAAAATTAATTTGACAATTGAATAAAATTAATACTTTTGCCTGATAATTTCCTTTTGGGAATCTGTACTGAGCAAATAACTAGAAATTTAGATAAAGATTAATAATCTTCAGGGATATTCATCATGTATTTATCACTGAAAAATTAAAAACCTAATTTCAGATCAGATCAGTCGCTCAGTTGTGTCCGACTCTTTGCGACCCCATGAATCGCAGCACGCCAGGCCTCCCTGTCCATCACCAACTCCCGGAGTTCACTCAGACTCACGTCCATTGAGTCAGTGATGCCATCCAGCCATCTCATCCTCTGTCGTCCCCTTCTCCTCCTGCCCCCAATCCCTCCCAGCATCAGAGTCTTTTCCAAGAATTGGTTAAATTATAGTATTCTTCTGAGTATATGATATTCTTTACATTGTGTGACTACTAAAATGCATTGAATTTAAAGTATATATAGTATGGTTTACAAATGGCTACATAAGTTTTAGTATTTCCTGTTATTTCTGTATTACGTACCTACTTAAATAACTTGGAAGAATTTGAAGATTATTTAATTGCATGAAAAATTGCTTATAGCAACATTAAGCTAGCAAACAAAACCTTGGCGTTTTAAAAAAATTTTTTGTTTAAAAATAAATCACAAAGCATAAACATTCACACACATTGAATGCTTGCAAAAGAGGGCTGGGGGCAGGGGGTGTGGAGCCAGTGTATATCCCAAAATGCTAATTGAGGCTATCTTTGGATGGTGAAATTATAAGTAACTTAACTTCTTGTTTAGAAGTTTATGTAATTTTACATGTTCTTTTAGCATGAATCTCCTTTTTAAAAATTTATTTTTAATTGAAGGATAGTTGCTTTACAATGTTGTGTTGGTTTCTGCCATACATCAACATGTATCAGCCATGGGTGTGTTTATGTCCCCTCCCTCTTGAACCTCCTTTCTACCTCCTACCCGGTCCCACCCCATCTAGGTCATCACAGAGCACAGGTTTGAAGTCCCTGCATCACAAAAATCTCTTTTTTAACTACAGTAATCCTAGAAAAAGTTAAATAAGTTGTATTTGGGCTGGATCTATGATCGAGATGTCCAGAGAAGAACACCTCATGAACACTGCCTCGTGAGATTATAAATTCCCAAAAGATACTTGGATGAAGTTCTTGTGTAGGGGTTTCACTCTTCTGATTCCCGCCGACTTCATGATTCTGTGATTCTTTGGTAACTCATTTGTGTGATTGGCAGGCATATAGCTTTCTGGTAATGATAAAGTGGTTTCACTGTCCATGGGAGGTGTTGGGAAGTACATTTAAGTATAGTTATTGTTTTAAAGAAGAGCTATTTGATGACAGCCTGTGAAGAGATTTTGAGCAGTGGTAGTGGTGGAAGGAATAGAAAGGAGGAGTTAGATCCTAGGAACTGATTTGATTTGAGAGGTTAAAAACAAACCAACAAAAATTTTGCACCTTTTAAATTTGGGAGACCAAGTAGTTAGATCATGAGGCTAGTTAACAAAAATACAAAAGAAGAGGCAGATTTTGTTTTTCTTCTTTTCCTCTTTTGTGTATGTGTGTGGAGGCCTGGGCAAGGGTGGTAGAGTGCATTTTATGTTCACATTAAATATGTCGAGTTCAAGTGTTTGGGGAGCCATCCAGGTGAGGATGTCCAATAGGCAGTATCTTAGGATGAAGGTTAAGACTAACAACATATTTTGACTTTTACCACAAGGGTTTTCAAACATTTTTTTGCTCACATCCCTTTGAAAAACTTGAAAAAAGACTGGCTCCCTTTTTACTCATCTAGAACTTTTCTTCCAAGTGTCAGTATTTGTAAATGATGTAGATTTTGGTGTATTACTTAAACCGTGGTATGAGCAAGCTCTTAATTTCAAGTCAGAATTTGTATATTTCTTTTCTCTTTGACCTCATTTCTATTTGATTGTTTCTGCTTATCCTTAAAATGCTTTCAAGTATAAAAGAATAATTATCAGTCACAGTATACTTTTGTACAACAAAAGCAAATCCATTCATTAATTTAATAGATGGAAATAGAAAATATTTTAGCAGTGTCACCATTTCTTCTGAGTTCTATGCAAAAACAATTATAATTTAAAACATTTGAAATTTTCTGTGTCTGTAAGGCTATGTCAAATTTATTTTGGCTTGAGTTGTTGATACAGTGATAGCCAGTAGACATTCAAAATAACATGTGAGTTATAAAATTTATAAGTATTAAATAGTAAAAATTTAATGGGAAGTGAATTTTATTTTAATCATTAATAGTTTTTATCTATTTATAAATATTATTAGAAAAGATGAAGTTCTCCATTGATTTTCTTCTTTCTTACTTTAATAGTGGAAGTATTGAGAAGTCTCATTTATAGATTTAGCAAATGGACTTGATCCTCTTTCCATTTTCATGATAGTAGGAGCTGGTGACTCCTTGACTTGAAAAAAAAAAAAACATTGATACACAGTCCGGAAAGCAATTAACTTTTTCAACATGAATGCTTTAAACTCTCCTTTGGGCTCCTCAGCTGTTGTCAGGCCCCAGCTACACAGGAAGTTTTAGGAAGTGTTGAGTTATCCCTGGTAGAAGAGGAGAGATGAAAGGGGAGAGGAGGTAAATGGAAAGTGTCAGTAGACTGGTTCTAGAACATTGTACATTTGGAAGCTGAGAACCTAGAAATCGATGGCCTTGAAACTCTCCATGCCTAGGTGCTCCTCAGGATGCGTGTGCCTGACCCAGTGTGTTAGCCACTGTTTACTGTATTTCATGTTACCTTGTTGCTGTATTTTATTGTTCTCCATATGGATGCACAAGCTAATAATTTACTATATCGATAAGTTAGTCAGAAACGAGTTACTGGCATATAGTAGGTATTCAAAATGGTTTACTAAAATGGAATTATAGTCCTGGTTTGATGTATGGAGGAATGCACTACATTGTTAATGGAAAAATGAACTGAGTTTGGAGGCAGATAGTCTACAAAAAACATTTTGCCCATTTCAGAGCTGAGAAGGTAAGCTTTCTGCTATAATATTTATGACCTGGAATCATAGAACATCAAAGTGAGAGGAGTCTGGGCGAGTCAGCCCCCCAGCATCTAGCTGAGTAACTGGAACCAAGGGGGTTAAGCACATGCTGGGCAATGTGAAGTCTCTTCAGCTGAACACCCTGATTTTGGCTATTCCATTTTTGCTTGAACACGTTTGGAATGAGAAGACTACTGCTTTTTAAGGCAGTCCATTGCAGTGTTGAAAGGTGTGATGGGTTGAATAGAGTCCACCAGAAATTCATGTCTATGTGGAAACTCAGAACGTGACCTTATTTGGAATGAAGATCTCTGTAAATGCAGTCAAGATGAGGTCATATGGGTTAGGGCAGACTGGAGGCTAAGAAGAGGCAGGGACCCAGAGAGCCTCTGACACACAAGAAAGCAAGCCATGAAGAGCGAGCAGAGACTGGACTCATGGCAGCTGCGGGCCAGGAACTCCAGTGCTGGCCGAGCCACGTGGGAAACTACTACACTGCTGGGAGGACTCCTCCCTCAAGCCTTCGTTTACTCAGAGCAGCACAGCCCTGCCCACACCTTGATTTTGGACTGCTAGCCTGCAGACGGAGAGTAAATATCTGTTGTTGTAAGCCCCCGTGTTGGTGGTCCTTTACTAATACACACGGCTTTGAACGTTTTAAAATGGGTTTGTTCCTTCTTGGAATTGTCAGGAGTTTATGGAGCACTTTTACTCTGCCAGGCATTTGGCTTGGTTTATCAAAAATAAATAAGACATGCTTCCTGCCTCCATTCTTAGAGTTCGTCCATCAGGAAAGACATCTGTGTAAGGACATGATTGCAGTACTTGATTAGGATTGTGTGTGAAGTTCAGTGGTGGCACAGTGAAGCTGGGAGAACCAAGGAAGGTTTGACAAGAGACCTTTATGCTTGCTTAGAAAGAAAGAGCTGAAACTCCACCTGTGTGGGAGTTCTGCTCGATTCTGCCTCTGAGAGTGCTGTCACTCCTACTAGTTCAAGGTATGTAGTATCCTGTTGCTAGAGTTCTCTCTGGCCAGATCTGTCAAAAAAAAAATTTTTATTTTTGGCTGCTCCATATGGCTTGCAGGATCTCCATTCCCTGACCAGGGATTAAACACAGGTCTCCACAGTGAAAGCGTCGAATCCTAACCACTAGACCACCAGGGGACGTCTCGAAGTAATTTTAAAAATGCAACCAGATCATGCTACTCTGCTGAAAAATCCCTGTTTCATGGTTCTTGTCATAATGAAAATAAAATCCAAACTCCTTTTCATCATACAGCCCCATGGGATCTAATCCCTCCTAAGCTCAGTCTTGTTTCCTTATGCAGTGGTCTTCTTGCTGTCTGTGAACATTGTCAGGTTTCTTCCCATCTTTGACCTTGCACCTGCTTTGCCCCCAGACCCAAGGTCTTCTGTGCCTCTTCTTCCTTCAAGTCTCAGCTCACCCTTAGCAGAGGAGCCTTCCCTGACCACCCTATTTAAAAAGCACCCCTCCCTCATCTGTTTTATTACCTTGTTTTATTTATGGCACAGACCCACTAATTGGATTTGTCTATTTCTGTCTGACTTCCACCCGGACCTTATTCTCCATCCCTGCCACCACAGAAGGTGTGGTCAGGAAGCACAAACCTTGTTCACACTATTCCCTGCTGTGTCCTTCCTATACAACACATAGAAGTGTTCACTACAGAAGAAGGGAGACAAACTTCCTCCGTCAGAGTCATGCTCATCATGTCATGTCATACGTCACCACAACTCTCTTTGGGATGAATCCCAAACCATATTCTTAACTTGACGATTTCATTTTATAGTCCGAGACTTTTCCCTCCCCCCCCCAAAGTTCCAACTTCATTTTTATACCCTTTCTGAGCTGCCCTCTGTGGTGTTGGAGCTATCTTAATCTCTAAGATTACGTAATCTTTTTTAAGGATGCGTTGAGATTTAGAAAAATTACCCAGAGTAGCAAAGCTGTAAACAGTGTTTCTAGGATTTGGATTTAGATCTTCTTCTGAGAGTGCCTTTCTGATTGTGCTTCTCTGAGTTTTTTTCAGTGAGTGGGAAGGAAAAACCCAGAATTAAAACAGGAGCCCTGTCCATTTGGACTGGGAATAGCAAACACATTAAAAGAGAGAGTTGGGTGATATTTGTTAAGAGGAATTCTAAAAAGTCACTTGAATTTTTTTTTGGACCAAAGTTAATACACACTTGTTATAAAGAAAATAAGCATTGTCCATAGTCTCCCATCCAGAGATAACTGCTGTTAACATTTTAGACATTTTTATCTCATGTTTTTCTGTGCAGAAGTAAAAGAATGTGCTATACACAGCTTTCTCCACATTTGGGGTTTCCTTAGGTTGGTTTTTATAGAACTGGGATTACTGGTTCAAAGAGTGTGAACACTTGAATACAATTTTTACTTCTACATTGCTTTTCTAAAGCAACAATTTCAGTACTCTGGAGACTGACCAAAGGCCAATTGCATGAAACTTTGGAAAGTGTAATGCTGTTAAACTTGTTGGAGTGAGAAAAATGAAAATCTGTGGCATTCTTCATTGGAGCTCCTCCCATTTCACTCCACTGTGTCCTGGCTTGCTTGGCATGTGGTTCTGCCAGTAGGAAGCAGGGCATCCAGACTTCAGCTTGAAGAGGGTCAGCTCTTTGGAGTGATGGGTGATGTGCAGTGATGTCTTCTGTGGATGGGGATTTTCAGAAGCGTAGGGGAAGGGCCGGTGGTGAGCTCAAAGAGCCTGGAACTGCAGTGCTGTTTGGGGTAAACATGTTGCTCGATAAGGTGGAGCATAAACCCAGGAAAGACCTGAGAAGATCCTGAAGTTACATGCATGCGCCTGGGAGATGTGAAAGGGCCCTGAGGAAAGGAAACCTGGGGCAAACTGGAACAGAGGCTGAACATCACAGAAGCCCCTACCCACGCACGTACCCGCCAGCAGGGAAGGGAACCTCACTGGCTTGAGGAGTTGAGCATAACCTCTGTCCTGTCACAGGCTGACCACGAAGTTATGCAAAGCTGCAGGCCCTGGGAAGTCAGGCTTGAAAATAAAAAGATCTATTTAAAACAACACTGAGCAGAGACATGAGTGATGACATACCTCGGGGAGGCAGAGTTCACATATTTAGCCTAGGCATGATACCAGACAGAAAAGTCAAACACAGCAACAATACCTATAAGGTTGAAAGAATCAGAGTCCAGAGTTGCTACATTATATAAAATCCCAAGGCTTAGCAGTAGCAAAATTACAAGCCATGGAAGAAAACAGAAAGAAAGTGTAACTAGTGCATAGGGGGGAAAAAATAGCAGCCCCAAAAATTGTGTCTGAATGTTCCCAAATGCTAGATTTAGTAGACTTCAACTACTGTAACTATGTTAAAAGAACCAAAGGAAACTGTATTTAAATAATTAAAGGAAAATATGACAATAGTTAATCAACAAATGGAGATTCTCCAACAAATGGAGTGTAAAAATTATTTAAAAAACAAACAAACAACCCAAAAAGAAGCCTCTCCTTGATAGAATGTCAAGACCTATAACCTGAGTCCAGTCATGAGAAAATAGAGTGAAACTTGGGATCATGCTACATGAGCACCCGACCGGTACTCTTGAAAGCTGTCAAGGTCATGAGAAACAAAGAAGTTATTACAGATTAGAGGAGACTAAGGAGATCCAACCAGTTCATTCTGAAATTTCTTTGGAAGGAATGATGCTAAAGCTGAAACTCCAGTACTCTGGCCACCTCATGTGAAGAGTTGATTCATTGGAAAAGACTCTGATGCTGGGAGGGATTGGGGGCAGGAGGAGAAGGGGACGACAGAGGTTGAGATGGCTGGATGGCATCACTGACTCGATGGACGTGAGTCTGAGTGAACTCCGGGAGTTGATGATGGACAGGGAGGTCTGGCATGCTGTGATTCATGGGGTCACAAAGAGTCGGACACAACTGAGCGACTGAACTGAACTGAAGGAGACATAATGGCTAAATGCAATATGGTATTCTGCATTAGATCCTGTAACAGAAAAAAGATGTTTGAGGGAAAACTGGTGAAATCTGAGTAAAGTCTACAGTTTTGAATCCATGTTACTTTCTTTTGATAAGTGTATCATGATTATGTAAGGTATTAACTTTAGGAGAAGCAAGGTGAAGCATATACAGGAACTCTCTGTACTGTCTTTGCAGCTTCTTTGCGAATAAATCTAGATGTATTCCAAAGTGAAACGTTGAAATGGAAATTCTAGACTTGAAGACTACAATACCCAAAATGGAAAATTCACCAGAGGGGCTCAGCAGCAGTTTTAGGATGCTAGTAAAAACAGTCAATGTATCCGAAGACAGACCAACAGATAGGATTCAGTCTGAAAAAGAGAAAAATGTACAGAGCCTCAGACTCAAGCATAAAACATATGTGTAATGGGAATCTCAGAAAGAGAGAGAAAGATTCAGAAAACAGCATTTTGGGAAACTTCCCAAATTTGATGAAGAGCTTTACACATCCAGGAGCTCAGTGAATCTTGGTAAGATAATACAAAGAGACCTGTGCCTAGATGCAGCATAGACAATCTGTTGAAAGACAACAAGGAAACCGTGAGAACAGCAAGACAAAGAATTCAGTTACCATCAGTGGCTGCCTTCTCCTCAGAAACTCTGGAGGCAGTGGGGTGACATGCCTGAAGGGCTGGAAGAAGAAAAGCTGCCTGTGAACAATTCTACATTTGGCAAAGCTATCATTCAGAAATGAGGGTGAAATAAATATGTTCCTATGCAGAGACTGAGAGAAATTTGTAGCAAGCAGACTGGCCTTAAAAGAAATAAGAGAAGCTCTTAAGGTTGTCAGGAAGTGACACCAGATGGTAAATCAGATCCACAGGATAAGATGAAGACACTGGAAATCTAAATATGAAGGTTAATATAAAAACTTTAAATACATTTTTCCCATTTCTTGACTTGTAAAGAAGGCATTAGATGAGATCTAAAAACAAGCTTAGTATCTGTAACATTTCACCCCCCAACCCTAGCTCCATCACGTTATAATTCATCTTCAGTTCAGTTCAGTCAGTCATGTCTGACTCTGTGACCACATGGACTGCAGCACAGCAGGCCTCCCTGTCCATCACCAACTCCCGGAGTTTACTCAAACTCATGTCCATCGAGTCAGTGATGCCATCAAACCATCTCATCCCTCTGCTGTTCCCCTTCTCCTCCTGCCCCCAATCCCTCCCAGCATCAGGGTCTTTTCCAATGAGTCAACTCTTCGCATGAGGTGGCCAAAGTATTGGAGTTTCAGCCTCAGCATCAGTCCTTCCAATGAATACCCAGGACTGGTCTCCTTTAGGATGGACTGGTTGGATCTCCTTGCAGTCCAAGGGACTTGCAAGAGTCTTCTCCAACACCACAGTTCAAAAGCATCAATTCTTTGGCTCTCAGCTTTCTTCACAGTCCAACTCTCACATCCATACATGACCACTGGAAAAACCATAGCCTTGACTAGACAGACCTTTGTTGGCAAAGTAATGTCTCTGCTTTTGAATATGCTATCTAGGTTGGACATAACTTTCCTTCCAAGGAATAAGCATCTTTTAATTTCATGGCTGCAGTCACCATCTTCGGTGACTTTGGAGCCCCCCAAAATAAAGTCTGACACCGTTTCCCCATCTATTTCCCATGAGGTGATGGGACCAGATGCCATGATCTTAGTTTTCTGAATGTTGAGCTTTAAGCCAACTTTTTCACTCTCCTCTTTCACTTTCATCAAGACGCTTTTGAGTTCCTCTTCACTTTCTGCCGTAAGGGTGGTGTCATCTGCATATCTGAGGTTATTGATATTTTTACTGGCATTCTTGGTTCCAGCTGTACACAGATTGTTCCAAGCTGTTTGCCTTTTGGTCCTTACCATCTCAACTTTGCTGACAAAGGTCCATCTGGTCAAAGCTATGGTTTTTCCCGTGGTCATGTATGGGTGTAAGAGTTGGACTATAAAGAAAGCTGACCACCCAAGAATTGATGCTTTTGAACTGTGGTGTTGGAGAAGACTCTTGAGGGTCCTTTGGACTGCAAGGAGATCCAACCAGTCCATCCTAAAGGAAGTCAGTCCTGAATATGCATTGGAAAGACTGATGCTGAAGCTGAAACTCCATTTCTTTGGCCACCTGATGTGAAGAACTGACTCATTGGAAAAAGACCCTGATCCTGGGAAAGATTGAAGGCAGGAAGAGAAGGGGACAACAGAGGATAAGATGGTTGGATGGCATCACTGACTCGATGGATATGAGTTTGAGCAAGCTCTAGGAGTTGGTGTGGACAGGGAAGCCTGGCGTGCTGTAGTCCATGGAGTCACAAAGAGTCGGACAACGACTGAGCAACTGAACTGGACTGATCTCAAAATTTTTGGTTTCAGGACCACTTTCCTCTCTTAACAAAATTGGTAAAGAGGCTAAAGAGATTTTTTTTAAACTATGGGTTTTATCTCTTGATTTTTTTTTTTTTTTTGTATTACAAAGTAGAAAAATTCAAATACTATTCATTTAACAATAACAGTAATAACCAATTGTGTGTTAACATAATTTTTTTTGGGGGGCTTCCCTCATAGCTCAGTTGGTAAAGAATCTGCCTGCAATGCAGGAGATCCCAGTTCGATTCCTGGGTCAGGAAGATCCTTTGGGGAAGGGATAGGCTACCCACTCCAGTGCTCTTGGGCTTCCTGTGTGGCTCAGCTGGTAAAGAATAGGCCTGCAGTGTGGGAGACCTGTGTTCGATCCCTGGGTTGGGAAGATCCCCTGGAGGAGGTAAAGGCTACCCATTCCAGTATTCTGGCCTGGAGAATTCCATGGACTATAGTCCATAGAGTCGCAAAGAGTCGGAGACGACTGAGTGACTGAAATGAACTGGTCTCAAAATTTTTGGCTTTAGGACCATGCTAACAAAATTGGTGAAGATGCTAAAGAGCTTTTTTTAAATATGGATTTTTATCTATTGATATTTTTTGCATTACAAAGTAGAAAAATTCAAATACTATTCATTTAAAAAATAACTATACCAATTGTGTGTTAACAAAATGTTTTTTAATGAAAAAAAATTCTGTATCTTCCAAAGCACAAAAATTAATGAGTATCATTGACTTACACTTTTCAGATTTCATTAGTTTTTGCTTAATGGAAGACAGTCTGCTTGGAACTTGTTTCAGTGTGTTGCTTTGGCTGAAGTATATGAAGAAAATCCAGCCCCGCTAGTTGGAAAAGAGATGTATTATAGTTGCCTGTCCTTATAATGGTGGATATTTTTCTTTGATGTGATGCCAGAACTCAAGAAGTGGTAGTTTCTGAGAAGTTAGTTGCAATGTAGAATGTAAAACATATTGGTGAATTTTTTGATTCATTGTTAAACTTCAAAGCTCATTGCTCCTGTTTAAAGGATAATGGAATAAAAAGTTTGCTGTCTGAAGTAATATATTTAGGGGGGAAAAAAAAACAACTATTAGGGTAATCAAGTGTTGTGTAAGAGTATCTTTTGAAAGGCTTTTCATTAACTAGCTTTTGAGATTTCTACATTTAATGGCTTCAGTAAGTTGGGACTTAGTTTAAACTCCTGGAAGCTGGAATCACAGATTTTTCTGTATTATTACTAGGTACTTAATTTATAGCTTAGTCACAGCATCATCCATGTGGTGCTAGTGGTAAAGAACCCTCTTGCCAGGGCATGAGACGTAAGAGACTTGGGTTTGATCCCTGGGTCTGAAAGATCCCCTGGAGGAGGGCATGGCAACCCACTCCTGTATTCTTGCCTGGAGAATCCCATGGACAGAGGAGCCTGGCTGGCTACAGTCCGTGGGGTCGCAGAGAGTCGAACACAACTGAGCGACTCAGCACCCCCACACAGCATTCCCATAGCGTCCTCATCACCATCATTATTGTAAAAGTAATACTTTGTGGTGAAATTTAAAAATTCAGTAGGGTATTGAATGCAGTTAAGGAAACCTCTCCTTCCCAGTTCCCCAGAGATAAATAGTGTTTGTAGTTTCTTAAAGGTTTTTTTATTGCAACTTTGTTCACATATCTGAGTACATTTTATAGGTATATATATGGAAATCTTTTTTAAGCACATGAAATCATAATAAGCATTATTCTATAAATACATAAATCTTGAGTATCTTTGTATGAATATAGTCGGTATGTCATTCTCTTAGTGATTCCTTAGTGTCTGTGTTCAGTTCAGTTGCTCAGTTGTGTTCGACTCTTTGTGACCTCATGGACTGCAGCCTGCCAGGCTTCCCTGTCCACCACCAGCTCCGGAGCTTACTCAAACTCCTGTCCATCGAGCCAGTGATGCCGTCCAATCATCTCATCCTCATTGTCCCCTTCTCCTCGTGACTTCAGTCTTTCCCAGCATCAGGGTCTTTTCCAGTGAATCAGTTATTTGCATCAGGTGGCCAAAGTATTGGAGTTTCAGCTTCAGCATCAGTCCTTCCAGTGGATATTCAGGACTGATTTCCTTTAGGATTCAGTGGTTTGATTTCCTTGCAGTCCAAGGGACTCTCAAGAGTCTTCTCCAACACCATAGTTCAAAAACATCAGTTCTTCGGTGCTCAGCTTTATGGTCCAACTCTCACATCCATACATGACTACTGGAAAAACCGTAGCTTTGACTAGATGAACCTTTGTCAGCAAAGTGTTGTCTCTGCTTCTTAATAAGCTGTCTAGGTTGGTCATAACTTTTCTTCCAAGGAGCAAGCATCTTTTAATTTCATGGCTGCAGTTACCATCTGCAGTGATTTTGGAGCCCCCAAAAATAAAGTCTGTCACTGTTTCCATTGTTTCCCCATCTATTTGCCATGAAGTGATGGGTCTGGATGCCATGATCTTAGTGTTTTGGGTGTTGAGCCAACTTTTTCACTCTCCTCTTTCCCTTTCATCAAGATGCTCTTTAGTTCTTATTCACTGTCTGCCATAAGGGTGTTGTCATCTGCATATCTGAGGTTTGATTCTAGCTTGTGCTTCATCCAGCCCAGCATTTTACATGATGTATTCTGCATTTAAGTTAAATAAACAGGGTGACAATATACGGCCTTGACATACTCCTTTCCCAACTTGGAACCAATCTGTTATTTAATGTCCAGTTCTAACTGTTGCTTCTTGACCTGCATACAAATTTCTCAGGAGGCAGGTCAGGTGGTCTGGTATTCCCATCTCTTGAAGAATTTTCCCCAGTTTCTTGTGGTCCACATTGTCAAAGGCTTGGCGTAGTCAATAGAGCAGATATTTTTCTTGAACCCTCTTGCTTTTTCTATGATCCAACAGATGTTGGCAATTTGATCACTGTTTTCTATGCATAGATATCTAGTATCTGTTACTAGATTGATTATTGGAAAAAAAAATTTACCACTTTAAAAATTTATTCCCACTTAAATATTGCTCCTGGTCCATTATTAATATTTTTATTGGTCAAATACAGTACAATCAGTTGCAAACTGAAATTGCAAATCTTACAAAAAGTATGCAGGTTTTCATGAAATTCATGTGTGTTACATTAAAGAATTCAAAACTATTGACAGTCAACTGAAGGTGAAAGATGATAACATACTATTATAGATGTTTTTAAGGAAACCCAATTACAGTGACTTTTGATGCAAATAATTAAAGAGAGAATCTTAGGAAAAATGGATGAAGCCATTGAGTAGTTTTGGAAAAGATGATCATCAGGATTTGAGGAAGAAAACATGATGGATAAGAAAGCTGTGGTACATATACACAATGGAGTATTACTCAGCCATTAAAACAGCTGCCCCTGCCTATGGTTTACCCAAGAGAATGGTTCTGTTACCCGTTATGAAATTCCCAACATATCCTGTTCCCCACTACTCATTCTTTTAGCAAATGACAGAAGCTAATTCCTATTCCAACAACAACCCAGTACATACAGAATGTTAGCGAAAAAGCCTTTTTATCCTGCTTTCTTTGAACACATACTTGATCAAAATTATTTGTAAAGAACATCTTTTCCTACTTTTTGATTTTAACAAATGCAAATTTAGTTCTCTAAAACTTGAAAACAAACAAAAAAGAAACTAGTTCTGTGAAACGGTACCTCATTTCCGGAAAATAACTTATACCAGCCCTTCTGTTCTAGGGAAATAAGTCTAGCAGTTCAAAGTTTAAGTTTTAAGAGGAATATCAGATTATGTAAAATTAAATTTGTGAAGGATGTATAGAGTCTCAAACACTGATCACAAATAAACTGCTTTGTTGTAACACACACACACACACACAAAAAAGAATACATTTGAATCAGTTCTAATGAGGTGGATGAAACTGGAGCCTATTATACAGAGTGAAGTAAGCCAGAAGGAAAAACACCAATACAGTATACTAACGCATATATATGGAATTTAGAAAGATGGTAACAATAACCCTGTGTACGAGACAGCAAAAGAGACAGTGATGTATAGAACAGTCTTATGGACTCTGAGGGAGAGGGAGAGGGTGGGAAGATTTGGGAGAATAGCATTGAAACGTGTAAAATATCATGTACGAAACGAGATGCCAGTCCAGGTTCGATGCACGATTCTGGATGCTTGGGGCTAGTGCACTGGGACGACCCAGAGGGATGGTATGGGGAGGGAGGAGGGAGGAGGGTTCAGGATGGGGAACACATGTATACCTGTGGTGGATTCATTTTGATATTTGGCAAAACTAATACAATTATGTAAAGTTTAAAAATAAAATTTAAAAAAAAAACAAAAAAAGAGGAAGAAAACATGAAGGATATATTACACATTTTTGTTGAAAAGGTTGCACTCAACAATAGTCAATACTTGATTCTTTTTTTATTCTTAGAATTTGTGCATAGTTAGAATTATAACCTAAATTTTGTTAGATATAGCCTAACTTGTTTTTATATTTTTTATTTGGGAAGTCAAAATCTTCATTTCAGTTCAGTTGCTCGGTCGTGTCTGACTCTTTGCGACCCCATGAATCGCAGCACGCCAGGCCTCCCTGTCCATCACCAATTCCTAGAGTTCATGTCCAGGAGTCAGTGAACTGTGTCAGTGACACAGACTCACGTCCATCGAGTCAGTGATGCCATCCAGCCATCTCATCCTCTGTCGTCCCCTTCTCCTCCTGCCCCCAATCCCTCCCAGCATCAGAGTCTTTTCCAATGAGTCAGCTCTTCGCATGAGGTGGCCAGAGTACTGGAGTTTCAGCTTTAGCATCATTCCTTCCAAAGAAATCCCAGGGCTGATCTCCTTCAGAATGGACTGGTTGGATCTCCTTGCAGTCCAAGGGACTCTCGGGAGTCTTCTCCAACACCACAGTTCAAAAGCATCAATTCTTCGGCGCTCAGCCTTCTTCACAGTCCAACTCTCACATCCATACATGACCACAGGAAAAACCATAGCCTTGACTAGACAGACCTTTGTTGGCAAAGTAATGTCTTTGCTTTTGGATATGCTGTCTAGGTTGGACATAACTTTCCTTCCAAGGAGTAAGCGTCTTTTAATTTCATGGCTGCAGTCACCATCTGCAGTGATTTTGGAGCCCAAAAAAATAAAGTCTGACACTGTTTCCACTGTTTCCCCATCTATTTCCCATGAAGTGATGGGACCGGATGCCATGATCTTTGTTTTCTGAATGTTGAGCTTTAAGCCAACTTTTTCACTCTCCACCTTCACTTTCATCAAGAGGCTTTTGAGTTCCTCTTCACTTTCTGCCATAAGGGTGGTGTCATCTGCATATCTGAGGTTATTGATATTTCTCCCGGCAGTCTTGATTCCAGCTTGTGCTTCTTCCAGTCCAGTGTTTCTCATGATGTACTCTGCATATAAGTTAAATAAGCAGGATGACAATATACAGCCTTGACGTACTCCTTTTCCTATTTGGAACCAGTCTGTTGTTCCATGTCCAATTCTAACTGTTGCTTCCTGACCTGCATACAGATTTCTCAAGAGGCAGGTCAGGTGGTCTGGTATTCCCATCTCTTTCAGAATTTCCCACAGTTTATTGTGATCCACACAGTCAAAGGCTTTGGCATAGTCAATAAAGCAGAAGTAGATGTTTTTCTGGAACTCTCTTGCTTTTTCGATGATCCAGTGGATGTTGGCAATTTGATCTCTGGTTCCTCTGCCTTTTCTAAAACTAGCTTGAACATCAGGAAGTTCACAATTCACATATTGCTGAAGCCTGGCTTGGAGAATTTTGAGCATTATTTTACTAGCATGTGAGATGAGTGCAATTGTGCGGTAGTTTGAGCATTCTTTGGCATTGCCTTTCTTTGGGATCGGAATGAAAACTGACCTTTTCCAGTCCTGTGACCACTGCTGAGTTTTCCAAATTTGCTGGCATATTGAGTGCAGCACTTTCACAGCATCATCTCTCAGGATTTGAAATAGCTCAACTGGAATTCCATCACCTCCACTAACTTTGTTCATAGTGATGCTTTCTAAGGCCCACTTGACTTCACATTCCAGGATGTCTGGCTCTAGGTCAGTGATCACACCATCGTGATTATCTGGGTCATGAAGATCTTTTTTGTACAGTTCTTCTGTGTATTCTTGCCACCTCTTCTTGACCTTCTGCTTCTGTTAGGTCCATACCATTTCTGTCCTTTATTGAGCCCATCTTAGAAAACAATTATCATTTTTTATATTTACAATGACATTTTGGTTCTTAGTTTCACTAAGTGGTCTTTTCCCAGTATCAGTCATCTCTGGAAAACTGGGAACTCATGAATTCATTGCATGAATATTCTTTAACTTGTATGTTCCTGTTGATTAAGATATTTAGGCTAGGAAATTTGCTGGGTCAGGAAGATCCTGGAGTGGAAAATGGCAACCTGCTCCAGTATTCTTGCTTGGGAAATCCCAGAGACTTCGGAGTCTGGCAAGCTACAGTCCGTAGGGGCCACAAAGAGTTGACACAACTGAGCATTTACGTATGTATGATTCTCTGCCAGGCCAGTGGCATCACTACCAGGGCCTGGGTTCAATCCCTGATTGGGGAACTAAGATCCTGCAAGCCACATGGTGTGGCCAAAAAAAAAAAAGATACTTAGGCTAATAGTACTTTTGTTTGTGTGTCTTTTTATAAACAGTGCTGCAGTGAATATCCTGTGCATGTGTTTTCACATTCCCACGTAAGTATATCCATGGTGTACATTTCTAGAAGGAGAAGAAGTAGGGTCAAAAGCTACATGCATTTACAATTCCTTTAGCTCCTAAAGGGTTGCATCAATTGACATTCTTACTGTAAAACTGTCTGTATACTTCACAGTGTGTTCCTTGTTCATATCTTTTCTTAAATTAACACAGTGAGAGTTTGTGCAGTGAGTTCAAATAGTGAGAGATGTGGTGTTACTGAAATCTGTTTAGTTCCTAAGATTTGGATGGCCAGAGTAGGGACAGTCTGTACAGTGAGGGGGCCATTTGAAAACTGATTGGGCGGGCGCTGGTTCCTGAGTTAGATGATGAGAGTTTGAATAACGCAGAATACCTGCTGTTTCTTTCTTCTGTCATCGCCACACCCTCACTGGCACTGAGGTGTTATCATCAATGTTTTTAGTCCTCAACAATGTGCTGGGTTAAAAAGGTATCTACTTAAGTATGTTTTGCTTCTCTAGTTGTAAGTGATACTATGCACATTTTTATTTTAATGGCATTTATATTTTTAAATAACATGTAAAATGTCTTGTTGTATCATAAAAGTAGTGTCCCAACATTAGGGAAATAATTCTTCTTATAATGTTACTAGTATTTAATCTCTTTTGACTTTTTATGGTAATTCTTTGTGTGTGGTAATTTAGTGAAGTCTATCATTTCACCCCTTTTAAGGCTTCTGTCATACTTAGAGTCTCATCTGCTATGCCTCAAGATAACAGAGCTTTCTTGTATTCTTCCAGTCTTTTACATTGATAATTCTATTTCCACAGTTTGTTTTTCATGTTTTGATCTCTGCTTCTTCTAAAATTTATTGTGGTGTAAGAAATCAGGCACAAATCTAGCTTTTTTCCTTTACTTACTATCCAGTTTCCCCTAAACCGTTTGTTAAATAGACAATTTTACCCCCATGTATTTGAAATGCCACCTTTATCATGAGTGAAATTCTGGTATTTCTTTGGTTTATTGCTGTACCCTATTCTCTTTGAGTGAGCAGTCTGTTGATGTGCCAGGATTAAACTGTTGTGTGTGTTATAGCTTAATAATACTTTAAAATATATGAGAGGACTCTTGTCCCCTCTTTTTTCCCCTACCTGGTTGGGCATGCATGTTTATTATTCTAGAAGTATTTATCATTAGTCAAAAACTCCCCTCTCAGACCCATAAAATATCCTATTGGTATGTTTTGCTGGGATTGTTCAAGTTTGTTGTGTGGGCAAACTGCCCTTCTTAGAATTCATCCAAACAACATGGTTAGAGCAGTGCCTAACAGTAAGAAGTCAGAAGAGACAAGCTGCTGGGTCTTCTTTTTGCACCAACTCAGGAGGCTGACCTTTGTGGATTTCTTTGGCCGGCTGTCTCTTGCCCCTGGCTTCTTGCTGGACGTGGGAGGGTTGGCAGCAGATGGGCGGTGGAGGAAGGAGAGGTTCAGGGTGTATTTCCCAGCCTCTCACCCTCTTAGCACTGTTTGTCTCCTGAAGGTTCACCTTCTACCTGGTATTTCCTCACCTATGGTGAGAGTCCTCACTAGGATCTAGAAGTAACAGCTTCCTGCTACTGCTGGCTTCTGAGAGCTTCACCACACCCAGACCTTAGTAAATATTTCTTTCCTGAATTTCTTCTCAGTTACTCCTTGAATTGTATCATCAGTTTCCTGCCTGGAGCCTGACTGATGAAACTGCCCTCATTCCAATACTGAGCTTCGTTCCAGTACTGAGTCTTTCTATTCCAGTCTTTTCTGAGATGCCTAAATAGAGATGAAAATTTTCTTTGTAGAGTCCTTTATCATTTTTGTTGTTTATACCCAGGTTTACTTCAGTTGCAGTTGTCATTGGAATCTTTTCTCTCGTTATGTTTTCTGTTCGTAAGTTGTTCAGTCGCTTAGTTGTGTCCGACTCTTTGTGACCCCATGGACTGCAGCACGCCAGGCTTCCCGGTCCTTCACCGTCTCCCAGAGTTTGCGCAAACTCATGTCCATTGAGTTGGTGATGTCATCCAACCATCTTATCCTCTGTCACCTGCTTCTCCTCCTGCCCTCAATCTTTCCCAGCATCAGGGACTTTTCCAGTGAGTCGGCTCTTCACATCAGGTGGCCAAAGTATTGGAGCTTCAGCACCAGTCCATCCAGTGAGCATTCAGAGTTGATTTCCTTTGGGATTGACTGGTTTGATCTTGCTGTCTGAGTAGACAAACTATTGATTTTTGTATTAATTTTGTCATCAGCTGCATACTGAATTTTCTTTCTTTTTCTAATGGTTTTTCAGTACCTTGTTTATTTCCTAATCATCTGCAAGTAATGCAGTGTTTGCAAATAATGATAATTTTGCCCTTTTACCTTTACTTCATTGGGAGTATTTATTTGGGAATGGTTGTTTCTTTTATTTGTAAGCATTTTGGGGCATCTATTTGAGATGCTTACGGTTTTTCACCTTTGAACCACTGATTTGGTAAATTATCCTAGTAAGTGTTCTGAAATTAGCTGTTACATTCCTAGAATGATTCTTACTTGGTTAAGGTATATTATTCCTCTAATGGTCCTACTTGCTGGTATTTTGTTTAGGACTTTTGCAGCGCTGTACAGGACATGATCTATAGCTTTCTCTCCCATCCAATATTGTGTTGTGGTAACAGTACCCTCCAGGCAAGAACACTGGAGTGGGTTGCCATTTCCTTCGGGATCCCAGGGACGGGGGAGCCTGGTGGGCTGCCGTCTATGGGGTCGCACAGAGTCGGACACGACTGAAGCGACTTAGCAGCAGCAGCAACAGTACCTTATTGATAGCATTCTTATATTTTTTGAGGCAAGTAAAACACAGCAAGGCAGCAAAGAAAAGAGATTTTTTAATACAAAGCTTTTTAAAGCAGTGAGGCAGTTAGCTTGTTACCAGGGAAACTAGCATCATACATTGTTAGTTGTAACTGCTGTCTTTTGTATCAGAGTGGGACATAATGCAGTTGTTACAAGACTTAAAACGTGTCTGTAATGAAGTGGTGACATACAATACCATCTTTCTCCTTTGTCTCAACCTGTGAAGAGAGATGGGAAGGTATTAGCCCCACTTGACAAATGCAAAGGTTTAGGTTCAGAGAGTTTTGCTGGTTGCCAGAGATCCTAGGGACAATAAGGTTGACCTCTAGCAACCAAATCTTTTGACACTCGACCTGTGCTTTTTACTTCATTATCTTTAAGAATAGAATTAATGCAATTTCATGGATTGTATCACATGCATATTTCAAAATAGAGATTTTGATTCAGATTTTATTTTCAAAGGATTATGTGAATTCAGCCACTCTTCTTATAATGCATATTATAATTCAGTTTCTGCCTACAACATCTTCTTGAGGTAGTGTCAGAGAACAGGGTTATGACTTTGTGCTATAGATAGTAGCACAGAATCACCCAGTTTAAAAACTGGAACTCTCTTCCTGCCTGCAGAGGATTATATAGGCTCTACCTGGATACAAATGAAATAAAAAAATAGTGTCTTCTCGTGTTCATGAACAAAAAACACCAAATTTCTTCCTTTTAAAAGGATGAGTTGTATTTTTCGTCATTACTAAGGTAATACATGTTCGTGATGGAAATTTTAGGGGAAAAATAATCAGGCAAAAATAAAAGAATGATCTGTAATTCTACCACCCAGAGATGACAGCATGAACATATTGGTATCGAGCTTTCCTGATAGCTCAGTTGGTAAAGAATATACCTGCAATGCAGGAGATCCTGGTCTGATTCCTGGGTTGGAAAGATTTGCTGGAGAAGGGATAGGCTACCCACTCCAGTATTCTTGGGCTTCCCTTGTGGCTCACCTGGTAAAGAATCTGTCTGCAATGCGAGAGACCTGGGTTCAGTCCCTGGGTTGGGAAGATCCCCTGGAGAAGGGAAAGGCTGTCCACTCCAGTATTCTGGCCTGGAGAATTCCATGGACTGTAGTCCATGGGATTGCAAAGGATCAGATACAATTGAGGGACTTTGCTTCACTCAACAATCCTATTATCTATCCAAATATATTCTTTCTTTCTGGCTTTTACTGTACATAATGTTTTATAATCTTTTAAAATTTATATTATCAATAATTTTTCATTTGGAATATTTTATGGTAATATTTCAGATACTTGAGATTTTTTTCTGAATAGTCTTATTAGAAACTCAAATATGTACAGTATTCTGTTGGTAAACTTGGTAAATACTCATTTATAGCTTTATTATGGGAATAAAAAGGTTGATTTGATGAACAGAAAAATCTTAAATCGAGTTGTATCCAGAGGTGTGTTGGGAAGGGCTTAAAATGACGAGATCCCTGAGGAAAAAAGTAACCCTGAGTTGTGTCGTTTGCCAGTTTCTGCCAGTGTACTTACCCTTACCATGGCTGATACGATGCTGTCGACATAAGGCCAGTGAACGAATTGTTGGGACAAGTGCACAATTTGGTGCCTGGAGCTGATGCGCACAGGCTCCCTCTCACCACTCATTATACAGCTAGTTCTTAGTTGCAGGTAGCCGAAAACTAATTTCCAGTTTCTGCAAACAAAAGCCTCAGCAGGAAGACTCAAGAGTGGCTCCAGGTTTAGTTGATGGACCAGCTCGGTATCGCCATTACTGACCCAGGTGCTTTTTCTGTGTTTCTGTTTTACTGTCTTTGGTATGATGCTGTATCCCTGCTGCGGCTGTACAGTTCTCTGTATCCAGACAGGACAACTTTCAGAGGAAGAAAGGGGCTGTCTTCCGTTTTGTATCATGTTAAGTGCAAAGAAGCCCATCGCGTGAAGCCTCCCACTGCAAACTTTGCATCACACCTGACAACTTCACATGGCCATTTCTGACTTGGTCCCTGGCAAGAGAGATGGGCCCATCCTGATTTGGTGTGGACCAGTCAGAGCCCACTCTCCAGGTCTGAGGCTGCCCACACTCCTCTGATGCTCATGGCTGTCTACACAGGTGAACAAAATGTTGCTTTAGGAAGGAAAGGAGGAGGGGTGGCTGTTGAATATACAGCCAACAGTGTTGTCTACACAGGGTTGTGGATGACACTTCCAATCATATTATCAGCTTCAGTATATATTTTTCTATTTTATTTTGATTGTGTAGTAAAAGTTTTCATTCATCAAGAAAAATTGTGAATATTAATAGTATTCTTCTTGGTTCATTCTATGAGGCCAATATTACCCTGATACCAGAACCCCACAAAGACAGTTGATCCTAATAACTTACAATCAGAGACCTAATCTAGAAACTGAAACTTTCCAAATTAAAAGAAAACATAGGGTGAATCTTTATGACCTTGGATTCGAAGAGGATTCTTTGGTGTGAAAAACATGAGCAAGAAAAGAAAAAAATAGATAGCTTGGATTTCATCAAAGTTGAGAACTTTTGTACTTCAAGTACACTCTCAGGAAAGTGAAGACTACCCACATAATGGAAGAAAATAATTGCAAATCACATACCTAATAAGGAAGTCATATCGAGGATGTAAAAGAACCTCATATAACTCAATAATAAAAAGAAAGCCCAATTAAAAAATGGATCAAAGGTCTGAATAGTCATTTCTCCCAAGAAGATTTACAAATGGCCAATAAGGATATGGAAGATAGTCCAACATCTTTTCCACCAGGGAATAGAAGTCAAGACCACAATGGGACATGACTTAAAAAGTCAAGATGGTAAGTCTTAGCAAGGATGTGGAGAAATCAGAATCCTCATACAGTACTGGTGGGAATGTGAAATGGTGCAGTCACTTGGAAAGCAGTTTGGCAGTTCCTCAAACCCTAAGTGTAGAGTTATGCTACAACCTGGCAGTTTCACTTCTAGGTATATACCTAAGAGAAGGGAAAACAGGGCCACACAAAAATCTGTACATGAATGTTTATAACAGCATTATTAAATTGATAGCCATAATAGCCCAAATGTTCATTAGCTGATAGACTGAAGTGTTATATCCAGTCGTGTCCGACTCTTTGTGACCCCATGGACTGCAGCATGCCAGGCTGTTCATCACCAACTTCCGGAGCTTACTCAAACTCATATCCATTGAGTTGGTGATGCCATCCAACCATCTCATCCCTCTGCCATTCCCTTCTCCTCCCACCTTCAATCTTTTCCAGCATCAGGGTCTATTCCATGAGTCAGTTCTTTGCATCAGGTGGCCAAAGTATTGGAGTTTCAGCTTCAGCGTCAGTCCTTCCAATGAATATTCAGGACTGAGTTCCATAATGGACAAATATTATTCAATAATAAAAAAGATAAATTTGTGCTCTGTGGTGCATCTTGGGTGAATCTTGAAAACATGCTGAGACAGAAAATAAGCCAGACTCATTGGGCATGATTCCATTTATATAAACTATTCAGGAAATGTATTTCAATCAGGATAAAAAGATAGGTGGTTGCAGTGGGCTTGGGGAGGGAGAATGGGGAGTAACTTCTTACAGATCTGGGAATTCCTTTGGGGTGATGAAAATACTATTAACACTGGTGATGGGTGCATGAATTTGTCACTATACTATTGTAAAAGCCATTGCATTGTTTATTCAAATGGGGGAATTACATGATTTGTGAGCTGTAGCTCAAGAAAGCTGTTAAAAAAAATGTTAACTGTTTTATTTAAAGCTTCCCTTGCAGTTTCAGAATATTTTAAAATTAATAATCTGGAATTTTGAAGGAAAAATATTCGGAAATGTTTGCTTCAGTGTAGATGTCAGTCATGATATCTAAAGTCCCGTCCATCTTGTTGGTCATAAAGTCAGTAAAGTATGCCGCAGTCACACCAAGCATTAAAAATTACAATACACAACCCCAGTGTGTTCTTGCATGCTCATCTATTAGTATAAACCTGCTTCATTTTAATGACAGTATATGCTGAGCAGATGCATCTGAACTTTGCCTTGCATTTGTTTTTAGAGCTTAGTTGCTTTTGTAGATCTAGCACAGTTTTACATGAGGAACCACACACGGGAGCAAATGAGAAAAAAAAGGTTAACTCAGACTTTGTTAATCAATAGTACATACATGAAACAGTCAGATACATAGAGATGCCAGAGGTGGGAGTACTCAAAGAGTTAAAAATATTGAATGTTTGAATATGGGTATTTTTTGAGAAATGACTCACATACCATGAAATTCACTCTTCTGAAATATGCAGCATGTTTTTTCATATATCCACAAAGTTGTGGAATATTGCACACCTCCACTACTAATTTCTGAACACTTTTTATCACCTAAAAAAGAAACCAGAGTCACTTCTTACTCCCCTCCCCAGCCCCTGCAACTAGTCATCTACTTTCTGTCTGTGTGTATTTACATATGGAATATATGCATTGTTTTTACTGCAGATTTCAAGTAGTTAAAAGTATCCAGGAATTAATTCTTTTTGAAAATAGAACACTTACATTGTATACCACTCACTGTAAATGACTGTGGCTATTCCATATTTCACTTTAATAGTTAACCAATCAGTCCATTATGGTAGCTTCCTTAAAGATTATTTCCTAGAAGTGGTATGACTCGTTAAAATGTTAGGTGTGGTTTAAAGCCTTCTAATAAACATTGCCAAACTACCCTCCAGAAAGTGTGTATTAATTTACACTCATAAAGTAATGTAAGAATCACGTAAGTTGTGAAGTATACTAATGCCTTTCAATTAACCGTTTATTTGTCAAATTTTGAAAATTGTTTTCTGCTCAACACTTTAGAAACTTTTCAGTGAACAGGAGTCATAATTTTGTATATCAGTTGTACTTGAAACATTGTCTTAAATTAGCAGTGCAACTATATAGTACAATCTACTATTCCAAGTTCAAAACAAGAAATTCTCTAAATACATCTTATTAATCAGTTGCAGATTGCCTGAACTTTATACAACTGGCTCTTAATTGTTCATACAATAAATCTTTAAGCTGTATTAGCTATTGCAGTTCTTTTTAAATTTTTTTAAGCTTCCTCATTAAATCTTGAAATTTGGCTGACAAAAATTTCTGACTTTTACTTTTCTCTTTACACAACCACACACTGGAGGTGTTAAAACTGACGTGACTTTCCCGAGTGGGAGGGAGTGTATTCTAGATGAAGGAAGTGAGCTGGTACAGGTGTGGCCGTGGCCATGTCCAGGCTCTGATCAGGAAAATGTGAGCAGATTATTTGGAGCAAGTATAGGGTGAAAATGAGATAATGAGGTTAAATTTGTGCCATAAAAGACAAATATTAACTGGTTTTCTATGTCTTCTTGGTAATAAAAAATATCCTCCTATAGGGTAGGGAAGGATGATAAGGTACTATATATGCAGCTTGGTGAGAGGGTTAAATACTTGGTGTTCGTTGGAGTGTCCCCCTTTTAACCTTGATCCTGTGTGTTTTTCTTATCAGTTTTTCTCATATCACCTTTACCTCCTCAGTTTTATCAGGTTTTTTTTTTTTTTTTTTTTAAAGTGCTGTGGTATATTGAATGGGACATACCTCTTTTAGAAGTGGGTGTCTTTGGGGTAGGGGGAGGGGAGGGGCATGCGTACACACACACCTGACCTCATGGTCCTCTGACAGATAGTTCCCAAATGATTGTGGCAGATCCCAGGAGAAGGTGGGGTTTTGGCAAGGGGTTCTTGAACCCACATGTGTTTGAAATAGTAAATTTAAAAGCTCATATATTTGCTGTTTTTGTTTACTCTGTAAGTCGTGTCTGACTCTGTTCATGGGATTTCCCAAGCAAGAATACTGGAGAGGGATATGGGCTTCCCCAGTGGCTCAGTGGTAAAGAATCCACCTGCAGGAGACACGTGTTCCATCTCTGGATCAGGAAGATCCCCTGAAGGAGGAAATGGCAACCCACTCCACAGAGGAGTGGGCTATACAGTCCATGGGGTCACAAAAGCGTCACGACGTAGCTATAAATTGTTTTGCCAATACAAGTAGATACACCTGTGATTAAATTCATTTAAACAGCTGCAGTGAACATTGGGGTGCATATGTCTTTTTGGATTATTGTTTTCTTCAGGTATATGCCCAGGTCGGGATTGCTGGATCTATGTATGGGGGCCCTATTTTTAGTTTTTTCTATGTCCTCCATACTGTTCTTCTTAGTGGCTGTACCATTTTACATGCCCACCAACAGGTAGGAGTTCCTTTTCCCTGCACCCTCTCCAGCATTTATTGTTTGCAGATTCTTTGATGATAGCCATTCTCACTGGTGTGAGGTGATACCTTACTGTAGCTTTGATTTGCATTCTGTAATAGTTAGTGTGATGTTGAGTATCTTTCCATGTGCCTTTTAGCCACAGTTAGAAGGAAAGAAATGATAAAGGATTTTCCTGGCAGTCTAGAAGCTAACAGTCTGTGTTTCCTATGCAGAGGGTGTGAGTTTGATCCCTGGTCAGGAATCTGATGTCCTATATGCTGCATGGCATGGCTTTAAAAAAGAGAGAGACAAAATAATAGCAAAGATAATGAAACTAAAAGCTGGTTCTTTGAGAAGACAAACTGATAAACCCTTAGCCAAACTCATCAAGAAAAAACAGGACAGGACTCCAATCAGTAAAATTATAAATGAAAAAAGAGAAATTACAGTGGACAACACAGAAATACAAAGGATCGTAAGAGATGACTACAAGTAACTCTATGACAATAAAATAGGACAGTCTAGGAGAAATGGGCAAATTCTTAGGTACAGCCTTCCAAGACTGAACCAGGAACAGATAGAAGATATAAATAGACCAATCACAAGTAGTGAGATTGAAATCATGATTAAAAATCTTCCAACAAACAAAAGTCCAGGATCAGATGGCTTCACAGGCGAATTCTGTCAAGCCTTTAGAGAAGAGTTAATGCCTACCTTTTTTTTTTTTTTTTAATATAACATTTATTGCTTGTAGATGGTTTGATACAGAACAGCGTTTCTTCTCATTTTGAATCTGAAAGTACTATACGACTGAATACAAAGAGGGACGAGAAGTACCAAAACCAAACTTGTGATTCTCTGTCCATGTGGCATAAACCAGTTTTGTACACAACATGTAGCAGCAGTTTTTTAAGTTCCCTTTAGAAAAATATGAATTCTACACATTTATTATTGTTTCCTGTTTAATGCATGGGCTGAAATCACCAGGATCAACTTCCTCCTGGAGGAAAGAGAGGAACAGAGCGTGGAAAGAACGGTGAGACTTTCTGAAACAAACGGGCATCCGACTGCCACACAGCTTCCCCTAATGCCTACCTTTCTGAAACTCATCCCAGAAGTTGCAGAGGAAAGAATATACCCACGCCATTCTGTGGGGCCACCATTACCGTGATAACCAAAGCCAGACAAAGATACCACAAAAAAAGAAAATTGCAGACTACATCAGTAAACATAGACACAAAAATCCTCAAAGTATTAATACTGGCAAACCAAATCCAGCGACACATTAAAAGGATCACATACTGTGATCAAATAGGATTTATCCCAGGGATGCAAGGATTTTTCAGTATCCTCAAATCAATCAATGTGACACAGCACGTCACCAAATGGAAGAATGGAAACAGAGGTTTTTAGAATGTGACTTGTAGCAAAACTGGACACTAAGGTTTGAACCTGTGATCACATGATCCAAAGTCTCTGCTCTCCTGGTCCAGCTTTAAGAAGATACATGTTGGCACAAATTTCAAACTTAAGAGAATCCAAACTTTGAGGGAAATTAGATGAAAAATTTTTTTTGCCTATGTGTTTTTGAAATTGTGCTAAAATACACCTAAGATAAAACTTATTATTTTAACCACTTTTAGATGTACCATTCAGTGATGTTGAGTATATTCACGAGTGTGGGGCAAACATCACCTCTCTCCCCATCTGCCCAGCTTTCTCATTGGCCACACAGAGCTGGGTACCCATTAAACACTGATTGCTGGTCCCCTCTTTCCCAGCCGCTAGGAACCTCTATTCTACTTTTTGTCTCTATGGATAAAAGTCCTTTTTAGTGAGACAGTTTTTTTGATGTTAGATAGTATAAATTAAGTTTTCTGTTTCTTTTTAGATTGTTGATAATGAATGCATTTCTTCAAGAAGTATGACATACTTTGCCATAAATTGAGTTAATTTTGCCATTTTAATTCTTTGTCTATTGTTTTTAGCCAAAGCATTGTAATTACATGTGCTAAGTACAGAAGCCTTGGTGTTCTTTTCATTTTATTAAATGTAAATAAATGGTAAGAGAAAATAGTTCTTTTTTCTGAACCTTATTACGAAATTGCTTTTTTAAAATACATTGTCACAGTTCCTACTACTTAAGGTAGCATCAGTTAGTCTTAACTGCCTTTGCAATTAAGTTCATCAAAATGGTAGCAAATGCAAAAGATGACAGTCTTTTCACTAGCCTGTGTATGTCTGTATTGTTCTCCAAGCTGATGCTGGTCAAATCACACCATGATTTGATGTGGTTTGACTCAGGCTGGGTTTTTTTGTTTTTTATTTTTAATTAATTAATTTTTTTTTATTGAAGGATAGTTGCTTTACAGAATTTTGTTGTGTTCTGTCAAACCTCAACCTGAATGAGCCGTAGGTATACATACGATGTATTTACTCCTGCTCATTGTATTCCTTAGTAGTGGTTACTCAGAGGTGCTGTCTCTACTTGGGCAGACCATGGGCTTCAACGCTTTTTGTGGTGGTTGTTCCATGTTCACAACTCAGGAGGTTGTGAGAAACCCAGAGTTCAGGCTCACCCACTTGACTTTGGCCTGGATGCTAGAGCCAGCTTCAGTACTCAGTACTCTGCCTCTCTTTGTGCCTTCCTGCCTTTACTTAGTTTTTGCCCAGATATTCTTTATTACCAGCTCATGAATTTATTTCTGTAGATATTTTCTAGCATTTTCCATCGTGTCCAGTGATAGGATCCACTCTCTAAAGCAGTCCATTGTTGAAGGTGGAAGTGGTCTCAGAGGCTTAAACCGATTCATTACTGCCACTGAGTAAATAATAATAGAAATTGGAACACAAGTTTTGTCTTAATTCACTTTTATTTATTCTTGGCTCCTTGTTCCAAATCAGTGTGTTACAGGACTGGATGGAAGAATTTTTAATATTATCTACTGTATCTTGCTTTCATTTTATAAAGGAACTAAGAGAGCCTGGATTGGAGGAAGGGTCTGAACCAGAAGTTCCTTCGCTAGCCTAGGAAGAAGCTATAAGCCCTGCCAGGGATGCAGTTAGAAATTTGTTGAGTGATGGCCTTCTTGTCATTTGCTTTTCGTATTACACTTAAAGATGTTTATTACTGGCTTCAATATGACATAGGTTTAAGAGGGAATGTGATTTGTATTCATGTGTGAAAGGAAAAAAAAAAAACACAACTACATGGGTGTTGCTGGTTATTTTGAATAGTTAACTATTTGCGAGTTTTGCCCTCCCAGGCCTTTCCTGTTTGTAAGTCTAAAGATTTTGGTGTTAACTGTCTTATCTTTTCTCCTTGAGTAATCTGGTGATTCACTGTGGCTCAGATGGTAAAGAATCCGCCTGCAATGTGGGAGACTTGGGTTGGGAAGATCCCTGGAGAAGGGAACGGCTACCCACTCCAGTTTTCTGGCCTGGAGAATTCCAAGGACCCTGTAGTCCATGGGGTTGCAAAGAGTCAGACACGACTGAGTGACTTTGACTTTCAATCTTACCACATGGTCTTCTTTTGGGGGGAAGCAATCATACCTATTATTATTTTTCTAACTTTTTCTTTTCCGTTGGAGTATAGCCAGTTAACAAGTTGTGATAGTTTCAGGTGAACAGCAAAGGGATTCAGCCATACATATACATGTATCCATTCTGGGGAAACAGTGGAAACAGTGTCAGACTTTAATTTTGGGGGCTCCAAAATCACTGCAGATGGTGACTGCAGCCATGAAATTAAAAGACGCTTACTCTTTTTTTTTTTTTTTTTACGCTTACTCCTTGGAAGAAAAGTTATGACCAACCTAGATAGCATATTGAAAAGCAGAGACATTACTTTGCCAACAAAGATCCGTCTGGTCAAGGCTATGGTTTTTCCAGTGGTCATGTATGGATGTGAGAGTTGGACTGTGAAGAAGGCTGAGCGCTGAAGAATTGATGCTTTTGAACTGTGGTGTTGGAGAAGACTCTTGAGAGTCCCTTGGACTGCAAGGAGATCCAACCAGTCCATTCTGAAGGAGATCAGCCCTGGGATTTCTTTGGAAGGAATGATGCTAAGGCTGAAACTCCAGTACTTTGGCCACCTCATGCAAAAGAGTTGACTCATTGGAAAAGACTGATGCTGGGAGGATTGGGGGCAGGAGGAGAAGGGGACGACAGAGGATGAGATGGCTGGATGGCATCACTGACTTGATGGACGTGTGTCTGAGTGAACTCCGGGAGTTGGTGATGGACAGGGAGGCCTGGCGTGCTGTGATTCATGGGGTCGCAAAGAATTGGACACGACTGAGCAACTGAACTGAACTGAACTGATTTCTCCTCTCCCATCCAGGCTGCCACAAAACATCGAGCAGTGTTCCATGTGCTATGTCGTAGGTCCTTGTTGTTTATCCATTTTAAATAATAGCGGTGTGTACATGTCCGTCCCCAGCTCCCTGACTGTTCCTTCCCGTCATCCTTACTCCTGGCAGCCATAAATTTGTTCTCTGACTCACCACATGGTCTTGAGTGATTACTCCCAGATCCCTTCTCTAGCTCAAGCCAAGCCAGACTCCTAGATGGACACCTCCACTCAGTTGTCCCTGGGGCACCGAGCCTTCTCCTGAAACACAGCAAATTGGTCCCCTGAATCATGTCACCTTTCTCCGTTCCTATGGATCATCCCTAATCTTGGCCATCGTCTTATTCTGGATTAAGGCAGCGGCCTTCTTGCAGAGCTCCTGAAGACTGGTCTTCCACTGTATTAATGCCAGTGTTCCATCCCCTGGCACCCAAGTTTTTTTTTTTTTTCCCAAAATATATTTTATGCATCACTCTCCTAAAGCACACACATACTCTTAATAGTGCTTCCCGGGTAGTGCTAGTGCAGGAGACAAAAGATCCGTGGGTTCGATCTCTGGATTGGGAAGATCCCCATTTTTTCTAGGCAAAAATGCTAGAGTGGGTTGCCATTTCCTACTCCAGGGGGTTCTTCCTGACCCAGGGATTGAACCCGAGTCTCCTGCATCGACAGGTGGATTCTTTACCACTGAGCCACCAGGGAGGCCCATTACACACTTACTAGACCACAGGAAATAAACATAACTTTTTTATATACTGGGAAACAGAAGACTTTGGGTTGACTTGGTTTATTGTGGCATTTGCTTTATTGCAGTGATCTATAACTGAACATTTACTGTCTCCTTGGGATGCTTATATTATGAATAAAGCTATGAATATTCATGTTCAGATCATTTTGGGGGCATATGGTTCATTTACAGAGAGTTCTGATTGCTTCACATCTGAACACTAGATATTGTCAACCTTTTTAATTTTAGCCATTTTTTTGGGTGTTTAATGGTATCTTATGATTTTGGTTTTCATTTCTCCAGTGATTAAACATGTTGAGCATCTTTTCATGTGTGTATCAGCTATTTATATATCTTCCCATTGTGAAGATGTATATCTTCCCATTATATATATCTTCCCATTGTGAACTTGTCTGTTCAAGTCATTAGCCTGTGTTTTAAATTGAATTAGTTTTCATTAAGATGAGTTTTTAGTGTAATATAATCTGGATCAAATCCTTGGTCAGATTTTTTATTACAAATATTTGAGTGGTTTGCTTTTTCATATCTTAACACTACCTTTGAAGGGAAGTTTTTAATTGTAATTAAGCATAACTAAAATTTTTATAACTAGTATTTTTATATCTGGAAATCTTTAGTTAACCCCAAATCTTGAATATATTCTCATACTTTTTCTTAGAAATTTTGTTTTAGTCTTTATGTTTAGACATAAAGATCTGCATTGATTTTTTTGTATAGCAAGAGATTGCATGTTGGGATTTTTTTCTTAAGTTTATATAGTTTTTCCAGTGCCAGCTGTTGAAAAGATAGGTACTTGCCCTTGAATTACTCTGGCACCTTTGCTGCTGCTGCTGCTGCTGCTAAGTCGCTTCAATCGTGTCCGACTCTGTGCGACCCCATAGACGGCAGCCCACCAGGCTCCCCCGTCCCTGGGATTCTCCAGGCAAGAACACTGGAGTGGGTTGCCATTTCCTTCTCCAATGCATGAAAGTGAAAAGTGAAAGTGAAGTCGCTCAGTCGTCTCCGACTCTTAGCAACCCCACGGACTGCAGCCCACCAGGCTCCTTCGTCCATGGGATTTTCCAGGCAAGAGTACTGGAGTGGGGTGCCATTGCCTTCTCCACACCTTTGTTGAGTATTGATTAATCACACAAGTGTGAGTCTGTTTCTGAATTCTCTATTCAGTTCTGATGCTCTACATCTGCCTTTATGTAAAAGCCACATTGTCTGGTTTACTATAGTTTTAAAATAAAAGTCTTGAAATCAGGTAGTGTAAGTCCTCCAATCTTTTTTATTCTTTTCAAAGATATTTTGGCCATCCTAGATCTTTTGTGTTTCCATATAGATTGTAGAATTTCTTTTTTAAAGAAAGCATGCTGGAATTTTAATTGGATTTATAGATTAACTTGAGAAAAATTGGAAACGACGTCAAGCCTTCCATAAACATATGTTATTACTTTCCTAGGACTGCCAAGACAACTATTATAAACTGTATGACTGAAAGTAACAAATTTATTCTCATAGTCAGAAATTAAGATGTCAGCAGGGGCATGCTCTCTCTGAAGGCTCTGGGAGAGGAATCCTTCCTTGTCTCCTCTAGCTTCGGGTGGTTGCCGGCCATCCTCCGCATTTCTTGGCTTGTAGAACCAGTACTCTATAATCTCTGCCTTCCTGTGCACATGATCTTCTCCTTTTGTATCTCCGTCTACATTTCTCTCTTCTTATGAGAACGTGAGTTATATTGGCTATAGAGCCTGCTGTAACCCAACATACTGTTATTTTAACTTGATTACATATGCAAGGAACCAAGTAAAGCCACGCTTATGCGTGCCAGGTTACGACCTTGGCAGATCTCTTGGGGAAAACACAGTTTAGTCTTATAACAACTTGATACATTTCTCCATTTATTTAGGTCTTTCAGTTCAGTTCAGTTCAGTCACTCAGTCGTGTCCGACTCTTGGCGACCCCATGAATCGCAGCACGCAAGGCCTCCCTGTCCATCACCAACTCCCGGAGTTCACTCAGACTCACCTCCATCGAGTCAGTGATGCCATCCAGCCATCTCATCCTCTGTTGTCCCCTTCTCCTCCTGCCCCCAATCCCTCCCAGCATCAGAGTCTTTTCCAATGAGTCAGCTCTTCTCATGAGGTGGCCAAAGTACTGGAGTTTCAGCTTTAGCATCATTCCTTCCAAAGAAATCTCAGGGCTGATCTCCTTCAGAATGGACTGGTTGGATTTCCTTGCAGTCCAAGGGACTCTCAAGAGTCTTCTCCAACACCGCAGTTCAAAAGCATCAAATCTTCGGTGCTCAGCCTTCTTCACAGTCCAACTCTCACATCCATACATGACCACTGGAAAAACCATAGCCTTGACTAGATAGACCTTTGTTGGCAAAGTAATGTCTCTGCTTTTCAATATGCTGTCTAGTTGGTCATAACTTTCCTTCCAAGGAGTAAGCGTCTTTTAATTTCATGGCTGCAGTCACCATCTGCAGTGATTTTGGAGCCCCAAAAAATAAAGTCTGACACTGTTTCCACTGTTTCCCCATCTATTTCCCATGAAGTGATGGGACCGGATGCCATGATCTTCGTTTTCTGAATGTTGAGCTTTAAGCCAACTTTTTCACTCTCCACTTTCACTTTCATCAAGAGGCTTTTGAGTTCTTCTTCACTTTCTTCCGTAAGGGTGGTGTCGTCTGGATATCTGAGATTATTGATATTTCTCCCGGCAATCTTGATTCCAGCTTGTGCTTCATCCAGCCCAGCGTTTCTCATGATGTACTCTGCATATAAGTTAAATAAGCAGGGTGACAATATACAGCCTTGACGGACTCCTTTTCCTGTTTGGAACCAGTCTGTTGTTCCATGTCCAGTTCTAACTGTTGCTTCCTGACCTGCATACAGATTTCTCAAGAGGCAGGTCAGGTGGTCTGGTATTCCCATCTCTTTCAGAATTTTCCACAGTTTATTGAGATCCACACAGTCAAAGGCTTTGGTGTAATCAATAAAGCAGAAGTAGATGTTTTTCTGGAACTCTCTTTAATTTCTCTCAAAAAGATTTTATAATTTTCATTGTACAGATCTTGCTCATATTCTGTAAAGTTTGTCTTCAGGTATTTCATGTTTTTGGGTGCTATTGGAAATGCTATTTTTAAAATTCCATTTTTCAATAATTTTTTCTAATATATAGGAATGCAATTGACTTTTGCATATCAAATCTGTGTCCTGTAATGTTGCTATATTTTATGAATTTCAGTAGTTCTTTTGTAAAGTCTTTAGGATTTTCTGTATAGATAATTATGTTGTCTGCAAATAAAAGACAGTTTTTCTTCTTCCTTTCCAGTTTGGATGCCACATATTTCTTTTTCTTGCCTTAATGCATGGGCTCTGACTTTAAATACCCTATTAAAGATACAGAGCAAACATCCTTGCCTTGTTTATGATCTTAGGGCAAAAGCATTTAGTTTTTTTATTTTCAAATATGAGGTGGCTGTAGGTTTTTTATAGATGTCCTTTGTCAGATGAGAGAGTGTCCTTCTATTCCTAGTAAAGAGTGTTTAGCATAAATGAGTGTTGAATTTTGTTACCAATTGAAATATTATATGATTTTTTAATTCTAATATGTTGAATTACATTTATTGTTTTTTTTAACAATAGACCAGTTTGATTCCTGAGATGATAATATCCATTTAATCATAATGCATTTCCTTTCTATATATTATTGGATTTGATTTACAATTATTTTCTTACAGATCTTTGTGTCTTTGTTTATGAGCTATTTGGTCCATGATTTCCTTTTGTAATGTTTTTGTCTGGTTTGGGCATCAGTTGTTTTTCTTAGTAATTTTATTGTGATGTGTCTTGGTGTGTTTACACCCTGTTTTTATGTCTTTCCCTAAAGCATCTCAGTTTATGCAACTATTCCTTATATATTATCCTAGTGAGTTGGCTCTTTGCATCAAGTGGCCAAAGTATTAGAGCTTCAGCATCAGTTCTTCCAGTGAATATTCAGGGTTGATTGCCTTTAGGATTGACTGATTTGATGTCCTTGCTGTCCAAGGGACTCTCCAGAGTCTTCTCTAGCACCACAGTTTGAAAGCATCAGTTCTTCAGCACTCAGCTTTCTTTATAGTCCAACTCTCAAATCTGTACATGACTGCTGGAAAAACCATAGCTTTTACTGTATGAACCTTTCTTGGCAAAGTGATGTCTTTGCTTCTTAATACACTAAGTTTGTCATATCCGTATGTGCTTTTAAAAATGTTATGTATAAATGCATCTTCCAGTGTAATACTCAGAACTGAATTCAGTCTCATAAATGTGGCCTGTATTGAGAAGAGAGGAGCATCCTTGATTTGGATATTATTAATATCTGACTCTTAGAGGAGGGCATGGCATACCACTCCAGTATTCTTCCTGGAGAATCCCATGGATGGAGGAGCCTGGCGGGCTGCAGTCCATAGCATCACAAAGAGTCAGACACAACTAAAGCTACTGAACATAACATCTGACCCTCAGTGCTTCCTAAGGTTGCCTTTACTTACTGCTTCCTATTAGAGTTTAAATATTCTGACTTTTTTTTTCAAAGGAAACTGTTTTAAACTCTGTTTCCACTGTTATATATGCATGCAGTTTATCTTACATAAAAACACACACTCCATTCTCTTCAGGTTATTTTGTAATTAAATGTGGTTTACTCTTTGTTTTATATGCAGATTTGATATACATTAGTCTGATCTGCTTCCTAATAAATAACAAAACGTCAGGGGACTTCCCTGGGGGTTCAGTGGCTGAGACCTCAAGATCCCAATGCACTGGGCCCAGGTTCGATCCCTGTTGAGGGAGCTGGATCCCGCATGCTGCAGTGAAGACTGAAGATCCCTCGTGCTGCAGCTAAGACCCAGTGTAGCCAGATGAATATATAGATAAATGAAATTTTAAAAAGAGAGTGATGTACTCACAGCGTGTATGGAAAAACCGTACCCTTAAAAAAAAAAAAAGAGTCGGATGTAGAGTTCTGTTAGGTACCTCTGGAATTCTTCTACTCGTTTCATATCCAGAACTTGAACTCTGGTTAAGTTTGCTCAGTCAGCTAGGAGTCAGCCTAACAGTGCTCTGCTTTCTTCTTACGGATGCATCCAGAGACTGTGCAGCCTTGTGGAAATTAAGGTGGCCAATGTCTGTGACATGCTCCTGGTCTTTTATGCTAGCAACTTAAGTCCAAACTCTACAGTTGTAGGAGCCACACCATTGGGTTTTTTTTTTTTCCTTCTGGTAATTGTGGCCATTTCTACTTTTCTTTTTTTTTTTTTTTTTATTTTATTTTATTTTATTTTTTTATTGCTTTCTTCTCTAATTTTATTTTATTTTTAAACTTTATAATTGTATTTTTTTGCCAAATATCAAAATGAAATACAGGTATACATGTGTTCCCCATCCCGAACCCTCCTCCCTCCTCCCTCCCCTACCATCCCTCTGGGCCGTCCCAGTGCACCAGCCCCAAGCATCTAGCATCATGCATGAACCTGGACTGGCAACTCGTTTCCCTACATGATATTTTACATGTTTCATTGCCATTCTCCCACATCTTCCCACCCTCTCCTTCTCCACAGAGTCCATAAGACTGTTCTATACATCAGTGTCTCTTTTGCTGTCTGTCGTAACGGGTTATTGTTACCATCTTTCTAAATTCGTTAGTATACTGTATTTATGTTTTTTCCTTCTGGCTTACTTCACTGTATAATAGGCTTTTCTATAATTTTTTTTCCAACAAAAATTCTCACGTTTATTCCTGAGCCAAAGCGTTAGTGCAGAAACACTGACACAAAGAGAAAAAACATTTTCCCAATAAAACACATCCAGCTGTTACGGTAGTAGCAATGTTCTCAGTGTAAGATGCAGTTGACCTTGACTCAGATTCCATACATGTGCCATCTGTTGTATGAGGCTTCCTATAGACCCAACTTGGTTCTCCTGCAGCGTCTTCTCTTGGAGTTGTACCTGATTTTAGTACCAGTTTTCGTTCGAATCCATTGGGGAATAGGACTATTCCACTTTTGTCTTTTGGCCAGGAATCAGTTGATCCTGGAAATCTTGTGAGAAAATGTGGTGAGGAGCAGGATTCCCGTAATTTTAAAAATATTTTGAAGAATGGTTCAATAAGCAAATCTCAGTTCTTTTCCTATCATAAGATGTAGTTTCCTGGACCGGAAGACTTGAATGTTTGTAAACTGTCAGGATGTTTTTATTACTTCCTTCATACTGGGACTAATCGTGTATTTGTTGCCATTAAATACTGAGACGACAGAAATATATAATAGCTTAATTCAGAGCACTAACAAAGGTCTTAACTGATAAAAGTCCCATGTCACCATAGTTTTAAAATAGTTTTTGTTACTTATCAAGGCTGAATTTTTCATCAGTTTCATAGGTCTTGAAATTCATAACGTTTAAAAAATAATCACCTCTAATACGAGGTTTTTAGCAGAAGAAATATCAGTAAAAAAAAAAAGCTCACCCTGATTTATTATTTGTTATTAAAATTGGCTGGAATTCAAAATGATAAGGGCAAGGTTTGAAATTGTGACTATTGCATTCACATTTTTTCTACTATAAATTTGGTTATGGTTTCAACAGACACTACATTCGTATAAAGAACTCTGGGATAGACTATTCCTGTCAACATGATTCCAAAATTATAGACACTGATGTCAATGCAGATGAGGTTAGCCTAATTTGGTCAAGAGAAGGACATGCTGAGTCTCTGTATGGATAGCTAAAGGCTATTGCCAAGATTGACAGGTGTCCTGTGAGTGGCAAAGAGCCCCAGGGGTAAAATTTGTACTTGGATTACTTCTCTAAGACACAGTGATTGAAGTTGTACCTTTTCCTTGCATTGACTGTGCTCCTAAAATAGTGAGATTTGCTTTTAATACCCTGACTATTCAGATATTTTATAAGCCCCAGAAAGGTAAAGAATTTTATACCTTTTTTTTTCTTATGGTATCAAATTCTGTTTTCAAGAGCTTAACTGTATCCTGTGCATGAATTTTCCTAGTATAGTCAAGTGACCCTTTTTTGTTACCCTGTCATGTTTCACTTAGGCTTTGAGACAGGTGAGAAATGTTAATATAAAAGAATACATTTGTTATTATTGTAAAAGAGGCAACTATTTATTTAGGGGATAATACATTATATTTGGAGAGATTAATTTTTAAGATAATTTTCTAATAAGTAATATATCATAGATGAGTATTATAATTTGATAACAGCTTTTGTTTCTATTTCATCTTATTGAAATTTCTTTATTAAGAGAAGCTTTATAATTTGTCAAGATACATTAGTAGTAAGTATTTCATATCTCAAAATAAGAAAAAATTTTAAAGCCATTAGATTCATGCCATTAAAGAAAGGTAAGTATACTAAGAAAAAACTGTATTGCCTGAGGTTTTTGTGAGATTTGAATGATGTACATGTGTCATCAGCAATGAAGGAGCTATGATTTTAGGCATAAACACAGTAGCTATTTCTATTGAAATTTTTTTTGACCATGTGGCAAGACATGTGGGATGCTAGTTTCCTGACCGGTGATCGAACCTGCACCCCCTACACAGGAGGCACAGAACCTTAACACTGGGCCACCAGGGAAGTCCCTGCTATTTCTATTCAAATAGGAAATTTCCTGGCCTGGGAGGATTGTGTCTTGATTATCTCTGTATTTCAGCGTCAGATATGTAGTGGAAATTGAAGAAGGGGATGCTGGGGAACCATTGTAGGGAGCCAGCCTGTTGACTGGTGTGAAAAATTACCCTGGCCCTCCCAGGACTCAGCAAAGTGTCCCTGAGTGCTGGGTGGGCACCACACGTGTTCCCTCCTGGACCGTGTGGTTTCCTTTAAGCCCAGAATTGGGGTGTAGCTGGAGAGGTCAGGTCATTACCATGGTTAGGCCTTACTGATTTAATTTGGACTTGACACTTCATGGGAAATAGGTGGGGAAACAGTGGAAACAGTGTCAGACTTTATTTTTCTGGGCTCCAAAATCACTGCAGATGGTGATTGCAGCCATGAAATTAAAAGACGCTTACTTCTTGGAAGGAAAGTTATGACCAACCTAGATAGCATATTGAAAAGCAGAGACATTACTTTGCCAACAAAAATCCGTCTGGTCAAGGCTATGTTTTTCCAGTGGTCATGTATGGATGTGAGAGTTGGACTGTGAAGAAGGCTGAGCGCTGAAGAATTGATGCTTTTGAACTGTGGTGTTGGAGAAGACTCTTGCAAGTCCCTTGGACTGCAAGGAGATCCAACCAGTCCATTCTGAAGGAGATCAGCCCTGGGATTTCTTTGGAAGGAATGATGCTAAAGCTGAAACTCCAGTCCTTTGGCCACCTCATGTGAAGAGTTGACTCATTGGAAAAGACTCTGATGCTGGGAGGGATTGGGGGCAGGAGGAGAAGGGGACGCCAGAGGATGAGATGGCTGGATGGCATCACTGACTCGATGGACGTGAGTCTGAGTGAACTCTGGGAGTTGGTGATGGACAGGGAGGCCTGGCATACGGCGATTCATGGGGTCGCAAAGAGTTGGACACGACTGAGCGACTGAACTGAAGTGTTTCTGAAAGCCTGCTCTGAGCAAGGTCTTGCACAGATGTCCCTTAACTCCTGTGAAGGGAGGCAAGTGAGGTGGTGACTTACCCAGGTTCACTCAATTCTTGCCAGCACAGCTGGGAAGCAAACCCAGGCTCTTGACTCCAGACCCAGTAAGTTTGGAGATGGTGCAATAATCTTAACGGACGTTCCTTGCAATGAGAGAAGTTTAGAACTGCCTGCCTTTTTCTCCCCTCTGTGTCTCAGTTCTGATCTTCGTCTTCCATTGTTCCATCCTTCCCTTGTACACAAGACGCAAGTGCAGATTGGTGACCTCACCGTTGACCTATAAGACATACATCAAAATGTTTAAGTACTGCGTCAAAAATAGCAGTATCGTGTTTGCTTCTTAGAACTCAGCTTTTTGAGCAGCTGATTGGCAGGGCAATGTGAGGATAAGAAGTGTTTCCGGGCTGAGCATGGAGGTAGCAGGCTCATTTGGTGTATGCTGCCCAGGCCAGCCCAGCAGGTAATGAATGATGACTACCAGCAGTTCTCCTGGGAACAGGGCTGACTCCACTCAGCTGCTCTGTCCTTGTCCTGGGCATCCTTTGAATTTGCTGGCTGGAACCTTACTGCCCAAAGAGTAACCTGAGACCCTGACAGTCTCATGTCGCACCTAGTTTCATGACAGACTAAAAAAGTTGTCTCCGTGTGTGCAAGGATTAGCATCACAGCTTGTTCAGAAGAAAGAAGAGATATATATAAGGTGTAGTGAGAAATACATGGCCGTGTTTCATGTATAGCTTAAATTTAGAAAAATTTTGATTTGGACCTGTAATTTGAATTTATGCCTTGTTTTAACAGGTTGAGAATTAATTTTTTTTTTTTTTAATGCCCTCTTTGTATTGAGGATTGGATAATGAAAACAGCACTGGTATTTGAACTACTGGGGCTATTTTCAGATATTTTAGAACCATCATGTGGGTCCCATCACCAGGCAGATGACTCTGTCTCACTGTGAGCCGTGGTCCCTGAAGCAGTCCTGTCTTGAGTGTTTCCCAGCCTGTCTACCTCTCTCCCCTTCCCCGGCCCCAGCCAGAGCTGTGATCCCCTCTGCTGTGGTCTCCTGAGTGCCCACCTAGCCTTATCCCACCGAGTTGCACTTGACCAAAACCTCCGAAGTGTCCAGCAGGTTGGGATTAGCTTTTAGGATGAAGACAAAAGAATCTCCCCTCTGGCCATCCCATGACCTGCTTTCCAGCCTCATCTACTCTTCTTCCCGAATCTTCTGCTTGGTTTTGTCATGCATTGTCACGTCCACACAGATCATCTTCCCGTCCTCTTCGCGTTCTTGCCCCTTCAGTTCAGCTCGGGGATATTTCAGGGCCCCTGGGAAGAAGCTCCTCACTTCCTAACCATGTCAGACCCAAGCATCGTTGGCAATTCCCGCCTCAGCCCCACTGCACTTGTTTCAGTTGCAGCGTTGTGCTTATTTACAGTCTTTGATTCGTGTAGATTCTGATTAAACTGAAAGCCTCAGGAGGGCAGGAGCCAGTGTCTGTTTCCACTTGAATACCCCTGCATCTCACCAAGGGCCTGGTCCCTGATTGCTGCTTAAGAACTACTTGCATGAAAGTTTCATGAAAGGCTTTTCCTGTCATGCTGGCTGCTGTGAGAGATCACAGAGATGGACAGAGGCCCACTTTGCTGTCACTGAGCCCCCAACTCACAGCTGAGGGAAGAGTGAGACGTGGAGCACAGGTATTATCATAGACACTGGGTCACAGCTAGGGCTTGGAAGTAATGTACTTATAATTGCTTGAAAACACCTAGATAGGCTGGCCTTTGTCAATAAATCCAGAATGCATGAATTATAATGTTTATATAGCACAACATTGTCTATCAAAACCCCTAACGTTCATAAAGTAATCCTAGCTCCAAAGGAAAGAAAAAGTTGGACACATTCAATACTAAAAGTTGAAAATGTAGAATAAAATGCGTTAATGTTTTTAAACACCAGGACAATTCTACCTGTGGAGCTGGTCTTTATGGAAGAAATGAGCACTTTTTAGTGCTGCCAGACATTTGGGGGAAAGTTATTTGAAAGAAGTGCCGATGTTAAGGTTGTGGACGAGCTTGGGGCCAGCCAGAGACCTCGTTAGCCTATATTGTGTGGGACTGTTAGGTCGGCTGTGGACGAGCTTGGGGCCGCCAGAGACCTCGTTTGCCTACATTGTGTGGGACTGTTAGATCTGCCGTCACGAAGGTTTTTCCCCTCCTCTTCCCCGGTCACTGACTCTCCCACCCCAGCCCTGGGCGCTGGCAGTAACCACGCGCCGGTAGGAAGGCCGGCTGGCAGCGCGTTCTCAGAGTCACGTGACCCTTGTTTGAAGGCAGCTGTGTGAGGTTCAGGGCGGGCATTCCCCTCTCTTCTGCTTCGGGACAGCTGGTTATTGTCAGGTCTGACGAGTCTCCCTTGCTCTTTGCTCGCTGGGCGCGGAGGGAGGTTATGCAGCAGGACTTTTGCTAGACCCAATGGGAATTACACTGATCTGGTGTCTGGCCTTGGTTCTCATCAAGTGGGTCGCCTCTAAGGTAGGCCATCTTTATTTTTAGGATGGTGACATGAATCTTTCGTTTATACATTGGTAGGAATGGACTGGTTAGTGGAGTTCCTTCTCCTTTTGCTCCAGTTTTTGTTTCTGCTTACAAGAGCTCTGCGGTTTTACCTGTCAGCTGTCATTGTCATGTTATTACCATGTTACTATCTGTCATTTTCATTTTTCTCCCACCTATTCCTCCTGAAGGGCTTTTTACAGATCATTTCTTGGTATCGAAGTAACTTTGCTCAGGATCATGCCTTTAAAGAAGTCTTTTTTTTTTTTTTTTTTAACTAGTTAATGTCATATCTATTTACTGTGCCAGGGTGATCAAGATGAAGTTATCCAAAAACTAGAGTGCCACTGGGCTGACAAACAGACTGAGGTCTTCATTGCCATTAAAAATCGAGTTTTTATGCTTAAGTTCAGCTTCTAAGGTTATGAAATTATTGAACAGTTTGGGCTTTTGGTGTACATATTTTAAACATTCTCTTCTGGAGTTACCAAATTTATGTAACTTATAAATACGAAGTATAATTACTGGGGATTTCTAAGCAATTGTAAACTTTTTAAAAAAACTAAATACCACTTTCTAGCCCGTTCTCACTTAAGGTCTTGTTGCTACTGAAATATATGCCTTAATTATAGTGAAAAAAGTAAGATTATTGTATTATGTATCTGTTGATCTTTAATTTGGATTCCAAAGACCAGGCTTAAGAAATGCTTGATAGACTGCTACTCATTTGGTATCTGATTGAGAGTGTAAAGTAGGAAATACTTAAGATTGTACTATGTAAAATTCTTCTGTCTGTACTTGTGTAAAAATGATTATATCTTTAACCCACCATGCAGCTTTTTTTCTTCCTTTATTAAGAAAACTGAAAAGTGTGAACATAAACTTAAAATGTTTAAGACCAATACCATTTGCTAGTAAGCAACACAAAAACTTCTGTAAAGTTAAACGTCTTTTTCAAGCGAGGTTTTGATCCGGATAAGGTAGTGTTTTCACGTTTAAGCATACTGTTTTAGGCATAGTTGTGTCTTTCTTGAAGCAGTCGTATTTCCTTACTGAACATGATTGAAGAAATCTCAAAGAAAAACAATAGGCTCGATTTTTTTTAATCTTTGTCTTTTGTAAATTAATTTTGTCACACAGACACCAATTTACTCATTGTTTTTAGAGGATTAGCTTGCCAAGTTACTGAATGAAGGTCAAGTTAATGGATTAGTTGAATTGTAGATTTTTTTAGACACTTTTTACTTTGTTATAACAATCAAAAATTTTTTAAAGTTTTTAAGCAACAGACTGCTGTTATTTTCAATGTGTGACTTTTAAAGGTATATAGCGAAGAAGAACTGGAGGCTAGTGTTCAATGGATGGATGCAAGTCTTGGATAGGCACTCAGATAGGAACGCTTTTCTGGCTTATGTAAGATAAATTGCTATTGTTTGGTCGCTAAGTTGTGTCCAACTCTTTGCAATGCAACGCCATGGAACTCAGCACGCCAGGCTTCCCTGTCCTTCACCAGCCCCCAGAGTTTGCTCAGATTCATGTCCATTGAGTCAGTGATGCCATCCAACCATCTCGTCTCATCGTCTGTCACCCGATTCTCCTTTCCTCAGTCTTTCCCATCATCAGGGTCTTTTCTAATGAGTCGGCTCTTCCCATCCAGATGTAAGATGAAAACACTCTGAAAAAGCTCACTTTACTGCATCAGAGAAAGCTTTCAGAACTTTGGGCTTCTTCATCTTTTGTACTGTGTTACCATTTTTTATAATGTGACCCAGAAATGTATTCAATGCTACTCTGTTTAGGCCCTGTGACAGAGCGTCTAATGACGGAGCGTATAAAACCTACCTCTAGAGGTCTTGTTCAGTAAAGAGAGATTTTGTCTGAAGGCACCTGGAGCGTTTACTGGCACAGAGTAGGAGCGCAGCAAAGAGTTAATGTATCATTACTTTACCACGAAAGGGAAATACACACGCTTTTGCACAATAGGTTACTTGAGTGGGAAAGTTGAACAAGATAAAAACCATAGCACTTAAAATAATCTTTCGTGCTTGTGCTCAGCCCCTCAGTTGTGTCCAGCTCTTTGCAACCTCATGAACTGTAGCCCACCAGGCTCTTCTGTCCATGGGATTCTCCAGGCAAGAATACTGGGGTGGGTTGCCATTCCTTTCTCCAGGGGATCTTCCCAACTCAGGGATCGAACACACGTCTCCTGCATTGTCAGGCCAATTCTCTACCACTGAGCCACCTGGGAAGTCCCTTTAAAACACATTGTCCTTGGGAATTCGCTGGAAGTTCAGTGGTTAGGACTTCTCACTGTCACTGCTGGGGCCCTGGGTTCAATCCCTGGTCAGGGAACTAAGGTCCCACAAGGCTCGCAGCATTCCCCTCCTCCCCACCCCCCCGCCAAAAAAAAGCACACAACACAACATGTCTGTCTTTAAAAGTTACACCTTAACCAATATTGGGAACAACTTTTACGCCTTTTATCATCTACCTTCTAAGTCAGATCTTTTATGGAAGAGCAGTTCACCCTGATTCAAGGCAAGTGTCTTAGTCGGGCACTCAGAACTCCTGCTTTTGTGGCTGTAGATTCTTTGGAACCTTACTGTTTAACTTGTTTGTGCTGCTGCTGTCAGTTTCTGATTAGCTCGGCCGCGCCCGTGTTTTGACCTATACTAGTTTGCTTTACAAGCTGTTCCCAGGATGGCTAAATTAGAAAAGTCACGAGTAGGAGCGTCTCAGTTATTTCCATTCACTGGTGAGGTGAGTGGGAATGTGGATGATAGCTCACAGTGTTTTATGACTGACAGCGTGACTTGGGATTTTGGTTCAATTTGTTTTACTATCTTTATTAAAAATAGAATTTTACAACTATATGGCTTGTAAAATGATAATCTTTTAAAAAGGTATATGTTAAGCCTGAGCAGCAGTCTGGGTGTATAAAGCACACATAATTATAATTTTTTTAATTGGGCCTTCAGTAAATGTAGGTCTTTTTTTTATTATTTATTTTTATTTATTTATTTTGACCTTGTTGCGTGGCGTGTGGGGTGGGATCTTAGTTCCTCCCACCCCCGCCCCGCCCCAGAGATCAAAGCCATGCCCCCTGCAGTGAAAGCTGGGAGTCTTAACCACTGGATGGCCAGGAGGTTCCTATAATTATTTTTTAAAATAACACTTAACATGGAAATCACATTTTTATAATTAATAATTTATAGTGCATTTTTCCAAAAGGAGTTCCTGGATTGCTTAGTGAAACAAATTTGATATTCATTTTAAGCTTCATTTGTGAGGCAAGTAAATGAGTAAATTGTCAGTCAGAATGTATTCATTGATGGTTCACATTTTTAAGTCCATTCTTAAAAAAATTTCCTTTTGTCTCATTTAGATTTATTTCATAAGAGTTATGTCTTGTGATTTAGGGTAGAATTTTAAGTATTTACAGACCAGACTTACTTAAATTAGTAATAAATCAAATTAAATGAATACTTTGGACATCCTTAAGTAATTTGTTAAAATATATTTAAAATTAAGTTCTACCCTTTTTGCCAAGTTTTAGAAATGATTAACTAAGACTCTACCGTTTTAATATCTAAACTGGTGCCTCTATAAATAAGTCTAAAGTGAATACCTTAAAATAAGTTTAGTATGTCATAGTTATAATCTAGATTATGTTCATTACCCAGTTTTTCTGAAGAAGGAAATAGCAACCCACTCCAGTATGCTTGCCTGGGAAATCCCCTAGACAGAGGAGCCTGGTGGCCTACAGTCCATGGGGACACAAAAGAGTTGGACACGACTTAGCCACTAAACAAGTCAGTTTTTTGCTTACACTGTTTTAACAGCTGGTATTAGTCTTTCAAAGTCCTTAGAGTGATGAGATTTTACCTCTCTAATTAGTGGCTCTTTTAGTAAATACCCCTCCCTACACTTAAAAAAAAAAAAAAGGCAACTGGGTTTCCTGAAGAGGACTGTTAGAGATAACAGGTTACAATTTGTTTTAACAAGCTGTTTACTCAAGTTTTATTGGATACAAGTGGGTTGATAGGTACTGACCATGACAGGCTGTTACACAATCATACCTGTGGTTTCATGAATCTGATTTGGCCGGTAGGAATACTTATTTCCACCTATGTGCTCTTCGTACTACTAGATTTTCCTCTCTTATGGTGGTATTAAGGGGAGGCTTGAAATCTGATAAGCTAAATATCTTGGGGTGGGGATGTGAACAGCAGCTGTGAGTTGTACCTTTTAATACCAAGTGACTACAGTGACTGTTTGCTCCCGAATAAGTAGTTTATGATGAGACACTGCAGGAGGCTTAGGGTCTTCTGTTGGTGGAAGACACTTTAACTTTATTAAGCGTGATGCTGCCAGGGATGTGTTCTGTATGATTTAGTCCCTTAGAATTTGAGATCTTCCACTTCTTTGTAGGTTTCTTTGTAGTAGATTCTTACTGTATTTTTTATTTGATTTATTCTGTGAATATATAATAATTATGTGCAAACATGCTCAGTCATATCTCTTTGAGACCCCATGAACTGTAGCCTGCCAGGCTCCTTTGTCCAGGGGATTTCCCAGGCAAGAACACGAGTTGGGTTGCCATTTCCTTCTCCAGGAGGTCGGAGGTCTTCCCAACCAGGAATCAAACCCGGATCTCCTGCATTGGCAGGTGAATTCTTTACCACTGAGTCACCTGAGAAGCCCACAGGCTACAAAATTCAAAAGATATTCATTGGTAGTTTCTCCTCCTACCTTTGTGTCCTTCAGCCTCCTTGGAGGCAGCCAGTGTCGAAAATTAAAATTTTATTTTTGCTTATAACTTGTGTTCCTTTTATATTTCATGAACTGTTGGAGGTTTTTGCTTGTTTGTTTACATCTTCATTAAATCATACATGACTTTAATTGATGTTTTTCTCTTAAATAGTAGGGCTTCCCAGTGGCGCTAGTGGTAAAGAACCCACCTGCCAATGCAGGAGTCATAAGAGACGCTGGTTTGATCCCTGGGTTGGGAACATCCCCCGGAGAAGGGCATGGCAACCCATGCCAGTATTGCCTGGAGAATTCTGTGGACAGAGGAACCTGGCAGGCTACAGTCCATGGGGTGGAGAAAAGTCGGACACAGCTGAAGCAACTGAGCACGCATGCATTAAGGGGATAAAAACAATGATTTGGGGAGCTGTTTCCTTGGATCAGATGGTAAAGAATCTGCCTGCAATGCAGGAGAGCTGGGTTCGATACCTGGGTTGAGAAGATCTCTTGGAGTAGGGATGACAATCCCACTCCACTATTCTTGCCTGGAGTATCCCGTGGACAGAGGAGCCCGGTGTGTCTATGGGGTCGCAAGAAGTCGGACACTGCTGAGTGACAAATACGTTGCTTGCTAAATCCATGAGGGTTTTAAATGCAATAAAATTTCTTTATAATAATAGTAAAAAGCATGGTTATTTTTCCTTGAGATTTTTAGGTATATGTTAAAGAGCTGTAAATTTCATGCCAGTTTAGTGAGGACAGAATATCATTAATCTAATATGTAAAAATACCATCTCATTTCCTTAACATGTATTTCTTTCATTATTGAAGTCAAGCATCTTTTCTTGTGTTTATTATTTCTCTTCCTTGAGTAGTATATTTATGTCCTACCTGTGTTTATACACTGTTATTCATTATTTGCTAACTGATTTGTGGGCCTTTTTTTTTCCCCTTTTATTTTTAGATTAGCAGGGAAAAATTAGCCCTTTGTCATAACTCTTCAACTTAATTTTCGTGATTTGGGGTTTGTCTTTTGCCTATTTATGATATATTTTGCCATGCATAATTTAACTTTTTGTGGCCAAATTGATTTATTTTTCATGACTTCTGGACTTTATAGAACAACTAGGTCTTCCCTATTTAAGATTTTTTTTAATGTCATTATTTAAACTAAAAAAAATTTTATTGACGTATAGTTATTTACAGTGTTGTGTTTATTTCAGATGTACAGCAAAGTGATTCATTATAGGTCCTTGTTATTTCAAATTTTTTTAAAATACAGTCATGTTTTCCTCTAATACTTTCATGCTTTTTTTTTTACATTAACATTTTTGTTCCATCTGTAATTTATTTTGGAGTAGATAGAAAGGAAATAATACAGCTTTATGTTTTTCCAAATAGCAAATTAGATAATTAATATTTTCCCCACAGATTTTTAAATCCTTTAGCATAAATAAAATTACTGGACATTATTGGATTTGATTCTAGATTCTCTATTAAGAATTTGCTTGCCTGTTTATTCAGCTAATATTATTGATTTCTTTCAGTGTGCTAGGCACTATTCTAAATGTTGGGGTTTATTCTATATCCGGGGATACAAGTCCCTGCCCCCGCAGAGATTAGATTCTAGTAGGAGGCTTGGTTACTTTTATCTTCTAGATGTTTAATTTGTCTTCATCTCAGTTGTTATTCATCAATTTGCTCATCAAATTTATTCATCAACTTAATCTGTAAAAAATTATTCACTAACTTATTTACAATAAATGCACTAAGTCATCGATTTACCAGGTATTTATTTAGCCTCTACTAAATAATAGTAGTTTTAGAGGCCAAGGAGACAGCGGTGAATAAGTCAGACAGGATTCTAGCTCTTGTGGTGCTTTTGTTTTGGAACAAGTAAACGAGAATAGGTTCATTCACTTCCAAGTGCTGCACGGCGGGTGAAGGTTAGGAGGACCTCTACCTTCAGGAGTAGTGAGTTTCTCTCAGGTGACCATAGGTTTGGTAGATGGGGATGGGGATGGCTCTCTGAAGAGATGATGTTTCATCTGGAACCTGAGAGAGAGGAAGGAAATGGTGCTGCCGTGGTCCTGTACAGAACAGCACGTAGCACAGCTGTGTGTTTGGTGTGCTTGGGGGGATGCAGGCAGGCCAGGGTGGCTGGGTCTCTCTGGTAAAGAGAGAGTTGTGGTAGAACTGAGGGGTTGGCAGGTCATGGAGAGCTTGATCTGTGGACTCCATTCCAAGTATTTGGGGGCCATTAGAGGACTTTGAGCAGTAGCTGGAAGCAAGTTCACTCTTGCTTCTTGTGTGTGAAGGGTCTGAAGGTCGAGGGATGTAGCAGGAAAGCCAGGCAGCTGCCCATCAAGGAGCCCAGGTGAGAAATGCTGTTGTCTGAGACAGAACAAGGAGCTTGAGGAAGGGAGACGGCGTGGAAGTGGAGTTGGCAGAACTTGCTGAGGGTGTTTTAGCGCTTACAAAGGTTTGTTTTTTTTTCCTTTTTGTAATTATATTTAAAATATTTGCAATACTGGCTGTTTTTATAATAACTTTATTGATGTATAATTCACATACCATCCAATTTACCCCTTTAAAGTATACAATTCCCATTTCCATGATTTTCAGTGTATTCACAGAGTTGTTTAGTCATTACCATGGTTGGCACCCCACTCCAGTACTCTTGCCTGGAAAATCCCATGGACGGAGGAGCCTGGTAGGCTGCAGTCCATGGGGTCGCTAGGAGTTGGACACGACTGAGTGACTTCACTTTCACTTTTCACTTTCATGCATTGGAGAAGGAAATGGCAGCCCACTCCAGTATTCTTGCCTGGAGAATCCCAGGGGTGGGGGAGCCTGGTGGGCTGCTGTCTATGGCGTCGCACAGAGTCGGACACGACTGAAGTGACTTAGTATAGCATAGCATGGTTACTTTGAGAACGTTCTCATCATTGCAGATTGAAGCTCTGTACCCATTAGCATTCACTTCCATTTCCCATCACCGCTCCCAACTCTTGGCAGCCACCAGTCTATTTCTAATTCTGTGGATTTGCCTATTTGGGATATTTCACGTAAATGCAGCCATAGGCTCTGCGGTCCCTCATGACGAGCTCCTTTCACTCGACATTGTTTTCAAGGTTCATCTGTGATGTAGCATGCATCAGAACTTTAGTCATTTCTGTAGCTGAGTAACACCGAATGATATATTGTATGGCTGTACCACAGTTTGTTTATACGTTCATCAGTTGGTGGATATTTGGATTGTTTCCACTCGGGGGCTGTTAGGAATAATGTTGCTTTTTATATCGGTTTATTTTTAAGCTCAAAATGTATTTTTAAATCTGTGCTCTTTCAATGGCACTCCATTTTTTTGGTGTAATAGATGCAGCGTCTTCTCAGATTTCTTTGAGTACACTCATTAACTTTTTAAATTCTCTTATGTCTTGCTAGCTTCTGGGCCATTTGGTTTTTCATATTGTTTCATTGATCTCTAGCTAAAGGGATGATGTCTGATGATTCTCATTTTCTTATTCATTCTTGTTTAATTGAAGAGAATAGTGAGGTCATTGAACCATGTCTCTCTGTCAGTTCTGGCTACCTCTGCAGAAGCTCTGTCCTCAGGTGGGCTTGTATGATCTCTTGACATTAAATTTCCATCTGCCTATCCACTTTGATGGTAATGCTTAATCACATTGTATTTGTCTGTGTCACAACTATAGATTTCAAGAGCAAATGCCGTATTTTTTTTAATGGAAAATAAAGTTGAACATGTATTTCAGTTCAGTTCAGTCACTCAGTCATGACTGACTCTTTGCCACCCCATGGACTGCAGCTCACCAGGCCTCCCTATCCACTGCCAACTCCTGGAGTCCACCCAAACTCACGTCCATTGAGTCAGTGATGCCATCCAGCCATCTCATCCTCTGTTGTTCCCTTCTCCTCCCGCCTTCAATCTTTCCCAGCATCAGGGTCTTTTGAAATTAGTCAGTTCTTTGCATCTGGTGGCCAGAGTATTGGAGTTTAAGCTTCAGCATCAATCCTTCCAGTGAATATTCAGGACTGATTTCCTTTAGGATGGACTGGTTGGATCTCCTTGCAGTCTAAGGGACCCTCAAGAGTCTTCTCCAACACCACAGTTCAAAAGCATCAATTCTTTAGTGCTCACCTTTCCTTATAGTCCAACTCTCAAACCCATACATGACTACTGGAAAAACCATAGCTTTGACTAGACGGACCTTTGTTGGCAAAGTAATGTCTCTGCTTTTTAGTATGCTGTCTAGGTTGGTCATAACTTCCTTCCAAGGAGCAAGCGTCTTTTAATTTCATGGCTGCAGTCACCATCTGCAGTGATTTTGGAGCCCCCCAAAATAAAGTCAGCCACTGTTTCCACTATCTCCCCATCTATTTGCCGAGAAGTGATGGGACCAGATGTCATTATCTTAGTTTTCTGAATGTTGAGTTTTAAGCCAGCTTTTTCACTCTCCTCTTTCAGTTTCATCAAGAGGCTCTTTAGTTCTTCTCTTTCTGCCATAAGGGTGGTGTCATCTGCATATCTGAGGTTATTGATCTTTCTCCCGGCAGTCTTGATTCCAGCTTGTGCTTCACCCAGCCCAGCGTTTCTCATGATGTACTCTGCATATAAGTTAAATAAGCAGGGTGACAGTATACAGCCTTGATATACTCCTTTCCCTATTTGGGACCAGTCTGTTGTTCCATGTCCAGTTCTAACTGTTGCTTTCTGACCTGCGTACAAATTTCTCAAGAGGCAGGTCAGGTGTTCTGGTATTCCCATCTCTTTCAGAATTTTCCAGAGTTTGTTGTGGTCCACACAGTCAAAGGCATTGGCATAGTCAGTAAAGCAGAAGTAGATGTTTTTCTGGAACTCTCTTGCTTTTTCGATGATCCAGTGGATGTTGGCAATTTGATCTCTGGTTCCTCTGCCTTTTCTAAAACCAACTGGAACATCTGGAAGTTCATGGTTCACGTACTGTTGAAGCCTGGCTTGGAGAATTTTGAGCATTACTCTACTAGTGTGTGAGATGAGTGCAATTGTGTGGTAGTTTGAGCATTCTTTGGCATTGCCTTTCTTTGAGATTGGAATGAAAATTGACCTTTTCCAGTCCTGTGGCCACTGCTGAGTTTTCCAAATGTGCTGGCATATTGAGTGCAGCACTTTCACGGCATCATCTTTTAGGATTTGAAATAGCTCAACTGGAATTCCATCACCTCCAAGCTTTGTTCGTAGTGATGCTTCCTAAGGCTCACTTGACTTCGCATTCCAGGAACATGTATTCGGTACCCAACAAATGCAAGTCAGATATACACTTACACAAAATAAGCATTAAGATAAGCGAATACTTCACTGAGAGATTTTTGAAACATATTACTTGTGAGTATATCTTACTAATGGGCTTCCCTGATAGCTCAGTTGGTAAAGAATCCACCTGCAATGCGGCAGACCCCAGTTTGATTCCTGGATTGGGAAGATCTGCTAGAGAAGGGATAGGCTACCCACTCCAGTATTCTTGGGCTTCGCTTTTGGCTCAGCTGGAAAAGAATCCACCTGCAATGCAGGAGACCTGGTTTCCATCCCTGGGTTGGGAAAATCCCCTGGAGAAGGGAAAAGCTACCCACTCCAGTATCCTGGCCTGGAAAATTCCACGGACTGTATAGTCCATGGGATTGCAAAAAGTCAGACACGACTGAGTGGCTTTCATGTCTTACTAACATGAGAATGAAATCCAATGAATAGATATGCAATAGACACTGTAAACAGTGGGCCAAAATTGGGAACATACCAAAAAGAAAATATATACCTTGAAAAATGAAACTCTTCGTCCACTTTTGGCCTGAACACAGAGGATTGAAACTACCTACCCTGGTTTACCTACATTTGTTAGTCTGCTTGGACTACTCTAACATATGCCACTGAGGGGTGGCTTAAACAACAGAAACTCAAGAGTGGGGAGGCAAGGTCAGAATTTATTGAGACGTTCTGGACGCTGAAAGTCTGAGACAAAGGTGTCAGCAGGACTGGCAAATGCCATATTTAATTTCATTTTGTGTATCCCAACTTCTCTTGCACAGTGCATCACAGAAAATAACAAATACATATATGTTGAACTCGATATCACATACTAAATTGTCTGCATTAAAATATGTGTGTTTTTTCTTCTAGAGGCGTGGAGCTATCTCCTATGACAGCTCGGATCAGACTGCACTGTACATTCGTATGCTAGGTAAGAATTCTTTATTTTGCATTTTGTTATCCAGTGGCTAAGTTGTGTCCAACTCTGCGACCCTATGAACTGCAGCATGGCAGGCTTCCCTGTCCTTCACTGTCTCCTGGAGTTTCTCAAATTCATGTGCATTGAGTCAGTGACGCTATCCAACCCTCTCATCCTCTGTCGCCCACCCACTTCTCCTGCCTTCAGTCTTTCCCAGCATCAGGGTCTTTTCCAGTGAGTCGGCTCTTTGCATAAGGTGGCCAGAGTATTGGAGCCTCAGGTTCAGCATCAGTCCTTCCAGTAAATATTAATTCAGGATTGATTTCCTTTAGGATTGACTGGTTTGATGTCCTTTCTGTCCAAAGGACTCTCAAGAGTCTTCTCTAGCACCACAAATCAAAAAATCAAGTTTGCACTAGTATAAGTTAATTTTGTTATCTATTGTTATTCAGGACTGAGATATTTTTCATTAGGAAGCTTTTCATCACTGTTGCAGCATAAATGTCTGTAACTTTGAAGTTGAATCTAGAAACCAAAATTAATGTGATATGAAAAAGAGGGGCATCTTAAGAGTTATGGGTAATTAAGAAATCTCTAGCTTTATAACTGAGACTCTGTTACCAGTACACAATTTTTAAGATGCATCCTGATGATTCTTCATGAAAAGTCTTAGATTTGCAGAGTTGCTGAGTATTAAACAGATGTCCACGGTAACATGAAAAAAGACGAGATCAGGACGAAAAATACCTGATCTCAAGTCCTGTCACTGGATGTGTTTGTTCTCACTTGGCTGGTGAGAAGGCCATGTGTCTTCTCCTAGTCTCTGTTCTTAAATCTTTAATGTATTACTCAAGTCCAGAGGGTAAATGAATTTGATGTGTGTGTGTGTGTATAGTTTTCTTTCTCGCTCCCTCTCTTTGCCAGATTTTTTCCCTTCATCCACGCAGTCCTTGATACCTTGTACTTTAGTTCATAATATTAAAAATGTACTATTAAGAGTCCAGGGACTTCCCTGGCGGTATAGTGGTTAAGATTCCGTTAAGAATCATCAGGATGCATCTTAAAATTGCCAGTGCAGGGGGGATGTAAGTTCAATCCCTGGTCCAGGAGCTAAAATGCCACATGCTACATGGAGTGGCCAAAATTTTTTCAGTAAATAATCTATTTTAAAAAGAGTCCAATGGGCACCTTTACTCATCTTTTCTTACTGTCTTTTCTGGCTTGACTGTTCTCCTCATGCTCAGAATTCCTTGCTCAATTTCTACAACATTGAGTCATCCTTATTCTTCACCTGCTTCTGGGGTGGCTTTCCCCCCCCCATTTCACTCATTCCTCCTGCTCCTCATTAGCCCACGTGTTCTCCAATGCCCCGTTTGTGTCATCTTCCCTTTTTTCCCCTCCTTAATTTACCTCATGTATCATATCTGCCTAGTTCCATTCTACTCTAGCACATATTTCCCCCAGGAATGTGAAGCCTTTTCTTCTTTACCATTTCCATCTCTCTGCAGAGATGTCCGCATTCTGCTTTTTTTAAAACATAGGTTAGACTCCTGTCTTCTTCACTCTGTAGAACATCTCCACTTGGATGTGCCATGGGCACCTCACATTTAACATATCTGTTTAAATATTTGTGTTCCCCAAGTCCGTGCATTTGATATTCTTTCACCATCTCGGAAAAAGGAACTTGAATCTTGTATTGTCAGATCAGGAACCTTGGCATCATTCACTTTTTCATTTTAAATTTATTTTTAATTGGAGAATAATTGCTTTACGGTGTTGTGTTGGATTCTGCTGTACAATCCATGATTCAGCCATAAGTGTACATATAACCCCTCCCTCTCGAGCCTCCTCCCAGCCCCACCCCCAGCCCTCCAGGTCGTCACCGAGCCAAGCCGCGCTCCCTGTGCTGTGCGGCAGCTTCCCCCCAGCTGTCTGCTTCCCACAGGGTAGTGTAGATACGTCAGTGCTCCTCTCTGTGTGTTTCACTCTCTCCTCCCGCACTGTGTCCACAAGTCCATTCTCTATGTCTGCATCTCTATTGCTGCCCTGTGACTATGTCATTCAGTACCATTTTTCTAGATTCCATATATATGCGTTAACATTCAATATTTGTTTTTTTCTTTCTGACATAGTTCACTCTGTATGACAGATTCTAGGTTAATCGGCATCATTCTTGACTTGTTTCTCACTTAGTCTATGTCTACTTCATCAGCAAATCCTCTTGACTGATGCCTTCAAAGTACATCCAGAATTTCGCCACACCAATGCTGTTATTATCCCAGCCTAAACCACAGTTACTCAGTTTTTTATTGTTAGCTGTCGTCCCATTGTTGTACGTAAGATCTCCAGAACTTACTGTGCATAATCGAAACTTTATTATCCTTGACTAGCATCTTCCCATAATCACTTCTCCGCAGGGCATAGCTGTTGCCTTGATGAATGCACTCATTCCTTAACTGGCCTCCCTGCGTCTACCTGTGTGTCTCTACTTGACTCTCTAGTCTATACAACCAGTAAACCTTTTCAGACCTAAGTTAAATCCATCTCGCTCCTCTGTTCTGAATCTTCCAGTAGTTTTCTACCTTAGAGTAACAGACAAAGCTATTATAATGGCCCATGAAGGTCCAGCGTGATCTAGCCCAACTGCTTCTCTGACCCCACCTTCTGTCAGTTCCCTTCACTCATCTCACTCCAGCCATGCTGGCCTCTCTGCTTGATTCTGAACATGCCAAGCAAGCTCCCCTCTCAGGGTATTCATGCTTTCTCTTCCTTACGTCTGGAACCCTCTCTGCCCAGGTGGCCACGAGGCTCACTGCTTCCTTGCCTTTAGGTCCCTGCTCGGATACTCTCTTTTCACTGAGGTCTCTGACCGCATCATGACTAGCTTCCCAATCAGCCACCCTCACCTCCCTCCCTTTTGATTTTTCCTTGCTTTCCTTTCTTCATTTTACTGTTACCGTCTTCCATAGAGTGACATTATTGATGTGCTTTATTATTGGTCTCACTGCATGAAAGGATGCACTTCATGAAGACAGGGACTCTGTGTATTTTGCTCACTGCTGTATTTCCTGATATGCAGCGAGCCCTCAGTAAACATTTGATCCAGAGTGAAGGCATTGCCACATGAGAGAAGTGATTAATCATTATAGGGTAGACTCACAGTGGCTGACAGGCCCCTTGAAATGAAGCATAAGCAGGAAGGCGTTCCAGGCAAGTGGAACTGTAAGCAGGTGTAGGCACTGAAGACTTAAAGGTTATGAACTTGGAGGCTGTGGAAGTGTAATAGGAAAGTTCCTACCTTTGGAGTCCACAGACTTAGGTTTAAATCTTGACTCTGCTTTATACCAGCTTTGTGGCCTGTGCGTGCTCTTTAACATCTAGAAATCTCAGTTACTGGATCTGAAAATGGGGGTTAAGATTCCTGTCTCTTGGGACTTGCCTGCTGGTCCAGTGGCTAAGACTCTGTATCCCCAGTGTAGGGGGTTTGATCCCTGGTCAGGGAATTATTAATAGATCCCACAGGCTGCAACTGAGACCTATTGCAGCCAAATAAATAAATATTAAAAAGAAAAAGATTCCTGTCTCTCAGAGTTGGTTGGAGAATTAAATAAAAGGATGTCTTCAAAGCGCAGAAAGAGTACCTGGCACAAGACTGCGGTGGTTATGTTGCTGTGGGTCCAAGAGTCACATGGATACAAGAGTCACATACTGAGCTTATCAGCAACAAAGTTTACAACCGAAGACCTTGACTATATCCATTCTCAGTGAGAAAAGAGGTTGATCAAATTAAACGTCTCAGGCGAAATATTTAATGTTTTAATTTTCTATACCTTTCAAAAAATGTAAGCTGCTCAAGAATAGGTAATATATTTTCTATTTCTTTATATCCCATATAGCCTATAGTATAGTGCTAGGCAGAGTAGACACTTGGTAAATATTTGCTTCTCACTGTGGCTTTTTTAAGTTTCCTGCTCAGGATTTTTTTAACTCCATGGGAGTAATAAGATATGAGTTTGGATTATCATATACTTGAGTCATCTTTCAGAAGGTGACTCTAAAATAGAGATTATAATTACTGTAGGGGAGGTTAAAAAAAAAAAAAGTAAACTGTTCATCTAGCCTTACAACTCAGTGCTGAAAATTTGTAAACCCCTTCAAATAAATCAGCTCTTAACTACCTACCCCATTTATATTGTTAGTAGGCCATTCCTTATAAGTATGATACCACTGAGACCTCTATTGCGTGTGGGAGCTTCTTCCTGAATAACAGCCGTCTCAACTTTCGTTTTATCCCTGGTTCTGTTTAGGAGATGTACGTGTAAGGAGTCGAGCAGGATTTGAATCAGAAAGACGAGGTTCTCATCCATATATTGATTTTCGTATTTTTCACGGTAAGTGTTGGCAGATACACTATTTCTCTCAGACTTCCAGTAAACGTCGGGTCTTCATAAAATGATGTAATTTTCCAAGAGGGGAGAAAGGAATACACGAAAAAACATGTTCAAAATGTTTTCAAAACATTAGGTCATGATAAATGACACTTTATTCCTAATAATGTTCATAAATGTTTAGAGGCAAGTAGAGTTGGAAATTATAAAAATATGAAAGCTGATAATAGTTTTTCTTCTTTCTAATTTAAATGTGAAATTACTTTGGTACATTCTTTTCTTTTTAAAAGCTGCATTTTCAAAACAGTTTGTTTTTGGAGGAGTTCCACTTTTGGTAACATTGGATAGATCATTTGTAGTAACACTCCAATTAAAAACATTAAGAAAACTGGACAAAATATAAAAGACTATGTATTTGAGTGTGTGAGAGTACCATCGAGGCAGGGATGAGCCTGGCATTTCAGCTGACTTTTCCCCTTAGTGGCATCTGCTGATGCTGGGAAAGTGAATGAGAAGCTGAGCAGAGCTTTTTGTTGGACACCCGAAGCTAGAAAAACAAAAACAGATGTTTATAGCTCACCGGGGCTGGGGGATTGTCCTTGTAAACTCTCTATGCTTAAGTTAGAAATTCCAAGAGCTGTGTGTTAGAAATAAATCCCAGCCTTAAAGTATCTCAGTCAATGATTAGATTAAGGTGATCTGTGATTGTTTTGAGAATCTTTGCATTTATGTGCATGAGAGATAATGGTCTGTAGTTTTCTTTTTTATATATGATGTCTCTTTAGAGTGAGTTAGGAAGTGTTGCCTCTGCTTCTAGACTCTGAAAGGGATTGTAAAGAATTGGTATAAATTTTTCCTTAAATAATTCACCAGTGAAACCCATCTAGGCCTCGTGTTTTCTGTTTTGGAAGGTTCCTGATTAATGATTCAGATTCTTTAGTATTAACAGATATAAGCCTTTTCAGATGGGCCAATTCTTCCTCTGTGAGTTTCGCCAGAAGTTTACTGTGGGATTAACCTGGTCAGGCTCCTGGAGGTAAATCTCACAAGCTTCATCCTGTACTCAGCCCATGCCTAGATTTCCCTGAAGCTTTTTCTTTCTCAGGGAACCCTCCAGAAGCTCACCAACTGTGTTCAGGTTCCTCTGCCCCAGCACTGACTCTCAAGGAGGTTTCTGTTTGTGAGTCTCTGCGCCAGTAAGTCTCTGTTCGCCTGTCTCTCCAACCTTGGGGCAGTGAGTCGCCTGGTGTCCCCACCTCTTCAGCGGATCCTGGAGGAGTTGTTAACTTTTCAGTCTGTTCAGCTTCTTGTGTGTTGTTAGGACAGAATGGCAAGTTCTCAGCTTCTTCTATGCAGTTCTAGAAACCAGAAATCCTATAATGTTACTTTTTAATGAAACTATAGAGTAAGTATTTTGAATTTCTCTTCTAGTTCCTATCGGTCGCCGCCCGCTCGGGCCCATTTGCGCCCGTCCTATTGGCCACATCCCATGGGGTGGCGGGTGTGCTGTGGCCCCTGGTACAGGCCGTGGTGCCCGCCACCTCGGAGTCGCCTGTGCTGGACTTGAAGCGCTCCGTCCTGTGCCGGGAGTCGCTCAGAGGCCAGGCCGTGGGCTGGCCTTTGGTCGCTTCCGTGGGCCTCAGTGTCCCTGCTTCTGTTCGTTATTCCCATACAGGCATCAAAGTGCCTGACTTCTCTGACTATCGTCGCCCTGAAGTGTTAGATAGTACAAAGTCTTCAAAAGAGAGCAGTGAGGCTCGGAAAGGTTTTTCCTATTTGGTGACTGCAACAGCTACTGTGGGTGTCGCATATGCTGCCAAGAATGTCGTCTCTCAGTTTGTTTCCAGCATGCGTGCTTCTGCCGATGTGTTGGCCATGTCGAAAATTGAAATCAAGTTATCCGATATTCCAGAGGGGAAGAACATGGCTTTCAAATGGAGAGGCAAAGCCCTGTTCGTGCGCCATCGAACCAAGAAGGAAATTGACCAGGAAGCTGCCGTTGAAGTGTCCCAGTTGAGGGACCCACAGCATGACTTAGAACGAGTAAAGAAACCTGAGTGGGTTATCTTGATAGGTGTTTGCATGCATCTTGGTTGTGTACCCGTTGCAAATACAGGAGATTTTGGTGATTATTACTGCCCTTGCCATGGATCACACTATGATGCGTCTGGCGGGATCAGGAAGGGGCCTGCACCTCTCAACCTTGAAGTTCCCTCATATGAGTTCACCAATGGTGATATGGTGATTGTTGGTTGGAGACCTGGACTCGAGTTACAGGCTTCTTTCAGTCTTCACGTCACCTCAGAAGAGTTACTTGAGAACAAGCCTTCTGTGCTTTGAATTAGTTGAGTTGAAATATTTAAGGATTGCTAATAATGTGTTTGCAAACATGTAAATTGAATTTAATGTTGAATACTTTCAAGCATTCACCTAAAAAAGCCACCATTAAACATTGTTATGCTCATAAAAACATGACGTCCTGAGGTTTTACAGCAAATTATTCAGGATCAAGACTGATTATTGGCTTCCCTGGTGGCTCAGACGGTAAAGAATCCTCCTGCCAGTGCAGGAGACACAGATTAGATCCCTGGGTCAGGAAGATCCCCTGGAGAAGGAACTGAGAACCCACTCCAGTATTCTTGCCTGGAGAATTCCATGGACAGAGGAGCCTGGTGGGCTACAGTCCATGTGGTCACAAAGAGTTGGACACAACTTAGGGACTAAACAACAATTAGTTTCACAGCTCTTTAAATTCTTTCAGATTAAAAAAAGGAATCATTCAGACTTATTTCTGTGTAGAGCAAATACAGTATTCAAGAGGCACATATAATACTCTGTGTAAATATCTATAAAAAATCTTTGGAAACAAATATTAGTAAAAAGAATATGAATAGCATAAAAGAATACTCCAAGCTTAGCTGTTTTTTTTGGGAAAGGAAGAGTACTTGTTCTTTGTAACAATACATTAGAACTTGGTAACATTGGTTGCCTCCAGGAGGGTGGCTTGAGGATATGAGAAAGAAAATTTTTGTTGTACACCCTTTTGAATTTTGGTTCATGTGAACATATACCCATTGAAACGTTTAGATAAAATTCTTTGTAAATATTGTAATATTTCAAAAATTGGCTCTGAGTAAGAATATCAGTAAAATGGTGAAGTCCACATATTGACCTAAAGAAAAATGCAGTTGCATTGTGAGTCCCTAGGCTACCCCTTGTCTTTAACTAAATTTAGGGAAATGGAGGATTTGAATATTATAATTATTAAAAGATGTTGGAAATCTTAAATAGACATAATGGGGCTTTTTGGTGGGAGAGGAAAGTTAGAAATGGTCACATTGTTGGAAATAATCTTTCATGGAATTAAAATAGGATGTTTATCTTCTAAGTCACTATGAAACCAGGAGCAAAGAATATAAAATCTAAAGACAAAAATATGACCAAAGATATCAGTGATGGCAATAAAGGTAAATGGATGAAATAAATACTCCTTCTCAAAGATAAAGATGCCCAGATTGGGTGAAACATGAAACCTAGTGACTAGAAGTGGTCAGAGGCAATGTGAGGCAGTCCCAGACTTGAGGAGGCTCCTCGGGTTTGGGGACCTGGGCATGCACGCTGACCTCCTGATGTGCACCTCTGTGGTTTGGCATCTCAGAGGAGTCCACACAGCTTCCGAGGATTGCGGATTCTCTTCCCGACCCCATCGTGACAAATGTCCTAGACTCTGGGCCACAGTTGAAAATTGTCACTGTGAAACTGATCCTGTAGTTATTGCAAAACAGGAGTGTCTCTCTAAGCCAAGATGATCATTTAATTTGGAGGGGTTTTTAAGATGGAGAAAAGTGAGTCATTCTTTCCTGCTGGTATAGTAGGCTCTATTTATTACACCACTCAGAATTCTGAAAAGAAAAAATTTTAATCTGGCGTATTTTGTGAAGTGTGATCTTAAAAAGATTTCTTAGTACATAAGAAACAGTGTTTGGGTTTACCATATCAAGGTGCATTCTCCTCTAGCTATTTAGCCTTTCAGGGAACAATTACAGGCTCCAAGTTAACAAGTGGAACCTCAATAATAATTTTATTACATAGATATCACATAATCTGCCTTAAGTTTCTGTGGTTTGGATTATCCTTTGTCATAAATCATCATTTTTGCTTTCGTGAGGCCTGTAAATGGATTTTCACAATAGGATTTGCCGTGAGCATTATCATGCAGTGAGTTCTGACTTTGAATCTTTCTAAAAGGGTATGCTATGCTATGCTAAGTCACTTCAGTCGTGTCCGACTCTGTGCGACCCCATAGACGGCAGCCCACCAGGCTCCCCGTCCCTGGGATTCTCCAGGCAAGAACACTGGAGTGGGCTGCCATTTCCTTCTCCAATGCATGAAAGTGAGAAGTGAAAGTGAAGTCGCTCAGTCATGTCCGACTCTTAGCGACCCCATGGACTGCAGCCTAACAGGCTCCTCCATCTGTGGGATTTTCCAGGCAAGAGTACTGGAGTGGGGTGCCATTGCCTTCTCCGCTAAAAGGGTATAAGGAGGCAGAAGAAGAAAATTAGCTGAACATGGAAATACATCAAATACAGAAGCAGTCTTCAGCCTCACTCTTAAGACAAATTCCTATCAGATGTAGCAAGTTAAGCAAATGAGCCACTGAGGTGCTAGTGATAGAAGCTCACATTATTACAAACTATGCATCAGGAAATTTAAACATGTTTTTTCCTCTTTGATTTCAACACTAGAAATGTGTGCAAAGGGAATAATATTATACACATGTGAATGGAGGTGGGAAGACATTCATGTTGGTCTTATTTATAATAGGAGCATGTATTAATTAGGTTGTGGTGTTACTCACTGAAGTATTTGAGGGTAGACACCAAAATGTTTAAAACCTACACTCAGATATTCAAAATAGAATCAGGTCACATACCACACAATGCACATGCACACGTGCGCGCGCGCACACACACACACACACACACACGTACACACGTAGTACAAAATGGTAAAGCAGGTGAAATAAAACGTTAACAACGGCAAATCTGAATAAAGAGGTATGTGATACAAAGTATTCCTTGTACTGTTTGGCTTTGTAACTTTTTGTGATCTCCAAACAAAAAGCTTTAAAAGTATGGTAATTAAATTATGCATTTATTAAGAATCAGGGGTTTATACTCAGTACAAATTTATTAACCAACATTAGATCAGATCTGTGGTTGTTTGTAAAGAAGGGAGAGAGTTCAGACTGTGGGAGGACATTTTGAAACTACCCTCTAATCGTGATTACAGAGGGTGGAGGGATTTTTATGACCATGCATCCTCTTTGCTAGAAGTATTTTCCCAAACACCTGGTGTGTTGTAAACCTGCAGTCAGGGTTGGTCTGTTGCAGATTCTGATCTGTTGAAGATCTGTTTGTTGCAGATTCTGCTTTAAAAGTTAAATCTTCCCTCAACTAATGGATGTATCCTACAGAAGCTTTCACTCTTAACTAGGCTTTGTTGTTGTTCAGGGGGTTTTGTTTGGTTGTTTGTGTCTTGGTCTCTAATGCTTTAAGTAGACGGTTCATGCTAGCTTCTTGGTGAACTTATCAGGGGTTATTATCTTGGTTCTGTGGGACAAGAAAACAAAAAATTTTCCCAGGAATCATCGCTCAGTAAAGAAATTTTATGAAGCTTTCTTTTACCTCTGTTTGTGTTCTTATTGCTTACCTTACAGTGCAAAAGATAATGTGTATCATACGTATTTGCATAGTTTGAGAAAGGAATTTTTCATGTAAGGAAGTCATTGTTGACATTATTTTAGGATGCTCAGAAATGTTCCTTGGGGTACTGTTGTGTACTAATATTTTCTTCTCTGGATGTTGGTGATATAGCCACCAAGTCGTGTCTGACTCTTGAGACCCTATGGACTGTAGCCGCCAGGCTCCTCCGTCCATGGCAAGAATACTGGAGTGGGTTACCATCTCCTTCTCTAGGGAATCTTCCTGACCCAGGAATCAAGCCCAGGTCTCCTGCATTACAGGCAGATTCTTTACCAGCTGAGCTACAAGGAAAGCCCTCCATTTTTGCAGTTTAGACAGAACTTACATATCAGTAGGAATTATATGATGGGTTGTGTTTATCAAGAAATTTGGAAGATCTTAACTTATTAAAGATACTGCTGAAATTTTCAGATGCTCACATTAGTCAGAAATTTTTATTCAGCCCAAAAAGAGATGTAAGATTGCTTACTGATTGAGAGCAGTTTCTGGTGATGCTATTTAAAAGTGTCATAACAACCCATGAGTATTCACAGTATGCTAACCACTAATTACTTGTTTAGATAGCAAAGAGCTAACATTGGTGCTTCTTACTTAACCTCTTTGTCCCTTGTCTGTCCCCCAAAGCTATACACGGAATCCTGTAATGATGTTGAAATCTGTAGGATTATTAGCAGATAAAGCAGTTGACTCTTGTAATCGTGTGATCATTTTATAACATACACCTTTTTTTAAAAGGCTTGGTGCACTTTCTCAATAGGCAGTTGATTAGTTTCTGGCAAACATTTCAACTTGGGTGTTAGCATTGACACTTCTTTGACAGCTACTGAAAAACTTCAACATTCATCCCATTCTTACAGGATCCCCAACCTTCAGACCTGCTCTGTCTAGGAATTACTTCCACTTAGGTCCAGATTTCTGGTCGTCTGGCATTTATAAACTGATTCTTGATGTCCCTCATGCAACTAATTTGTAAACTGTGTAGTCTCCTTACCTTATGTTGTGAAGACTGACGGTTTTGAAGCACCTGATAATAATGAGCAATATGTACAATAAGAAAAATTGGGAGGAAGAAGTAATGGGGGGGAGAAAAGAAGGCTGAGGAGAGAGAAAGTGATTGATTAGAGAGAGCAAGAGAGTGGCAAAGATGTTAGGCTGGTGGCTGAGTGGTGTGAACTGAAAAGGGCCCCTGAGCTGGGTCTCCCTAATGCAACTTCTTTGCTCCTGAGCATCACAGCGCCTCACCAGGCTTTCAAGGAGCCTCCCTCCTGTCAGTTTCCTTCTTTTCAGTAAGTTGGCTTTAGTGACCAGCTTTCTGTAGGCTGGATTAAGAGCCCCAAATATTCCTACAAATATTTTTCTGTGTCCAATTGATACACCTGGTCTCTTGAAATATAATACTTTGGACTCTTAAATTAGTTGGACTTCAGTTCAGTCACTCAGTCGTGTCCAACTCTTTGCAACCCCATGAATCACAGCATGCCAGGCCTTCCTGTCCATCACCAGCTCCCGGAGCCTACTCAAACTCACGTCCATCGAGTCGGTGATGCTGTTCAGCCATCTCATCCTCTGTTGTCCCGTTCTCCTCCTGCCCCCAATCCCTCCTAGCATCAGGGTCTTTTCCAGTGAGTCAACTCTCTGCATGAGGTGGCCAAAGTATTGGAGTTTCAGCTTTAGCATCAGTCCTTCCAATGAACACCCAGGACTGACCTCCTTTAGGATGGACTGGTTGGATCTCCTTGGAGTCCAGTCTTCTCCAACACCACAGTTCAAAAGCATCAATTCTAAGGCGCTCAGCTTTCTTGACAGTCCAACTCTCACATCCATACATGACTACTGGGAAAACCGTAGCCTTGACTAGACGGACCTTTGTTGGCAAAGTAATGTCTCTGCTTTTCAATATGCTGTCTAGGTTGGTCATAAAGGAGTAAGCGTCTTTTAATTTCGTGGCTGCAGTCACCATCTTTGGTGATTTTGGAGCCCCCCAAAAATAAAGCCTGACACTGTTTCCACTGTTTCCCCATCTGGTTCCCATGAAGTGATGGGACCAGATGCCATGATCTTAGTTTTCTGAATGTTGAGCTTTAAGCCAACTTTTTCACTCTCCTCTTTCACTTTCAAGAGACTTTTTAGTTCCTCTTCACTTTCTGCCATAAGGGTGGTGTCATCTGCATATCTGAGGTTATTGATATTTCTCCGGGCAATCTTGATTCCAGCTTGTGCTTTTTCCAGCCCAGCGTTTCTCATGAGTTAAATAAGCAGGGTGACAATATACAGCCTTGATGTTCTCCTTTTCCTATTTGGAACCAGTCTGTTGTTCCATGTCCAGGTCTAACTGTTGGACTTAATGGGTTCCATATTGAGTTTTTTCAAAATTCATGTTTGTTCTAAATTTAATGTCCCTACATTCAATATTCTTTTAGTTATACATTCTCTTTAGCTTCTATAATAACAAATTCTAATCTCTTTAAACATAAAATAATTATTATAATTCTGTTCCACATGTACACTTAGAAAATCTAAGATCTTCCTTTGAAAGATTCTGACGTGATTATTAAATAGTAACCGAAGCTGTCAGCTTGACAGTTCCCTCTTTTCATGGAATTCACCAAAGCTCATTGACGTCATCCAGAGTGGAAGCCCTGGTCTCTCTGCCAGCATTGGACAAGATGTAATATAAGCAGTATATTTCTTTCATGTCCACAGAAATGCAGTTTTCCGTTTTCTTTTAACTCCTGACGCATGATAATGTTCCATTCTATGTAAATGTGTTTTGCCCATTATCTTGAGCCTTTATGTTCACTTTAGCACTTTATTCCACCCCATACCAAGGGAACCTTTCGAGGTATTTACATCAAAGGCTTTTAGCCTTACTCATCTTTTTGTTTCTGGTTTTTTGCAGCCTATGGCTCTTTTTTGGTTGTTCATTGGCTCAGTCGTGTCCAACTCTGGGACCTCACTGACCGCAACATACCAGACTTCCCTTCATTTTCTCACGGAGTTTGCTCAAACTCATGTCCACTGAGTCAATGATGCCATCCAACCGTCTCATCCTCTGTCACCCCCTTCTCCTTCTGCCTTCAGTCTTTCCCAGCATCAGGGTCTTTTCCAATGAATCAGCTGTTTGCATCAGGTGGCCAAAGTATTAGAGCTCCAGCTTCAGCATCAGTCCTTCCAATGAACATTGAGGGTTGATTTCCTTTAGGATTGACTGGTTTGATGTCCTTGCAGTCCAGGGGACTCTCAAGAGTATTCTCCAGCACCACAGTTTGAAAGCATCAATTCTTCAGTGCTCAGTCTTCTTTATGGTTCATTATAAAGATTGAATATATTCTTGTTGCATCAAGTTGACTAAACTGGATATCTTCTACCAGTTAGACTTTATAAGGTCCCATTTGTATTTCTCTAAGTATGATCTGTATTAGCCGTAAACAGAATTCAGGCGGGCCAGTGCCCTTACGTTGAATCAGATGTCTCATGTGGTCTTTATTGTGATGATCTACAGTGACAACAGACAAAACTCTCCTTAAATTTTGCCTTAGAGCCTCATGTGCATTTGGGTTGTTTTTTATCTTCCTAACAGGGCCCTGTTAGACTTGGGTACTTTTTTGATACTTAGTGATATGAACAGAAAGAACATGTGTTTCTGTGTTTATTTTGAGCTTAAAAGTTTATGTCATACTGATTTTATTGTCTTGGATTATCTAAGTCTTTAGTATACAGTAACTCCCACGCAAACTCATACCCTTCTTACCGCTTCTTCCCTTTAAGAACCGAAGTTGTTGCATGGCGTTTCCCTCAGCTATGACAAGGAAGCCTGGCTTTGCTGCAGTCCATGGAGTTCCAGAGTGAGACACGACTTAATGACTAAACAAGGACTTTGTTGTTGTTATATTGTTTTTCTTACTCTCTTTCATACTGTACTGCCTAGTCGTTACTTTCCTATTTACAAGGAAATAGGAAATTTGAAATTACATTTGAAATTTGAAATTACAAATATAGTTTCTCCTATGTCTTTTAACCAGTATTTGTTCGACCTGCAAAGATGACTGTTCCATCATTTGTAATTAAACTGAGGTTCAGTTCGGTAACTTAAAACATTCCTGATGTTACTAGTAGAAGTGGCAGACCTGGGATTCAAACCCAGGTGTATGACTCCAGAGCTCGTGTGTTTATTTGCCTTGCTGCATTGCCGCTTTGTATCAGTACAGGCTACTCCTTAAAGACCATCGCTTTCAGCACCTCGCTGCTTTTTCCCCCTTTATCCATGCATGCTGAATGTAAAAATTCTTCCAGGAAAACTTGAATTTAGATGTAACTAAATGTATTTATTCAGTATTTAACAGTAGGCTTCCTGATATGGCTCCTATTCTTTTTTAAGGAAAATTAAACAGAGATTAGAACATCAGTTCAGTTCAGTCACTCAGTCATGTCCAACTCTTTGAGACCCCATGAATTGCAGCACACCAGGCCTCCCTGTCCATCACCAACTCCCGGAGTTCACTCAGACTCACGTCCATCAAGTCAGTGATGCCATCCAGCCATCTCATCCTCTGTCGTCCCCTTTTCCTCCTGCCCCCAATCCCTCCCAGCATCAGAGTCTTTTCCAATGAGTCAACTCTTCACATGAGGTGGCCAAAGTACTGGAGTTTCAGCTTTAGCATCATTCCTTCCAAAGAAATCCCAGGGTTGATCTCCTTCAGAACATAGAATGTCTTAATTTTTTTACTCAATTATCATTCAGTATGACCTTGCTTTAGTCTAGAGTTATAACCTTGCAGCACTGATTTAAAAAAAAAAAAATTTTTTTTTAAACAATCTCCAAGGGGAACTCATGCTAACATGCATGTAAATGATTGTCATGGTGTAAAGGTAGCAGATAATAGTGACTGCAGGGCGCCCTCTCGTGGACGATTAAAGCAGGTAGTGATCAAGTCTCAAAATCCAAAAGCTTTTTCTGTGAAAAATCTCTTTCGTCTTATGACTAAATGCCAGTGATGTCTCTACCGTGATAGAGAAGAGGGTCTGTGGGAGCCCTGGGCATGATACTGCTCAAGGTATGTCGATTTCCAGCCCGTCTGTTTCCCTAACCTATTGCCTAGATTTCTTTTTTCAGTCCGCTTTCTAGTCTGAAGGAAAAAAGCAAGAGAAAAACATGGCTTCTAAATTTACTGCTATCCCACATTTCATTGCTGGCTCCGAGAAGCCAAGGGTGGGTGACTGGAAGTAACTCCCATGATCATTAAGTAACAAGGCTCATTTAGTTTGGGTGAAGGTTGATTAGTTTGTTTGTGGTCACACAGTGAGGTAATGTGATATTTTAAAAGAGAACCAGCAGTGCCAACAGTTCTTAATAGTAACTTGATTAAGTCACTGAGCCCTGTCGGCTTTCTAAGCTGGACTGGAATGTAGGTAACCATGTAAACTAGAACAAGCCTAGGACTTAAATAGTCCTAGCCTGGTGGAAGCTGGGCTTTAATAAAGACACCTTTAATCTGTTGTCTGTTATGCTGTGAAATAAATAATGGCATGTCTCATGTCACAAAATGAGTTCATGAGAATATTGGCAATAGGGTCAGATTTTATGTAATGTGGTCTGGGGTTAGCTTTTTTAGTAATTGTCTGAATGGAAGTACTAGTTAAGTTCTCATGATCATTCTTCTTTTAAAAAAATATATATAACATATATAATAGTATATATATATATATATTTTTTTCTTCTGCATTTGTTTTTGCCCACGCTGCACATGTGGCAAGCGGGATCTTAGCTCCCTGGCCAGGGATTGACCCCGTGACCCCTGCTTTGGGAGTGTGCAGTCTTAGTCACTGGACCACCAGGGGAATCCCTGATCACTCTTTCTTGTCTGCAGTTCCCCATGTGTCCTCTTTTTTCCATTCCTAAATGATGCTGCTCATACCAACTCATTCAACTATGGTATCTTCGCCATAGTGGCCTCTGCTTGTTTCAATATAGAAACTTTATCCTTACTTCTTACAGGGCATCAGTGTGTATCTGTGTGTGGAGGAAGGATAGGGTGGACGAAGCAAACCTGAAGAAACTAAAATTTTCCACCTTAAAATGATCTCATCGTGCTTCATCCTTGATTTACAGTTACTGATTCCCTTTTCTTCCATCATCCTTTGGAAGCTATCCTAGGACAGTTCTGGAAATTTCTGTATCATTTTCTTTTAGAAAACCTGTTCTCCATTGAACTGTGCTGCTGTGTGCTTGTTCTGCTTCTGAAGGTTTGTTCTAAGGGACTCAGGATGGGTGCCAAGATTTCGTCACAGGAATGGTTATTGCAGAATTGTTGGTAAGAAATGTGAAAGTTAGGAACAGCAAAAAGATTTAGTAAGTGATGATGATTTCCATACTTTATATTTGGCTAATAAAAATGATGGGACACGTAAATTCCATTTACTGACTTGAAGAGATATTCATGAATTTGTAAGTTAAAAAAACTGTGAACTGTGTGGGATGAAAGAGAAACTTTATGTATACATGTATATAGGAAAGAGTTGATTGAAAACTACTTTGCGGGCCAGACTATTGATAGCTGTTGTTCCTGGGCCGCTAAGCCTTCCCGTGCAGCTTGTCCCCATTCTCAAACCCATGTTGAGGAGAGGAGAAGGCATAGGGCAGCTGCTCCCAGAAAGGACCAGGAAAAACATACCTTTTAAAAGAAAGTGACGGTGTGCCTCAAAATAACAGGGTAGGAAGCTCCAGGGGTTGATCTCTCCATCTAAACAACCTCTTTAAAGGGGGGATGGGCAGAATTCACTATTTCAGGACTCCGGGCGCTGGCTGGACACTGACGAGGACTGCTTGCTGAGGGAGGGGCTGCTGCTCTTCGGCGATTGGGCGTTGTGTTGGGCACAGACCCGTGATCGTCACTCACCCCTCGGCCCTCAGCCTGTGGGAACGCTGTCCAGTCATGGCTTGGTGAGGCCAGGGTGGGCAGTGGGGATCTAGTCCTCCAGAAATTTGGAGTTTCGTCTTTAAGTCAGTCTGGCAGATTCTGAGGCATGGGCACTGATGTTTGCCTGGGTTTCATCCCTTTTCAGCTGCAGAGGCTTCGGCCAGCAGCATCTACCAGAAGAGTTAAGGAATCGGTACTGCCCTCACCCCCTGGCCTTTGGAGCCAGACATTTGGGAAATCTGTGTTGGGTCACCAACTGACTTCAGCAATACTGTAATAGGAGCTTCAGTGACCACACACTACAAGGAGTAAACAAAGTCAAATAGATATGCAAAGGCCAGTTTGGAAAAATGACAAAACAGTTGGCTTCAGCCCACAACAAGTAAAAATAAACAGTCCTGGAAGAGTGAGAGATTAGATTTCCAGTTCCCCAAGTATAATTCGCACAATGTCCAGTTCTCAGTGAAAAACTATAGAACATAAAAAGAAATTGGAAACTATGACCCATACATATGACAAAAGAACATCACAACAGCCACCCCGAGGATGCCCACACATGGGAACTGCTAATCAAAGAGGTTAACTCAACTGTCTTTAATGCTCAATGAGCTAAAGCAAACCAAGGGAGAGAAAGAGGAAATCAGGAAGGCGCTGTGTGAACAAAATCTGAATCTCAATAAATAGGAATTATAAAAAAAGAACCCAACAAGTTCTGGAGCTGATAAGTATGATAACTGAAATGAGAAATTCACTAGAGGGATTCAGCAGCAGATTTGAGTGAGCAGAAGAATAGATCAGCAAACTTGAAGATAAGAACATTGAAATAATCCAGACTGAGAAGCAGAAAGGAAAAGGAATGAAGAAAAATTCCTTCCACAAGAAACCCATTGAGGAATCCCCATGTATACCACATGTGACTCATAGCAGGCCCAGCAGGAGAAAGAAGAGAGAGGGCAGAAAAAGCTGTTTGAATGGTGGGCAACTTCCTGCAGCTGATGGAGATGTGGATATACACATCCAAGAAGCTCAGTGAACTCAAAGCAGGGTGAACATGTGGCGCACCGGTGCCGTCTGCAGATGCATGGAGAGACCTCGAGACTGCCGTACGGAATGCAATTAAGTCAGAAAGAGAAAAACAAATGCCGTATAATATCACGTAGATGTGGAATCGACAAAAATGGTACAGATGAGTTTATTTGCAAGGCAGAAATAGAGACAGATGTAGAGAACAAAGTTATGGATGGAAGGGTGGAAGTGGGGGGATGAATTGGGAGTTTGGGATTGATATATATACACACACACACACTGTTGATGCTGTGTGTAAAGGGCTTCCCTGGTGGCTCACTAAAGAATCTGCCTGCAATGTGGGAGACCCGGGTTTATTTCCTGGGTTGGGAAGAACCCTTGGAGAAGGGGATGGCACCCCATTCCAGTATTCGTGCCTGGAGAATTCCATGGACAGAGGAGCCTGGTGGGCTACAGTCCATGAGGCCGCCAAGAGTTGGACATAACTGAGTGACTAACACACTGTGTATAAAATAGGTAACTAATGAAAACCTATTGTATAGGTCAGGGAACTCTACTCAATATTCTGTGGTGACCTAAATGGGAAGGAAATCTGAAAAAGAGGGGATATATGTGTATATATAACTGATTCACTTTGCTGTACAGCAGAAACTAAACATTGTAAAGCAACTATAATCTGATAAAAATAAGAAAACACAACAAAAAGCCAAATTGTTGAAACCCAAAGACAAAGATAACTGGGGAAGCCATGGTAAAAGGACCTGAATATTTAATTCCAGAGCTGAACTAAAATGAAAATGGGGGTTGGACTGAAAAGGAGCGGGGGAAAGCACTGACAACTAACAGACATTGGAAGAGGAAAAGGGAAAGAAGAGGGGATATAGAATGTAATAACATTAAAAGGTGACATCCAAGGTAGTAGACAACACAAGTCATAGAAACATAAGTATACTTAGTAAAACAGAGGTATTTTTTAATTTGTGGAGTTGTAGCAACGTCCTTCAGTAGAAGATTGGATAGATTATGGTCCATCCATATGGTGGAATACTTTTACAGCCTCAAAATGAGGACGGTCTCCGTGTACTGATAGGGAAAGAGTTTTAAGAAAAATTTAAAGACAAGGTACAAAACAAGTATGATATGCTACCATTTATGTAAAAGAAGTAGAACCATGGTATATAACAGTGTTTCCATATGTTTGAGCCAAAAACTCAGGAAGCATACCCACAAAACTTTTCAGGTAAAAAATGATCATTTTAGGGGAGAGTCTGGCAGTTGATTGGATCGGGAATGGGGTCGGGGTAAGGTTTTATCGCTGTGTTCTTTTCTCCCTCCCTCTTTCCCTCCTTGATTTTTATTTTTAAAACGTGAGTGCAGTATATTTGAAAAAACGTAATGAAAAAAAGATACCACTCCTTCTCCCAATCTGGTCCTATATTAAGCCTCAGGCAAAGCTTTGAGGTAGTTTGCATTGCCATCTCTGCAAAGTCTCTTGGAATTTTCTATTCTTTCTAGAATGTAATCTTAGGTATAGGCTCCTTGCCCACTAGGTAAAGAAAATTCTTTTCACTGGATGATTTGCCATTTCGTTTCGACAGCTACTCTGGCCTTTCTTAGATTGTATGTGAAATAATCCATAATTGTTAGAGCTGTTTCTGTCATTAAGTGAAGGTCTTATTTCTTACCCTGTTGTAAATGTTACTTCTGGGGCTAGTCTTGCTGGAAGGCGTTGGGCTCCTATGATGAGTGAGCTTTTCCCCTTGAGCTAATATCTAATATTCATGCTCAATATGGTCAAAACAGAATTCTTGATAATGAGTCCCAACTTCAGGGCTCTGTAGGAAAAAAAGGACATGAATTATGGATAGTTTTCTGGGTTTTTTTTCCCCCCCCAGTTAAGGGAACTGAGACATCAAGAAGTTGTGACTTGTGAGAAGTCACCTAGGAAATAGGAGTACAGGCAGGGAAAGGCCCAGCCGTGGTCTCAGAGCCCTGACTCCTGGATGGTGCCGCTGTCTACATTGATGGTGCAGATCCTAGCGTGTTGTTGCGTGCACTCAGCACAGTGTGGGTTGAACCCTTCACAGGAGGCTCATTCAGTTTTTGGACCTTATGTAATTATCCTCCCAAAGAGACTCTCAAGTTTACTTCAAGGATGGGTTAGTTTGGACATGTAATTTGGGAGCAGTGATCCTTCTATCAGTGTCTGGATGCAAAGTGATTGCCAGTGATGAAACTGTTACCTTCTCTGTGTAATTTAAGATACTGAATAGAAGGGAATGCTCATGAAGTCATGCTTATGATCTTGAACTCTTTTAGATTACTGTTGCATAATCAATAGAATGTGTCTTTCGCAGCATTTTTTAGAAGCTTTCTTAAATGTATTGGCTCTAATGCGTTAATTATATAGCATTTCTACATTGGTTTCTGGGGTTATATTTGTACAATGGGGACGATAATCTTTGCCATCTTCACAGGATTGCTGTAATTACTAAACGGGATCACAGATGTGAATGTACTCTTGTAAAACTGTAAAGTGCCTTGTAAATACAGAGATGGCAGTACTAGTATTAACTAGATCTCATCTGGTCCCCGTGTGTTCGTGTCATTCCACTCTGTCCCTTCCAGGCCCAGTCTTTTCTAGGAATAACGTTAGAAGGGTCACATTAAATACTTGTATTTCTGTATGTTAGCTTTTCCCCCTATGTCTTTATTTTTGTAGATACTTCCATCTAAATAAGGACAATTTTGAATGATGGTGTATGCAGAATTTTATCATAAACTGTCACTAAACCATGTGGTAAAACAATAAACCATATGGTAGATTTGAAATAAGAGATTTGTGAGTAATGCTGTGGACACAGGATTTGTAAGCAGATCTGTGTTTTAAAATCTAGTTGTCACCCTGTATTGACTGTGTGACCTTATATATAGTCTCGTGTAGATTCAGTGTTTTCATGTATAAAGTGGAAGATAATAATAGTCATTTTCTGACACTGTAGAGGGCTAAATGAGATACTTTTTTTTAAGCACATGGAACATTTTCTGAACTTAAACTAACCTCATTCCTCAAACATACTAATTCTAGTTCAAACATAATCACTTGATATTTAATAGTGTTTCCACTTTGGTTCCAATCCTTTTTATGTAAGTCATGTTGCTAAAGATCAAAAGGTAACGCCACAATTGTTCTAGATACTCTTTATTTTAGATTCACTGAGATGGAAGATGAAAAAACCACATAATTGTGTGTTGTTTCTGGCTTACGTGAGTATATGGGAACCTCAGAACTCATCAGTTATTTCACAAACAGTATGCACTTACTCAAGGAGGGCATAGCAGCCCACTCCAGTATTGCTGCCTGGAGAAGCCCATGGACAGAGGAGCTTGGTGGGCTACAGTCCATAGGGTCATAAAGAGTTGGACATGATTGAAGCAACTTAGCATATGCACACACATGCAGTTATTCATTCATTCATTCAGTGTATGTTATGCATCCCTACATGGCACTATGATTAGGCTCTGAAATACAAAGATGAAAAAGTAGTTTGTGCCTGTATTGGAGGTCATCATTTGTTGAAGTAGACAGAGAAATAAGTAATTTTGTACAATATCAGAAGTGGTCTGACTGGGGTCTGCCCAGGCAGCCTTGAGAACCCAGAGGAGGTGCCCCCATCTCTCCTAGACGGCGGGTGTGCGTGTAGCTGTCCAGGTGTGCTTCCCAGGGCAGGGGTCACCGGAGTCGAGTCTGGAGAGAGCCAGCGCCTGGAAAATGAGGCCTTTTCATCGAGGATAAGGAGATGGAGTTTAGTTTGAAATGGTGATAGACCAATGAATACTTTTATTTAGAGCAACATGAACAGGTTTGGAACTTGGAATAATTACCGAGAGGCATACCTACCTCTTAAACAGTGGCATCAAACATCAATTTTATCACCATCTTCACTGGCACCATTTCTTTGAAACCTGTTATATATCTGACCTGTGTATATAGTATCTCATTTAATCCAACACTGTTTGAATTAGATATCATTGCCGTTATTTTATAGCTGAGATAACTCTGGGTAATAGCGGTTGATAGAAGAGTTAGTGATGGGACACACACTAGAGAGTCTTTGATTGCCTGTCACTCGACCTTTGGAGAGTTAATGGAAGTTAAGATGAGAGATGCTGACTTGTTGATCCTTAGCCTTCATTTTCATGTTTTATATTGTGAACATTTCGCTGAATTTAGTTAGTTTCTAGACTTTGAAGACTTCATTCCCTACAAGATAGCTTTTAACCAAAGTCTGTTATTTCGTCTGGCGCCCCAGAAACTTTGGTTCTGTCTCACACTGCAGGGAAACATGATGGTTAGACTTATGGAAAGAAGACATGTCAGTATCCAAACTGCGTTATTCTCCATTCTATCTCCTTTTCCTCTAAAGTTAACATAAAGGAATTTGAAATGACACCTCGTTAGGATTTGAGGTACTTGAGTTCTAAGTCTCATATGTAACTGGGGCCCTGGTTTCTCAGTGTGAAGGATGATTTGGAACTAGGTTTTGTCCCCCTGCTCCGTAGTGTTTCTATAGTGTATTGAAGCAATAGAGGGAGAGGTGATCATTCTTGGAAGTTTAAAAAAAGAAAAAACTGATGATTAATCCAACCACACTCCTGATTATGTTTCCAAATGCTGATAAAATTGGTCATTTACCCCTTCATTCTTAGCTGTTTAATTGAAAATCAAATAAAGTACCTCTTCTTTCCTAGAAATGTGGCATGACAGTTGATGAATTTTAAGAAATATTGGTATGTAACTAGCAGGTGCTCTTGATAGGTTATGTGCAGTTTTGACTTACTCTACTCACCTTTTTACTCCTTTCATTTCAGCTCAATCTGAAATTGAAGTTTCTGTGTCTGCAAGGAATATCAGACGGTTACTAAGTTTCCAGCGGTATCTTAGATCTTCACGCTTTTTTCGTGGTACTACTGTTTCAAATTCTCTGAACATTTTAGATGATGATTATAATGGACAAGCCAAGGTGTGTATAGCTTTCTTCAAGAAAACATTGATTCTTACATAGGGTTAATGAAACCTTGTTTCTCCCATATGATACTGATTTTATCTAGCCTTTTTTTGGTATGTGAAATCAGTTGAACTCAATTTTTATTATAGGTTTTCCCTTTAGAGCAGCTGTTCATCTTATGATTAGGTTATTACAGAGCAAGGAACTAAAATAATGAAAATGTTTTCATGTATTACAGCATTACAACATTTATTGTAATAGCAAGTAGATCAGTGGAACATTAAACTGTAAGGTCACAAGGGTCCTAATGCTGGAAAGAGTATTATGGTTTTCCCGATGTAATTTCTCTGTACTATAGTTAAGAAGGGACTCGGTTGCTCCCTTCCAGTTGTTTAAAAGTAAACTCAGCACAGGAAGTCTCATGACTTTCAGTCACACTTTTCATGATCTCTTGTATAAGTGAGATATTTGGAAGATTTAAATGTTTTTTTAAATTTGGTGATTGTGAGCATTGTTTTTTTCATATAGTTTAAAAGAAATATCTTAATGAAGGTGGAAATTGGCTGAGGTGGTTTTTTACTAAATGAGGATTTTTTAATAATCTCACATTTCTAACATTTGTAAAAGTATTCTTTGACTTAACACCTACGGGTTAGATGTAGGTTTGTGTAGATGGGGCCAGGGTACCCACTCTATGATTACATTAAAGTGAAAACATTTACTTCCCTGTTTGATAAAACAAATCAATGGAAAAGCACTCATACTTTCTTTAAATTTAAGAAAGTTCACAAGTTCTGCTTTTTCAAATGAGAATATTGGTCTGTGTGTCATTGGTTGTTAGGACTATTATCACTTCTTCTGGTAATACCTAGTATTGCTTATGCTGATTTAGCCATATATGAATATATGACAGTGAACTTTGGGTTCAAAATACAGATTTTTTCTTGAAAATAAAGTCCATGAAATTTTCAGGTTACAAAGACATGGTGTAAAAGTATCTGTTTGATTTTTAGGGTTGTTGTGGGGCTTATTTGCTTGGCTGAAATAACCATCAACCTAAGAATTATGTAGTAAATGCAATGGACTATTCTATTAGGATATTTAAGGAATATTAATAAATAAATTGGGAATGTGTTTTAAGAAGAAAATAACAAATAATTTAAGTGTAGTATATACTACAGGTGTCTGGTACCTGGATTCCAGAGTCTGATCACCTAACTTAAGACCCAGCTCTGTGACTCTCACTGAGCAAGTTAATGACTTTTTCCCTCTTTTCCCATCTGTAAATGAGGGTTGAAAACAATGCCTACATGATAGTGTTGGTGTGAATAGTAAGAATGTGTCAAAAATAAAGCATTTTTAATAGTATCTGGAATGTAGCAAGTATTCAACTATTGCAACTTTTATTAGATTTTTAAAATCTAGTTTCTAGACCGTGCAATGTGTGAACTACACTTCTCTGATGGGTATTGGAATTCTTGACAGTTCATGAGAGCATAAGAATAAGTCAAAAGGAACACCAGCCTTACCTCTGCATTTATCAATTGAGAAAACATTAATTGTTTTTCAAATGGAGTTTATCCCTTTGGACATATTTTGGAGTTGTTTGGAAAGGTCATGACTAAGGAGAGTGATCATTAGCATTTCTTAAGTCGACCACTTTCTGTTTTTGTTAGCTTCCTTATGGACTATCTACAAAAGACAGAGAAAGTTACTGAGATTAAATTACAGTAGGAATGTTTGGTTTTCATTTCAGTGTATGCTGGAAAAAGTTGGAAATTGGAATTTTGATATCTTTCTATTTGATAGACTAACAAATGGTAAGTGAAGACTTTGACTTACTCTCATGTATTCTCAGGATTGCTGCATTGATGGGATTGCCGCTGCTTTCATTTATTGAGTGTGGGCGCCCTCTGCTGGCTGAGGGAGCATCATATTGTTCCTTCTTCAGTGACTGATCTGTAAGCCTAGAGCATCCATCTAAAATTTTACTTTTGATTATCACTCTTAGTAGTAATCAAAAGTAATCCCTGTCATAGTCACTTGGGTATCTCTAATTAAACCTACTTCTGTTAATAAGAGGCTTCTCAGCTGGTTCAGTTGGTAAAGAATTCACTTGCCGATGGCAAGAGACGTGGTTTCAATCCCTGAATCAGGAAGATCCCCTGGAGGAGGGCATGGCAACCCACTCCAGTATTCTTGCCTGGAGAATCCCATGGACAGAGGAGCCTGGCGGGCTGCAAGTCCATGGGGTCGCAGAGTCAGACACGATTGAGCATGCACTTCTATTCTTCTTTTCTCTTGCTATTAATAACCCAACGTACACATTATTATCTCATGGTTCTTGATGTTTCCTTTTTGGGTTTTTTTGTGCTGTAGCCATGTACAGTGACATCCTCCAATCTTATATTCCAGTTTTGATAGCCCGAGATGTGTGGTAGATTGACGCCCTTTTGAGAGATGGCTTTTCTTCTCACTCTGGTTCTCAGGCTCTCTTTCTCTGCACACTTTAGAGAGATGGTGTGTTATGATCAGCAGAGCGGGCCCTTCTGACACTGCTTCTCTCTGGCGGGGTGGGTAGGGGAGAGCTTGGAGCTAATCACTATCTATGGAAAGTTTGAGTACGTTGGAAAAAAATAAAGATGATTCTGATTTGTTTACCTCTGAGTTCTGTTTTGCTTTGGCTGAAAGTGAAAAAAGTGTTAGCTGCTCAGTCGTGTCCGACTCTGCGGCCCCATGGACTATAGCCCGCCAGGCTCCTCTGTCCAAGGGATTCTCCAGGCCAGAATACTATGGTGGGTAGCTATGCCCTCCTCCAGGGGATCATTCCAACCCAGGGATTGAAGCCAGGTCTCCTGCATTGCAGGCAGATTCTTTACCAACTGAGCCAAGGTTCATTTTTCTTTATTGTCTTTGGGCACAGGAACAAAATTCCCTTTGGGAATCATTTTTCATTTTGTATAAAATGTTTGACGTAAAAAGTTGGTGGTACCTATATATTCCAACTAGACTTTGTCCCTTTTGCCTTTTAAATAAATGAAGCAGAGTGGGAAGTTCACTGAGAGGAAGTTCTCACTGTTGAAATAAGTATGTGGCTCCCTGCTATACTTTGAAACTACCTTTTTTTCCCCCTAATTTTACTTTGGAATAAAGTTCCTTTTTACAAGGAAGCCAAATATGGAAACCACACTATAGTCATCTTGAGAATAGCTTGGGTCCACACAATGGACAGATGGGGAAGGACAGGGAAGCCTGGTGTGCTGCAGTCCACGGGGTCACAAAGAGTCAGACACGACTTAGTGACTGAACAATAACGAAGAAGCTTTTTAGTATCACATCGTCATTCCTCTGAGCTGTGTGGGCCAGGCATAGTGAGGACACCGCTGTGATCACGTTCTAGCTGTCTGTATCTGTCGACAGAAAAACTAGACCATCCCAGGCACAAGTGTGAGGACAGTAAAGGCCACCTCAGTGGCGGAGCCTCCCTCCCACTTCCCCGCCTTCTGTTTTTCTTCTTCTCTCTTCCTGTTCTCTTTCTCTCTGCCCTCTGGTGACCAGTGTCTCTTCCCCTCCCAGGCCCCCACTCAGGCCTGTCCTCCTAGAAAGGACTCTGATCGCATCTACACAGCTGTCCCTCCATGCAGCCTTCCTTCCCTCTTTGAAAATATAGGTGCCTCAGCTTCTTCCAGATCTGGGAAACTCCCCTTTCCTACCACAACACAAATATTCCTTTAGTCCTTATCTCAGGATAAATATAGATAATACAATGCCCCCCTTAACACCTTCAAGGTCTAACCTCACGTAACACTTAACAGCTCATAGCCTATTCTTAGTCCCCTGGACACTTTGTCACTCACAGAAATAGTTGATTGTTTTTCTCTAGATTTTATTTTTAAAAAGAATGTATCTTGCCAGCCAAGGGGCGTGGCGGTGGAAGTGGATTGAGGGTGGCAGTGTACGATGCGCAGAATTCTAGTCACTGGTCCACGTGAGTTAACTTAGGTAGCACTTGGCTTGCCTGTGGGCTTCCCTGGCAGCTCAGATAGTAAAGAATCTACCTGCAGTGCAGGAGACCCAGGTTTGACTCCTGGGTTGGGAAGATCCCCTGGAGAAGGGAATGGCTACCCACTCCAGTATTCTTGCCTGGAGAATCCCATGGACAGAGGAGCCCGGTGGGTTCTAGTTCATGGGGTCGCAAAGAGTCAGACACGACTGAGCAACTAACACCAGCTCTTCTTTAATCATCTCACCCCTTTTTTGTGGAAAAGGTGGCCAAATGATTTCTTCTTAGAGTTGTTAGGGGTTAGTAGAAACCATCTGTGGTTAGCTGCCCACTTGTTTTACAGATGGTGACCTATTAATGCATATTCAGTTCACTACAGTCACCCAAAAGTTAAGGAATTTTATATAGGAAGAGATATTATTGGGAAACAAGTGGGCAGAAGAAAGTTCCTTTTTAACTTGCATTATTTAGTTGGATCTGCTTTCCTTTCAAAGCTGCTTAGCCTGGAATGAATCCTGGATGATGCATGTACTTGGTATCTAAGTTTTCGCTTCTTGCTCATTGGGCTGGTGTGCCCTGTGTTTCTTCTGTGGTGATTTTTCAAGTGATACTGTGAGGAGGACAGGGAAGAAGCTCTGAGTCCCACTACTCCTGGCTTGTCCACTGCAAGGTAGTAGGATATATTTGGCTTCTCTGGTGGCTCAGACGATAAAGAATCTGCCAGCAATACAAGAGACCCAGGTTGGATCCCTGTGTCAGTAAGATCCGCTGGAGAAGGGAATGCCAACTCACTCTATTATTCTTGCCTGCAGAGTCCCATGGACACAGGAGCCTGGCAAGCTACAGTCCATGGGGTCGCAAAGAGTCTGACATGACTGAGCGACTAACATACACACACAGACACACACACGGAAGATATTAGATGTTGCTTTTTGCAGGAAGGAGTTAAGTTACATGAGATGCCAAGAAAGGGCTTGTCACCCCTGAAGGTCACCTGGCACACGAGGGCCCTCGTTGCTGGACCCGTGTTGTCGCCGGAGCCCAGTCCTTACATGTAGAGTCCCATCCGGAAACCTGTTGAGAGCCATAACGCCGTAGGCAGGCCTGTCCTTTGGTATGTCTTTATATAGGGTAACTTTTCTCTAAGTTACAAATTTTCTTTTCCAAGAAAGCGTTTGTTTCCATTTTCATATAAAAGAATTTCTTCAGTGCCTGTTTCTTGTTGTAACATATCAACTAAGCATCACTTGCTTTGAAATAATAAATTTCATTGACTTGTATTCTTACTCACTGGTATTAAGTCAGTTGGTATCTTGTGAACTGAAAACAAGAAAAAAATGTTGGATGCAGGTTTTCACTGTAGTATGGGTGGTACACTTTGACAGATTGGTTCTTGTCAGATTCCTCTGAGGTTCTTGGAGGGAAGACGTTAGCATACCTTTCTTACTGCCGTTTGCCTGAATTCCAGATGAGGGTATTTTACCATTGGATTGCAGCTTCCTTAAAACTCACTCTAGACCCTAGAGATCAATCATTTATTTCATTAGGTTTGGGAAACAGTTTTGGGGAGAACCTATGATTACCTGAATATAGAGAATGAATATACATCCTTTTTTTTTAATTGAAGTGTAACTGACATATTAGCTTGAAGTATACAACGTAGTGATTTACTGTTTGTATACACTGAAAAATAATCACCACATGGGTCTAGTTACCACATATAGAAGTTACATCTTTGTATTATGATGAGAATTTTTAAGATCTGGTATCTTAGCAGCATTCAAGTATGCAGTACACTTTATCCATCTCCCCACACCCTCACCTCTGGCAACCACCGATCTGTTCTCTGTATCTGTGAGCTCAGGACTTTGTCGTTTGGGTTTAGATTCCATGTAGAGGTGAGATCATACGGCATTTATCTTTCTCTTTCACTTAGCACAGTTTCTCAAACTCCCTCCGTTTGTCACATGAGGCAAGATTTCCTGCTTCTTATGCCTGAGTAATAGCCCATTGCATACATATCACAGTTTCTTTATCCAGTCATGCATCTGTGGGCCCTTAGGTTGATGCCATGTCTTGGCTATTGTAAATAAGCTAGTGAAGATGGGGTACAGATATCTTTTTGAGATAGTGATTCCATTTCCTTCAGATATGTACCCCAAAGTAGAATTGCTCAATCATATGGTAGTTCTAGTTTAAATTTTTTAAGGAACCTCCATTGTTTTCCATAGTGACTACACCAGCTTAAGAATCCCACCAACAGTTCACCAAAGGGTTCCCTTTTCTTCACACCCTTGCCAACACTTGTTATCGCTTATCTTTTTGATCATAGCCATTCTGACAAGTGTGAGGTAATCCCTCGTTGTGGTTTTAATTTGCGTTTCCCTGGTGATCAGTGAACAGCTTTTCATTTACCTATTGGCCACTTGTATGTCTTATTTGGAAAACCATTGATTCAGATCCTTTGCTCGTTTTTTAAAACTCAGATTTTTTTTTTTTTTTTTATTATATGTTCTGAAACATCAATGTATCTGTCCCAAGAAAAATTGGTTGTTACAGCAGTAAAAATAGGACCATAGCCCACTTCTTCACCTGATTCTAGACCACATGGGCTCGTATTTGCACCAGTAGAGTGTTACCAAAATTTGAATACATTTTTTAAGTTTTCACTTCTTAAAGGTAGAAGATTTGAAATGGGTTTTTTTTCTTTCTGTTTGAAGACGATAAGTGAGGTGGTGGTTAAGAGGGCTCTCTTGGCAGCCACAGCCTTTCCGGTGTTGCTCATGCAAACATTGTTCCAGTTAATTTGCTTTTTTTCCTCAGCCATGGGCTTCTCAACAGCTATTCAGGCAGTTTGGATTAGGTTAGCCCAGTAGTCCTTTATCATTATTTGTAAATATTATTACTACACATTTTCATTTAGAACTAGTTGTGTCTTTATATGTTTGTAAGAATCATAGATTTCTTTTGAGAATACAGAATCATGTGTTATGTTATTGTCTGAACGCTGGCAGTAATATATGAGCTTACACACCTTTAAATATAGAGTCTATTTAATTGTTAAATAATACAGCATTTGTAGTCAAGACGCTTTGCTCTGGGACACACCTGCTCAGGGGGATGGTTGCAAGGAGGTTTTAAGTGCTTTGGGAAATTGAATTAAACTTACTCAGTGTGGATAATTTTCAAAGTTTTCTATCAATTCTAATTATTTATCATCGATTTGTTTGGTTTTTGAAAAATAAAACCAAAAAAAAGTTTTTTCTTAGAATGGAAAAAAAGATGTGATATTTAAAATTCAAAACTGGTAAGATAAGATGTAAATTTTAGATGGACAACAAGTAGGACTTGGTACTCTTTATGTTGTATATTCAAACCCTTATTTGGAAGCACAGTGCAGTTATGTTATTAATATCTTGTATTCCTACTAATGTCTCCTCTTCTTTCTTTTTAGGAAATAGTCTAGTAAGTTTAACCTTTCATTTATTTAGTCTCCATGGATTAATTGAGTACTTCCATTTAGATATGATGAAACTTCGTAGATTTTTAGGTAAGTGATTCTAACCTTACATTTAAGAGTAATATTTATACGGGAACTTGTTACCTTTTCTCTCAGTTATATCAGCTATGGCTTTAAAACTAACCGCCCCAAAGTTAGTGTTTTGAAGCAACACATGTGTGCGGAGCCCTGAGTCTGTGGGCTGCTGCTGGTCTGGCTGAGCTTGTTCGTGTCCCTGCCCGGGACACTGGATGAGCCGCATGGCAGCTTCACGGGCCTTGGCTGGGCCCTTCCCAGGGGCACTGGGCCTGACCCAGCTCAGCTCTACGTGGTCTACTGTTAAATTAAAGGGAGGCAGAGGAGTTTGGCACCGTCACAGAGTCACATTAAAAACAAAAAACAGGAACTTCCCTGGGGGTCTAGTGGCTAAGACTCAGTGTGCCCAATGCAGGAAGCCTGGGTTCGATCCCTGGTCAGGGAACTAGATCCCGCATGCTGCAGCTAAGATCCAGTGCAGCGAGATAAATAAAATAATTTTTTTTTGAAAAATTATTATTTTACAATGAGCCGAGCTTGTTCAAAGTGCGGTGGCCAGTTTTTAGGAGACCGCTGGTGTGTCCAGAGCTCAGGCTGGACGCTGGCACCTTCCCATCCACCACAACCCTATTGCCGGAGCTGGTCACAGGGGGGACTGCACCCCTGGGTGGGGAGCTGTGAGGGCCCAGTGCCATGGGTGGGGGCACCAGGGGCCTGGTGAGCTGGAGCCCCTTTACCCACAGTCTCCCATGTCAGCCACAACTTTCTCACAAAGACAACACAACTTCTGTCCTTTCCTCACTTCTTGAAGATTAAACCCTTAAATGATTAGGTACGTGGCACTTGGATCTTCTCTTTTCCTGATCCCTGAAATCTCTTGACAGCAACCTCCAAGGATTATTTTGACTATGTTTTAATGTACAGAGTGATATTTAAGAGCACTCTGCCAGGAAACAAATTGGGGTCATTCACTAAATAAATGTGTTAGAAGAAAATTAGCATAAGGATTCTTTCTTATTTTTTTAAGGAAGAAGAGAATATTTTCTTTCCTCTTAAGTAGCTAACTAAGAGAAGATATCTAGGACTTTTTGAAAGACTGCTAATGCATATTTATTTATAAATTGTATGTCTGTAATATGTACTAATACATAAATTATACAAGCACATACAAACGTAGATATTAACGAGAGTATTTAAAAAGCTATTTTAAAGGATGGAATCAGAGTCAGTGGAAAGTTCCAGTGCTCTTCGCCCCTCACCTGTGTGTCCTAGTGTACCACTTTGGGGTTGGCTCACGGTACCGGGCACCACTGGGCCGAGTGCAGGGCTGCTGGGGCCGTGGTGCGGGTTTGATGGTGGCGGGTTTGGCTGGACCCCTCATCCTCGTCTGCTTTTTCATGGTTAACGTAACTGACACTGAGCAGAGGAGGCAGATTAACAGGTCATCCTTCCCGCACTCCTAAAAAACTAATTCCAGATCCAAAACTCACCTCACTGATAAAGCATCCTGGAATCCACACACATTCCCCAATGTCTGTACTCGTATTGCATCAGAGATGTTTGTTCTCTAACAAATTCTTCGTTCCTATAACAGCACCCTAGCACAATACGTATTTGTTGAATGAATTGTACTCCTTTTACTTAACTAAAATTCTTTTTAAAGTAAACGACAGTCAAAGTAGTTTGGCACAATGAGATTGACATTTTAAAAGAGAAGAAGAAAAAAAATAATTTTACAAATTTGACATGAATACCTTCTCGTTTTAAAAGTTTCAAACGAGTTAGTCACAGTGGTGGTCATGTGAGTTCTGGAGTGGTTATCATCTCTCTGAATTGAACAGTTAGCTGATAGCCATGTGAGTAGGGTAAGTGGGAAATACATAATTGTTGCAATTTTTGCACTTGTAAGTGCCTCCTGTTTGCAATTAAATTGGGGGTCTTTTTTCCTTTGATGCAGTGATGATTCAAGAAGATTACCACAGTCAGAACCCTTACCACAATGCAGTCCACGCTGCCGACGTTACTCAGGCCATGCACTGTTACCTAAAAGAACCTAAGGTAAGGTGCCGGCGTTTACAGTCAGCCAGAGCCCTGAGCAAACTCTCTTGATTTAATTTCAAGCACTTCCTTAAGTTAGTGATTTTGTTGTTGTTTAGTCTCTCAGTCACGTCTGCCTCTTTGTGACCCCATGAGCTGTAGCCCACAGGCTCCTCTGTCCATGGAATTCTCCAGGCAGGAGTACTGGAGTGGGTTGCCATTTCTTCCTCCAGGGGATCTTCCCACCCAGGGATTGAACCCACTTCTCCTGCATTGGCAGGTGGATTTTTTTTTTTAACCACTGAGCCACCTGGGAAACCCTAAGTTGGTGATTTAATCAGACTCAGAAGCTTCCTTCTCAGGAATGAGATGTAGCAGGATCAGGTTTGCAAATGTGGCTGTATTTTTAATCACACTTTAAGCTAGAGAATCGAGGTGATTGTTGAGAGCAAGGCTGCAAAAGCCCAAGCGAGGGCCAAGCCATCCAGCTTCTCCATGCGAGTCATCTGGCGATTACACTGAGCTCCATGAGGACAGGGATGGCATTGGTGTCGTGTCCAGTGATGAATAGGGAGCTGTGGGACTGAAGTGGGAGAAATTACAGAACTGTCCTGGCTGTGGAGGGAGAACAAAGCAGACAAGACCAGCAACCCAGCTGCTGCCCGTGAGGGGCCGTTTCTGTAGCCGTGGGGCAGGAGAGAGGTGGGCAGTTGGTGAGGTCTTTGGAAATCAGAATGAGGAGGATGTGGTGTCTGGATGCCTTTGTGGGGGGTGAAGTAGGAAGAGGGATGGGTGGATACCGCCCTGAGCAGCTGAGGGAATTGCTGAGAGGGAGAGAAGGTAGAAGAGGGGAGAGGCCCGGGGAGATGGTGAGCTCCATTGTGGATGTGTGTGGTTATGCGTGTCCCTGCCATATCCAAGTGGAGGGATCTAGTGAAGAGGTGGATAGGAGTCTGCAGTAAAACAGAGAAGTCAGAGTTGGGGGTCATCAGCCATAGATGTAATGGAAGCCGTGTTTGCTCATGGACGTTTCCTGTTCTAGAGCTGGTGAAATTACATCCGCCCTCCCTTAGGCCTGCTTCTAGACTCCTCTCCTCTGGGGTCTTAGTTCCAGCTAGATGTTGGGAGGGAAGCAGGCTGACAGGGCCAGTTTGTGCCAGTTGATGCCAACTCCAAGAATACAGCCACGTGGGTGCCACTCTTCTGGTTTTTCAAGAGATCGTGGAATATGTGAAAATACCCCAATTAAAAAACCAATTTTATTGTGGCATCATTCATATACAGTGATAAAAATGGATACGTTTTATGCATGTACACCCAGCTGCCCCAATTTTTAAATTAAACTGTAAAAAAATACTCAGGGGGAAAAAAAAACAAACCTCTGGGCCAAGCCTAAAGTTTCTCTTTGACAGTCTTGTGGGAGAAATTGGTACTTCACCACCACACAGCCAGGGAAGTGGACCGATGGAACTAAGTGCTGCATTCCAGGGGACCTGAGCCGGTGCGGGGGTAAACCTGGTCCACAGGCTGTGGGGGCCTCACCCTCCCACTGGCCACGCCCAGCCGGAAGCCAGGGCTGCGGAGCGATGCCGGGCACTGGAGGGGAGAGTGTGCGGGCGAATACGGATGCAGAGGCCGTCTTAACCCGTGCACATCTGGCAGTGGTGACGTGAAACACTTTTTGCCAGTGTAGCCCTGATCATCCTTAGTTTAAACACTTTTCACCATGAACATACTCAAAAGATGGTTTATACTTTAGCTGTCATCTTAGTTACGCTTGTTTCAAATGAAGCCGTGTAAGGGTGAGCCGGGTCCATGACCTCCCCACGGGCAAGGGACTGCATCATACCACGCCTCCCGCCAGGGGAGTGAGTGGACAGCACGTGGCAGGCATGCCTTGGCCTGGACGAACGGTCAGAGAAACACGAGGGGAGGAGACCGTGGAGAGTCTCATTCAAGGCTGATTTAGAACAGCTGTTGTCATGGTACAGTTCGTTGCAGACACGTCTGTAATCAGTTATTCCTCGCCACCGTCTAGCTTGCCAACTCTGTAACTCCTTGGGACGTCTTGCTGAGCTTAATTGCAGCTGCCACTCATGATCTGGATCATCCAGGTGTTAATCAACCTTTCCTCATTAAAACTAACCATTACCTGGCAACTTTATACAAGGTGAGTGCAAGCTCTTCCTCAAAGTTTAATATTCTTGTATTCTAGAAAATGGGTCACGTTTTAAAGGAGTAAAAGTAAATTGGTTCTCAGTGAATGTTAGAATTTTAACCAGCTTGATATTACTTAGAAATATTGCTTTATGTTCAGAAAAAGACTTACCCTTTGCTGATTCAGATCTGCCCTTTTTGTTTTGTTTTGTTTTGTTTTTTTGGTAGAATACCTCAGTTCTGGAAAATCACCACTGGAGATCTGCAGTGGGGTTATTGAGAGAATCTGGTTTATTCTCACATATGCCATTAGAAAGCAGGTAGGTTAAGACAAAATTAATTATTTATGAACTGTGGATATTAAGTTGGAAAAACAATTATTTAAAGTTTTTAAGATTATGTTGTTATATTCAGGTATTCCACAATTTGGGGGTGAAAATGAAAGTCGCTTAGCTGTGTCTAACTCTTTGCAATCCCATGGACTGTAGCCCACCAGGCTCCTCTGTCCATGGGATTCTCCAGGCAAGAATACTGGAGTGGGTAGCCATTCCCTTCTCTAGGGGATCTTCCTGATCCAGGGATTGAACCCAGGTATCCCACATTGCAGGTGGATTCTTTACTATCTGAGCCACCAAGGAGGCCCCAGTTGGGGGGTAGGTTATCTTATTTTACAAATTTGTATCAAAATTTTAGTCATTTACACCTATTCTGAAATAGTAGCATTTTTTTTTTTCAGTGAATTTTTATGAAGGATCAATCCACAGATACTACAAAATGCACTCTGGATACACAGTGGCTCAGTCATGTTTACCACTTATTTATGTAAATAGAATTACATATTTCCATTTTATACTCTTGAATAAAACCTTAATGTAAAGGTAAATTGGATAGAAAGTAAACAATCTGTATAATAAATCGATTCATTAAAATCTGTTTTAGGAAAAATAATGAAGAGAAAGAATGGAAAACCTAGTATTTTTTTTTAAGACATCAGTGTCATTTGATGTCAAGCAGACCATCTGAGTGGGACTTCCCAGGTGGCTCAGTGGCAAAGAACCCACCTGCCAATGCAGGAGACACAGGTTTGATCCCTGGGTCAGGAAGGTCCCCTGTAGGAGGAAATGGCAACCCACTCTAGTATTCTTGCCTGAAGAATTCCACAGACAGAGGAGCCTCAGGGGCTATAGTCCATAGGCTCTCAAAGAGTCGGACACGACTGAATGACTGAACAACTAAGCGTGCGCGCACACGCGCACACACAACACCATTTGAAAAGCTAACAAAGAGCACTAACTTAAAGGAGCCGGATACGGTGGTATTGTCAACAGAATCTCGTCATTGGTCCACCAGCAAAAGCTTTTAATGGTGTCTCATCCCAAGAAGGTGACCTGGGGAAACGATGTAAGTGGGTATCAACTGCCTAATTCTAGAGAAAGGGGAACATAAAAATGCATTAGGATGACAAGGTTTAAGTTACCGTCACTGCTCTTTCCTTTTTCTTTCCCTTTCTCAATTTAAAAGAACTTTATAAAACAACAGTTTTTGGTAATGATCATAAGAAAAAAGGTGTACTTAAAAAAAATTTTTTAAGTCTGTATTCATGGCTACCATTTGGAGTTTGACAATACTTCTGGTAAGTAAAATTGTTTCTTGTCATCGTACAAATATATAAAAACTATTTAAACCACCATGTACTAACTGGTGTTAGTATATATAAATGCTCTTTTTCTTGAATAAGATGGATTAAATTGTTCGCTTTATTATTCCCTTTTTATCATGTGTTGTATTTGATGTTAATCCTGTTGAATTCTCATATTTATTTCAAATAAAAACTGAAAATCAGGAATACTACACAATTGTGTCCTTTTATGTCTTCTTTCTTTAGGGTTTTATTTAATATTCGATATTGTGAGCTTTTTAATCTATAATGATCAGCTCTTTACTGATCATTATACAAAGAAAACATTGGCGATGGCCCATTGAAACAAAAGGAATTTTTGAACATTCTTCCTATTTGACTTGAGAAAGCTTTTTAGATGATATATTTGTTATCTGTATTAACATATTACATTTTCCCTTCCAGAAAATTTGAACAGTCTTACAGATAATTGATTCTTGAATTTGGCTCTGAAAATATAATTGAATCTAAACTTTATTACATCGCTTGGTGGAGCTTCATTAGCGTTTACTCAGACATATTTTCTCATGTCTGCAGGAGTCAGTCGTCGAATAGTCCGTTCCTCCTCCATCTGACCCTCATCCTGCATCTCAGGCACCCAACAAAGAATCCAGAGTTTTTCCCTACATCACAGCAAAAAATTTTCTCAAGCAACATGTCAATTGTACATCACTTATTTTTTTTAAGACATATAATTCCACCTTAAGACCTTCCTTTCGGAGTGTTTGCCAAGTGGTATTTTCCTACAAGCTCTCTAGGTCTTGGATTAACCATTGTAGTAGGTTTTTAAAAATGCATTCCTTAAAACCCATATTTTTCAGTAGGTTAAAAGTTGAATGGCAGAATATCTTAGAGCTCAGTAAAGCTTTCTGCGTATTAAGATTAAGGGAAAAATAATTAAGAAGTAGCTATTCAACTGAAATCCTTGTGTTTCTCTGTCTGTTTCTCTACTTCCAGACAACAGATGGAGGCTCAGATAGGCGCTCTGATACTGGCCACAGACATCAGCCGCCAGAATGAATACTTGTCCTTGTTTCGGGCCCATCTGGACAAGGGCGATCTACATCTGGAAGATGCCAGGCATAGGCACTTGGTCTTACAGGTAAAATGTGGCCTGGAAAAATTCTATTTCTAGGGCAGATCGTTAGAATAAAAATGAAATGTTCTCATGTAGTTCTCTGAGTGGTTAAATCTTGAGAGCAAGCTGTGGTCTGCAAAGTGTCACACAAGGCTACACAGGAAAGGGCCATCACTTTTGTCTTTTTCACACTTGAGATTTCTAACAGTAAAACAGTGTTTACAAGATGCGGTACCAGTCAACAGTAGCAGCTTTTTTTTGTTGTTTCATTTTTTGGCTGTGCCACATAGCACACAGGATCTTAGTTCCCTGACCAGGAATTGAACCTGTGCCCCCTGCATTGGATGCACAGAGTCTTAACCACTGGATGGCCAGGGAAGTCCCAAACAGCATTTTATTTTAACAAGTTCTCACACATGAAAAATGAGAAATGACTGATTGGTTTGTAGCTTTCTGATTAATATAGTTCTGTGTTAGCTGTCTGGAATTATCAAGCATGTTCAGTTTGGTTAGCAGGCTTTCAGCACCTCTATAAAATAATTGCTGTAACTAACAGTATCATAAACTCAGTGTGAAAATGAAAGTCGCTCAGTCGTACCCCAACTTTTTTCATCCCCATGGACAGAGGAGCCCTCTGTCCATGGGATTCTCCAGGCAAGAACACTGGAGTGGTTGCCATTTCCTTCTCCAGGGGATCTTCCTGACCCAGGGATCGAGTCTGCTGCAGACTCGCATCTGCTGCATTGGAGGCAGGTTCTTTACCATCTGAGCCACCAGGAAAGCCCCAAACTCAGTGTAAAGGATAACAGATGTCCTGTTGCAACATTTTCTTTTTTAAGGTGTTCTTTTCCCCGCTATTAGAGTATATTTAAACTTGGTACATTTGAAATTTTACTTTTTTTCTTAAGATAGTTTCAATATTTTGCTTGCTAGATGGCTTTGAAGTGTGCCGATATTTGTAACCCATGTCGGACCTGGGAATTAAGTAAGCAGTGGAGTGAAAAAGTAACAGAGGAATTCTTCCATCAAGGCAAGTTACAGTGTTGAGTGTTGAGTGATCACCTGTCCATTTCATTTTTTGGCATCATATGAATAAAATAACTTAGACAATTTAAAGTAACTTAGACAAAATAACTGCTAGACAGCTGTAGAGTCTAGCAGTAGGTGCCTGATAGTTTTAGTGGCGGTTCACAATAGATGGATGTAGAACCAGTAATGCACAATTTGGGGACCTGTTTTGAAAAAATCAGCAGTTGTCTTTTGAAATGATCTGATGTGTGTGCATTTATGAATAGACATAGAGCAAGTTGGGAGTTTTGCTGTACAGAAAGATTGTCCCGCCCTTGCTCCATCCTTGTCCCGTGTGAAGGGTATGGCCATAGGACATATTTTGTGAATTAAAGCCAGAAAGATAAAGATCTTCATTCCATGCGTCTTCCTTTTAGAAATCTTAAGTTTTAAACTAAAATGCTGTGACAGAATTACAATCCTGGGATAACATCTAGTTAAGTTTTCCACCCTCTCCATTTGAAATAGGTTATCAGCTTGGCAACCTTTTCTATGTGTGAATAACTTAAAATTTAAAAAAGAACTAATTTAGAAGGCGTCCTCTCATGAGGATTAAGTATGTTACATTTTTCCTAAGGAATTTACAGGTAAGATGAAGACTTTAATTATATTTTTAACCAATAAGGTATAGTCCACATAAAGAATTCTCTTTCTCTTTTTTAAATTTCTAGGAGATATAGAAAAAAAGTATCATTTGGGTGTGAGTCCACTCTGCGATCGTCAGACTGAATCAATTGCCAACATCCAGATTGGTAACTATACATACTCAGATATAACTGGTTTTTAAAATGCCATTCACTTTAATTTTGTCAGGAAGAGAGGTACATCTGAAATATAAATATTAAAATGCTTATTTCTAATTTTTAAATAATCTTATTCCTGGATTTTTTTTTGACCCTTATAATTTACTCTCACTTGATTTTAGTTGGTAAAAAGCAGAGCAGGTCCAGTGGTTAAGAATCTGCCTTCCACTGCAGGGGACACAGATTTGATCCCTGGTTGGGAAAGATCTCATGCACTGGGGTGGCTAGGCCTGTGTGCCACAACCACTGAAGCCCATGTGCCTAGAGCCCGTGCTCTGCAACAACAGAAGGCAGTCACTGCAACAAGAAGCCTGCACACGACTAGAGAAAGCCTGTGCACAGCAAAGAAGACCCCGCACAGCCAGAAATTAAATAGTTAAAAAGCAAGCAGAGCAGGTTACAGTAACTTTCTGTTCTAAGATGGAAAGAATAGGAACTTCCCTGGTGGTCCTGTGGTTAAGAATCTGCCTGCCAATGTAGGGGACACAGGTTTGATCCCTGGTCCAGGAAGGTCCAGGAAGGCTTCCCTGGTGGCTCCGATGCGGGAGACCCGGGTTCGATCCCTGGGTCGGGAAGATCCCCTGGAGAAGGAAATGGTAACCCACTCCAGTATTCTTGCCTGGAGAATCCCATGGACGGAGAAGCCTGGTAGGCTACAGTCCATGGGGTCGCAATGAGTCGGGCACGACTGAGCGACTTCACTCACTCACTCACTCACCAGGAAGATCCCACATGCTGTGGGGCAACAGAGCCCATGCACCTGCTCTCTGCAACTAGAGGAAAGCCCACGTACAGCAATGAAGATCCAGTGCGGCACTCCCCTCCCCAGCCCCCAGACCCCAAAAAAGAAAGAAACTCTGTCACTCTGGAACCACTAGACCTGATTGCCAGTGAACACTTGCAACCTCAGGCTCTTCTGCTCCACCTGCTGGTTGAAGCTGACTCTGCAGCACTGCACACAGGCCGCTGTAACCTGGCCTCAAGTCGTCTCCCCAGCACCCACCCTCTCATTTACCTTCTGCAACTTGGGACCCCACTGGGCTCTGCACAGCCACACCTGTGTGAAGGCAGGAGTCCCAGGCACGTGGGCTGTCCTGGGACAGTTAAGTAGACTCACAAATGGTTGGGCAGCTCCTGACTCACAGCCACCCAAGACAAGCGCTGCTGGGCTCCTCTTCTTCATTTGCCCAGTTTATACAGTTAGCAGGTGTTGGTCTTTGTGACCTCAAATCCTAAGGGAAAGTGGGGCTTGGAAGGATTCTCCTTCTAGGGTAAGTCAGGGAACTGTTAGAGTAAACTCAGTGCTAAGCAGCAGTTACCCGGAGCCAGCGTGTGGTCAGTAAGCAGAAGTCATGTTGAGTCGATAGGTTTTCTTCTGTGATAGGAGCCCTGGGTCTGTCGTGTGCTGGGTGAGAGTGAGGCACGTGACCCGGCGCCCTGTGGTGTCTGGGACAAGAATAGAGAGGGGCACGTGGACAGGGACAATTAAGTGGATTCAACAAGTGGTTGGACTGCTCGTAAGTCCAGGGTGCCTCCCAGCTCTGTCTGTGGCCCTGGCCTGAGTACTGTTACTGGGTGCTTAAGACCTCAAAGAATCCCAGGGAACAGAGAGCGTGGAGAGACAGCTAGTCTGTTGGATGGGAGAAACAGGATGCAGATGCTCTGAGCCGGTTGGAACGGTGGGAGAATCAAAGAACAGGGATCCAGGCCTTCCAGTGGTTAAGAATTCGCCTGCCAATGCAACAGGAGAAGCCACTGCAATGAGAAGCCCCAACCACAACTAAAGAAAAGCCTGCGCAGCGATGAAGACCCAGCACAGCCACAAATTTGTTTTTAAAAAAAAATTTTTTTTAAAGGCTGAATGATACTCCATTTTTAAAAAAGAAAATGGATCCTGTGAAACCAGTGGTAATGAAGTCCTACATTTGGGTACAAGACCCCAGCTGCTCATGACCTGACTGCGGCACCTAGAAAAAGATGGGGCTCCGGGCGCAGGATCGGCCAGACCTGGGGTATGAGGGTAGCTACTGCCAGAGGCTGAAATGCTCTCTCACCACAGTGGTGATGTTTTTCTCGTGTCCTGTCTCTCCTCACCAGAACATTCCTCGTGGCAGGCACATCTAGACTATTCACTGCTGAGCCCTGGCCAACCCAAAGCAGTGCTTGGTATAGAGTAGGTTCTCAGTTAACTCGTGTGGAGGAGATGAGAGACACGGAAGAAAGCTGTGTTTCCAGTATCAGCACTGCTACTTCAGAGACCAGAATTGGTACACTTAAAATTCAACCATCAGACCATATGTGACTTTTCTGATTAAAAGTAGTGGGCGCTAACTGCTTTGCTTCCATGACATTTAAAAATATATATATTATTTGGCTGCACAGGTCTTAATTGTAGGATCTTCAGTCTTCGTTACAACACGTGGGATCTTTACTTGCACCATGCAAACTCTTTATTGTGGCGTGTGGGATCTACTGCCCTGACCAGGGCTCGAAGCCAGGCCTCCTGCATTGGGAGCACAGACCAGCAGGGAAGTCCCACCACTGAGACTTTCTTGTTGGCTAAGTGGACCGTGTGTAGTTTGTGGTCCATAGAGTCTTTCCCTGAGAAGAAAGTTTTAGAGATGAAAAAAATTTTAAACTGTTAACAGTGATAGAATTTGAATGTATATTTTCGTGTCCTTGATCAAAAGTTTAGGAAGATGATGTTATATTTGCTTTTGTTAAGGTGTTTCCTAGGAGGCTTCTTCCACCCTGTGTAAGATACTGTGTAGTATTATTAAGTCAGATACAGTGTGGGCTCGAGTACTGTGTAACCCAGAGATGCAGGCTGTCCTGAAATCGCCTTTCCTTTTCTGACTCTGAATTAAGGGAGATCGGTGGTATGAGCTGTCCATAAAGTAGGCCTGGTACACTTCCATGTTCACTTTAGTGATGGTTTAATCTTTGTTCTTCTTAGACTTGTACTTGGTGTCATGTTGTTGTGTAGTTGCTAAGTAGTGTCTGACTCTTCGTCACCCCATGGGCTGTAACATGCCAGGCTCCTCTGTCCGTGGGATTTCCCAGGCAAGGATACTGGAGCGGGTTGCCATTTCTTCCTTCAGGGGATCTTCCCAACCCAGGTCTCCTGCACTGGCAGGCAGATTGTTTATCACCAGGGAAGCCATGGTGTTGTGAGTTTTGGCTTTATAAATTCTGAGGTATCAGTACATAGAAGCCGCCCTATGCTCATGATCAGGGGTGATGATCACCCCCGACTGATGGCAGAGCTGCTGCACCTCGGTTCCGGTCTCGTCACCCGCAGCCCAGGAGACACCCTTAGCTCTAGCAGTCTTGCGGGAACCAGCCCTAGGACCCACTGAGCTCTGCTGCAGGGCCACCGCAGTTTTGCTGAAACATTGATAGAAGGATGTGGTTGGTGCAGCTGAGAGGAATCATCAGCAGAGATGTGCTGCGTTTGTCAGCTCACCTTCACTTCAAGTTTCATTACGTTGCTTACATAGATTCTTCGAGAAGGTATGTAAATTTTCACACATGTCTAGAAAAATAAGAGCTAGATAGTACTGGAATAGGGCTTAAGAGAGTAGACTCTGTATTGACATTTGAAAGTTTCAGAACACACACACAGGCCTTTTCTCCTTGTTTCCTCAGGTTTTATGACCTATCTCGTGGAGCCTCTGTTCACGGAATGGGCCCGGTTCTCCAATACCAGGCTGTCCCAGACGATGCTCGGACACGTGGGGCTGAACAAAGCCAGCTGGAAGGGACTGCAGAGAGAGCAGCCCAGCAGCGAGGACGCTGATGCTGCATTCGAGGAGTTGAGCTCACAGTTATTACCTCAGGAAAACCGGTTACCCTAACCCCCAGAACCAGTGGACAGATGCCTCCTAGAGGTTGTTAGAAATGTGAAAAGGGGTCTTGAGGTGAGAGAACTTACTCTTGACTGCCAAGGGAAATGAATGATGCCAGCATTATTTATTTCCAAGATTTCCTCTGTTGGATCATTTGAACCCACTTGTTAAGGACAAGACCCGAACCTACAGCAATATGCATTTGGCTTTTTGTGGGAGACCTTGAAGAGGCGCAGCGCCTGGCAGGAGCGAAACGGAGGGAATAAACGAGGAAGTTTTTGCAGGAAGGATTGCAGTGGCTCGTGTGCTCTTCGAAGCATCATCGTGAAGCTTGAACTGAAGCCTTCAGCAGAAATCTTCAGAATTTAACCAGCATGATGCAAACAGTGTGTATCTGTACCTTCCACTGATTCTGTCGGAGAAAATGGAAATGTGAAGTGCCCAGTGTCTGCACCTCTGGCAGGACTCAATGTTTACAAACCAACTCTTGAAATATTGGTTCTCAATTTGCCTTGGAGCATGATTGTGAAGGAACCACTAAGAATTCTGAAGATCAAACCTAGAACTGCAGCTCTTTCTCCCCCTCCCCCGGTTTGCCTTTTTTTCCTTCGGATGCCACCAAAGCCTCCCATTTGCTCTGGTTTATTTCGTGCACTGGAGACTGAGCATTTATCATAGAGTGCCGCCGAGCTTTCACTCCAGTGCTGTTTGGCAATGCAATTTTTTTTTAACTTTGGTTTTTAATTTGGGGCGGGCGGGGCAGAACCCCAGTGTCCTAGCTGTGTGATGATTCCGCGGTGAAGACATTGCATGTTGTCTTCACTACTGTACACTTGACCTGCACATGCAAGAAAACAAAAAAAGGTGGAATGTTTCAAACACCATAATCAGCTCAGGGTATTGCCAATCTGAAATAAAGTGGGATGGGCCAGTGTGTCCTTCAGAGCAAGGGTACTAAAGTCCCTCTCGCTGCAGGGAGTGAGAGGTATGTCGTGTGTGTGTGGATGTGTGTGTGGGGCACGCTCGTGCATGTGTGACTGTGCATGTGTTCTATTTATCCACGTGGCAAGGATCGGAGACGTCGGCTTTTATTTATTATTGTAGAATGTGACGTAGTGAGCAGCCACACGTGGGAGGGGAAGGGAGGTCGGCCGTGAGAGATGATGGCTCCAGACGCCAGATGCCTTAACTATGCACCAAGCTAAGTGACCAAACTTCTTGTTTTGATTTGAAAAAAAGTGCATTGTTTTCTCGTCCCTCCCTTTGACGAAACGTTCCCCTTCGACGGGCCTTTTGATGTGAACAGATGTTTTCTAGGACAAAAAAAAAAATCTAAGGACTAATTTTAAATTTAACAAACATTCCACTTTTGTAATTTGTTTTAAATTGTTTCATGTATAGTAAGCACAACTGTAATCTAGTTTTAAGAGAAACCGGTGCTTTCTTTTAGTTCAATTGTATTTCCCTTGTTACTGTAAAAGACTGTTTATTAATTATGTTTACAGTTTGTCGCAACAGCCATTTTCTTGGGAGAAAGCTTGAGTGTAAAGCCATTTGTAAAAGGCTTTGCCAGACTCATTTTAATATGTGCCTGTTGCTGTTCACTTTTGATGAATAAAACCTATCTTTTCACATTTTTATCTTTGATATTTACCTTATAAGTCAGTCTGTGGGAAAGGATAAGGCAAAGTTACCAAGAACTAAGCGTCCACTTCTTGATTCTAGCCCTGGCTCACAGGACTTGCTCAGGTGTCGCTGGGTGCAGGCATCATCCTGTGAGCTCACCTGTCACCTGCACCTCACAGGTGAGATGCCGAGGCCCGGGGCATAGATGGCTGAGTCCTCACAGCCCGGAGAAATCAGCTCTGAGCCCAGTCTTTGGTCTCACCTGTCACCTGCACCTCACAGGTGAGATGCCGAGGCCTGGGGCATAGATGGCTGAGTCCTCACAGCCTGGAGAAGTCGGCTCCGAGCCCGGTCTCTGGTCTCCACAGCCCTTTGTTCCCACGGCGGGAACCTCAGGCCCTCGTGCAGGTACCAGAACACCACTTGTGTTGGCATTTTTAAAGTCAAGTAATAGGAAATGGCCACCTGATTCTGCTTGACTGGTTTCAGTGTAAGAAAGGCACCACTGGGCCTCTCCTCGGTCTCCCCAAGCCCGTTTCATTGGAAGGGGTAAGTGTAAACTCTGAACGCAAACATACTGTCATCTACTGTCATCATTTGCATAGAAGAGTGAGGACCAGTAGAAGTACAGCATGAGCCAAGTAGGTGATTGTCAATTCTGGAGTAATCACATGTTTTAAAAAAAAGATGAAATTTATTCCAGCATGTCTAGAATATTCTATCATTTAGATATGTAGCCACAAAACAAGAGAAAAAAAAATAGGTAGCCATTATTAAAAAGCGACTATTGAGATGCTTTACATTCTTTTCTCTGTTACCAAGTTTCTGCAATCTGGCGTGTCCTTGACGCTTACAGCACATCTCAGTTTGGGCCAGCCGTGTCTCAGGTGCCCGGTCTCCACGTGTGGCTTGTGGCCACCACGCTGGACTGCTGGGTGCTGAAGTCTGATGGAGGCGAATCTGACACACCCTGTGTGGTGAGGAAACTTGCGACTCACAGACCTAGTATGACAGCATGTGGAGAGCAGAACTGTCTCACAGCAAACTCAACTGCAACCAAACTCACAGAAACTAATAGCTTTTTTCCCATTAGTAGTTTAATTTACAATGAGAAAGGTAACTATCAATCATTCTTTCATTTTAGGCAGATCTCCTTGGGAAGCTAAATTACAATCAGCTGGTTACTTGCGCATGGATTCCGAGCCAGGGAAGCAAGGTCCCTCACGCATCCTATAAGGAGGCGCCGACTGATGCTCGTGCTCGGGTGGACCGTGGTTCCCTGGACGAGGCTAGAGACTGAGTCCCAGGAGCTGCGTCTGCATGTCCGCTTGACTGGCATGTCTAGTAGGTATGTCAGACCCTCAGCCGCAGGCGGCCTGGGCTCCGCCTGCCAGGCTATGCTTGCTGCTGCTTCTCTGACTTGTGTTTGATGTTCAGAGGAATATCCTATTTCCATTCTCGAGGGAGAGACACCTGAGTGTGCTCCCGTTCCCTGCCTACGGGTAAGTAAACCCACGGCAAAGATGTGTGTTGTTACATATATGTGGGACGAGCGTCGACAGCCCTGCTTCATAGCACCTGTGTATTCTTGAACATTGATTTTTCTAGAAAAATTTGAGGAAACAGTACAATAATTCAGAAAACTTGAGGAAATAGGAATTTAGAAGATCACATTTTTAAATAAGTATTATGGAAGGGAATGCAAAGTTCCTATGAATTTTTAAGATAAAATGGGAGACTTCAAAGGAATTGTCGAGCACTGTAGCAGATTGCCGGGCCCTGGGGCAACCTTTAGTGCTGGGGGCGGCACCTCTGCTATAGGCTCAGGGTCCTCAGAACATTTTGGTAAGCCTTAGCTTAACAAAACCAAACAAGCTGGTTCCTGGTCAGTACTTGTATTCTGTCAATGCGGTGCTTTATAATGATCTTCTTAATATAAAAGTAAAAAATGTGTTTTTAAATTTATTTAATTGGAGGCTAATCACAGTACCGTAGTGGTTTTTGCCATATGTTGCCTGGGGAATATATTTGTACTTTAGGTACAGGTTAGAGGTGCTAGTAACTCTGAAGATTCCTGTAATGGCCTCTCTTTCCAAAAAGCATTCTTAACTCTTAAAGGTTTCAACTTTAATTTTCACATCGGAGGTTCACAGTGTTTTCACGTGTACTGTTTTTTTAATGTGTAAATATTTTGTTTAAATCTTTTCCCAGTTAATATCTCCTTCTTGGGCCAGTGACCGATGGCTAATACGCATTCAGTACTGTTTTTAAATAAATGTGATATTAATCACCATGCTATCAGCATATATTTGAAACACATAGTTGTCCAGATGCGTGCAGGACTTAGCCTGAGCCATTCCTTGTTGGCTGAGGATTTGCAGGCAACCTGTGTCTTCTGGAAGGCCCCTGGTGGTCCCTGGTCTCCAGCGGGGGGTGGCCACTACTGGGAGTGGACATGGGTGCAAACAGCTGTCTCCTCCACCTTCTTGTCTCTTGTGCTCAGCATTAGTGCAGTGGCTCAGTCGTGTCTGGCTCTGCAACCCCATGGACTGCAGCACTCCAGGCTTCCCTGTCCTTCACCAGCTCCCAGAGCTTCCTCAAACTCGTGTCCATCGGTGATGCCATCCAACCACCTCATCCTCTATCGTCCCCTTCTCCTCCTGCCCTCAGTCTTTCCCAGCATCAGCCTTTTCTGATGAGTCAGTCATGTGCTCAGCATAGGACAGACTGGCATAAACTGTGCCATCAGTGAATGTTGAACAAATTATTATGAATAACCTGGTATCGTGTTTCCTTTTTAGCTGTCAGTCTATCACTATGCAGTTTTGTTGATACTAGTCTATGCTGCATTCTGTGCCTACAGCACTCGAGCTCCTGCTGTGTGCTGGGCGCTGCACTGGATGTGGTACAGCGTTCAAAGTGACAGAGCATGGCCCCCGACCTCAGAATGTTTGGGTGGCAGTGTGTGGAAAGCATCTGTTGTATGACATGGCGGGTTTCTTCTTGTACAAAATGAATGGTTTCATTGGGTAATAATGAAAATGATACCATTTCTAGTAATTACTGAATGTTATTAACATCCATGACTGGTAAAATTAGTTTTCAAATTTGATTCTAAAATATGTTTTAGATGTTCAGTATGATACTTTTAGTAGAATTCTAGCTTTTATCACAGTATCTTTTTTTTTTTTTTTTAACTTTCATAGCGGTGTTAAATTGTCCTGAACCTATTTTAAAGTCTGGTAGGTTGTACGGGAAAGAGAACAGCCATTTTTAATATTAGATTCTTTTTTAGTTCTAATTTAAAAGTGAAGCACAGCAAACTTACTAGGCTATTGCAAGTTTTACCAGTCCCATCAATAGTCTTGTGAAGAAAGTGCATCTTCTGTTACGTTTAAGCTGTGTATTATTTGAGATTTTTTAGCGTAAATTTGAAGTGTTTCTTTATCGTTGAGCCATAAAGCAGTGGTCCCCAACCTTTTTGGCACCAGGGACCTGTTTCATGGAAGACAGTTTTTCCACGGACTGAGGTTGGTGGTGGTGGGGTTTCAGGATGATTCAAGTGCATAACATTTACCATGCACTTTATTATTACTACATCAGCTCCACCTCAGATCATCAGGTATTAGACCCCGGAGGTTGGGGACCCCTACTGTAAAGAATCAGGAGGGTGCATGATATCCCAAGGTGCTTTTTATCTTTTGAAGAAAGTATCATAAAGGAATATGATAAAATAACTAGCTGAACATTTGCAGAGTTTTAAAATTTCCATCTAAGAATCCTCACAGTACAGGGGTTAACTTTTTCCACAGTAGGGAATGGTCTCAGGTCACTGCGAGTTAACTGGAGCTTTATATTGAGGATTCGTGTTCATGAGACAGTCACTAATCACTTAAGTGTAGCTTTTTGCTGCACCTGCTTCTTGCCACTCCTGCTTCTCTTGCAGCCTCTTCTCTACCTTGGAGTGTCTGCTTGGAAAGGCAGTAAACATTTTTAAAGCATTGTCTTTATGGCTAGACAGACTAGGTTTAGTCTTCTGTCACCTCATCTTTTGAGTGGCTTTCTAACCTGTAAAATGTGTCTCAAAAATGTACTGACACATAGTTCAGGCCAAGTCATTGTCCTTATTCATTTCCTCATCGTATTTTGTATAACTGCTCATGGGTACAGCTGTTCCTTGTGACCTGCTTACTTGAGCTCTGAGTACTGAATGCACCCCTCTCTCTCCAGGTTTCTTGTTTAAATTCCCGAGGGACAACCTGGACCAACCTAGGAAGGCTGATCCTGGGCCCCCGACCAGCCTCTGCCTTAGCAGGGGCTCCCCTTGCAGAGGGCCGTCTGCTCTAGGTCGAGGTTAGAGATGCGACGGTCTCGCGTGCTGTCCACCCTCACTGAACACCAGGTTACACAGCAGCTTGCCGCTGCACCTGCTTCTCACCGTCTCTCGTCTTCTGATAGCAGGCGTGGCTGGCCAATGAAGAGGGACGGCTCTTAAGCCACGTGAGTGGAAAGCTGTTCATACCCCTAGTAAAATCGCTGTTGTGAAGCGTGTCTTTCTCCCCCAGATTAAGGCTTTTGCCAGCATGGAAGAGAACAGTTGGGAAGCGCGGGACCGCCCTGTAGCAGCCACAGCTGTTTGGGATGGAATGGGAGGCACTATATGGATCATCTTAATTACCTTCTTGATCATGTCTAAATTCCACCCATGTTACTCTCTCAGCTTTGCGGGAAGGAGCTCTCTGACCTGTCATAGAGGCTGGAGAACCTCCCAGGGAAAAGAAGTCTGAGAAGCTCCAGCCAGAGGAACAGTAAGGTGTTCAGTCCTTACAAAGCAGACTAAGGACAGCAGTCTCAGAGGGAAATATCTAAGATTTCTGGATCCTTCCTTAGGTATGCTGTTTTTATTTCTTATTCTCAAGTGATTGCTCTGGTATCAATGAAGAACTAGCCTGCTTACAAGATTGATAAGGAAAAACTAAAACGAAATGTTAAGAAACAGGCTCAGTGGAGTAGCACAGAATACTGACTCCAGGATGAGAAGAGGAGACAGGACTCAGGAGAGGCTGAAGATCGTGGGGAAGACTGACGGTAACAGGCAGTAACAATAATGCTGGCTAAAACTAAGTGCTTCCTCCTGCCTGGCAATCCCAGAGCTGTTGCTGCTGGGTTCACGCCTGAAAGTTTAAACTTTTATCTGCCAGATCTAGCCCACAGAAAGAACTTATGTTTTCAGAGAAGTTACTAGACGATGGTTTTTCCAGCTATGTGTTTCCGGTAGTTGTTACCTCGTGTTTTCTTCCTTCCCCACCAAGATGCAGACTCGCAGGAATTCATACAGCAAGAGGATAGGATGCTTCTGCAGAAGGGCCTGCGACTGGGCAGACAACCAGGACTGAAGACTGAGACCTACCCCTCCACCCTGGCCCGCACACAGGGACCTTGTCTCCTAGGAGAAACCTGTCTGCTGGGAACCTTGTGTAAAATAGTGTAAGAACTTACTTAGTACTCTGCTATGCATAGAATGTGTTCAGAATGCTGCTTTTAATCCTCATAATTTCCTGAACTGAGCATTATTCCCATTTTAAAAACAGATGTGCCTGGGCCAGGATCACATATACATATCGTGTTTTAACTCCCAAGTCCAGGGCTCTTTGACTCACATTATATATACAGGTGACTCCTGAACACGGGTCCACATATACGTGGACTTCTTTCAGTATTAACACAGTACCTGTATTTACATCTATAGATTTTAAGTACGGAGAGAAGCTTGCATTTGACCAGAGGTCACAAAGTGTGGAATCAGAAACTAAAGGTTTGAGCCTTGAGTCTTGCCCAGCTGTTCCAGGTTCCTACCCACGCTTGGGTGAGTTGTCAGTTCTTTTGCTGTTGAGGCAGAGATAGCAGTATGGTCTAGGGTAGGTGGAGAGAGAGTCCCAGAGGTGGGTTCTAGGCTCGAGAACCCCGAAGAAACTCACACACCTCTTTCTGTTTTAATGCTGAAGATGAATGAAAAAGGTGACATTTTAAGCAGTGTATTTCCACTTGGAAAATGCAGAACGCAAATTATTTTAAAGTTGCATGTACAACACAGAAGAAGTTTACCTACTGTGGAAGAAAAAGCAAAAGCATTTATATAGGCATGATGGTCCAAGGAAAAGAAAAGTTGCTTTATTTCAAAACAGTAACTTCCTTATTTTGGAGCACTGGCTAAAAATTCAATTACTGATACAAATATAAATATTTCTTAGGAGGTCAAAATAAGTATATCAGGTGAATTTCCTGAATTTATTTTAAAGGCAGAATTTTTAAACCATAGAAAACAATTAGAAACAATGTATGTCAACGACATGTGTAAAATTAAGCCACAGTTCAAATTTAAGCTAAACAGCCAAACCATGAAAATTACCTCAACTAGTATTAGCTGCTATCGTTTAGAACATTGCACATCATTTCAATAACTTAAAAATGAATGTATCTTCTTCATATCTCCTAATTGCCCTGGGAGGTGGAACTTTTTCCCCGACTAGATTTAAATAATAAGTCCAACTATTTACTCATGGTAGGAGATTCTGGATAACTATAGCTGAGTTTAACAGAAATATAGAAAATCATGAAGATACACGAAGCATTTAGAAATGATGACTTCCTTTGAAGTCCTAGATGAGAAAGGAGGGTCTCCACTTCATAACAGCACCTACGGGTTATGCTGCTACATGGTGGAACTCAGCAGAACAGCGGTCTGACTGACCCATGATAAGCAACTTACAGGAAATTCTGTCGCCTATTCAGTGTTTAATAGACCAGTATTAAAAAAAAATTTTTAACTCCATTATGCTGACATTTCCAGAAGTGTTAACTTAGCAACAAGTCATCTTTATGATATGCCATTTTATTAAACTGAAAGAAAAAGATGGTACATTCTACTTTTACTTTAAAAGAGATTTAATTCAATAGTTTGATTGCTCACTATTGAAAACTACATTTTCTTCCTCAGAACTGGGCAGCACTGAGGTGGAAAGTTTTCATGATCCTTGACTTCCCCTTAAAGGAAAGTACTACGGAATTTCAGCAGCGAACATCATCTGGTTTCTACTCAAACCCCATCTCCAAGAAAACGTGAGAGAGAATCTAAAAGTTCTATTCAAGGCAAGAAGAAATTCCAAACGCAAACATTTTACTCCAACAATTTGGATATACCAGCTGCTCCATCGCTGGGTAGGAATGATTATCAGCAGCCTTGTCACTGCCATCGCTAAATCTAATATCCTGTTGTATATCCAAATACATGCACATAAAATATGTGTACAGATAAATTAGTGTTAATTAAAAACTCACGTCTATAAAATGTCCTTCCTTTGTTCTGAAATCTATATACTTGTTTTCCAGACTGGAAACCTAAACATCTTGGCTACACATTAAAAACATGCTGGAATGTACATACGCTATGGAAACTTCAGAACTGACCTTCTCTTAAAAGCAAACAAACCTAGAGTGCTTTTGTTACAGCATCATCCTCTAATGAGACCTAAAAGGAGACCACTAAGTTCTAAATTCAGGTATTTACCAAACAAACAGTGTTGATATCTACTAGCTGAACAGCCCTAATAAACGAACAGCTGAACTTCAGATAGTCTTTCTCAGCTCTTTGTCTATTAGGAAGTTGAAGCATTTTCAATTAAAGCCTTCATTTTTCCAGTAGACTTCAACATGTGTGGACCAAACTAGAAAAGAAACAAAAAAGATACAGGTTCATGTAACAGCAATGATAGCCCCCTCCCAACCATGGACCACAAGGTATGTTCATGAAAAGCCAAGCAGCCCGATAGTATTAAAATCATTATGTTTATAACAACCTGTCAATTCCTATCAAACTGTAGTCATCATTGCAAGACCCTAGCTTAGTCCAATTTTACTTCTTTTAATAAAAGGAGGAAGATACAGAGTTTCCTCTTCAATGTCTAGGGTTTCAAAAAGATGCTAGAATTTCTAGGATATCTATCTCTCTAGCATAGATAAACTCATCTCCCCAGTGACAGTAACCTGAGGAAAGTTAAAGTGAAGTCGCTCAGTCGTGTCCGACTCTTTGCGACCCCATGGACTGTACAGCCTACCAGGCTCCTCAGTCCATGGAATTTTCCAGGCAAGAATACTGGAGTGGGCTGCCATTTCCTTCTCCAGAGGATCTTCCCAACCCAGGGACTGAACCCGGGTCTCCCGCATTGCAGTCAGTCAGACGCTTTACCATCTGAGCTACCTGAGGAAAGGGAAGGTCTAAATTAATATTTAAGAGCTTTCATTAAGTCTGCTCAGTCTCCACCGCTGCAGGGCCCACAGCCTGCAAAGCCCTGGTCAGATTTCTTTCCCCTTTATAAGAATTTCATAGGTGCCCTAAGAGAATGACCTTTCCTTTCTACATCACAACATTTACACTATCCTTAAGATGTAAATTTTATTGTCATGAATTTCACTTCATTGTGCTTAAATATAAACAGCATGGGAAATTTAACATAGGAGATACCCAGGGTTAGCTTTTACTTACAGAAGAGCATCAAGAGGGAAGCAGTCTAGCTGGCGTTAAGGACTAATTCCTTTTGCATCTTGCAGACGACCAGCTGAGTGTCTTGCGCAGCAGTGGCCTGGACCACAGGCTGCACTAAGGAGAGAGGTCTGCCCAGTACTCACCAACACTCTCTCGGAGGTGGCCTCTGATTCAGACTTTTGGATTCCTTTCTCAGCTTCACCTTGACTATCGCTTCGATACCGATAAGCAAACTTCTTTTTCAGCGCCTCTGCTATGAGGGCAGCAGGGTCAGCAGCATCTGCCGGCTTGGGCTTTGTGTCTTGTTCTGACCTTAGAGAAGTGACGAGAAATCAAGGGGGCGTTGCGGTGCTGACAGCATGGCTCTAGCAGCAAAGACACCCAATAGAGACGCTGACGCAGTGAGGTGGGAGCCCTAGATTTATGGCCTCACAAAACAGCACAGAGGTACCCAGGGAATAGCTCCTCTAAGGAGCAGAGACTGCAGGCTCCTTCAGGGCAGTCAGGGTTCCCTCCTCCACAAGCCTGGGCCCTACCCTAGCAGGCACACAGCACAGCCTGAGGGGAGAATGACTGCACAGTAACAAGGCTTCAGAGGCAGTGGGGGAGAAATGAGAGTGGCCTGCGGGTGTTTGTCCTGCTCTCAGTTAACTGCATACAAGAGCTCCTGGGAGCTTATCTTTTTTAAATTAAAAACTCAAGAGCTATTCCAGTAGTCATGCTATAAAACAAAGTTCTCAAGAAGCTTGGTGTATGTGTGTGCTCAGTATGTGTCCCTATGACTCTATGTGACCCTATGGTCTGTAGCCCGCCAGGCTCCTCTGTCCATGGGATTCTCCAGGCAAGAATACTGCAGTGGGTTGCCACTTCCTCCTCCAAAGCAGCTTAGCAGTTGCTTATAAAAGGCATAGGAAACCAAGGGAAGTGGGCGAGAAGGCAGATGTCTCCTCACCTTTTTACTGATCGCAGTTTCACGCTGTTCATGTCTTTTAGGATCTCCAGCATGTTGGGCAGGTCTGTTTTCTTTGGACTGTTCTTGACCGGGGTCTTCCCAGCAGAGGCGTTTCTCCGTCTTCGCTCTTTTATCAGATCAATAGCAGAAGTGTTCTGCTGGAGCCCGGGTGAGGGGAGGGGAGGCGGCGGCGGAGGGGGCGGCAGTGGGGGCGCTGGCGGGACGGAGGGTGCTACTGTGGCGGCAGGCCTGGTGGATTCTAAGTCACCTACAGAAATGAGGGGCAATCAGTTTAATCCTGGTGGTAAGAGGCAAATAAAATATTTTAAAAGTAGAGTTATGTTAAGGACTTTATACCTGAAAGCAGTAACCTTAAAAAGAATCTCAGTCACAAGTAAAAAGGAAGTTTCAGTTACTTGCTTGGAATCTAAATGCCTGAATTTCAGTCACGGTATCATTTAATCCGTCTCCAGATGGAAATGTTCCATTTAACTTAACAGGGTGCTTTTGTGATATCAAATGTTCAGGTCTGACTGCTTCACGCTGTGCAGCTACTTCTAGCTGAAACAGCATCTGGACTGCACGCAGAACTGCCTCCAGTAGGTAGTCTGACAGTTTAGTACTAGAGTAAATAGCTGTCGGATACCTCTGTGGTTCATTTTAAGTATATTTACATAGAAGGTAAGCATGAACTATGCTATGCTATGCTAAGTCACTTCAGTCGTGTCCGACTCTGTGCGACCCCTTAGCCGGCAGCCCACCAGGCTCCCCCGTCCCTGGGATTCTCCAGGCAAGAACACTGGAGTGGGTTGCCATTTCCTTCTGCAATGCATGAAAGTGAAGTCGCTCAGTCATGTCCGACTCTTAGCGACCCCATGGACTGTAGCCTAACAGGCTCCTCCGTCCATGGGATTTTCCAGGCAAGAGTACTGGAGTGGGGTGCCATTGCCTTCTCTGAAGCATGAACTAGAGAATGTAAACTGACCAGAATGAGTTAAAAGAAGTTTTAGATTTATTGAAAAAAATTGAGAGAAAAAAAAAATTATAGTTAATTCCCCCAAAGAATAAGTAACTGAGAGTTACAGTGGTTCTAAAATAAGGACCTAAAAATCCATCTTTCTGCAGTAACTAGAGATTAGAGAGTTGTTTGGGCGCGAACTATATTGATTAGTTTATTCAAGGGAGTTGGGTTGTAAATAGAACATCTAACAGACTTTCCTAGTCTGCCAGAAGAGGGAGGTAAAGCCAAAGAGAAATTTATCAGTAACTTATTGGTTAAACAGAAAAGGGCAGGACTTTGGGTTTTCAAAAGTCACCTGTAGATTTCACTGAAGTAACACCAGGTGCCTGGAGTACATGCACCCTGCCCATCGTGGCCTGACCCAGGTTTGAGGAGGTTTCCGTGTAGGTTACATTAAACTATAGGACCACAAGCTAAGTGCCTCAGAGGTGGAATAACTATCCTTTACCCTTCAGAGCTGGCTTATACTGAATCTCGTCAAGACTCAGGACACTAGGAAAACCACCACTGCTTGCCAGCAGATTAATAAACTAGGATTTCAAGGCTATGGTTTTTTCTCCAGTGACAACGCAACAAAAATAAAAGCAACACTATTAGACCAGAGTCAGAGGCCCTGAATTCAGTTTCCACTCTGGGCAAGAGGGAGAGAAATGAATATTAAACAGCTACTTTGCACTAAAGATACTATATATAGTTCCCACATTTACTCCCACAGTAACTCCACAACATAACTACCTACTATCCCAGTTACAGAGCTTTATGCTTGCCTCAGGACACACAGGTAACTAAACACACTCAACTCTGTCCGGGCTGTTTTGCAGTTACCTCCTCCAGTCTGATGTGAATGGTGCCATTATCACAGACAGTGAAGTTCCCACAGCAGACACATAAGCAGTGTTCACCTTTATCAGTGGATGTATATTTTGTGTTTCCAAAAATACACTCATCATCCTCTGACAGTATTAAGATTGTTCAAAACAAACGAAAACCTCTTAAACTTGCCTGGGTCCTGTACCAGACCATGCAGGGGACAGGCCCCTAGTTTTCTAGCAAGCCCAACAGCTGTTATTAACTTCTTTTTAAATTTTTAATTGTACTATAGTTTATTTATAATGTGTTAGTTTCACGTGCGTAGCATACTGATTGAGTTATATATATGTATGCATACTGGGGCTTCGCAGGTGGCTCAGTAGGTAAAGAATCCGCCTGCAGTGCAGGAGACACAGGTTCGATTCCTGGGTTGAGAAGATCCCCTGGAAGAGGACATGGTAACCCACTCCAGTATTCCTGCCTGGAGAATCCCATGGACAGAGAGGAACCTAGAGGGCTACAGTCCATGGGGTTGCAGAGTCGGACACGACTAAAGAGACAGAGCCCACAAATATATATATTATATATATATATAATTTTTTCCCCAAGTGAGTGGTATTCCCCCCGCCCCCTGCCCGCATTTGCTGGCTGACAACTGGAGGACTCACAGACCTGCACTGAGGTTCTGCTGTTCCTGGAGGGTCACGATCTTGGCAATCTGAGCTCTGAGGGCAGCAAGCTCACTTTCAAGGGCACAGATCTTCTGCAGCGCTTCCTCATTGGCCAGCGTCGAGGTCTGCAGCGGAGGCTCTTCTGGAGACAGGGTGGGTAAGGATGGCTGCCTGCTGTGGGGCTTCTCAAAGAAAGGAAGATCATCCTGAAGGGTTGGCCTTGACCGGACCTCTATCCTGCAAGGACAGAAGTTGGCTGTCACAGGCTTTGAGAGGGGCTATGAAAAACTGTCACTTCAAAGTTAATCAGAACATAGCAGAAGAGAACATCTGAGAGCCACTTTTCAGGCTGACCTTACATAAAACCCCTGCTCTAAGTTTCAAAACAACAAAGCACTTGTCAACCTGAAGTAGATCCACACCAGGCCAGCTTTCTTGTTGCCATCATTCTAAATTTTTATCTCTACATTTTATATTCAAGCCCATACTATCAGGAGGCATCACAGGTTCCAGCAGTGTCTTTGCTAACTCTTGTTTTGGTGTCCTGAACTAAGATGATGCAACTTTTAATGCTCTTAAAGATGATAAACTAATTGGTTATAAATGACAACCAAAGCAGTAGTCCATTAACTCTTCCTCAAGGTCTTTTTTTCCAAATTTCCATGTCAGTGTCTTCCATATGTGATAAAATATACCAAACTATAAGACATACTGTAACAATATGAGCCAAACTACAGCATTAGACACTAAAAAGGAGCGGCAGGGGGTGGGGGGGGATAATTATAATTGAACTCATGCAGTAATTATATAGATGGTCTGATTTTCACTTAAAGGTATTCTAATATGCACTGCACTGAAGCTCCATATGGAGTCTTCTGGGGTTGAGAACAACATTCAGATTTCAACTGTCAATTTGTGTATTTATCCATTTCCTACTATTTTCTACAATTAGGTTTTTCTGGCCTCTAAGCCCTTTTCTCTTTTTTTCTTCCTCTGGCTTTACTGAGGAATCACTGACAAATACTTTATGTATATAAATACTGTACAGCATGATAATCTGATCATGTGTATACACTCTGAAATAATCGCCACACCCAAGTACATCCCAATTTCCCTCACAGTCTCATGTGGCCATGTGACTGTGAGTTTTGGCTAACCGGACTGTAAGCCACCTGGGAAAGCTGCTTGGAGGGCAATGACTTGGTTCCACAAGAAAAGAAGGCCTTTCATCTCTAGCCCCACCCGTTATTCCTCCTCTCCTGAGAGCCGTGAGTCACCAAGCCCAGAAGCTAATGCTGATGGGAGAGCCACAGCTGAGGATGCCCAAGAGCCTGGCAGGTGGTTCCTGGGCACACAGTGGAGCCACTGGCAGCTTCAGACTGTCTACTCGGGGGTTTCTGACTTGAGAGGAAAATAAACTTCCATCACCATTATTTTGGACTTCTCTGTTAAATGTAGTCAAAACCCTCTTGTAACATTCACCAACGTTATATCCTATTTTAAAATAGTTCCTTTAACTGTATATTGCTATTTTTTGCTTGAGAAATGAAACAATTCATTCTTCCTTGTGTTTGAATGAGTAAATTCTTGGACCTTTAGCATTTGGTATTTTGCACTAAATTCAGGTGGTTTTCTTCATACCTAATCTTGATTATACCCTGTTAAACTATCACATATACAGGATGGTTGTAAATTGTTTTTTATAGTATTTTTTACAATATTATTAAAAATATTTGGAGAATAAATGTCCTAGTTACTACCTAGCCCTACTTGAGCTTACCTGATAATCAACTTTAATAATACTAACCTTGTTCACTTTCATTTGGCATATTTTTGGGGTAGGGAAATATATTTGGCTTGCAAAAAGCTTTAATTACCATTTCCTTTCTAAGCCCTACACTGGGAAGAAACAGGTGATAAAATGTTTAAAAAAGTAATGATTGCTAAGTCACTTCAGTCGTGTCCGACTCTGTGCGACCCCAGAGACGGCAGCCCACCTGGCTCCGCCGTCCCCGGGACTCTCCAGGCAAGAACACTGGAGTGGGTTGCCATTTCCTTCTCCAATGCATGAAAGCAAAAAGTGAAAGTGAAGTCGCTCAGTCGTGTCCAACTCCTAGCGACCCCATGGAGCGCAGCCCACCAGGCTCCTCTGTCCATGGGATTTTCCAGGCAAGAGTACTGGAGTGGGGTGCCATAAACAAACATAAAAAATTTAAAAGAAACAATACCAATGCTCTGATTAAATACATTAATAGGTTCTTTGAAAGATTAGAGAGATTAGATGCAAGCATTCTAATCAACCTGCATTAAGAAAAAAATTTGACATTAAATTTTTAAAAAATCATTGTGGCTTTTTGTTGACAGGAAAATTCTGATTTCTACCTACCTTTCATAAAGGTCAGATTTTGTTAACCATCTCTATACAGTAAATTACAAGAAGATACAAATTATTCTGTCTACTGAGTGAAGTTTTTTAGGGGGAGGATACTTAATTTCATTTAATCAGTACAATGTCAAATACTCTAATATACTTCAACTATATTCTTGACAACTCGTTAATGTTTTTAATAAAACATTTTAAAACTTTTAAAATACTATTTTAAAAATACTTCTTGAAATAACTAAGGAAACCATTGATAGGTAGGATATTGGCAAAGATATAATTTTAGTCTTCAGAACAGATGTGAGTAAAATATAGAAATCTCAAATATAACAGTATCATACTTGTTCAAAACAACAGTGGAGAAATAGGGAAGACTAGTAGGAATAGAGACTGTGAGTTTAAAGCAGGAAATCAGAAGCAGAGTGTTCTCAGAACAGAGGACAGCCAGCCCTGCCACAGGCATCGGGGCGGCGTACCCGAAGGGGTGCAAGTGGGTGAAAGTGGACAGGAGAGAGCGCGCCTGCAGGGGAAGGCTCACGTCTACCCTTGACCATCTCCCATGAAAGTTGTATTCTGCTTTGTTTACTAAAACTTACCTAAATGAATGAACATTTTATTGGGAGTGGAAGTGAGGATGATGGTTTGTTTTCACATTATGTATGAGTGCAGAGATTTCATAAAGTCTGTATCATAATAGCAAACAGAGATAAATTTTGAATGCCAGAATCTTGAGTACTACATTAAGCAACAAAATGTTGTAATAGCTTTTTTCAGGAACTAGTAGTCACTTTAGTAGTGAATATACTCTCCTAGATCACAGGACCCAAAAGTATTACATGCTTTTCAGTTTGTTTGAAAATGTTACCATTCAAGTAAGCCAATCGTCAAATCCCACGAACATTTCAATACCCAGAACTGGAACCAGATAACATGACAATTTGGATTAAGAGAGCAACTACAAGGCAAAACAGTTTCCTTTACGATGTCTTCTGGGCAAGATACAATCAGAGAGAATTAAATACTGAAAAGCAAAGGACAGTGTTTAAGAAAAACAAGCATCTACCTCTCCCAGTAAAATTTCTACAGATGAATTTAATCCTTCTGTTTCTCCATCTACTAGAACTAAGGGTAAGCACTTATTAATCTTGAAAACGAGTGTGGCAGGCTGAAAGAAAAAAAGTTTAGGACCTTTAGGAAGAATATTTAAGTAACAGTGTCAGATCATCTATATTTTATGTGTCTATACTATTTTTATAACTTTGGTATACTCTCTACATTTATATTGTGAAATACTGTCAACAGCTATAGATTCAGACAAAATAATTCTAGGAAATGTGGAAGTTTAAGTGTGGATTTTTAGACGCTAAAAAAAGTAAATAATCCTGAAATGATCATATCCTCTTGAAGACACAGGAAGATTTGACATACAGAGAAGCCTGAAAACCAAAGACATAAAAAATAAAAAGTTACTCTGTAATATTGTGTATGAAAAACCTTAGGTTTTATGAAAATTCTGACAAGTCCCTGACTTTAAAATTATAAACACACACACCTTTTTCCTACAGATATGTTTTATAAGACAGTCGACAAATAACTCATTCTCAGAACCAATCTGTTTTGCCATCCTTCAGAGGAGAAGGCTATTAAGAAATACCGAGGAAAAAGTAATTCAAACTAAGAAACTAAGGGTTTTTTAAGCTCTACTAATCAAAGAAAATTCTCAATTAAATATAATGTACCTCTAGGATCCTTTCCCCTTATCTAGCAGTGAAAGCTCAGAATCTGAGATTTTTTCAAATTAACCCAGTGGTATTCCCCAGGTGACTTTACTGAGCCTCCCTCACTATTTTGAGAGAACAGTATAGAAAAGTACAAAAACATACTCTTCTGTCAACAGGATACAGGGGGTAGGGTGGGGAAGCTGACATTTTAGTTCACTGAAAACACACAGTTGGGTAGAAAGAAAACAGTATTTTCCAAGTGAGCATATAGTTGGAAGACAACTGGATCTATCTAAAAAAAAAGCAACTGGACCAGGGAAATTATTTCAAAGGAAGTAATCCATGAAAGGACTTACAGTGGAGGACAGGCATGACTACTGTGGGGCTACAGACAGATGACTCAGTTTAGTTCAGTCACTCAGTCGTGTCTGACTCTTTTTTGAAACCGTGAACCACAGCTCTCCAGGCCTCCCTGTTCATCACCAACTCCCAGAGTTCACCCAAACCCATGTCCGTTGAGTTGGTGATGGCACCCAACCATCTCATCCTCTGTCGTCCCCATCTCCTCCTGCCCTCAATCTTTCCCAGCATTGGGGTCTTTTCCAATGAGTCAGCTCTTCGCATCAGGTGGCCAAAGTATTGGAGTTTTAGCTTCAACATCAGTCCTTCCTATGAACACCCAGGACTGATCTCCTCTAGGATGGACTAGTTGGATCTCCTTGCAGTCCTAGGGACTCTCAAGAGTCTTCTCCAACACCACAGTTCAAAAGCATCAATTCTTCAGCACTCAGCTTGCTTTATAGTCCAGCTCTCACATTCATACATGACTACTGGAAAAACCATAGCCTTGACTAGACGGACCTTTGTTGGCAAAGTAATGTCTCTGCTTTTCAATATGCTATCTAGGTTGGTCACAACTTTCCTTCCAAGGAGTAAGCGTCTTTTAATTTCATGACTGCAATCACCATCTGCAGTGATTTTGGAGCCCAGAAAAATAAAGTCAGCCACTGTTTCCCCATCTGTTTGCCATGAAGTGATGGGACCAGATACCATGATCTTGGTTTTCTGAATGTTGAGCTTTAAGCCAACTTTTTCACTTTCCTCTTTCACTTTCATCAAGAGGCTCTTTAGTTCTTCACTTTCTGCCATACGGATGGTACCATCTGCATATCTGAGGTTACTGTTTCTCCCGGCAATCTTGATTCCCGCTTGTGCTTCTTCCAGCCCAGCGTTTCTCATGATGTACTCTGCATATAAGTTAAATAAGCAGGGTGACAATATACAGCCCTGACGTACTCCTTTTCCTATTTGGAACCAGTCTGTTGTTCCATGTCCAGTTCTAACTTGCTTCCTGACCTGAATACAGGTTTCTCAAAAGGCAGGTCAGGTGGTCTGGTATTCCCATCTCATTCAGAATTTTCCATAGTTTGTGGTGATCCACACAGTCAAAAGCTCTGGCATAGTCAATAAAGCAGAAATAGATGTTTTTCTGGAACTCTTTTCCTTTTTTCCATGATCCAGCAGATGTTGGCAATTTGATCTCTGGTTCCTCTGCCTTTTCTAAAACCAGCTTAAACATCTGGAAGTTCATGGTTCACATATTGCTGAAGCCTGGCTTGGAGAATTGTGAGCATTACTTTACTAGCATGTGAGATGCATGCAATTGTGCGGTAGTTTGAGCATTCCTTGGCATTGCCTTTTTTGGGATTGGAATGAAAACTGACCTTTTCCAGTCCTGTGGCCACTGCTGAGTTTTCCAAATTTGCTGACATACTGAGTGCAGCACTTTCACAGCATCATCTTTTAGGATCTAAAATAGCTCAACTGGAATTCCATCACCTCCACTAGCTTTGTTCATAGTGATGCTTCCTAAGGCCCACTTGACTTCACATTCCAGGATATCTGGCTCTAGGTGAGTGATCACACCATCGTGATTATCTGGGTCATAAAGATCTTTTTTGTACAGTTCTTCTGTGTATTCTTGCCAACTCTTCTTGATATCTTCTGCTTCTGTTCGGTCCATACCATTTCTGTCCTTTATTGTGCCCATCTTTGCATGAAAAGTTCCCTTGCTATCTCTAATTTTCTTGAAGAGATCGCTAGTCTTTCCCATTCTATTGTTTTCCTCTATTTCTTTGCATTGATTGCTGAGGAAGGCCTTCTTATCTCTCCTTGCTATTCTTTGGAAGTCTGCATTCAGATGTGTATATCTTTCCTTTTCTCTTTTGCTTTTTGCTTCTGTTCTTACTAGACAGATGACTTCTCACTAGACAGATGACTAGTGGGATTTAACACCTATTCTTGATTCTGTTCAACAAAATCCTCTTGTTTTGTATTTTAAAAGCTAGATCTTCCTATAAGTGATATTTAGCAGAAATTACCCTTGACCACAGTACTTTATTGATATATATTAATTAATTGTTAATGACTAGTACCAAATAATTTCATATTGTTCATGAACAGTATGAAAAGACAAAAAGATGACACTAGAAGATGAACCCTCCAGGTAGGTAGATGGCCAATATTCTACTGGGAAAGAGCAGAGAAATAGTTCCAGAAAGAAGGATGTGGCAGGCCCAAAGCAGAAACAACACTCAGGTGTGGATGTGTCTGGTGGTATAAAAGTCAAGTCCTATGCTATAAAGAATAATACTGCATAGAAACCTGGAATGTTAGGTCCACGAATCAAGGTAAATTGGACGTGGTCAAGCAGGAGATAGCAAGAGTGAACATCGACCTTTTAGGAATCAGTGAACAAAAATGGACAGGAATGAGTGAATTTAATTCAGATGACCATTGTATCTACTACTGTGGGGGCAAGAATCCCTTAGAAGAAACACAGTACCCCTAAAGTCAACAAGAGAGTCTGAAATGCAGTACTTAGGCACAATCTCAAAAACAACAGAATGATCTCAGTTCGTTTCCAAGGCAAATCATCCAACATCACAGTAATCCAAGTCTATGCCCCAACCACTAATGTTGAAGAAGTTGAAGTATGTAGATCTATGAAGATCTACAAGACCTTCTAGAAAAATGGAAGTGTTGGTCACTCAGTCACGTTCAACTCTTTGTGACCCAATGACTGTAGCCCACCGGGCTCCCGTCCATGGGATTCTTGAGGCAAGTATAGTGGAGTGGGTTGCCATTCCCTTCTTCAGTAGATTTTCTCAACCCAGGGAAACCTGGGTCTCCCACTTTGCAGGCAGATTCTTTACCATCTGAGCCACCAGGGAAGCCCTGGTACAAGACCGTCTAGAACATCAAAAAAGATGTCCTTTTCATCACAGGGGATTGGAATGCAAAAGTAGTAAGTCAAGGAATACCTGGAGTAACAGGCAAGTTTGGTCTTAAAGTATAAATTTAAGCAGTGCAAAGGTTAACAGTTTTGCCAAGAGATATGCACTGGTCATAGCAAACACCCTTTTCCAACAACACAAGAGATGATTCTACATACAGACATCACTGGATAGTCAACACCAAAATCTGATCATATTTTTTGCAGTGGAAGATGGAGAAGCACTATCCAGTTAGCAAAAACAAGACGTGGAGCTGACTGTGACTCAGATCATCAGCTCCTTATTGAAAAATTCAGGCTTATATTGAAGTAAGTAAGTAAAACTACGAGGCTATTCAGGTGTGACCTAAATCAAATCCCTTATGATTATACAATGGAGGTGACGAACAGATTCAAGGAATGAGATCTCATAGAGTGCCTGAAGAACTATGGATGGATGTTTGTAACACTCTACAGGAGGTGGTGGCCAAAACCATTCCCAAGAAAGAAATGCACAAAGGCCAAGTGGTTGTCTGAGGGGGCCTTAAAAATAGCTGAGAAAAGAAGCAAAAGCCAAAAGAGAAAGGGAAAGATACACCCAACTGAATGCAGAATTCCAGAGAATAGCAAGGGGCGATAAGAAAGCCTTCTTCTTAACAATGCAAAGAAATAGAGGAAAACAATAGAATGGGAAAGACTAGCGATCTCTTCAAGAAAATTAGAGATACCAAGGGAACATTTCATGCAAAGATGGGCACAATAAAGGACAGAAATGGGATGGACGGAACAGAAGCAGAAGATATCAAGAGGAGGTGGCAAGAATACACAGAAGAACTATACAATGAATATCTTAATGACCCAGATAACCATAACGGTGTGGTCACTCACCTAGAGCCAGATATCCTGGAATGTGAAGTCAAGTGGGCCTGAGGAAGCATTACTAAAAACAAAGCTAGTAAAGGTGATGGAATTTCAGCTGAGCTATTTAAAATTCTATAAAACGATGCTGTTGAAGTGCTGCACTCAATACAGTAAATTTGGGAAATTCAGCAGTGGCCACAGGACTGGAAAAGGTCAGTTTTCATTCTAATCCCAAAGAAAGGCAATGCCAAAGAATGTTGAAACTATTGCACAACTGTACTCATTTCACATGCTAGCAAAGTAATGCTCAAAATCTTCCTGGTCAGGCTCCAAAAGTATGTGAACCTAGAACTTCCAGATGTGTAAGCTGGTTTTAGAAAAGGCAGAGGAACCAGAGATCAAATTGCCAACATCCATTGTATCGTAGAAAAAGCAACGGAATTCCAAAAAGAGACGTACTACTGTTTCATTGACTATGCTAAAGTCTTTGACTGTGTAGACCACAACAAACAGGAAAATTCTTAAAGAGATGGGAATACGAGACCACCTTTCCTGCCTCCTGAGAAACCTGTATGCATGTCTAGAAGCAACAGTTAGAACCCAACATGAAACAACGGACTGGTTCAAAATTAGGAAAGGACTATGTCAAGGCTGTATATTGTCACCCTGCTTTTTAAACTTATATACAGAGTACATCATGTGAAATGCAGTGCTGGATGAAGCACAAGCTGGAATTGAGATTGCCGGGAGAAATATAACGACCTCAGATATGCAGATGACACCACTCTAATGGGAGAAAGCGAAGAGAAACTAAGAGCTTCAGTGAAGAGTAACTAAGAGCTTCTTGATGAAGTTGAAAGAGGAGAGTGAAAAAGTTGGCTTAAAACTCAACATTCAAAAAATGAAGATCATGGCATCCAATCTCATCACTTCATGGCAAATAGATGGGGAAAATGTGGTAACAGTGACAGACTACTTTCTTGGGCTCCAAAATCACTGCAGATGGTGACTGCAGCCACAAAATTAAAAGATGCTTGCTCCTTCAAAGAAAAGCTATGACAAACCTAGACAGCATATTAAAAAAGCAGAGCTATCACTTTGCCAACAAAGGTCCATCTAGTCAAAGCTGTGGTTTTTCCAGTAGTCATGTACCGATGTGAGAGTTGGACCATAAAGGCGGAGCGCCAAAGAATTGATGCTTTCGAATCATGGTGCTGCACTCTAGAGAGTCTGTTGAACAGCAAGCAGATCAAACCAGTCAATCCTAAAGAAAATAAACCTTGAATATTCACTGGAAAGACTGATGCTGAAGCTCCAATACTCTGGTCACCTGATGCAAAGAGCCAATTCATTAGAAAAGACTCTAATGCTGGGAAAGATTGAAGGCAGGAGGAGAAGGGGACGACAGAGGACAAGATGGTTGGATGGCATCACCAACTCGATGAACCTGAGTTTGAGCAAACGCTGGGGAATAGTGAAGGACAGGGAAGACTGGCCCTGCCTCAGCTCATGGGGTCACAAAGAGTTGGACACGCTTAGCAACTGAACACCAACCAAATAATTAAGATTAAGATGGGAATGAATAACATCTGCTGTCCGTTGTGCTGTGAGTGGGAAACTACCTTGCTCTGAACCATTATGTCCCCTGGCCTACATTCTCACTATGGAGCTTCAGAGCAAGCCAGCCTGCTTGCCTGCCTTTGGAGTCTTGTTACCCCACTATCGTCCTCTGAGGTCAGGATTCTTCCCCAATACTGCTTTAAAAAGAACAGCACATTCCATTTTATACTTGATATCGTTAGCCAAAGTCTTCAGTCTCACTTTATTCACTATTTTTATGTCAGGTTTTTGTAAATATGTTCCTCTTAGTCATTGGATTAAAAACATTCTGGTAATGTATTAAGAAGAGCTACCTCAAATACTTTCAAATCATGTGAATCTATAATTTTTTTGTTTAATACATACTTAGTTTGATACAAATGTGGGCAATCAGATACAACTGGAAATTAACATTAATAAAGAATGAACAAACTGAAATTAACCTTGAAACATTTAGATATTCCTTACATAACATTCTACTCCAGGGAGAAAACATGCAAACGATGGGACCAACAAGGGCTTAATTTCCAAAATGTGCAAACAGCTCATACAACTCAACAACAAAAACACAAGGCAATTAAAAAACAGGCAGAAGGGACTTCCTGGTGGTCCCTGGCTAAGACCCCATGCTCCCAACTCAGGGGACCTGGGTTTGATCCCTGGTCAAGGAACTAAATCCCACGTGCTGCAACTAATCCCTGGCTATTATATAAAATTTTAAAAAGGGGGGGTGGGGAGCAGAAGACCTACGTAGACATTTCTTCAAAGAGGACAGACAGATGGCAAACAGGCACATGGAAAGTGTTCAACATTGCTTATTATCATCGGAGAAATGCAAACCAAAACTACAATGAGATACCATCTCACTTGGGTCAAAATGGCCATCATTAAAAAAAGTACAAATAACAAATGCTGGCAAGGGTGTGGAGAAAAGGGAACCCTCCTGCACTGTTGTTGGAAATGTAAATTGGTGCAGCTACTATGGAAAACGATACAGAAGGTTCCTTAAAAAACTAAAAATAGTTACCATATAATCCAGCAATCCTACTCACGGGCATATATCCAGACAAAACTATAATCCAAAAAGATACATGCACCTCAATGTTCATAGCAGCACTATTTACAATAGCTACATGAAAACAATGTAAATGCCAACAGACAAATGGATAAAGAACATATGGTACATATATACAATGGAATCCTACTCAGCCATCAAAAAAAATGATATAATGCCACTTGCAGCGATGTGAATGGACCTGGAGATTATCATACTAAGTGAGGTAAGTCAGAAAGAGAAAGACAAATACATGATACCACTTAAACACTGAATCTGAAAGATAACACAAATGAACTTATCTATGAAACAGAAACAGAGAACAGACCTGCAGTTGTCAGGTGGGAGAGGGATTAAGGAAGGAATGGAGTGAGAATTTGGAATTAGCAGATGGCAACCATTATACATTATAGGATGACTTCCCTGGTGGCTCAGACAGTAAAAGCGTCTGCCTACAATGTGGGAGACCCGGGTTGGATCCCTGGGTCGGGAAGATCCCCTGGAGAAGGAGATGGCAACCCACTCCAGTACTCTTGCCTGGAAAAATCCCATGGGTGGAGGAGCCTGGTAGGCTACAGTCCATGGGGTCGCTAAGAGTCAGACACAACAGTGATTTCACTTCACTTCATACCTAGGATGAATAAACAACAAGGTCCTACTGTATACCACAGGGAACTGTATTCAATATCCTGGTACTAACCATAATGAAAAAGAATATAAAAAACAATGTATTTATATGTATAACGGAATCACTTCACTGTATAGCAGAAGTTGGACAGCAAAGAGATCAAACCAGTCAATCCTAAAGGAAATCAACCCTGAATATTCACTGGAAGGACTGACTGCTGAAGTTCAAACTCCAATACTTTGGCCACCTGATGGAAAGAGCTGATTCACTGGAAAAGACCCTGATGCTGGGAAACACTGAAGGCAAAAGGAGAAGAGGGTGGCAGAGGATGAGATGGTTAGACAGCATCACCAACTCAATGGACTTAGTTTGAGCACGACAGGGAAGCCTGGTGTGCTGCAGTCAATGCAATTACAAAGAGTTGAACATGACTCTGAATGAACAACAATTAAAAAATAAAATTTACAACTGCTGTACTCCAAAAGCAATCAGAAACTTGATAACAATGCCTATGATGTCTGCGAGAAGCCACAGAGATTATAGTCTTTAATTTCATCACACAGAGAACAAATGTTATGCTGTGTGTCTATGTCCAAAGACCACACAGTCTCCAGAAAGTATTAGTATCAAAGAGAACAACTTAATTATCTGAGAAAGATGATCAGTTATATTGACTCTTTCTAAGAATCTCAATGCTTCTTATAAAAATGAAGATTTCTTTTCAATTATGAGGCTATTCTTTTAATTCAAAGGGAAATGAAAATGTGTAAAGAGAGAAAAAAGATTTGCATAGTACGTGTCACTGTGCTATAAGTTTTCTCATGTCTTTCAAAATTCTCTCAATGTAGGTATTAGCACTTTCAATTTAGAGGTGAAAGACTCAAGTTCAAATTATTTAGAAAAAAAAATTCAATTATGCAATAACTCACGCTTATGCCATTTTCCCAGAGAGAGAATACCGTAACACTGTAACCAACTGTTAAAGAAATGCCATCAACATAAATTTCAAGGGAGAAATAATTATATACTGAACAGCTTTGACTTTCACATAAATGTGAGAGGCAGAGAAACACTCAAATGGCTATATATGAATCTTAGAGGTACTCTATTTCATGTTTTTAAGTTAAGTTATAAGTTTAAGCTATAAAGCTCCCATAGAAATGCAGTTAATATCAAAGTGACAGATGAAAAAAAACTCAAACGGCCTGGTAAAAGGATCAGCATTAAGTAATTGTCAAGACAAAGTAAAATTCCATCAGCTCTCATCCTTCTATTTTATCCTACTGATTAAAATACATTCTATGGTAAATTTGCTATTTCATCAATCTGTAAAAAACACTTGATCTGGTATATGAAACTGACCAAATAGAGCTTCCTCAAAGCTCCCTTCTGTGGGAAGATGGTGAGACTTTGTCAGCCTATTTATTAGGATATCAGCTTCCTGATAGCTCAGTTGGTAAAGAATCCACCTGCAATGCAGGAAACCCTGGTTCGATTACTGGGTCAGGAAGAGCCCCTGGAGACGGGATAAGCTACCCACTCCAGTATTCTGGCCTGGAGAATTCCATGGACTCTATAGTCCATGGGGTTGCAAAGATCTGGACACAACTGAGTGAGTTTCTTTTCAGCCACGGGAAAATAACAGTACCTTCCCCCAGACATCCAGATTTATACACATGAAGTGCCAATACTTTGGCCACCTGATACAAAGAGCTGACTCTAGAAAAGACCCTGATGCTAGGAAAGATTGAAGGCAGGAAAAGGGGACAACAGAGGATGAGATGGTTGGATGGCATCACCAACTCAAAGGACATGAGTTTGAAGAAGCTCTGGGAGATGGTGAAGGACAGGGAAACTTGGCGTGCTACAGTCCATGGGGTTGCAAAGAGTCGGACACGACTGAGAGACTGAAAACAGTAACAACGATAGTTAATCACAACTGATGCAAAAAGTGATACAGCACCACACTGCAAAAGAAAGTCCACCCACTTTTCCTACTCATGTGGGCCACGTCGCTAACCTTGGAAGTCTGGGACCACTTCCCACCTATGTGTCTACTTCCTCCTCCAGGCAGATCCAACTGGATCTTCTCTGTTTCCTTCTCACTTTGTTCACAATCAGATGATCTTTGCCTAGAATACTGCCAGGCACCTTTTCAAAGATCCTTTAGCCAGTTACTCTCAACATCACAGACAGAATCCATTATCCAGATCCATTATACCAACTCAACTACTCTACAACCACAATCCCCATAATAGCTACCCTATAATGTCACATCAAGTACAAACATGACATTTGTGTTAAAAGCCCTTTAGAGACTTATCTTGAGGAAGATGGAGCAAATGAACCTTTCACTATTCTTCATCCTCACTACAACTAAAATCTCTGGATATCATATATACAACAAATGTAAGATGACTCTCAGGTGGAGAGAAGGCATATGGGGTGGGACCTGAAATCAAGAAAAAAAAAAATCATAGGAGTTCCCTGAGTTTTCCTTCTGCCTTATATATGGTAGACTGGGTGCTCGAGTAACCCAGACATGCCAAGAGATGCAGGGAAGAAAAAAAAGCCCCAACAAAAGCCTACTCTTTAGCCAAAGCACCAAGAAAGGGGCAGCCTCCCATGATAGATAACTTATAAATAAAACAGTGGCTCTGCTCAAGGCAAACATCACAGGAAACACTGTAGCTCTACCTCCACCATGCTACAAAGACTTAAACTTCCCTCCTTTTCAGGCTGCAATGAGGTGCCTGAATCCCTACAAGGGAGTGTTGGAGAAAGCCAGGACTTACCCCACCTCCCTGTGGGTGCATGTGTACTAAGTCGCTTCAGTCTCTTTGCAACCCCATGGACTGTAGCCCTCCAGGCTCCTCTGTCCATGGGATTCTCCAGGCAAGAACACTGGAGTGGGTTGCCATGCCCTTCTCCAGGGGATCTTCCCGACCAGGGATCAAACCCTTGTCTCTTATGTCTCCTGCACTAGCAGGCAGGTTCTTTACCACTAGTGCCACCTGGGAAGCCTTTTTGTATAGTGAAAGGCATTTCCTCTATCAGACAATCCTTCTGTGTACACATTATCCAGAGGGCCATTTCCATTTACCTCCAAGGGTGAACAAGCAATGTGTGGGTGTGTGCTAAGTTGCTTCAGTTACGTCCAACTCTGTGCAGCCCTATGAGCTATAACCTTCCAGGCTTCTCTGTCTATGGGATTCTCCAGGCAAGAACACTGGAGTGGGTTGCCATGCCCTTCTCCAGAGGATCTTCCCGACCCAGGGACTGAACCCGTGTCTCTTAGGTCTCCTGCACTGGCAGGCAGATTCTTCACTGCTAGCGCCACCTGGGAAGCCCTGTAGGGTAGTGGAGACAATTTGGGGAGCCCAGAATTACACCTCATCCAGCAGTAATGAGGCATCCTCCCATCTGCGAGGATTGTGTTCCAGATGGCTTCCTGAAGAGCTGGAGCACCCACTGCTTGCCGGGTGAAAATAAGGACCACTGCCCTCGGGGTGAATGGAGGCTGAGTGGGAAACCTGGATTCTGCTCCCACTTGGGAGTAACAAAGTGGCACCCACGCTTCCCTTGCTATTAGTGAAAGCTATTAGTAAAAGAAAAAGTTTAAATGATCCAAGGTCTCAGATACTCAAAATACCTGGATTTCAATAAAATCACTTCTCATGACAATAACCAGAAAGAACACAAATTGAATGAAAAAAGACAAATGACAGATGCCAACTCTGAGATGACAGGAGATGTGAGAACTATCTGACTGATTTTAAAGCAGCTACAATAAAAATGCTTCAGTGAGCGTTCACCACCACTCTTGAAACAAATGGAAAAAAAAAAAAAAAGTCTCAGCAAAAAAAGGGGGGGGGGGCAAATAAAAATTTTAAAGCTAAAAACCACAATGCATAGGATCAAAAGCAGAATGACGACGACAGAGGGAATTGACAGTGAATTTAGAGACAGAACAATAGAAATTATCTAATCAGGAAAACAAAAAATGAACCAACTAGGAAAAAAACATGGAGCAGTCTCAGTGACCTGCAACAACAGAAGATCTAACATTTGTGTCATCTGGGTCCTAAAAGGAGAGGAATAAAAAGGCAAGGCTGAAACATGGAGCAGAGTCTCAGTAACCTGCAACAACAGAAGCTCTAACATTTGTGTCATCTGGGTCCTAAGAGGAGAGGAGTAAAAAGGCAAGGCTGAAAAAGTACTCAAAAAAATAATGGCAGGACTTCCTTGGTGGTGCAGTGGGAAAGAATCTGCCTGCCAACGCGGGGGACACAGGGTTGATCCCTGGTCTGGGAAGACTCCACATGCTGCTGGGCAACTAAAGCCTGTGCACCACAACCACTGAGCCCTCACTCGAGCCCGTGAGCCGCAACCACCGAGCCTGTATGCTGCAGCTACGGACGCCTGCATGTTTACAGCCCACACACCACAGCGACAGAGCCTGTGCTCTAGAGCCGCAACAAGAGAAACCACCGCGATGAGAGGAGCCCATGCACCACAATGAAGAGTAGCCCCCACGGCCACAACTAGAGAAAGACCACACAAAGCAATGAACACAAAGCACAGCAAAAAGTATATACTGAAAGTGAAAGTTTCTTAGTTGTGTCTGACTCTTTGTGACCCCATGGACTGTAGAGTCCGTGGAATTCTCCAAGCCAGAATACTACAATGGGTAACCATTCCCTTTTTCAAGGGATCTGCCTAACCCAGGGATCGAATCCAGGTTTCCCACATTGCAGGGGGATTCTTTACTAACTGAAACACCAGGGAAGCCCAAGAATACTGGAGTGGGTAGCCTGTCCCTTCTCCAGTGGATCTTCCTGACCCAGGAATAAAACCAGGGTCTCCTGCGTTACAGGCGGATTCTTTACCAGCTGAGCTACCAGGGAAGCCCCATTAAAAGTAATAATGGCAAAAGAATTGTAAATGACCTAATATTCCTTTTCTGGAGAAGGGGAAGAGAGGTGACATGCCTTATAGTAAGGCACATCTCACTATTTTATACGTGAATTTGAATTGTGCAACTTTAGTAAAAAGAATAAGGATATCTTTACATAGTATTTCCCCACCACTAAACACAGATAAATTAGAACTATTTCTCAGTCTTGATAACTTACATGCTTTATTTAAATTAGGATACAGTTTGGTTTGCCAGCTCCCCAAATGCTATTAGGAGCTCTTGAAAAAAATCAGTTTATCAGTTAAATAAAACTGTCCATTTTAGAGGAGGTTGTTTCATGAACATGCCCTCAGACATTGTTTAAGGCCTTTGTCAGAAAGTATTCTCAAAAGTGTAAGACAAAATTTTTTTTAATTTAATTTGTGTTAACTTTTTAAACCAAGATAAATAAAAGAAAATTATAAAGCAACTAGAGAAAGTTTTTCCCTAATAGGAAAGAGGTCCTATTTGAAGGACAGAGGTTTTCTCAACTGAAACCATGGAGGCTTGAAGAAAATGGCACATTTTTCAAGTACTAAAAGAAAATTCTATGAAATTCTAACCTTATATCCAGCAAAAGCATATACTTCAAGACTGGGACAATCAATAATTCTCAAATTAATAAAAACTCAAAGAATTTATTGCAAGCAGAATCTATCCAAAAAGAATGGCTCAAAGAAATTCTCTAAACAGAAACAAAGCAATAAAAAAAGAACTCTGCATCAGACAGAAAGAAAAACACAATGATAATTTAAATTCTCCTCTTGAGAAAATAAACTATTAATTTCAAATATTATATTATATTGTCCTATGTCATTCAATGTGTCTGCAGAGAAGTTTTTTAAGAAATTATAAGACCTAACATAATAATTTTATGTGTGCTCAGTCGCTCTGTCATGCTACCCCATGAACTGTAGCCCTCCCGGCTTCTTTGTCCATGGAGTTTTCCAGGCAAGAATTCTGGAGCAGGTTGCCATTTCCCACTCTATGGTATCTTCCTCACCCAGGGATTGACCCTGTGTTTCTTGAGTTTCCTGCATTGCAGGTGGATTCTTTGCCACTGCGCCAAAATAATAATTACATAAATGTAAATAGTTTATATACAAAAATTAAAAGACAGATTGGCAGAATAAATTTAAAAATATGATCCAACAATAGTCTATAAGAAACTCACTTCAAAGGTAATTATATAGGCAGGATGAAAGTCAAAAGAAAAAGATTATGCAAACATCAACCAAAAAAAGCCAGTTGTGACAATTATATTTCATTACATGGACTTAAGAGCAAAGAAAATTACCAGGGGCAGAGAGTAACATTACATAAGAGTAAGAAGATAAAAGACACAGCAATCCTAAATATGTATGCACCAAACAATAAAATTCCAAAATATGGAAACCAAAAGCTGATAGAACAGAAAGGAGAAATCCACAAATACCGTTAGAGACTTCAACACCTCCTCCACAATAACTGTTAGAATAAACAGGGAATCAAGAAGCATACAGAAGAATTTAGCAACACTATCAACCAACAGGATCTATTTGACATTTATAGCACATTCCATTAACAACAGTACACATTCTTTTCTATTACTCATGCAACATAAACCAAAATGACCTATATCTTGGACCATTAAAAAAATCTCAACAAATTTTTAAAGGGATGAAAATACAAATGACCCTTGAACAACACAGGATTTAGGGGCTCCAACCCTCACCAAAGTCGCATACACAGTGCCTCAGATTCTGTAGACAACCACCCTTGGATTGTACAGGACTATACTACTTACAATGGAAAATATCTGTACACAAATAGCCCCCCACAGTCCAAACCTGTGTTATTCAAGGGACAACTGAATACAGTTGTGTCCTCTGATCACAACAGAATCAAACCAGAACTTAGTAACTGAAAAATAGCAAAATTTCCAACATTTGGAAACTGAACAACAAACTTCTAACTTCAACAGTTAAAAGAGGTTGTCTCAAGGGAAATCAAAAAATACAATGAACTGGATTACAATATAATTACAACATACCAAAACTTGTGGGATGCAGATAAAAGCAGTGTTGAGAAGTTTACAGCACTAAATGCTTAATTAGAAAAAAGAAAGTTTCAATAACATCAACTCTCACCTAAAAAACCTAGGGAAAAAAGGCAAAATAAACTTAAAGCAAGCAGAAGGAAGAAAATAATAGATTGGAGCAGAAATCAGTAAAATTGAAAAAAAAAGAAAAATCAATAAAAGTGAAGTCTTGTTCTTTGAAAAGATTAATACATGGACAAATATTTTAAAAAGAGAAGACATAAATTACTAATATCAGGAATGAAACAGGGGACAGATTTCTAGAGACCTCAGAGGTAAAAATACAATCTACTATATCTCTTCCAATATGAAATTCATAAAATAGTCACATAACTTTATTAAGGAACTTGAACTCATAATTTTAAAACTCACCAAAACTTAACTACACCTATGGCCAATTAATCGATGTCAAAAGAGGCAAGACTATAAAATGGAGGAAAGACAAGTCTCTTCAGTAAATGCTGCTGGGAAAGTGGACAGCCACATGTAGAAGAATGAAATCAAACATTCTTTAACATCATACACACAGAAATAAACTCAAAATGGATTAAAAACCTAACTTTAAGACCAGATAGGCAGAAGACCGTTTGACATAAATCACAGCAGTATCTTTTTCAATTTGTCTCCCAGAGTAATGGAAATAAAAACAAAAATAAACAAATGGGACCTAAACAAATTAAACTCAAAAGCATTTGCACAACAAAGTACACCATAAACAAAATGAGAAAAACAAACCACAGAACGGTATAAAATATTTGCAAATGATGCAACCAACATGGGATTAGTCACCAAAATTTACATACAACTCATACAGCTCAATATTAAAAAATTTAAAAATGCACAGAAGACATTTCTCCAAAGAAGACATACAGATAGCCAAGGAGCATATGAAAGATGATCAACACCACTAATTATTAGAGAAATGCAAATCAAACTACAATAAAGACCTCACACCAGTCAAAATGGTCCTCATCAAAAAATACACAAAACATAAAATGCTAGAGAAAGTGTGGAGAAAAGGGGTCCCTCCTACACTGTTGGTGGGAATGTAAACTGGCACAGTCACTATAGAGAACAGTATGGAGGTTCCTTAAAACCTAAAACTGGAACTACCATATAATCCAGCAGTCCCCCTTTTGATCTGGAAAAAAACATGGTTTGAAAGGATACATCCACCCAGTGTTCACTGCACCACTGTTTACAATAAGCCAAGACATGGAAAACCTAAATCATCCACAGATGAATGGATAAAGAAGATATGGTAAATATATAAAATGGAATATTACTCAGAAAGAATGAAATAATGCCATCTGCAGCAACACAGATGGACCTGGAGATTATCAGACTCAGTCAGTCAGAGAAAGACATATATCACAGATATCGCTTATGTGCACAATCTAAAATGCCTTTCCATGAAAAAAATCAATCAATCAATGTCACCAAAAAGAAATCTCCAGATCCAGATGGCTCACAGGATAACTCTTCTAAATGCTTAAAGAATTAATGCCAGTTCTACACAATCTCTTCAGAAAATAGATAAGCTTCATTTTTTGAAGCTTGTTATTATCCTGATACCAAAACCAAAGGATCAGAGACTTAACTGTAAAACATAAAACTATAAGCTTGAAAAAACAAAAAACAGGAGAAAAATCTGAAGGATCTTAACACTAGGTACAGATTTCTTATACTGACACCAAAAGTATGATCCATAAAAGGAAAAAGGAACAAATTAAAATTTTAAAGTTTTGCTCTGTTAAAGACTGTTAACAGAGGAAAAGACAAGCTTTAACCTGTCCCACTTTACTTGTGCTACTTGCCCTACATTTGGGAGAAAATGTTTATAAACCACATACCTGAAAAATGACTCATATCTAGCATATACAAAGAACTCTCAAAAGAAAACCCAATTAGAAACTGGGAAAAAGACATGAAGAGACATTCTATTCAAAAGAATATGAAGAGAGCAAACACATGAAAAATGTTTATCATTAGCCATTAAGGAAATATAAATTAAAATCCTGAGATGCACAATATACACCTATTAGAATGGCAAAAAATAAAAAAGGAAAAAAGTGAAAACATCAAATGGTGAGAAAGCACAGAAACTGGCTGGTGAGAATGTAATGATTCAGCCAGTTTCTTAAAAAAATAAACACGAAACCACCTTGTGACTCACATGAAGCAACAACTCCACTCACGGGCATTTATCCCAGAAAAAAGGAAAAATCATGCTGGTTCAAAATCCTGTACATTTATATTAACTTTACTTAGAGAAGCCAAGAACTGGAATCAATCCAGATGTCCATCAGCCAGTGCATGGTTAAACAAACTGTGGTCCCTCCATACCAAGGAATGCTATTAAGCACTTAGAAAAAAAAAAAAAAAGAACTGCTGTTACACACAGCAATCTGGATGCATCACTAGAGATTATGCTTAGTGAGAAAAGCCAGTCCCAAAAGACTGCATATTGTATGACTTGATTTATACAATTATCTTGACATGACAAAACTGTGAAAATGGAAAATAGGTACATGGTTGCCATTAATTAAGGAGGGGTTGGAGATGTGAGGGAAGTGACTGTGGCTATAACAGGGAGCCAACATGAGGGATTCTTGTATTACAGAAATATTCTGCATCTTGACTATAGCAGTGTCAGTATCCTGGCTATGATAATGCACCATGTTTTGTAGGACGTTACCACTGGAGATTAACGGGTATGGAGAATGCTTCTGTACCCTTATAACGTCTGTGCTTCTGTACTTCTTATAACTGCATGTGAAGAATCTGTGCTGCTGCTGCTGCTAAGTTGCTTCAGTCGTGCCCGACTCTGTGCGACCCCATAGACAGCATCCCACCAGGCTCTTCTGTCCATGGGATTCTCCAGGCAAGAATACCGGAGTGGGTTGCCATTTCCTTCTCCAATGCATGCACGGATGCGAAGTCGCTTCAGTCGTGTCCAACTCTGTACGACCCTATGGACAGCAGCCCACCAGGCCCCTCTGTCCATGGGATTCTCTAGGCAAGAATACTGGAGTTGGTTGCCATTTCCTTCTCCAGAAGAATCTATAATTATCTCAAAATTAAAAGTTTAGTCAAAAAACAAACATCTTAAAAAAGAAAGCCTCTTTACCTGCTAATCCTGTAATAACCTGGTCTGTTCATGTAATGTTGTGGCCCCTCCCCTACCTATCATTCAAATCAAATTCCTTCTTTGCTATTGGATTATTTGGTCCTTATTTTACTCAGCAAATATCATTCAAATAAAATTACTCTTGCTAAAGTCATCTTTCAACTACAAAACAAAATGGAAACCTGCTAGTGTTTTGGTTTACTCACCTCTAAGTATTTGACACTGATGGCAGCTTACTCCACTTCTCTGAAGCTCTCCTACCTCTCCTTCCAAGACAACACTCTGTTGGTTTTCCTCCTGCCTTTTGAGCTGCCTCTAGGGGGTAGGGAAGTCCCCTCTTTCTTTTTCCCTTATTTACTTCCAAGCATTTCTTGTCTTATATATGCTCCTTGAGTATTCTGGGTATCAGCCATTCCATCCACATGTCCTTATCAATATCTAACTATATCAACAACCTCCAGAGCAAGTGTCCCACAGGACACTCAAGCACAGTGTAGTCTACACTGGACTACCTCCTATTCCTGTCCACCAAAAAGAAATCTGTTTTCTTATATTCTTATTAACTGTTACCCCATTCTCATAATATCCTACTCAGAAACCTAGGACTTTTCCTAGACTCTTCCTTTCTCAACCCCAATACCTAAAAAGTTTGAGTCTTTTAAATTCTTCTGAGCATCCTTTTGGTCCTTTCTCTCATGTGTTCTGTCAGTTTCTTATTTAGTCAAACTTATCATCTCTTATTTAGCCTATTTCCTGGCCTGGCTCCCCTCCACTGTTTATACTGTTTACAGGAAATTTTAACTAAAATACAAATTTGGTAATATTACAATGGTGCTTCAACTTCTTCCAAGCCTCCACACTGCTTTCAAGAAAAAGTATAAATTTCTTACCCTAATATGTATGACCTTTAAACCTCAACCTACTTTCCATATTCATCTCCTACAGCTTACCCTTCTCTGCTACTCTCTAGCCTCACAGAGCCATTTGGAGTTTCCTGAACATGCCACGTGGGCTCCTGATGAGTACCTTTATTCATGTTTCCTTTCCCTGTAATACAGCCTTCCCAGTTGGATGGCTCCTATTGCACCTCAGCACTCAGCTCTGGCATCCCCTCCCTGAGAAGTCCCGCTGAACCTCCCATCCCCAGTGGCCTACTGTATTTATTTAGTAGTCTTTCCAGTATTGCCATTATTGATTTCTTTTTGTAATCTCCTCTAGCAAATATTTCCAAGTATTCCTGGAAAGCCACGACTGTGTCTTACTTTATCTCTGTATCCTTGATATCTAATAAGAATGAAGAGTTGAATAAGTGTTTATTAGATTGAACAGAAGTCAATAATTGATTCAGGCTCTATGAAATCAATGAAAGCATTTCTCTTACACTATCTCCTTTGAATCAAAACTCATCCTGACTATACATACAAATCTTCTAATATGATCTACCTGCTACCTGCTAAGTCACTTCAGCGTGTCTGACTCTGTGCGACCCCATAGACGGCAGCCCACCAGGCTCCCCTGTCCCTGGGATTCTCCAGGCAAGAACACTGGAGTGGGTTGCCATTTCCTTCTCCAATGCATGAATGTGAAAAGTGAAAATGAAGTCGCTCAGTCGTGTCCGACTCTTCGCGACCCCATGGACTGCAGCCTACCAGGCTCCTCCGCCCATGGGATTTTCCAGGCAAGAGTACTGGAGTGGGGTACCATTGCCTTCTCCGAATATGATCCACAGTGATGCCTTTGCTCTAATAAGACCATTATATTTACTCTACTTATCTAAACACATTTATGATAAGGTCTCTCTGGTTTCATTTTAGAATGTAAACTTCTGAAGGGCAAGGAATTCTCTAATTCTTAAGGACCTAGAACAGTTATATGTCTCTAAGAACTTTACAAATACTAGCTGAGTCCTTAAAATGAACAGAAAAGATGACAACCCACCGCCCCCTCCACCCCCCGAAAAAAAAGGACCAAAAAGAGAACTGAATTACTAGAGATCATATTAGGCTAATAAAAGGAAATACTGCAGGGACTTCCCCAGTGGTCCAGTGGCTGGGACTCTGTGCTTCCACTGTAGGGGACCTGGGTTTGATCGCTGGGCAAGGAATGCAGATAATACCACTCTTAATGGCAGAAAGTAAAGAGGAACTAAAGAACCTCTTGAGGGTGAAAGAGGAGAGTGAAAAAGCTGGCTTGAAATTCAACATTAAAAAACCTAAGATCATGGGATCCAGTTCTATCACTTCATGGCAAATAAAAGGGGAAAAAGTGGAAGAAGTCATAGATTTTATCCTCTTGGGCTCCAAAATCACTATGGATGGTGACTGCAGCCATGAAATTAGAAGACTTTTGCTCCTTGGGAGGACAGTTATGACAAACCTAGACAGCATACTAAAAAGCAGAGACATCACTTTGCGGACAATGGTCTGTCTTAGTCAAAGCTATGGTTTTTCCAGTAGTCATGTATGGATGCGAGAATTGGACCATGAAGATGGCTGAGCACTGAAGAACTGATACTTTCAAACTGTGGTGCTGGAGAAGACTCATGAGAGTCCCTTGGAGATCAAGGAGATTAAACCAGTCAATCCTAAAGGAAATCAACCCTGAATATTCATTGGGAAGACTGGTGCTGAGGTTGAAGCTCAATACTTTGCCCCGATGCGAAGAGCGGACTCACTGGAAAAGACCCTGATGCTGGGAAAGATTAAAGGCAAAAGGAGAAGGGGGCAGCAGAGAATGAGATGGTTAGACAGCATCACTGACTCAGCGGACATGAATCTGAGCAAACTCTGGGAGACAGTGAAGGACAGAGGAGCCTGGCGTGCTCTGTCACAAAGAGCTGGACATGAGTTAGGGACTGAACAACAACAAGAGGGAACTATGAATAGACTCCACATGCTGCAAATAAGTGTTCAAATACCACAAATAAAAGATCCGTGTGCTGCAACTAAAACAAGTTTTAAAAAAGTTTTAAGTTTAAAAATAAGGAAATACTGCAAACGTATCATCTTAAAATAATGAATACTGCATCTCAGGCTTATTAGCCACCCAAACTAACCTTTGTCTTGTTGAACACTCTCCTTCTTCTTCAGCTACCCATCCCACATCAGCAAAAGACACCACTGCATCCTCTCCCGAGGGGCTAGAGCTCCATTCTGTTGTAGGGCTGGTCAGCTGTAAGTTACAAATATGGAAAATTCTTCATCTGGCACCAAAATGGTAGCATGAAACATTTAATTACCTAAAGGAAAAGCTTCAGCTCTAGCATTACAAACACACAGGCAGTTTCTCACATTTCCACTGAAGGTCTCCACAAAAGGGACCTTTATTTATGTCATACTATTGTTTAATAATATATGCAATCTCTGAATTAGAATTTAACTTATTCAATTTTTATTTTATAGGTCAAATGAAACTAAAAAAAAAATACCTCTGTTCATCTTCAAACACTTAAGAAAATTTTTAGAATCAATTCTTTTCTGAAGAGATGTAGTAAAAAGTATAGCAACAAGAATAAACAAGCGACCTTGCTTTGTGCTAAATCTGGCAATATTTTTTAATTGATATTGCTGTTATAACAATGAAAATACATTTTTAAATGTCATTAAATCTCTTGATTTTTAAATAAAAGTATTAACTAAAGAACTGAAAATACAAATAGCAGTAGACTTCCCTACCAAACCTTAAACACAGAGATGAAGGAACAGAATATTCTGAAATAAATATAACAAAGAAAAAGCATGCAAGTTCTGAAATTTACCTTCAAAACATGGAAAAAGAACTTAAAGTTTTGTAATATGAATAGCCTCAAAGCCAGAAGGCCAATGAATAATAATTTTAAATAGTTATCAGATTAACATAGTATTTCCTATAGGCTTTAAATAAAGAAAATGCAGACTTTTTAATTTACCTTGAAAAAACTGGAAAAAGAATTAAATTTAATTTTTTTATGGAATAATGCCTCAAAGCCAAAAGGCCAATGAATAATTTAAAAATAGTTATCAGATTAATATGATACTTCCTATAGGGTTTAAATAAAAAAGAATATGCGGACTTAATTGAAGTAAAAAGCTTAAAAAGCCAGAGAGAGAGATTTACATATTTACGTGTTTATCAGAAAGTCTCTACTGTAACCCATTCTTAGTTTGAACCTTCTTACTATCATTGCAGATGAAGCTTTTGGAAGCTACACTGAATTAATACTTCTTCCTCAACTGTAAAATATACCATACACACACATAATACTAATATGGTTAAAAATTTTAAATACCTTTAGGTGCTAGTTTATGAAGATCAGTTTGGTTACGTAATTCTTTGTTTAGAAAATAAATTTTGTTCTAATACAGTTACTAGTTGGTAGGAAGAAAGGTATATTTATGATAAATCGAGTTTTGACCTGAAGACTTCTTCTCTCCCCATAAAGGTTAAAAAAATTGCTGTTTTCGTCTCAGATAGTTTTGTTCATAAAAGGAAGCAAAATGATACTTTTCTAAGAATACTCAAAAATATAAGTTTTGTGACAGCTTGTCATTTTATAATGTAAAGATTATACAATACTTCTCAATTTTACATCTGTAATACTTCATATATTAAACATGAAATGATGCTTTTTGCACAAACTTTTTAAAAAAAGATTATTCCATGGACTTAGTTTGTAATCTTATTAAACACTGATTAAATGTAATGACTGAATTAATATGTCTGCAACATGTACTCAATGAAATGAAAATGTTAATGACACTGTCAAGCACCAACTCCAGAATTAATAATATCTGTATCATTTCTAGTTGACATCCTGCCCCACAAAATAAAGCAGTTTAAGTATTTAAGTTACATATCTAGATTATAACAGTGATTTATGCCACCAAAAAAGCCTAACAAAGTCCCTGGGGAAACCAAACTCATACTAAAAAATAAAACTGAAAAAACAGTAATACTAATCTTTTTTTAAAAGGCCTCTTCCGCTGTTGCTGAAATGTGCATTCAGTAGCATAAGCGTGAAATGACGAGGGCAATTCACTCAGTAAAGTGCTAGTGCAGGTGAGGTCTGCATAGGCACGGGGTCTGAGGGCACGGACTTCTAGCAAGTGTGATGTAGACGCCACTACTGACATGCATGGATGACTGATGGGAAGTTTGAAAAGTAAAGGTCAACTTACTGACGGTTCCAGCAAGGTCCTGTCCTATCACAGCTATTGTTAGTAGGGGGAAAAACAAAACAACAACAGTGAAGAGATAGAAAAGTGTTCTTTTTCAAAATCAAGGGGATTATACAATTTAAAATTAGTGTTATCAGTATCCAAAGTCTTTTCAGAAAGTATGAAAAGCATTTCATTCAGAGCAAGATTTAGTAGCACTGTATTTTTTACTAATCTTAAGAAATTCAAATCAACATTTGATACAATTTAAATTATCCAAGATTCAATTATATTTCAAGAATTTTACCAAAGTAACTTTAGGTGATTTAAAACATCCTGATAATGTAAAACTATACTAAAGAAACTGATTTATTAAATAAAATACATAAAAGAAAAATATAAAGTATTGAAATGCTTAAAATATTAGAAGAACTCAGCATGTCCTCATGGGACTTTTCATAAAATAAACACACTGGTCCCAGGAACCAGGATTCTCTGTTTCTTGCCAAAAACGGTGTAACAGTAAATATACTCAGTCTATTTTACCACCAGTTGTTTATAGCTAAATGCAAAACATGTATTCTTCAAAGCAATACTGTAAAATATTGATAACATCTAGCTTTTTTATTTGTAGATTTAATTATTTCTCTTTTTCTACCAATTCCTGTCATAGTTAAAATATTAAAAGCAGAATTTCTACATTTTAATATAGTGACACCAATAGGTCACAGGGCATGCCTGTGTAAAGAACAACAAATACTCTAGCTGAAATGTAGGCACTAACACTGCTGAATGATGTGGTCACTTAAAAAAAAAAAAAAAACTGAGCATTTATTAACACTTTCTATTCATGACACACCTAGAATGGGGGAGGGAGGAAGGTGAGGGAAAATAGGGAGAAGGAAAAAAGACCTGAGAGTCAAGAGCGAGAGAAATGTGTATCTCTCAAAATAACCCAAGAAGGTAAGTAACAGTATCCCCAGTGGAGAAACAAGTCTCTAAGAAGTCAATTACTGAGAAAGAATAAAATATCATAAATGTTATTTACAGAGCTGGGCTCCAAATTACTATGCCAGGCTACCAAATTTATACACATAACACGTGTAATCTTGATTTGGTTATCCTTAACGGCCATCTTATAGCAAAAATATTAATATCAAGAAATGGACATCGCACACAGTATGACATTTCATGCTAGCATACCGCGGATTATCAGAAAGTTATGGATAATGCTGAAGGGCAGGTCCCTGCTAGTCATGGCCTGATAAAAAGTGGTCCACTGGAGAAGGGAATGGCAAACCACTTTAGTATTCTTGCCTTGAGAACCCCATCAACAGTATGAAAAGGCAAAAAGATAGGACACTGAAAGATGAGCCCCCCAGGTCGGCAGGTATCCAATATGCTACTGGGGAAGAACAGAGAAATAGCTCCAGAAAGAATGAAGAGGCTGAGCCAAAGCAGAATGATGCCCAGTTGTGGATGTGTCTGGTGCTGAAAGTAAAGTCCAGTGCTGTAAAGAACAACATTGCATAGGAACCTGGACTGTTAGGTTCATGAATCAAGGTAAAATGGACAGAAATCAGCAAATTTAATACAGATGACCATTATATGTACTACTGTGGGCAAGAATCCCTTAGAGGCAATGGAATAGCCCTCAAAGTCAACAAGAGTCCAAAATGCAGTACTTGGGTGCAATCTGAAAATGACAGAATGATCTTGGTTCATTTCCCAAGGCAAACTATTCAACATCACAATAATCCAAGTCTATGCCCCAACCAATAAAGACGAGGAAATTGAAGTTGAATGATTCTATGAAGATCTACAAAGCTTCCTAGAGCAAACACCAAAAAAAGATGTCCTTTTCATCACAGGAGATTGGAATGCAAAAGTAGGAAATCAAGAGATACCTGGAGTAACAGGAAAGTTTGGCCTTAGATACAAAATTAAGCAGGGCATAGGCTAACAGAGTTTTGCCAAGAGAATCCAATGGTCATAACGAACACCCTCTTCCAATAACACAGGAGATGACTCTATACATGGACATCACCAGATAGTCAATACTGAAATCAGATTGATTATATTCCTTGGAACATTTATCAGCTTACTTCCTTGTTTAATCTCTCTCCCCTGAACTATATCCCAGTAAGGGTGAAGATCATGACTGTTTGGTTCATCACTGACCAACAATACCTAACATAATACATGGATCTCACGTTTATCTGCTAAATGCCATGTGGCAGGTGGTTGTTTTCCTTCCAGACTTAGTGTGAGAATTGTAGTGAGAATCTTACACTTGTTTAGTTACAGAACATTCCCTTCTCCACCAATTCCAACAATCACTCTTAGCCATCCCAGAAACTAGCCTGGGGCAGGGTTTCCACAGGAAAAAAAAGAGGTAGTCCAGGTAAAATTACCCAGAGGTCTGCAGGTTGCAGAGCAGGGATTCAAACTCCTATAGCACAGGGCCAAGTTCCCACCCATCCCTTTATCTGATAGCATGCAAGATCACTTTTTTGTTGCCTTAGGTTTTTTAAGTGTAGTATTTATTTATTACCCCCAATAAGCCACACTTAAATTCCATGTGTTAAACTCAGAAAATTTTAAATTTATAAAAATGACCCTAAAGGTGCTTTAGTGATTACTTTCATATTTGCCAACAGATAGGCATGTTACTGCTTTAAACTTTCTTCAGCAAAATATGAAAACACAACCTGTAAATGAAGTCCTCAACCCCACTGCAAAAGCTCCTGAAGAGGTTTTTAAAAAACAAATGTATGAAAGAAAGTCAAATATATGAAATTCAGATTTAGTAAGCTTTGGATGACATCTATATTCTTTATAAGCCCTGTTAAGTGTTTTTGTTGGGGGTGGGGGTGGAGCCTTGAGGGTGGAGCCCAAGCATGCTTATTTTTTAAAGCTCCTGGTGATTTAAATATGCACCTAGTATTGAGAACCACTGTAAATCAAAACCTCTGAACCCCATTCCAACAAACAATATAGCAAAAATATATTGAGTGCTTTTACATGCTTTTTTACATTCATTATCTCATTTTTATTACCAGCACAATATTCCCTGTGACCATTAACTGGATTCAGGTGTAAATAAACATGTTGATCTATGTTCTGAACTGTGACCCTATAAATATACAGAAATCAAATTTGTAAAATCACAGAGTTCATTTAGTGAGCCAAATAAGTTTAATTTGCTATTCTGCTGTAAGGTGGCAATAACGATAAAATCCCACCACTGGCATACTTTTACTGTGCACTAATTATGTACCAGTTATGATACTCAGAGTTAGATATCCTAACCCTCACATCACAAAGTAACATTCCTGGCTTGCCCCTCGTTTATGTGAGAGTCTTACTTGTCCAGATAATGGGTCATCTGACAACAGTGAAGAGATGGTATGATCTAGAAGGAACATACTGAGGCCTAAGAGTTCAGAGGTGAAAACTGCTGTGAGGGTGACACGGTTGAGGTGCCGCCTGTGAGTGTGCGTACAAGGGAAGGAATAGAAGTGAAAGCCAACAAGAGCAGAGGAAGTAAAGAAAATATGAAACTGTGTTTCCAAGGACACTGAAATCACCCAGGACAACAAAGAACTGGCTTTGACTACTCCTTCTGAATTGACCCATGAATGCTTCATTCTCATGTTTAATCTATTTCAACTTTTGTCTCCTAAACAGGGCCCCATAATGGGGTCTGCTCTCCTTGGGTCTAATGGTGGCTTCCCAGTTTCAGACTTCCTATAGTCATGTTGGAGTCCTAGACAGTCCAAACATATTCCATATCAATCAAACCCCCACTTAGCCAGAAGAATAGCAAAAATGTTGTCAATGTTATTACTCTGAACTGCATCCCTTATATTTTTCAAAGATTCTCCATTTTTTAAAATTTCTGATAGACTTAGTTAAAACAAAACAAAAATACCAGAGGATACAGAGGAAAAATACCAGACAAATTATCTAACTAGCAGATAAAACACTTTAAGATTGACTTTGAATCTGAAAAGCAGCAGCGCTACAAAGCTGCCTAGAAGCAAAAATCTCACTTTAAACAAATGTCTTGTTTTCTACTACACTCTCAAGTAGGTCACCAGTATTTCTCATACCTTATTCCTCTCTCCTTATGTTAATCTCTTTTCAAATGTAGCTCCTGTACTAAACCTAAAATTCTTTTTCTGCTCAGACCCTTCTAAGTAACTAATAACATTGAGAAAGAGGCTCCTTCCAAGAAAATGAACTTGGCCCTAGTAACTCAGTCCACTGACTGTCAAGGCAGATTTGGGCTGCTACCAGAAAATGCTATATTATCTTCATTGCTTTCATTCACATCTAGCTGCTGCTGCTACTGCTGAGTCGCTTCAGTTGTGTCCGACTCTATGCGACCCCATAGACGGCAGCGAACACAAATGCTGAATCAAATTCTCCTGCAACTAGGTTAAGCAGATTGATAAATAGAATTAAATGAATAGTGCAATCAGAAGAAAGTAAGTCTTGGTTAACACAATAGTTATTTGAAGGAAACTGGCAAATAAAGCAATCAGCAATTGGTGTCTAACTGAACTGAATTCTCAGATATTGTGCTTGACAGAATTACTACCATAGGTTTCTCCATTTTAATTTTTTTTAACTTGATAAAATTTATCATTTTGTATCATTTGATAAAAATTACTTCTGGAAGTTCCAACTTGTCAATGTCTAGACTGATGCACAAAGGTTTTGCCAGTCAATCTGCTAGTGGGCACAATAATGACCAACCTTGCTAGTCAATCTGAACAAATGATAATTTCTACCACTTACTGAGGAACAGACTGTTAACTGTCTTTACAAGGAGAAATAATTTTTAAGTAAGACATCATATCTAGTAAGCTCACAAGAGCACTTCTGAATTATTAATTAAATATATATCTTCCACATTTCACATGCTAATCTATTATTTAAAATTGGTATAAATATCTGCTGAACTTTATATTATACTTAAATGTTGAACTGAAAGGTTTTGTCTTATTACTGTTGTAGAGAATTACTGAAAAACAAGAACAAAGCTATGTGATACATGTCTAACACTAAAACAACAGTAAGGAACAAAAGCCCAGATCAAAAAAATATAACCTTTATATCCAGGCAACGAGGTGAGTGGTTCCTGATTTGGTGCTAGAAGACAATGTTCAAGGTCACCTGGGAATTAACTGCTTGGCTTACTATATGCTTCTAAGTCTTCAAATATGTATTCTTAAGGATAAATGTCTTAAAGAGCTTAAATAATCACTTCACAGAGGAACTAAAATTAGAAAGACTTTACTATGGTTTTTATCCTCTTATTTTATTGATAGTGGCATCAATGGGAGGAGAGGTTCAAAAAGTACTTTTAAAGCTGCCTTGCCTATTTATATTACCAAGGAACATATTAATATAAAATCTGAAATATATAAAATACAGTACCTGAAACTGAACTCTTGGACACTGGATCAGAGATAAATTGGTACCAATTTTCCTTACAATACTCCGAGATGACCCATATGGCTTCCCAGACCAAAGAACCTGAGGAAGAAGGAAAGACCAAAAGTTCAATGACAAGACTTACAGAACTGTTCATACAAAAGCATCAGACAATTAATTGCATGACAAGCTGACACATTAATTATGGAATCAGAATGCTCTATGTTACAGGAAATGAGCTGATATTTTTCAATTAAAAATGTAATAATATATATAGCAGGCTATTATTAATGCAGTAAAGCTTAATGTGAGGCATCATATAAAAATGTAAAGAACAATTAGTGGGAGTTGCTTAGAGGTTCAACCCCTGGTCAGAGATCTGATCCCACAAGCTGGCATGCCCCCACCCCAAAAAAAGAACTACGAGTAATTGTAAAATATCATATTTGGAATAAAAACTCATCTATTTTCATTACGCTTCCATACTATTCTGCAAAGGAAGCTATTTTATCTCCTCTGCTTTATTTTTAGAATTTTATATATGTATAAGTCTCTCAAAACTACAAGCTGCTTTTGTTACAATAGGCTTTCAAAACAAATGCAAATCAGTACAAAGTTCAGAATCTGAATTTGTACCATGCATGATGCTTCATTTTGTTCGCTTATACAAGAAGGCCTGGCCAAGGGTGAGTGGGGGCCAAAATCCAGTTGTACTACATTTTCTCATGAGGCCCTGTCTAGGGGGAAAGGTACCTTTTCCTAATTTATACAAAGGTACTAAATGGGTTGTGATAACCCTAATGAGCAGAACTTTTCAGATGAAATCATAATACAGAGGACATTATACTATGCTTAAAGCAAAAACAAACATAAACCTCCAAAGCAAAAAGCAAACAAAAAATGCATGTTAAATGTTAAATCATTACAACATGTACCTTGAAACTTCGCCCCAAGTATATGCTCTTTCCTTAAAGAGAAAAACTATCCATCTGTTTTCAGTGCTATACCTGAAAGCCTGGACAGAAGAGGTAAAGAGAGGTAGTATGCTATTAAAAAGCAATTTTAAAAGACAAGAGGGAGAATGACGTGACTATTTACTTAATTCATTCAACTTAAATATTCAATTATATCCTAGCATAAATAATGTATTCTGGGCCATGAACATTGACCCCTTTTTAAAGTTACTCCATGCCCATTCTAATCTGAAGAATGGAATTACAGTTTGATCAAGCAGTGTTCGTGTAAAGAGCTATGGCTTCCGCCCATAATCCTAACCAGACCTCTAGACCATTTTAAAAGCACGTATAACTTGTAAAACAAACAGAGAGGCAGTCTGATCTCATATTTTAGCAATCAAATCCAATTTAAGGTTAACAGTATGAGTCAATGTGAGGATCATGGGGTATATATACCTCTGGCATCTGCCCCAGCCCATGTAATTGTCATCATCAATATGTTCAAAGTTTCAGAAAAATAACAAGGACCCTGTGTGCAGCACAGGGAACTATATTCAACATCTTGCAATAACCTATAATGAAAAAGAATCTGAAAAAGAACAGATATTTTCCTATATATGTTTAACTGAATCACCCTGCTGTACATGTGAAGCTCACACAACACTGCAGATTAACTATACTTCAATTGTTTTTTTAATGCATTAAAAACAATGTTCAACGTTACACTGATGATTTTACCTGGGAGAGTTCTGGAAAGTACTAATAGCCTAACACTTCAACCAACAAAAATTATATTAACTCCTGCTTTAGAGACACAAATATTTTTTAAGAAATAGAAAAGGATGATATAGATTGGAAAACTGGTCAGTGGAAAGACATCAATACTGAAATAAGAACATTAAACAAAGGATACAAGAGAGGAAGCTATGTGAAGCTTAGAAGGGAATTACGTGGAGTTGAGGAAAGGAAATTATCCACACCAATGATCATACAGAGGATCATCACATGAATAGTATTAATAACACATGAGAACTAACAGCAGGAAGATCACCTGACCAGAGGAAAAAGGGAAGAATAAGAGGCCAAGAAAAAATAAGGACAAGTAATTCTAAAATGGACAGTATTCAAGCAAACTCTTTACCTTATACACGTTAATAGACATAGATCTTTAAAGAAAAAAAAAATCCATAGGGCAATAGTAACTACACCAGTCAACCATTTCTGATGTCTTCTATTTAGCCACAAGTGAAAACTCTATGATGTACAAGTAGAACACTATTTATGCATCATAATGTGACAGTTACACAGCCTAATGTGAAACCTTTCGTCCCTCCAGTAAGCAAAGATCTTACCTGCAGATGGAGAGGACAAAAAAGCTCACAAAGAAAAGTTCAGAAAGGACTTGCCAAGGTCAGGAACTAAGATTTCTGCCAGCTTTTAGCTTTCCTTGGTATGCATGCTTCAGGACTACGTTTCAACTACTATCTTCCCATTTGCTTAATATCAGAAGGAAAGACTTAGCAGGTGCCTTCCACAAAAGAAGGTGGCCAAAGACTCAGTTTTTACTTGTAAGGAATGAGTAGACTATTTAGGATTTTTGTACAAAGTTAAGGAAAGTAAAAGAACAGACTGCTTTACGTGATTATTTCTTTAAGTATACATAGTGGACTAACATAATGTGGTTCTTCTGTTACTTGTGAACTGCATAGCATTTAGCACCAAAAAATACGAAGCAAGGGTCTAAATGAGCTAGTGACTGGGATATTCAGAAAGAGGAGGAGCCGTAAACTTTACTGGATTGAAGAAAAAGTTAGACGAAGGAGCAGCTAACTTCCAGGAACTCTAAAACTAGGTCTGACTATTTTTTTCTATTCAGTCCTCATGGAGGGGGCAAAGTCGTAAATGGCTGTGAAGAAATAATGAACAGATGGTATGGAAAGTCACCATCTGTGCATGATGGGAGGCTGCACGGCCCAAGCGCATCTCCTGTCCTAACCGGTTGCTGAACTGGCTTGTCAGGATACTTGTTTGGAGAAGGAAAGGCTTCCTCTAAAGATAAACTGTCGTTAATATTTTCAGATGTTAGAGAGAGGTCAGGGAGAAAACTGTCATTACTAGACAATTCCATTTCATTAAGAAACAAGAATTCAATTCCATTAAGGAATAATTAAATGAATGGAATTATTAAATAAAATGTTTTGCTTTATTCATAAGAACTACTGATAAATAATGTAATAATGAATCGGGAGGGGGGTGCTTGCGTATCTGAGTCTAGTAATGACAGTCCATAACATGTAGCAACAGAGTTTGAAAGTGATGACAGCAAGGCAGGAGGATGACGACAGGAAAGCTATCTGTTCTTTTTTCAGTGTGCCATGCTATTGTCACAGTGCTGAAGTGTGAGGCTGGAATCCGAAGCTGTCATCTATCTCATTATGACAACTGCTCTCAAGCTTTATATGTTAATTCGTTTGTTATAGACTAGTTTAATCTGTATTTCTATTTGAGAGTCACCACTTAGCAAGAGAAAGTATAAACCTAATTCTAAATAAATTTTTTTTTCTCTAGAAAAACTATGTAATACTAACCCAAGGTTCTTATTCTGAGGTTCCCATATCTCTGAAATTATATGCAAAATTGTGTGCATACACAACATTTTTCTGGGAAGAAGGGTCATACTATTAATCAAATTTTTAGGGAGTCTAGGACCCAACAAGGTATAAATTCTTAATTCCACAGGAACCAGAGTGTGTGTTGGGGAGAAAGAAGTAAAGATATGAAGATGAAATTCGGTAACAATTTTGAACTCCCCAACTGAAGATAACCTTTGCCTCAGTTCTCTTCCTCCTTATCTAAACTCCTAGCCACATTCACACGCTTCCTCCAAAGCACAAGAGGAAAACAAGGGTACAATTCTCAAGTATTACTGGAAATACATTACTAATTCAAATTAGATATTTGCTATAACTTTTCAACGTAAAATACTGAGATTAACCAGAATCACATTAGATTCATAGCTTGCTTTCTCTAGTTTAAAAACACTTTTACTTAAGGGCAAAAATATAGTAATAATACACTGAGAAGAAAGTGTGGACAAATGTGAGTACAGCAGACCCCTGAACAACACTGAGGTTGGGGGCACCAAGCACTGCCCCACTTTCCCGACAAAATCCACAAGTAACTTTACAGTTGCCCCCATATCCACAGTTTCACATCCCCGGATTCAACCAACCATGGATCCTGGAGTACTGTAGTACTGACTACTGAAAAACATCTGCATATCAATGGATGTGAGCAGTTTAAATACACATTGTTCAAGGGTCAGCTGTATATAGTTTTAAAGTCAAACAAATGTTGAGGCCAAATGGAAGGCAATGAAGAGAAAACAGAGAGGCCTCAGCAACATGTAGGACTGGCTTTAAAAGCCAAGATTAAAATAAATAAAAAAATAAAAGTAGGCACTACCACTTATTGTCTGTTTAAAGCTGGCAAGTCATTGATCCCTCTATATTTCCCTTTCCTCATCTATAAAATGGGGACCTCATGCCTATGAGCATTAAATGAGATAAGTTTGTATTATTTAATAAATACTGTCATTTCCCCTACTATAAGAGGTAGTAAAGTACACTAAAAAAAGGATTTTGGAATCAGAATTGGATTCATTTTATAGCTCGGCCACTTATTAGTCAGGTAACTTTAGACAACTCAGTTAAACACTCTTGAATTTCAGGTTCCTCATCTGTTTAAAAAACAAATCATTGTCCTAGTGAACACAGATAATATGCCTAAAAGAACTGGGTATACTAAGCCAATGAATGATAGCTATTATGATGGCGCTGATTTGTGTGATAAAATACAAATAGGTTATCATCACCAAAAATAAAATCCTGATCTCACTTGCACTTTTTTTTAGGCAGATAAAAATACGTAAAGGATGAAAGCAGTTTTTGTTCTTGAATACATTCAAACACAGTACTGAGTTCATTTGTATATCTAACCAGTGAGAAATACATATTTTATCACTGAAAAATGGAACTAAAAAGTGGTTGATATTTTTTTTTTTTTTTTGCTTTTCAGACTACTCCTAGGTAGCAGGCTGAGAGATTTAGGAAACAAAGATAGAAAATAACTCCAAAGGTTCACACTGCTTCATGTTAGGAGAAAATTTATTTTTATATAGACTCAGTTAACTGGTTAAAAGTGATGATCATATGTTACATTAAAAAAAAATGGTATTTCCATCTGCCATTAGTAAAAAGGGCTGTCAGTTTTTATTACAATATTGGGAGCAAATGAATGCTCTCTTACCTGGTCCATTCTTTGATGAAAGGCACCCGTTTTAGAGTTCAAAATGAATAAAGCTAAATAAGCAAATTAAACCAAGTAAAGCATGTTATCTGTTCCTGAAACAAAATTCTGCACTTTGGCCTCAATCAGCCCTGGTCACATTGCCCGACTTCGGGCGGGGGCAGGAGGATGACAGAGCAAAATGGTAGGAAGTTCACTATCACTGACTATACCTACGCTCCATACAAGCCACTGGCAGGCATTGTACATACCCTGCCATTTAACCCACAGGCTCACTGTGCAGCAGCAGTTCTTCCCATCTGTACTCTGCAGATGAAGAAAGTAACTGGCAGAAATACATTTCAGACTGAGGTGTGTGTGCGTCCAAGACCTACATGATCTTTCCACTAAACTACACTTCTTACTAAAACTGCAAAGGAAAAGGAATCACAAACTGTAAAGCTTCATGTTGGGGGACTCATTAGCAACAAAAGCTTCCTGACTTTTCGAATGGAAAAGAAATTCTCTTGCTGTCAGTACTGAAATGTTCATCTGCCCCAGGTAGCCAAATAGTGGTAAGCAGCAAACAAGAAAGGTGGTATAGCGGCCCTAAGTGAAATAGGAATTGTGAGAAGATGTAACTGAAAAAGATGAAAGTATTAACTTTACAAACCATTTTCCCATTGCTTATCCTCAAGATGATAATCTCAAAATTATGCAACTATAAAAAAGGGTAATTTTATTTGGTTCTTTGCTTTTTATCTCCATAGAAAACATTTAACTTTGGGAGCTTGGGGGAATAAAAGTTCAACCTTCTCAACATAAAGAGACACAAAATAAAACCAAAACATAAAAGCAATGCAATTAAAAGTATACTCAAATTATGTAACTTGCCTCTATCTTTTAAGAAAACAGCTTAATTCCATGTCACCAATAACACCACATTTGAAAATGATATGTATTCCACAAAATATGCTTGGTACAACTATTGTTCTAATAATTTTACACTGGGTCTGAAAAAAAATTATGTATCAGTAGAATATATTTTTTAAATGTTAAGATTAGAGCATCTTTGGCATAGAATAACCATATTACACTAATTTTTTCTTTGTATCTGTAGCAGACATGACTTTTATTGTAAACAGTTGTGTGATAAACCACATTATAAAAGCATTCAATATTTCAATGTTAACAGTTCTACAACACTGAGTTGTCAAGCATTAGTCAAACATTTTATTCAGTGATTTATATATATATATGTATTAAAGCCTTTTCCTCACTAATAACAAATTCATTGCTTTTAACAGTTACATGAATATTGGGTAAATTTTCGATGTAACCCATCCCATAGGATGCTGGATAAAGATTCACTTCCATGATCTATATAGCAAGCAAATTAAACAGTACATATGTTGGCCATACATAGATTCATTTTTCCCAGAAAAAAATTATCAACATCCGGATTTTAAAAATGAATTTTGAGCACTCACCGATTGCATGCTTCCAACCTGTTGAAAAATCATCCTAATTAGGCGTTTAATCCAGCCAAGCATTTAGATGGCAAAATCTCTCCAAATTTGCATTTCAAGTACTTCAGGCATACATAGCAGCACATGGTCCATAAAGCATGCTGAAATTTGAAAATGCAAATACTAAAGTGAAATTATTATTATTTAGAATCTTTACAGTCTACAACATGTCTCACAAAGTCAGTCTAGTCTACAACATCTTAAATCTTTGTGTGTGTAATTAAAAAATTTTTTTGCTTGACATCAGCTTTATATAAACTAGTATTACAATTGTTTTTCTGTTTTTTAACTTTTCCATTCAGGGTTCTATGTTGAAAGTGATGAAAACCTATTGTGACTGACTTAAGCAGAAAATATATTTATGGAAAGACACCCAGTAGATAACAACCTTAGAAGAAACTGAGAGGCTACATAACCAGCAAAGACATCCAAAATCACAGCAAAAGTGTCTTGGGAGACACCTCTGCAGTTGCTACTGTGACTACTGACGGAACAGAAGCTCCCAGGTCCCCCTTCTCTGTCTCACTGGCTCCTGAGTTGCTCTCCTACTAGTGGCATTTGTTTGGTCAAATCTACCTGGCTACAGGGTTTCCCAGGTGGTGCAGTGGTAAAGAATCTGCCTGGCAGGAGACGTGGGTTTGATCCCTGGGTCAGGAAGATCCCCTGGAGTCAGAAATGGCAACCTGCTCCAGTATTCTTTCTTGCCTGGGAAATTCCATGGACAGAGGAGCCTGGCAGGCTAGAATCCATGAGGTCACAGAGTCGGACATGACTGAGAGACTGAGCACGCACCTGGCTATAGTGAGAAGCAGATTCTACCTTCCACCAAAATCATAAAGAATTCCATAAATATAAGGCAGGACTTCAGATGCCAGAAGGTCAAAAAAAAAAAAAGACAAAGTTCTTCCACACTCACTGGCGCTATGACCCTGCTACTCATCCTCCTCCCTTCCTCATCAATATACTGTGTATCTGACACAATTATGAACTTATGTGGCATAAACCAGTTTACTGGAAGGGCTGGTCTCCAAAGTGACAAGGACTGTACACCAGACTATAAAGCAATGTGCTGCTTTCTTCTCAAGGAAGCCTTTAAAAAAAACTGTACTTTGTGATATATTTGATTCACATTCTGATATAAGTTTATCCTCTTGTGGACCAGAAATAAAATTTGTGGCCTACACTTTGAAAAGAACTTGATGAACAATTATAAAGAATGGAGGGGGGTGGGGTAGAATAAAGATGCCATAAATATGCCAGACGCTGGGTGAAACATGAACTAGAAGGAGACCAGCTCTAATGACAGATCAAAGTATGTAATGAAAGAGAAAGCACTAACAGGAACATACAATTTACTGGTAACTAAGGAGCGGTCACAACTACAACAGTGGTGAGATATTAATATATTTTAATATTACCAGCATCTATAATTGCTTATAAGAATGAATACTCTGAGAGGTAATGGGAATAAAAAGTACAGAGGGCCAAAAACAATGGAGATGACTGGCCAAAAAAAAAAACTGATCAGAGAAAAAGGATGGTTTTATGTAGGATTTGAAAACCTATCACCGTTTTCTGGTTTTTTTTTTTTTTGGCCATGCCTCAAGGCTTGTGGGATCTTAGTTCCCTAACCAGGGATTGAACTTGAGTCCTCAGCAGTAAAGCGCCAAGTCCTAACCACTGGATGGCCAGGGAATTCCCCTTACCGCTTTTTTTAGAAACTGAGCTATAACTTACACAGAAAAGTGCACAAATTTTCAGTGTGTCCAGGTATAAACCTGTAGAACCTCCATCCAAACTAAAATATAAAACACTTAAAGAATGCCAAGAGCTCCTGTGAGCCTCCACCCAGTCAATATCCACGCTTCATCCATCTAAATAATACTCTAACTTTTGCAGTCTATCACATCTGCAGGCTGTACGTACTTTTTTGGGTCTGACTTCTTTCACTCAACGTTGCCTGTGAGATTCATTCCCATGATTTGGGAATCACAGCTCTTTTTCACTGATGTGCAGTATTTTGCTATGATACTCTACCACAATTTACTTACCCAATTTACTAGGGGTTTTTGTTTTATTTTTTTGAAGTATATAGTTAATTTACAATGTTGTGTTACATGATTTACTGTTTGTGAACATTTGGGTTGTTTCCATTTTTAGCTGTTACAAATAAAGTTGCTGAAACAATTCATGCACATAACATAGCAAGGTACACATAAGAACTAATTTCTCTTGAGTTTATACCCAGGAGTAAGATTGCTAGATCATAATATATACAGATACATAGCTAAATCTTTAATAGAAACTAAGTTTTCTGAGGTTGTTATACCAATTACACTCTCCAAAGCAGATAAATAAACGAGCTCTAGCTGTTCAACAATCCCTCGTATTGTCAATGGTCAATACTTGGTACTGTCAGTCTTTTTAATTTTAGTAGGGGGTTCTTCACAGGTTTGGGGGGCATATTTTGATACCTTCCATTGAGAAGTTTTTTTGCTCATTTTTTAAGTGAAAAGTTTTTTAAAAATTATTCTTGTGAGGAAGAGAGTCTGCACTACAGATGAAGATTAGGAAGCATGGCTTAGAAAATGTAACCTAAGAGTGAATGGGCTAACTCATACAGAGTAAGAAATGAAGCCAGGATAGACATCTCAGGAAATACCTGAAGATCAAGCAAAGGTCAGTGCGAAAAAATATGCAAAAGAGGTAACGAAAAATGTAAGAGATACTGTCACCAAAAAAATAAAAGGAATTTTCAATAAGGGGAATGTTCAACAAGGATGTTAATCAGAAAACATGGAAAAGAGGTCACATAGCTGGGGGCCTCCTCCAGCTACCATTTACTCCAGACCCCTCCACTGTGCTCTCTGGAAGCCTGTTTGAATGAAGGTAAGTGTTTCCTCCCTCACCGAACTGAAACTCGGCTCTCCCTGTAGAATGCTGTGTCAAAGGGTCCAGTACTTGCTTATTCTCGCTCACTTTACATCCAGGCTGTTTCCAATCAGTCACTGCTCTTTGTGGTGGTGGTGGTAGTGGTTTAGTTGCTCAGTCATGTCCAACTCTTTGCGACCCCAAGGACTGCAGCACGCCAGGCTTCCCTGTCCTTCACCATCTCCCAGAGTTTGTTCAAACTTATGTCCATTGAGTCGGTGATGCTATCCAACCATCTCTGAATTACTGCTGTTAAGTTCTTTTCAAAACTCTCCCTCAAAGGCAAAACTAAAGAGACAACAGAACAGATCAGGGGTCACCAGGGACTGTCAGTGGAGGAACAACTCCACTGTAACAACTACAATAGGGCACAAGGCAAGCTTTGGAAAAATGCACATAGTCTATATCTTGATTGTGGTGGTGGTTACATGACTGTGTTCAAAGAAATCTACCAAAAGGAGTGAATTTTGCTGTGTGCAAATAGTGCCTTCATTTAAGAAACAAGCAAAAGCAGCTCTCCTTAGGAAGCACTGCTTGACCACCCTCTGTTCCTCATGAGGACTGACTTAAGGGCGCTCGAGCATTCCCCATCACTCAACTATGAGTCCTGAGTCCTCTCTTCTCCAAGCCCTTCCCTAAATGGAACTCTGCACTCTGGACTCATCAGCACTAGTACATCATAAACACATATTCTTGCCACTGCTGAGTGGTTATAATATTTACAATAATGCATCCAATACACCACTGTTTGAGTCTATTTACATAAAGATCTAAGACAGGTAAAACTAAAAGCAAGCTAATCACACATTGTGAATTCTTTTTCAAAGTTTTTTTCCTAACTGTTGTGGAGACAGAGGTAGTGACTGATAGTAGGCCTGACTGCAGGATTTCAGTGGATGCTGGCCAAGCTGTGTTTCTCAACAGACAGACAGTTGGATGTGCTTACTCTGGGAATGCTTATCAAGATGCTGCACACTTACATACTTTTCATAATGTAAGTTACGCCTCAAATAAAAGTTTTAAAAACACATATAGCTTTTGATTAAATTACTTAACTTTCAGGAATTTTTTGCAGAAATAAAAGCATTACACATAGAGAACATAAAAGTATTTTCTGCAGTGCTTCTTCTATTCACAAAACTAGGATCAATTTTAAATGTTCATCAATAAAACACCTGTTAATTACAGTATATGCATATTACAAAGCTTTATGCATCTATAAAAAGCAAGTTACAGTCTATGTAATGACTTGATAGTATGATACAGGAGAGTAATATACTATGATTTCATTTCTGTAAAAGACAAAAATCTTCAACCTTTTCATTTATAGAAAGATGTACATCAAACTATTGAGAGAGATTGATTCGAGATGGCAGAGTAGAAGGACGTGCCCTCATCTCCTGCAAGAGCACGGATATAGCTGTTGAACAACTATCGACAGAGGAGCTGGAACCAACCAAAAAAAGGATACCCCGCGTTCAAAGACAAAGGAGAAGCTGCAACAAGACAGGAGCAGGGGCACAATCATGATAAAATCAAATCCCATACCCACCAGGTGAGTGACTCACAAAACGAGGGAACCATAACACCAAAGAAGTTCTCCCCCTGACGTGAAGGTTCTGAGCCTCCCATCAGGCTTCCCCGCCAGGAGATCTGACAAAGGGATTGGAAATCCCCGGGGTACCTGACCTTGAAGGCCAGCAGGATTTGACTGTGGGACTTCTACAAGACTGGGGGAAACAGACTCCACTCTTGGAGGGCACACACAAAATCTTGTGTGTACCAGGACCCAGGGGAAAGGAGCAGTGACCCACAGGAGACCGAACCAGACCCACCTACTGTGCTAAAGGGTCTCCTGCAGAAATGTGAGGTGGCAGCGGCCCACAGCAGGGACAGAGGCACTGGCAGGAGCAGTTCTGGGACGTGCCCATTGGCCCTATCACAGAGCCTATAGACTCTAGGGCTGGGTTGCTTCAGGCCAAACTAACAGGGAGGGAGTGCAGCCCCACCTCTCAGCAGACAACTGGATTCAAGTTTTATTGAGAGTCCCAGGCAGGATAATCACCAAGGAGGAACACATCAAGACACAGTAATTAAACTGACAAAAACTAAAGACAAAGATAGAAGGAACAAGGAAAAAATGACAAATAACATATTAATACAAGGGAACTCCCTTAAGGTTATCAGCTGATTTGTCAACAAAAACTCTACAAGCCAGAAGGGAATGGCACAGTATATTCAAAATGATGAAAGGGAAGAAACTACAACCAAGAATACTCTATCCAGCAAGACTCATTCAGATTTGATGACGAAATCAAAAGCTTCACACACAAGCAAATGTTAAGAGAATTCAGCACCACCCAACCAGCTTTACATCAGGCTATTAAAATTGGCCAGAGCAGGGAGAATTTTTTCTTTGTATGGTTTGTGCTGCTTAGAACAATGCTACAAAGCATGTTTTACTTTTCATTTAAAAACAAAATCTAGAAGTTACAAAATCCAAATATCACAGCTTTCACTCAGACACTCCTTGCACCATATGGAGACCTTCAGTCTCCCTCCCCTGAACTTGCGGTCATCCTAGTCAATCCCTTCCCACCTTCACTTTCTTCCGCCTCATGCAGCCCCACATCTGAACCATTGCTTTCTAGTATTTTCAGTCCCTTTTTCTACTGTTTTGTTTCTTCAGCAAGCCAGAACTTGGTAAGCACACCAGCCTACACTTACGAAATTGGGCTGTAGGAAAATGACTAAATCTCACATCTTGAAGTTGCTACAAATGTACTACCTCTAGTTTCAACTAGGCCTTCCCTAGTAGCTTGGCTGGTAAAGAATCCGCCTGCAATGCAGGAGACTCTGGTTCAATTCCTGGTTGAGGAAGATGCCCTGGAGAAGGGATAGGCTATCCACTCCAGTATTCACAGGCTTCCCTGGTGGCTCAGACAGTAAAGAATTCGCCAGCAATGTGGGAGACCTGGGTTCCATCCCTGGGTAGGGAAGATCCCCTGGAGGAGGGCATGGCTACACATGCCAGTAATCTTGCCTGGAGAATTCCATGAACAGAGGAGCCTGGCGGGCTACAGTTCACGGGGTCACAAAGAGTCGGACATGACTCAGGGACGCAGTCAGGGCAGTCTTACTTTCCTGCTCTTCCCCTCCTCCATTCTCCAGGGCAGCTATTTCTAGCATTCTCCACGCTCCCCAAATCTCTCTAATTCTAGCTCCGTCATTTCTCAGATGACCAAACTTACTATTCAAATAAGAAAAGTCATCTGACAGGAAATCCCTCAATGACCTCACACTCCACATGCCGCAAGCGCAGCATCTCTGTATCCACACCTGTTCTGTCCCCCTAAACCTGTTCGCCCACTCTCTCCTGTCCCTCCTTCCAACCAAGTGCTCAAGATCATACCCACCCCTCCACTCACAGGTCTCATGACATCAGCTATACCCTGTATTACGTGGATTCTTTTTCCTGTTAACGGCAATCACATGCTACCTTCCTGTTTCTCCCATTTTCTTTCAAACCAAAGAAAGCAAAAACTGAACATGTTAATTTTCCTCCTAAATGTGTCCCCTGCCTCAGACAATGGCACCCCAGTTGTTCTTTCTGTTTCATTTCCTACAAGCAGTTCTATTTCCCTTCTAAATATATCAAATTCCATTTCTGCTGCTCCTCCTGCTCTTCTGAGTCTGTATACTGTAAAAAATCTAACAAGATTACGTGCACCACCCTTTCCCCTGATTCTGCTATCCCTTTCTATCCATTCTCAATACAAAGTACTTAGGACTTGAGCTGTTTCCCTATCCTCTGCATTTTTCATAATCTAATCTTTGATCCAGTCCCATAGATAATCTTAGAAATTCAACATGCTTCCTGGACTACTGCTAGCTTCTACCAATCTTTTGTTTCAGTTTAGCTCTCACCTCCTCCAAAAGGGTTTTCCCGATCAACCAGTATTAGGGCCCTCCTGTGTGTATTCTCCTACACAGCACATTAAAACAATGTATCTAAACTGCCTATCTCCTCCACAGCACTTTAATCACCTCAAGTGCAAAGACTAGCTTACTCATCATAAGACCCCAGCACTCAGCAAACTATATAGAATACAACAGTTGCTCAGTTAATACTTGAATATTAAACGAAAGGCATCTAAGCCCCAAGCCGGTGCCTTTTCTATACTGTCTCAATTGTAAACAGATATCTTAAGAGGAATTTTACTTCTATTTATATGTGAACTAGGCTAATTTCAGACAAATTCTCCTCCTGCTGAGAACAAGTAAACTAGTGGAACAAAAAAAAAAAAAAAAATTTTTTTTTAATTAACTATTTGAAAGCATTAGAGAACTATCAAGGCAGAGAAATATCACCAAGCCAACAGTTGGTGCTTTGATAAAAGTAGTAAAAAGAACTGACCTCTAAATGAGATTTACTGAGGAGAGAAAAGGCACACGTTACTAGTAACAGGAATGAAAAAGGGGACATCACTATAGCTCTTAAAGGCATGCAGAAAATCATAAAAGGCAAAACAAACCCGTAGTGTAGGGTGTTACCATGGTGGTTACCTTTGCATGGGATGGGTAACAGGAGCAAGGCAGCAAAAGGAGTTTTCCAGAGGGTGGGCAACTTTCTAGTTCTTAAGCTGGGTGGTCACTGCATGGATGTTTGCTTTGTGATCATATATTGAGCTGTATTATTTATGTTTATCCATCTTCCTGTGTTACACTGTGTGTTACACTTCACAATAAAAAAGGTTTAAAAAAGATGGCTAAGAATCAGGCTGCACTTTGTTTTGATTGGTTTGTTTCGTTTGGTTCTGTGTGTGTGGGTAAAATTTGACTTCTAGAATTATATGATGATAGTATAGGCTTAGAATCTACTCTGGCTAGACTAGACATAGAAATACAATGCAGTACTACAGCGGGGTTGGGGGGAGGATGAGAGCTGGTAGAAGAGAAAATCAAAACTGAATGAGAAATAGATAAACACTGAAAACAGGCTTTCTTTTCCCTCCACAAATACTACAAAAATATATAGTAGCACACAGGTAGACCAATTAAAAGTGAAGTGAAAGTGAAAAATCACTCAGTCTTGTCCGACTCTTTGCAACTCCCATGGACTGTACAGTTTAGTTGCTCAGTCGTGTCCAACTATTTGCGACCCCATGAACCGCAGCATGCCTGGCCTCTCTGTCCATCACCAACTCCTGGAGTTCACCCAAACCCATGTCCATTGAGTCGGTGATGCCATCCAACCATCTCATCCTCTGTCATCCCCTTCTCCTCCTGCCCTCAATCTTTCCCAGCATCAGGGTCTTTTCAAAAGAGTCAGCTCTTCACATCAGGTGGCCAAAGTATTGGAGTTTCAGCTTCAACATCAGTCCTTCCAATGAACACCCAGGACTGATCTCCTTTAGGATGGGTTGGATCTCCTCGCAGTCCAAGGGACTCTCAAGTCTTCTCCAACACCACAGTTTAAAAACATCAATTCTTCGGCACTCAGCTTTCTTTATAGTCCAACTCTCACATCCATACATGACCACTGGAAAAACCATAGGCTTGACTAGATGGACCTTTGTTGTCAAAGTAATGTCTCTTCTTTTTAATATGCTGCCTAGGTTGGTCATAACTTTCCTTCCAAGGAGTAAGCATCTTTTAATTTCATGGCTGCAATCACCATCTGCAGTGATTTTGGAGCCCGGAAAAATAAAGTCAGCCACTGTTTCCCCATCTATTTCCCATGAAGTGATGGAATTCTCCAGGCCAGAATACTGGAGTGGGTAGCCTTTCCCTTATCCAGGGGATCTTCCCAACCCAGGGATCAAACCAGGTCTCCCACATTGCAGGCAGATTCTTTACCAGCTGAGCCACAAGGGAAGCCCAAGAATACTGGAGTGGGTAACCTATCTCTTCTCTAGCGGATCTTCCCGACCCAGGAATGGAACCAGGGTCTCCTGCAATACAGGGGAATTCTTTACCAACTAAGCTATTAGGGAAGCCCACAATCAAATCAAATAAAATTGTTTCAACTAATGCAGTGTATGTTTTTGAGATAGTTATGACTTTTAAAAAAGTTATTAGCAATAGCGTCACAAGAAACCTGCTAGCAGGGATAACAAAGTTGTCAGTAAATTTAAAATGCTACAAACTTTAAAAATTACAAGAGTACATGGAGTTTATTTTTATAAGATCTTTGTGAACTATTCACAGAAATGGCCACTTAATTATCTTTACAATGTAACAGAAGAGTGTGACCACTTTATACTGGGAGTCTAAAAAGATTAACAGAACATTCTTAGTTACTGGATTGGCCAAATTACTGGAATAATGTTTCCTTTTTTTCAGAAAACTTACTAAGAAGTCAGGTAAACCAAATCAGTGTACCCCAAAGGGCAATCTACATTCTGGGTACAAACAATGATGCAAAAGAAAAACAAGGGCCATGAAGTAAAAAACAAAAACTTAATCAACTTAAAATTACTGTACTTTATTTTGATGGGAATTCCTTGCAGTCCAAAGGTTAGAACTCTGTTTTCACTGTCGTGCCCTCAGTTCAATCCCTGGTTGGGGAACTAGGATCCCGCAAGTTATGCAGGGCACCACCCCCCCAAAAAAAGTTACTGTCCTTTGAGAACATATCCTTCTTATGTTTCTAGTGTGAAAATGTTTTTTCTTTTAGGACACGGGGACAGTAGATGAATGTTATTTGCTTTTTTTTTTTTTTTTAATGCGTATTGAGCTTCCCTGGTGGCTCAGAGGTAAAGAATCGCCTGCCAGTGCAGGAGACAAAGGTTCGATCCCTGGTTTGGGAAGATCCCACATACCGCAGAGCAACTAAGCCTGTGCACCACAACTACTAAGCCAGCACTTGGGCACCCAGGAGCCACAGCTACTGAGCCCACTTGCCACAACTGAAGCCTCTGTGCCCTAGAGCCTGCGCTCCACAAGGACAGAAGCCACTGCAATGAGAAGCCCGAGTACCACAATGAAGAGGAGCCCTCTTCCACTTGCTGCAATGAGAGAAAAGCATGCCCAGTAACCCAGCACAGCCAAAATTAAATAACTAAATATTGTTAAATTAAAAATATATAAAATGCTTGTGTGTGCATGTTAATTCACTTCAGTCATGTCTGACTCTTTGCAATCCTATGGACTGCAGCCCACCAGGCTCCTCTGTCCACGAATTCTCCAGGCAAGAACACTGGAGTAGGTTACCATGCCCTCTTTCAGGGGATATTTCCAACTCGGGATCAAACCTGTATCTTTTGTCTCCTGCATTTGCAGGAGGGTTCTTTACCACTAGAGCCACCTGGGAAGCCCCCACCCTCCCCCCCAAAAAATGTTTATTTACCATAATAAAAAGTTGTCTACCATATGTCAACAACCTACCCTACTTTCTAGAAATTAAACTTGAAATTCAAGTCTAGTGACCACAGCTATAGATTTCCCATCAGTCTGGGCTGAGACTTTAAATCAGAACACTTTACCACACTATTAAGTAATGACATAGTATTCGACCTATGCGTATGTAATTTACTGGCAGTATTTTAGAACTAATATTCTATACTAGTCATACAACATTAAATATACTGCTACATTCCCAGTACCCAACACAGAATCTGACATAAGTGTAACTTTTTTCAGTCCACAATAAATCTCATGACCTGTACTACATCTCTCAACAACAATCTATTTAGATAAGAAGCCTAAGAACATTACCTAATTAAAACTCGATGAAAGTTCTTTCAAATTAAAAGAGCTTTAGATAAGAAACTGAACTTTTGAGGGACATTTTCACTACATTTTTAGAGGATGACTTTCTCTCCTTATGTTATAAAAGAGGTTAGAGGTAATTGTATGTTTCCATTTGAATTAAAGATGTGTCATTTTCATGTAACTCTGAGATATAACCCTATTGTGAATGACACAGGAATTTCCTTAAAGTGTTATTTTAAGCATTCCCATGCAAACGAATTAAGTATTCTGGCATCAGTTTTAAAACAATCTTTTGAAAGACTGCCCAAGTATCTTAAGTGGTCCTGGACACCAGTAGAAACAAACACTCACATTACTTGGAAGTCAATAATATTTTTCACTAATTAAAATTGCTTCCTTGGGCCAAGCAAATTGATGAGAATTCATTATAAAGGTGATTTTGATAAGCTGTGTAATAATTACTGTCCTCTACATATTATGTATATATAAAACTGCCTTATGGAAAAAGTCAACAAATCATACTTTTTAAATTAAAGGTGTTTAGTTGTTTTTTTAAATTAACAGTATTTTTTACTTTTTATTGAAATATAGTTAATTTACAATGTTGTGTCAGTTTCAAAAAAGACGCTGCATTTTTAAAAGCTAGTAAGGGTACTTGCGACCCCATAGACTGTAGCTCACCAGGCTCCTCTGTCTATGGAAATCTCTAGGCAAGAATATTGGAGTGGGTTGCCATTCCCTTCTCCAGGGGATCTTCCCAATCTAGGGATTAAACCCAAGTCTCCTGCCTTGCAGACAGGTTCTTTACCACTGTGCCATGAGGGAAGCCTAGTTACTGAAGTACTAGTTGTAGAAGAGAAACTCTAGAAGCAAACTAAATGTCCATCAATAAGGAAATAGTTAAATTCAACATACCCATTCTAAGTTTATGACCATTAAAACAAAAGAAAGGATATCTGATAAACATCTAAATGACTAACATATATGTGATTCTGTTTTAAAAAATAAAGCATAGAAATGGTGGTGAAATATTTTATGCACATGCATATACAGAAGAAAAGATCTGAAAAGATACCAAAGCTTAATATTGTCTGTGTCTGAGGTGAGGTGATGGAGTTCTCCATCTTTCTTCTGTATCATTACATAGTGAGATTATAGTGCCACATTTTGTTGCTTAAACTAAGTGGTGAAATTTGTATCAACAGTATACAATAAACATATAAAAGAAAAGATGAACAGTTGAGTTGTCAACAATTCAAAAAGTAGCCATACACTAATAATACTCATCACCAAGATTACCCAAGAAAACAAAGGAGTAGAAACTGAAGTTTACCTGGACTTTGGAACCTACTGCACCACACTGTCTCTTACTATTTTACAGACTATTTTTTTCCTCCATTTCTTTCCTTATGTCCATAAATTCACCAGTTAAACCAATATCTATTTCCTTTATATGCGTGTGCTTAGTCACTCAGCATATTACGGCAGCCCTGGAAAATTAATACACTGTGAGTCTTGCTTCATTGCCAGACTCACTTAGAGCATGAACTCCCCCTCCCTGCACAGCACTAGACAGAATGTGTATCAGCCTTCCCTGTGCCATTTTGTATTGCCTTGAGTTCCTTCTTCCTCAAATTGAACAGGGCTCATGGATATTTCTTGTTATTGAGTTGCTTTAAGTCGTGTCCAACTCTTTGCAGCCCCAGGATCTGTAGCCCACCAATCTCCTTTGTCCTTCAGTTTTCCAGGCAAGAATACTGAAGCGGGTTACCACTTCCTACTCCAGGGGATCCTCCCAACCCAGACATTGAACCCACATCTTTTTCATTGTCAGGTGGATTCTTTGCCGCTAAAGAGACCTGGAAAGCCCATTTCTTTTATATTCACCAGGTCAAATCACTAATTGTTTCCACGTCTCAGGTGAAGCCATTTTTGACAGAGCCAGCTCATTATATTCCTAGGAGACTGTGATCATGTCACTTCTTTGCTCAAAATTCAAGTTTCTTAAATTTGGCACTCAAGTTCCTTCATGTGTGAATTTAACCTTACTTTTAGACTTTTGAATTACTCCCCTATAGTAGGAATCCTAAACTCCAACTCAGCAGGTCTTCTCTACTGTCCTCTGAATAAGCCCAGCTGTCTCTCTCTGTCTCTAGTCCTTACTCTACAACTATCGGGTTGGCCAAAAAGTTCATTTGGGTTTTTCCAAAGGCTGTTACAGAAAAACCCAGAACAAAGTTTTCAGCCAACTCAATACTTGGATGAGGATAAGAAACAGTGTAAAACTGAGAAGATGAGGGATACATATTAAACTATCCAGTATATATAGCAAGTATATGCTAACTGCCAAAAGAGATAGAGACTATTCCTTGATATATTTTTTTCCCTTTTCATTTCCCCTTTAACTGGCCATATCTATAGAAAAAATTTTTAATTTTATTTATTGAACTACACTTGCATACTTTGCTCATAACTTTAAAACCAACTGTTCAGTTCAGTCGCTCAGTCATGTCCGACTCTTTGCGACCCCATGAACTGCAGCACGCCAGGCCTCCCTGTACATCACCAACTCCCGGAGTTCACTCAAACTCATGTCCATCGGGTCGGTGATGCCATCCAGCCATCTCATCCTCTGTCGTCCCTTTCTCCTCCTGCCCCCAATCCCTCCCAGCATCAGAGTCTTTTCCAATGAGTCAACTCTTCGCATGAGGTGGCCAAAGTATTGGAGTTTCAGCTTCAGCATCAGTCCTTCCAATGAACACCCAGGACTGATCTCCTTTAGAATGGACTGGTTGGATCTCCTTGCAGTCCAAGGGACTCTCAAAACCAATTGTGTTAACCTTTTATTGTTTCAAAGGGACAAAAAATACCTATCTTACTATTGTATTCAAAATATCCAGGTGTGGTTTTTTTCCCATTATGGATTTGTAGCCCAACAGAAATTTCCACAGCAGTTAGGTTTACTCCACAATTTCTTGGGACATTCAATTATGGTTAAAAGAGCAAGAATTTTGCAGTGACCTGGATCAGCAAGCTAAATTACAGCCCCCTGCTTCATACATAGAGCTTCCCAGATGGCTCAGCAATAAAGAATCCTCCTGGGTTCCATCCCTGGAGAAGGAAATGGCAACCCACTCCAGTATCCTTACCTGTGAAAACTTACAGAGGAGTCTGGCGGGCTACATACAGTCCATAGGGTCGCAAAAGAGTTGGACACAACTTAGGGACTAAACATCAACGACAAGCTTCTTACATCAGCCTGACCTCAGGCAAACTGCTTAACCTCTCTAAACCTCTTTTCCTGCTCACCTGTAAAATGGGATAATACCCATCAATACTTCATACAGCTGTTGTAAAAGTTAATGAACTAACAGCTGAAAACACTTTCACAATGCTTCATACACATCAAGGACTCGGTAAATATAAAATTATCAATACTAAAACAAAATTTATTGAATAAAAATCAAATATTACTACCACTCAAATGCAGTAAAGCTACAGACAAAACTGGATTATTTGGCCCCTTTGTTTTCAGTGATTTCGAAAGCCTGAGCACCAGGTAATGAGACAGCACCGTTGGAAAATTGCCCACATTCTCCTAACGCAAAATGCATTAGCGCCGTCTACGCCTTAAAGCGTGCCTTATTTTACTCAATCTCTCTGGGAAGCACATGATTGGAAAAGGATGACTATTGATCCTAAGAAATAAGGAAGAGAGATACAGTGATATGTCTCAGATACACGTCAAAATAATCTGTGGAGAGGGACAAGCCTAGCCATTTATTGATACTTGTTGAAACTGGGTGATGGGTACACCGAGTTCTTTACGCTAGTCTCTCGACCAGGTTTCCATAATATAACGTGCTTTTAAATGTTAAAGGTCGATTCTTTCCCTTCCACCCCTACCTTTGGGACTAATGTAAGTCCTGGTCAAGAACACACAGTGGGAAAGTCCAAGGAGGCGAAAAGTGAAAACAGTAAAAAGCCGGTCAGCTGAGTTGGTTAAGCCACCGAGCCGCTCGGGAGGTGTGCTGCCCTCTCCGGACGCCCGAGGCCTGGTGGGGAGGTGCGCCCGCCGATCCCGGGGGACGCGCAACACCCACGGGAACCGCCGCCAAGGGCCTTCCGGACACCGGACCGAAGACGGATGAAGGCAGGGGGCAGCCGTGGGGGTGACTGGGCGGGTGGGGGAGCCCCAGCCCTCGGGGCTAGTCGGCCGAAGTCCCTCCGCTCCGCCGAAGCGCCAGCCCCACCCAAGCCCTCAGCCACCCGGCGGCCCCAGAACCTCTCCCATCAGCCGCGGCGCAGGCACCCAACCGGCCGGCGGAACCCGCCCTCATCCCGGCAACTCCGAACCGCGCTCCTTCAGCTCCCACGCTGACTGTCACCAGGGCTCCCCACCACCATCGGGCCCGGGGGCACCTCCTCGACCCCCAAGCCAACCGCTCTCCAGAGCCGCCAGCCCCACTTTACCTCGGCCGCGCGGAAGCCAGGAGCCTGCTCCGGCAACTCAGGCTTGAAGCTAGGCTGTCCCGGGGCGTTGCTGACAATCACCCAGTCTCCGCCCCGAGCACCGGCCAGCCTGACCAATCAGCGCCTAACCCGAAGGCGGGCACTGAGAGCCCGGAGCGGAAGGCGAGGTGACGGCGGGACGCGCCTGGGACGGCCTTTCTCAGTGTGCGCACGCGCGGGGCTCGACCAGCGAGTGCGCTTTCTCGTGAACCTGGCTTTTTGTCTTCACTTCTTGCGCTGCGAAGTGCTTTGTAAACTTCAAGCTCTAGGTGTGTAGGAAGACCCACATTCTGATTGTGGCCACAAATGTGGATGACCTTGAAAGAAGCTGTGAATCTTAAGCCCATATTAAGCTAACAGATGTTGAGCTCTTTCTTATCGCGCTGTGGGGACGTGTCCTCACCCAGCCTATGTTGTGCCTTCGTATCTTGGGTGTGTTTGTCTTTAGGGGAAGTGAGGGTGTGGGGTTATACAAAGTGCCTGATGGATGAGGATTTTACTGTCTTCAGTTCCAGCATCTTAGTCTGATTCATTGGGACAGGTGTGTTTTCAATAGTTGAATATCCTAGGACACTGGATTTCAAATCATTGTTATGAAAATAGCATTATGTTCATAGCTAACAATATATTAAGCTTGGTAACCTGTGTAGGACTGATAAAAGATTCATTTGTAGAATGAGAAAGCTGTCTATTTCTGTGTGAGCTTTCAAGAGGCTGTTGGTAATTAGCTGTTTCTCTTACCCTCCCATTGTAATTGACCCCAGAGGTCAGTCATCAGAGCTTTGATGTTCTTATCACGGGTGCCGGAGTCTCTCCCTGGCGAGGGCTTCCCTCCTTCAACAAGAGCATCAATTCACTTACTCAACAAGGGATTGTTGGGGGCCCACTGTGACAGTACAAAGATTTTTAAAAGCTTTGAACCACACCCTCAGTGAACCTACAGGCTAACTACACACTTAACTTATGTAACCAGATGTTATAATGGAGGCATGGAGGGGGCCTGGAAGACCTACCTAAACCTGCCCTGGGTTCTCCGGGAGACCAACAGAGAGGACTGAATGCTTGAAAGAGCAGGAGCACCTGAGCTAAAGGGGCAGGGGGCAAGCTTTGCACCATTTCAGACAGCGTTCACCTGTTTCCTCTAAGATCTTTCCAGGGTGAATTTAGTGCTAAGCTAATAAATTTTGAGGGTTTCCTTGGTGGCCTAGTTGTAAAGCGTCCACCTGCCAATGCAGGAAATGCGGGTTTGATTCCTGAGTGGGGAAGTTCCCCTGGAGATCGGAATGGGAACCCACTCCAGTATTCTTACCTGGAAAATCCTAAGGACAGAGGAGCCTGACGGGCTACATACAGTCCACAGGGTTGCAAAAGAGTTGGACATGACTTAGCGACTAAACAACGACGACAAATGAAGCTTCTGCCGAAACCCCGTGACTTGGCTCTTTCCAAGGCCCAAGGAGGGCATCTAGCACTGAGTTCACATGATCATATGTACTTTCAACTCTTTCAAAGGAAGATGTCTTAAAGACCTCCTCAGCGGGGATTGGTTAAGACTTTTTTCCATTCCAATTTCCTTTCATTCACACTTGGCTTCATCCTGGATGCAGTGCAGTGGCTCTGGGCATTTAGGGAATCTGGGTGAGGGGAAAAGATGAATTTGAGTCACTTTGCTGGAATGGCTTCCAGGAAAGCTCCTAACCATTCTTTATTCCGTCTCATAAATGGATGTGTCCAGTGGGACCTGCCATTAGAAGTATGTAGCTGATGGAAGACAAAGAGGGTTTGAAGTGTGCTCAGCCAGAAGCTAATTCTAGGGGGAAATGCTGCAGTCATCACATTTTCAAAATTATAAGCAGAGTGCTTTATTTTTTGTTTTTAATCAACTTTATTTTGGAATAACTTTAGATTTACAGAAAGGTTACAAAGATAGTACAAAAAGTTTCTGTGTGCTCCTCACCCAGTTTTTCCTAAGGCTAACATCTTACATTATCATAAAATATTTATAAAACTGAGGAGCCAACACTGGTACAAATTCCAGACTTATTTCAGATTTTACTAACTCTTTTTCTGTCCCAGAATTCAATCCAAAGTGCCACATTACATTTAGTCGTCATGTCTTTTTAGGCTCCCCGGTCTGTTTCTCAATCTTTCCTTGTTTTTCATAACCTTGCTATGACCACGACAGTTTTGAGGAATCTGGTCAGATATTTTTTAAAATGTTCCTCAATTTGAATTTGTTGATTGTTTCTTTCTTTTTTTTTTAACCTCGTGATTAGACTGGGATTATAAGCTTTGGGAAAAATATCATATGGATTAGATGCTCTTCACATCATATCATATGAGGGGTCCATGATGACTTAATTATGCTGATGTTAAATTAACCCTGACCACCTAGACCGAAGTAGTATTTGCTAGTGTCAACACTGTAAAGTAGCATTCCACCCCCCCCACCCCCACCCCCCGCCACCTTCCCGTATTGTCTGGAAGTAAGTCACAAAATCCAACCCACACTGAAGGAGAGTAGGAGATTAAGCTCCACCTCCTGGAGTAGAATATTATCGGGAATTATGTTATTGGAAATTTTTCTGTAAAGAAGATTCATCTCTTCCTCCTTCCCCCACTTATTTACATCCAATCATTTATTATAAATATGCATGTATATATTTATTTTATACTTCAGTTTATATTTTATATTATGATTTTAATTTTTGTTGGGGGCCAGAGTGAGGTACTCCGCCCGTGGCAAAGGTCATGAGGAAGGAGGCTTGACGTACGCAAAGGCGGGATCGAGCCTCAGGAGTCCCCCTGGAAATCCTCGAGCATCTACCCCCAAAACCAGAGTCTGCCTACTTTCTGCTTTGTGCTCTCACCTACACCTCTGACTTTACGGGGCGGGGGGGCCTGTCCCCCACTACCTCTCTCTGAAAAAAGAGTTAACTTATAGCTCCAGTTAATAAAGTTCCTGGGTGTGATAGTGTTTCAACCTACAAACTCCTTTGGAAGTCCTCTAGCCTGCCTGAATAGGTTCTTCCGGCCACATGTGATTGCTCAGAGCCTCCCAACTGTGAGAGGCATGAGATGTTCTAAACTGTCTAAATACAGATTCCTTTGAGCAGTTAAAAGATTGATTAGAAATTGTATTGGTGAAGGGTTTTTCACTTGTTGGGCCAATGTTTGCTGCTAAGTCTCCATATCCCTTACCTGCTGTGTCCCTGGCAGTGTATTGATTAATATAATTGGTGTAAGTAGTAGCTTTAATGTTTGTAACCTTGGACCCTTGAGTTAATTCTTTTCTTGATTGAGCCCACCACACCTTTGCCCTATAGGAATGCAACTTTATCTAATGCTTTTGGAGGGTGGCTCCTGACTTTGGAATAATCACCTTTAGAGAAAAATAAGTTTCTTAAAATGTTAACAGGCCTCCTGGCCAGAAGATGATGTAAATCACCTGAACTTTTGCATATGATAAGTTTGAAAGTCTGGCTTCGATTAGGATCAGGAACTGCTGTCCTTGCATGACTCTACCCCTTCCCCCATTATCCTCTATGCACAACTTAAGGTATAAAAACTACTTTGGAAAATAAAGTGCGGGCCTTGTTCACCGAAACTTGGTCTCCCCATGTCGCTCGCTCTCTCACTCTGGCTGAGTCTCCATCTGGAGCGCGGAACCCGCCATGCTTACTAATTATGCCTGGGCTTCTAAGATCCGACCGGGGAGGCCTCAGTGTCTCCTCTCCTTCGGGAGAACGGAAGGACGCCTGCAGCCTACGTAAGTGGTGCAAGCTTCTTGTCTTGAAGTTTTATTGGTCTCCCGAGTAAACCAGGCTACTCAGCCTCTTTTCTCCACTGAATTTTCCTACTGAGCTATCCTCATTCTATTACTCTTTACATCTCTAATTAATATCTAATTGAAGCTATTGTATCCTGATCCTCGCTGACGCCGTCCCTGCTTCGAATACCCTGGATCAGCCAGGGCTGGACCTCGGCAAATTTTGTTGTTCAAATTTTTCCATCTTGACCATTGGAACCTTTGGGGTTGGCTCATGTGTCCTTTTTGTTTTTTGATCATCATCTTTTTTTTTTTTTCATCATCTTTTTTCTTGAACTACAAGAAGCTCCAGGCTGATCTTGTATTTTTCCCACCCCAGCATTAGAGTTGCCATTTCTCCCTTTCTTCAAGGAGTCCTGGAATGGTATTTAGGAACCAAAATCTAGATACTGGATGTACTTGTTGCCCCGAGGTATCACTGATACTGGCTTCTCTTAGTGGACATATATTACTGCCTTATTTTTTAATTCTTTGTTTACCTCTCTGTGATAGGCAACCTCTAAGTTGGCCCCCATAGATTCCTGTCTGGTATTCATGCTGTTGTGTCATTTCCTCTCCTTGAGTGTGGGGTTGGACCTAGTGACTTCCTTCTAATGAATAGACTACAGCAAGAGTGATATGATATCCCTTCCAAGATTAGGTTACAAAAGGACTGTGACTTGCTTGCTCTCTCTTGATCTCTCCTTTGGTCACTCTGAGAAACCAGCTGCCATAATGTGAGCTGCTCTATGAAGAGGTCCACGTGGCAAGAAACTGAGGAAGGCCTCTGACCACCTGTACATCAGCCTGTAGGAAACTGAATCCTCTAACAGCCACATGAGAGATCTTGGAAAAAGATCCTCTCCACCTTGAGCCTTGATATGACTGCAGCCCCACTGACACCTTGATTGCAGCTTCATGAGAAACCCTGAGCCAGAAACATCCAGCTCAGCCACACATGGGTTCTTCATGCATAGAAACTACAAGATAAATGATTATTGTGTTAAGTTGCTATGTTTTGAGTAATTTGTTAGAAAGCAATAGATAACTAATATAATTTCTGACTCTTCATAAGATCAGTTCAGTTCAGTTCAGTCGCTCAGTCGTGTCTGACTCTTTGCGACCCCATGAATCGCAGCACGCCAGGCCTCCCTGTCCATCACCATATCCCGGAGTTCACTTAAACTCACATCCATCAAGTCGGTGTTGCCATCCAGCCATCTCATCCTCTGTCGGCCCCTTCACCTCTTGTACCCAATCCCTCCCAGCATCAGAGTCTTTTCCAATGAGTCAACTCTTCCCATGAGGTGGCCAAAGTACTGGAGTTTCAGCTTCAGCATCATTCCCTCCAAAGAAATCCCAGGGCTGATCTCCTTCAGAATGGATTGGTTGGATCTCCTTGCAGTCCAAGGGACTCTCAGGAGTCATCTCCAACACCACAGTTCAAAAGCATCAATTCTTCGGCGCTCAGCCTTCTTCACAGTCCAACTCTCACATCCATACATGACCACAGGAAAAACCATAGCCTTGACTAGATGGACCTTTGTTGGCAAAGTAGTGTCTCTGCTTTTCAATATGCTATCTAGGTTGGTCATAACTTTCCTTCCAAGGAGTAAGTGTCTTTTAATTTCATGGCTGCAGTCACCATCTGCAGTGATTTTGGAGCCCAGAAAAATAAAGTCTGACACTGTTTCCACTGTTTCCCCATCTATTTCCCATGAAGTGATGGGACCGGATGCCATGATCTTCGTTTTCTGAATGTTGAGCTTTAAGCCAACTTTTTCACTCTCCACTTTCACTTTCATCAAGAGGCTTTTTAGTTCCTCTTCACTTTCTGCCATAAGGGTGGTATCATCTGCATATCTGAGGTTATTGATATTTCTCCCGCCAATCTTGATTCCAGCTTGTGTTTCTTCCAGTCCATAAGATCAGTGGTTCTTAAATTTCACTGTGGAATTTTTTTTTTTTTTTTTTTTGGCGCATGGGATTTTAGTTCTCAGACCAGAGATCAAACCCATGCCACCCGCTGTGGAAGTTTGGACAGTTAGTAATACCGGACTGCCAGGGAATTCCCAGGAATTTGTTTAAAAATGCATATACCCAAGCTCCTTTCCAGATTCTTATGTGATTGCTCTGTATAACTAAGTTTAAAACTGTAGAAGGTTACAGGGCAATCCATTTGGGGATTTTAGAAGAAAATAGACTTCTCTTTTTAGTCTATCTAATCCTGGAATTCTTGACTCAAACAAATGGCTTTGCTTTCTTGGCAGAATCCAGAATAACTGAAATTTCATCTGCTAGTTGAAATATTTATTGAATAGAGGAGAAAAAAAAAAAGAGTTCATTCTTACCCAATGTGCAGCCTTGAAAAAATACCTTGACCTTTACATGCCTCCAGATTCTTAACAGGAAATTAAAGGATTATAATGCCATTATTAAGGCAAGGAGATTTATCCTTATTAAGTGTATGTTAGGGAATAAAAAGATGACCAAGGCCAGTTGTGGGCCAGTTTCCATGTAGAGATTTAACAACAAGTTAGGTTCCTATGCATTCATATTGGTTGATGGTAAGGCAGAATTCTGTTGTATTGATAGAAAGACTATGGGCTTCTAAGTCAGACAGACCTATATTCAAATATGCTCCTGCCACTACCAGCTATGCAGCGTTGGACAAGCCAGCCAGCCTCAGTGGGTCTCAATTTCTTGACAGTGGGGAAAAGAGTCACCTTCAAAGGGTAGTCCTGAGGACTAATTGTGTAACGTTTGTAAAATACTAAGGGCAGGGCTTCTCTGGTGGTCTAGGGATGAAGAATCCACCTTGCAATGCCAGAAACACCAGTTGGATCACTGATCTGGGAAGATCTCACTTGCCGTGGAGCAACTAAACCCATGTGTCACAACTACAGAGCCTGCATGCCTGGAGCCCTCACTCTGCGACTAAATAAGCCACCGACATGAGAAGCCCACGTGCTGCAGCTAAAGAGTAGCCCTCACTTACTGCAATTAGAGCAAGCCTTCATGCAGCAATGAAGACCCTGTGCAGCCAAAAATACATACATAAATAAACAAGACCCTTTCTCTAGTTTTCCTTTTTTGACAGCTCTGATTGCCTGTCTATAAAAAATATATCACACTGAAATGGGCCTCAAGAGTTCCTGACTTTAGAATCGAAGAAAACCTAGCTGGTAAAAGACTACTGGGTAAGGCAGTGAAGTACCCATGATAGGAACACTTATAAAGGGCAGCTGGATGTGCTTAGGAGAAGTGCAGCTACAGGACAGCTGCCTAAGGATAATTGATGGGATAGCATTATCTCACAAGAGGGAAGAGTTAAAAGTTGCAGATTAATGCCAGATAGTTCAGTACTCTTAGCTTCAAGGCTCTGGTTACCATAAAAGGCAGATATTGTTAAGGGAGAATAATGTTTAAAACAGCTTCCATCATGTAAATCTCAGTACAAACGAATGTATTTTACCATGGTGCCCAAGGAAGAATTACTGAGCTATTCTGATTTAATCATATATTTTTGGATATATTTGGTTGTTCTGAGCCTTGAAACTATTTTATTTTTCTCAGATCAGTGTACAAACCCATCTGATGTATGGTATGTCCTAAAAGATGTGTATCCAAATAGATCAAAAAGTCACTGCCTTCCAGAGACTGTGATTGTGATATTCCTTTCTCTAAACCAGATTTGGGATAGACACTGACCCACAGAGCTCTTTTTTTATGTATTTAAATCATGCTTTGTTTTAAAAATTGTAATTATGGAAAATGTTGAACGTGCACAAAAGTAAAAAGCATAGTACAATGAATCCTCAAATATTTACCACACAGCTTCCCACTCCTATTGGTTTCATTTATACTCTTTCCTGGCCTCTTTGATTCTTTTTTCTTTTTTGGAGGTGATGCCAGAGAATGAATCACAAGGCCTGATACAAGCAAACTCTTTGATTCTTTTGAAGCTAATCTCAGCCATGTCATTTTAACCATAAATATTTCTGTGAATATCACTAAATGATAAGGAGTCTTTATTTTATTTTTATTTATTTTTGTTATTTATTTATATTTTTGGTCACACCATGTGGCTTATGGAATCTTAGTACCCCGAAAAGGGATAGAGCCAGGCCCCTGGCATTGAAAGCACTGAGCAAGTGTCTTTTTAAAAACATATCTATACTATTATCGAGGCTTCCCAAGTGGCTCAATGGTAAAGAATCTGCCTGCAATGGAGAAGACATCGGTTCAATGACTGGATCAGGAAGAAGCCCTGGAGAAGGAAATGGCAATCCACTCTAGTATTCTTGCCTGGAAAATCCTGTGGGCAGAGGAGTCTGGAGAGCTACAGTCCATGCAGTCAAAAAGAGTTGGACATGACTAGGCGACTAACACACACATCTATCTCCTTTTATTTTCTGTAAACTGCTGATTAGATACAAAGGCTTGATTTGATTCAGGTTCATTTTTTTGGCCAGAATACTTCATTTGTGGCCATGTACACTTGCATCAGAAGCTACATAATGTTCATGTGCTTCTTTTTTGAAACATTAACAGCTATTGATTACCACTGCCTGGATCCATGATGTCATTATAGTTTGCAAAAGGGTGATGACTGCTTCCCACATGGCTCAGTGGTAAAGAATCCACCTGTAATATAGGAGCCTAGGAGCCATGGGTTTGATTCCCGGGTTATGAAGATCACCTGGAGAAGAAAATGTCAACTCACTGCAGTATTCTTGCCGGGGAAATCCGGTGGACAGAAAAGCCTGACAGGTGAGAGTCTGCTGCTACTGCTACTGCTAAGTCACTTCAGTTGTGTCCGACTCTGTGGGACCCCATAGACGGCAGCCCACCAGGCTCCCCTGTCCCTGGGATTCTCCAGGCAAGAACACTGGAGTGGCTTGCCATTTCCTTCTGCAATGCATGAAAGTGAAAAGTGAAAGTGAAGTCGCTCAGTTGTGTCCGACTCTTAGGGACCCCCTGGACTGCAGCCTACCAGGCTCCTCCATCCATGGGATTTTCCAGGCAAGAGTACTGGAGTGGGGTGCCATTGCCTTCTCCGAGGTGAGAGTCTACGGGGTTGTAAAAGAGTTGGACACAACTTAGCAACTAAACAACAATGATGATGTGTTATTATCCCATTTCATTTATTAACTAATTGGTTACCTTAAGGCATGTTTGTAAAGAAAGGCAGATTGATGCTTGTTTCTTAATATCTACCAGTTTTCAGACTAATTATCGCGCTTCAGCTATTTTGTTACCCTGAAGTGTAGCACGTTTCAGAAAGGCAGGTTTAATGCTTGGCTTGATTTAATGCTTGTTTTAATTATCTATATAATGTAGTTTTCAGAAAAATGATTTGGTTTTTTCAAATTCTCCAAAAGTGACTGATGATGTTTCTTTTTGTTTTTTCTCCCCAGTATTCAAGTACTCCTGGGACTTCTCAGGTGGTTCAGTGGCTTACTCTGTGCTTCCAGTGCTGGGGACGTGGATTTGATCCTTGATCCAATGGGGAATCTGCATGCCACAGGCCATAGCCAAAACAAAACAAAAACAACAAACCAACCTCCCCCTCAAAACAAGCACTCCTGAATTTTTTGACCATAAATTAGCTTTTATTAGATCTTTTCTATATAGTATATTTTTAAAGAGAGACATGGGACTAAATGTACGTTTATGGAATGTCTTCTAGATACTGGTCTAGATGCACTGATGCATTCACTTATACTATTTTATCTGATTACAATAGCAATTTTGGAAAGCAGGTGCCATGACCTCTGTTTTTTAGAAGAGACTGAGGCTCTCAGCAGCAAGGTGAGGAGTACAAAATCATACAGCCAGCACGTGGTCAAACTCAGATTTGTCTGAACCACTTGGCATCCTGTAGCTTTTTTGAATGAGGTTGTACAGACACTGAGCCACTCAGTGGGGCTCACTGGTTGCCCCACCAGCCTCCAGCCTCTTATATGTCCTCAGAGAGTTTGGTGACCTCCAGTTTGTTGCTCTCATACTTAAAAAAGTAGTTCCTTGGAACTGCTAAATACCCCTGTGCCTTTTAACCTAAAACATATATATTTTTTTTCCAGGAACTTAAACTGATTTTTAGTTTTTAAAAATTTTTATTGGAGTATAGTTGATTTACAATGTTGTATTATGTTCACATGTGCAGTCCAACACATAGATTTTTCTTTGTGGTTGTTCAGTTGCTCGGTCGTGTTTGACTCTTTACGACCCCAAGGACTGCAGCATGCCAGGCTTCCCTGTCCTTCACCATCTCCTGAAGTTTGCTCAAACTCATGTCCATTGAGTTGGTGATGCCATTCAACCATCTCATGCTCTGTTGCTCCCTTCTCCTCCACTTTATTACAATATGATTTTACTTACTGCAAATTTGTCACGTTATATATAAAACTATACTTAACACCTGCCCCCAGTAAAGTTCATTTCAGTTCAGTTCAGTCACTCAGTCGTGTCCGACTCTTTGCGACCCCATGAATTGCAGCACGCCAGGCCTCCCTGTCCATCACCAACTCCTGGAGTTCACTCAGATTCACGTCCATCAAGTCAGTGATGCCATCCAGCCATCTCATCCGCTGTTGTCCCCTTCTCCTCCTGCCCCCAATCCCTCCCAGCATCAGAGTCTTTTCCAATGAGTCAACTCTTCCCATGAGGTGGCCAAAGTACTGGAGTTTCAGCTTCAGCATCATTCCCTCCAAAGAAATCCCAGGGCTGATCTCCTTCAGAATGGATTGGTTGGATCTCCTTGCAGTCCAAGGGACTCTCAGGAGTCATCTCCAACACCACAGTTCAAAAGCATCAATTCTTCGGCGCTCAGCCTTCTTCACAGTCCAACTCTCACATCCATACATGACCACAGGAAAAACCATAGCCTTGACTAGATGGACCTTTGTTGGCAAAGTAATGTCTCTGCTTTTCAATATGCTATCTAGGTTGGTCATAACTTTCCTTCCAAGGAGTAAGTGTCTTTTAATTTCATGGCTGCAGTCACCATCTGCCGTGATTTTGGAGCCCCCAAAAATAAAGTCTGACACTGTTTCCACTGTTTCCCCATCTATTTCCCATGAAGTGATGGGACCGGATGCCATGATCTTCGTTTTCTGAATGTTGAGCTTTAAGCCAACTGTATTATTATTTTTGGCTGTACCATGCGGTTTGTAGGACGCAAGTTTCCTGACCAGGCCCCGCTGCAGTGTAAGTGCAGAGTCCTTACCCCTGGACTGCCAGGGAATTCTGAAAATATGTATTATTTTTTATAACAGATTTTTCTAGATTGAGTTCTAAAAGGCTGTGATAACTTACATTTTCACAACAATATCGGAGAGTCCTCTTATCCATTATCTCCATCAGCAACTTTGTGTCATTTTGATTTTTGCTAGTCTGATCAGCATCAAGTGATTATTATCATTGTTAAATTAATTTCCTTTCCCTTATTAAAAGTGGATTTCAATGACTTTTTATGTTTATTGGCCACATGGATTTTCTGATTAAATACTAATTTACATTCTTTACCCAGTTTCTTTAAAACATTTTTTTATTGGAGGATAGTTGATTTACAATGTTGTGTTGGTTTTAGGTGTGCAGCAGAACAAATCAGTTATACATAATCCCTTCTTTTTCAGATTCTTTGCCCATGTAGGTCGTTACAGAGTATTGAGTGGTTTCCTGTGCTGTACATTATGTCATTATTAGTTATCTATTTTATATATAGTAGTGTTTATGTGTCAGTCCCAATCTTCCAATTTATCCTTCCCTGACACCCAATTTCAATAGGGTTGTTAATGCCCTTCTTGACAATTGGTAATCAGTTTTTGAATATTACTCTCTATTTGCTCACCAAGTTACTCCCAAATCTCTTACCTATTGACCTTGCTTATATATCTTTTTTCCATACAAAAAAGTTTTTAAAAACAAGTCAAATATGTCCATTTTTTATTCTTCTTGTAAACTTCTTGATTTCCATTCTTGTTTAAGGTCTCCCCCTACTTGTTCATTGTAGTCTCCAAGATTTTCCTAAAGGATTTTTAATATTTCATTTTTTACATTTGAGTTTTAAATCCATCTGGAATTTAATTCTTTGGTAAATAATATATGGCTAACTCTTTTATGTTCATACAATTTATATTTCAGTGCTTCTATTTATTTATCATCCTTTAAACTTTTCTATTTTGACATGTTTTTAAGTCTTATATAGTAGTTTGATAGTGTGTATATAGAATTTATAAATAAATCATATACATATATCAGAGCTATGTGCTAAAAAAAAATAGTGCTTGATCAAAACGTTTTGGAAACCACTGCATTCGACCTTGAGCTCTTTGAGAGGAGTGATTGTCCTCATCTTTGAATCCATTGCTTAGATTGTCTCCGGCATGTTGTATGTGTTCCAAAATGGTTGTTAATGAATCCAATGAATAAAACTGCCATTGTGTGATTCATGTCTTAGGCAACACAGCCATTGAGAAACCTGACATTCCGGCTGTGTCCTGTGGCAAGATATCTGAAGTTAAACACAAGCTATGACTCACAATGGCAGGTATTATAACTTCACTGGTGTTGAGTTCATTTTTAGCATGGGGACATAAATTCTTAAAATCTCAAAAGACATTCCTGTGGCTTATAGGATTATAGGTGCTTATGAAACTAGTAATCGTTTTTTGTGAATACATTCCCTGCCTTTTAACGTCAGTCACCTACTCTCCGTAATGGCAGTTTGCTAGGAAGAATTGGTCTTTTCGATACTATGAAATCAGAAGTATGATTTAAATTCAGTTAAAGACTCTATTAAACATTTTATTCTGGACGGTGCTAAAAACCTGTTATCAATTACTAATTGGGAATACCCCAGATGTCTTTTCCCTTTCAAATATGCCAATTAATCTAGCAAAAATAGCAAGTTTATTTTCATGGGTTATTGTTTTTAATAACAATACCGAATGAAATTTCATCTACTCAATCAGTGGGCTATGTTTAATCTGACTGCTGTTTGGACATATGTTTCTCACATCTTTCTACATTTACAATTCCTTTCCCCCCTATTTCTTTTTCCGTTCTAGCTGTTAATTGGTCTGGCTGATTGTTACAAATGAGGCTGGTGCTTCCACCACCTGACATTATACATCATTTTTTGTTTCCTTTTTATTTTAGACTCAGTATTCACTTACTGGGGCTTCCCAGGTGGCGCTAGTGGTAAAGAGCCTGCTGCCAGTGCAGGAGACATAAGATACTTGAGTTCAATCCCTGGTTGGGAAGATCCCCTGGACTAGGAAATGGCAACCCATTCCAATATTCTTGCCTGGAAAATTCTGTGGGTAGAGATGCCTGGCAGATTACGGTCCATGGGGCCGCAAAGAGTCAGACACCACTGAGCACAACAACATAACATTTACTTACTACCACCCCACTCCAGTACTCTTGCCTGGAAAATCCCACGGACGGAGGAGCCTGGTAGGCTGCAGTCCATGGGGTCGCTAAGAGTCGGACACGACTGAGCGACTTCACTTTCACTTTTCACTTTCATGCATTGCAGAAGGAAATGGCAAGCCACTCCAGTGTTCTTGCCTGGAGAATCCCAGGGACGGGGGAGCCTGGTGGGCTGCCGTCTATGGGGCCGCACAGAGTCGGACACGACTGAAGCGACTTAGCAGCAGCAGCAGCAACCACTCCCTCTTGTGACTTTGGGAAGCAGAAACCAGCCAAACATGTTTTTGTATTTTTGATATAGGTAAAATGGTGTGAAAGAGACCTTTTCTACTCAACCTTGCTCCTTTTGCTCAAATTAATTAGGAGGAAGAAAAGTATAACCAAGGACACGTGCATGCGTGTTAGTTGCTTCAGTTGTATCTGACTCTTTGGAATCCTATGGACTGTAGCCCACCGGGCTCCTTTGTCTATTGGATTCTCCAGGCAGGACTACTGGGGTGGATTGCCATGCCCTCCTCCAGGAGATCTTTCCCACCCAGGGATCGAACTTGCATCTTTTATGTCTCCTGCATTGGCAGGCAGGTTCTTTACCACTAGTGCCATCTGGGAGGCCCTAACCAAAGATAAGAGAAGGCAAAAAAATTTGAGCAGAAGTCTCTATTTTGCTTTTAAATTTACGTATACACGAATTAAATTTTGGAGGCGTTAGCAGAGACTACAGCTTGGGATATTTATTTTCACTCATCCTTTCTCCATTAGCAGCCTGTCAAATTCCTTTGAACTTTAATATATTTAGTACGTGGCAGAATGAAACTGTGAATGAGAATTCAGAATTTATTCAATGAAGTTATTGAGTGCAATGCAATCATTATATTCAGACTGGCCTGTGGAATTTAAATTATGCTTAGAGAAATATTTAAAAATATAAAATCTATATCTAGACAAAAATGTCAGTGATCGCCATGAATTAAACAAGTATTTAAATCGTTACTTTGATAAACTAAATAGGAAAAAGTTTAGAAAAATACTTCCTCAAGAATTGGAGAAAATTATCTCATCATTTGTCTCTTTTTCCTTACCACCGCCACCGCCCACCCCCCCAAAAAAATCGTTCCAAAAAGAAGCTTCCATTTAAAACAAAAAAACCCTGTCCTTTGCAACCCTCGCGCTAAGAAGATAGTGCAAATGTTCTTAGGCAAAAACAAAAACATTTGAAAAGATTCGAATTAAGACCCACAGAAGCGAATGAAGTATTACAAAACTGCTTTATTGGAAATGAATGAATAGTTTGAGAAGTAAAGCTCAATTTGAATTGCTGAAGGAAGGGGCGGAGAGGTTCCTCAAGCGCCGGAACTCTGGGGATTGTAGTCAGGAAACTGCGAGGGTTTCTCCTGGGGAATGTTTCTTGGCTTAGCGCTTAATAGACGGAGAGTCGTTTGGGCCAATTCACTCTTTCCGGGTTCTCATTGGATCCTCCGGTTTAACACTTTGGATATTTCCCTTGGTCACCAATGAACGCTTTAGTCTAAGAAGACAGTTTCTGATTGGATATTTTATCCTCGCTTTGGAATGGCCTCAGCCAATGGGAAGGCAGAACTGGCGGAGGTGGTTGGGTCATGAGGGAGAGCCCGTAGAGCCTTTCCCCGCCAGCGTCCTCGCTTCTAGGCTTCAGAAGTCAGCTTGGTCGTTTGTCGTCGCTGACCCTGTCACGCGCCTCTGGGTTCCCCTACCTCATCGTCGATGTGGCCCTAATGGTGCGGCAGGCCGTGGATTCCTAGAGCGCTGGAGTGGTATGTAGTGTCTGGGGAAGGCAGACAAAGCGGTGGGGCCGGGAAGGCCGCAGAATGCGGGCCCCTGCACCCAGGCGGCGAATCTTCCGGGGCGGGGGTGCTCTGCCCACCTTCACATCAGTCAGGACCCAGCAGTGCGTCCCTTCAGGTTCTGTAAAGTGTCGTGCTCCCACGACACTTTCCCAGTGAAAATGATAGCTTTGTTCACTTCCTCTCCGTTTGCATGCCAATTTTTACAAACCCTAGTTTAATTATTATGACTATTTGACCGTAGCAGCATTAATGGGTGTCTTCGTCACTTCATCTCTCCAGGTAATTCTTTGGGAACTTTGCATTAGTTTTGTGCCCACGCTCGTCTATTAGGGGCAGAAAGAAGGAAGTGGTTGTGTTCGGCTTCATTCAGGCAAGCCCAGTGTTCATTTCTCTGTATTTAAAAAGCTGTTCTTGGGGGCACTTGTGCATACAAGCAGCTCCTTTCGTGTGTGTACCCTAACACTTGACCTTATAGAATCCCCACAGAATCAAATATTATTCTTGTTTGGTAATTGCTGGTACTCATCACCATGCGAAGTTCTTACTCTTTGAACCTGACGACCACTCAGGATTATTATGAGAGGAAGCTGAGGCTCAAAGGTAGTAACCCAGCCTCTCGAATAGTTAGTTAGGTGGTAACAGGCAAAGCCAGATCTGATGTCAATGTCTAGGTTATTAAAAAACAAACAAACTTAGCTGAATGTGGATTTAGGGTGTGGGTGTGTTTCTTCCACAGTTCTGTGTATTTATATTTAACTTTGCATATGAGAGTCAAATACATCGTCGAGTTGAGTGGTACACCTTGGCTGAAAGAAAAGACAGTCTTTCAGGCAGCTGCCTAGCTACAGGTGCTTCACATTATCACCTAATTCCTGTTTTTGTGTGTGTGTGTGTGTGTGGTTCCCTGACTAGAAGGATAGAACTGACCTGGGAGAAATACGGATCTCAGGCCTCACCCCACCTACTGAATTGGCTTTTTTAAACATGGGGATCAGAGTGCTTGTTAAAGTTTGGGGTGCATTCATTGTCTTATGATGATTTGTTTGTCCTAATTGAACAAAATGAGAGAAAGGAAAAGGTATGCCTTGTGCCATTTCCTACCTTTTCCTGGGCAGATCCTAATTTTTGCCATCTCTTTATCAGTGGACTGATACGGTTGAAAGTCTTAACTCTTCTGATTTTTTTGTTCATCTCAAAGGAACAGGGGAGGCTCACTGAAACTGAATCATTCCCACCGAGTGGTTCTCTAAGTACTCTTTAGATGAGAATGGAGGGTTCAGGTTCCAAGGCCAGTGTTGTACACCAAAGGCCATCACCCAGCATATTTGGTTCTTAAATGTGATTCCTGGACCTTTGGTCCAATGGTTGGTTCTGCAGTTTTGGTTTTTGGATGCGGTTTGTGCTGGTGACAGCACATAAAGCTCATTCCTAAGCTGATTTGTAAACAGGGATGTTCATGCTGTTGATAATAGAAGCACCTAAGAGGCAAACTCTTTAATCTTATGTGTATTCAGTCTATAGCTTTAAAAAAAAAAGAAATTATTTTTTAAATTGTTGAAGTAACTGTATTTTCATTTTGAGAAAACTATCTGCCAAGTACTATCCTGTTAAGGCCTTGTTTTCTCCGAGTCTTATATTTTGCATCTGCTTGCAAGCTTCAGAAATTTACCTTCTCAAATTTTTTTCTGGGGTATGATATTTTAAAATATGTTAAGAGTTAAAGATCCTTAGCACTGGTTTAAAGTTGCTTAGAAGTTATGCCAGTACTATTTTTTGAATAACTGTATTTTTTAAAATTGATTTTTGACTCATTGTAACTTAAAACCATTATTTTTGTTGAGCATTTAGAGTGTGCTTGAGTACTCTGAGCCTTTTAGTGTGTACTGTTATTTCACTTGGACAATATAGCATTTAAGAGCTGTTGTGATTAATTTTCATTTTACATATGAAGAAACTGAGACAAAGAGTTTAAGTGATCAGCCTAAAATCACATTTAACAATGGGTGGAGCCTGGGTATTGACTCACATAGAACCTTCAATTGGGTGTATAAACAGCTTTCTTGGGAGCAATATCTCTTGACCACCGCCCCTCCAGCCCCTGCTATGGCTTTACTCTATATCTTTGTGTATTTCAATACTTTCGAAGGCTATGGCTGTTTATTACTTTCCCTCTTCCCACCCTCGCCGGTCCCCAAATAACTTTAGTAGGCTTTCTGGAGTTATAGAATAATTTTGTTCCCAGCCCACCTCCTCCACTGGCATTGTTTTTGGAATTAGCATTAAACTAACTCATTAATTTGTGGTAAGTATTTACACCTTTATATTCCTCCTAATAAGAAATATACTGTGTAATTTGGTTAATGGAAATTCCTATTTTTAACTTTCTGGATCTGTGAAGATTATTCCTTGATATATTGTATTTTGGCTTGTATGTTTATCATGTTACGTTACCTAGAAATCTTGTTTACTTTTGTGGGGAAAAAAAAGGTATGCTGGGTTTCAAAGGAATGTATGGGAAGTGGAAAGACCTGACCAGTTTAGGAGATAGTTATTGTTCAGTTGCTCAGTCATATCCGACTCTGACCCCATGGACTGCAGCACACCAGGCTTGCCTGTCCTTCACTATCTCCCAGAGTTTGCTCAAACTCGTGTCCTTTGAGTCAGTGATACTATCCAACCATCTCATCCTCTGTCACCCCCTTCTCTTCCTGCCTTCAGTCTTTCCCAGCATCAGGGACTTTTGCAGTGATTTGGCTCTTGGTGGCCAAACTATAGGAGTTTCAGCTTCAGCAACAGTGCTTCCATTGAACATTCAGGATTGATTTTCCTTAGGATTGACTGGTTTGATCTCCATGTTGTCCAAGGGACTCTTGAGAGTCTTCTCTAGTGCCATAGTTCGAAAGCATCAATTCTTTGGCGCTTAGCCTACTTTATGGTTCAGTTTTCACATCCCTACATGACTACTGGAAAAACGATAGCTTTGACTAGATGTGCCTTTGTTGACCAAGTGATGTCTCTGTTTTTTAATACACTGTCTTGATTTGTTATAGATTTTCTCCCAAGGAGCAAGAGTCTTAATTTCATGGCTGCAGTCACTGTCCACAGTGAATTTGGAGCCCAAGAAAATAAAGTGTGTCTCTGTTTCCATTGTTTCCCTATCTGTTTGCCATGAAATGTTGGGACTGGATGGCATGATCTTAGTTTTTGAATGTTTTAAGCCAGCTTTTTCACTCTCTTCTTTCACCTTCATCAAGAAGCTCTTTTAGTTCCTCTTTGCTCTCTGCCATTAATATGGTACCATCTGCATATCTGAGGTTATTGATATTTCTCCAGGCAGTCCTGATTCCAGCTTGGTTTTCATCAAGCCGAGATAAGATTTTAGCTCAGTTCTATAAGTAGCTTTTGTCACCTGGGGCAAATTATTTAAATTCTCGGAGACTATTTCCTTATCTATCAAATGAATGACCTCACCTCAGATTCTGTTTCATTTTTCTTAGAATGGTCCACCCAGGGATGGACAGTTGTGCTTGGATTTGGTTCAGATTCACCCTAATCTCCCAGGGCTTCCCTTGGGGCTCAGCTGGTAAAGAATCTGCCTGCAATGCAGGAGCCCAGGGTTCAAAACTTGGGCTGGGAAGATCCCCTGGAGAAGGAAATGGCAACCCATTCCAGTATTCTTGCCTGGAGAATCCCATGGATGGAGGAGCCTGGCAGGCTACAGTCTATGGGGTCGAAAAGAGTTGGACACGACTGAGCGACTTTCACTTTGACTCTGATCTCCCAAATGGCACTGTTGTGAGGCACAGGGCAAGGTACCCTTCTTGGTTTCTATGTTTATGACCTTCTTTGACTCTCTTCTTTCCTTAGAGGATTTTATCTGCTGTAATCTTAGTAAGCTTGGTTTTGTTCACAGATGAATTAGAAAACAAGCTGTCAGCTAGCAGCTTTTCCCTGAGACACTTAGGCTCCAGTAGTATCCTAGAGGAAGAAAACACTGGCAGTGTTACACTTTGCGAAGTGTTTTCAGTTGCTGTTTTGTCTGACTCTTTGTGACCCCATGGACTGCAGCATGCCAGGGCCTGGAAAATCCCATGGGCGGAGGAGCCTTGTAGGCTGCAGTCCGTGGGGTCCCGAATAGTTGGACATGACTAAGCGACTTGACTTTCACTTTTCACTTTCATGCATTGGAGAAGGAAATGGCAACCCACTCCAGTGTTCTTGCCTGGAGAATCCCAGGGACGGGGGAGCCTGGTGGGCTGCCGTCTATGGGGTTGCACAGAGTCGGACACGACTGAAGTGACTTAGCAGCAGCAGCAGCAGGCTCCTCTGTCTGCAACTATCTCTCTGAGTTAGCTGAAATTCATGTCCATTGAGTTGGTGATGCCATCCAACTGGGTCATCTGCTGTCCCCTTCTTCTCTTGCTCCCAGTCTTTGCCAGCATCAGGGTCTTTTCCAATGAATCGGCTCTTCACATCAGGTGGCCAAAGTATTGGAGCTTTAGCATCAGCAGCTGTCCTTGCAGTGAATATTCAGGTTGATTTTCTTTAGGGTTGACTGGTTTGATCTCCTTGCAGTCCAAGGGACTCTCAAGAGTCTTCTCCAGCACCAGAGTTTGAAAGCATCAGTTCTTCGGTGCTCCTTGAGAAGTTAGCAAGGGTTATAAACTTGAACTGTAAAGATTTTATTGTGACTTTGATGTTAAAATATATATTGCTAAAAAAGAATTTATTGGAATCATGAAGATGATATATGTTCTTTAAACATTGTGCACATATAAATAACTTTTTTAAAGTTAGCCTGTCTTATGTTCATTTGACGGTTCCCAGACTGTGGAATTTCTAGTTCTTAAGTTTTTTGTATGGTTTAGATACATCTATTTCTTTCTGAAGGTGTTGTGATTCTCATGGTTTAATAAATGCTGTAAAACAGCTCAGTAGCCTGGAAATGATTTTTCCAACCATTTCTACAGAACTTCAGAAGATTTTTGTCCACGTGTATGGCATAGAAGATGAATTCGTCGTCCTCCACCATGAATGAGGAACCTGATGCTCTCTCTGTAGTTAACCAGCTCCGAGACCTAGCCGCAGATCCTTTAAACCGACGAGCCATTGTCCAGGATCAGGGATGTCTGCCCGGCCTTATTTTATTTATGGACCATCCCAACCCCCCTGTTGTCCACTCAGCTTTGCTCGTAAGTTGCCTACAGTAATTTTACTCTCAGTATATAATTTTGCAGTTAAAGAAAATTTGGAAAAATAGCAGATGACATGGTAAGAAGTTAAAAGTGTAGAGCAGATACTAGTGTGACTATATTTCTGTATGTGCAAACATGAATGTGTATAGTCCTCTTATACAAATGGTAAGATACAATATTGGTTTTACTCTGGGCACAAATGGTAGCATAGTACCTGCATGGAATGTTCTGCAACTTCCTTTTTTCAAGGAAGAGCAAGAAATCTTAAGGATTATATCAATACAGAAAGATACTCAAAGAGGCACTTATGTTTTGTTTTTGTTTTGTAACAACTTTAAGATTAAATCACAGACCTTGCAATTTACCTACTTAGAGTGTACAGTGTGGTGGGTTTTAGTGTATTCGTAGTTGCAGCCATCACCACAATTAATTCTAGAATGTTTTCATCTTGTTGGAAAGAAGCTCTACTCTTTCTCTATTGTTCCTCAGCCCCTACGCCCTTTCCCTAAACAGCCACGACTTTCTGTTGTTTTCTATTTGCAGATGTCTCTGGCAAAAGTGCGTATATATTTTCTATATAAATAGAATCATATAATATGTGGTCTTTGTGACTTGTTTCTTTCACTGAGCATAATGTTTTCAGGGTTCATCCACATTGTACTATGTGTCAATACTTCATTCTTTTTTTTTTTTTTTCAAGTTTTCCCATTTTTTAAAATCAGCTTTTGGCTGCACTGGTCTTTCTTTGCTGAGCATGGACTTTCTCTAGTTGCAGCAGGTGGGGGCTCCTCTCCAGTAGCAGGGTCTGGAGGGGAGTGCCAGAACTGCTGTCCCTGTAGAGTCGGGCACACCACCTTGCCAGGTGGATGTATTTACCAAATCAGAAACTCTGAATCTCCTTTTTCAGGACTTTTTATAGAGCTCAATTTCCATCCTCCCCCTACCTCCCAGATCATTGTGTGTGTGCTAAGTCGCCTCAGTTGTGTGACACAACTATAGACTATAGCCCACCAGGCTCCTCTGTCCATGGGATTCTCCAGGCAAGAATACTGGAATGGGTTGCCATGCCCTTCTCCAGGAGATCTTCCTGATCTAGGGATCAATCCCGTGTCTCTTATGCCTCCTGCATTGGCAGGCGGGTTCTTTACCACTAGTACCACCTGGGAAGCCCAGGTTGGTGGGTGGGGCTGAAAACTGCCACCCTCTAGTCATTTGGTCTTTCTAGTGACTAGTCCCAGCCTGAGGCCATCAAGGGGCCCCAGCTTCCCTTACTTCTTCCACATAAACTCAACCAAGTGTGGTCTAAGGATCTCCTCAAACTCCTGTTGGAAAATTCCAAGGCTTTTAGGAGCTCTGTGCCAGGAACTAGATAAAGACCAAAGGTATATTTTTAAATTATATTGTTCTACCCTAACCTCCCCAACTCTGCTCTCTGCCTGCCTAACTGGGCAAGACCACCGGCTTTCACTGGGCTCCCCTCCCCTAGTGCAAGTAAAAATCCAGGTAAAAGGAGTTATAGGAAAGATAGGAGATTGCAGTCAGAGCCAGGTTGCTGGGCTTGTGATTTCACGGATGGTACCATTCCTGGTGATGACCAGGCACTTTGGAGATGTTGTGGAGAGGACCGGTAGGAAATGTGAAGGTCAGTGGAGTGACAGGGCCCTTTTGGATGGTGTAGTCCACAGAGGTATTCCCCTGCGACTCAGGTACTGAACTCTGCAGCACATGATGAGAGAGGAGGAGGTCTGTAGAACAGCCCAGTCCCCCAAGAATCAGCACTTGAAGGAAATGTGCAAAAATGTACTTCAAATCTTAAGAGAGAAGCATCCTAGAAAAGTGAAATTCACAAAATAGAAATCTGTGAGAGTGAGTTCATGTTTGGCTTTTCAGTTAAAAGCAGAAAAAAAAAAAAAAGACATTTTAAAAGTGAATTATAAAGCTAGAAACCACCCATTCCATAAAGGGGGTTGTATGTTTTGTCCCTCTTGGTAGTTTCTTTTAATTAATATGTAAAAAGCACCTAGAGAAATGATGGCTACTGGGACTGCTTTCTGAAATTAATTAATGGAATTTAGTTCCTTGTATCTTTGTTAGGATGAAGTGAAAATAAAACCGGAACATCCTGATTTTGACCTTAAAGATAAGTTGGGAACTTTTGTTTCTAAGAGCAGATTCAGCTCCGTCAGCTCAGAATTATTTTTTTTCCCCTAGAGGACTGCTCTGATGATCACATTTAAAGAAGAGTTTCCAAACACTTCAAAACCAATTGCTTCTAAAAACAAAAACCTATTTTTCACTTTCTTTCCTCTTGCAGTCAGTGAGCACAGGGTTTCACTTTAAATTGTCCGGACATGTGAATTAACTTATTCCTGTTTTTGCTGTAGGCTCTTCGATACTTGGCAGAGTGCCGTGCCAACCGAGAAAAGATGAAAGGAGAGCTGGGAATGATGTTAAGCTTGCAAAATGTTATACAGAAGTAAGTACAGTAGGTAGTGTCTCCTAGGGGGGTAGAGAAGTGGATCGTGTTATTTTACTGAAATTGGTATTCTAAAATGAAGGCATAGCTTTGTAGGTTATGTGGGTTATATGTCAAAAACTGTTCTGATGGGCAGTGTTCTGTTTATTCTTAAACATGGATATTAACAGTAGTCCTTATGAAAATGCTTAGATTTTATTTAAAATGTTGATAACACATTGTGCTTATGAATATTGTTTCTTCTAAGAAGAGAAAATCCTACCTTGTATGAGGTTTTGTGAAATATTTATTGATTTGCTAGTAGAGCAACACAGTGACATTTGAAAATATTTGAAAATATGCAGTGTTATAGTACATAATTCTTCTGTTACTCCATCTAAGTCTTACTCAAAAGAACCTTGATCTGTATCATGACTGAAGGGGCTTTAGGTGAGATTTTCCTTAGCATCATTGAGAGGTCTCTTAGAGATTGAGAACCATTAAATCTTTTTTTTAACTTAATTAGCTGTACCAGGTCTTAGTTGTAGCATGTAAACTCTTCAGTTGTGATAATGTGAATGCTCTTGTTTGCAGCATATGAGATCTAGTTTCCTGACTAGGGATTGAACCCCAGCCCCCTGCACTGGGGTGTGGAGTCTTAGCCACTGGACCTCCAGAGAATTCTCAGAGCCATTTAATTTGAATTTTAGCAAATGGGTGTTTTTTTAAGTATACCTTTCATCTTACAAAGATTTTCATATTCATCATCTTATTTTGCTATTTGAAGTGTGTTAGATAAATTTTATGGGTAAGAAAATTACAGAGAGGTCAAGTTTTCTATCTGTAGGCCTTCAGCTGTGTTGCCTCTGGGGATGTCCGGTTCTCAGGCCTCACCGATTTCCTTGTAAAAGGATAGAAATTGAAGTGTTCTGATACTTCTACTGTGTCTGAAAGCAAAAAAACTATGTTTTCTGAGGCTTTATCTTAGTTTACTTTGTATCTTGATCTTACCTAAGACATGATCGTCTTTAAGATATAGTAGGTAACCATTTAATTTACTGGCTTTGAAAATTTGCAATTTCTTTGGCTTGAGCGTTCACAAAATTTCTGTAATGCTCACAAAATATCTATAATTCCCAAAGACTATTAAATTATATCTGTGGCGAATCTTCCAAACTGACTTCCAAGAAACTATTTTTTTTCTTAGTGTTCTTGGCTTCTAGATAAATTTTATTTTATTAATAGTTTTGTTTTTAATCGAGCTACACTGATAGGCCCCTTGATCTTTGATAATGACAAGTTAGAACCTGAAGGGTTTTTTTTTTTTAATCCAGGTGATCAGTTAGAAATAAATATTAGAAAATATTGACTGGGATTAATTTTATTAATCATTGCCCTTGATTTGAGGTCAGAGTGCTTGAGGATTCAGTGGGATATCTGTGTAGAAATGCTCTGTAAATTCTAAAGTGTTATATAAAATACGAGGTTGCATTATTCTTGTTCCTAGTGGGCTTTAATGCCATATAATTAATTATTTTTAACTGGCATACTCTTTGTGAAACAGTGAAAGGATTAAGTGTAATACGAATGCTTCTGTACGATTATTTTATTCACATAATGAACTTAAGATTGTGTATTCTTTTAACAGGTTTGTTTATTGAAGCTGAAAATACATGGTACAAATTTTAAAAATGTAAGAAATGAAAATTTCTGTTTATTAAAATATACTTCAAATTTGAATTTTAGAGCAAATTTTAGAGGCACCATAGATTTAACCTATAACAGTTTCTTAGCTTGGTTGGCTAAGGTTGTGATACATATATATGTATGTGTGTATATGTAAATGAGAGATCCATCTGTAACATAGTAGGGAGACTATTAGTGTATATATTTTTTATAAACATTTATTTGGCTTCATCGAGACTTAGTTTGTGGCCTGCAGGATCTTTAATGAACTCTTACTTGCAGAAAAATGGGATCTAGTTCCCTGGCCGGGGATCAGTATCTGGGAGTGCTGAGTCTTAGCCGCTGGACCACCAGGGAAGTCCCTACTAGTGTCTTTATAGGAGAAGAGTTGTGTCAGCTCAGGTCGTTACCTTGCAGTATCTTCTGGGAGGAGAAGCGGGCGACAGAGAATGAGATGGTTGGATGGCATCATCAACTGAATGGATGTGAGTTTGCGCAAACTTCGGGAGCTGATGAAGGACAGGGAAGTGTGCTGCAGTCCATGGAGTGGCAGAGTCAGATATGATTGAGCGACTAAACAACAACAAATCATCTGGGAGGGAGATCTTGAGATGGAGTTAGAACTGGAAGAGCTTACTATGAGATAGGGTCTGTAAAGATAGAAGGGAATGAAGAAGGATCGGACTGCTTTCTTTAGACTACAACACAGACCTGACCTCTGTTAAAGGGAAGTGAAGAGGAAACTGAATGGGACAAGGAGAGTGTCAGACTGCAGTGCAGATCTGACAGAAAACTCTGGAGGGAGGTGCAAAGCCAGGGTCACCCTGTAGATGAGTCTTGCACTGGGCAGAACTGGCCAGGCCCTAGTGCGCCCATTGCTTGGGTCTCCCCGGGAGGGATCAGGCCTTGGATTGTGTGGTGTGCCAGATCTCAGGGCCACTGTTACTGGCGGCTCTACCACTCTGCTTCGTACAGCCGAAGGGCAGGTTCCTTAAAGGGAGATCCAAGGTGTGTCTTCATGGTTGCTACAAGCTTTCAAAAAGCTTCTATTTTTAATACAAATAAAGTATACTTTTTTGGACAGGGTGGTGATCCTTGCTGGCTCCTTCAGTAGTAAAATGAAGGCACATTCATTGCATACTCCATTATAATTTGGTCCTCTTCCCCTCAAAAGTGGAAATACAATGTAATAATTTTTATATATGTTTTTCAGCTCCTTTGGCCAGTGGAGATCACAGATTTGAAGGTTGCCTTTTGGAGAAGGAAATGGCAACCCACTCTAGTACTCTTGCCTAGAAAATTCCATGGATGGAGGAGCCTGGTGGGCTACAGTCCATGGAGTCGCAAAGAGTCGGACACGACTGAGCGACTTCACTTCACTTTAAAGCTTTTTAAAAGTCACCTCTGTTTACTGAAATAATCATTTTAGAAGTTTATCAGTGAATGTTATCAGAAGGCTGATAAAACTGTGTGTTTTGGCCTGTCAGCATGTAAGGCTGTGAAGTATTAGAATCAGGTTTTGGTTCAGCATGTTTCACTGTGTTGTAAACTATCTCATGGCTTGGACATGATTTTCTCTTTTTTTAAAGAAATTGAATTGCTCTGGCTTTTTATTTTCTCATTTACTTTTTTCTTTTGGGTACTTGTGTTAAATATTCTTAAGAAATCAAAATGAAAAGGTTTTATCATATAGAGCAGGGTAAGTTTTATATATACATAATTATTTCTGTCCCAGGCTTTCCCTAGTTGTGGTGTGTGCAGGCTTCTCACTGTGGAGCACCAGCTCTAGGCATCGGAGCCTCAGTAGTTGCAGTCATGGGCTTGTGGGGCTGGTTGCTCCGAGGCATGTGGAATCTATTCAGAGCAGGGATTGAAACTGTGTCCCTTACATTGGCAGGTGGATTCTTAACCACTGGACCACCAGGGAAGCTCACTCTCCCATTCTTACCTAGATCATCTTGGTGAGCCATAGCACAGGAACACATATAATATAGATATCCTAATTGTTTTCAGTGATGTGGCTGCTCTGTGACATCCAGGCAGTCAGGGTGGAATTCAGATCAGTTTCTCTCTGTTGAGCAATACTGAGTTAGGAGGAGATTGAGCTGTGATTCTGTGAATCTGTGCAACTCAGGAAGCTGCAGAAGGATCTCCTCATATCCCAGTAAGACCCTGCAGAATAGAGATCTTTTGTGGCAAGCTGCTACTTCATAATTGACTGAAGAGGAATCCTCTCTTAAGTGATCAAAGTAAAAACCAGAAATCAGAAGAAGGTGGGGAGAGTAGAGGTTGTTCTTACCATGAGAATCAGGGAGGAATGTTTTATAAAATAGAGAAAATTATGCATCTTATAATTTCTGTCCTTTAATCACCAAATTATATTTTGCTACAGAATTTTGTGGAGATTTTAACATGTTACTCAAAAGCAGGTTTGACTTGTGTTTAGGTCACTTTGGTGCTTAGAGATCAGCAGTTGGATTGACTTCAGTCATTGTTGTGTTCAGTTCTTCAGTTGTGAAGAGAATTTTAAGTTCTCTGTCACTCAAAATGAATCTGGTATTGTGTTCTAATTTTAATTCTCCATAAATGAAAGCTCAATTGTTAGTGGTTAGAACTTGTTTACATTTTATTTTTATTTTTTTAATTAAAAAATCGTTTTTACATTTTATTTTTAACCCTGAATCTCTGTGAAGAAAATTTTCAGAATATCAGTTTAGGGGAACATCTAAATTCCGTTTAAAACATTTGTTAATTAGTATTTCAGGAGTAATACTTCTTCTGATAGAAGATGCATTTTATAAAAGCATGTGTGAATATCTCACATGAAATATGCTATAAGTAAGTCACTTTAATAAAATGTGGCATTTCAACTTCATAGTATCTCATTTCATCTGGAGAACTTCCTAAAATTCTAGATTTTGAAACAGTGCCATAGTAATGGTGGACTGTCCTTGCTAAAATCTTGGATGAAAAATATATGCTTCATTTCTTTATGCTTTTTCTTTTGTTTTCTTTCTTTTTTTAATATGATTTAAAAAATCATATTTTTTTGTTTTTTTTTTGCTAAAATTTTAGCTAAAATTTTGCTAAAATCTTGGATGAAAAATATATATGCTTCATTTCTTTATGCTTTTTCTTTTGTTTTCTTTCTTTTTTTAATATGATTTAAAAAATCAATTAAATGGGGAGGGAGGAGGGAGAAGGGTTCAGAATGGGGAACACATGAGAAATAAAGGAATAAAAAATTAAAAAAAAAATCAATTAAAAAAAATTGAACAGGACAGTTGAACGAGATTCATGGTTCACTTTTTGTTTTCTTGTGATTTTTGAAAATGCTATTGCATTTTGCCTTGATTTTTATGTTACTTGTATAGAACAGAGGTTGGCAAATTTTTCCTAAAAAAAGAAAAACAAACCAGATAGTGGTTATTTTAGGCTTCGTTGGGCTCACAGTCTGTGTTGAGGTACTCACCTCTGCCCTTGTGAGTCAAAACAGCCAGAGATGATACATAAATGATGGGCTGTTGCCTTAGGGTTGTAGTTTTCCTGCCTTTGGACTTCATTGTTAATAAACAGAGCTGTTGACTTTCTTCTTAGAAGCCTTAATTTAGGATTGTTTCTGCATCGAAATAAGATAGAGGATGGTTTTCTGAGTTGCATGAATATTACAAGAACACTTTTTCTTAGTGAGCAACCCAGGAAAAAAACAGTAAAACCAACTCCTAAAGGAAAAGTTGTGAAGTTTTTCCAAAGATGATAGCAAGCCTTCTAATACTGAAATAGTATTTTCATTGCTTTCATGAAGTGTATGAAAGTCTTATCTGGCTTTTATAGGTAATATAAAATGTTATTTGCAGCATCAAATCATCTGAATTGCTGTTTATGATCAATAAGGAAATATATCCAAAATGAACATTATTTTTGATATATAATAGAGATCAGAGTTCACCTTTCAGTGTTTTATGAGTAACATTTTGAGTGTTTTCAATATAGATAACTGTTTAGAAAAAGTGGTGAAGGATCAGTATATTTCATTATGGAATAGTAGATTACTGAGAGCAGAATTCCAATTATTTGAAGAGTTTTTCAAGATGGTCTTTTTCTTGGATGTCAGATTTTAAAGACTGAAGAACTAAACCCAGGGCATTAATCAGCTCTTTCAGTTTTCACTTGTCTAAAAGATTATGGCAATTAATACTTGTTTAATTATACAGTCTTTCTTACATTTATGGCCAAATGTACCACATAAATCTAGACTTCTTGTACTTGAATGTTTTAAATCATAGTATTTGAATAGTAATTTTTTTTTAAAGACTAAATTACTTACTTCCAAATCTGTAGATGATCTTGACTTCTTTCTGGTTTTAAAAGCATTTTTTAAAAATAAGGGGAAAAAAGGAAATTATTTATAATTTATTGAACAGCAACATACATATAGATATTTGTGATACTTTATATACTGCCCAGATCAAGAAGTAACTTAATTTTTACTTCATTTTTGCTTATATACTTTTGCAGAGTTCATTTTGCCTAAGACAAAATTTTACTCTGTTTTAAGAGTGTCTCTTAAACTGTGTCTCTTGAGACTGTGTCTGAAGAAACAGTCTATATAACTGTTTTATAGGAAGCGCAGCAATAAAATTAGTCCTATGAGGTATACTTTTAACATGCTTTAAAACAAAGTGAGACCATCATGTGGATTTTACCATATTATTCTTTTAAAATCTTTTGCTTTTAAGTAGATAGGAATTGAAAAATCTTCCAGAAAGGAATTTATTACTGTATGAAAATGATGAAACTTGGAACTGTGAAATAAAGGAAGTTAAAAATAGTGGTGGTGGGAGTATTTATTTTATATCAGCTTCTCAAAGGGGTTAGTAGACCCATTTGTTTAAGAACTAGTGCTATCTAGTTCTAGTTCCTATTCTGCAGAACAGAAAGATAATAATTTGATATTAGTCTTTTAAAGGTTTGGTCACTACTGGTTGGTTAGGAAGCACATAAAAAAGTTCTAGAATAGTGTGTGTTTAAAAAGTTTTATGAGAAACATCATTAGATAATCTATTACATGTCATGATGATTCTTTTATTTGATGTAAATGTGTTAAAAACAGTATTCATAGTACAGAGGAAAGACTTTTTAAAAAATTTTTTTAATTCATGGTGCTTCTTACCCATGTCCTTGTACTTTTTACAACTTCTGGTTGGCTGGTATTCAGAATACCTCACAACTGCAGTGACCTGTGAAACAGCTATCAGAAAAGTGCTGAGACATCTCCTAAAAAAAGTCCTGAGACATGTCCTAAAAAAATAGTCCTTTTGATAGTTTCCTGGAATACAAAGCCAAAATCATTCAAGGTAATTGATCTCTGTGGTCAACAGTAGCCCAGAAAAACCCTTGGTATGGTAAGTTGGGGGCCCAGAAAACTGCCAGAGAAGCACCCCAGGAGTTGATGGTCTGTGTAGCTGGAGTGTGTACAGTCTGAATATCAGGGATGAAGTATTCCCGCTCATCCAGTAAACAGATTATGCAGAATTTTGTTAGGCTCTGTGGAAGGGATGGAGAGAATATATCCCTATTCTTGAAGAGAAATGGAAAATTTTGATCAGTAGTGTTAAGTACAAGCATAGTACTTTGAATGCAGAGGAATGAATATGGGTGTTCGGGTGAAGAGGCTTCACAAAGAAGACTGTGGTTGAGCTGAGCCTTCAAGGATACAGTCAAGGTGAAGCTTTTCTGGCTGATGTTGGTAAAGCTGAAAGGGGACAGATTGTAAAATCCTTGGGATGCATGTTACAGGGTTTGAAGTCAAGTGAAATGAAAGTTGCTCAGTTGTGTCCGAGTCTTTGTGACCCCATGGTCTATATATAGTCCATGGAATTCTCCAAGCCATAATACTGAAGTGGGTAGCCTTTCCCTTCTCCAGGGGATCTTCCCAACCCAGGGATCGAACCCAGGTCTCCTGCATTACAGGTGGATTCTTCACCAGCTGAGCCACAAGGGAAGACCCCGTAATTGCCCAGGTATAGGTGAAATGAGGATTATTTTCTTAGTTATGTGTACTTATTGTTTATTCAATTAAACTAATAAGAACCATTAAACCTGTGCTTCCAGTTACGGTAACCACTTGCAATGTGTGGCTATTTAATTAAAAGTAAATAAAATTGTTTAGTTTTGCTTGCCACATTTCAAGTCCTCAGTAACCACAAGTGGTGAGTGGACATTTCTATCAATGTCAAAAGTTTTGTTGGACAGAACGGCACTAGGCATTTATGTGAGGAACCATAGTAGGATTGAAAATTTTATGAAAACTATTGCCTGAGTTGTGGTTTAACGATACGTACTTGCTTTGTAAAAGGTACATAAAAACGTAAATTGAGAAATGGTGTTTGTTTTTACTCACAATCCCTGTATTGAAATAACTAATATAAATGATCCTCTCCTATTTTGCTTTTTCCTTTTGGATTTTTATGTGTTATATTTTTTTGGAAGTTAAACTGAGTGTTGAATGTTAGTGTTAATCCAGGGACATGTTATATCCTGATTTTTTTTAGTTGATTTCCTATTTAATTAATGATTTCTTTAAATGTGCTTTTATACCACTGTAGTGATGAGTTTTAAATATTGATGAACCATGGGTTTAAATTGAAACTAGAAGACTATTATAGACTAGATGCTTTTTCTGCATTACTGATTATTCTGGGATTCACCAGTATTTCTTTCAGATTGAACAAAGCATCAGAATGAAGAAAACAGGGTTTTGCAAAGTTAAGGAATAAAATTACAGAATCAGTAGAAGTGACAAGACTACTTTGCCAATTTACATGTTTCTTTTCAAGGTCTACAACTCCAGGGGAAACAAAACTGCTAGCCTCTGAAATCTATGACATTCTTCAATCTTCCAATATGGCAGATGGGGATAGTTTCAATGAAATGAATTCACGTCGAAGGAAAGCTCAGTTTTTTCTGGGAACTACAAACAAACGTGCCAAAACAGTGGTTTTGCATATAGATGGTCTTGATGATACGGTAAGAATTGTATAAACACATGATTCATAACATGGGAGAGAGAACTCATGTTAACTGGTTACCTCAGTATCACCTGCTAACAATCTTCAAGAATAAGTCCCAATACCAGTATTTTATTCTGAAAATGAGGGGCATTTTATGCTTAAGGGGTCAATTAATCAAATATGTATACCCTAAGAATATGACTTCAAAATACGTGAAGCAAAAACTGACAAAAATGCAAGGAGAAATAACCAAGCTCCAACTAGAGCTGGAGATTTGAATACTACTCCCCCAATGAATAAAACAAGTATACAGAGAATCATTAGGAACATTCAGTTCAGTTGCTCAGTCGTGTCTGACTCTTTGTGACCCCGTGACAGCACGCCAGGCCTCCCTGTCCATCACCAACTCCCAGAGTTCACTCAGACTCATGTCCATCGAGTCAGTGATGCCATCCAGCCATCTCATCCTCTGTCGTCCCCTTCTCCTCCTGCCCCCAATCCCTCCCAGCATCAGAGTCTTTTCCAGTGAGTCAACTCTTCTCATGAGGTGGCCAAAGTGCTGGCGTTTCAGCTGTAGCATCATTTCCTTCCAAATAACACCTAGGGCTGATCTCCTTTAGAATGGACTGGTTGGATCTCCTTGCAGTCCAAGGGACTCTCAAGAGTCTTCTCCAACACCACAGTTCAAAAGCATCAATTCTTCAGTGCTCAGCTTTCTTCACAGTCCAACTCTCATATCCATACATGACCACAGGAAAAACCATAGCCTTGACTAGACGGACCTTTGTTGGCAAAGTAATGTTTCTGTTTTTCAATATGCTATCTAGGTTGGACATAACCTTCCTTCCAAGGAGTAAACGTCTTTTAATTTCATGACTGCAGTCACCATCTGCAGTGATTTTGGAGCCCAAAAAAATAAAGTCTGACACTGTTTCCACTGTTTCCTCTGTTTCCCCATCTATTTGCCATGAAGTGATGGGACCAGATGCCGTGATCTTAGTTTTCTGAATGTTGAGCTTTAAGCCAACTTTTTCAGTCTCCTCTTTCACTTTCATCAAGAGGCTTTTGAGTTCCTCTTCACTTTCTGCCATAAGGGTGGTGTCATCTGCATATCTGAGGTTATTGATACTTCTCCCGGCAACCTTGATTCCAGCTTGTGCTTCATCCAGCCCAGTGTTTCTCATGATGTACTCTGCATATAAGTTAAATAAGCAGGGTGACAGTATACAGCCTTGATGTTCTCCTTTTCCTATTTGGAACCAGTCTGTTCCATGTCCAGTTCTAACTGTTGCTTCCTGACCTGCATATAGGTTTCTCAAGAGGCAGGTCAGGTGGTCTGGTATTCCCATCTCTTTCAGAATTTTCTACAGTTTATTGTGATCCACACAGTGAAAGTCTTTGGCATAGTCAATAAAGCAGAAATAGATGTTTTTCTGGAACTCTTGGTTTTTCCATGATCCAGTGGATGTTGGCAATTTTATCTCTGGTTCCTCTGCCTTTTCTAAAACCAGCTTGAACATCTGGAAGTTCACAGTTCACGTATTGCTGGAGCCTGGCTTGGAGAATTTTGAGCATTACTTTAGTAGTGTGTGAGATGAATGCATTTAGGAACATAGAAGACTCAGCTCTAACAACCAACTTAACCTAATTGATATTTATAGAAAACCCTACTCAGCAGCAAGATAGTATTTCTTCTTTTCATGTGCACATGAAACAGTGATGAAAACAGTTCATATTGTGTCCCCTAAAACAAGTCTTAAAAGAATTAGAACCAAGCAAAGTATATTCCTTGCTCACAACGAAAAGCAAGTTAGAAATCAATCACAGGAAGATATCTGGAAAATCCCCCAAATATTTTAGAAATTTAACATGTTTCTAAAATAATCCATGGATCAATGAATAAATGAAAGGAGAAACTTGGAAGTATTTTGAACTAAATAAAAATGCAAATGCAGTGTCAGAATTTGAGGGAAGCAGCTAAAGCAGAGTTTAGAAAGGAAATCATTAGCACCAGATGAATATTATATACAAAAAGGAAAAGGCCTCAGTGACTGAAGCTTCTACCTTAAGAAGCTAGAAAAAGAGCAAAGTAAATCCAAAGTAAGCAGAAGAAACAAAAAAAGCAGAAATCAGTGAAGTGGAAAACCACAGAGAAAAATTGGTGAAACCAAAAGCTGATCTTAGACATGATCAATTAAATTGATAAACCTCATTTCTTATCATGAATAAGAGAGGTCACAAATTTATCAATGTCAGAAGTGAAGGAACATTGCTATAGATCCTTTAATATAGACATTGAAAGGAAAATAAGTGAATATTTTGAATAACTTTGTCAATAAATTTGATAATACAGATGAAACAGGAAGATTTCTTGAAAGACGGATTGCCAAAGCTCACTTAAAAAGAGATGGATAACCTAAATGAATAGCTCTGTGTCTATCAAAGAAATTGACTTTGCAGTTAAAAACCTTCCTATAAAGACATTCTGGTCTCAATGTCTTCATTGGTGAATTCTATTAATACCAGACGTTTAAGGAAAAAGTAATACTAGTTATACAGTTTTTTAAAGTACTGTATAGTAGTTGTACACTGTTGATTTTTCTCAACTCTTTCTACCTTGTCGGCTTTTAATATTAGGTGCTCAAGGTTGAATTGTAGTGTGTATCTTCTATTTGTGTCTATTTTTCACATGGACAGGCACTCTGTAGTTGGACCTTGCTTTTTAAATTTTAATTCTAAAAATTTCTACCTTTGATCAGGAGTGCTGGGGTCATTCACCATTCATATGATTATTGATGTGTGTTTGTGTGTGTGTTAATCGCTTCAGTCACCTCAGTCGTATCCAACTGTTTGCACCCCTTTGGACTGTAGCCTGCCAGCTCCTCTGTCCGTGGGATTCTCCAGACAAGAATACTGGAGTGAGTTGCCATGCCCTCCTCCAGGGGATCTTCCCGACCCAGGGATTGAACCGATGTCTCTTCGGTCTCCTGCATTGGCAGGCAGGTTCTTTACCACTAGTGCCACCTAGGAAGCCTGATTATTGCCGTTAGCACTCACTCCTCCTGGCCCCTGGTAACCACTGATCTACTTCTGTGTCTATGGATTTTCCTTTCCTGGACATTTCATGTAAGTGGAATGATACAGGATGTGGCCTTTCATGTCACGCTTTCTGTTAGCGTGATGTCGTCAGGGTTCATCCCTGTTGTATCGTGTCAGTGCATCATTCCTCTTTATAATATTGCATTGTAAGGGTATATGGCATTTTGTTTATTAATTCATCAATTGATGGAAATTTGGCTTATTTCCACCTTTTGTCTTTGTGAATAATTCTGCTGTGAACGTTCATGTACGAGTTCTTGTGTCAATAAATGTTTTCAATTCTCTTGGGTATGTTCCTAAGGGTAGAATTGCTGGATAATATGGGAGCTTTATGTTTAGCTTTTTGAGCAACTGCCAGACTGTTTTCCACGATGGCTGCTCCATTTTACACTCTCTCATCAGCAATGTATGAGCAATCCAGTTTCTCCACATCCTTGCCAACATTTATTTTCCATTGTTAAAAAAAAGCTATTCCAAAGGGTGTGAAGTGGTATTTTATTGTGCTTTTGATTTGCATTTCCCTAATAACAATGGTGCTATCTTTTCGTGTGCCTATTCGCTGTTTTTAGTGGTTGACTATACCACTAAGTAGTGTTTAGTGTTTATTGTGTGCATCTTTATCATAGATTTTCTCTTTTGGAAAAATGTTCATTCTCTGCCCAATTTTTAAAAAAAATTTGTCTTTCTATTTTTGAGTTCTGTTAATATCATGTATTATTATATCAGGTTTATTTTTGTATATTGAACCAACACTCTTCATTCCTAATTGAATGAAGTTCCTATTTGGTCATGGTGCAAAATCTTTAATATGGTTCTAGAATCAGGTTGCTGGTGTTTTGTTGAGGTATTTTGCATCTGATTTCATAGAGGATATTGGTTTGTAGTCTTTTTTTTTTCCTATGTGCTGTCTTTGTCTGGTTTTGGTATCAGTGTTATCCTGGCTTCATAAAATGAGTTGGGAAATGTCTGGTTGTGAAGGGTTGGTGTTGATCTTTAAACATTTGGTAGAATTCACCAGTAAAGCCATATGGTTCTGGGCTTTTCTTTGTGGAAAATGTTCTGATTATAAATTCAGTCTCTTTAATTGTTCTGTAGTCCATTCATATTTTCTTGTCACTTTACAGTTTTTTTTTTTAGATTTTTAAGGAATCTATCGTTTTGTTGAGGTTATCTAATGTGTTAGGCATACAGTTGTTCATAGTGTTTACATATCCTTTTTTTGGTAAAGTTGGTCATAATTTATCCTCTTTTATTCCTGTTTTTAGTAATTTGAGTCTTCTTTCTTTTCTTGGTCAGTCTAGCTAAAGTTTTATCAAGCTTTGTTGCTCTTTCTGAAGAACCAACTTGTGATTTCATTGATTTTTCTCTCTCTCCCCTCCCATTCTCTCTTTTTTCCCCTACTCTAATCTTTATATTTCTTTCCTCTGTTTGCTTTGGGTTTAATTTGCTCTTCTCTTGTTTCCTAGAATGGAATATTAAGTAATTGGTTTGCGATTTTGTTTTATTTTAATGTCATTATTATAGCTATAAATTTCCCTCTAGGCACTACTACTGTCTCTGCATCCCGTCAGATTTGGTATGTGGTGTTTCATATTACTGATCTGAAAGTATTTCCTAATTTATTTGGTGATTACTTGTTTGACCCATTGGTTATTTAGGAGTTTAATTTCCATATATTTCTGAATTTTTCAAATTTCCTTCTGTTAAGGCCCATGTCTACCCCTTCTGCAAAGACCCTCAAGTTTTCCTAAACTTAACTAAAATACCACCCTATATGTGCCTTCAAATATGCGACTGTAGAATTGAAATAGGGATGTTTACTTTCCCTGTTCCTTCCTTTCCCCCCAGAGTTAATAGTTTATTGTTTGGTTTATTGCCATTCATTATTTTGCACATTTTAATAACAGTTTGCCTTTACTTTTTCAGTCCCGGAGAAACCTGTGTGAAGAGGCCTTGTTAAAAATTAAAGGCGTTATTAGCTTTACTTTTCAAATGGCTGTTCAGAGATGTGTGGTGCGAATCCGTTCAGATCTTAAAGCAGAGGTTGGTATCTCAAATGGCTAAATACGCTTGAGGTTATGGGTAAACACATCCATGTTCAAAAGTGTTGTCTTTTTATTCTGGCCTAGGCTTTGGCATCAGCAATAGCATCAACCAAGGTTATGAAGGCTCAGCAAGTTGTGAAGAGTGAAAGTGGAGAAGAGGTAAAAGCTCTGTTTAGTTTGCTTTCTGCTTGACTCTTTCTCGACTATTCCTTGGGGCTGGCAGATGGCTAGTATTTCTAGACAAATAGCTGCTGAGCATGTAGGAATGTGGCAGAGTCAGATTATCTTGGTGTTTCTTGGTTCACAGTTAATACTTCTAGAAATATGGAGAGATATTTTGTAGATTTCAGACTATTCTTGATGTCAGTGGAGGTGTCTTGATGATTGTATGTGGAAGGAAAGGATGTGTGGTTTCTTTGCATTGGTTTTTATTTTTTATTTATTTTTTTGCATTGGTTTTTAAATACTTTCTAAACTTAATTGATTTTGCCAATCTAAGAACATTAAGATCCAGTCCCATCATTGGGCAAGTATATACAGTGAAAATCTTTGCCTCTTGCTACTTTTCACTAGCTTTGTGATAAGGGAAAAGATTCTTTAGTTCACTTGAGTTCCCAAAAAAAGGAGGTTCATTGACCCTTTAGGGGCCCACTGCAGCCAGATACTTGTTTTTGTCATCTTGAAATTGACAGAAGTGTTAATCACTCAGTCGTGTCTGACTCTTTGCAACCCCATGAACTGTATAGCCCCCCAGGCTCCTCTGTCCATGGGATTCTCCAGGAAGGAATACTGGAGTGGGTAGGCATTCCCTTTTCCAGGGGATTTTCCCAACCCAGGGATCGAACCCGAGTCTCCTGCATCTCCTGCACTGCAGGCAGATTCTTTACCATCTCAGACACCACAGAAGTTGAATATTTATTCCTGGAGCCTCAGGAGAAAAGCGTGAGGATTTTCATTTGCAGTTCTTCCTTCTGTGCCTACATAGTGCTCTTTAATTGGACTTACCTTCAGACAAGAAGAAGATACTTTTTAAAGGAATGTATCCTCTGAGAATATGGTGATGAGAGCGAGAAGTAAAGTTGACTTACAGTGTGTGACATGCACTTCCATCAGTTAGGTCGATTTTGTAATAACTCTTCATGTGTTCTCTGTATCAGATGCTGGTCCCATTCCAGGACACGCCTGTGGAGGTAGAACAGAACACGGAGCTGCCTGACTACCTGCCTGAGGATGAGAGTCCCACGAAGGAGCAGGACAAGGCGGTGTCCCGGGTGGGCTCCCACCCGGAGGGTGGAGCTAGCTGGCTGAGCACAGCTGCAAACTTTTTATCCAGGTCATTCTACTGGTGACTTCCCTTTGGGGCTTAAGGACTGTATAAGCGAACAAGGGGCCAGTTTTCCATCGTCGTGGTGAACTGTCAAGTGCAATTTGCAATAAGTTATCATGAAAAGTTTCTAGATCCCATGATTGAGAATGCTGCATTTTACATTCTACTGGACATTTTACCCCACTAAGTGGTAAAAGGGACAGAGGCGACAGGTGGAATTGCTTTGTTGATGAAGGTATTTTGGTTTTATTGTCCTTTGTTTAATTGCCTCACTTCTTTAAAAAAAAAAAGGGTCCACTGTTAAACCAAACATGTATTTGTGCAGCTTTACATTTTATTTGACACGAAGCACGTGATTAGGAAAACTCGTTTTCTCAAGCTTCAGGACCTAGAAGAGAATTTTTTTTTCTTTTTAGCTCAAGTTGTGCATGAAGTACTGAACACTTTTCTCTGCCTTTTCTCTTGAAAGATACTTGCTTTGGTACTCTTCACTGAAAGTGGAAAGCATTTCTCGTTACTCCCCTTTTGTGCCTTTTTTTAATTTTGCCAACCATGTTTATGGACAAGACGTTACCAATGACATTTTGTGAATCAAAACGTATTCTTTGGAACGTAGCAGTCCCCCTAAGACTACAACTCTGAAAACTTTGCAGTCTTACTTGTTAGAAGTTTTTAAAGGTTAACACAAAATCAGTCAAGGGAACATGTGTATCAGCAAAGTGTTAGTGGAGACTATTTGGGACCAAATGTGGTTCTAGTTGAGTACTTCCTGTTCAGTCTGGTTTATATCAGCTCTTGAGAATGATGTCCACCCTAATATTGGGAGTGACTATGAATGGTTTCTAGGCCTTACTTTGTGATTACACACTATCCCCTCCTAGGGGGAAAAAATTAGCGAAGAACTGACAGACTTGAAAAAAGAAAAATGGAATGCCTATAATGCCATAGTGCTACTTGGTAGAGTCCAACTTAAAACTTGTTTGGCAGATGCCTGTTCAGTAGGTGTGTCCTTATATTGCCTTTTGTGAGCTTATTATGAACACGTAGTTTCTATTGAATGAAAAGACTCCAGTTACTGCTTATAAAGAAATAAAGCCAGCATTTGTCTGTCCACTAGGTTCTTATGTTCAGCCAGGAAAAAAAAAAAAAACAGCACTTCAGTGAAGATAAGATAAATAAATACAAATATATATACATATATATATTTTTGGTAGATAAGAGCTAATTACATATATGTAACGCTTTAATAAATTTCTGAAAATACTTGGCAACTAAAAATTTTCTTTGGGAAAACCCACTGACTCCAGATAAATTTTAATGCTAAATGATTAAAAACTGAAGGAGGAATAGGAGGAAACTGAAACTTTTTTTCGTCCACGTTATAGAGCTGCTATTTTATTACTTGGAGAATGTGGTGTGAAAATTGGACCCTGGAGGGTGTCCTTGCATTTTCATTGCTTCTCTTTCAGAGAAAAAACTAAAAGCGTCCAGTGTCACTGGAGAAAAAATTGTAAAATAGTTCACCAACAAGAATCTTGAGTTTAGGGATATTGTGACCTTATGGAGGGAGCGGTGCTGAGGGTGTGGAGAGTGATTACTCTTTTCATCTGGGCTCTGAGTTCAGGTGATGCACACAACTGAACATATAAGCTTTCAGGGCATGTGTTGCTCTAAATGCATATTACATCTTGCTGCCAGACCAGATGTGTTCAAAACAAAACAAAACAAAACAACAAAACCACCTCCTTTCTATAGCCATTGAAACAAAGTTTACTGTTCTAACCAGTTTGTATTTTATTTTGCATTGCCACACATCTGCTTATTTAAGAAACAACATCCCTTCGGTAGTAATGGTTCAGCACAAGTAGGTATTACAGCTTGATGTGTGTGTTCTAATTCCCAGTGTTCTTTGATTCCAGGTCTTATAGAGCAGTTAAGGCAACTGTAATGGCATTTTTTGGAAATATATTGTAAAATAATAAAAGGTGATAAAATTGAATGGATGTTGCATTCGTGTGGTATAAGCATTACTGATTACTCCAAAGCCTGTTTGTATTCACAATGCCTGGCACCTTCTCCTAGCACTCTGCAGGTGTGTTACCTGACTAATTCCCGGGCATCTTCCATTCATCTCCTTTTCAGCAGCACACCTGCCTTTTCCTGCATTTGGATCAGTGCTCCTGTCATATATGCATTGTAGCGTGTGTCACATTAGATTAAAATGGTATGTACCAGTGTCTCTCCCCTTTGAGAACCAAGAATGTCCATAGCGGTACCTGGCTAGTATTTAGTGCTCAAATATTTATTTAAGAATGAACAAAGAACTTTTCAAATCAGTAAAACTAAATGGAAGGTACTGTTTAACTCATTGGGCAAACAGGAAAAATGTCAGGCTGTATTTTTTTCTTTTCTGGCTGTTGCTTCTGACAGATTAATGTTAGGCACATTTCTTCATTTTATTTTGTTATTTGGTTTTTAATTTTTAATCGGGAGAGGAGTGTAATGCTTTGTTGAATGAAGTTAAAATTAACGTATCTTGATTTTTGTAATCTTACAGAATTATTCTAGAAGAATGTTAAATATAATAGTGATACAAGTATAAGATGAAATTCTTGTTGTTTAGTCAGTAAGTCATGTCCAACTCTTTGCTACCCCATGGACTATAGCCCACCAGGCTCCTCTGTCTGTGGGATTTCCCAGACAAAAAATCTGGAGTGGGTAGCTATTTCCTTCCCTAGCGGATCTTCCCAACCCAGGGATTGAACCTGTGTCTCCTGCATTGCAGGCAGATTCTTTATTGCTGAGGCACCAGGTTAACATGATTCTTTTCTTGTCCTTGATTCTCAAGTGAAACATCATACATTTAAAAAATTTTTTAAACATTTCTAGCTTTTTAAAAATTGGAGGATAATTGCTTTTCAATGTTGTGTTTCAACAAAGTGAATCAGCTATAAGTATACATATATTCCCTTCCTTTTGATTCTCCTCTCAACACTATACCTTTCTGATCACACTTCATGTGACTTTTTTTTTTTTTTTTTTTGAGGCTAAATCCTCAGCTGTTTTTGTCTAAATGTTGTCCCTTGAAGAACTCACCTCTTGTCTCCATGTCCCTTTGTGTGGATACCTTCTCAGTCTCCCTTTATCATCACCTGAGACTCCCCTCTCCTTTGCTGTCTCTATCTAATGTACAGTCTGAGAATTTTTATCCCTCTTAGAACTGAGCTCACGGTAGGCATGCAGTCAGTTTCACAGAAACTAGTCCTGTGCCAGACACTGCACTCAGTGCTTTACAGATATTTGCTCATTTAATCCTTAACATGTATGAGGCAGGTAGTTATGTCTCCATGTTATAGATGGGTGAAAATGAGACAGAAACTGAGTCTTAGTTTTAGTTGTAAACTAATAACTCATTAGTCCCGGGTCACAGAACTTGTAATCAGTGAAGCCGGGACTAGACCGGGTGGCCTGGCTCCCGGGCTCCGCCTCTCATGGGCAGTCTGTATATTGGGGCCCCTGCTGAGCCCTCTCTTCTCCCGCTGTTCCAATCCATACCCTCCTCCAGCCTCGAGCCCAGTGACTTGAGTGTCTCTTAGCACAGATCACTGTCAAAGCTCATGCTTCCTCTTGCTCTGCCGCCTTCTTAAACCAAGCCCACACTGACGCTTAGCTCTGTGCCTCCTCATTACCACTGGCTTCTGTGCCAGCCTGTTTCCTGAGGTTCTTTTCTAATTGATTCTCTTCTGACAAGGACTTCCAATGTGAAAATGTAAGTGGTATAAGTACCCATTTTCTCATGTTTCAATATTCCGGGTGGGACGATAGTTTATTAGGGCACATTAAAAATAATTCTCAATGTGTAGTCTGCAAACTAATATTCCAGTTATACTTTCAGTAGAAAAAGGAATCTTGTAATTGGTGGAAAAAGGAAAATTTTAGCTTAAGATAAAGACAATAGAAGACTGGTAGGTAAGAAAGTGGCATATAATGAATTTAAAATGACAGTAGGAAATGAAAGAAGATGGAAGAAGAGGTGATACATGGAAACTCAGTCATCCTAACATCACCAATGAATAAAAAATAGAGTGAAACCCCTACGGCAGACTGAAAGAGTTGATCTAGAAGGCAGGATTCATTTTTAGGAGATACATTTTATGGGAAAAAGAATTATTACCTCTCACTACAGAAGCAGCAGCAGTACAGAAACTCAGAGGAAAAGTGTACTGCTTTAAGGAAATTTGTATGTAAAAATAAAGCTTTGTAAAACAAAGTTTCCTATTTTTTAACGTATCAAGTTCCTCTAGTCATAGGTTGGTTTGTTTATTTTTCAAATTAGATTCTCTTAACACATGGAATTAAAGCAAGACGTACTTAGAAGGGGTCTTCCCTGGTGGCTCAGATGGTAAATAATCTGCCTGCAATGTGGGAGACCTGGGTTTGATCCATGGGTTGGGAAGATCCCTTGGAGGAGGGCATGGCAACCCACTCCAATCAATATTCTTGCCTGGAAAATCCCCACTGGCAGAGGAGCCTGGAGGGCTACAGTCCATGGGGTTGCAGAGAGTCAGACATGACTGGGCAACTAAGCACGCGCATGTACACACACACACACACACACACACACACACAGAATTTTTTCTTGCTCTGTGATTGGGTAGTAAGTAGCAAGTGTACTTGAAATTAGTGTTTTCACCTTAATTCACGAAATAAGATCCTGATCACCAAGTTATGATACAGGAAGAGATAGACCAGCTTTTTCCCTTCAGTATACTGTTCCCTCACTCAGTAAAGAGTCTGCTTGAAATGCAGGAGACCTGGCTTTGATCCCTGGATTGGGCAAGATCCCCTGGAGGAGGGCATGGCAACCCACTCCAGTATTCTTGCCTGGAGAATCCCTATGGACAGAGGAGCCTGGCAGGCTACAGTCCAGGGGGTTGCAAAGAGTTGGACACGACTGAGTGACTAAGCATACATACCATTCCTTAGTGTTGTCAGAGCAAAACAGATGGTTTGTCACCTCCATAAGTTATGTTAGAAATATAACCTTAATATTAGGGGGGACAAAAAGATACTTTCCTCTTTATGTGTAGTGTTTCTGGTTGGTGAAACTCAGTGGAGATGTTGAATCTTAAATTGAGACCGAAATGTTATTGGTGGAGGCCAGATAAAACAAGACTTTGCAGGCCCTTTGATTTAGTTTCTGAGTATCCTTTCCTCTCATAATGCAAGTAGTTTAGTTGCTTTTAAGTATTTGTACATTAATAAACTAAAAATGGCTTCCCACATGGTACAGTGGTAAAGAATCCACCTGCCAATGCAGGAGACACAAGAGTCTCGGGTTTGATACTTGGGTCGGGAAGATCCCCTGGAGCCGGAAATTGCAACCTACTCCAGTCTTCTTGCCTGGGAAATCCCATGGACAGAGGAGCCTGGTGGGTTACAGTCCATGGGGTCGCAAAGAGTCATGACTGACTAAACACACAAATTTAAGATAGCTACCATTTATTAAGCTTCACCGTTGGTATTAATAATTGCTTTTGTTTGGTATTCATTCAATCTTAACAATTCTATGAGGTCTGTTAAAAGTGGACTTTACATGTGAAAAGAACTGAAGCACAAGTTTGATAATTTGCCTAAGGTGAGGTTACCTAGGCCACAATGTGGAGAATGGGCCTGGGAGAAGAATGGCTCCAAGGAGACCAGATTTTAAGGGTATTATTACAGTTGCAGTGAGGGAAGATGGTGGCTTGCACTCGGGTAAGTAGCAGTGGGCATGGAGAGAGGTGACACAGAGAGGTTCTTTAATGCATTATCACAGAAGGACTTGGTGATTCCTTTTGAGGGGAGACTTCCAGCACCCTTAGTAGCTGCACTGATGGGCTTGTCGGACACTGAGCAAGGAGATGCTGGAAGAATAGGGTTGTGGGTGAAGATGTTGATGAAGGATCTAGGGATATGTGTTTTAGGATAGGAGAAACTGAGATGTTTAAATGTTAGTGGGATGGATTTGAGAGAGAAGATATAGAAAAGAGACATTTAATGTAGAATGAGAAGTGAGTAGTAATCCAGAGTGGAGTGGAAGGACTGGCCTCTGATAGATGAACTAAAGTCTCTAAGGCTGAACAGAGACTTGCTAGGTTGGCCTGTTAGGAAATTTCTTACATTCCTATGCTTAAATTCCTAGTGGACTAAGGTGGCAAGTTGAATTAGTTTTATCTTAAGGATATTTAAGATATTTAAGATTAACCAGAATGAAGGCAGTTACACGCCAGTTATCCCATGGACAGAAGAGCCTGGCAGACTACAGTCCACGGGGTTGCAAAGAGTCAGACACAACTGAGCGCACGCACACACACATATACCAATAAAAAATACAATAGTAAAAAATTAACCAGAATGAGACTGTGCTCAGTCTCAATCTTCTAGTCACTCATGTTTCTTATGTTAGCATGGATGAGTTTATTTCCATGGAAGATCATCAGACTCCCAGATTACCATCTGCTTTCTCTGATCCTTTCATTTGATCCTTGCATCCAGTTTAGTGAGTCTCAACCCTGTCTGTCCCCACCTGAGACACTTGAACCAGTCTCTGGGGATGGGGTAAGGGCGTGGGTGTTTTTTAACAACTTTAGGCTGATGCTAATAATATACAGCCAAGATTGAAGACCATGACTTAATTCTTGTACTTTCAAGATCTAAAGGTCTTGTGAGAACTGTTACTTATTTCTCAGTTCAGGAAAACCCCTTTCCTCCAACCAACTGGTTTAGAAACTGCTTAAATTGAAGTTCTGAGCAAAAGCTTATATATAGGCTTGGCCAAAAACTTTGTTTGGGTTTCTCCGGAAGATGCAATGGAAAAGCCTGAATGAACTTTTTGGCCAGCCCAATACAAAACTTGATTGTTGAGTATCTTTGCAGTTTTATTAATTAGTTTTGTATGGTTTTAGTGTACTCATTTTGCCCTTGGGCTTATTTTTAATGTTTTTTTAATATTCTTTATAGACTTCAAGTTTTTTAACCTTAAAATTCTTTTTTATTTGAGCCCCCAATAACATTACCTCTTTTGAAGTATTTCGACAACACATATACCCTCAAATGTTTGGATTCTCCAGATAGCTAGAATCTAGGGCATGATCCAAGTAAAAAGATATTAAAAGGGTAAGAATATAATTCAAAATTTTCTCAAGGTTCTGCTGGGGAGAAGGTTTATAATTAATCAGTTGAATATTTAAAATGGACATAAACATTTTAGAGCTAGCACCTATTCAAAAGCATAAATGTTTTAGGATGAAAAAAGCTTTTGATAGTTGTAATAAGCTTGAATTGTTATTTGGCACATGTTATAAATCAGAGCTTCTATAATTATATAAACTTCTATTATGTTGGTTTGTGAGTCTTGGTTAATGGGTGTCACACACTTCCTGTATATTTATAAATTCTGCAAATTAAAAATATTAATTCACAACTCTAGAAGCAAAAATGTCATCAATATAAAGGCAGCTATTTTACATGACTTTTTAGCAAGCTATGGCTGTTATTTTTCTTTACCTGTTTCTAAGGAAAGCATAGTGTGTTTTTATAAGTGGGTTCATGTGTAACATCTATTAGTACTTACTGCAGAGGAATGGTATTGACTGTTTAATTTCAGTTGTCTACATTTTCAAAACAATGAAGACATATGAAGACTATAAAATAGAAATAGCCCCCATTCAAAATAGTTGAACATTTATTGTGTCATTTGCTCTACAGAAGCAATCTCATTATTAAAGTAAATATTGCCAGTTTATGTGCATATTGTAGATTCAGGGGTCTATAATGTACATTATAACTTGTAACTATCAAGTACACAAATGTAATGGATATTCTGGATTATTTTCAATACAGTTTTGTATAAAACAAAGATTCTATGCCTGTGTGCTAAGGGGTGGTTTCAGTTTCAACTGAAGATTTGAAAGTTTTCTTATAAACTTTTACCTCCCTCTTTTTTGGCAGATGAACTATTCAAGAGAAAGGATGAAAGCAGATTGATTCTCCACCTACTTTTTAGGTTTCAGATTCACCTGTGTTTTAATAGTTGCCTCCATGCAGTCTTATTCAGTTAAGATTTTCTGGTTTGTAGTTCTTAATAATTGTACCAGGGCTCTGCAGTGTAATATATTTGTGAGATGTGCATGCATAACAATTTTCCAAAAGTGCATCTAAAACTAACATATAAATGTGCTCTATAAAATCAATGGTGGTGGTTTAGTCGCTAAACCGTGTCCGACTCTTGTGACCCCATGGAATGTAGCCTGCCAGGCTCCTCTGTCCATGAGGCTCTCCAGGCAAGAATACTGGAGTGAGTGGCCATTTCCTTCTCTAGGGGATCTTCCCAACCCAGGAATTGAACCTGGGTTTCCTGTATTGCAGGCAGTTTCTTTACCACCTGAGCTATGAGGAATTAATTTAACGGTTTAGTAAATCTGATTTTCTTTTTTAAAAAAAAATTCATATGATACATGAAGTTTATAAATAGAGGTACCCTGATTTTCCATTATATTTTTATTCTTTCAAGTTAAGAAGAAGTCCAAGTCTTGTGTGGTGATTGGGGGTGGTATGGGGGGCAGAGGAAGAGAGAAAGGTATAATTCTTGAATTTTGAGTTCTGACTCAGAACCCTTCTTTAACTTAAATGAACACAATTATCTACAGGAATAAAAAATACTCGTTATGCCTATTCAGTATCACAGGGATGTATTACTCCAAAATTAAGCCAGCTCAATAGTGAAGAAGTCAGCAAGTCAAATTATGAGTTATAGAAAAATTTCTTAGCTATATCTTACCTTGAATACATCTAGTCTTCTAAAAACCTCTTCCAAAGAACTGGCTACTTTGCCAGCTTGGTCCAGGGCTGCTGTAACATCCATCATAGTGGTTCTTGGGAGGGAAAGAGCAGAGTGGTTTAGGGTTTTCAGAATACTTGGGGGCATGTTCGTGATTAATGCCCACACTTTGTTGTGGTCTTAGTAATGGAATGAACTGTTGCCACTTAGGGGCTTCCCAGGTGGCTCAGTGGTAAAGAATCTGCTTGCCGATGCAAGGAGACATAGGAGACGGGCGTTTGATCCATAGGTTGGGACGATCCCCTGGGGGAGAACCTGGCAACCCACTCCAGTATTCTTGCCTGGAGAATCCTATGGACAGAGGAGACTGGTGGGCTACAGTCCATGGGTTTGCAGAGTCGGACACGACTAAGCATGCACACGCTGGCACTTAGTGTGCTGGAGCCAGGGATGCTAAACATCTTCCACTGCTCAGCAAAGTCCCGAGGTGAGAACCATTAATGCAACCCTGAGTATTCACTGGAAGGACTGATGCTGAAGCTGCAGCTCCAAAACTTTGGCCACCTGATGCAAAGAGCCAACTCATTGGAAAAGACCCTGATGCTGGGAAAGATTGAGGGCAAGAAGAGGAGAGGGTGACAGAAGATGAGATGGTTAGATAGTATCACCAACTCAATGGACGTGAGTTAGAGCAAACTCCAGAAGATGGTAAAGGAAGGGAAGCCTGGCGTATTGCAGTCCATGGGGTCGTGAAGAGTCAGACACGACTTAGTGACTGAACAACAACAATAACTTCAGGGATCAGAGGTGGTTGATGGTGATGAAATGACCCAGTCAGCTTTCAGCTTGGGTTATTCAAAGCTAAAAAGCCCTGACATAACAGGTGACAAGGTGTCAGCATACTAGTACCATTAGTAATGCTGATAGAGCTTAAAAATAATCCATTTTCCTTTAGGTTTACCTGGGCATATTTCTTACTTGTAATCTGAGCAGAGCAATACCAGAATCTGGTCCCAAGAATGGGATATGAAGCACCACTGTGAGCCCTTTATTATAGCATCAGTGTCTTCACGAACACAGGGGAGTCCCATCAGAGGCACATTCAAGTTTTATACATCCAACTGTATGTACTGGGCCAGAGAGAGAGACAGGTTGAGAACTGAAGTCATGCAGTCGCTTGTGCCTACCATTTCTCTTCATACTCCCGAGACTAAGGGTTCAACGGGAGACAGTAATCCACAACTCCCTAAATTGGTCATAGATTCTTTGTGTCTTATAGTGTGAGCTTCTCACGGTGCAGAGTGTGATTCTAGTGTTTAAAGATAAGTATTTTTTACACAAGATGGCCTCATATGCAAGCCAACTACTTCATCTGGTGCTCACCCAAAGAATGAGCCATCTGTTTGAACACTGAAGGGAAAATTGGCTGTGTTGGACACATTGAGTCTGCCTCCAACATGGTCTGTAAATGTTGTGTACTGTATCTTTTAAAGGTGACTTTGATTTCCAAGCATAATTCTGACTCCATGAGGTTTTTTTCTTGTGTATATATCTGTGCACGAGATACAACTCCATCATAAATGCTGTTATCTTTCCAATTTTCCTGTTACTGGATAACATATTTGCAACAGTTCTTTATCTTCCAACGTATATGGAGACCTTTTTAAAAAGTCTTTTCATTCAAGGAATTAAAATAATGACCTGAATATAAAGCAGGGTTTTGAGCAAATATCTTTAGTTTATGTGTGCACGCATGCTCAGTTGTGTCTGACTCTTTTGCAACCCCACGGACTGTAGCCTGCCAGGCTCCTCTGTCCATGGGATTTCCCAGGCAAGAATACTGGGGTGAGTTGCCATTTCCTCCTCTAAGGGATATACCCAACCCAGGGTTCAAACCTGGGTCCCCTGTGTCTTTTGTACTGGCAGGTGGATTCTTTACCACTGAGCCACCTGGGAAAGCCCTTTCTTTGGTTTATATGGAGTTGTAAATGACCCACACAAAGTTGAGATTATTATACAATTTTATCAAATTGCATCTTTAGTGAAATAAGTCCCAGTCACGACAACATCTTGATAGGATTGTCCTCTGTCCGGTCCAGTACATGATGTGGTGGTTGACTAGGGTTAGACGATGATACATTACACCAGAGCTTTTTTTTTTCTATAAAGCACCGAATAGTAAATTTTTTGTAAAAGACCAAAAAAGGCTTTGAAGGCCTTAAAGTCTGTTGCAACTACTTGATCCTGCAGTTGTACCAAGAAAGCAGCTACAGACCACAAGAAAATGAATGAGGCTGCGTCACCATAAGACTATTTTTACAAAGAAATGACAGGCTGGATTGGGTGCACTGGATTCTCTGAGCTAGAAAATGATGCCCAAGGCAGTGTTTCTCATATGTGATTCCCATATCAGCAGCCCTGACATCAGTGCAAACTGTTAGCAGTGCAAATTCTTAGACCCCCTCCTCCCTCAGTCATAGCTACTGAGTTAGAAGCTAAGGCTGAGGTCCAGCAATGAGGGTTTTAACCAGTTCTCCAAGAGGTCTGACACATGCACACTGAAGTTTGAGAATCACAGCTCTAAAGATCTAGACTCCTGGGACCTCCCTGGTGGTCCAGTGGTTAACAATCTGCTTGGGGGACACAGGTTGGATCCCTGGTGTGGGAAGCTCCCACGTGCTGTGAAGCAACTAAGCCCATGCACCACAACTGCTGAAGCCTGTGCACCTAGAGAATGGAGAACAAGAGACGCCACTGCAATGAGAAGCCTGTGCACGGCAACTAGAGAGGAGCCCTCGCTCGCCACAACTAAGAAAGCCTGCACAGCCAAAAATAAATAAAATTGTACATGTGAGTGAGTGATAATCCCTCAGTTGTGTTCGACTCTGCAACCCCATGGAATGTAGCCTGGTAGGCTCCTTTGTTCATGGAATTCTTCAGGCAAGAATATTGGAGTGGGTTGCCATTTTCCTTCTCCAGGGGGATCGTCCCAGTCCAGGGATTGAACCTGAGTCTCCTGCATTACAGGCAGATTCTTTACCATCTGAACCACCAGGGAAGCCTACTATTAAGAGACATTTCTAAGTATAAAGACAGGTCAACTTAAAAAGTATCAGCAGATAAAATGCTTGACTTGATCTTATAATCTGTAGATAATACATTAGAATATGTAATGAATCCATACACCTTTTCCAAAGGAATACCCGAGGTAGAAGTAGCATTAAAGTTATAAATGATAATCATCAATCAGATGAAATAATTTAGATGAAGCTTATCTTTCTCAAAGAGATGGGGCCAGGCAAGATTTTATATATATATAAAGATCTAGATCCTTAAGGTGAAACCTAAAACTATGCCAAGAAGATGTTTTTGGTGGTGGTAGCCCTGCTGTACAATACAGTAAAGTGATTTGAGCACTGAAATAACTGTGAGTACTCTGTTGAGTCAGAAAGTAGTTTTATACTTCTAGTAAGAAGATATTTGTTTTTCAATTGATGAAGGTGTCTTTTCTGTCTAATATGTTGGAGTGTATTCTAAATTTCTCTTGAGAATTTTCCCTTAAATTTGAGACCAGCTTTCTTTTGTGTTATCATCATATAGTACAGTTTATTGTGGTGGGATTCAGTTTAGAGCAGAACCTAATAATGATGATCCCTTAGTTCCCCGAGCAGGGATTGAACCCTGGGCCCTGGCATTGACAGTCCTAATCACTGGACTGCCAGGGAAGCTGCAGCTGCTTCATTTCTGATTGATGTATCAGCTTGGCCTCCACCCCTGATTCTACAGTTTGATCACGTGGACTAGAGCTGTGCTGACTGTGATGGGGCCTTGCATCACAGTCCTCTCTTCCTGTGGGCTCACCATGGAAGAGTGGCTCAGGAAACTGATTCATCATCCTCTCATGGTCAGGCACTCCTCCTGTCTCTGTGGCCTCACCAGACAGTTCTGTGGTGAACATTACATTCCTGATTCTAGATTCTGTGTCCTGTAATCACAGTGACCGTCCTGTTTCACTAATTAATTTTTAGTGTGGCTTGTAGATGGTGCTCATGAAACAAGTGAAATGTGACAGGCTTACAATCCATAAAGAAGCTGGAGTAAAAACATCATTCTCTAGATGGTTAACTCTATTTGGGCCTTGGCACCAGGTTGATCTGAGGGCCCTGAAAGACTCACTAGGCTAACTCAGTCCTCTTCTGTTTTGTCTGACACTATGTGGCAGCTTGGATCATATCCACTGTCCACAGTGGGTCAAATATTGGATCAAAAACATCCCCTGAGTGTCTGCTTTCCCAGCATAAACTTTGGAGGCAACATCCTCTCAATGTGTAACATCTCATTGAGGGACTTCCTTGGTGGTCAACTGCCTAAGACTCTGAGCTCCCAATGAAGGGGGTCCAAGTTCCATCCCAGGTCAGCGAACTAGATCCCACATGCTGCAAGAGTTCAGATCCCATGTGCTGCAACTAAAGACCTGGCACAGCCAAATAAATAGATACTAAAAAAAGAGAAACATTACATTGATTACAGTCTCAGAGTTGAAGGTTGTTTTTTTTTTCTTTTAATATAGTTCCTTCTGTCACCCAGTTGCTTCTGTGTTCATCAGTGTAGCTCTTCCTAGGTTGCCCTTTTGGTCTTCAGACAACTCTGATCTTGGGAAAGCTTCTGTCTTGTTGCTTTGGCTTCTGCTTCTCTGTTGCATCTGCGGGTGTGCTCAATCGCTCGTGTCTGACTCTTTGTGATCAACTTCTTAACACATTTTAATGTCTTGGTCTAGCCACATGGCTGCTATTTCTAAACATTTTAATTGGAAGATAATTGCTGTACAGTGTTGTGTTAGCTTTTGCTGTACAACAGTGTGAATCAGCAGTAAGTATACCTATATCTCCTCCCTCTCACCCCACCTCCCTAGGTCCCAGAGCACTGAGCTGAGCTCCCTCCCTGTTTGAAATTTCTTTTCACTGTACTCTGGGCTAGTCTCATTGTTTTCAGATTCTATGGTTTGATTTTTGTTTTTTTCATAAGGGTGTGTGTCAAAGGAGTCATTGCATCTCTATATAAAACTTTAAATTTTTTCTTATGCTTGATTCTGCTGCTCTGAATGGTATCTTACTTTCAATTATATTTTCTAATTGGTGAGTGTTGTTGTTGTTCTGGAGTCCCTCAGTCGTGTCTGACTCTTTTTTGATCCCATGGATTGGGATTTTCTAGGCAAGAATACTGGAATTGGTTGCTATTTCCTTTCTCCAGGGAATTTTCCTGACCCAGGGATCAAACCTGGGTCTCTCGCCCGACTTCCCTGTATTGCAGATGGATTCTTTACCGCTGAGTCACCCGGTGAGTGTAGAATAACACTATTGATAAATTTATCTTTTATCTAAGAGCTGTGCTCAATTCTCTTATTATTTTTAAGAGTTGACTGATTTGAAGATTAAATCACCTGTGAATAATCAGCCTTATCTTTTTCCTTCCACTTCTTATCTTTAAAAAATCTTACTGCCTTGGTCTGGATGCCCATTACTGAATAATACAGATCCATACCAATTTTTTCCTTTCAATTTTTAAGATATTGTCTTACCTTATTCAGGTACCCTGTTGAGAAATCTAATATTACTTTGAATTCTATTCTTTTGTAGGGAACCTGTTTTTACCCACTAGAATCTTTAGGATCTTCACCTTTTCCTTAGAATTTTGCAACTCGATAAGGATATATCCTGGTATAAATTTCTTTTTATTTATCATAGCATGGCTTTCAGCCTGAAGACTTATGTCTCTCTCTCTCTCTCTCTCTTTTTTTTTTGGCTATGTGTGGGGTCTTAGTTCCCTGACTGGGAATTGAACCTGGGTGCCATGCAGTGTCCTAACCACTGGACTCCCAGGGAATTCCCATGACTTATGTCTTTTTAACTCTAAAATTTTTCTTACTTTAGTTGGCTCTTTCTCCCTTGCTCCCTGAATTCCTCTTTGGCTACCATCGGACTTAGTTTAGTTTGCATTCTCCAACTTTTTTCTCATATTTTCCACTGCTTCACCTTTTTGGTTTACACTGCAATTTTTTTCAACTTTCTCTTCTAGGTCTCTGTAAAATTTTTATTTAAATCATAGTTTTGAGTTTTAAGAATCCTTCTGGTTCTCTGTCCCCTTTTCAGAGCATCATGCCTCAGTTATTGTCTCAGATATTCCTAAGTATACTAATTGTATCACGTTCTTTTATTGAAAATGATAGATTTAAACTGAATAAGGATAGAGGTATTAATAACATACTGCTCACAAAACTAGAAAGTTCAGTGATAGGCTTACTTTAGATGTAGATTAGTTTGATATGGGAGCTTATATGATTCAGCTCAACAGAACAAAATAGGTTAAGCCAAAGATGAGGAGTCTTAGGCATAAAACATAAATATTTTCTGCAATCATATAGTTTAGAAAAGTTGGGAAGTTTTGAATACGAAGGGGCAAAAGGCAGATGAGTATTTTATAAAAACAAAGAGTAATGAATTAGGGACTGGCCTGTATGTATTATAAAAACTGTCCATCCTGGAACTTCCCTGCTGGTCCAGTAGCTAAGACTTCCTGCTCCCAGTGCAGGGGGCATGGGTGCGATCCCTGGTCGGGGATCTAAGATCCCTCATGCTGTGGTCAAAAAAATAAAATAAAGAATTTGCTATTAGAACTGATGGCGGGGAGCAGAGAAAGAAGTTCTTAATGACAAAAAGTATCTCTGTATTGATGCCTAAAATGTCATCAATTTTGTTAAAACAGAAAAATGTTGCTGGGTGGGTTCAGAAGATTAAAAACTATTAATCATTTACATTTTAGTGGAATTGTCCTAATCCACTGTCCTAATCCATAAATTGTCCAGTTTTCCTATTTCTAGATGGGATCAGCCCATACTTACGTATATAGAGGAACATGGATGGTTACTGGGGAGACAAGGCAGGATTTTCCCAACGTGACATCAAGGACGTCTTGAGAGGAGGATGTCCTAAGTAAAGGAGGATCTGAAGAAAGGGAAGTGAGAGGAGCATGAACAAGTACTCCATTACTTTGATGTAATTTTACCCTTTTCTCCCAGAGACTGAATCTCTGCTTGATTCTCTCTCCCCCTCCCTGCTTATTCTTTTAAAGTAACAAGTAAAGGAAAGAAGGATTCTTGGCAGTAAATAACTAGCTTCAGTGATTTATGTCAATTTCTACCCTCTATCTGTGGCTTCCCAGGTGGCTCTAGCGGTAAATAACCTGCCTGCCAATGCAGAAGACATAAGAGTCTCAGGTTCAATTCCTGGGTCGGGAAGATCCCCTGGAGGAGGGTGTGGCAATCCACTCCAGTATTCTTGCCTGGAGAATCCCATGGACAGAGGAGCCTGGCGGGCTACAGTCCGAGGGGTTGCAAAGAGTCAGACATGACTGAGCAACTAACACATTTAACAGATATTGTGTAGGTTTTAAAGTTAACCAAGAGCTAGTGCAGACAGTTCTGGTCTGTTTGTTTAAAATAAATCTCTTCACCTGATACACACACCTGCTGAGGGATGAGACCAGGTTCTGTGGGAGGCAGAAGAGAGGCATGAGGTCTGTGTGTCCTCTGGATTCCTGCCTACACCACCTGTGTACCACCTCCTCCCTCTACACCAGCGGTCCCCAATCTTTTTGGCTTCGTGGAAGACAATTTTTCATGGACCTTTGCAGGGAGATGATTTCAGGATGATTCAAATGCATTACATTTATTGTGCATGTTATTATTATTCCACCAGCTCCACCTCAGATAATCAGGTGTTAGGTTTTGGAGGTTGGAGACCCCAGGCCTAGACGATGAGCCTGTTCTCTGTCTTCCTGGTGGCAGGCGTGGTGCCTGTATGCAGTGGTGCTTACTAAGTATCCAGACTACTGAACTGAATCATTTTCCCTGACGTTCAATTTTCTCTGTAATTACAACCGTAATGTAATTTGCCTTACTTTTTCTCCCCATAATATTTGGAAAGCTTGTTACTCAGTGTATTTCCTATGCTATTTTATATTAATAATTTAGAAATATTAGCTTTATGTTGAAAAGGAATTACCAGTTTCCTTTCTCTCTAGTGGAGATGTCAATTTTTTTTCGCCTTGGGGAAGGGAAAGATTAGGGTTGCTGTATACAATTCCTGATGCCCATTAGAAATTTGAATTTCAGATAAACAATGGATATATTTGTAATACTGGTATGTCCCAATTGCTTTTTTTTTTTTTTCTTCCAACTTCCAACTTTTTATTTTGTATTGGAATATAGTCAGTTAACAATGTTGTGGTAGTTTCAGGTGAACAGCGAAGGGACTCAGCCATACACATACCTGTGTCTATTCTCCCCCAAAGCCCCCTCCCATCTGGGCTGGCACATAACACTGGGTAGAGTTCCATGTGTTGTGCAATAGGGCCTTGGTTCTCCATTTTGAATACAGCAGTGTGTACATGACTTTCCCAGAGTCCTTAACTACCTCTTCCCCCTGGCAACCATGAGTTCATTTTCTAAGTTTGTGAATCTCTTTCTGTTTTGTAAGTAAGTTCATTTGTATCACTGCTTTTTAGATTCCACATATAAGGGATGTCATATATTTCTCCTTCTTTGTCTGACTTACTTCATCCCCAATTGCTTGTTTTGTTAATCTGAAATTTTAATTTAATAGGGTGTCTTTTTTTTCTCTGCTTAATTTAGTAACCCCAGGCTCTCCTTCTGGTCAATCTAACTTTATATCTTGAAGGCCCAAAAGAAGATTCTAGAAAACCTAAAGGAGAAATAGCATTTCAGAGGCCAGGGCCTGACTCAGAAGCTATGATCTGTCAGTCAACACCCTTTTCTTCTCACACAACCATCTACCAAAGGTAAACAGATACCCAACTAAGAGCAGATATTACTATCCTACTTCCCCTCTTTTTACTGTCGTTATTGTGCACAGAGCCCCAACCTGCTGAAAGGTGCTCTTCTGGCAGTGAGTGTAGAAATACAAATACTTAATATTAATATAAATTAATATACAGGGGCTTCCCAGGTGGTCCAGTGGTTAAGAATCTGCCTGCCAAGGCAGGGGACACAGATTCCTGGTCTGGGAAGATCCCACAAGCTGTGAGGCAACTAAGCCTGTGTACCACAATTGCTGAGCCTGTGTTCCAGAGCCGAAGCTACTGAAGCCTGCACGCCCTAGAGCCCCTGCTTCACAACAAGACAAGCCACTGCAGTGAGATGCCTAGGACCCACAACTAGAGTAGCCTCCACTGGCTACAACCAGAGAAAAGCTCACGTGCAGCAACAAAGACCCAGTGTGGCCAAAAATACAAATAAATAAATAAGTGAAAAAGAATATACAGCTCAGGAGCAGTCAGATGGCAGAGGTGCACAGCTCCAGGTGTGGGGAGAGGGTGCAACCTTCATGTGTCTGTCCCAGCATCTCCACATGTTCACCAACATGGAAGCTCTCCAAACCCTGTCCTTCTGGGTTTTTATGGAAGCTTCACTATATAGGTCATTGAATATGTCATTGATGAAATCACTGGCCATTGGCAACAGATTCAACCACCAGTCCCTTACCCGGTTGGTTCCCTTGGCAACCAGCCCCCATCCTTAGGTGCAGCCCCAAAGTCATCTCATTAATGTAACAAAAGTCACACTGATCACTCAGGAAATTCCAAGAGTTTTAGGAGCTCTTTACCAGGAAGGGGGCTTTCCTGGTAACTCAGAAGATAAAGAATCTGCCTGCAATGCAGGAGACTCAGGTTTGATTGCTGAGTGGGGAAGATACCCTGGAGAAGGAAAGGATTACAATCCATGGGGTTGCAAAGAGTCAGACATGACTGAGCGACTAACACTTTGACTTTCTTTTGCCAGGAAGGAGATGAAGACCAAATATATATTTGTTATTATAAAGGACACATCACAATACTGTTTCCTCCTTTCCTGCACTCATGTTTCCCTCCTCCAGGTTTTATGGAGGGGGAACAGTTCTGTAGTTATCCTACTCCTCATTCACAGAGTAGAAATCAGGCTTTGGGTACTTCTGGTGGGTATTCCTAACTCTACGGCATTGTCACACCACCAGGAAGTTCACAGGTCCTCCCGGAGGTTCAAGCCCTTGGCTTTGAGATAGCTGGTGTTTGCAGATGTTGGGGGAAGGTGCTCAGAGAGCTCAGGCTCTGAATTCCCACTGTCTAAGACCACAAGTTAATTCTTTTTTTTTTTTTTTTAAGATTTTTTTTATGTGGACCATTTTAATAATCTGGATTGAATATGTTACAATATTGCCTCTGTTTTATGGTTTTTTTTGTTTCTTGGCCAGGAGGCATGTGGGATCTTAGCTCCCTCACCAGGGATCGAACCCTCACCCCCTGCACTGGAGGTAAAGTCTTAACCACTGGGCCGCCAGGGAGGTCCCCTCAGGTTAATTCCTGCTCTGTGTCTTGGAGTCATTTCCCAATGGCATGTATGTTTGGAGGAACTGGAACTGGACCTTAGGCTAAAATGCCATGGATATTATCTTTTTAGACAGTAGATTTTACTCCCCCCCCCTAAATTTTAGTATTAGGTGGTAGAAATAATGCTAACAGTGTATATTAATAACTCATTTTTAAAGGGATCATTGCCTTAACAGAGGATATTTATAATGTATTTTTTATAGTAATTACTGCCTGTGAAAGTGTTAGTCACTCAGTCATGTCCGATTCTTTGCAACCAGGCAAGAATACAGGAATAGTAGCCATTCCCTTCTCCAGGGAATCTTCTAGACCCAGGGATTGAACCTGGGTCTCCCAAATTGCAGGTGTATTCTTTATCGTCTAGCCACCAGGGAAGCTCCAATTATTGCCTCAGTTCAGTTCAGTCACTCAGTCGTGTCTGACTCTTTGGGACCCCATGAATTGCAGCACGCCAGGCCTCCCTGTCCACCACCAACTCCCGGAGTTCACTCAAACTCACATCCGTCGAGTCGGTGATGCCATCCAGCCATCTCATCCTCTGTCGTCCCTTTCTCCTCCTGTCCCCAATCCCTCCCAGCATCAGAGTCTTTTCCAATGAGTCAACTCTTCACATGAGGTGGCCAAAGTACTGGAATTTCAGCTTTAGCATCATTCCTTCCAAAGAACACCCAGGACTGATCTCCTTCAGAATGGACTGGTTGGATCTCTTTGCAGTCCAAGGAACTCTCAGGAGTCTTCTCCAACACCACCAAAAGCATCAATTCTTTGGCGCTCAGCTTTCTTCACAGTCCAACTCTCACATCCATACATGACTACTGGAAAAACCATAGCCTTGACTAGATGGACCTTTGTTGGCAAAGTAATGTCTCTGCTTTTCAATATGCTACCTAGGTTGGTCATAACTTTCCTTCCAAGGAGTAAGCGTATTTTAATTTCATGGCTGCAATCACCATCTGCAGTGATTTTGGAGCCCCCCAAAAATAAAGTCTGACACTGTTTCCACTGTTTCCCCATCTATTTCCCATGAAGTGATGGGATCTAAGCAGTGGCAAAAAGTATTTTGTTTCTGTAACAAGGTAACAACATTTAAAACCTAAAAGAAGTTAATATTAACCTGGTTCTTAGAAAGAGGTTTAATTAGAAATAGTATTTTATATACACTGTTATGTTTGGTCTGTCAAAGTATATGAATTTAAATAACCAATAAGTCTTTTCATATCTGGTATAATCTGGGAAAATTTGCCTGCTCCTGAGCTTTGACTGCATTACCTAGATAATCCACGAGATGGCAGCAGAGAAATGTTCATTTAAATTTATCATTCAGAGAGCTTGTTTTAAGTGTTTTTTAATAAACTATAGACAAATCATTGTAATTTGGTCCTTTCTAAACAAAGAGTAGCTAGTGAGAGCTTTAGAGTGATTTCTCAGGTCTTTTATGAAAGATATAATAAAAGTTTTATTTTCTTTCTCTTTCTTATAGTCATTTATCATATTTTGGTATGAGAGTCACATCTAAATGCCAGAGTATATGCTGGTCTGTGTGTTTTCATCACAGCATTCCAACTAGTCATCTTAGGGAATCTGAGACCAACAGACTGTAGAATCTTACTTAGTGTGTTCTTTGGGGAAATTTATAATGTACTTGTACTATCACTTAGGAACAAGCAAGAAGGTGAAAGTGGTTTTCAGGCTGAGGCCTGAGCTTGTCTGGAGGAGTATGTGGTGGGTAGATTAAGAAAAGAGGGAGCCCAAGGGGAAAAGGATATTTATATACAGACTTCAGTTTTCACCTAAATTTATACTATCTTACATTTTTGGCTTCATTTTTGCTTATTTGTTTCAATGGGTAATTGGACTTTTGAGTCAGAAAGAAAAAGAAGTTGTTTTCCTGTGAATGACCTCAGTTTTCTAGTTCTAGGTTCATGTATTTCTTATGAAGTGATATAAGGTATAAGTTTGTTCTACAGATATAATTAATAGGAAATTAATCATCATCACTGTGGATCATTTTTTTTTGGAATTTCATTATGCCCAAAGCTTGATGAACTTTATACACATACACACGAATATGTTTTTGTTTATAGAAATAATAGATGCTTGCTGCAAACTTTTAAAGCAGACAGGAATATATGACATAGAAAATGAAGTCTCCCATAATCCTTTGAGGTAGTTTGTTAATATCCTCCTACGTATTTTTCTAGAAAGCATGTGCATTTTAAATGAAATGAGATCATACAACACTGATGTTCAGGTGCATGCTCAGTCGTGTCTGACTCTTTGAGAACCCATGGACTGTTGCCCGCCAGGCTCCTCTGTCCATGGAATTTTCCAGGCAAGAATACTGGAGTGGGTTGCCATTTCTTCCTCTAGGGGATTTTCTCAACCCAGAGATCCAACCCGAATCTCCTGCACTGGCAGGCAGATTCTTTACCACAGAGCCACCTGGGAAGCCCGTGATAAAACATATAAACAGGTAAAACTGCTGAATGTGCACTTCTGCACTGTAGAGGCTGTGTTTCATATGTTCTGTATCTCTATGAACTTTTAACAGTTGCAAGGGCAAAATATAATGTTTGCAGTGCATTAATGCTTTGATTTCATTCATTCAACAAGTTTACATTGAGTACCTTCCCAGGCACTGTTCTTGTTGGAAAAAAGATTTGCCCTTGGCATACCAAACTTTTAGTGGGTAGAGAGAGATAATAAGCGAATAGACTGACCTTATAATATTGGATGGTGATCAGTGCCAAGGACAAACAAAGAGATGAACAAAGCAGAGAAAGTAGTTGGATTTGTAAGTGGGGCAGCCAGGGAAGGCCCTACCAATAGGATGAATAAGATGACATTTGAGCACTGATTTGAAAGGATGGATAAACTGGGAAAGAGCGCCCCGAGGAGGAGGAGGAGCGGATGCCTGGACCTCAAGATAGCAGCCTGCTGTGCAAGTGTGTGGTTGGACTGCACTGACCAAGGGGGAGGGTAGGACATGAAGTTAGAGGGAAGAGGCCACACAATGTGGGGAGTACCTTTACTGAAAACACTGGCATCTGCTAATTACACTACTGGCTATCATTCTGGGCCCTGGTGTTGTAAGACCCTTACCTGTAATCCTTATTTCAGCTGGACTCTGACTGTTTCCCTACATCCTCTGCTCTTTCCAGCTCTGAACTCTCACTGGGGTATTCCCACCTGAGCACCTTCTTGCAAATATCCCATCCCTTTCAGACGCTGCCTGATCCAGGAGACCCTGAATCATCCCCACCAGTCTGGCCTTTTACATGTTTGACCTCCTTTAGCACTCCTTGTGTTCAGTAGACCTTCTCCATCACCACTAGCACACGTAACCCTGGATGAAAAGTTCCTTCAGGTCAGGAATGATCTTATGCATATCTGTATCCACTCAGGACTTAGCTCTACATCTTACATGTAGTAGATGACCTTAAATATTTGTGGAACTGAATTTGGTGAGGCAAGCCATTTCCTGTCTTACAGCTATAGAACAAGAGCAAATCCATAGCTGTAAAGGGTTCTGGATCATTGAATGAAAGCTGCTCCTTCAGCAGATCAGAATTGTGCAAAGCTGTTAAGTGTATACTTTTGAAGAGCAGGTTTTGCTGTGTTGCTGAGTTCATGTTACCATGACAACCTTAACTTTTGGCACTTTCTGAATTTTAGTGTCCTACTTAATTTCCTGTGTTGGGCTCTGAGAAACCAACTTGTTCTGTCCCCTTTGCTTATGTGAATTTTTGAACTGGAAATCATTTATGAATTTATTTTCCTTATTAGGTCATCAATTCCTTAAAATTGGGGGACCTGGTCTTACTGTCCTTACAATCCATCATAGCACCAAAGTATGCCCTATATATTTAGACAGTGAATATAACAGTACATATTTTAGATGAATTGAGAAATTATTGATGTGGTATGTGCATGGTAAGTCGCTTTAGTCGACTTCAACTCTTTGTGACCCTACAGACCATAATCCGCCAGGCTCCACTGTCCACAGGATTCTCCAGGCAAGAATATTGGAGTGGGTTGCCTGCCCTCCTCCAGGGGATCTTCCTGACTCAGGGACTGAACTTGAGTCTCTTACCTTCCTGCATTGGTGGGTGGGTTCTTCACCTGGGAAGCCCATTGATGTGGTAGGTAGGCTAAATATGGTTGCCTCAAAGACATCAAGTCCTAATTCTTGGAACTTGTGAGTATATCATCTTGTGTAGTAAAAGAGACTTTTGAAAATGGGATTAGATTAAGATTTCTGTGATGGGGAGATGATCCTGGAATATTCAGGTTGGGCCAATGTAATCTCAAGGGTCTTCGTAGGAGGAAGGCAGGACCAGTTAGTAGTAGAAGGCATGGTGATGGAAGTGAGATGTTGGAATGCTTGGAAAAGTGACCAGAGCTAAGGAATGGAGGAGTTTCTAGAAGCTGAAAATGTCAAGAAAATAACCTAGTACTTGGGGACCGAGTGCATGGCTATTGGAAGCACAGTGTCAGACACCCTGGTCCGGGTGGGGCTTCCCTGCAAAAGCAGCACTGATTCTGAGCAACTGGAATAGCCAGCAAACGAAGAAAGTCAATAGGAAGGCTGGGCTGCAGTGTTAAAAAAAGGTCTGTCCTTCATCTCACAAATCCTAGAATATTCTTTCAAAGAACCAGTGAATTTGTCATGTAACATTTTTCTTTTTTCAGCCATGCACAAGCAAAGCCATCACAAAAATCAGCAGGATTATGTTCGATTAGGAAAAGGGGTATTTAAGTTGGGACAATTGGAACTTGAGATAAGCATCTTCTTTTTGCTTCTAAAGTTATCTGTGCGTGTTCTGGTCCAAATCAACTTCCCAACTTCCCAACTTCCCAGAATTATTATTATTACTTTTTTTGCAACACTGTGAGGTATGGGGGATCTTGGTTCCCACACTAGGGATTGAACCCATGCTCCCTGCAGTGCAAGTGCGGAGTCTTAACCACTTGACCACCAGGGAAGTCCCTCAGACTTATTTTTTGTTAGAACTTTACTGATGAGTCATTTGCAGAAAACGAGCATGACATTTTAAGGTCTGCAACTAATGTTCCCTTCACCTGTAGCTCAGGCTCACAAGTTCACGTTTGTTCTTTTGTCAGTATTACTGCCAAAAAGATGGAAAAAACAGAGTTTGTATTTTTCCTTCTTGTCCTACAAGGACTAAAGTCTGAGATTCTTACTTTCTTGATAAGAAATGGTTTCATACTCCTTGTGACTGGGCTGCCCAGGGTTTCTGCTCACTTTTGTTTTAAGAGAGGAAGATCACTTTTGAAAAATGGAATCTTAGCTACTTCCATAGTGCAGAACCAAGAAAATCCAATGCGCATGCTTGTCACTGATTTATGAACAACCAGGTAAAAACGGGTGACCTCATGCATCAGGCACTCAGGTGAGCAGGCACAACAATTAGAGATAGTAAGCGTCTCTGTTGTGGGCTTTGCGGGGTAAACAAGGCAGCTTTTCTCCTCTCTCTGTCTCTCTCATTTGTAAAATGAGGTCATGCCACTAATCCAGCTCAGAGAGTAGATATGAGAAAAATGAATAAATTCAACATCATTGTTGGATCTTTGTATAAAACGCCTACATCCTGAGTTTTTAGACAGATTTATTGTTACTGTTAGAAACAAATGTCCATTTACATACTAGAAGATGCCTTTCATTAAAAGTCGGTAGGGAAATGAAAAACTTTATGTTTCAATAAAAGGTGCTGAAACAACTGGACATCCACACACATAGAAATGAATCTGGACACAGATCTTACAGCCTTCATGGAAATGAACTTGAAGTGGATCATGGGCAGAAGAATCCACCTGCAATGGGGGAGACCTGGGTTCGATCCCTGGGTTGGGAAGACCCCCTGGAGGAGGGCAACCCACTCCAGTATTCTTGCCTGGAGAATCCCCATGGACAGAGAAGCCTGGCGGGGTACAGTCCATGGGGTCTCAAAGAATTGGACACAACTGAGCAACTAAGCACAATAAGACTATAAAACTCCCAGAAGATAACATAGGAGAAAAACTTAGATGACCTTGAGTTTGGTATGAATTTTTAGATACAGCACCATGAATCACTGATGACTGACAAACTGGACTTAATTAAAAATTAAGAATTTAGCTCTGCAAAAGTCACTGTCAAGAGAATGAGAAGACAAGCCACAGACTGGGAGGGAGGAAATATTTGCAAAAAATAAATCTGGTAAAGGACTGGTATCCAAAATATACCAAGAACTCTTTAGACTCCACAATAAGAAAACAAAAAGCCCAATTAAAAATTTGGCCAAAGACCTTAATAGGCACCTCACCAAATCTGCCAAGATATGCAGATAGCAGATAAACATATAAAAAGATGCCCCACCTCAGATGTCATCAGAGAAATGGAAATTAACACAACAGTGAGATGCCACCATACACCTCTTACAGCGGCCAAAATCCAGAACACGTATAATACCAAATGCCAGTGAGGGTGTGCGGTAACAGGAACTCTCACTCACTGCTGGTGGGAGTGGAAAATGGTACAGACCCCCTGGAAGATAGCTTGGTGGTTTCTTACAAAAGTAAACATACTCTTAGGTGATCATGCGATAAGATCATATTATAGATGATTTGATCTTATCACATGAAAACCATACTGTTATTCATTCCCAATCATTGCTGCCTGTGCTCCAGAAGCACTGGGCTTATGAAGTTATGAAGAAAGTCATATTCCTATATGATTTTCATGTGTTTTCTCTGTTGATATGTGGTCTTATCCAGAACTCAGTGACGTGATTAGTATCAGGATGTGCAGGTCTGCACTATGTGCCTGTGTGCCACTTGCCCTTAAAATGTGAATAACTTTTCCTTCAGTAGGCTTCCTTCACTTAGCTCTACCTCCTCACCTTCTTTCTTCCCCGCTCCTGCCAAAATAATTTTCTCTGTTTACTGTTTGGAGTTGACAAACGTATTTGTCAGCTATGGCTGTACAACAAATAACCACAAAATGGTTGAAACAGCACCCAGTTGGGACTTCCCTGGTGGTCCAGTGGTTAAGACTCTGCACTTCCACTACAGGGGCTGCAGGTTCCATCCCTCGTCAGGGAACTAAGATCCTGCACACTGTGCCCCCCTCAAAGAAAAACCCACAAAAACAAAAAGACCCCAGTACCCGTCATTAGCCCACAATTTTACAGGTCAGAAGTCCAGCACACAGTAGGACTGGGTCCTCTGTTCAGGATGAACTCAAGACCAAAAGCAAGGTGTCAGCTAGACTGAGTTCTTGCCTAAAGATTCTGAGAAGAAAGAAATCAACCTCTAAGTTCATGCCTGTTGTTGGCAGATTTCAGCTGTTTGCAGTCTGGGGACTAAGATTTGCGTCTCTGGGCTGGTTGTTGACTGGGACTTGCTGTGGACAGCTTGCTTCCACTGCGTTGTGGCTCCTGCATCTTCAGGCCAGCCATGGTGAGAGAATCCCTCTCATGCCCCAGATCTCTGATTTCCTCTTCTGCTCACAGCCAGAGAAAACTCCCAGCTTTGAAAGGTTTCAGGCCATTAGGTTGTGTACATCTTGATAATCTTCCTTTCTTAAAGTGACTGTGTCACATTGTGTAATCTGACCATGGGAGAAAAACTAAGATTATGGCATCCAGTCCTATCACTTCATGGCAAATAGAAGGCGGGAAAAGTGGAAACAGTGACAGATTTTATTTTCTTGGACTGCAAAGTCACTGTAGATGGTGACTGCAGCCATGAAATTCAAAGACACTCGCTCCTTGGAAGGAAAACTGCTGCTGCTACTGCTGCTAAGTCGCTTCAGTCCTGTCCGACCCTGTGCGACCCCATAGACGGAAGCCCACCAGGCTCCCCCGTCCCTGGGATTCTCCAGGCAAGAACACTGGAGTGGCTTGCCATTTCCTTCTCCAATGCATGAAAGTGAAAAGTGAAAGTGAAGTCGCTCAGTTGTGTCCGACTTTTAGCGACCCCATGGACTGCAGCCTACCAGGCTCCTCTATCCATGGGATTTTCCAGGAAAGAGTACTGGAGTGGGGTGCCATTGCCTTCTCTGACGACAAACCTACTCACCATATTAAAAAGCAGAGAGAGACATTACTTTGCAGACAAAGTACTATAGTCAAAGCTATGGTTTTTCCAGTAGTCATGTATGGATATGAGAGTTGGACAATAAGGAAGGCTGAGCTCCAAAGAATTGATGCTTTTAAACTGTGGTTCTGGCGAAGACTCTTGAGAGTCTCTTGGACAGCAAGGAGATCAAACCAGTCAATCCTAAAGGAAATCAACTCTGAATATTCACTGGAAGGACTGATGCTGAAGCTGAAGCTTCAATTCTTTGACCACTTGATGTGAAGCTGACTCACTGGAAAGACTCTGATGCTGGGAAAGATTGAAGGCAAAAGGAGAAGGAGGCAACAGAGGATGAGATGGTTGGATGGCATCACCAACTCAACGGACATGAATTTGAGCAAACTCCGGGAGATAGTGAAGGACAGGGGAGCCTGGCATGCTGCAGTCCATGGAGTCACAAAGAGTCAGACATGACTTAACAACTGAACAACAACAACAAAATATGGAGGGGAAAAGCCATCAGATTCACAGTACAGAGGATTTGGCAGGGTGTGTATGGGGATGAGTGAAACAGCAGGACTTCTTGGGGGTCCATCTTAGAGTCCTGCCTGCACTGCCCTCCTCCCCTCCCGAGAATCCTGTAACAAATCAAATCTGTGAGCTTTAAAACCTTCTGCAGAGTCCTATGGACAGCCCAGATTCCTTCTGTCCCCATCTGCCTCTGTCACATGTCATTATTCTCCTATTGTCAATCCTCCCTTAAGGCAGCATCTTGTGGCACAATTCCCAAATGTTCCCAAACGCTCCCAAATGCTCGCTGAGCTCCATCACACCAGTCCTCAGAAGCTCCAGCTGCTCAAAGCTTGATCCTTGGGGATCCTTGGCTTGTAAACAATCCATGTTGTCAGATATGGGGTGGGGAGTGGTAGGTGGGGGGGACACCCTGCTGATTTTCTCTGAGGACAGCCTATGAATATTAAGATATGTTGCAGTTATTAAGGACAAAGCAAAAACAACCACAAAACTGAAGAAAGCACAATTCCCAAGCCTAAAGAGCCTATAGTCACTTGACTGAATTACTTAAAATCTTTAGAGCTGACAGTCCTCAAATTTCTATCAAGAGACCAGAAATTAAGTTTTTGCAGTCTGCCATCTGGGCCTTGAATACAAGAGAAAATTGTATATAATCCTCAGTTCCAGTTTCGTTTGGAGACAAGAAATTAAAAAAAAAAAAAAAGAGGTATTTGGCAGCAAAACCTGAGAAATGACATGATATCCTGTTTTAACCTGCTCATTTGTCATGGCACCTGAGTGTCTTGGTGATAAGTACTGTATATAATTATGGGCTTAAAATGCTTTATTTAGTCTTTGACCTGGAACTTTTATTTTAAATATAATTTTATTTATTTATTTTTGGCCATGCTGGGTCTTTGTTGCTCTGCAGTTTTTCTCTAGTTGTGGAGAGCGGGGGCTACTCTAGTAGTGGTACGAGGGCTCCTCATTGCAGTGCTTCCTTTGTCGTGGAGTACAGGCTCTAGGGCGCAAAGGCTTCAGTAGTTGCTATTCATGGGCTTAGTTGCTCCGAGGCATGTGGGATCCTCTTGGACAAGGGATCGAACCCGTGTCTCCTGCATTGGCAGGTGGATTCTCTACCACTGAGCCACCAGGGAAGCCCTGACCTGTAACTTCTTGATTTATAAAATTACATATTGTTTGTTTTTTTTTTTTTTAGATTTTTAATAGGTATAATTCAATGTTTTTCCCTGGATCTGTCAGTTAGTACTTTTTAAATTGCTGCTGCAAATAACTAAAACCTGTTTCAAACCACATTAAACTTTAAAAAGGCTGATTTTTTAATGTCACTGAAACATGCAAAGTTAAGTCAGGCTTTGGGGCTTCATTTAGAGCTCAATCATGTTACTAAAGCCATATTTTCCCTTCTTTCTATTCTGCTTTCTAAAATGTCAACTTTTATCCCAAGTCTGATTCCCTCTGGTGGTTGAAAAGTGACTTCCAATAACTCACAGCACAGCGCGCAGTTGTTTATGTTCAGTGGGAGAAAAAAACATGTCTCAATCAATATTCTGATTTTCATGTTTACTGGATTTCTTTTTTTTTGGCTACACGATGTGGCATGTGGAACTTCTACCCAGGAACCTGTGTCCAGTCTGTGCCCCCTGCAGTGGAAGAGCAGAGTCTTAACCGTTGGACCACGAGGGCAGTCCCGGTTTACTGGATCTTGTTGAGGCCAATGGCCACCCCTGAAAAGTGTCACAGCCAGGGAGAGCTGAATCATTGTAGGATGAGATACGGGCTTCCCTGGTGGCTCAGCAGTAAATCTGAGCCAGTGCAGGAGACTCGGATTCAATCCGAGTCTAGCTGGGGAAGGTCCCCTGGAGAAAAATGGCAACCCACTCCAGTATTCTTGCCTGGGAAATCCCATGGACAGAGGAGCCTGATGGGCTACAGTCCATAGGGTCCTAAAAGAATCAGACATGACTTAGAGACTAAACAGCAATAACAACAACAAAGGATAAGATACCTGAGGAGGAGTAAGATACTGGAAAACAAATCCAAGTGTTATATACCCGATACCAAATAATTAAAGACAAAATCTTCTGTAATTTGTAAAACTGTAAATCTGTAAAAACCGTTTTCCTATATAATAGTCCCCTCTTATCTGTGTTTTCACTTTCTGTGATTTCAGTTACCCCAAGTCAACCAAAGTGTGTTAAATGTACTAAGTGGAAAATTCCAGGAATAGACAATTCGTAAGTTAGAAATTTCTCACCCTCCTGAGTAGCATGATGAAATCTTGCCTCCTAGCAAGGTCCCCACCACTCCGATCCTCAGCCAATGATGCCCTCCTGGCGTGATGACTGAGGACCACGCCAAGCAGACGATCCTTCTTCGGATGTATCATCCCAAGGTCAACAGCAGTGAAACTGTGGGTTAAATCCATCAAGGTCATTTCAAGACTCATGTGTCCTGCATGCGGCAGGTAGCCTAAATGATAAAATGTTTGCCTGAGTTTCCCCTCCCCCCGCCCCGCCCCAGGAACCTGGAGTTTAAGCTGAGAGGAGAGTCAGCAGTCAGGAGCTGAGCTAGTTAAGACTCACAGGGGAATCACGGACCCTTCAACTGGGAACATACAGAGTGTGCCCTTGGCGCTCTTTTGACGTCAGAGGGCCTAAAGCTCCGCCCTCTGAACGTGCACGTGCAGAAAGTCTGCGCAGAACCGCCAATTCTTGTACCTTTTTCTGATCCCTCTTCCCCACACTCCTGGTCATCTGCTGCTTTATTCTTTTTTTTTTTTTTTTGCTGCTTTATTCTTTATCCCATAAATTCCCCAAACCCTTTGCCTGCGGGGAGGTGGGCTTGAGATGTGTTCTTCCCTCCCTCGCTGGTCTTGCACATAAACCATCTCTTTGCTGCATATCTCTGCGTCCACATTTAACTTGCTGAGTGGCCGAGCAAAAGGAAATAACAGCAACCTCCCGCTAGATCACAACGCCTACTTCATCCACCTCACATCATCTCATCATGCAGGTGTCGCATCATCTCACGTCATCACATGAATGGTGAGTAAGTACAAGACAAGATCCGAGAAAGAGCGAGAGAGACCACATTCATACAACTTTTATTACAAGGTAGTGTTATAATTGTTGTATTTTATTATTACATTTGTATTTATCTGTTGTTTGTCTCTTAGTGTGCCTAATTTGTAAGTTAAACTTTATCATAGGTATGTATGTATAATAATACATGTATAGTACATGTAGGGTTTGGTACCATCTGTGGTTTCAGGCATCCACTGGGGGTCTTGGAGCATATTCCCCACAGGTGAGGTGGGATTCCTGTATTTCTAAGGATTTTGACATGTCATCACTTCAGTTATATTTGGATGAACCACTTATTGGCATTTATATACTTTTTATGATTTTCATCTAGCTTAAATTTAAACTATTAAGAAGTTTTATGTGCTTTGTTGTCGTTTAGTTGCTCAGTCCTTTGAAACCCCTTGGACTGTAGCCTGCCAGGGTCCTCTGTCCATGGGATTCTCCAGGCAAGAATACTGGAGTGGGTTGACATTCTCTTCTCTAAGGGATCTTCCTTCCTGACCCAGGGATTAGAGTCACATCTCCTGCATTAGTGACTCTTAACCACTGAGACACCAGGGAAGCCCCTTATATGCTACCTGCCCATTTGAATGGTTTTTTTTCCCCCAAAGAGTTTAGAGATACCAAAATATTACTGAAATAATTTCATTTCCCCTTAATTAGTAACGTGTAGATGCTGCCTGCAGAATATTCCAGGAGCTTTCTTGTAAGAGGCTGAAATGCCTTTGGTCACTGGAAGCAAAGAAATAGTGGGTAGAGTGGAGGGGCTTGAAGTTGTTGGCAAACCACAGAGAAGCCTGACGGTGGATCCATTTTTGTCTAAATAAAGGATTGGAATTTTTTCAAACTAATACAAATAACAGTATCCTCAAAACATCTTGTTAATTGTAATAGCAGACTATAACTTTTAATAAGCAGGAGAAACAGTACATAATGTGTTTTGCATAAGCTAGTTCCCGAAATGGCCATATTATGCCTTTTTAAATCCAGGAATAGAAGAAGAGATCCATTCTTGCTCTCAGGATTCTCATAACTTGGAGACTCAAATACTCTCCTGGCTTAGAGTGTGTATCTTAATAAAAAGAAGTATCTGAAATAGAGTTGAAGCAATGTATGTGTAAGGACCTTTCATGACAGCAGGTTTCTCTTGTTCTTCTGATTAGGGTACATTCTGAAGCCTTTAAACTATTCGGTGACACCTGACAATAAGCAAGACCTTTCATTCCTCTAAAACATATTTATCAATTCAAATGTTAAAAAAAATGTCAAACTAGTCTCACCTGCTCTTTACAAAGCTGTAGTAATCAGGGAATTTTCTCCCCAATTACCCACAGTTTGGTGTGGCTATGGTTTCCCTGTAAATGACATCATCTCCTTCCTTCCCCTTTTGTGGCTCTGCTGTCCCCATCATGCTGTATCTTTCAGTGCAGCTTGGCGGCTTCTGAAGACAAAGAATGGCTGAGTGGGGCTGTGGCTTTACCCCTAGGGTTGACAGAACCACAATGTCAAGGGTATGTGTTCTTGTGGGAAGATGATTTCTCAGCATCTTGCCTTCAATTGCTAGGACTTCCTCTTCCATACTTCTTGGAGGTCTTATAAAAGACTCTGTCTCATGTATTTCTTCCAGTGGGATATTTATCTGGGTTATTATCACAACTATTTTGCTACGTGCAATGAAATTAGTGGTGATTCCATTTGTTGAAATCATATGTAGACGGCAGTGCTCTCCGCCTTATTACCAAATGAGTACAGCGTGCCCTTCAATAATTCTTTAAACTCTCAAATGCCTTGGAAATAATATGCTGGAATATTACTGAGCTGTGACTGAAGCACCATTTGTGCTAAATATGACAGCACACAAATGATATTCCTCTATAAAAGTTCAAACTACATTAATCTTTTAGGGAGGTTCATTGACTAAGAAGATGACTTAGATATAAAATAAAGACACTGAGGGCTCACTGAGGAGAGCTTTCCTGGTCAGGATTTCTAGGAACAAATGTAAGGTAAGGTCCACCATTAACCCCTTATGATTAAGGATGTGAGCAAGAGTGCAGTTCCAAAGGGGAAAGATCAAAATGATAAGGCAGGTATTTCAATATGAGGAAAAACGGGGTTCTGTGTGTGAGAAATAGAAATTAAAGGATAGGTCTTAAACAGTTGAGACAAACAGTATGGTTGTTGAAGGGAATCTGGACAAAAATGTGGAGAATTCCCAAGTTCCAGAGGTCGAACCCGTGCCCCTTACAGTGGAAACTCAGAGTCCTAACCACTGGACAGCCAGGGAATTCCCTCCAAGTTGATGTTTACAGTCCTCCTTATCTCTCTAAGGATACATTTGGAGGCATGGCAGCATCTTGCTATGAAGTCTCTTCAATGCCATTTTGTAAATCTTCTTGTGTGTGTGTGTGTGTGTGTGTGTGTGTGTGTGTAAGTTGCTCAATGTGTCTCTGACTCTTTGCGATCCCATAGACATAGAAGTTCATGGAATTCTCCAGGCAAGAATACCAGAGTCAGGGGTGCCATTCCCTTCTTCAAAATCTTCTCTTAGAGCTGTACAAAAAGAAATGATTGTATAACTGTCTTATCCTGGATTTCTCAATATGACTAATTAGTCAGTGGGGGACTAGTATATATGAAGAGGTGAGAATGGGCAGGACACTTAATTAGCATTAGCAAAGGCAGTTTCAGTGTAAATATGCCTTTGTATTAAGGTTTTAGTACTAGCTTTTATAAAATGTATGGAGTATATGAAAAAATTACAGTTTTAAAAAACTATAAAATGTATATGCAATATACTTGTTTTATAGATTGCTTTTCACTCAACAATGTAATGCATTTCTCCATGTCAATACATAAGTAGGGGGACTTCCCTGGTGGTCCAGTGGCAAGGACTCCATGCTTCCACTGCAAGGGGAATAGGTTCAACCCCAGATCAGGGAACCACGATCCTGTATGCTATGTGGCATGGCAAAAAATGAAAAACCAAACAAAAACAACAAAATGGGAAAAAGTAAGTAGGGTGTGGCTTTGTCCCTCAAATGAAAGCACTTATTGTTCAGTTCAGTTCAGTTCAGTCACTAAGTCGTGTCCCACTCTTTGCGACCCCATGAATCACAGCATGCCAGGCCTCCCTGTCCATCACCATCTCCCGGAGTTCACCCAGACTCACGTCCATTGAGTCAGTGATGCCATCCAGCCATCTCATCCTCTGTCATCCCTTTCTCCTCCTGCCCCCAATCCCTCCCAGCATCAGAGTCTTTTCCAATGAGTCAACTCTTCGCATGAGGTGGCCAAAGTGCTGGAGTTTCAGCTTTAGCATCATTCCTTCCAAAGAAATCCCAGGGCTGATCTCCTTCAGAATGGACTGGTTGGATCTCCTTGCAGTCCAAGGGACTCTCAAGAGTCTTCTCCAACACCACAGTTCAAAAGCATCAATTCTTCGGCCCTCAGCTTTCTTCACAGTCCAATTCTCACATCCATACATGACCACAGGAAAAACCATAGCCTTGATTAGACGGACCTTTGTTGGCAAAGTAATGTCTCTGCTTTTGAATATGCTATCTAGGTTGGTCATAACTTTTCTTCCAAGGATTAGTTTATTATAAAAATAATTACAGCAAACCTTGAATAAAAAAGATTATACACATTTGAATGCAGAGTTCCAAAGAATAGCAAGGAGAGATAAGAAAGCCTTCCTCAGCGATCGGTGCAAAGAAATAGAAGAAAGCAATAGAATGGGAAAGACTAGCGATATTGTCAAGAAATTTAGAGATACCAAGGAAACATTACATGCAAAGATGGGCACATCTTTATTGTCCTTTATTGGACAGAAATTGTATGGACCTAACAGAAGCAGAAGATATTAAGAAGAGGTGGCAAGAATACACAGAAGAACTATACAAAAAAGATCTTCATGACCCAGATAATCATGATGGTATGATCACTCACCTAGAGCCACACATCCTGTAATGTGAAGTCAAGTGGGCCTCGGGAGCATCACTACCAAGAAAGCTAGTGGAGGTGATGGAATTCCAGTTGAGCTACTTTAGCTCCTAAAAGATGATGCTGTGAAAATGCTGCACTCATTATGCCAGCAAATTTGGAAAACTCAACAGTGGCCACAGGACTGGAAAGGGTCAGTTTTCATTCCAATCCCAAAGAAGGGCAATGCCAAAGAATGCTCAAACTATTGCACAATTGCACTCATCTCACACGCTATTAAGTTCAGTTCAGTTCAGTTCAGTTGCTCAGTTGTGTCCGACTCCTCGCAAACCATGAACTGCGGCATGCCAGGCCTCCCTATCCAACACCAACTTCTGGAGCTCACCCAAACTCATGTCCATTGAGTCAGTGATGCTATCCAACCAGCTCATCCTCTGTCGTCCCCTTCTCCTCCTGCCCTCAATCTTTCCCAGCATCAGGGTCTTTTCAAATGAGTCAGCTCTTTGCATCAGGTGGCCAGAGTATTGGAGTTTCGGCTTCAACATCAGACCCTCCAATGAACACCCAGGACTGACCTCCTTTAGGATGGACTGGTTGGATCTCCTTGCTGTCCAAGGGACTCTCAAGAGTCTTCTCCAACACCACAGTTCAACATCAATTCTTCAGCACTCAGCTTTCTTTATAGTCCAGCTCTCACATCCATACATGACCACTGGAAAAGCCATAGTCTTGACTAGATGGACCTTTGTTGGCAAAGTAATGTCTCTACATTTTAATATGCTGTCTAGGTTGGTCATACGTTTCCTTCCAAGGAGTAAGCGTCTTTTAGTTTCATGGCTGCAGTCACCATCTGCAGTGATTTTGGAGCCCCCCAAAATAAAGTCAGTCACTCTTTCCACTGTTTCCCCATCTATTTGCCATGAGGTGATGGGACCAGATGCCATGATCTTAGTTTACATGGTAGTAAAGTAATGCTCAAAATTCTCCAAGCCAGGCTTCAACAGTACGTGAACTGTGAACTTCCAGATGTTCAAGCTGGATTTAGAAAAGGCAGAGGAACCAGAGATCAAATTGCCAGCATCCGGTGGATCATTGAAAAAGCGAGAGAGTTCCAGAGAAACATCTACTTCTGCTTTATTGACTATGCCAAAGCCTTTGACTGTGTGGATCACAACAAACTGGAAAATTCTTCAAGAGATGGGAACACCAGACCACCTGACCTGCCTCCTGAGAAATCTGTATGCAGGTCAGAAAGCAACAATTAGAACTGAACATGGAACAACAGACTGGTTCCAAATAGGAAAAGGAGTACATCAAGGCTGTATATTGTCACCCTGCTTATTTAACTTATATGCAGAGTACATCATGAGAAACGCTGGGCTGGATGAAGCACAAGCTGGAATCAAGATTGCCGGGAGAAATATCAATAACCTCAGATATGCAGATGACACCACCCTTATGGCAGAAAGTGAAGAAGAATTAAAGAGCCTCTTGATGAAAGTGAAAGTGGAGATTGAAAAAGTTGGCTTAAAGCTCAACATTCAGAAAACTAAGATCATGGCATCTGGTCCCATCACTTCATGGGAAATAGATGGGGAAACAGTGGAAAGAGTGACAGACTTAATTTTTTTGGCTCCAAAATCACTGTAGATGGTGACTGCAGCCATGAAATTAAAAGACACTTGCTCCTTGGAGGAAAAGCTGTGACCAACGTAGATAGCATATTAAAAAGCAGAGACATTACTTTGCCAGCAAAGGTCTGTCTAGTCAAGGCTATGGTTTTTCTGGTAGTCATGTATGGATGTGAGAGTTGGACTATAAAGAAGGCTGAACACCAAAGAATTGATGCTTCTGAACTGTGGTGTTGGAGAAGACTCTTGAGAGTCCCTTGGACTGCAAGGAGATCCAGCCAGTCCATCCTAAAGGAAATCAGTCCTTTAGGATATTCATTGGAAGGACTGATATTGAAGCTGAAATTCCAATACTTTGGCCACCTGATGTGAAGAACTGACTCATTTGAAAGGACCCTGATGCTGTGAAAGATTGAAGGCCTGAGGAGAAGGGGATGACAGAGGATGAGATGGTTGGATGGCATCACCAACTCAATGGAGTTGGTGACGGACAGGGAGGCTTGGCGTGCTGCAGTTCATGGGTTTGCAATGAGTTGGACACAACTGAGTGACTGAACTGAACTGTGTAGGTCCACTTACACGCAGGTTTTTTTCAGTAGTAAATACTACAATACCATGTGATTGAGGTTGGTTGAATCTATTGATAGAGAGGAACCACATACGCAGGCTGTAAGTTATACATGGTGGGCGCCCCTGACCCCTATTGTTCAAGGGTCAGCTGTGCAATGTTTTCATAAAAATGTACCTTTCAAAAAATAAAAGGCAATATAGGAGAAGATCCTCTGAAATCCTATCAGCTAGAGACAACCTCAGTGACCATGCTGAAAACCATTTTTTGAGATAGCCTTATCAGAATGATAAGTGGGTCTCAAGCCTCAAGCCCTTAGGAATTCCTGAAATTCACAGGAATGCAGTAGGAAAACCAGTGGATTGGAAGATAAGACCTTCTTCCACAATCCCTGTGTGGAATGAGGAGAGTGTAAAATAAGACATCAGAAGAGGTAAAACCCTGTTTATGAGGTGAAATCAACATAGCATATTGATAGAATGGGAGGAGATGGAGATGGGACGGTTCTGGTGGCTCCTCCACTGCCCACTGGAGTGTGGCCTTAGGAAGAGTCTGACCTCACTTCTATTTCTCCACCCATCATCCACTCAGATAAACCAACCAGGGCCTCCTTACCGGCTGGCTTGGGTCTTGTGTGCTGGCCACTGCCTCTGCCTGGCCTGCTTTCCCCACCCCCACAGGTATCTGCTTCACAAACTCCTCCCTTCCACCAAGTCTCTGCTCCAGTTTTACCCTCTCTTCTCCACCAGACTCCCTGCCACATTGTCTAACAATGTCACATACCTTCCCACGTTGTTGTATCCATCCTCCTCACCTCACTCTACCTTCTTTTTGTTTTTTGTAGCACTTGTCATCTGGTCCCTGTATGTGCACTCAGTCGCTGGGTTGTGTCTTACCCTTGTGACCCCTGGACTGTAGCCCGCCAGGCTCCTCTGCCCATGAAATCTTCCAGGCAAGAATACTGGACTGTGTTGCCATTCCCTTCTCCAGGGGATCTTCCCAACCCAGAGATTGAACTTGCGTCTCCTGCATTGGCAGGCAGATTTTTTACTGATGAGCCATTGGGGAAGCCCCTTATCATCTTTTAGCATGTATAATTAACTTCTTGTGCTTCTTATTTGTATATTTTCCCCAGTAGAATGTAAATTCCATAAGCATGGGGAGTTTTATATGTTTTGTTCACAAGTACCTAAAATAGTGGGCTTCTCTGGTTGCTCAGTGGTAAAGAATCTGCCTTTCAATGTAGGAGATGTGGATTTGATCCCTGGGTCGGGAAGATCCCTGGAGAAGGGAATGGCAACCCATTCCAGTATTCTTGCCTGGGAAATCCCATGGACAGAGGAGCCTGGTGGGCTACAGTTCATGGGGTCACAGAGTCAGACACAACTGAGCAACTGAGCACACACAGGCACACCTACAATAGTGCCTGCTGCATATATAGCTGCTCAGTTAATACGTGTTAAATGAATGAATTAAAGAGCCTTGGGGGGTTTGGAGACTTTGCACTGAAGGGTGAGATAATGAGAGTAGGTATAGGTCAGAAGAGAGGAGGGGAAAGATTTGAGAGCTCTAACAGGGGTAGGCTCTGTAAGACCTAGAGGAGAAAATGAACCAGAGATGTCTCTATGATGTATGAAAGTGATTCTCTGACTTTTCACTGCTGAATTATCCTGTTAATTTTTTTTAGTCTTTTCCTGATAACGTATAATCATAGCTTACTAATATAGAGAAGTTCATAGGACTGTGTCAAAAGAGTCTATCATTTTTAGGTTAAATATACATTGAATACTTGGAGCCAGAACCAATTGACCTATTGATTTGAGAACTAAGACAGAAAGTCCATTTGTCTGCCAAGTTCTGATTTTCCAAGTCAGAAAGAATCCCTGCACTATTGATTAGCTGCTTCTGGGGACCATCAATATATTTCGCCACTGGATGTTTCTAAATAAGGATTAAAGTGGAGACAGTGACTTTTAGATACCAATTAATGCAATGATAACAGAGATCAATACTGTCAATGAAGATCTTCTATTTCATGAGCTTATGGGACAGGATGTTGCCTTTGCTGATCAGCCTCACGCATTAAGGGAAGTCATTGAATTTCCCCCCAAAACATTTCTGTTTGCCTTTGAGTCTTGCCTGTGGCACTAACATGGTAAAGAACATCTCTGCCTAAACTCTTCACTGTCAACGATATGTAATGTGACAGTGCTAATAAGCTACTTGATGATGGGTAAATATTTTGTAATTTTTTTCTGACTTGCATATCAAAGAATCTACTCAGCTTCAGTCTGCAAGCTTCATTCTCTCTGCACCCACTGACACCATTCATACTTGCACTTGGATGTTCAAAAAGCCAATAAACTAAGCCTAAAAGGTTCATATCTGTCATAGTGGTAAGTCCCATACATCTGATACTGTGGTGTAGCTCTGACACTTGACACACCTTTTTAGTTATTCAGTCAATAATATCTTAAGACCTTCCTTAAAAGCCTTGTTTTCTCTTTAAGCTTTCTGTCCACTGCATGCCCCCTCTACATTTTCCATGTCACACTAAAGGCATCGTATACCTCTGATTACTTACTTAAACCAGAAACATAACATTTAGCTTCACCTTCCATATCCTGTCCAACCAGGAACCATATTTCCAGGTACCTTAACTCTTAACCTCTTCACATCTTCAGTGTGACCACTTTTATCTTCTAACTGCCTTTATAGCTACGAAACAGAACTCAGTAGATACTTGCTATGTCAATGAATTAGTCTCATTTCCCAAGGAACAGATCTCTTGGAGTGATAAAAATGTTGTTTCTTTGGAAAGTATCCTTCAAAACACAGCTCACTGCCAGTTCTGTTACTATTCCCAAATGTTTATAGGATCCGAAACATCATAGGACACATCCTTTAGCGATGTCAAGGCTCTACATGATGGGATTGGTCACTAGCGCTCACCATGCAGATTTGCTAGTAGAGACATTTTGGCTTGAAGAGAAATCGATATTTGGACCTCAGATATATTTTGCATTCATAGTTTTTGAACTTCCTGATCATGCAGACATTTTGCGGAACATTTCTGTTAATACCGGTGGTGGTTTTTCAGTTGCTAAGTCGTGTCCAACTCCTTGCGACCCCATGAACTGCAGCATGCCAGGCTCTTCCTCCTCCACTGTCTCCCAGAGATTGCTCAGTTTCATGTCCATTGAATGGGTGATGCCATCTAACCTGGTAGTAGTTCTCCAGTTACATGGAAATATGCACACGCCTCCTCAATATCTCTTAGTCTCAATTTCTCTCTCCTTTAAAGACCACTATTATGGGGTTAAAAGAAGCAGCATATACATGAAGATTCTGAATCATTTTTTGTAATCAAATGATTTCCTGCTTTGATAAGTTTATGATTTGGCTCTGACCATATAAACAGCAATATACAATTCCTGATTTGTATATTGTAATTCTGGGTTACCTCTGGCCATACTTCAAACTGATCTCTTCCTGTTGTAAGACTGGGTTAAATTTTTCTAAATAGCATTCTCTCATCCATGGTGTTTCACAGAAATGTATCTTAAAATGCCAGCATCTCAGCACATTTAGGTGAATTTGTCCATTGGCAGGGCAAAATAATCACTTTCTTTAATCTTTAAAACCAGCTGTTCACAGACATTAATTGCTATGTCACTTACGGTCCTCAAAACAGTATCACTCGACAAAGACACACATTTTAATTTGTCTGCTGCGTCGGCTTCTATTACCTTTGATATCGGGCCATTGTGTGTGGGGGAGAGTGTCTCAGCAACCGTGGGTGGCTGCCATTGTTGTGTAAAATGCAATGATTCCAAATAGGACATTTTGAGAATAATTACATTCATATGATATTAGTTTGGAATATAAGTCTTTTTTAGTTGAAGCTATCACATTTTCAGTGAGGGCACAAACTACCTCAGTGTTGACTTGATTGTTTTAAGCATGGATACATTTATTTTGAAGTCAGGTAATATGTGGAGGGTTTTGTACCTTCACTGACCATAATGCACTGACATTTATATAAGAAAATAACTACTTGCATATTTAATACCTAGGTACTATTTTTTCAATTTATTTAAATGCTTTTCAGTTTTTTTTTTCACTTCATTAAGATTTTAATAATCATCCAATAAAGCAAAGAGATGATTTTTCATCGGTTATCATCTTTAGACACTTTCACATAAAAATACATAATGTATGTAAACCTGTATTTCCTTGAAATACATGAGAATTCTGCAGAATGTTATGACTAATTAACTTATTTTTTCATGTATTTATTTATTACACATTGATAAAGTAGCTACTCTTTTCCAGGCACTGTTCTAGACTTCAGGGATATAAATAAAAATGTCACATTTCTATATATTATAACTTCAGAAACTAGATGTAAAGATTTATAAAGATGTAACAAAACATTTGTAAAGATGTAATTATAATATAGCAGTATTATTATATGAACCTGGTGGTTCCATGGTTAAGATTTCACCTTCCAATGTGGGGAGTGTGGGTTGATCAATCACTGGTCAAGGAACTAAGTTCCCACATGCCTCGTGGCCAAAAAATCAAAAACATAATCCAAAAGCAATATTATAACAAATTTAATTAAAACTTTAAAAATGGCTCACATTTAAAAAAAATCATTAAAAAGTATTATGTGAACTTAGAATGTCTAATGATTCATTCTACCCAATGAGTTCAAGGATTGACATAATGACAACCTCAGCAGTCAGAACCTGCTCTTTACTCAGCAGGTAAAGAATCTGTCTGCAATGCAGGAGACCTGGGTTCGATTCCTGGGTTGGTAAGATCCCTTGAAGAAGGAAATGACAACCCACTCCAGTATTCTTGCCTGGAGAATCCCATGGACAGAGGAGCTGCCAGGCTACAGTCCATGGAGTCGCAAGACTTAGTGACTAAAGCATCACCACCACCACAGCAGTCAGAATCCAAAGTGTTGGTAACCTCTTCCTTCCTGCCTGGCTCTGAAGACAGAAAAAATTTAACACTGAAAGTTGGTGACCTACATTGAGAGGTAGAGATTTAATGACCCTTTTGGCTTACCATAGCCAGAGACCTGGGTAGGACACAGGTAACTTCACTGTCTCACTTACACTGGAGCCTCGATTCCCATTTCCAGAGCCTTGGTTGTCAAATCCCATCCTCTTCATTCAAAGCTCATCACCATTTTTTCATCTCCTGTCACTTTCCTGGCCTATTCCTATTCATTTTGGACTTGAATAGCTTCTCTTTTTCTTTAAAGTTTTTACTGATGTATAGTGGCTTTACAGTGTTCTGGTAGTTTCTGCTGTACAGCAAAGTGAATCAGCTATATGTGTACAGGTATCCCCTCTGTTTTTAGATTTCCTTCCCCTTTAGGTCACCACAGACCACTGAGTAGAATTCCCTGTGCTAACAGTAGCGCCTGGAGAATCCCAGGGATGGGGGAGCCTGGTGGGCTGCCGTCTATGGGGTTGCACAGAGTCGGACACGACTGAAGCAACTTAGCAGCAACAGTAGTAGGTAAGTTAAATTTTATACCTAGTATCAATCGTGTATATGTGTCAGCCCCAATCTTCCAATTCATCCCACTCCCCTTTCTCCCTTTGGTATCCATACATTTGTTCTCTACATCTGTGTCTCTGTTTCTGCTTTGCTTATGAGTTCATCTGTACCATTTTCTAGATTCTACATATAAGCAATATTATGTTACCTTTTGGGCTTAGATAGCTTCTTCAGTCGGAGAAGGCGATGGCACCCCACTCCAGTACTCTTGCCTGGAAAATCCCATGGACGGAGGGGCCAGATGGGCTGCAGTCCATGGGGTCGCTAGGAGTCAGACACGACTGAGCGACTTCACTTTCACTTTTCACTTTCATGCATTGGAGAAGGAAATGACAACCCACTCCAGTGTTCTTGCCTGAAGAATCCCAGGGACGGGGGAGCCTGGTGGGCTGCCGTCTATGGGGTCGCACAGAGTCGGACACGACTGAAGTGACTTTGCAGCAGCAGCAGCAGCTTCTTCAGTGATACTTTCCCTGGCCCCCTAATCAAAGTGTTTTCCTCTCAAAATGTTCATCAAACTCTTTAATTTTCCTCCATAGCCTTTATCACAGCTTAGAATCATAAATTTATTTGTGAGTCTATTGGCCTACGTGACATGGATTGTATCTGTTACTGTGTCCTAGGACTCTAGGAGAAGGTTGTGGAAGCAGTGGGGCAGAGCACAGAAAAGCAGTTGATATAATAGACACCTGCATTTTATTCACCTTTGTTCTCTTATACTCATGTTAACAAAAGCAGGCAGATACATGGAATAGCACTTCTCAGTGAGACTCTGCCAAATGGATATAGGGCTTGGTAAAGAAATCTTTGTAAGAGATACTTGAATGTCCAGAGAGATGGAGTGGAAACTAAATGAATTATCTGTGGTTTTCATTGTGCAGTACAAGTATAGATTTTCAGATATAGTCTAAGGATGGAAACTAATATATTCTAAAAATCTGCAGAATAGTTGGTTAGTAACAGATAGAAATCAAGTTCCATGAGGCTAGTTTGAGTAGAATTGAGTAACTTTAAAGTCAGAGTTAAAATTTGCAATCTAAATTTTGTTATCATGGGAAATATAATGATTATGATTGAACATATCAGTACTGATGTGCAAAATCCTGTGTGAGCTTTTCTAAGCTCTTACATGAAAAGTATATAAATTGGATTTTTATTATTTAGCCATGGATAAACCAAAAGCTAAACGGAGATTAGATTTCATTCTCTAGATTTGACTAGTAGATTACTGGACTTTGTTGTTCAGTGTGGATAAAATAAGTTTATAGGGGCATTGGTGATACAGACAATTTTAGTGGGAGCTAAAGAACCTGAGAAGATGATTTCCTTGACTAAAGTGTCTGCCCTTCAGTCTCCTCTATGTCTCTCGTTCATTCTACGCTCCAGTCAAAACAATTACTCACCCTTCCATAAACAGACTTGTGCTCTGAAAGGGACAAAAGAAGCACAAGAATATGTTTGACTGATTAGCTCTCTCTTTCCTTTGTTTCTCTTTTTTCTATGAATCTCAACCACTCCAGTCTCTCTGATGATCATTCACGAATCAGTTTCCTCACCCTCTCCCTCTCTTTCATGTTTCAGTTCCCAATTCTCACTTCCAGTTCCTTCACACACCTCAAACACAACATATTTAACATCAATTTAGTTTTTTTTCCTCTGCTTCATCACTTTCCAAGTTCCTCCCATCTTAACATGTTAATGTGAAATTCCTTTAGCAAATTAAGGCTTTGCCATCCAGCAGCTGGCTTCCCAGGTGGCTCAGTGGTAAAGAATCTGCCTGCCAATATAGGACATGCAGGAGATGCGGGTTCAATCCCTGGGTCAGGAAATTTCCCTGGAGAATGGCAACCCACTCCAGTATTCTTGCCTGGAAAATCCCATGGACAGAAGAGTCTGGTGGGCTACAGTCCATGGGGTCACATAGAGTCAGACATGACTGAACATGCACCCACCAACTCACTCTACATACCCATCTGGAAAACTTTCTCTTATTTCCCATTTCAAATGGGTCTCAAGTCCAGTCAGTTTTTACATGGTCTTCTACCCAGGTTGGCTAACTGAGTTTAAATATCACCAGCAAACACTTTACAGAGATCATGTCATTCCGACATAAATCAATGAAAATTCCCGTGGTAGCCAATGTGTGGGAAATAACCACGATCCACCTTCAGTATTGTATGAGTTTTAAAGTGTGTGGGGTTCTCTGAGGAGGCAGGTGGAATGCTCCCACACGTGGGCCACCCAGGCAGTCACCTGGCTGAGGTATATTCTCTGGGAGGTGAATGTCCTGAGAGAGAGGTGGTAGACCTTACTGCCCAAGCGAGAAATATGTCAGGGTAGACAGAAGGGATAATCGACCTGAATGTGCCAGTTATAATTTAGCAGAAGCACACCTCCAAAGTAATTTACCTCCAAAATCAATGGAATGTCAACTGAGGCAAACATTTTTGTGTTCCTGAGCATGGCCACCGCAAATAGAGTCACCGATGAGAGGGAGCGGAAGGGAGAGCCCTGGGTATAGGCCCTGCAGAAAAACTGCCGGGTGAGGACAGGTCTGGCCTCCAGGTTGATCTTAACAGAAAAAGAAGGTCTCTGGCCTGGTTAAATTAATATAATCTTATGTAGGTTGAAAAGAAATAAGTGTTAGTGACAGAACTGATGCTCTGGATGCTGTCAGAATCCTGTCCAGAGATGACAGGGAGGTCTTGTGACTGAGCCAGCAAGTGACTGTAACTGACGGGTGGGACAGTGTTTGGATACGAAAGACAGCTTTAAAGAAGCCGGCTAACCAGAGTCCACAAGAACAGACTTAGGATAAAGGGCTTGCAGTCTCCCTCTGTGATGACATTAATACTAAATGTCTTGTCAGTTTCCAAATAGTGGTTTAACCCTTAATGATGGGCAGAATTCTGTTTCTCAATTCCAGGCTCTCAGTGCATCAACTTTTTTTTTTTTTTTAAACTTTACAATATTGTATTAGTTTTGCCAAATATCGAAATGGATCCGCCACAGGTATACATGTGTTCCCCATCCTGAACCCTCCTCCCTCCTCCCTCCTCATAGCATCCCTCTGGCTCGTCCCAGTGCACCAGTGCATCAACTTTACACAAACCCCAATTGTTCAGGAATAGCTACAAAATTCATTGGCACCAGGAATCATCCTGTAGAACCTATATCCTGGGCTAAGGTGCTAATAGTTTAGTTAAGGTCTCTGTTGAGAATGTGTGTGTGTGTGTGCTCAGTCATGTCTGACTCCTTGTGACCCCATGAACTGTAGCCCACCAGGCTCCTCCGTCCGTGGGATTTCCCAGGCAAGAATACTGGAGTGGGTTGCCATGCTCTCCTCCAGGGGATCTTCCCAACTTAGGGATCGATCATGCATCTCCTGCATTGCAGGCAGATTCTTTACCACTGAGCCACCTGGGAAGCCCAGTAGTGTTTCTGCTGGTATTTAAAGTCTTTAAGAACATGGTGGTCTTCTGTGTATATGATAGAGATTCAGTCCATTATCCAAGAGGTCCTTGTAAGATATTTCTTAGGTGATACTGTCTTTATTCTTGGCCTCTGCAGAGATGGCTGAGGGGTTTATGAGGTACCCTCTTACTCTTTTCAACAACCTTATCTGTGATATGTGACTACATATTCTGACCTTATGATTGATCTGAGGTATTAGCAAAAGTTTATACAGCCACACACTCAATTTTTTCTCTCTTGACAGTGAATACTTTAAATTTCAGTGTCTTTGGCAACTGGAAAGGCTGAGGATTTCTCAAACCATCAAGCCCTATTTTTTTTTCTTTTTCACTTGACAGTTTTCCCCTCATTCTAGAGGTCTGTTAACAATCATTTAGAAATTTTCTAAGGCAACCTATGTTTTATCTACCATGTTTCCTTACTTCTTTCTGAGCCATCACTAGCAGAGTTGTTAATATCCTTATTTCTGCTAACAGTCTGTTCAAGGCAATCTAGGCTTTTCCAATCATGCTTCTTAAAAGTTTTCCAGTCTCTGCCTCTATGGCTCAATTCAAAAGTTACTTCTAGGGGACTTAAATGGTTATCCAGCAGTTAAGACATTGTGTTCCTAATACAGGGGGTCCAGGTTCAATCCCTGGTCGGGGAACTAGATCCCATATGCCACACTGAAGACCCAGTGCAGCCAAATAAATAAATAAGTAAAAGTAAATATTAGAAAAGTTACTTCCACATTTTTAGGTATTTGTTATATCAGTATCCCACTCTCATCATCATAATCTCTATTAGTTTTCTGTTGCTGCCATAACAAAATGGGCACAATAAAGGACAGAAATGGTATGGACCTAACAGAAGCAGAAGATGTTAACAAGAGGTGGCAAGAATACACAGAAGAACTATACAAAAAAGATCTTCATGACCCAGATAATCACAATAGTGTGATTACTCACCTAGAGCCAGACATCCTGGAATGTGAAGTCAAGTGGGCCTTAGGAAGCATCACTATGAACAAAACTTGTGGAGGTGGTGGAATTTCCAGTTGAGCTATTTCAAATCCTAAAAGATGATGCTGTGAAAGTGCTGTACTCAATATGCCAGTGAAATTGGAAAACTCAACAGTGGCCATAGGACTGGAAAGGGTCAGTTTTCATTCCAACCCCAAAGAAAGGTAATGCCAGAGAATTCTCAAACTACCACACAATTGCACTCATCTCACATGCTAGCAAAGTAATGCTCAAAATTCTCCAAGCCAGGCTTCAACAGTACGTGAACTGTGAACTTCCAGATGTTCAAGCTGGATTTAGAAAAGGCAAGAGGAACCAGAGATCAAATTGCCAACATCTGTTGGATCATTGAAAAAGCAAGAGAGTTCCAGAAAAACATCTACTTCTGCTTTATTGACTATGCCAAAGCCTTTGACTGTGTGGATCACAACAAACTGTGGAAAATTCTTCAAGAGATGGGAATACCAGACTACCTAACCTGCCTCCTGAGAAATCTGTATGCAGGTCAAGAAGTAACAGTTAAAACTGGACACGGAACAACAGACTGGTTCCAAATAGGAAAAGGAGTACGTTAAGGTGCTGGACTGGATGAAGCACAAGCTGGAATCAAGATTGCTGGGAGAATATGCAGATGACGCCACACTTATGGCAGAAAGTGAAGAAGAACTGAAGAGCCTCTTGATGAAAGTGAAAGATGAGAGTGAAAAAGCTGGCTTAAAACTCAACATTCAGAATACAAATATCATGGCATCTGGTCCCATCACTTCATGGCACGTAGGTGGGGAAACAGTGGAAATAGTGACAGACTTTAGTTCTTTGGGCTCCAAAATCACTGTAGATGGTGACTGCAGCCATGAAATAAAAGATGCTTGCTCCTTGGAAGAAAAGTTCTGACCAACCTAGACAGCACATTAAAAAGCAGAGACATTACTTTGCCAACAAAGGTTCATCTAGTCAAAGCTTTGTTTTTTCCATTAGTCATGTATGGATGTGAGAGTTGGACTATAAAGAAAGCTGAGTGCCGAAGAACTGATGCTTTTGAACTGTGGTGTTGGAGAAGACTCTTGAGAATTCCTCGGACTGCAAGGGGATCCAACCAGTCCATCCTAAAGGAAATCAGTCCTGAATATTCATTGAAAGGACTGATGCTGAAGCCGAAACTCCAGTACTTTGGCCACCTGATGCGAAGAGCTGACTCATTTGAAAAGACCCCGATGCTGTGAAAGATAGATACTCTGAGGAGAAGGGGATGACAGAGGATGATATGGTTGGGTAGCATCACTGACTCAATGGACGTGAGTTTGAGTAAGCTCCGGGAGTTGGTGATGGACAGGGAAGCCTGGCGTGCTGCAGTCCATGGGGTCACAGTCAGACACGACTGAGTGACTGAACTGAACTGAATTTGTCATGTAAAGCAATACAGATTTATTATCAAACAAATACAGGTCTCAGGAGGCTAAATCGAAATGTCATCAGAGTTGACACTATTTATGGAAAAATATGTCTCCTTGCCTTTTTCAGTTTCTTGAGGCTGCCTGTACTCTTGGCTTTTGACCTATTTCCTCCATTTTTAAATGATAGGGGGTTAAATTCTTCTCAAATTGCATCACTCTGTCTTCCTCTCTTATATATATTGAGGACTCTTGTGATTAACGGGGTCTACCAGAATAATCCAGGATAATCTCCGTGTTTTGAGGTAGTTTATTAAAACCTTAATTCCATGTGCAGCCTTAGCTCTCCTTTGCCATGTATCTTAACATAGTCACAGGTTCTGGGGGTTAGGACATGGGCGTTCTTGGGGTGCCACAATTTTGACTCCCACATGAACATAATTTGTTGTAGATCTACTCAGATTTTCAACTTCGTTCTGAATCACTTTTGGTAGTTTGTGTCTTTCTAAGAATTTGTCCTTTTTGTCTAGGTCGTGGCATATATTTGTTTAGGGTATTCCCTTGAAATCATTTTTATTTTTGGAAGGTTAGTGGTGATGTTGTTTACTTTTATTCCTGGTTTTAACAACTTGAGTCTTCTTTTATTCTTTGTTAGTTTATCTCAAGTTTTGTCAATTATTAAAATCTTTTCAAAGAGCTATCTTTTAGTTTTGTTGATTTTTCTGTGTTGTCTTTCTATTTTGTATTCCTAAAACTAGGAAAAGAAGAATAGTTTCTTGATTAGATTACTAATTTGAGATCATATTAATTTTTGAATATTGATGTTTACAGCTATAAATTCTCCTCTAAGCAGTGCTTTAGCTGCATCCTTAACTTTCGGTATAGTGTGCTTTTGTTTTCATTATTTAAAGTATATTCTAATTTCCTTTGTGACTTCTTCTTTTACTTATTGGATTTTTAGGAGTATGTGGTTTAATTTCTATATACTTGTGAATTTCCTTAATTTCCTTCTGTTATAGATTTCTGATTTTATTCCTTTGTGATGAGAGAACATACTTTGTACTCTCACTTTTAATCTATCTAAAAGTTTTGAGACATGTCTTATGGCCCAGCACATGGACTGTCTTTGAGAATATTTCATATACATTTAAAAAAAAGGTGAATGTCCTACAGGTGTGTGTTAATTCTAATTGGTTTATAGTATTGTTCAAGTCTTATGTTTCCTTGTTGATCTTCTATTTGTTCTTCTATCCACTGTCAAAAATAGAGTATATTAGATTCTCTAACTATTGCTTAATTGTCTCTTTTTCTCTTTAGTTCCGTCAGTTTTTGCTTCATGTATTTTGGGGCTCTCTTGTTAGGTATGTGCTGCTGGGCTAAGTTGCTTCAGTTGTATCTGACTCTTTGTGATCCTGTGGACTGTAGCCTGCCAGGCTCTTCTGTCCATGGGATTCTGCCTACTGGAGTGGGTTGCCATGCCCTCCTTCAGGGAATCTTCCCGACTCAGGGATTGAACCTGCATCTCTTATGTCTCCTGCATTGGTAGGCAGAATCTTTACCACTAGTGCCTCCTGGCAAGCCCCCTTGTTACATGTGTATAATTGTTTTGTTTTCCTGATGGACTGAACTTTTTATCATTATAAAATGTCCTTCTTTCTCTCTTGAAACAATTTTGTCTTAAAGTCTGTTTCATCTGGTACAAGTGTAGTTATTCCAGCTCTCTTTTAGTTACTATTTTCATGGTATGTCTTTTTGCATCCTTTTACTTATTTGTGTCTTTAGCTTTAAGTGAGTCTCCTGTAGACAACAGACAATGGAGACAATTATAATGGAATCATTAAAACAATCCATTCTGCCAATCTCTGCCCTGATTAGAGTCCATTTATATTTAATGTAACTACTGACAAGATTGACACCTGCCATTTTCCTATTTGTTTTCTGTATATATTATTGCTTCTTTGTTCCTCTATTCCTATAATACTGTGTTCTTTTATGTTAAGTAGACATTTCCTAGCATGCCATTTTAATTACATTTCTGTTTTCTCACTATGTGTTTTTGAGTTATTTTAGTAGTGGTTGTCCTGGGGATTATAATAACATCTTAACTTAAAATAATCTAGTTATATTAATACCAATATAATTTTTATGGTTTATAACACATTTGTTCCAGTATCACTCTCTTCTCCTGTGTATAGTTATTGTCATAAAAATTACATCTTTATACATTATAATTTACAACACAGTTTATAACTCTTTCTTAATGCGCGTGTGTGTGTGTGTATGTGTATGGTGGGGCACACTTTCTGTGCTATGGCAGGTTATTTTTAAGTCTGCCTTATCCTTCACTTTCTGCTTGGTCAGAAAGTGACCAGAGTGACATGGTCAACCAAGGGCGCAAAATCCTGCCCTTCTTAGATATTTTCTGGACGTGTCCACAGCCCTCGGTATACACACACAGCCTTGTTTAGACACGTGGCTTTCTCGCTTGCCAGAAATATTCAGAGTTTTCAAAGCCTGTATGGACATGTCACCCCCAAGTTTTTCCTTTTAAATTTTTGGTCATCTCCTTGTTAGTCACAGTTGGTGATGCTGCCTCAAGCAGCGGCAATGTTAAACAGTTGCCACTGATTATTTTCACAAATATTCTATAAATAGGGTTGTTTTCACAGAGTGAGTTCTGAGTCATGTTAAAGAAAGACAAGCCCGAAAATAAAGTTTTTCAATGAGCTTCCAGACAGACCAAACGGTGACAGTTCTCTGGGGACAGAGCTTTTGGAGCTCCAAACCCCTTCTGTTTCTATGAGACCTTCAGTGTCTGCTAGACTGCTGTTTTTCACTGATGATAGAGCTTTTATTCTCATGGTTTCCATCTGATAGCTTTCTTTAACGACTAGAGAAAAGATAAAGATGAAGTTGTCATTTATTGTATTAAAGAAAAAAATACAAAGGAGATATTATATCTTTTAAAAATGATGAATATTCTTGTTTACAAAGGATTTTATGAAAGCAAAATTAATGTCATCTTTCACTTCTACTTAAGACCAATAGTGATTTCTCCACAATTCTGGGTGAATGACTGTCCATGATTTGCAGAGAATCCTTGTTCTGAAAGATCCAACTCTTTCCATATTGATTCAGGTATAGGAATAGTCTAGGTTGATATTATTTTGTGGAAGCACTTGGGTTTGCTCCATAGTACATGAGTTAAATGCTTTCGCCTGCGGTGAATTTTCTATTCCTGAATTGGAAAATACCACAGGGGTAGCCTGAGTATATAAGAATGGTCATGACAGTTGAACTTCTGGCTGTATTGCCAAACACATTTTAAGGCTGACATCTGAGTTCTCAGCTACAGACCAAAATTTCCAGCCAGCATCATCTTTGGTTTTGTTGAACTCAGTAGACAGCAACTATAAAAGAACACACACACACAAAGCAAGTATATATACAAAAAAGCCAAGCATAGATATTTGAACTTTATTAGGATGAATCTAGAATAATTGACAATTTACTTTATTCTGAAGCTAATTTCATGGGGCTTGGAATTTAATTCAAACTTGTACTATTTGGCTTTCTATCTTTTTCTTTAAAGAAAAAGACTGTTCTCAATTGAGTAAAAGATGATGCCACTGAGGGCCTGATATTGTGGGTGAAACCTGATATATTTAGCTTTAATCAGTGATTAAAATTTTTAGTCAGTCAAAAGAAAAGTTATTTATGATTTCATTATTCTTTTTGCCTTTTTAAACATAAAAAGAACTGGTTGTTTTGCTTTTTTTTCCTCTTCTTTGGTGCTTTAAATCTTTATAAGATAAAGTTTGAGTAATAATAAGTCTTCCTTGATGGGGGTACTGATGTAAACTTAAGTGGTCAAAGTTGGTATGTTTCAGAGAAAGAAAGGGCCAGAAGCAATGTTATTCAGTTCTCTAATCAGATCTGGGTACTGGGTAGCTAGGCATGCTTCTTTGTACTAGGAACCTTAGCACACCTGAAGGTCAAGATTGCTTTTCTCCTGTTACCATGGTTTAGGCTCAGTGCAAGTTGGAGTTTCTGTTTCCTGGTTAGTGCGACTTTGTACTCACCACTAGAACTGGTAAGTATTTGCCTAAGTTATTAAGGCGAGCAGCAACACTTTAGAAATGTATGAGTCCCCTGGATTTACCCATGAGCGTGTCTTACCATCGGTGTTGTTGTTGAGGTGAATGATAGTTTTGGTTATGTAGAAAACCTTACGTTACATGGTCCCTTCCCCAGCCTTTCCATAGAAACACGTGAATGTGGCTGCTGGTTTATGGAGTGGGGAATATCCATTAGTCTCTGGTGGCTAGAGCCAACATAAATGATTCCTTAGAGCAGTGAGACGGAAAACTAGAAATCTAACTAGCTATATGGCAGACAAGGACTAGACTTCGTTTTATAATTAACGTGCAAGGTGGGAGCATTGCTCCTGGTGAGGCTTGATGGTCTCTCTGTGTCTCGTAGCTCACTGGGTGTGAATGATGTCTGCTTGTTTATCTGGAAATCTGAAAGTTTGCCTTTGTCTTATCTTTACACCTCATTGCTCCTCCATCTCCTTTTCAAATCTCATTTAAAAGGTATTTAGATATTTTCTCCTTGCTCATCTTTCTTAATTTTACTCTGCCTCTCTTGATGGCCTCATGATTTCAATTTCTAACATTATTTTTTCCAGGGTATTTGCCAGTCTTCTTCTTCTTCTTCAAGTCAACATTTGCTATAAAATAACTTCAGGTTTGACTTATGAAACTCCGTCTCATATGTGGAAATATAATTGTAAAGATAAGTCCAGAAAATAAATTGGTCTCTTATGAAATTGCATGGCTTCCTAGGTGGTGCAATGGTAAAGAATCTGCCTGCTAATGCAAGAGATGCAAGAGACCCAGGTTCGATTCCTGGGTCAGGAGGATCCCCTAGAGAAGAAAATGGCAACCCACTCCAGGAGTATTCCATGGACAGAGTAGCCTGGCAGGCTACAGTCCATGGGGTCACAAAGAGTCTGGCAAGACTGAGCATGCATGCATGTATGAAATTGTATTAACTTAGTTATTAATAGTTTCATAAACTAAATTATTAGTGCAGTGTGCAAAAAAACTTAGGGAATATTTATAAATTACAATTTGTAAATACTCTGAAATAAAGTGATCCTTTTTAGAGTTTGGTCCCTCTCTTTATAGTAAGGAGTTATACTAGCCAGAAGAGGTGAGGGGATTAATTAGTTTGTGAGAATGTTAGGCAGGTAGGAGGTTCCTGAGGAGTATGGAAAGAAATTTAGAAAATTCTGACCAAGATTTCCTGCCATGAAATTGAAAGAAGTGATATTATAACAGTGTCTGTCAATATTTAAACCTCTTGTAGCTTCTGCATGCGCGTCCTTTCCTTGTTAAAAAGGCTGTGGGAGGAGCTTCCTCGGTGGCTCAGTGGTATGGAATCCATGTGCCAAAGCATGAGACACAGGTTCAACTCCCAGTCCGGGAGGATTCTGCATGATGCATGGCAACTAAGCCCATGCTCCAGAACTACTGAGCCTGTGCCCTAGAGCCCAGGACCCGCAACTGCTGAGCCTGTGTGCCTAGAGCCCCATGCTCCACAAGAGAAGCTACTGGAGTGAGAAGCCCTCACATCACAACTAGAAAGTAGCCCTGCTCTCTGCAACTAGAGAAAAGCCTTCGCAGTAGTGAAGACCCAACTCAGCCAAAAATAAATCAATAAAATGAGAAAAAAAGAGCTGAGAGATAGAGGTCCGGAAGGGGACCATGATAGTCACCTCTGTTCACATCCCTGCTCTCTTCAAATGCAGGGGCATTTGAAAGGTTGGTGAGACCAACTTTGAGTTAGCTTCACCAATTTTGTGCATTCTACTGGATGCAGACTGAGGTCAGTTATTTAGTTTTATTTGACTGGTTGAAGACCCTTGTCCTTAGTGTTAACTTCAATCACAAAATAGAATATAGCACTGGCAGAATCTGGTCCAGCATTGTTGAGAGGTACCATTCTAAAAAAAAAAAAAAAAAAATCAGATTTTCCCCAAGTCTCCAACTCTTAAGAATTTTTTTTTTTTCCCCCAAAGGCCCTTTATTCCTTGAGCTCATCTTTGTTCACTGGTAATGGACTTGCTAAATCTCTCAGGTATGTTGTAGGGAATCCAGACAAAGAAGTGAAGTGTGTTTGTCTTTCTCTACTGTGAGTGAGCTGAGCGCCTCAGTTTCTGGGCTACCTTCAGTTTGTGAATGCCAGCATGTTGCTCTGTATTGTTCTTGGCAATATTGGTCCTGGAGAGACTATTTCTTGGCTGGATGCTGCACTGCAGGAAACGAGGGTTTCTGGCCAATGTGGTGCCATTCCAAGGAGCTCTGCCTTCCAGGGAGAGGCTTTCTGTGAAATGCAGGGTACTACTGCCTTGAGAGATGTCTGTCAGCATCTCAAGGAGATTGAATCTGATCAAGCAGAGCTTTAAGAGCAGGTGAGAAAGTGAGGTAGATTTTCCTCCACACTACTTGCAAAAGCATTTCAGAACTTGGATCTAGAAACTTGTGTATCAATTTTCCCCAGAGAAAGAAGGCACAACTTTAACTTAGGCTTGCTCCAAAGTGTTATTTCTTTGATTCATTGGTTTTCTCTTTTAAATCTCTGTGGGGAGAACAATGACATAGGGTTTAATTTTCTTGCTTGTAGTGGGATTGGGGGGAATCCCCTTTGGGGCAGATCATCTCCAGTGTTTCTTCCTCGTAAAAGAGCCTAAAGAAAGGCCAACAAGTTAAAATGGAAGAGACTGACATATACTCTGGTATGTTGTTGTGGTTTTCCAAATTCAGTCTGTTGAGTTCCAGGATCCTGTGGGGGTCTCCCTAAGGGTTTAATTTTTTTTAATTGAAGTATAGTTGATTTGCAATATATTAGTTTCAAGTTTACAGCATAGTAATTTGATATTTTTATAGATTGCTGTTGTTTAGTGACTGAGTTGTGTCCAACTCTTTGAGACCCCATGGACTATAGCCTGCCAGGCTCCTCTGTTCTTGGGATTCTCCAGGCAAGAATACTGGAGTGGGTTGCCATTTCCTTCTCCAGGGGATCTTCCCAACCCAGGGATAGAACTTGCGAACCTGTGGCTCCTGCATTGGCAGGCGGGTTCTTTCACCACTGAGCTACCAGGAAGATTACAGTCCATATAAAGTTACTAAAAAGTATTAACTATATTCCCTGTGCTGTACATTCTATCCTTGTAACTTATTTATTTTATACCTAGCGGTTTGTACCTCTTAATCCCCTTCATTTATTTTGCCCCTTCCTCCACCCCTCTCCCCTCTGGGGACCACTAGTTTGTTCTCTGTATCCCTAAGGGTTTCTTAAAGGAAGGTTGGCTGATGTTTAATCTCTGTCTGCTCTGTTATCTTCAGATCTCGTCATCACTATTTTTAGAGATGCGGTTTTAAGTCATAACTTCCTGTCCTCAGAATGACACAATGACTTGATCTCTGGTCTTCATCCCCTTCTTTTTCTGATCAGTGTGTGTTGACACCTATTCTATGAAAACAGAAGTGCCTGAGTTTCTCTTTGCCTCAGTGAGAGGATGCTTTGTGCCTTTGTTACTTCACTCACTCTTTGGTACCTGGTACCTCTTCAGAGAATGAAAGGTCACTTTGCTAACAGCAATAGTGTGAGGGCTAGTTTTTTAAAAGAATCTGGTTGCTAGATCATAGATTATTTCTCGTGCTGCTTTGTCTGGAGTGTTTTTTCTTGCTCAGGATAAGCCTTCATGAATTACAACGATTTCCCAATGGTCTGTCTTGTCTCCGCAGAGTATCTTTCAGTTCAGTGCCCTCAGATGATGATGAGTACGCCTGGATATGAAAGCTTTTGGCTGAGGCTGAATAAGCCCACTCTAAGACAGATGTTCAGTCTGTAGAAATGTAATAGAAAATCCATTCGGTATCTCATCAGCCCCAGGTTGATGATGTGATTCAACTTCAGGTGCTTTGTCTTCAGTGTAAACTTTTTCATCTATTGCTTTGAAGATGGAATGATGGTTTCAAATTGGATTTGGGATACTGATGGAAACCTGTGCCTACTTCATTGCTCCTGGTGGCCAGCACACTTGTCATTCTTGTCACCCAGAGAAAAGGCAACCTTTTACCTGCTGAATCCCCTCAGGTTTCCCTTCTAGTCGATATTTCTTCCCTTTTCTCAAGATCCATGCTGTTGAGTCCTTTAGCTGCTGTGATAGGTTATAGTCATCCTTGAACTTCTCCCTTCTTTCTTCTCTTCTTCCTCTCCTACCTGCCCCATTGTGTTCTGGCAGGAAAACCTCAAGTGCATTTGATCAGTGTCTCCATTTTTGATGCAAGTCACCGGTCTCTTTATCTATCTATCTACCTATTTATTTATTTATTGGCTGTGCCCCACAGCATGCACGGTCTTAGTTCCCTGACCAGGGATCAAGCCCATGCCTTTTGCAGTGGAAGCACGGATTCTTAACCACTGGACCACCAGAGAAGTCCCATCAGTCTCTCTTTAAAAAAAAAATTAATTAGTTTATTTTAATAGGAGGCTGATTACTTTACAATATTGTAGTGGGTTTTGCCATACATTGACATGAATCAGCCTTGGGTGTACATGGGTTCCCCATCCTGAACCCCCCTCACACTTCCCTCCCCATCCCATCCTGCAGGGTTGTCCCAGTGCACTGGCTTTGAGTGCCCTGTTTCATGCAGTGAACTTGGACTGGTGATCTATTTTTATGGTAATATACATGTTTCAATGCTCTTCTCTCAAATCATCCTACCCTCGCCTTCTCCACAGAGTCCAAAGTCTATTCTTTATATCTGTGTCTCTTTTGCTGTCTCGCATATAGGGTCATTGTTACCATCTTTCTAAATTCCATATATATACCTTAATATACTGTATTGGTGTTTTTCTTCCTAACTTGCTTCACTCTGTAAAATAGGCTCCAGTTTCATCCACCTCATTAAAACTGATTCAAATGCGTTCTTTTTAATAGCTGAGTAATATTCTATTGTGTATATATACCTCAGCTTTCTTATCCATTCGTCTGCTGATGGACATCTAGGTTGCTTTCATGTACTGGTTATTGTAAACAGTGCTGCGATGAACACTGGGGTACACGTGTCTCTTTCAATTCTGGTCCTCATTGTGTGTGCCCAGCAATGTGGGATTGCTGGGTCATATGGCAGTTCTATCAGAGAAGGCGATGGCACCCCACTCCAGTACTCTTGCCTGGAAAATCCCATGGATGGAGGAGCCTGGTAGGCTGCAGTCCACGGGGTTGCGAAGAGTAGGACATGACTGAGCGACTTCACTTTCACTTTTCAGTTTCATGCATTGGAGAAGGAAATGGCAACCCACTCCAGTGTTCTTGCCTGAGAATCCCAGGGACAGGGGAGCCTGGTGGGCTGCCGTCTATGGGGTTGCACAGAGTTGAACACTACTGAAGCGACTTAGCAGCATGGCAGTTCTATTTCCAGTTTTTTAAGGAATCTCCACACTGTTCTCCATAGTGGCTGTACTAGTTTGCATTCCCACCAACAGTGTAAGAGGGTTCCCTTTTCTCCACACCCTCTCCAGCATTTATTTTTTGTAGACTTTTTGATAGCAGCCATTCTGACTAGCGTGAGATGGTACCTCATTGTGGTTTTAATTTGTATTTCTCTGATAATGAGTCCATCGGTCTCTTTTAAAAATACTTTTTCTCTAGGTCTAGCCTAGAGTGATAGATATTTCATAGAGGAAAGAACAAGGCTGATAGGAATCAGTACACACTGGTGTATCTACACCAGTTAAAACATTGAAATGCATCTGAACTGGTCAGTAAATGGCCCTTTTATTGAGATTTTGGGTACTCCTGCCATTTTGACTTCCTTGCCCCTACCCTGGAACTCATCCCTTGGAACATCCCATCAAGAGGCATTTCAGGGCATCCAGGAATCCACTGTGGTTGGTTATTGCCCATACAAACAAGTTATGAATATTCTGAGCATTGCCCCTGGTTACGCACAAAACATAATTTATTGGTAGAACTTTCTAGACTTTAACATGGATATCTCTTCTAGGGACCAAAATTTTTTCTTGAGAGGCTTGACTTCAGGATTGAATATCAGTCTTCTTCAGGGGATGAAGGTGAATGTCATATTAGAAAAGAAGCATCATGTCTATATCAATCCAGTAGTCATTTAAAAGCAGCTTTTCTGACCTAGGCTAAAGCCTTCATGGTTTTCTTGATATCATCCTAAGATCTCTCCTCCAAGTAGTATTTGAAGGCAATTTTACTTTTGAAGTGTTGGGCAATGGGAGATTGTATATTTAAGAATAGTTACCTCCATGTCATTAAGAAAAATTTCTAATCTTCCTGAGAAATTTTTGGAGAGCTTCTTAGTTATGACCTCTTTGTTTAGTGGTGTGGCTAGAGGAGATGGATTTTACCAGCTTCCAGGAATTAAAAGGGGCTTCCCTGGTGGCTCAGCGTTAAAGAATCCGCCTGTCAATGCAGGAGACACAGGTTTAGTCCCTGGGTCGGGAAGATTCCCTGGAGGAGGAAATGGCAACCCACTCCAGTATTCTTGCCTGGGACATCCCATGGGCAGAGGAGCCTGGCAGGCTACAGTCCATGGGGTCGCAAAAAAGTTCAACATGACTTAGAGACTGAACTTAACATTTTTTTCAAGTAAAAAAATGTGTCCTCTGTTTGGCATTTTAAAAAATGTGATTCAGTCTGCACTGTACCCATAAGCTCTAGAGTTACATTTCAGAAATGGAACAGACTCACTTTTGTGTGTCAATATGTGATTTTATGGATGGGAATGGACGGGCACATGCCCGTTGCAAGCCCATTCGTTCCTCTCAGTTCGAAAGCTTCATTCTGAAATGCCTTTAACGGAAGATGTTTGTGTGATATAGAGGTGCTTGTTCACTGTACCATCACTGATGGGCTGCATTTTGACCAAATGACTAACTTTGCAAATAGACTGTTTATGTCCAGTAGGAGCACAGCTTCTCCACCAAAGTGCATTTTTAACGATCTACTTTAAGAGTAAGTGGGTTGAGAAGTAGCTGTCCAGGAATCTGATTGGCTGGCACCAGTGTCACTTCCCATAATTACCCAATAAACCATAAGGGCTTTGTTGGCACATTTATTCACGCCTGTCATGTCAGACCAGCTGCCACCCAGCATCCCAAGTCTACTGCTAATATTCGCTTTACAATCTTTTTGGAGAAATTTGGTGCCTACCTACCTTTGAAAAATCTTTGTGGGGAAATTTGGTATCCATGCACTGCAGATTTCACGATGGACTGTTGCGCTGTTAAAAAAAAAAGTTTTCCCTAAATAGCAAAAATTATGAAAATCATGATCTGGACTAAGCTGCTGTATTGAGCTTTTTTTTTTTAGAAATGTTTCACTTTTTAGTACATCTACGATCTGCACTAAAGCACATAGATAGAATCTAACCTAAAAGAGGCAAATTGTGAATTTCATCTTGAAACCAACTCTTGAAACTTGTGGCAACAATCACTTAAAAAAAATTAAAGAAATATAAAGAAATTTAAATTTTATTCTGGAGGGAGGAAGTAACCTGCCCTGTTTCTATGGTAGAAAGAAAACAAAGAAGCTATTGATATGACTCAGCAGATAAAGAATCCACCCACAATGCAGGAGACACAGGTTTGATCCTTGGGTTGGGAAGATCCTCTGGAAAAGAATATGGCAACCCACTCCAGTATCCTTACCTGGGAAATCCCACGGACAGAGGAGCCTGGTGGGCTACAGTCCATGGGGTTGCAAAAGAGTCGGACTTGACTTAGGGACTAAACAACAAGAAATCAGAGAAGCATCCATACACTAAGTATAATTACATTTTCCAATTTATATATGAAGTTTTTCAGGTGTATCATAGACCAAGGGTATTCTAAATGATTCTTATACCATTTTCTGAGGAGGAACAGAAAACTCCCAAAACTATAGTCAGTATAGTATATTTAGGGGAAACATTTCTTTTCTTAGGAATTTAGATACTTTGGGTCTTTCACTTATGCCTTCAGATCTTCTAAGATTTTAGTAGCTTTTTTTTTTTTTTTAATGGAGGGTGAGTAAAGAGCATTGTCTATGGACCCTGCCACTTGTTGCTGACATTTAAAGTAATTCTGCCTATTTTCTCAGCCTACTGTGGCACTCTCTGCATTATCACATAATTAAGTGGAACATGGGAACAGTGACATACTGAATAAAGAACGTGAACATGAAAAGCTAAAAAAGCCAGCTCTCTCAAGGCTGTCCAAGCCTTCCTGAATAAAAGAGCTTCACTTTCAGGAAACTTATTGAGTGACTGTGCATTAGTGTTAAATAAAAGCCCAGTATTTCTCCAGCAGGATATCAGCCCTGTGGGCATGAGACTATTGGCCATGGGCTAACATGAAACAGAAGCAATTAAATGCACTTGACAGTTATTGGCTGAAGAAAATTCAGGAGATGTGATAGCACTAGAGCCCCCAGAAATAACACAATTAAGCACACATTAACCATATGTCTCAAGTATATTGAGAACATAGCAATAGAAATGACCAGGAGATGACCTTCACCCCAAACTGGAAGGTGGATGACAAAGTCCATATTGGTTTGGAAACTAAAGCTGGAAAAAGAGATTAAAATTTGTAAGGCACAGGGATGGCAGTGGTTTGCAGCATGTGGCCCCATAAGGACTTGATAAATAAAGGGCCATACTAGAAAAATGATCTCAGTATCTCCTATGGAGTAAGTGAAATTAAAAGTAGCTTTTGTGATGGACCTAGAGATGATCATACTAAGTGAACTAAAACAGAGAAAGACAAATATCATATGATATCACTTATATGTGGAATCTAAAACAGTGATACAAATGAATGAGATTTTCAAAATAGAAACAGACTCATAGACTTTGAAAACAAATTTATGGTTACCAGAGGGGAAAGGTGTGTGGGGGGGTGGAATAAATTAGGAGTTTGGAGTTAACATATACAAACTACCATGTATAAAATAATCAACAAGGAACTCTACTTAATACTCTGTAATTACCTAGCTGGGAAAAGAATCTGAAAAAGGATGTGTGCATGCTAAGTTGCTTCAGTCATGTCCAACTCTTTGCTACCCCATGGACTGTAGCTCATCAGCTCCTCTGTCTATGGGATTCTTCAGGAAGAATTGTGGAGTGGGTTGCTGTTTCCTTCTCCAGGTGAATCTTCCCAACCCAGGGATTGAACCCACATCTCCTGTATAGACATACAGATTCTTTATCACTATATCACCTGGGAAGTATAACCTTTTAAAATTGTGGGTCACTATATTTTACAACTGTGGCTTATATAATATCATTTAGAAAAAGAAGTAAAGGATTTCCCTGGTGGTCTCCCAAGTGGTTAAAGCTCAGCTTTGATCCCTGGCCTGGGAACTAAGATCCCACCTGCCACACAGCAAAGGATAAATTAATGAAGCAGTTTAATTTTAGGAAATGAAATCCCCAAAGTATTCTAGAAGTAATGGCAGGGTAAAACATTTTCTTATAAATATGTTTATAGAGTTGTAGTTTCAGTAAATCCTACAGAAAATTAAATAACATATACATACCCATATATGTATGATGCTTAAAATCTACAGATACCTAATTGAATATTATTGAATGTAGAATCATAGATTTTCTGCTCTCATTTACCACATATTCTGCCTCCAGTTTTAATATGAGCACTGGTTGTACAAGTTTTCCAGCAGTGGGCAAAATTTCATGTTTTATATTAACTCTGCTTCGTTTCTATATAATTTCTGTTTTGTTAGCAAATGATATAAAGATTTTTATTTACTTTGTAATAGGTGCCTGGTATAGCTTAAAAATACTTGATCTTTGACTTTATATTGGGTTCTAGGTGAAACCATTTTTCTGCTGTGTTTTGTATTCAGTTTTTTTTTTTTTTTTTTGTAGAAAGGGATAGTCAGGTTTGCTTACTAAATATCAGTCTCAGGTTTAGTTATTTGCCTTGGTACCTCTGGGGCAACCACATGGCAGAGGTGGAGAAAACTGACTTTTTTGAGGCAGTGAGTCTATACTTAGATTCCAGCTTCCTCCCTTACTGAGTAATCTCAAGTTAAGTTACCCAACTCTTCTAGGCCCCAGCCTTCTCATTTGTATAGAGAAGATGATATATTCCTCCTGGGTTTGCTGTGATGATACAGTACAGTACCACGGAAATATTCAATTAATGATAGATCTTTGTAGGAGAACACTTCTTTTTTCCTTTCAGCATTTACCTTCATAGTTATTCAGTGGGAGAGTTGGCATTTTACCTCTTGTTATCATATTTTCTCTGTGACAGTGTTAACACTCTAACATTAATAGATAATACTATTTATTAGATTGATTGATTTTATGATAGGCTTCCCAGGTGGCTCAGTGGGTTAAGAATCCATCTGCAGTGCGGGAAATGCGGGAGACACAGGTTTGACCCTTGGGTCAGGAAGATCCCTGGAGAAGGGCATGGCAACCCACTCTAGTATTCATGCCTGGAGAATCCCATGGACAGAGGAGCCTGGCGGGCTACAGACCACAGGATCACAAAGAGTCTGACATGACTGAAGCGACTTAGCACACATGCATACGTTTTATGCTAGGACTTCCTCAGGCCCAGTGCAACATAATGCATTGAAAGTAAATGAATTCTGATTCTATTCAGAGTGAGGTTCCTGTTTTTGTGATTTATAGGCAGGATGGAAGTACTAATAAAGATTATTTAATTGAACTCTTTGACCATCAGAATTATATTAAAATTATGTAAAATTTAACATTTTCTATTATATTTATACTACCTTAATATTCTATTTAAATTATATAAAATAACTCAATATAAAATTATATCAAAATACATCATCTCAAAAATGTCCACTGACTCTGCATCATTACTTGTTAAGGGAAGTATTGAGCATTTTATGCAGGTTTGACTTTGGCACAACCTAAGGATATAAGTAGGTATATATCATTTCCATTTTACAGATAATAGAATTGAGGGACAGGTAGTCTAAACTTTTCTAAGGTCAGAGCTGGATATAAACTGAGATCAGTGTCACTCCAGTACCTACTCACTAAATTGTTTAATGGTCATTGTCAGTGTTGCTATTTTAAAATGTATACTGTTCTTATGCCTCCTAAGAGTGTTTAAACTGTTACAACATAGCTCTAGATTTCTGGAATTCCAAGGGACTTCCTGGGATGAGCTTACTCTGTTTCCTGAATATTTCAAGCTGTTTCATGTGCATGTGTGTGTGTGTGACCTTAACTGATAGTACTTACAACTTAAAATTCAGACTCCTTTGCTGTAGCTTGTCCAGGATGTGCAGAAAGGCTGATCAGTTGCCTCAAACTGAAGACCAGGAAGGGATAGTTACCTCTGCATGGTCCTGAATCCTGGGATATGATCTGTCAGTTGCATGAGGCTGGGATTTGGTGTGCCTTTGTCCCAACTCTTATCCATTTACACAGAATATCTTTCTTAACTGAATTAAGTCTGGGTTCATGAAATGAATTAATCCCTAGTTTGGGGGTTAAGGTAAAGGGTTTTGGAAGTAGAATTGCATGTGGAGTAGTTTAGTTTTTCTACTAAGCTGCACTTCATACAAATGTATATTTTCTTCCCTCTGAAAGAATTCAAGCCATACTGGGGCATTCTGATGCTCAGAATTTATCCATTAAATTAGGTGGAAGGGTCATAAAGCATTCTGTAGAAGCCATGCTGATATATCACTCTTGAAAGGTGTTAATTTGGTTCTCCAGCTCTGATTTGTTTAGTAGAACATATTAATTGCTTGGTGGACAGAACTAAACCATTTTAGGCTTCAAAAAATTGGAAGCTCTGAAAAATAAATAGCTTGATCATTGCAGAACATTCATTCTGATTACAGCAGCTTATTTGATCAAAGACAGTTTAAGTTTATTCTCAGAATTCTTCACAATTGCTTTTAAAATGGGATTCGACGCTGATACAGTAGTTCAAATGAAATCCAGCTTCCTCTCCAGTTAAATCAGAATGGTAGGGATGACAATACCGTCACTCTCCTTTGAGGGCATTATCACAAGAAATGTTAACAGTCAGTAGGAAGGAAGATGTTTTGGCCCCAGTCATCAGCAGAATATTAAAATAATGAATTCTTAATACTGATACTGGCCATTTGTTGTGTTTTTAACACATGTGTACCCACCTGGCTCCTTGTGAGTCTTGGCATGCTTTAACTCATTTAATCCCTGTGAGACTCACCTACAGACATATTATTCTCGTAATACAAGTGAAGGGACTGCAGGGTAGAGAGTGTGCTTTGCCAAATGACAAAGACCTACTAAGTGGCAGGCCTTTCTTTTTTCTTTTTCTTTATTTTGTGTTTCTAATTAATGTTTTATTTATTTTTTAATGAATTAATTTTTAAAATTAGTTTTGGCTGTACTGGGTCTCCGTTACTGTGCGAGTGGGGGCTACTCTCTAGCTGCGGCGCGCAGGCTTCTCATTGCGGTGGCTTATCTTGCTGTGGAGCACAGGCTCTATGCATGCGAGTTTTTCCCGGGGTCCAGCCCCGGTGGATCCAGGGAATTCGAAGCGGGGACAGCGTCGGCGAGGATCAGGAAACAAACGTTAATTAAGGATATAAAGAGTGGTTAAATAAGGATAGCTCAGTGAAGAAATTCAGTGGAGAAAAGAGGCTGAAATAAGGATAGCTCAGTGAGGAAATTCAGTGGAGAAAAGAGGCTGAATAATTCAGCCAGAAGGTGAGAGAAAGAACGACATGGGGAGACCAAGTTTCGGTGAACAAGGCCCGCACTTTATTTTCCAAAGTAGTTTTTATACCTTAAGTTATGCATAGAGGATAATGGGGGAAGGGGTAGAGTCATGCAGTAAGCCAGGCTTTCTTCCTGCAAACTTATCATATGCAAAAGCTTAGGTGATTTGCATCATCTCCTGGCCAAGAGGCCTGTTAACATTTTAAGAAACTTATTTTTCTCTAAAGGTGATTATTCTAAAGTCAGGCACCACTCTCCAAAAGCATTAGATAAAGTTGCATTCCTATAGGGCAAAGGTGTGGTGGGCTACAACAAAAAAAAGAATTAACTCAAGGGTCCAAGGTTACAAACATTAAAGCTACTACTTACACCAATTATATTAATCAATACACTGCCAGGGACACAGCAGGTAAGGGATATGGAGACTTAGCAGCAAACATTGGCCTAACAAGTGAAAAACCCTTCACCAATACAATTTCTAATCAATCTTTTAACTGCTCAAAGGAATCTGTATTTAGACAGTTTAGAACATCTCATGCCTCTCACAGTTGGGAGGCTCTGAGCAATCACATGTGGCCGGAAAAACCTATTCAGGCAGGCTAGAGGACTTCCAAAGGAGTTTGTAGGTTGAAACACTGTCACCCAGGAATTATTAACTGGAGCTGTAAGTTAATTCTTTTTTCAGAGAGAGGTAGTGGGGGACAGCCCCCCATAAAGTCAGAGGTGTAGGTGAGAGCACAAAGCAGAAAGTAAGCAGACTCTGGTTTTGGGTGTAGATGCTCGAGAATTTCCAGGAGGACTCCTGAGGCTTGATCCCGGCTTTGCGTATGCCGAGCCTCCTTCCTCATGATCTTTGTCATGGGTGGAGCTCCTGCTCCCGGCAAGTTTTAGTAGTTGTGGCTCACGGGTTCTAGTGCTCGGGTTCAGTAGTTGTGGTGCATGGGCTCAGTTTCACCACCTCATGTGGGATCTTTCTAGACGAGGGATCAAACCTTTGTCCTCTACATTGGTAGGCAGATTCTTAACCACTGAACTACCAGGGAAGTCCTCTTTTAAAAATTTAAATAATTATTTCTTTGGCTGCACCGGGTCTTAGTTGGTTAGTTTTGGCATGCTAATTCTGTTAGCTGCAGCATGTGGGATCTAGTTCCCTGACCAGGGATCAGACCCAGGACCCTGGCATTGGGAGTGTGGAGTCTTACGACTGGACCACCAGGAGAGTCCTGCTTTCTGATTCCCAGACCTATCCTTTCAACCCCTTGATCTCCCCATCTTTATTCACTCCATCTCTGCAGCAACAGTCTCTCCAATTCACTGTTGAACATAGGCACACCATTTCTGCCATCTAACATTCTTTAAGCAAATTTTTTAAGTAACTTAAAAGTATTATTGAAATGTGGAAAATGTTTTATATTTTTATTTTCAGCTTTATTGAGGCATAATTAACAAATGAACCTCTTACATATTTAGTGTACAATGTGATGATTTGATATAGGTATACATTGTGATGTAAATTAACATCAAGTTAATTAACATATACATATTCACCTTTGTGTGTGTGTGTGTGTGTGAGAACACTCAAGTTCTACTCTCTTAGCAAATTTCACTTATATAATACAGTGTTATCAACTGTGATCACCATGTTTTACATTAGATCCTCAGACATTATTCATCTACAACTGAAAGTTTGTAACTTTAATACCTTTTAGTTTTTTTCTTATTTACCCCAACTCCAGCCCCTGGCAACCAACATTCTGTCTATTTCTGTGAGTTTGACTTTTTAATTTTATTCCATATGAAAGTGATGTCATGTAGTATTTGTATTTCTCTGTCTGGCTCATTTCATTTATCATAATGCTCTCCAGGTTCATCCATGTTGTTGCAAATGCCAGGATTTTCTTATTTTTATAAGTGAATAATATTTCTGTGTGTGTGTATTGTCACATTTTCCTTGTTCATTCATTGCTCTGCAGACACTTAGGTTGTTTGCACATCTTAGCTATTGGAAATGTCACGTGAGTGTATGTTCCTCGGTTCTTTGTCTCGTCACAACAAAGATTTGGAACAACGGACATTAAAGCCCTTGGTGCATCACAGCTCTCGGGTCTTGGACAAACTGTGTTACAGCTCTTAGGCAAATCAGTGTTATAGCTCCATTTTATTTAGAAGATAGCAGGAGAGAGAGAGAGAGAGAGAGAGCACATGCACATGGGAGACAGTCCCAGAGAAAGCGCTTTGGTTCCTCCTTTTATATGTTTTTTCCTCCGCCTGGGCCTGCACTATGCAAATTGGGCTTAGCCAGGAGTGCTGTTTGTTCTGTTTGTTCTGCCTGAAGTCTTCACTCTGGTCCTCAGACCTTTCTTGTCTTTTGGCCGCCACCATTTTGGACTCCTTTTCCCTATTCTACCTACCTAACAGAAATAATGCTGCAGTGAACACAGGAGCACAGACACCTCTTCAAGAAAGTCATTTTCTTTCCTTTGGATATATACTGGTGATAGTTCTACTTTTAATTTTTTGAGGAAATTCAATACCGTTTCTTGCAGTAGCTGAAGCAGTTTAAATTCCTACCAACCTGTGCAGGGATCCTTTATCCCTACCTCCTCCTCATTTGTTATCTCTTGTGTTTTTGATAATAGACATCCTAGCAGGTTTGAGGTGCTATCTCATTGTGGTTTTGCTTTGCATTTTCCTGATGATAGGTGATTTTGAGCTTTCCTTGTATCTGATAGTCTTTTGTATGTTGTCTTCATAAAAATGTCTATTCAGGCCCTTTACCCATTGTTTAACTGTTTATTTTGCTTTTGGACTGCATGACTTCAGATATATTTTGGATGTTAACCCCTTTTGGGGTTAAACATATTTTCTCCCATTCCAGGTTGCCTTTTCATTCTGTTGAGAGTTTTGTTTGCTATACAGAAGCATTTTAGTTGGATATAGTCCCACTTCTGTGTGTGTATTTTCTGCCTTTGCTTTTGATGGCAAATCCAAAAAATCATTGCTAAGATAACGTCCAGGAGCTTATCCCCTATTTTTTTTTTTCCCTAGAAGTTTTATGGTTTCAGGTCTTACATTTAAGTCTTGAATCCATTTTGAGTTGGTTTTTGTCTATGGCGTCAGATAAGGGTCCAGTTTCTTTGTTTTGTATATGGCCGTCTAGTTTTGTCAATACCGCTTATTGAAGAGACTACCTTTTTCCTGCTGTGTAGTATAATGGTTGGCAGTTTTTTCCCTTTAGCACTTAGTTTTACCATCCCATTCTCCTCTTGCCCAAAGGCTATCTGCTGTAAAGAATCCACAAGGGTTCCAGAGACAACCAGGACCTCAGGACACAGTGGTGGATGAGGTTTACCTCTTTGTGATTGTCTAAATCTCCGTCTTTGTTCTTAGTGGCTCCCAGTAGTTGAGGGTGTGACACAGCTCATCAGTGTCCTCTAAGCGATGATCACCATCAACACTTTCTAGCAGGCTGACTAGAAGCCAGACCTTCAAGCAGCAGCCAGGAAAGTATCTAGTTAAGCCTTTTCCAAGGAAAAAATGTGAGTGGACTTTTTGGCCTGTTGCCTCTGTGCTGAGCTTAAGTGCTCAGTCATGGAGTGAGGGTGCTCCTGTGCCAGTTTAAAAGCAGGTGCTTCATTTACTGTTTCTCTGTGAATGCACGTCCCACTGGCTGTCAGAACAAACTGATGTGGAGGCCTGTCCCTCAAGTGACAGGTATAAAACTGGGGGTGCTAGATGTGTGGACAAGCTCCTTCAAGTGAGACACTCATGACTTGGTTTGATTGTTATAGGAGCTATAGGGAGAAGGCAGGGAAGTGCCTACTAGCTCCTTCAGGTTCTAGGGAAGATATGTCAGCCCCCAAATGCAAGCTTAGGGCTTCCTTGGTGGCTTAGTGGTAAAGAGTCTGCCTGTTAATGCAGGGACATGGATTCTATCTCTGGGTTGGGGAGATCCCCTGGAGAAGGAAATGGCAACCCACTCCAGTACTCTTGCCTGGGAAATGCCATGGACAGAGGAGCCTGGCAGGCTACAGTCCATGGGGTCACAAAGTCAGGCATGACTAATTGACTAAATAACAAGAACAACAAAATATACTAAACATATCAAATTATCAGTATTTTGTTTTTTAATGTTTATGGAGGTATGACATATAGAGTAAAACACATAAGTCTGAATTGTGCAGCTCAGTGCAGTTTTACACAATTCGGCACCCGTGGAGCCACACCCAGAGCAAGATATTTGGTTGGCAGGGATCAAGATGGTGACACAGGAAGCTCCTGGACCTCCCTCCTGTCATGACATATCAAATGCACACCTGCACACCTACACACCTACAATTCCCTCTGAGACAAAGCTCAGAAACTAGCTGAGTGGCTTTTACACTTAGGGGGAAGTACCCACATGAAAACAAGTAGGAGAATCTGAGACACACTTTTTACCATAAACCCTACTCCCATCACTCAGACAGTAAAGACTTTGCCTGCAATGTAGAAGATCTGTGATTGAGACCTGGGTCGGGAAGATCCCCTGGAGAAGGGAATGGCATCCCACTCCAGTACTCTTGCTTGGAGAATTCCATGGACAGAGGAGCCTGGTGGGCTACTGTCTGTGGGGTCACGGAGTCAGACACAACTAAGTGACTATCACGTTCATTTTCTGCTGCCAGCTTAGCACTACACAATCAGGAAAGAACCACCAATGCCCAGGTTCTCCCCAAGAGCAAAGGGACAGACCCCCAACACTGTGGTCTGGAAGCCACTGAGGGCAGGGCTCACCATCTCTCCTCCACAGAGCTGTTCTAATGATTCCATAAAGAGTATGTATACAGCACTTAGCACAGTGACTGCACACAGTCAACTCTCAATAAATACTAGTCATTATTGTTAATATTCAGTTACCTGCAAACATCAGTTAATGGCAAGTTGATGTGGTTTGTTAATGCCTGGGACATCATTTGTTCTTTTAAGGGGAGCTGAGAATTTGAAGAATGATATAAGGATATAGGAATGATGTCAAGATGAGTCAGAGAAGTGCTATTTATTTGTTTTGACTTATGAAACAAACACTGTCAGTTTCTCCTGATGGCTGGGTTTGTTGGTATATTTTCCTTTCTCTTTTCTCTTCCTCCCCTCACCCATCGCCCTTTCTCTTCTTTCTCTTGGGCTCCCTTTCTTCCTCCTTCTTAGTAGGAAGTAGGGGGAAGTCAGGAAGAAACTAGCATGTTGATCTCCGTAGCTAAAATACAACTTTCAAATAAAAAGAAATTGACATGAAGTCCAAATCAGGTTTTACCATTGTTTCTTACTTGATACGTATATCAATATTTGTCTCTTTGAACTTTATTATTTATAAATAATAAATTATTTGTAAATAATTTTAAAGCCTCTTAGGAGTTTATCAAAATAGTGAATTCATGTTTGTGATATGCATAGAGGATCATGAATGCCCTTACCTTTTGTAAAAAAGCAAAAATGTAAAATCCTAGGAAATAGAAAAAAATCCCACTTATTTCTGAATTAATCACTTTTTATGAGTCCCTTTCAGTCCTCTAAAGACCAAAAGAGTAATGTTTCCTCTTTTGATTTGGCACAATAGATAAGTTTGTTATTCAAAATTCTGGTTGTGTAAGTTGGGAGAAAAAGTGACATTTATCATTTAATTAGTTCTTTCGACTCAGGATCCAAAATTACAGTCCAAATTTTCTAATAAGCTGAAGAATGTGAGCAAATGATAACATCTTGCTATTAATAAAAAAAACCTAAGGGATACCAACAGCTTGTGTTCTGATTTAATTATTAATGGGATATTTTTCTAATGTACAGTGGTCACTCTGATGCTTCATTATTTTATTTATAATATAGAATTTCTGGTGGTTAGGAAACTATTTTTTAAAAATTTGGCTGTTTTATCCTTGCCCAGTTTTTTTTTTTTTTTTTACAGGGGGCCGGGGGTGTTAGTCTCTAAGTCTCCTTTAAGATGAAAAATTATCATGATTTTGTGACTCTTTCTTACTTACATGTTATCTGTTTACAGTCGGAGTGTGGGTGCATTGAATGGTGGGGGATGGTGGTTGGCGTTTGGGACAATTGTTTCGTAAGGGAGATAAAGTCTGAAGAGATTATTAAGGATTCTGTCTGGATGCTATTTTGAAAAACATAAATAAAATTAAACAGATGAAAAATAGGTCTGTAGGATTAGGTGGATTCCAAGAGATTTTTTTATTGGAGTATAACTGCTTTACAATGTTGTATTAGTTTCTGCTGTACAAAGATGTGAATCAGCTGTGGGTGTACATATCCCCCGCTTGTGGACCTCCCTCCCTGCCTTTCCAGACTCTAGGTCATCACAGAGCCCCGAGCTGAGCTCCCTGTGCAGTACAGCAGCTTCCCACTAGCTGTCTGCTTTACACACGATAGTGTGTATATGTCAGTTCTGCTGCTGCTGCTAAGTCGCTTCAGTCGTGTCCGACTCTGTTCGACCCCATGGACGGCAGCCCACCAGGCTCCCCCGTCCCTGGGATTCTCCAGGCAAGAACACTGGAGAGGGTTGCCATTTCCTTCTCCAGTGCATGAAACTGAAAAGTGAAAGTGAAGTCGCTCAGTCGTGTCCGACTCTTAGCGACCCCATGGACCCAGTTTGTTCTATCCTCCCCTCCCCGACATGTAGCCACATGTCCATTCTCTGCATCTCTATTCCTGCCCGGCAAGTAGGTTCAACAGTACTATTTTTTCCTAGATTCCATATGTGTTAATATATGATATTTGTTTTTCTCTTTCTGACTTACTTCATTCTGTATGATGGA